>NC_057922.1:37902320-39337386 GCF_018873765.1 Telopea speciosissima | reverse complement strand
ATTCTAGATTTTTACTTGTTAATTATAAATATAAGATGCTGCCCACAGTTTGGTCATTCTGTTCACCATACAAACCGTGGGCAGGTTTCCCTTCCTTTCTTCTCTTTGTCAATCTCTCTTCTTCTTCTTCTATATACTTGTTATACATCAAATGGATGTAAAGACTATTTTTGAATGGAGACTTGGAAGAAGAAATCTATATTAAGCAACTTGAAGGTTGTATTGTTCTTGGACAAGAGCATAAAGTGTGCAAACTTGTGAAATATGGCCTAAAGCAAGCACCTAAATAGTGGCATGAAAAGTTAGATAATAGTTTTTGTCTAATGGTTTCCTTGTAAATGATGGTGATAAGTGTGCATATAATAAGTTCCATGATAATAAAGGTGTAATAATTGTGTTACGTGTTGATTACATGTTGATAATAGGTACTAGCCTTGAGATAGTGAAACCCACTAAGAACAATCTGTTGAAATAGGCTGCTTATCGGGTAAGCAGTCCTAGTTCCACTAGGATTGGTCCTACCTGTCCTAGCTTACTAGGATTAGTCCTAGTCGAGTTAGGGTGGTTAGTCCCACTTTATTTATGTTTCTTTTTCTTTATTTTTTATTCCTTTTATTGTTTTTCCCCAGCCAAGTCCTAGTTTGGGATTCCTAGTTGTAAAAGTTTGGGATTCCTAGTTGTATTAGGAATTCCTAGTAGGACTAGGACTGAGTTAAGTTTCTATTTTCAGTTTTAATTCTGTTCTTTATATACACAGGGCCTGAATGATCGATTTATTCATTCAAGCATTCTCTACATCTCTCTTTAACGTGGTATCAGAGCTAGTCTCTCAGATCTAGCCTGGTTCCTAGCCCCCCACCCTCCTTCCATTATCACTCGATCTCCATCTTCCCCCCCCCCCCCCAACTCAACTCTCTTCACTTTTTCTGGTTTTTTCTCCACTTAGGGCAGATCTAATGAGGTGATTTGTAGATGCTGCCCTAATTTTTCACCTCAACAATTGATGATTTAAGAAGTTCTTTGATCGATAGCTGCTGCCCACACTTCTGCAAATTTTTTTTGGAGTTCTCCCTTATTGAAGATCAGATTCTCTTACAATTACAGGCTGGTTTTCTTGGGATCCAACACTGCAGGTTTTTCTGGACAGCTGCTGTCTCTGTTTCTCTTCCTACCATTGAGGCATATATCCATATCACTCTCCAGGTTTTTTGAACAAATATTCAAGACCTGCTGCTTCTCGATCTGGTTTATTTCTCCTCTCTGTGTGGGCAGTTTTGTTGCACAGATCTGCATCAACTTTGAAGACAGATTCTGCAATTTTTTTTACGACTTGAAGACCCCTGAATCTCAATCGACTTCTCTTCTAGGGTTTCCTCAAAACCCTACCTATCGATTTTTTATTTAGGACTGGTTCTTGTTGCTACAGAAGGGACTCATCTTTCAGTTTTTTATACTGTTTTGTCTGCAATATGGGGGACTCAGATGTAACCACGGCCAACTCTGGAGTTGATTCTCAGCCGCGGACAGAATTTCTCCCTTATGCTGCAGCTATTAAACTTGAGGGATCAAATTACCTCATCTGGGCCAGATCTATCTCCTTGACTGTGGCTGGTAGGGGACTCACTGGCCATCTTACTGGCACCACCACACAGCCTCATCAAGAAGGTGCTGCCCGTACTAATCGGGCTGCCAATGATGCTATGGTGATGTCCTTTATTACAAATTCTATGACCACGACCTCTCCAATATATCTACTCCTTGACACGCTACCCGATCCGGACTGTTGTCAAGGGAACTTATGGCCGTTCGTAATGATGCTCAGGTGTATGACATCAAGAAGACACTCCAACATACCACTCAGCAGGAGCTGTCTGTCACTAAATACTATGCTGCCCTCAAGTGTTTATGGTAGCAATTGGATCACTATGCTAGGTTTTCACCTACTACTACTACTGACATCACTGCCTATCATTCCTATGTTGATAAGTTTCGGGTCTATGATTTCCTGGCTGGCCTCAATGATGATTATGATCCTATCCGGGTACAAGTCCTTGGTCGGATTCCTTTCCCCACTTCAGAGGAAACTTTTTCTTATGTTCACAGTGAAGAGACAAGAAGGGCTGCCATGATGATTACTCCCAAAGTTGAGAGATCAGCATTACTGACTGCTGCCTCCACTCCTGTTACTTCTTTTGACAGTGTTGGTGCTACCACTACTAAAGAGCCTGTGAAATGTAGCATTGTCACAAACCACATCACACGAAGGCTCAGTGTTGCATGGCAAGCCTGCTGATTTTGAGGCCAAACGAGGACGTGCTAAGTTTAAAAGCAAAGCCAATCACACTGAAAGTGTAGCCCCAACTCCTACTGCTGACATCGGTTTCTCCCAGGAAACTCCAGGCTCTCCGTCGTATGTTGAACACATCCACTGCTTCTACTACGTCTGCTGCCAATTCAGGTTCCTTCTTTGCCCGTAGAGGTATTGCTTTTGCTGGTCATTGTGCATCGGTAGTATCCACTCCATTGATCATAGACTCCGGTGCTACTGATCACATGACAGGTTCTTCTAGCCTTTTTTATACATATTCTCCTGCTTCTGGCAAGGATAAAGTCAAAATTGCTAATGGGTCCCTCTCCTCCATCTCAGGGAAAGGATCCATTGGTTATTCTCCTTCCCTTACCCTGTCATCTGTGTTGCATATTCCCAAATTTACAACTAACCTTCTTTCCATTAGCAATATCACTAAATCCCTAGATTGTAAAGTGACCTTTTTTCCAACTCACTGTGTTTTTCAGGAGCTGGACTCGGGGAAGACGATTGGATCAGGTAAAGTGCATGGCGGATTGTACCTGCTTGACGGAGATCCTACACCTACTCAGTTTTTACCTTCGGCATCTTTCTCCTCTGAAATACATAAATGGCACTCTAGACTAGGCCATCCCCCCTTAGGAACTTTATCAAATTTATTTCCAGCATTAGTTAAGGATTGTAATAAGGAAGATTTTTTTTGTGAACCTTGTGTCTTGGCTAAACAGACACGTTCAACTTATCCTACTTCTAATAAGAGATCATCTTCCTTATTTCATACTGTTCATACTGATGTATGGGGGCCTAGTAGGAAAGCTTCCCTGACTGGCCATCGGTGGTATGTCACTTTCATTGACTGCTATTCTAGGTTCACTTGGGTATACCTTATGCACACAAAAAATGAAGTTTTTTCTTGCTTTCAGCACTTTCATCAATTAATTAAGACCCAATTTACTGCCACTCTTAAAATTTTGAGGAGTGACAATGGGAAAGAGTACGGAAGGTCAATTCCAAAAATACCTTACTGCCCATGGAATCCTCTATCAGACCAACTGTGTCGACACTCCAGCCCAAAATGGTGTGGCTGAGAGGAAAAATCGCTACCTCTTAGAGGTGGCTAGAGCTCTTATGTTTGCTCGCAATGTCCCTTCCTTTTATTGGGGAGATGCAGTTCTTACTGCAGCCTATTTAATTAATAGGCTGCCTTGTCGGGTTTTTCTTTCTAAGGCCCCTATTGAGCTATTACTTGGCTCTTCTTCCTTCGTAGTCCCACCTAAGGTGTTTGGCTGCGTTTGTTATGCCAGGGATACAAGGTCCCCTGGTAAACTTGACCCACGTAGTCTCCGCTGTATTTTCTTGGGTTACTCTGCTACCCAGAAGGGGTACAGGTGTTATTACCCTCCTTCCCGCCGGACTTTTGTTAGCATGGATGTTGTTTTTCATGAACATGTCTCATATTATGTGTCCCCACCTCTTCAAGGGGAGAGTGTTAGTGAAGATGTGCTGACTATTGACTCTCTACCTCCACTTCAGTTTGTTTACCACGAGTCTGAACCAGTTCGGCCTGTCCCCAGTACTTCCCCTGACTCAGGGGGAGAGGTTCCTATACAGGAGGAGACTATCTCTATTCAAGAGGAGCAACTTACTCCCGTCCAGACTCCTATCCAGAGGACTATTAGTGAATTTCAGAGGAGGATTGATGACCGTACTGTGATGACCTATGGAAGGAAACATAAGCAGGTTCAATCAACTGTTGCTCAAGTACCCATCCAATTGCCGAACCCGGATCCAGAACCTGCCTCTCCACCTGGTAATATTCCTTCTCCCGAATTACCTATTGCTCTTCGCAAAGGTGTCAGGACTTGCACTCAGCATCCCATATCTCATGTTGTTTCTTATAACTCACTTTCCCCATCCTTTCATGCTTTTGTTTCCTCTCTTTCTTCTGTTCGTATTCCTAACCATTGGCAGGAAGCTCTATCAAACGGAAAGTGGAAGGCAGCTATGATGGAAGAAATGGAGGCCTTGAAGAAAAATAACACATAGGAGCTTGTGGTTCTTCCACCTGGGAAGAAAACCGTTGGATGCAAAGTGGTGTTTGTGGTAAAACAGAAGGTTGATGGCACTGTGTATAGGGATAAGGCACGGCTCGTGGCCAAGGGGTTTACTCAGACATACGGCATTGATTACCAGGAAACTTTTGCACCTGTTGCAAAGTTGAATATTGTTCGTGTGATATTATCTTGTGCAGTCAACCTTGGATGGGATTTGCAGCAACTAGATGTAAAAAATGCCTTCCTAAATGGAGCATTGGATGAGGAGGTGTATATGGACGTCCCACCAGGGTTCTCTTGTGACAGAAACCAAGGAAAAGTGTGTAAACTGAAGCGTGCACTTTATGGGCTGAAGCAGTCACCTCGAGCATGGTTTGGCCGGTTCCACAAAGCTATGATTTCTGTGGGCTATAAGCAGAGTAATGCTGATCACACACTCTTTATAAAGAGGACTGGTGAAAAACTCGCTGTTCTTATAGTCTACGTCGATGATATAGTAGTTACTGGTAATGATGGTGATGAGATCAAACGACTGAAGACCTTCCTTGGACAAGAATTTGAGATTAAAGATCTAGGGAAATTACGACACTTTCTTGGGATTGAAGTGGCCAGATCTTCTAAAGGCATTTTTCTCTCCCAAAGGAAGTATGTCCTAGACTTATTAGTTGAAACCGGGTTGCTAGGCTGCCATCCTTCAGATACTCTTATAGACCCTACTGTTTGACTCAAGGAGAAAGAAGGGGAGCCTGTTGATAAAGGCCGGTACCAAAGACTTGTAGGGAAGTTGATTTATCTCTCACACACTCGTCCTAACATTGCTGTCACCGTGAGTACTGTAAGCCAGTTTATGCATGATCCCTATTCTTCTCATATGGAGGTTGTTCTTCGTATCTTACACTATTTGAAGTCAGCTCCTGGAAAAGGAATTCTTTTGTCTACGCATGGTCATCTACGGATAGAAGCATACACTGATTCTGATTGGGCTAGTTCTGCAGATCGCAAGTCTATTTCTGGGTATTGCTCCTTTGTAGGTGGAAATCTTGTCACGTGGCATAGCAAGAAGCAAAATGTTGTTGCCCGTTCTAGTGCCGAAGCTGAGTTTCGAGCTATGGCACAGGGTATTTGTGAGTTACTCTGGCTTAAGGGTTGTTACAAGATCTTGGTATTCCTATGATGTTGTACTGCGACAACAAGGCTGCAATCAGTATAGCACACATTCCTGTACAGCATGATCGTACCAAGCATGTTGAGGTGGATAGGCATTTCATCAAAGAGAAGTTAGAAGATGGGCTGATTTTTATTCCTTTTGTGACATCTGCGGATCAATTTGCTGATATCTTCACCAAGGGATTGTCTGGAAAATTGTTTCATCCCACTTTAGTCAAGTTGGGCATGATCAACATCTTTGCTCCAACTTGAGGGGGAGTGTTTAAATAGGCTGCTTACTGCTTACCCGATTGGGGTAAGCAGTCCTAGTTCCACTAGGATTGGTCCTACCTGTCCTAGCTTACTAGGATTAGTCCTAGTCGAGTTAGGGTGGTTAGTCCCACTTTATTTATGTTTCTTTTTCTTTATTTTTTATTCCTTTTATTGTTTTTCCCCAGCCGAGTCCTAGTTTGGGATTCCTAGTTGTATTAGGAATTCCTAGTAGGACTAGGACTGAGTTAAGTTTCTATATTCAGTTGTAATTCTGTTCTTTATATAAACAGGGCCTGAATGATCGATTTATTCATTCAAGCATTCTCTACATCTCTCTTTTAACGTTATGTCGAAAATTTTGATACAAAAAGACATGGGAGAAGCTAATGTGATTCTAGGAATCAAAATCATCAGAAACCAAAATGAGATCATATTATCTCAGACTCACTATATAGAAAAAATGCTTAAAAAGTATGATTATTTTGATTACCCATCGGAAAAGACACCTTTAGTTATTGGAAGCCACTTGTAAAGACATGTGGGTGAACCAATCTCCTAAAAGGGGTATTCACAAATCATTGGTTCAGTTTCATATTTATGAACTGCACTAGGCTGGACATTGCTTTGGCTGTCGGAAAATTAAGCCAACATACTCATAATCCAAGTACGGAATATTGGCATGCAATAATTAGACTCTTGAGATATTTGAAGGGTACTATGAACTATAGTTTGCATTATAATAGTAACCTTGTAATGCTTGAAAGATATTGCAATGCCAATTGGATTTTTGATACTTTACCCAAGGATTTAAGTCTCGAACCGTATCGTATCGTCTCGGCCGATACGTCTCGGTATCGGTCGTGGTCAATACGATACAGGCCGAGACGTATCTTTTTTTTTTTTAAATGCAAATGTCTCGACTGTATCGAGACGTATCGACCGAGACGTACCGATATGATACGATACGATCGATACGTATCGATACAGCCGAGAGTTTTTAAAAATGTTATTTTATTATATTTAAAAAAACGATACGTATCGAGTCGTCTTGATATGTATCGATATGTATTGACCGATACATATCGAGACGACTCGATACATCTCGATACGTATCGTTACTTAAAACCCACATGTCCATTTCATATTTGAAAACCAGAAAGTCGAACTTTGAGCAGGCTGGCGGAAAAACCCTCTTTCCAGCTTTGAGAAACCCTTCAAAAAACACATTTAAACTTGGTTTTTGGGTAAGATTTGTTGAGGGCTTTCAATCCTTTGCCAAAAACGACCCTAAAACTGGTGAAATCACATCATTTGGTGCATCTAACAGCCCACATTTGAAATCAAAAGCTGTTCTTGAAGGGAAAGGTAAGTTTTTTGAAAAAAACTTGATTCTTTTGCTTAAATCTTTGATTTTTGGTATGAATCAAAGGGAATATGTTAAACTAACATAGAAATTGCATTCTTTGTATGCATTTACAAAGATTTGACTTCAAATCCATGTTTCTTTGGCATTTTTTACCCAAAACCGAAAATTCCTTCTTTAAAATGATTTTTTTTTTTTTTTTCTTAAATTTAAAACAAATGCTAATATATATAGTATATGTAGTACATTATGTATAGATCTATGACATCTCAACAAGAATACAAGATTATACATTTACCCTCAAATCTTTATTTTTTTTTTATTTTTTGGGTATTTTCTGAATTTATAAAATACTTAAACAAAATGTCAAAAATCATGATTTTTCCATCTATACTCTTTCATTATAGTTTGATAAAATGTATAATTGGCTGAAATAGAAGAGAAGAGTTAGATTCATATATGTAGTACATTGTCATTTTTTTTTCATTATTTGAAAAATTAAATAATGTGTAACTAATTGTAGAAAATATAAAAATGTATAAATATTGTTTAGGGCAACTTTGCTAGGTAAAAAATACATGAAAATGATGCAATTTCTATGTTAGTTTAATCTTTTATAATAATTTCAAAGTACCGCACTTGTCTGGTTATTGATTATTCACAATTCTTAGTATATATGCATGATATATGACACAAATTGCTTGTTTATATTGTTTTTTGTGTCCAAAAATGTATTTTCATGTGTATTTTGATTATTTTCATGCATTTCTGCACCGATCGATACGTATCTTCGATACGATACGATACATATCTCCGATACGATACAATACGATACGATACGTCTCTTAAAATCGCCTGACCGATACGATACCCGATACCGGTACTTAAATCCTTGACTTTACCAAAAAAAAAAATTGGATTTTTTATACAAGGGAATCATTGACTACTATTAGATATGTGTTTACACTAGGTGGTGGAGCGATTTCTTGAAAATTGGTTAAATAAACTTGTGGTACAAGTTCCACCATAGAGGCAAAATTTGTAGATTTAGAGAAAACCGGTACCAAATCTGAATGGCAAAGGAATTTAATGGTGGATATTCCCTCATGGCATAAGCCGATGCCTCTTATATCATTTCATTGTGATAGTCAAGCTACTATTGTTAAGGCAAAGAGCAAGATATACAATGGAAAGAGAAGGCCAATACACCTTAGACATAACCTTGTGAGGCAATATATAAGTGAAGGAATGACAGCTATCGACTTTTTAAGTTCGGAAACAAAACGAGTGAATATCTTCAGAAATCCTCAAACCACTAAGGTTATTTATGAAGCATCTAATGACCTTAAGGCCTGTGACATAAGTCGTGCGATGGACACCCAAACTATGTAATAGGAGATCCCTGGAATTATGTTCAAAGAATAAAAATGAAGTCACCAAATGACTTAACCAGTACTAGTGTACTACTATATTTTGGCTCATTCTGGTTAGATGGGAAAATAGTACTCACCACAATGAAAGGAGAATGAGTTATAAACTCTAAATCAGCTATAGCTTACAAATGTGGGGGTGTGCCAACTGTCATGTACACTATAAGCTGACCTAAGTGGATGTAGGAAGTGAGGTCGCTTCCGATAAGAGTTTTAAGGGCGAACTCTTTAAACATTCATGATTTTAAGATGGGGACAAGGTTAGAATGTCCAAATTATCGAAAGGGACACTAGTAGGGTTGGATGGTAAGTTAGTCGGCTACAACAATGAGGAAAGGTTCTAGAAATCTAACTTCACTTGTACTCTGTAGCGTAGTTTATCAAACCTGGTATAGAATCAAGTCCAAAAGACATCTACAATAAGGTGTCCTATCATTCAAATATGTTCAATTACTCCATTTTGTTTAGTTGGCACTTTGGAACTTGTAAGGGGATTGTTGTATTTATTACAAATGAAGTTTCAAAATACCTCTATGCCATTTTCAAAAGGTTTTTTGCTTGTGTGTCTCCCACGAGGTTTGAACTTATTACCTCCCCGATGCTGCTTTTTGTATAGCAAAGGAGTGGGAATTCTTTGGAAAAAAGGCTCCCTATGCTTTCTTGTCTCTGCAGAGTTCGGGGTTTATTTCGCACGCACGCGAGCGCTCCTAGCCGAGCCAAGTCAGGTTGGGTCGTAGAGAGGCGAGGCAAGGCCTTGGTGTATGTGAAGTTTCTTTTTGCTCCTAATCGAACTTAAATCTGGATTTCCTTTAGCTAAAGTCAGATAGGGATTTTCCGACATCGGTTGCGGTTTACCGATGTTGATGGCTTGTCGTTAGACATCGGCCAGAGAGTGCTCAAAGTCAAGGTTTGTCAGGAATCTTACCAACATACACTACTCTCTATCCGACGTTGAACGTGGTTTTTCTAGCGTTGTCTGACACCCTTCGGTGCGTCACTGGCGTCGACGATTCTTCGTTGCGTGTCATCCATAATGCTTTGGACGCTAGTAACAGCTAGTTTTCTATGTCTTCTCTCTTCGAGAGACGCATCATTTGGGATCCTTTGCACAGGTGTGCCCAAGAGGCAGCTCTCCTCTATAAATAGAGGACGTCTTGGGCACTCTAGATAAGAATTCTAAGTGTTCTAAACTTTCTCTTTCTCACCTACTCTCTCAAACTCCTACTCTGTTTTGCCTCTAGTTTTTTACTGTTTTGAGAAAGTGTTCTTATTCTCTTGTCCTTGATGATTGAGCATAACCCGAGTATGTCCTGACGTGGCCCTGTAAGTGAGTGCAATAACTACTAGAAAGGCCTGTTGGGGCTGTTTCATCTTGGAGGCTTATTCGCATTACCCGGATTGCACCATAGGGGGCAACTACAATCTACAGTTATGCAGTTAAGAGTGTCTAATCGGGCCAATTAGGCCTTAGAAATTATTTTGACCTATGGTTCGATTCTTTGGGCCTTAGGTCTTTTATTTTTTGGTTTATCAATGTAATGGGCATCTTTTATAAGCCCAAAAGTTAGGCTTTATTAGGTGGGTACACGGGAGTAAGTATATAGAAAAGATTGTGTTGGTCCCTGATGCAGTCCAAGACCCAGATTGAGCCATTGAGGCATTCAATTGCGTTCTAAGGCAGGCCAATACTTGTCCAACATTATGGGGTTAGGCCCATATTCAAGCCATTGATCCAGCATGTACCTAGCCCATATCCATGGTTTATTGGTTTATTCATGCCCATATCGAGCAAATCGAATTCTGTCATATCGACCAGCAGTTTAGTTGGGAAAGTTATTAGCCATTGACCAGCTCTTTTAGGAGATTATTTTCCAGATTTTCTTTTGACTTGCTGATTAACTCCAGATTACGTAGGTCTAGAGCCAGCTGTAAGAAGACCAAGTTTGAAGACTAGTTTCCCGTTGCATGGACTCTTGCTTTCCAAGGAAATATTGAGCAGCTTATGGAAGGGATTATTTCCAGACTTCTAGAAGATCCCAATGGCCAATATGTTGAGGAGGATATGGACGAGAATTGACAGCTTCATTAGTCCGAGATTTTTGGGAATTTTTAAGCTATTGCTTGGAGGACTTGTTAGGATTAGTTTTAGATAGATATTTGTTTCTATTAAGGTCTAAATGTCTAATTTCCATTATTTGATGTAATTAGATTTAGAGACAATTTAGGAATTAGTTTCCAATTAATATTTGGAGTTTTATTTGTATCCAGAAATTGCTTAGGATATAATCGATTGGTTTATAAATAAGAGGTTAGGCTCAAACAAGCCATGTCAAGTTTGAGAATTATGAGATTGGTTCAGTTTGAAACCATTGTAAGGGCTGTGAGATTCAGTTGAGAGGTAAGATACCTATGCTATGAGAGGGTGAGAACCACAAGGGAGAAAGTAAGAGGCTCAATCTGAATTATCCTATCCTTCTCTATCTTCTCTACTTTCTGTTTTATTTTTCAATCGATCTCTGCATGGAAATCTGTTGGTGATCTGAAGATTATTCAAAGGAGTAAATCTGCTGCTGAACAAGGTGATCGATCTTCTATTCTGTCCAGCAATTGAATATCAAATTGGGGATCAATTATACACCTAAGGAAGGCTACTTGATTGGAAAATCTGAGCCATCGAAGAACCTTAAAGTCTATTCTGGAATTATGATTGATTGCTGTGATTTGTTACTTGAATCTAAGATTTATTGATCGTGCTTACGATCCTGCCTAGGGTTAGGTCATTCATGATCCAACTCTACATTATTTGGTATTAGAGCCTACCATGGCCAGCAATGACTTAAGTCCCGAGGATCGTGATTATATTTTTAGGACGTTGATGCAACTGAATCAACGAATGGCACAAATGGATGAACGATTGGCTGGAATGCAGCGACGTTTTGGTGTGCTGGAATCATTAATAGCACCTCTACGGGAAATGACAAGACCTCCTATCACAGCAAAAGAACCAGAAGTCAAGATCATTGTTTCAACAATCCCCGCACCATGTGACACCAAGGAAGATCAAGTTCCTACCATTTAAACTAACATTGAAGAGGTGGTTGAAGCACCAATTGAGCTGATTGAGAATCACCAAGACGAAGACTATGTGGAAACGGTGGTCCAATACAAATCTGATATCAAAGTTGATCATGTGGAATTCGTTATGCCACCAGAATTTTTCAAAGAACGAAAACCTCAACTACAAGATTTCATTCCTCACGCCAAGGAACTGCCGGGATTCTACTTCGATTTGAAGATGGGCGTGCACAACAAAAAAATTTATTCCCAGCCTTATCAAAACTTGAGTCGAGTTTTTTCTGAGTGGAGGGAGGAATTGATGCAGTCCAAGACCTCAGATTGGGCTTTCGAGTGGGTTCCAAGGCAGGCCAATACTTGGCCAACATTATGGGGTTGTTTTTAGGACCAAATTCATTCCATCGTTCCATCATCTACCTGGCCATATCCAGAGTTTATTCAGGCACATATCGAGCCAATTGAATTCTGCCCCATATCAACCAGCAGTTTAGTTGAGAAAGTTATTAGCCATCAACCAGCTCTTTTAGGATATTATTTTCCATATTTTCTTTTGAATTGCTAATTTGTAGGAAGATTGACTCCAGATTTCGTGGTCTAGTGCCAGCTGTATGAAGACCAAGTTTGAAGACTAGTTTGCCGCTGCATGTACTCTTGTTTTCCAAGGAGATATTGAGCAGCGTATGGGAGGGATTATTTTCAGACTTCTAGAAGATCCCAATGTCCAATACTTGGAGAAGGATATGGACGAGAATTGATGGCTTCATTAGTCCTAGATTTTAGGCAGTTTTTAAGCTATTGTGTGGAGCACTTTTTAGGATTAGTTTTAGATAGATATTTGTTTCTATTTAGGTCTAATTTCAGTTATTTGATGTAATTAGAGTTAGACACAATTTAGGAATTAGTTTCCAATTAATATTTGGAGTTTTATTTGTTTCTAGAAATTGCTTAGGATGTAATCAATTGGTTAATAAATAAGAGGAAAGGCTCAAACAAGCCATGTCGGGTTTGAGAATTATGAGATTGGTTCAGTTTGAAACCATTGTAATGGCTGTGAGATTCAGTTGATGGTGAGATGCCTATGCTATGAGAGGGTGAGAGACCCAAGAGAGAGAGTGAGAGGCTCAATCCGATTTATTCTATCCTTTTCTATCTTCTCTATTTTCTGTTTTATTTTTCATTCGATCTCTACATGGAAATCTGTTGGTGATCTGAAGTTTATTCAAAGGAGTAAATCTGTTGCTGAACAAGGTGATCGATCTCCTATGCTGTCCAGCAATTGAATATCAAATTTTTGGGATCAATTCCACACCTAAGGAAGGCTACTTGATTGGAAGATCTGAACCATCGAAGCACCTTAAAGTCTATTCTGGAATTCTGAGATTTTAACATATTTTCTGCCATATCAGATTTGGTTATGATTGGTTGCTTTGATTTGTTACTTGAACGTGAGATTTATTGATCGTATTTAAGATCCTGCCTGGGGTTAGGTTATTCGTGATCCAATTTTACATTAGTATCATGTGCTGTCAAGTAAGTTAATTTAGTCTAGTAAGAGTTCTTATTAGTTAAGAATTTTGTGTCTTAATGTTTAGGTCAGTTTCCTTTTTGTTAGCATCCTTTTTTTGATTTGTTTCTTTTCTAATTTTAGTTTTCTACAAGATTTAGATTAGATTGGGTCCATTTTGAGTACTAATTTGGATTGTTTCTTGTTTTTTTTTTGGGTGAATAAGAAATTCATTACCAAAGAGAGAAAAAATTACAGGGCCTCCGAAGAGGAGCAACAAAACAAAAAATAGAGGCTAAGGCCTCAGCTATGAGAAACAAGAGATACAGAGGAGAGACCCCAGGAGACAACAATGAGTCTGTTCCTTGGGGTGTCAGGGGAAGAGGAGGGAGGAGCAAACGATAATTTCGCCTTAATTTCAAACGAAATGGAATCCCAAATTTGCTGATAAGACCTAGATTTGGAGGTCCATTGCCTGCTATTACACTCCATCCAAATATGGTTGAGAGTTACACAAAAAGCTAGCTTTCCAACTGTATCACAAATAGGGGAGGCGGCGAAGGTCATATCAATCCAAATCCATTCCCGAGAGAAAGGGAGAATTCTTCGAGGAGCTGGCCAGCACTTGAAAAGGATGCCTTTCCAAATAGCTGCTGCAGTAGGGCATTCAAAGAAGAGATGGCCAGTGTCTTCCACATTGTTCCAGCAGAGATAGCAAGATGGGGTCACAGCATATTGGCGATGACGAAGGAATGCCTGAGTTGGAAGGCAATTAGTGAAGATCCTCCAAGCCGTGAAGCAGTGCCTAGGAATGTGATGCTTGAACCAAAGAAGTTTTCTCCAAGGGACCAAAGGACCTTTGAAACGGACAAGCTCCCAAGCAGATTTTGATGAGAAGGTGCTTGAATTGCCAACTTTCCAAGTAACACAGTCGCCTCTTCTCAAAAGACTTCTTGGGAAAGAAGAAAGATCATTCCAAATGAGGTTAAGCTCCGGAGAGGAGGTAACAAGAGGGGTCCACCATTCGGATCTAATATGTCCGCCACCAAGGAGAGTCTGTGGAGGCCCAAAGCATAAATGGTTCGGGGGGTAACCGAGTAGAGGAGAATCCCCTTTGGGTGCCAGTGGTCCAACCAAAGGAAGAGAGGCCATTCCCAAATAATAGAATCAATGGCATGAAGCACCAGGTGATGGGATGCTAGGATCTTGCGCCAAACCCAAGAAGAATCGGCTGATGCTGAAGCCGTCCAGATGGAATCCTGACGAAGAAGGCCCGAGTAGATCCAATCCACCCAGATGCTTTTCTTTTTAGAAACAATCTTCCAGATGAGCTTAATGATACCAGCCGAGTTCACTTCCCTGATTCTTCTAATGCCCAAGCCGCCTTCCTTCGTAGGTAGACACACAGCTGCCCAGCTAAGAGGATGTAGAAATCTTGAAGAATTACCCTTCCAAAGAAAGGAAGCCAATAGGGATTCCAAAGATTTGATAGTAGCTTGAGGCAAACCATAAATCCCAGACCAATAGATATAAGAGGATTTTAAAATTGATCTGATAAGCACCAACCTGCCAGCATAAGAAAGAAGCTTTCCTTTCCATAACTGGAGCCGCTTCTTAATGAGATCAAGCATCGGGGTACAGTGATGGGCAGAGAGCCTAGCAGGAATCAAAGGGAGCCCTAAGTACTTGACAGGAAAGGATCCCTCTTGGAAACCAGATGTGTCAAGGAAAGCAATTTTGTCTAGCTTCGAAACACCAGCAAAGAATATAAGAGACTTTGCAGGATTGATGCGAAGGCCGGAGAGCTCATGGAAGTGCTGAAGACAGTACATAGTAGCCTCGAGAGAGGAAATGGAAGCCTTAGAGAAAATCATCAGATCATCAGTAAAAGCCAAGTGAGTTAGCTTGAGGGCTTTACACTTTGGCAAGGGGGCAATGAGCTGCTGATCAGTGCAAATTTGAATTTTCCTTAAGAGGACTTCCAAGGCCAAAGTGAACAAGTAGGGGGAAAGGGGGCACCCTTGCCGAATTCCCACAGTAGCTCCAAAGTAACCTGCCGGGTTGCCATTAACTAGCACTAAAAACTTTAGGGAAGAGATGCAGGCCTGAATCCAGTTGACAAAAATCAAGGGGAAACCCATCTTGATCATCACTTGGCCAATAAAATCCCACCTTATAGAATCAAAAGCCTTGTTGATGTCAATCTTGAGGAGGACAGCAGGAGAATGATTTTTCCTCTCAAACCCACTAACTACGTCATTACAGAGAATAATGATGTCAGCAATATTTCTTCCAGGAATGAAGGCCGATTGGTTATCACTAACAAGCTGATCCACAACACTTTTAAGCCTTCGAGCCAGGATCTTGGCAATGAACTTGTACAACAGATTACAAAGAGGAATGGGTTTGAAGTCATTCATGGCAGAAGCACCCTCCTTTTTGGGAATGAGGCAAAGAAAAGTGTGATTGATACCTTTGACTTGATTGGGATTGTAGAAGAAGCTTACAATGGCAGCAACAAGATCTAGCTTGATGATGTCCCAAGCAGCTAAAAAGAAGCCCATACTAAATCCATCCGGACCAGGAGCACCAGACACCTTGAGAGAATGGATGGCAGCCACGATCTCATCTTCTTTAGGAATAGAGCTCAAAGAATCATAAAACACCGAGGGGATGAACTTGTTAAGTAAGCCATTCGGGAGAGGAGAGGAGACCACCTGAGAGCAGCTGAAGATGCCTTTGAAGTGCTGAACAGCCAAGTCTTTACTATCCTTTACTGTTGAGGCAATAGAGCCATCCTGGGCTGTGAGCTGAACAATGGAGTTGGCATTGACTCGGGCTTTCAATGAGCGGTGGAAGTAAGCTGAATTGGAGTCCCCCAGGTCTAACCACTTGATTCTAGATTTTTGCTTCAAGAAACTTTCCTCAAGGGCAAGCAAAGAGGTGAGCTCAAGAGAGGTCACTTTCTCGTCTTCAGCTAAAGCACTGTTCAAATTGTCCAACTGCAGCCGGACTTGAATAGATCCAAGCCTATCCTTATAATCCAAAACCTGGTGGGAAATGTTGCCAAAGGTTATGTTGTTCCAATCTTTGAGGGCAATCTTGACATTACGGAGCTTTTTGGAGAAAGCAATGAGAGGGGTAGAGAAAGCAAAGACAGGTTTGTCCCAAGCTTCTTGCACTGTGGGAAGAAAAGAGGGATGGGAGGACCACATGTCAAAATATTTGAAGGGTTTAGGGCCAAAGGAAGTGAGGAGCTGAATAACAAGGTGGATGGGGGAGTGGTCAGAAATGTCCGGGTTGGCAAAGGAAGCATGAGAAGAAGGAAGAGCTGAAAGCCATTCTTCATTGACCAAAACCCTATCAAGCTTACAAGAGATGCGGTGAATTCCAGCCCTTTTGTTGCTCCAAGTTAGGGGGAGACCAGACCATCTAAGGTCATTCACACCAATATCCTCAATACACTCACTGAAGGAGTTTAAAGCTTCCAAATCCAAGAGGTCTCCTCCTTGCTTTTCAAAGCTGTATCTAATGACATTAAAATCACCACCCAAGCCCCAAGGGTTGGACCCAATTTGACTAGCAATGGAATGGAGATCAGCCCAGAGGGGGGACCTAAGAGAAGGGGTGTCGAGAGCATAGACTACAGTGAAAACAGAAAAAGGATGCCCCAGACAGTCTGAAAAAGAAAGGTGAATGAATTGGGAAGATGAGGACAAGAGAGAGATGGAAAATTTGGAAGGATCCCAAAGAATCCAAATTCGGCCATTAGGATGATGGGTACAATTGGAGAGAAAGGACCAGCCAGGGGCAATAGAGCTTAGAATTTTTCCAGAGTTAGGATCTTTTATGTGGGTTTCTAAGAGACAGCAAAAGTTTGCTCGAGAGGAGCGAAGCCTAGATCGAACAGCCGCATGCTTGGAGGGGGAATTCAGGCCCCTTACATTCCAAATGAAGCCTTGGATCATTTGGGGAGAGGGGGAAGGGGCAGCAAAGGCTCATTAATAAGCCTGGACATAACCGACCTGGAACGAAATTCACTGCGGTGGCGATGACGATAAGAGCAGCTACGAGGGGAAGTACTGGTTTGCAACTGTGGAGCAATGCGGGAGATGGAAGAGTGAACATTGGAGATGTCGTGTGAAGGAGAAGGGTAAGAAGCCGGGTTAAGAGAGATGGGCGGGTTAGAGACCCGATGACCCGAGGCTAAAGGGGGAGGTGGTTTAAGAGTGGAGGGGTCCAACCCAGGTTTGGGAGTGGCTAAAGTAGTCGTTTCCAGTGGAGAACCAGGAGAACAGCAAGAGTCAAAAGTGGTAGGGCCCACATCTAAAGTAGATAAAGCAGGCAGAGCCAAGGCCAAAGCTGTCGCAGGCGAAACCAGAGGATCAAGACTCACAGACAGAGCCAGAGGAGCGATCAAAAGTGCAGAAGAAGCCAAGGAGCTGGTTCCAAAGGAGATAAGCGGCAGCGAAGTATCAGCAGAAGCATCTTCGTCAGTAGAGCCAAGAATGGAAGGGGCTTCAGAAGGGTTCACTGACATCCTCGACCTGCTACGAGGAATGGCACCAAACAGTAGCTTTTCGGGGCACGAGTAAAGGACAGAGTCATCGTCGTCCAAAGCAGAGCTCAGCAGACTGAACCTATTCTGATCAGAGAGAGAAGGTTGCCCAGCAAATTGATTCAATGTCTCATCGACCTTCCGGTGCTGGAACCTGGTTCGAAGCCTTCCCCTTGAAACAGAGTTGGGGAGCCGAGAGGAAACGACTTCACCGGCAGGGGGATCAGGGCCAGAGCTAACATGGGCCGCAGGGGTACAAAGCTGGAATCCATGGCCAAAAGTTTTACAAAACTCACAGTGAGGAGGCTTCAACTCGTAATGGACCTCCTGCTCAAAGGAGAAATTATCACCCTCTTTCACCGTAATAAAGGAAGGCAGAGGGTCACTAAAACCTCGAAGCAGATCCTCGCATAAGCCAGCCTATCTTTCCTCTTAGTTCTCACATCAGAAAAGAGGGGGGTACCCAGGACAGACCCAACGGTACAAAGACCATCAGTGCACCAGTAGTGGAGAGCCAAACCAGGGAGAGTGACCCAGAGAGGGATGGAGGAAGGGTCCACTCGCCGGAGCTGCAGGTGACGGTGCCATTGGCGCAAGAAGATGGGTTTCTTTCCAACTAACCAGGGGCCTCGTTCGAGAGCACGGACCTTGTCTAAATCAGAGGAAAACTTGAAAATGAAAAAGCTATTATCCAAGTGGAAGGTGTCCAATGTACCTTGAGTTCTCCATTGCTTGGAGAGAGAAAGCTTGATAGTATGGAAGGGAGGCCTGGAGCCAAGAAAATGGCCAACAAGACAATTTTCCCAAAGTTTGGCTTTGGAATCAAGGAAGTCAGGGGGGCAAAGAGCCACCTTAGAAGAGCCGACAGAGGCAGGGGCAACGAAATGGAGAGAAAGGCCTTCAGGGTGGGTACCAGCCTCAGGCGCAAGAAGAGAAGACCAGGATGATGCCTGACCAGACGGAGGGAGGAGGAGGAGGAGAAGGGGCAGAAGCAGGAGCCTGCATGGTTCAATCATCAAATGAAGAGAATGACAACCGGAGATTGTTTCTTGTTAACAGGAAAAATTAGGAATTAATGCTTGGATGATTTAATGATCACCCCAAGCCTCTTATTTATAATGAATGAAAGAAAGTGCACAAGACAGAAATACCCCTACTATAGCCGACTCAATTAATAGAGTCGGCTGTACATAAAATAAGCCCTAAAAGGACCAGAATACCCACTGGTGAACAAAATTCAACACTCCCCTTCAAGTTGGAGCGTAGATGTCAAACATGCCCAACTTGATTAAAACAGGATGAAGCAATCTGCCAGCCAGTCCCTTAGTGAAAACATCAGCTAGCTGGTCACCAGACTTCATAAAAGGAACACAAACCAGCCCTTCCAACTTCTCCTTGATAAAATACCTATCAATCTCAATATGCTTAGTACGATCATGTTGTACCGGATTATGAGCAATGTTGATCGCTGCCTTGTTCTCACAATATAGCATCATAGGAAGACGAACAGGAACACCAAGGTCTTGTAGTAAAATCCTGAGCCACAACAACTCACAAATACCTTGTGCCATAGCACGGAATTTAGCTTCAGCACTAGAACGAGCTACCACATTCCGCTTCTTGCTACGCCAAGTGACAAGATTCCCACCTAAAAAGGTACAATACCCAAAGAGACTTTCTGTCGGGAGAACCAACCCAATCCGCATCCGTATAGGCCTCTATCCGCAGGTGATCATGAGGAGACAGATGAATCCCTTTCCCTAGTGACTTCAAGTAACGAAGAATACGACGAACAGCCTCCATATGAGAAGAGTAAGGGTCATGCATAAACTGACTCACAAGACTCGCCACTATAGCAATGTCAGGACGCGTATGCGAAAGATAAATCAACTTCCCCACCAAACGCTGATACCAGCCCTTGTCAACAGGTTCACCCTCCTTCTCCTAGACCCGCATATTAACATCCATAGGTGTATCAGAAGGATGACAACTTAACAATCAAGTCTCAGACATAGTTATCAAGGCGTCGCCATGGCGTCCAAGCTACTTAGTCACCTCGGGTGCCATGGCGGGCGCCTTGCTGCCATGGTGGTGTCGCCTTGATTTTTTACCCTCTAAAACGTCATGGTCGCCTTCCCACCTTGATACATATGGTCTCAGACAATAAATCCAGGGCATACTTCCTTTAAGAGAGAAAGAATCCTTCGAAGATCTGGCAACATAAATCCCAAGAAAGTACCTTAGTTTTCCCAGATCCTTAATTTTGAACACCTGTCCAAGAAAGCTCTTTAGCCGACTAACTTCCGGTTACCACAATGTCATCAACATAGATTATGAGAATGGTGATTTTATCATCAACCCTTTTTATAAACAGAGTATGGTCAGCATTACTCTGCTTAAATAACCCACATAAATCATAGCCTTGTGAAACCTGTCAAACCATGCTCGAGGTGACTACTTCAACACATAAAGTGCATGCTTCAATTTATAAAATTTGCCTTGGATTTTGTCAAATTAAAAACCTGATGGAATATTCATGTATACCTTCTCATCAAGCTCTCCATGGAAGAAGGCATTCTTCACATCCAACTATTGCAGATCCCATCCAAGATTTACAACACAAGACAACAACACTCTTACAGTGTTCAATTTTGCAACTGGTGCAAAGGTCTCCTGATAATCAATCCCATATGTCTGAGTGAACCCCTTTGCCAGAAGTCATGCCTTATATCTATCCACAGTACCATCCACTTTTTGTTTTACCACAAACACCCACTTACATCCAACTGGTCTTTTCCCTGGAGGAAGAACCACAAAATCCCATGTATCATTTTTTTGTAAAGCTTTCATTTCTTCCATCATTGTTGCCTTCCACTTTCCATCTGCCAAAGCGTCCTGCCAATTCTGAGGAATACAAACAGAAGAAAGAGAAGAAACAAATGCACGAAAAAATGGAGAAAGAGAGTTATAAGAGCCAATATGAGATATGGGGTGTTAAGAGCCTTAGTACCTTTGCGAAGAGCAACAGATAACTCAGGAGAAGGGGTCTTACCAGATGGAGAAGTAGGCTCTGGATCCAGGGTTGGCAACTGGATGGGTATTGGTGCTACAGTGCATTGAAGCTACTTGCTTCCAATATAGCTTCGCTGATAGACTGTAAAATTAAAATCACCAATTTTCCTCTAAAACTTACCAATGGTTTTCTAAACTAAAGTAAGCTCCCCTTGAACGAGAACTTCATCAACACCATTATCCATAGTCTCCCCCTGTATAGGATCCCCTAAACCCGAGGTAGAGGGAGGGGCAGGAGCAGGCGAAGTAGACTCAAGCTGGGCATACTGAAGAGGGACCTCAAGAGTCAACACATCTTCACTGAAACTTTTCCCCCAAAGAGATGGTGATGAATAATATGAAAGGGTTTCATGGAAAATAACTTCAGTCAAAAACAGAATATATGATGTGTAACTTCAATTAAACCAGGAGAAGTGATGAAGTAGTGAAACTTGAGGAGCAAGAGATACCACCAAGTAAATACTTTAGATGTCTAGGGTCAACCATTAACAAAGAGGGTGACATAGAGGATGATGTTTCCCACAGAATTAAAGTAGGATGGATGAAGTAGAGAGGTGCATCAGGGGTTTTATGTGACAAACGCATGCCTATTAAGCTTAAGGGGATATTCTACAGGAAAGTTATAAAACCAGCGATAATATATGGGATGGAATGTTGAGCCGTTAAGAAGAGCAATATAGATAAGATGAGTGTAGCGGAGATGAGGATGTTGAGTATGTGCGACAAGATCAGGAGAGATAAAGTAAGGAATGATTATATTAGAACCGAATTTGGAGTTGCACCGAATTTGGAGTTGCACCAATCCAGGACAACCTCCGAGAGAGCTGCTTGAGGTGGTATGGTCATGTCCAACGGAAACCCATGGATGCACCAGTAAGGAGTAACCAGATTCAATTTGAAGGAGCTAAAAGAGGTAGGGGAAGGCCTAAAATGACTAGTGGAGAAGTGGTAAGAAAGGATATGCATGTGGTAGGGCTCAATCCTAGTATGACCATGGATAGAGTTGTTTGGAGGACAAGGACACATGTAGCCGACTCCTTATAGGGGGTGTTCCTAGGATGCTGCTATGATTACTGCTTAGACTTTTTCCTTTAGTAACTTTTTTTTATCTTTTTTTTACTTCCTTTTATTCCTTTTTACTTTTTTATTCCCTTCTACTTCTCTTATTTCTATTATGCCTCTTCAGATCCATGTTGCCAACCCCATTTAGTTGGGATAAGGTTATGGTTGTTGTTGTTGGTTTCATGAAATAACATCCATACTCACCATAGTACGTCTGGTGGGTAGATAGTAACACTCGTATCCTTTTTGGGTTGCAGAGTAACCCAAAAAGATGCAATAAAGCCTACGGGGCTCAAGCTTACCAGGGGATCGAGTATCCCTAGCATAACAGACACAGCCAAATGCCTTAGGGGGAACCACAAAGGAGGAGGAACCATGTAAAACCTTAATGGGGGTACGAGAGTCAAGGACTTAAGTAGGCATCCTATTATTGAGGTAGGCTGCAGTGAGAATAGCATTCCCCCAATATTGGGCTGGAACATGGCTAGCAAACATAAGGGCTCTAGCCACGTCTAATAAGTGGTGGTTTTTCCTTTCTGCCACTCCATTCTGGGTTGGGGTATTGACACAACTTCTCTAGTGTATAATCCCATTGTCAGCTAGGTATTTTTGGAACTGACCTTCCAAATATTCTTTGCCATTGTCACTCCTCAAGATTTTGAGGGTGGCATTGAACTGGGTCTAAACGATTTTATGAAAATGCTGAAAACAGGAGAAAACCTCACTTTTAGTATGCATTATGTACACCCATGCATTCGTAGAGTGACAATCAATAAAGGAGACAAACCAACAATGGCCAAAAAGAGAAGTTTTGGAACTAGGACCCCACACATCAAAGAACAATATGAAAAAGAGCAAGACTTCTATTATTTAAAACTGATAAGTTGAACTAGTCTGTTTGGCAAGAACACAAGCCTCACAAAAGAATCATCCTTATTACATTGCTTAACTAATGTTGGAAATAAATGAGATAAAGTTCCTAAAGGGGGTGATCTAACCGACAATGTCATTGCTGTAATTCAGAGGAGACCGAGGAGTTCTGATATAGTTGAGAAGGTAATGCAGTCGGAGGACGACAACCATCATCAAGTAGGTAAAATCCACAATGTACTCTACCACATCCAATCGTCTTCTCCATTACCAGATCCTAAAAAACATAATGGGACGGAAAAGGTTACTTTGCAATTCAAATCTTTAGTAAGACTACTAATGGAAAGAAGAATAGTAGTAAAGTTAGGAATGTGCAAAACTGAAGATAAAGTAATAGAAGGGGAGCAACTGATGGAGCTCTTTCCAGAAACAGATGAGAGGGAACCATCAGCTACTTTGACTTTTTCTTTGCCAGAAGTAGGAGAATATCTGTGGAATAGGCTGGAGGAGACAGTCATATGATCAATGGAACCGGAGTCTATAATCCATGGACTTGAGACTACTGATGCTCAGTGACCTGCAAACAATATACCTGAACGGGCAATATTGGAACCTGATAAGGCAGAAGAATTGGCAGGAGTCGATGTAGTAGATGCACCAGAAGCCTTTTACATACGATGAAAAGCCTGTAGTTCTTCCTGATAGAGACCAAATTCAGTAGTGGGAGTTGTGGCAACAGATTCAGTGCGATTAGCCTTGTTTTTAGATTCACCACGACCACGTTTAGCCTCAAAATCAGCGGGTTTTCCATGAATTTTCCAGCAGGTAACTTCGGTATGATATGATTTGTGGCAATATTCACATTTCACAATCTCCTTAGCAGAATCAGCAACAACGCGGGAAGACCCATCAGACATGGGAGTTGAACCAGAACCAGTTTGGAGGGGAGATCTCTCAGTAGGGGAATGTAACATAGCAGCTCTGCGGCTTTCTTCAGTGTGAGCCAAGGCATAGGACTGCTCCAGGGTTGGGAAAGGGGACTTGCTAAGCACTTGAACACGAATCTGATCATATTCAACATTCAAACCAGCAAGGAAATCATACACCCGTATTTTGTCCACATGTTTGCGATAGGCAGCAATATCAGAAGCACTAGTAGGGCAATAATCTGCGTAGTGGTCTAGTTCCTATCACAAACTTTGGAGTTCAGCGTAGTACTGGGACTCTGGGAGATAGTAAGATCCTTCTGAGTGATGTCATGAACCTTCTTCATATCTCATACAACTGTGCATCGTTTCCCATCTGGCCATAGGGGCTGCAGTCCATATCTGAGTGGCAATATCCAATAACAAGTATCCCTTGGCAATGTTAGGTTGCACTGAATTTTTCAGGAAGGACATTACCAAGGAGTCATTGGATAACCATCGATCTTGTGCAGTACCAGCCTCAGAAGGCTTTGTTGTAGAACCTGTAATGTGTCCCGTGAGCTCAGGACCAGCAATGGTTAGTTCTGTGGATTGAGACCAAATCAGATAATCGGTTCCATCAAACTTAAAGGTAATGGCAGACATGGGGAGGTAATCATTCTGAGGTTGTCCATCAGGTCCAGAAGATGCTGTACTTGCCTCAGACATGGTTGAAGTAGAGATGAAGCAGAAAACAAAAACCCAAATTGATGCAAAGAGAGAGATTTCACAAAACCTCACCAACCGGCCGTCAGAATGGCCCCAAATTTGGATCGAGTTCTGTTCTAGTATAGTCCAAATAGTCCTAAAAATCCAGCCCTATCTGACCAATATAGGCTGTCAATTGTGGCTGAAACTGGGGTCGATTGCTCCTCTAGGGTAGGCCAAACAATCCTCCAAATATCAGCAAAAGCAGACAACAGGAACCCCTTAATTGATAATGTCAGGGTTTTTTGAAAAACCTGAATTTAGTAATATCGATATAGGTAGAAGGTCTTCAAATTGTTGATGTAGATAGAGGTTTGACCAAGGAATCACTGCTGTTCTTGATATTCTAAGAAGGGAGAATTGATTCTCAATGTTGAAGTCTTCAAATATTGGCAGGTGGTAGAGGCACAACTTCTATCGATCGTGATCAATTAATGCATTAATTCATGAGGTAATGTAGGGCAGCAACTAGATCCATGGATCACCTCATTAGTGTTGCCCATTGAAAAGAAAGAAAGAAAAAAAAAACAAAAAGAAGAAAAGAAGATCGAAGGAAGAAGAGAGGAAGAGCGGGAGGCGATAACAGTAGGGGGTGTTTGTGGGACCCTAATTCAAACCTACTCTGATACCATGTTAACAAGAAAAATTAGGACTTAATGCTTGGATGATTTAATGACCTCCCCAAGCCTCTTATTTATAATGAATGAAAGAAAGTGACAGAAATACCCCTACTATGGCTGACTCTCTAATAGAGTCGCTTGTACATAAAATAAGCCCTAAAAGGACCAGAATACCCCCACAGTTTTCTGGTGAACATAATTCAACATTTCTATTATGTTAAAGGACTGCTCAATCTGGTTTTAGAAACTCCTAATTTTTAGAAATTTCTATTTTCAGATTCCTTGGTTCTCAAGTTTAAATATTTAGGAATGTCTCTAACATGTGAATTGTGTTAAGAATAGAAAGTTGAGGGGTAAGTTAATCTATAAATTAGTGGTCTGATATGCTATGTAATGCAATGATTTGATAATGGAATGAATGAAGGTTTAGTTTTATTTTGAAGTGGAGGTAGTGCCTCTATTTTCTCTCCCTTCTCTCCTCTTTCCTCTCTTTTTCTGCTAGAATCACTATTCATGTTAGTGTTCACAGCCACGAAACAACCCTTTATCTTCTCTTATTCTCTCTCTTAAACCCACCACAGCAGATCTTTCTTTTGATCTGCATTATACAGTTTTAAAGAGAGTGACCGATGGCATGCCTCAGCACCACCATTTTCTCCTAACATCTTCAAGTTTGTTTGTTGCAGTAGATGAATTCGTGAATGTTCATGAAGCATCAGCACAAAAGAAATGATTTCAGTTGGTTGCCATTGGTGAAAGAATTTGTTTTTTAATTTGTAAACAGCCTTGAATTTGAATGCTTGAATGATCAAAATCAATCAACCAGCCCCTTTATTTATAATAATCAGAATTACAACTAATCACAATGAAAGCAGGAATGCCACCCTTGCCTATTCCTATTAGGAATTCCTATTCCAACAAAGAATTCCAAATAGAGATCGGCTGAGGGGGGAAAATACAGAAAAAGAAATAAAACTAAAGGACTAAATTACCCCTATCGGGTAAAGTAGCCTATTTTAACACTCCCCCTCAAGTTGGAGCATAAATATCAACCATGCCCAACTTGACAAGAATAGGATGAAAAACCTTCCCACTTAAGCCTTTAGTAAACACATCAGCGAGCTGGTCAGCAGATTGCACAAAAGGAACACACACCAGCCCTCCTTCCAACTTCTCTTTAATAAAATGTCTGTCAACCTCCACATGCTTGGTACGATCGTGCTGAACAGGGTTGTAAGCAATGCTAATAGCAGCCTTGTTGTCACAATATAACATCATGGGAAGATGAACAGGATTACCAATATCTTGTAATAAACCTTTGAGCCATAACATCTCACAAATACCTTGTGCCATAGCACGAAACTCAGCTTCAACACTAGACCTTGCCACTACGATCTGCTTTTTACTACGCCATGTAACAAGGTTGCCACCAATAAATGAGCAATAGCCAGAAATAGACTTTCTATCAGAGAAACCAGCCCAATCTGCATCAGTATATGCTTCAACACGAAGATGACCATTCGGAGACAAAAGAATTCCTTGTCCCGGTGCTGACTTTAAATACCAAAGGATCAGAATAACAACATCCATGTAAGAGGAATGCGGATCATGCATGAACTGACTGACCATACTTACAGATACTGCTATGTCAGGTCTTGTATGAGACAGATAAATGAGCTTACCAACCAATCTTTGATAGCGACCTTTATCGATCGGTGTTCCCTCCTTTTCTTTAAGTCTGGTAGTAGCATCCATAGGTGTATCAGAAAGATGATACCCTAGCATCCCAGTCTCGGTCAATAAATCTAGGATGTACTTCCTCTGAGAAAGAAATATGCCTTTAGAAGACCAAGCAACTTCTATCCCTAGAAAGTACTTTAGGTTTCCCAGATCCTATATTTCAAATTCTTGCCCAAGGTAAGTCTTCAACTGGGTGATCTCATGATTGTCATTCCCGATTACCGTAATATCATCCACATAAACTATGAGGATGGTTACCTTTTCACCATTCTTCTTGATAAACAAGGTATGATCAACATTGCTCTACTTATAACCCGCAAAGACCATTGCCTTGTGAAATCATCCAAACCAAGCATGGGAGGACTGTTTTAGCCCATATAAAGCACGCTTCAATTTACAAACTTTCCCGCTGGTTTTATCACAAGAGAAACCTGGTGGAATGTCCATATATACTTCCTCGTCAAGCTCTCCATGGAGGAAGGCATTCTTCACATCTAATTGTTGTAATTCCCAGCCCAGATTCACTGCACAAGAAAGTAGCACTCTGACGGTGTTTAGCTTTGCAACTTGTGCAAAAGTCTCCTGATAATCGATCCCATAAGTCTGAGTAAATCCCTTTGCAACCAAACATGCTTTGTATTGATCCACAGTGCCATCTACCTTCTGTTTCACCACAAACACCCACTTACATCCCACTGGTTTCTTTCCTAGAGGAAGAACCACAAGCTCCCATGTATCATTCTTTTTTAAGGCTTGCATTTCTTCCATCATTGCTGCTTTCCAATTTCCATCTATAAAAACTTCCTACCAATTTTGGGGAATACTAACAGAAGAAAGAGAAGAGACAAATGTACGAAAGGATGGAGAAAGGGAGTCATAAGAGACTACATGAGAAATAGGATGCTGGGTACAAGCCCGAATACCTTTACGATGAGCAATAGGTAAATCAGGAGAAGGAGAAGATATGTTACCTGGAGATTGATCTGGTTCCAGGGCCGACAACTGTGGTGGTGCTGGTGCTACAGTGGATGGGAGCTGCTTGTATTTGGAATGCCCCCTGTGATAGGTTTTGAGATTAGAGTCATTAATTTTCTTCTGAAATTCCCTAATGATTTGTTGGACTGGAGTCATCTCCCCCTGAAGGGAATTGTCACCAATAGGATTTTCAGCATCGTCTAAGTTCTCCCCTTGGGGAAAATCCTGTTGGGCACCAACAGAGGGAAGAGGGGTGGAAGCAATAGTCGAGGGGTGGGATCAATAGGTGGATGGACCCGGGTCTGGGTTTGTACCAGAAGGTCAACCATCACATCTTCACTGAAAGTCTCCCCCTGAAGAGGTGTGGATTGATACTAGGAGAGAGTTTCATGAAAGACAACATCCATACTGGTGAAGGTACGACATGTAGGAGGATGGTAACACTTATATCCCTTTTGGGATGGAGAATATCCCAAGAAATACAACGGACCCCACGGGGTTTGAGCTTGCCAAGAGAGCGAGTATCCCGAACATAATAGACATAACCAAAAACTTTAGGTGGGACGACAAAGGAGGAAGAACCCTGCAGTAAAGAAGCAGGGGTGTCAGAGTCATGGACTCGGGTAGGGAGCCTACTGATGAGATAGGCAGCAGTCAGGACAGCATCTCCCAAATATTGGGAAGGGACAGAATGGGCAAACATAAGAGCCTGAGTCACCTCAAGGAGGTGGCGATTTTTCCTTTCAGCCACACCATTTTGAGCTGGGGTATCGACACAACTGGTTTGATGGAGTATACTATGGGCAGCAAGGTAGTGTTGGAACTGACCATCCATGTATTCTTTACCATTGTCACTCCTCAATATCTTGAGAGTGGCATTGTATTGGGTTTGAATCATCTTATGAAAATTTTAAAAACAAAAAAAAACTTCACTTTTGTTATGCATTAAATAGACCCACGTACTCCTAGAATAACAATCAATAAAAGAAACAAACCAACGATGGCCTTTGAGAGCTGGTTTCCTGCTAGGACCCCAAACATCAGAATGAATAAGACCAAAAGGAGAAGTACTTTTACTAGCTATGGAATAAGTAGAACGATGTTGTTTAGCCAAAACACAGGCTTCACAAAAAAAATTCGTTTCTATGACATTCTTTAGCTAATGCTGGAAATAAAAGGATAATGTTCCTAAAGGGGGTGACCTAGTCTGTTATGCCATTGCTGAAGTTCAGAAGAAACTAACGAGCTTTGATGTATAGGAGAAGCCAAAGATGGTGGTGAAGTAGGACTCCCATTATCAAGCAAGTACAATCCACCATGCATCTTACCACATCCAATCATTGCCCCCGTTGCTAGATCCTAAAACATAATGAGAAGGAAAAAAAGTTACTTTGCAATTTAAATCACGGGTAAGACTACTAATGGAAAGTAGTGGTAAATTTAGGAATATATAAAACAGAGGATAAAGGTAAGGAAGGAGTGCAACTGATAGAGCCCTTCCCAAAGATAGAAGAGAGGGATCCATCAGCCACCCGTACTTTATCTTTACTAAATGTAGGAGAGTAACGAGTAAAGAGGCTGGAGGATCCAATCATATGATCAATGGCACCGGAGTCTATGATCCAGGGAGAGGAGACTACCGATGCACAATGACCAGCAAAAGAAATACCTGAGTGGGCTAAATGTGAACCTGGAGGAGTGGAAGAACTGGCAGGTGTTGATGTAGTAGAAGCAGCAGAAGCCTGTAACATACGACGGAAAACCTGAAGTTCATCCTTAGACAGTCCAGTGTTAGTAGGAGGAGCAGGAGTGACAGCCTTAGTATGATTAGCTTTGTTTTTCGATTTTCGAGCAGCACATTTAGCATCAAAGTCGGCTAGTTTGCCATGTATCTTCCAACAAGTGGTCTTAGTGTGCCATAATTTGCCACAATGCTCACATTTAACTGTTGTTTTCTCAGATTTAGAAATGTCAGCAACCGAAGAAGTAGAACCAGCCCCAGTGTGCAAGGCTGATCGATTAGGAAGTGTAGTGTTAAGCATAGTAGTTCTTCGGCGATCTTCACTATTAACCAAAGCATAGGACTGTTCCAGTATAGGGAAAGGATCCTTGCCTAGAATCTGAACCCTAATTGGGTCGTATTCCACATTAAGGCCAGCCAAAAAGTCATAAACCCTAATTTTATCGACATGCTTTCTGCAGGCAGCAATGTCAGTGGCATTAGTGGGTTGATAAATCAGAGTAATGATCAATTTCTTGCCAGCACTTGTGGAGTTTAGCATAGTATTGAGAGATGGATAAATCATTCTGCTTGGTGTCATGGATTTTTTTCCTCAATTCATATACCTGAGCATCATCCCCTACCTATGAATAGTTATCTTTGGCAGCCTTCCATATCTGGGCAGCAGTGTCTAGGAGAAGGTAGTCTGGTGCAATTAAAGGATGCATAGAATGAATAAGATATGACATGACCATGGAGTCAGTAGATAAAAATTTAGTCAAAGCAGCTCCTTCTTCAGCAGGGATGGGAGTAGTGCCTGTAAGGTGTCCTGTGTAGCCACGGCCAGCAATCATAACGTAAGTGGATCTTGACCACATTAGATAATTTGCCCCATCTAGTTTGGTGGGAGAAGGAAGATACTCTGATCGAGAAGATCCATCAGAGTCAGCTGAAGTGATGTCAAACATCATGTAAGTGTAGAAGACACGGGTTTTTAAATTCCCAAAAATTTAGCCGTCAGAAATAGCTCAAACTAGGATCGAATTCCCTGCAGGTGGTAGGGAATAAGCCCTCAAAAAAATAGAAACTTCTGATGATGGAATAAGAAACCCTAAATTTGAAAAAATTTAGGAATAGCTGAATGCAAAGCAATTGCAGGTTTGAATCTGATGTAGTTTGGATTCAAAGCTGCAATCTGAAGTAAGTAAGGTGTAAATCAATAAGGGCAGGGATCAATCTCCAAAAAATAACACAGAAATCCAGCTTGAAAAGGCAGCAGCTCGATCTCCAAGGTTGGAGGAAACCTGCGACAGATTCTGATCACACCCAAGTTTGTATAATCCTCAGTGAGGTGTCATTGAGGGCAGCAGCTAAATCTTCATTAGATCACCTCAAAGTTGCTGCCCTGAATGAGATAGAGAGTCTAAGAGTGGTTGAGAAGAAGGAAACCAGAAGCCGAGAGAGTGTTGGAGAAGAAAAACCAAAAAAATTCGAGGGGGCTGCTCTTTAGATCAAAGGTGCCCCTAATACCATGTAAATAGCCTTGAATTTGAATGCTTGAATGATCAAAATCGATCACCCAGCCCCTTTATTTATAATAATCAGAATTACAACTAATCACAATGAAAGTAGAAATGCCACCCTTGCCTATTCCTATTAGAAATTCCTATTCCAACTAGGAATTCCAAATAGAGATCGGTGAGGGGGAAAAATACAGAAAAAGAAATAAAACTAAAAGAGATAAAACTGATAAAACTAAAGGACTAAATTACCCCTATCGGGTAAAGTAGCCTATTTTAACATTATTTATTGCAAGATGAAAAAATAATTATTAAAAAAATCAGGAGAAAAACTCCGACTCGATGAAAAAGATAAGTCTATCTCTCATATCATTGCTCTATTCTATAACAGAAGTAGAATTACCAAATAAGCGATTTGTTTCCATTATAGAGATAATAGGCCTGGGGATAAAAGGGGCAATTGGTCATGTGCATATGAATATTGAATATTTATTAAATTAAATAAATATAGATCTTTTCGTATCTCAATTAATTGGCTATTGTAAGATTATGAACTAGTGAAAAACCATTCTGATTTTAGTGTCCGATTGCTCCTCAATTCAAGTAACTGCAACAATAACATACTTGTTTATGTTGAAGTGACATAATTTATTGCATCTTAGTTAAAGTAATTATTCAAATCCTTCAAATACAGAGGGAGGGAGGGGGGGGACACAGAGGTGATGGATTTTACCAAAATTACGACCGACGATACAATGCCAGGTAGGTCCGTGCTTCTTATCGAATTCTTTCTTGATGTACTCTGCAATATCCTTCTCCACGTTGTGTTGGCAGCAAGGGCTGGGGTGAGTGTGTGAGTGTGTGACCGTGTGTAGGGGCAGCAAGGGCTGGGGTGAGTGTGTATAGGGGCAGCAAGGGGTGGGGGTGAGTGTGTGGGTTCATAAATACCCCCCCTAAAGATGATTAACAGACTCGGTACACAATGTGTACTTGATTAGCAGAGAGTACAATGTGTACTTGATCAGCAAGGGGTCTGCATTATATGTGCTTGTGATGTCTTTTAAGGAAAAGAGGTCTGCATTATATGTGCTTGAGATTAGGAAGTAAAGGTGAGTGAATAGGGGGTGGGTTTGGGAGTTGGGAAATAGATCATAGATGGGGTCAGAGACTTTACAAAGGAAATAAAAGCAATTCTGTCCTCCACTCTTCTTCACAGAGTTTCTAGGTTATTTAACTTGTAACTCAGTTACAAGATCCAAGAAGCTATATATTAGACTGGGAGCCTGGTCCAAGTTAAGTGATTTTGCAAGTCAAATCCATTTCATGGGTTAGCATGCTTTATCGCCCACACCCTTGCTGTTGAAGGTGGACACCTCCATATTAATCTCTTGTGTATGATTTTATTTCCAAAGGACCCATCTAGTTCAACTTGTATTTCCCCCTCTCTCACTGAGTCACTGCAGCTTGCCCTCTTAAATTTTCAAAGAAGAAAACAAAGGCCCTTATAACCTCAGCAATGTTTGAACAGTCATCACAAAGGCTACAGTTATTTTTGTACAGTTTCATACTATAGCCTTCACAAGAGGACACAAGTCACACAACCAATGCATTTACTGAACCTGTGATAGTGAAAAATCTTTCAAAGGGACCAATGAAGTTAGAGAGAGAGAGAGAGGCCTGAGTTCCTGACTTAACCTTTAATAAGCCTGCTCTAGCACCAGAAAGAGTTAAGAAGGACAGTGAATGAGGTAAGGTATAGACTAGAAGAGAATATCAAATTTGTCTGGCCAGGGTACACAGCATTCAACCCTTGCACTTGTCCCATTATTTTAATTAACTCTTCTTCTCTCTCTCCTTCTTCTACAGTAATACTGAGCATGGAAGTCAAAAGTAGGTGAAATTTTTGAAGTGATTGAACACCAATATATGGTTGACAAGTTTGTGCCCTTTTCCTTGACAATGATCTACTTTATAAGGACTCTTAAAGAGTCATAACAATTCTCCAAAACATTTATATTTGACAAAAGACAACCTTTAAGGGAAAGGAATTTTCTGCAATTGAACAAACTTGGATGATGACTTGACAACATGGACCATGATTATTTGTTGAGGTTCCAAACATGTTAGAGGTAGTCCTAAGCAAGTTCAAGAATGCAGAAGGATGGGTTCCTTGTAGATTCCAAATTGAAGTGGCAAAGAAGAATCAAAATATGTGATAGGGTGGTAATGAAGAAAAGTGGAATTTTATAGTAGTACCAAAAAAAAAATAAAAAAATTCAAAACTATAACTTGTAAACACTTTTTCTTTTTTCTCCCTTTTAGGGCTTGCAGATTACCACGAAGCAAGGGAGAAGAGCTCTAGGGCTGAGTAAGTATAGCTCCTCAATATTTGAATAAAGACCAACTTGTCCTGCCAATGAATCAAACCCTGTTTGCCCTGGTAGTCCTTGGATGTTCTCCAAAGGCTTATGTACCCTCCCTGCAATCACTCTACAGAAACCCAACCTGATGAAGTTCCAACTTTTGGATGGGGTCAGAGACTTTAGAAAGGAAATAAAAGCAATTTTGTCCTCCACTCTTCTTCACAGAGTTTCTAGGTTATTTAACTTGTAACTCAGTTACAAGATCCAAGAAGCTATATTAGACTGGGAGCCTAGTCCAAGTTAATTGATTTTGCAAGTCAAATCCATTTCATGGGTTGGCATGCTCTATCGCCACACCCTTGCTGTTGAAGGTGGACACCTCTATATTAATCTCTTGTGTATGATTTTATTGCCGAAGGACCCATCTAGTTCAACTTGTATTCCCCCTCTCTCTCACTATGGGATTTTATCATATTCCACATGGTATATTGGAAATTGATCTTTGTTATCCTCACCTTCCCCTCTATTATTTTCCTCCCAACTCATAATTTGGGTGGGCAATTTGTCCATCTGATGTTGTGGCACAATAGAGTTTGGAAACCAAAGCCCAAGAGATTGTAATAACGGGTTTAGGAGTTTATATAGTCTAGTTGAATTCTTGTTTCTGCTTTTATATAAAGATATGTACCCCCCAATCGATAGCTTAGTTGGAATACATTATTTTATTTTGAGATTGTGTGGTGTGAATAATTGTCTCCTCTCCCTCTTTCAATCTCTTTTCTCTCTCCTCTTTCTCCATTGTAGCTACTTACTTGCTTCTTATATCTTCCCTTTTACTCTATCTCTCTCCCTTCCATAATTGAATGGTGAAGTTCAAGGGGCTTTGACTTGTTCTCTGTAGTTTGTTTTGGTACCAAATCTATGTCTGAGCAATTGTCTGGTGTTTTGATCTGGCTCTTTGGTTGTTTAATTCTTTGATCAATGCACTTGTGTCTAGCTTTCTATTTGTGATCTCATCGCTGAACTTTTGTCTTGACCATATTATTTCTTCATGTTAGTGGATGACAAGGAGATATGCAAAATGACATTTAATATTAAGGATTTTTTCTTTTTAGCAGTTACACGTGGAAACTATACCTAGGAGTTGGATTGGAAGTTCAAGGGATGCATCTTTCAAGTTGTCTTCACAATATAGACTTGAGGTCATCAAATTTATAGAATATGCATTTTCTAATGCATCCATAGGGGATCAGATCTTATGCCCATGTGTAAAGTGTGTAAATCAACTATGGACTAGGGTTACTCCTTGATAAAGGAACGAGTCTGGCGTTAAACCAAGGGTAGGTAGTCTAACTCTAGGTTGTTTGGATATTAACTAGTTTGGTATTCCAACAAGACTAAGGGCCTACATTCAGAAAGAAACATATACTCTTCTCTCTTTTTCGTGGGTACTGTCATGTCTTTCTCTACTGGCCTTGCCAACAATATCAGCCTAAATCATAACAGGTAAGATACTGAAGAAACATATACTCTTCTATTTCCTCTACTGATTTTTTCTTTTTCTGTTCCTTAATTATTTCTTTCCTACTGCTGTGTAGTGTTGGTTTCTAACAAATGGCTATATCTCAGGTTAACTTCAACAAGAGAAAGAAAAGGAAGCTGGATTGGAGGAGTCTAAGTCAAGCATAAATAAATCTGGGACTATGAGGGTCAATCCTTCCATTTATAAAACAGGCATGGATTCAAAAGCACTGAGACACGCAAGGCTATCCTTGCTGCTGCAGGTGGCAAACTTGCATTCAGCTTGAAATAGAAATCTAAACTTGAGGCAGCCCCGTTAAGTTGGGTGCTGATGAGGATGAAGATGAAGGGGATGCGAAAATGGGTCAAGAGATGGACCGCCAAAGCGGCAGAGTTGGATCAACCAAATGCATCCTGCTCCATTGCCATGTAAAGGGGATGTTGGTAATAACCGCTTGAATACATACCTTTATCTTCTTTGAGTGCATTTTGGTTCTTTCTCCATTGTGCTCTCCCTATTGTGCTTTCTCTCTATTGCAAAAGTAAAGAATTGTTTAGATTCCAAATTTACTAAAGGGCGTACCTAGTGCATGAGGCTCCCGCCATTGCTGGGTTTGGGGATGGTCATAATGTACACAGCCTTACACCCGCTTTGCAGATAGGCTATTTCTGGACTTGAACCCGTGACCACAAGGTTGCAATGGAGCAACCTTATTTACTGTTGGATAAAAAATTCCATTCCTCTGAGCGTCTAACTAGGTTGGCTTTCGTTATCCAATAGACATCCTTCTTTTCATGCATAATGATTGATGTTGCTTCTGTACTAGGTATGTATCCACTAATTATAATGAAATGCATGGGCAAGTCAGCCCTATATGTTTATATTTCTGGAAGCTTCTTCTATAGTAATGAGGTTGTTGTGCTATTTAGCTCTGGATAATAGATTTTATATGTAATATATTTTGCATTCAGATGACCTACTTGCAAGTCCGTCTGAAGTTCAATTTTATCTTCTTGCAAACTTGCATTGAAGCTCTTAGGAGTTCATTCTAGTATACAGTTTTCTGATAATTCTATTAATGTTTTTCGTTTTCCCTTGGTGAGTGATCTTTGCTTATCTCTCATTATTTGCATGCACTGTGTTTGCTCGTGTGTGTTACAAAGTGGTTTTTAATCTCTGCATTATGTTTGTCTCAGTTACAAAATGTTCATGAAACTGTGATTTATTTTAAGAAAATTTTAATGTTGTCAATGCTAGTCAATTTATTAAACAGCAACCCATGTTTGATTCATAGTTATTGGTTGCATGGGAAATCAAGTAAGAAGCAAAGCTTGTCTTTCTAATGGTTAAAACTTTTCCAAGAAGCACCTCCAAGATGGGATCAAGAGAGGCTTTGAAGGGTTTCCTAAGAAATTTATGAAGACTAATCCCGATCCAGGGAAAATCCAGTGGGAGATTAGCCCAATCGTAGGAAATAGTAACTAGGACTAGAATTTTAGAAACTCTAATTACTTCTGCAGAATAGATCTGACGTGCTTGAAACAGTAATCGAACGGTCACTCCAACAGGGAGAAGTCTTCAAATTTTGATCCAATTCTGATAGTTGGATCCTGAGTTATAGAACTACCGTCACTGGGAAAGTTTAAACACTGAAGTTTGCTTGAATGATAGAACAGTGATAGAAAGATAAAACAGTTTAGGAATCCACATAACAGGCTATGAGCCCACCAAAGCCTACAAAGAGAATCCACTATTCCACTAAGAAATCGACATCAGTCTTCACTTGGAAACCACCAAGTAACACCACAATCCACAGGCATAAGTACTGATTCCATAGAGCCAAAATTTTGAGAAACTGAAACCTTTATTTCATTAATTTGTGTGCCTGAAGGGCTGGCTATATATAGATATATATATAGAGTGTGTGTGTGTGTGTAGACTCTTAAGTCTTAAAATATGACTCCTAACATGACTAAAAATTTCCTAAACCAACTAGTAATAAAATAGCTACTTAATTGACTAATAAAAGACTTAACAACTCCTATAAATTAAATCCCGAATTCCTAAGTCCTACCCTTATTTTAGTTCCTTAAAGTGGCTATTACATTGACAACCCATTGAAACAAAAGCCCAATGTATAGGTACCCAACCCAAGGCATATTTCCACCAACATAATGCCATCTTTTCTCATATATCTACATCAGGAGACATGAATATATATTTTCATTTCCTGCTATTATCTTATTTAGGTTGTGGTCTGCTGTGGGGTGGAGTGCTTTAGGAAGGTGTCAGAACGATTGTTCAGGTGGTTGTAACTTGGGATGTGTTTGGTTTTCATGGAAGTGGAGTGATTCTTGTGAAAGCGCATGGGTAAAAACTGAGGTAAAATGTTCAGTGGTTAGTATGCAAGTACCTCTTTATAGACTGGTGAGATGAAAAAGTAGGAAGGGGGGCTTTCTGCTTTGCATGAACCCCTCTGCCTGCCACTCAGCTAAACAAAACCTCAGTGGCTATGGCTAGTCCTGACTCCAAGCTTGATGATCGTAGACATCTATATTAGAATATAAGGGGCATATGATACATAGTTTTTATAATTTTGGGCTATTTTATGTTAGCACAAGAATGTTTACCCTCATTATATTTTTTTTCGCATTGAGACTACCTTTTCACCTTGGAAAGTGTTTTCGTCAATCCAGGTGGGAATTTATGCCTTCTCTGTTCATAAAGTGATGAATGGTGAAAACAGAACATTCTTGAACATTTCTTGTCTCATGAATGCAGCTTATGTCTTAAGTCTCTATCGACCTTGGTGGAAAGAGATGTTGAATGAAAGAATTGGAAAATGTGGCACACCCTGCTACAAGAGTAATTTGCATTCCCCTGTTCATGCTCTTGGTATTAATCAGTTCTTTAAGTGACATGCAGCACCACCTTCCCCAAGCGATCCTGGAGTGAAGAAAGTTGCAGACAAATTAGCAAGTTTTGTAGCCAAAAATGGAAGGCAGTTTGAGCACATTATCTTGAATGCTACAAGATAATTCTTCTATTGCTACTCTAATCATCTACCTTACTTGTATTTTTAAATGGTCATTGTGTAAAATCTCCTTGTTGTTTGTATTGGAAATTGTGCTTGAACTTACTGTATTTGTGCTTGTCACTATATGCCGCATGGTTCTATAACTTCATCTAGCAATTTTATCCATGATAAACTTAGAGAGAATCGTTTGAGATGGTATGGCCATGTCCAACAGAGGCCTTCCGGGGCTCCAGTCCGGAGGGGAGCGACATGATCTTGATTGAGGGAACCAAAAGAACTAGAGGTAGGCCTAAGATAACCTTAGGAGAAGTGGTGAAGAAAGACATGCTTAGCTTAGGCCTTGCCTCGAGTATGACCTCTAATAGAGCTGATTGGAGATCAAAGATCCATGCGGTCAGTTGGTCTTTGTTGTGTGTTGTCGTTGTTTGTATCCACCCCTCTTCGAGACCTAGTGCAGAGTGTTGGGAAGTTAAGAAGTGGTACGTAGTTAAGAAGGGTTGATACCTTAGAGATTTGTGTCGATGTTGTTTGCACCCCCCCTCTCCTTTTTTACTTCTTTTTACCTTTTTTTCTCTTATAGGATCCATGTAGCCGACCCTATTAAGTTGGGATAATGCTTGGATGTTGTTGTTGTTCCTTTTGCAATTATTGCGTCTTCAGTACCATCTTTAATTGCTTTTGATTTCTAAAGAGTCACTGTTGAAGGAAATGCCTTGCTGAGGACTTGATTCTTCTGTTACTTGTGGTTAACTGGTCATTTCCAAATAGATGTGAAAGTGAACAAAATGCTTAATTTTACGAAGTTTAAGAGTCCTGTATATTACAGGTGCATTTGGAAAAGAGCTTAGCAATATCCACAGTAGTAGTTGTAGAAATTAGTTGAATACATAAAGCAGTTGGGCTATGATGCCCTCAAGATGGGTAGTTAATGGCTCTGATTACATCATATGTTTGTTCAAAACTGGCTTCTTCTGTGTTTCTTCTTTCCTTTTTCTTCTCTTTTTTTTTTTTAGTTGGAATGGTTGAGGTGGGATATTCAGCTTGCTTATGAAAGCAAAGTTAATCCTTGATCCTTCTATTTGTAAGTAGTCGGATACTTGGGAGTGGTTTTTGTCATTGGTGCAGAGTTAGTTGGAATGTTGGCAGCCAAACTTGTCTTGGATGGAAATGGATCGATTTTGAAGTGGATATGCTAATATCTGGAATTAGCATATCCAATATTTGAATTTGTCTTGTATCTGATGTATATTTACGTCAAGTATACGGATTTGATTCTGGATATTCAAATCCTAATGTGCTACTCTCTGTTTTCTTGTTTGCGAATATAAGTTGTTTGGTAGAAATATATGAAGTAATGAAGGCTAGCGTGACAGAATAAGAGACAGATGAATCTGAGTGCACTTGGGAGCAGCACCAGCAAGTCAAAAGATGATGGAAGCCAGAAGGTCAATTGGATGCTTTTGTTAGTGAACAAAGACAACTTATGGTAACTTTAAATAATTGATATAGCTAAAGTTGGTAATGGTAGGTGTACAAGGGAAGAGCTGGAAAAGAATTGGGTTGACTTGTGAGGAAACATTAGTAATTATGAGTTAACTTGAGATATAGAATGGAAAAGTGGAATTGCAAGACATTGTCTTGCTAAGAGCTTACATTCAAAATTATGTCATCTTCCAAGTTCAATTGGATAAGCCATCATATATTGGATTTTACTATTTTCATATTTTGATTCATCCTAGCTGTCTTATGTAGTTACATTGAATAAGCTATCATTGGATCTTTTACTGTTTTTCATCTTTTGATTCATCCTTGCTGTCCTATGGTAGGTACATTGGATAAGGTATCATTGGATCTTTTACTGTTTTCATCTTTTGATATGATTTTGAATCATATTACCCATTAGATCTTTTGCACACAAGTCAATGACAAGGAGGCTGCTTGTTGAGTTGTAATGAATTTGTAGTATCAAGACTAGTCTAAGCTATAAGAGATTAAAGCTAGTCATACAAAGCTTTCATTTTTCAGTGCAGATAGATAGATGAAGCTTTCCCATTTTATTCTGAAATTTAGTTTTAATGGTACACTGACTCTTAATTGGTACAGTGATACGATCAGATTGGCTTAGAACTGAAGATGGATTTCTCATATTGATGGGTTCCCACACCAGAGATTGCTATGCCCAAACCTTTCTTGGATGGCCGGTCTAGGAGATCTCGAGAGTTGATTCCCAAGCTGGTGATGCTGTCTTGAAACTACTGTACGTGGCACCATTTTGATCCATTGAATGAGTTTTGCAAGATAAACCCAGCTGATGTCTGATGAGGAGTGCAAAGTCTATGAAGGTAATACAGTGTAATTAGAGTCATGAGTTCTTTTAATTATGATTGTATTACTTTTTTGAAGTGAAGTGTAAGAAATGTATTCTTATTTGGATGTATGGTTAATTTTATTTTTTTTCATATGGACCAGTATATTAATGTAATTACAGGAAATACACTGATTTTAAATTTTTTTTTTTTTTGTTATCTCAGTTTTTGCAACAGTTTTTTTTATACCGTTGCCAAAAAGCCTAACCATATCGCCCTTAGCGACGGTTTTTTTTTTTTTTAACAACGGTTAATATCGTTGTTAAAAATATGGTTTTCTGCAACGGTATGTTTTATTTTGTCGCCATACTATTATCTTCGGCCACGGTTTATTATTAACCGTTGCTAAAGAATGGTTTAGGGCAACGGTATTATTTTAACCGTCGCCAATTACATTTTTCCCAACGGAACCCCTTATTCCGTCGCCTAATTTTGGCTGCGCCATTTATGCCAATGGTGATTGCAACGGCTCAGAAAACCGTCGCCAACATATTTAGCAACGGATTTGGATTTTTGGCAACGGAAAAAAACCGTCGGCAAAAATGAGTTTTCTTGTAGTGTTATATGTTCAAGTTTGAACAGCATCACTCAATCATGGTTTGTACACATGTATATAAGCACATAATATTAAATATTAAAATATAAATTATTATTATGTATATTTTTTAAATTAAGCCATTTAAATAAAAGAGAAAAGTTTATTTCCTTTAGCCTCTTATTCTTACTGTATTAGTTTATTCCTATGTGATAATCCTATTATTGCTTTATTTGTCTAATAATATTTATCATTATTTAATCATTTATATTATTTCATTATATATTTTTTTATTCAATTAATTATTTAAGTGATGTATTTATGTTCATTATGCTGCTTTTGGGTGGAAATAATAAGTCCATAAACAATTACATAAAAAATTGCTGAAATTCCTTTCTCTAGGCGATTCTCTGGGCGTTAGGCCCCATCGCCCAGTGCATGCCCAGAGAATCGAGGCCCAGCCTATTTTAGTCCGAGAAGTGTCATTTTCACTTCATTTTCTAACTTCGGCCTTCTAAACTCCTAAGGCAGAGCTCCAAGGGCTTCTTTGACTTCTTCCACACCAAATCCATGTGTTTGCACGAGTCCCTCGCACACCCACGCAAGTCAAGGGTAAGTTCTTGTAATTTTTCTTCTATTTTGGGCTGTTGTCCATAGATTTTAGTGTCCCAACCTTGTTTTTACTCTTTCTTCTTGCAGCACCATGTCTACAAGACATAGTATGGCGAGGAAAACAGTGACACGCAAGCAGCTGTGGTTAGATCCCGCACCTTCTTCACCATCTTCGGTACCCCCATGCTACCCGAACCTGGTTCGGTATTTTTACTGCAACCTTGTGCCATCTGGGGCGCAAGAATTTGGCCTGGAGAGTAGGGTGAAGGGGGTTGATGTTAGACTTACCACTGCCATCCTAGCAGAGATCTTGGGACTGCCTAACACAGGCGAGAGATGCTACTACAAGCCTAGGATAGATATTTCCGACATGTTCTCTTTGGAGACTAGGAGGACAATCTTCAAGGCATTGACCAGATCAGAAGGGGTTCCGAAATCTGAGGCTGACTACAAGCCTAGTGCTAGCTTCATTAGCAGATGCATCTCCTACAACATATACCCAAAGGGCGGTAACTGGGGTAGTATTTCTATGCTCTGGGCCTATATTAGCAGATGAGAAGGGGTTCCGAAATCCGAGGCTGACTGCAAGCCTAGTGCTAGGAGCATTAGCAGATGTTTGAGTTAAAATAATACCACAAGCGTATGGGTCAATCGTAGCTATGTGTCGAACACAAGGAGATATATGCCACTCTATTTAACTAACTTAAGAGTAATGCAAAGTGAACCAAATTAATGTGTTAAATTAAACTAATTAAACTAATAAAAATTAACGCATCCTAACTCACAAGCATCTAAGGGATTAAATTGGTGTCCTAACATATGAGCATCTAACCTATCAAACTAATGCAAATTGGAAGGAATAAAAAAAATGCAGCCACACTTCACGACCACATAAAAAAATAAAAGACTTCACACCCACATAAAAAAAATAAAAGAAAGAGAAGGAGAAGAAGAAGAAGAGAGGGAGAATGAGTTTAAAAGTTAGAGAGTAAACCTGGATATGCTTGCATGAATGTAATTGAAGAGCTTGAATACTTGAACAAACTTTGCATGGCTTCCCCTTATAAATCTTCAAGTCTTGTCATCAACTTAAGAATTTAGACTAGGAAGCTTAAAACCTAAACTAGAATTATTACAACCATATTGAAGACATGAATTGAAATTAAAGCATAAATTTAACCTATTACAACCATTAAATAAAAATCATAAAAGCAAACTAGAACTTAGAAAAGCCAAAATTCACAAATTAGAAGGAGAAGAAGACAAGCCAAAAATCACAAATTAGAAGGAGAAGAAGAGAAGAAATTTCACTAAGTGAATGAGCAACATTACAAAGGAGAGGATAGGGGTATTTATAGGGGGAAGAGAGGAGAAGAGAGAAGAGGGAAGTGTAGGAGAAATATTCCCTAAGAAAAGAGAATATTCTCTTCTCCTTCCTCCTTTATATTGCCTTGAATCCCAAGAAAAAAGAAAAAAAATAGAAAGAGGGAGAGAAAAGAATCCTAGATACATAAATCTTCTATTTATTAAAAAGTAACTTTCTAATTCTAACTTGTGCTTCCTTTTCTTTGTAGATAACTTCTCCGAACAATGAGATCAAGGCATCTTTGACCTTTCAACCTTCCATAGATGAGAGAATATCTTTTAAAAGAAATCTATCCCAAGTAGAATTCCAAAAGTGCCCTTGAAAAGTTGGAGGAGAGAAAGAGCAAAGGTGATGACTAGGATTCCACTCACAATTAATGAAATGTCAAATCTGTCCTTCAAAAAACATGGAGCATGGGATGCTTATATGGGCCTCACCGTTGTATTCCTTACGAAAAATCACCCAAAATAGATCCAAATTTCGTCCAATTTGGAATTCGGGAGCCCAAGATATCTCAAGTTGAAGTTGGACTGCTCCAGAGCCTTCCAAATGGAATCTTTTGGCTGACAGAAAGATAACTTCTGGTAATTGCGCTAAGGCCCCTAGCATTCGAACTTCTGTTTTATTTTGTCCCCAACCGATTATCAATAATTATAAATAAACCCCTATCCACGGAAACGGCTGTAACTTCTTCGTTTCAACTCGGAATCAAGTGTCGTTTGAACCGTTGCGAAGCTGACTCGACGGGATACGCATCCATATTATTAACACCTCAAAATTATGCTAAGGAGCCCACTATAATCACATTCAAATTTGATTGATTGCCATGATTCTTTCAGTGCTCAATCCAAACTTGATTTTCTCGACTCCTGGGCGCTTTTGGCTATTCTTAGCATCTTTTGCTCCATTTTCATAAGAATTCACCTAAAACCTGAAAAGCACAAGAAAGCACCGAAGTAACTCTGTCCAATGTGATAAAATGTATGCTTTATGCCCTAAGATTTCACACATAAATGTGCTCATCAGCAGATGCATCTCCTACAACATATACCCGAAGGGCGGTAACCGGGGTAGTATTTCTATGCTCTGGGCCTATATTACCTACTGTTTGTTAGGAGCTGGTAAGGGGGGTCCAGTGATCAACCTCCCATATTTGCTGATGCAGGCGATGCTCTACCACGCGCAGAACCCGTCTGATGGGAACCTACCTTATGGGAAGTTCCTAACTCTAGTGTTTCGGTATTTTGGAGTTCCTCTGGCTGGAGAGTACATGGATAGGGACAAGTTGAGACCCATTAGTAAGACCTCGATCTAGAAGATGAAGATGCAGGGGGAGCCTGAGAGTGATCCTGAGGGTGATGATAAGATGGAGTTGGAGTAGGAGGTTAGCTTGGAGGAGCAGGGTGATCTAGAGGGGATTGGGACACAGTTTACTGATCTGCCCTCCTATGAGCCGACTGGTGCTACTAGTTCATAGGTGCCAGAGTCCTATGGATGGTCTGACATGATGGCATAGTTTCAGGGCCTCCGCACCTAGCTTACTGAGATGTCAACGTGGATGGATCAGGGCTTCACGTCCCTGGAGGGGAGAGTAGGTTCTGTGGAGCGGCGCTTGGACTTCTGGGATTCTTATTATCGCGTAGACTCCCGATAGACTCAGCCTCCGCTGAGCGACATACCTCCTCAGGAGTAGCCTTCCAGGCCAAGTTCTTATATTTTGACCTGACTTGATGTAGTTCTGACCATTTTTTTTTATCATGGTTTATGTAGTTTTTTTTTTTTTTTTGTTCCAACTGATGTATTTGGAAGTAGTACTTCCAATCGAAACTCTATGAAGTGGCTTTGGCCACAGTTAACTTCTATTAATATATGTGTTCTGTCTTTTATTTTCATTTATTCCTTGTAGCTTTTAATTATTGTATGTTTTATTATTTTATAATTCATTATTCCTATTCTGCTGTCTGTGAATGTAGAAAGAGCTTCACGCTCTGATACCAAGCTCTGTCACACCCCAAACTACCCCCTAGGAGGATTAGGTAGGTGACCCGAATCGCATGCTAGTAATCCGCCAAATCCCACGGATCTAGAAGCAATTAATCCATTCACAGACAAACATCCATCGTAATACAACATGTAAAACTCAGAGTGCTGCAAAAAACTATATTTACATTAAAACATAAAAGAAGTGTAGCAGTACAGGAAATGATATTATATACAATAATGTGTTTGATCATTCCCTCTCTCACACCCACAAACAGAACTGTAGAAACTACTATGTACATCTTTTAAAACAAAGGAAAATATACACAGGGCGAGGTAACTCAAGCCCCAAAAAGAAAGAAGAAAAAAAACTAAAAGAAGGAACAGGGAAAAACTCCTGTCAAGAACAAAAAGGAGGCCCCAAGACAAAAGCATCAACAACACCCTTCATGGGTCATCATCAGTAACCACTGAGAATATTCGTATCATCGGTACGACCTCAGTCGAAGTCCATACCAATATGGTCATAACCACTATGGCTCTCCTCCGCGTAATAAGCCTCCCTGCCACTGTGACATCTATCTGCAGAATCATCTAATAGAAAACATGTATAACAGAGTGTGAGCTCCACCGAGCCCGTGAATGAAACATATCATCATGCATGCATATGCAATCACAACCATATGGATCCTACATGAGGTGCGGTCCAATTATTTATTAGCCACCTAACATCACAACTAAGGTAGGTTAGTGCTACTACAATCCCCAATACATGTATCCCTGGTGCGGGCTTTTAACCCCTTCCTGTGATACACCCATTGAGTTGTCAGAGAGGGCCACTCAGCTCCCGCATTCGTTCACCAAGGTCAGCCCGACCAACCCGCATCGATCCCTTTTTCTTTTCTTTTCTTTTCTCTGGCTTATAGCCCGGCTCGTAGCCCATAAATCACATTTTCAGTGTCATAGTATTCCTTTTCTTTTCTTTTCATTTTTTTTTCTTTTTCTTTTCTTTTCTCATATATATATGGTCACTCTCACAGGCATCCAACACCTTAACCCCTGTTGGCAAGGGTGTGTAGCACTGGTGATGAAACTCTAACCCCATGTCTATATGGCATCGTATGAGTCGGGCGATGTCAACCATATCCCATTCTACGGGCTACCGCAGGCCTCATTTCCAAGCCGGTTACGGCATCTAATCTAGCATTCACATTCAACATACAATATTCAATCATAATTTCCAGTAGTCGACACAATATTGTTTTGAATTTTTTAAGATTCATGAATTAAATATGTAACATAGTATTATTATTATAAGATTAAATTCAGCATATCAATTATGTTACATCTGCACACGCGATAACATTCCACTCACCTTGGTCTGGTTCTACAGGTTCAGTTGCTGGTTCAGTTTCGGCCGGTGTCTGGCTGTTCACCTCGAGCGCGGGATCAAACCCTAAAGTAATAAATTAGATATGTGTTATTCAATTTGTCAAACTGTTTTGGATGTCCTAGTGCTAATCTAGGCACACTGGTTTGACTCGGTGCTCAGTCTGGTATCACTTGGATCTCCGGGTCTTGCACTGGGCCTTTGGGTCCATGTCCCAGTGCATCATCCGGAGATGTGGATCAGGGTCAAATCTGGTATTTACCAGTGTAACAAGTTGTACATGGTCCTGATAGTATAAAAAATTAGTCCTCAGGTTAGCAGTTCAGCTGGACCATCACTGGCCGGGTTGCCAGGCCCTATATGACTCACTTGGGTACCCAAGGTATAAATATTAGTGGACAGATGTGAGGAGGGATATTTTGGTCATTTACCACCTCCTTACACTGTACATGGCCCACTGGCGAAGGTCCACAGAGTCAGGACATCATTCCAGCCCATTTCCATTCTCTAGACGATTCTCTGGGCGATAGGGCAATCGCCCAGTGCATCGCCTAGAGCCTGTTTGAAGCGTGAACAGGCTATAAAACTTGGATTTTACAGCATGGGCAGTGCCTAGGTCGATCCTTAATGCATGTAGGGTTGCTAGGGACCCCATGAGGAGTAGATTCCAATGGTCCACATGGATCATGGCCTGGGCCCACCATTTGGCAGCCAGGAGCTGCCCAGCCAGCTCAGAGAATAGCAGCCCAGCTATGTTCCAGCTTCAGGCCACGGTTTGGGCTGCATGCAAGGATGATCCCACGTGGAATATGGTGGTGGGAAGCTATTACAACATAGGGCTAGGCAGAGAGCAGCCTATGTGCACAGATCCAAGCCCAGACTGCCTGTTCTGGGTGCAACAAGGCAGTGCAGTCTAGCACAGAGACTGATCTCCATCTTAGATATTATACAGCATATAAAATACATGAAAAATACTCAGATCTTCCATGCAATAGATTTGCATGTTAGATCTGAGGCAGTACAAGGCAGCCCCCAGGTGTTCTGGGCTGTCCTTGGCCAGTTTCACTTCCAAAAGGCAGAGATCCATAGGAGAGAACAGAGAGCTGTGGTAGCAGCATATAGGGGCATGGATTTATACCTAAGAATGGTCTGGGTATGTTGGGATCAAGGGCTGGATGACCTGCCCTAGTTCTCCTTCTTCCTTCCTCTTCTTCTCCTTCCCTTCTTCTTCCTTTCTCTCTCCTTTTTCCTCTCTTTTCCTCTCCTTTCTCTCCTCTATGATATGAATAGTGTAGGGTCTTAAATTTTGGCCTGGGTCTGCCTATTTATAGACCAGCCCTTCTTGAGGTTTGTTTGGCAGTCAGGGCCCTCCTCAAGAATGCATTTTCCAAACTGATTCTGGGCCATTCTGGTCTTCTTGGTGGGGTCCATAGGGGTCCAAGGGTAGGTAATGGTTCCCAAGACTCCCATTTACCCCTAGAGGGTGTCCATGGTCTGTATGGGTGGTCTCCACTTGTCTGGAGTTTAAAATAATCAATTTAACCACTCTGGGCGATTCACTGGGTGATAGGTGCATCGCCTAGTGCATCACCCAGAGAATACAGCAAGGTTGTAATCTCACTGTGCTTGCACAGGGGCTTGGCCCAGGGCTTAGGCCTTATACCTACATCTCACCCGGGGTCCAATACACATCTTTTTTGGTGTGGGCCCCACATTTATAGAGAGGAGAGAGAATACCTGGAGCTTGTGCAGTACATTAAGCAGTGTGCAGTGCAACTGCAAGGGGCTGCAATCCACCTTCTGACAGGTATGTAGGAGGTCATCCTCAATGGTTGAGCCACTAGAGTGATGCTCCACAGAGTGTTTGGATGATTGACCAGAGGTTCCTGTCCTTCATTCAAAATTCCCAGCCAATTAGGGGCAGGTTTGACATTTGATCTCAAGGGTTGAGGTGAAAGTGAAAGACTTTCAAATTTTGGACTGGACCTCGAATGGATCAATGAACGGATCTAGCATCGGGACTCTGACCGTAGATCCATTCCATACTTTAGGGCTGATTGTCCGAACGGACTCACGGAAGGACTCACCCTATTGCTTCCGTCCTTGGTTCCGATCCCTTCGGTATTTTCTCAAGGTATCGAATGGATGCACGAATAGATCCAAAGAGTAGGTTCCGTCCGTGAATCCGTCCTTTACATTTTGACTCCATGGCCTGGATGAAGTAAGGAACAGATTCACTTTGCTGCCTCCGTTCCTGAGTCCGTTCATGTTGTGTTTTGTATTTTATGATTGTAACTCTTGGGGACTTCCCTTAGGACCCCTCCTACATCTTCTAATGATTTTTTCATGCATCCCTAGGCTTTCTAGCTCATACGGGGAAGTAGGTATCGAAACAAACACTAACAGACACACCGAACTATACTTATACTATTGGTGAGTGGGTTTGGATTTTGTTTGGGATTGCTTACTAAAATATCTATATATTCATGCTTTTACATCATTAATGAAGGATGCTACATATTTGCATATCATTATCTTGATTGTGAAGATGCTATGATTGTGATATGTGATTTGCTTCATCTTGTATTGGGGTACGATGCTGGAGTACTGGTACCGAAACCCCAGTATTAATTATAAATCTCCATTGCTTGTCATATTGGTCTGTATGCGCCATGTCGTGGTGGTACCCGGGTGCTAGATGGTATAGGACGTTGATGCACCCGGTATACCTCTCGAGATGATAGGATTTGCATATAGAATAACATTGGTTAGGTTTTGTTTCTCTATGCTACGACCCTTACCAACAGGGGTTTAGATGTTGGGTGTTTGGGGCTCCTTGTTGCCTGTGGGGGAGAGAGGCCTGGTTAGGGATGACTACCGATCATCGGGGTCTACCACTGGGAGGTATTAGGGCTTCGACCGATGCGGGCCCCCTTGTGACAATTGAGGTTTCACTGTGGCGATAACATAAGTGACCCACGGTGTTTACCCGAGTTGTCACAGTAGCATATACCATTGACTTAGACTGTGTGTTAGGTGAAAAATAAATTAACATATACATTCATCATGGACTATTTGTGACTTGTGTGTTTGCACATTTCCTCATCACCTCACTGGCTTAGTGGAGCTAACCCCCTTGTGTACACTCTTTTTAGACTTTGATGAGATAGGTACTGAGGATCTAGAGACCGTGATCAAGGAGCATGGTGATGGATGTCCATGCAACGATTGTGCCTATGGGCCTTAGTGGCGCTTTGGGCTTATTTATTTTGATTTACTTTTGGGCCTTGGACCATGTATAAACATTCTCTGTTATATGTATATTTTGAGTAGTTACGTCATGGTCAGTCGGTGAACATTATTAAACTTATCTTGTATTACTTATCCGGTTGAACATATTGTTACTGCTATTTAAACGCTTTTGCATGTTTACTGATCACTTTAGGAATGGTAATTCCTTTTGTCTTCGCACACTTATATTACTGTGCTTAATATTGCTTAACTGTAGATTGGGACACTGTATCTGTGATCTTGGTAGCTTAGTAGGATGACGTGTGTCATCCTAGTCACCCCTTCTATTGTATTTTATTCCTACTTGGAATGGGGGCGTGCCAACTCTTAATTGGGAGATTGTTTTCCAGGTGGTCGGGATTTTGCATATGCTAATTTCACCAAATTTGAATAAATTGAAGGATCTAATTCATACAACTTCTCCAATCTTTGTGAAGTATATAATAATAAACAAAATAAGAAAGAAACTTCATGGGTTACCCCTAACAACTACTTACTTGACCTCTTCACCCCCTTTTTGAAGAAACTAAGAAAAGACCCATCAACGCTAACACCATCAATCAATTTAATAACCAGATAGACGAGCTTCCTCCAATCACAGATGGACCACCCTCGTTTCAATTTTAGGCAAGAATCACAGTTTTAGTTTTTAGTCCATTAACTACGATGAACAGAGTATTTGTAGAGCATGAGAACGCACAATTTTGGCGTTTCTAAGGGATAGTAGCTCTTGTAATGGCTGTTTGTTTTCTAAGAATTTGTTCTAAAATAATAAAACTCAATTTAGTTTCTATCTTTATCTTATTTGTTCCTATCCTATCCCATTTCAATTTTGGAGGTTTGATTTTAGGGTTCATCTTCCCCAAATGGTTTAGCGTTTGATTTTCAATTTCAAACCCTAAACCATTTAGGGAAGATGAGGGCAATTTGGTCATTTTATTCTTTAATTTTGGTTGGTTTTTATCATAAGGGCATTTTGGTCATTAGATTCCCTGAAACTAACGTCTAACGTCCCAAATTAACGGACTGGACCAAAGTGCTACACTGTTTTGAATGTAGGGGGAGTTTGTAATTAGAAAAGTTGTAGGAGGCATTTGGAAAAATTGTCACACCCCAAACCACCCCCTGGGAGGATTAGGTAGGTGACCCGAATTGCATAATGGCAATCCGCCAAACCCCACGGATCTAGAAGCAGTTAATACATTCACGGTCCCACATTCATCACATTACTACAAGTAAGATCAGAGTGCTCCAGATAAACTACATTTATAATGACAAAAGAGAAAGCGTACATATGTTCTGAAATATTCCCCAGTACAACCCACAACTGGAAGTAAGACTGTCATATACATAAGTAAAAGAAAAGTACATATATATACAGGGCGAGAAAACTCAACCCCAAAAAGAAAGAAAAGACTAAAACTAAACCAGAAGCAGAAACGGGGATAAACTCCTATCAAAAGCAAAAAGGAGTCCCCAAGATAAAAAGCATTAGAAGCGCCCCTCAATGGTCTTCATCAATAACCACTGAGAACGCTCGCATCATCGGTATGACCTTTGACGAGGTCCACACCAATATCATCATAATAACTAGGGCTCTCCTCCTCGTAATGAGCCGACATACCACAGCGGCATCCACCTGCAAAATCATCTAGAAGAAAAACATATATAATAGAGTGTGAGCCCCACTGAGCTCGTGAGCAAAACATATCATCATGCATGCACATGCAACCACATTGCACATGGTCCTACATGATATGCAAGTCCAGATTATTTATTAGCCACCTAACAATACAACTAAGTCAGGTTAGTGCTACTACAATCCCCAATACATGTATCCCTGGTGTGGGCTTGGTTACCCTTTCCCGTGATACATCCATTGAATTATTGGAGACGACCAGCCAGCTCCAGCATCTCCCTACCCAGGTCCAGCCCGACCGGCCCTCTGGATTGAACTAGTGAGGTAACCGACTCAATATCATTCCACCTTACCGGTACATAAATTTTCTTTGGCATATAGCCATAATTCACCTTTCGGTGCATCCCAAGCTTATAGCCTGAGGCTTCCCGACAAATTTGCCCTGGGGCATCCTAGCTGTGCTGAGGCTTCCCGGCGTAAACGCTCGAGGTTTTACGGTAGTCCTCACAAGCATCCAACACCTTAACCCCTATTGGCAAGGGTGCGTAGCATGGGTGATGAAACTCCAGCCCCATGTCTATGTGGCATTGTATGAGTCAGGCGGTGTCAACCGTATCCCATACTACGGGCTACCACCGGCCTCATTTCCAAGCCCACTACGGCATCTAGTCTAACATTCACAATCATCATGTAAAAGTCAAAGTGTTGATCAACAAACAAACAATGTGTAATAGTTTTGAAAATTAAATAGAATAAAATAACACAGCATTTATAATTAAAGAATTTAATTTTTGGCATAATTAATATTGTTACACATACATACACGATAACATTTCACTCACCTGGGTCTGGTTCTAAGAACTCAGTTGCAGTTTCAGTTCCGACTGTAGTCTGGCTGTAGGCCTCGAGCGTGGGATCAAATCCTAGATATAAATTAAAAATTTTTCATTTAATATTCCAAACTATTTTTAGATGTCCTAGGGTTGATCTAAGCTCATTGGGTGAGTTTATAAAATATTGTCCGTGAGTCTCAAAGGTTTCATATAATTAGATACATATGTTGCCAAAAAATTAGGAAGGGTCAAAACGTGATCATTTGAGGTAGATTGTATTTGAATTTGATGTGATCGATTAGGCTTTGTCATTTAAAAAAAAAAATAAAATCTGTTCCATTACTATTTGGTGCTAATCATACTTTATTACTTCTTTTACTAAGAAAAAAAAAATGTTAGGGCAAGAGATCTCTACTTGGTTGCATGGTCTCTACACAAGCGTCTTGGCCAATGGGTGAGCACACCTGGGTATCTATCCGGGGGCAGAGGCATCATCTCACGGTGCCCTGTGAGAGGGCATAGGAAACACCACCAAGTAGAGATCTATTTCCCAAAGTATTATTACCTCTTGTTCCTAAGAAAGAGAGAGTATTGTATGTAGATAATTTTAAGTCTATCAGTTTATGTACAGTAGCTTATAAGATAACTGCTAAACTATTGGCTAATAGAGACCTTTCTTATGTCAGTTTGTGTCACTTTTTCAAGCAGCTTTTGTAAAAGATAGACAAATATTTGATAATATTATTATAGCTCATGAGATTTTTCATGTCTTGAAAAACCATGAACGTAAAATAGGTGGGTAGCATTAAATTACATATGCTTGAAGCATATGATAGATTGGAGTGGGGATACTTGTGTATTGTTTTTGAATTTTTACGATTTAGTCAGACCTGGTGTTGCATCAGAAAATCGTCTGGTGGTCCCTTCGAGTGTCATAATCTGCAAAAGGACCAGGGGATGACAAAGGAGAACCGGTGTGGTTCCCACGTAGGACTCTCCGATGCCAAAGTTAGATCTCTCTAAGCAAACAGACGAATAATAGTATTCAAGATGAGTTTAGATGGGTAGAATACCTTCCCTTTTATAGTGGGGAATGGCGGTGTGGAGAGTCCCAGTTGATGGTGAGTAGTCCTCGTAGTTGATAGAGTCCTTGGGTAGCAGGGTTCATCCTTAATTGGTTGTCTTCCCGTGAGACGTAGTGTCATAATAGACTTGGTATCCTTGATGGATAGACCTATCTACGTGGTAGATGAGGTTCCCAGTGTATGAGTCTGTCCAGACTATGTGACGGGTAGGCGGTGGCCTAGAGTCCTTTGTGATGGGACATGTCTTGTAGATGGTGACGGTGGTACTCTGATCTACGTCTGCCCGGTACCCGCGTGCGTATAAGGGTCCGCGCCCAAGGGAGGTCCACGCCCAAAAGGGGTTGACGCCCAAGGGAGGTCCACGCCCCAAGGGGGTTGGCACCCAAGGGTGGCCGCACCCGAGGGAGTTGGCGCCCAAGGGTGTCCGCACCCGAGGGGGTTCGCGCTTGTGGGTGTCGGTGGTCGGCACATGCGCTTGGTCTTCTCTTGACCCCGATCTGGTCCACCTCCTTGGACCAGGCACGTGGCAGCATCCGATTGGTCGGTGTGATTTTGGGTTTATCATTTGCCCCCCCACTCTCTTGGAATGGGGTGCTCAAGAGAGTATCCTCTATATTGTTGTACCAATTAAGGGGTTCACGACAAATAATCTCTTCTCGGAGGGTGTGTCTGCAAATTAGCTGGTGAGGGAGAGGTTGTGGGTTCAAACCTCTCCTCTCCCATCTTTTTGTCTCTTCTCTCTCTTTTTTTGTTGTAGATATATGCTCTTGTCTCTCTCTTCCCTTTTCACTTTTCCCCCTCTCATTTCTCTTCCTCTCTCTCTTGCTTTTTCACTTTTTGCTTTTTTGCATCTTCCACTTTTGCTTGGGCTTTGAGCCTAGTTACTATTCATTATGCCCCCATGTGTTTGTTCCTGGGTTACAATGAACAGTAGTGCCTTCTACTTGTTTGCTTGATTTCACTTGGCCATTAGCCTTGCTTTGGTGGCTTGCTTACCATCGTGCTCACGGTCTTGCCCATTGTGCTACGCATTTATCACTCGTGCCTCGACCCTTGCTCGTGTGAGGTCGATGTCCGTCGCATTTTTGGTCCGCGCCTCTCATCCCGGGTCGCGCCCGTGTGAGGTCGACGCCCTCCATCTGCACCCACGGGGGGGGGGGGGTCGACGCCCATCCTCCTTGGTCCGCGCTTGGTGTTCTTGATCCACGCCCGAGCCTCGACCACGCCCGAGCTTCGACAGCGCCTGTGCTCGACTGTGCCTGTGCTCGATTGCCCCAGAGTTCGATTAGCTCCTGTGCTCGACCGTGCCCGGAGCTTTATCCACGCCTATGCTTGACCGTGCCTGTGCTTGATCCACGTCTATGCTCGACCGCGCCCATGCTCTATCCACGCCTGTGCTCGATCGGCGCCCATGATCTATCCGCGCCTGTGCTCGATTCGCGCCTGTGCTCAATTGCATATAATCTGCGCCCGTGCTTGACTGCGCCTGGTATGTTCTCTTTCTTCTTTTTTTTTTTGTGTCACCCTTCCTGATTGGTTCGCATGTTGATGGTTGCAGGTTGGCATCCCTCTTCTTGCTTCATTGTCTATTCATTTCATCGTCTAGCGACTCTGATCGGACTACTGTGGTGGTTGGATCTTCTGGGGAGTCCTCTTCGGGGTCGTCTTCCCCTGTAGACAGCTCTTGTCACGCCCCTATCCCGATGTAAGATATATTGCCACATAGGGGTATGACTGGGACAATCATACATCATCCCAATACCTATCAGGATCGCAGATACAGTGTCCCGAGCCACAGTCCACCCTGTCATCACATTAAAATGACAAAAAGGAACGTACATAAGGAATAAACCGTTCCAATCACAGAGTTAGCGGAAGCGAAATTAGATTCAATTATGTGAAATTATAGAGCATCGGTTCTCTAATGATAACACATATTACAATTCTAGCATAAGTAACCAATCATTACTCTCCCTATAAATAAACATACAGTTTATGCATGGATGTGGAATGAATACAGAAATTAAATAATAAACAATTGCCCAATGGCACAATCCTTGGGTGTACATCTACATCCAAGCAACGGTCATCAACTCCACTTGATTCGCATCCATCAGTGCTTGTCAAGAGGTTATCTGCATATAAACTAAAAAGTGGTTGTACAACGGGGTTAGCTACACTAGCTAGTGAGGGGGCAAAGGAGAATGCGCACACATCACACAATCAATCTCAAACAGAATGATGCATGCTAATGTTAGATTCATTTTCCACCTAACACACAATTCTATCGGTCAAGTATATGCTACTGTGATAACTCGGGAAACATTGAGGGTCACTTATCCTATCGCCCTAGTGAGACCTCAATTATCACGAAGGGACCTATGCCGGTAGAAGCCATCATGACCACCCAGTGGCAAACCCCGATAGCCATCACTACCCTTGCCCTGGTCTCTCGCACCTCCATAAATCGCAGGTGCTCAGGCTATCCAACACATAAACCCCTGTTGGCAAGGGTCGTAGTATAAGGGAATAAGCATCCTACCCGTAGATATACTATATGTAGGTCCTATCATCCCGAGAGGTATTCCAGGTGCATCAACGTCCCATTCCATCTAGTACCCGGGTACCAGCACGGCATGGCACATACAGATCAGGATGACATACAATAGTTTTCATAATTTAAATAAATTGGGGTTTCAGCACCAGCACACCCGGCACCGTAGCCCGATACAATGGTGAGCATTATACTATCACATTCATAATTGATCACAGTTAAGTAAAATGCAATGCGCACCATGCTTATAAATATACATAGCATGCTTATTATTAACAATTATATAATATTCAAACCTAACAAAGTCACCCAGAATCCACTCACCAGGCATAGGTGTCACCGGGCATGATTGGTATGAATCTCCCCGGGCATCGGGTGTCATCCAGCGTGGTTCACATGAATCTCACCGGTGCACCAACCTAACATACAAAAGAAAGCATTAAAATAGGTATAGAAGGGTCCCATACTAGGCCCCAATGGTTAAAACCAAGTTTCAACCAAGACAGCATGAGTGGACTCACGGGCGGTCTCAGCAGAGGTGAATCCACCCCTGACTCCGTTCAGGCCAAAAGGTAAAACCAGAGCGAGCGGACCCATGAGCGGAACTTCTTACTTGAGTCCGGTGGTTGATCCGTTCGACACTTGGGACAACCATAAAAGGGAGCGGATCCACGGGCGGATGTGCTTCTTGGGTCTGCCCCTGCATCCGTTCAATTCCTGAGACAGGACCCAAGAGCAATAGGCTTCGGGTGGAGGCAAACAGAGTGAATCCGTGCCTTCGTCCGCTTAGGCTAACACACAGGGTTTATACTGGGCGGACTGACGGGCCGTACCACGATAGATGGGTCTAGTCGTTCGTCCACCGGCAGTCTCTTCCGAGATTGAAGAGGGCTTTTGCTCCAGCTTGAAGCTTGGAGCTCCATAGCACCTCAGGGTCATGGAGAGGGTGTCTAAGCCTTCCTAGGGTCACTAGGTCCTAGGTTCACCTCAAGGATCCAAGATCCTACAAGGTTTGGGTCTCACATTGATCAAAGGGTTGGGTTTCAAGGTTCAAACCAAGGGTTTATTGGCCATGGCTGCAATTGTAGCACTTAGAGGCCTAGGTCAACCTCCATTCGAGCTCCTAACTAGGGCAGAGCTTCACCTTGAGTCCCATTGGAGCCCTAGGTTAGCCCTATCTTAAGAAACCAACAAAATAAAAGGAAAAGGAGGGAGAGAGCTAGGTTGAGGGAGCTTACCTTGGTGAGCTTCCTTCTTCCAGCCACTCTCTCCATCTCTTCTCCCCTGGATTCCGCTAGCTGGGGAGGAGGTGTGGAGCTGCCAGCCACTTTGGCATGGCTTCCATCTTCTTCCCTTCCCCTCCTATTCCTCTTCTATTTCTCCTTCTTCGTCCTTCCTCTTCCTCCTTCTCTTTTCTCTTGTCTCTTCTCCTCCACGGTTTATGGGGGAGGGAGAGAGATAAGTGAATGAGAGGTGTTAGGGTATCCTTTAAGGGGTTAGATGGGCCTTAGGGTGTGTTTGGTTTAGGGGCCTTAAAATGTAGTTGGCCCATAGGTCTTTACATGGGTTTTATTTTAGGTCTTAGGGCTTGTTTGGCTTTAGCCACACCCATTAGGTCCATTAGGTCTTGTTTGGGGTGCACCCTAAGTCCATAGGACGTAATTGTCCACTAGGGTCTGTTTGGCTTAGGTTAGGGTGTGTAAAACCTATTATTCACCTAGTTAAGCCTTGTGGGTCCCACTTCATGGCCCACTCAACCAAGCAATGGTGAGGGTAGGGGTTCATATGGTCCAATGGTTCAATTAAGGTGTCCAGGATATGGGGGTGTGGGTCCCACAGGAAAATAATCCAAAAAGGCTGATGACAGCACGAGCGGATCCTCGAGCGGATTCAGTAAGAGTGAGTCCGTTCGTAACTCCGGTGCTGCTGTCATGACCCAAACTTTAAGGAAAGTAATGGGGCTTTGGCCCACACTTCCAGGGCTTCAAGGGGATTCTTTCTATGGTATTTCTAGTTCAAGGTTGTCGGGGTTGACTATGGTCATAAGGCATTACCCATTAGGTAAAGGTCCAAACTGCCCCGGGTATAAGGGAATATCTGGGGTGCGGGTGTAACACCTCTCCCTCGTTATCTTCCCCTATTGCTAGTGATGGGGAGGAGGAGGTTTCTGGAGACTCTGCCCCTAGTAGGGGTCATAGGGTCTCCAGGGCTTCTACTTCTATTGGGGATCCTAGGAGTAAGTTGGCTCACATCCCTAGCATCGTGATCACCTCAGACTTGGCATCACTTCACCGAGAGTTGCATATACCTTCTGAGGTCGTGCTTCGCATCCTCGGACCCTACGATCGTGCTTTTTCCCATCGAGCGGATGAGGTCTGTCTCTACCATATTTTCTTCACCCATGGTCTTCGCTTCCCTGTCTCCCATTTTTTGGAGTTGGTGTTGGAGCACTGGCGTCTTATCCCTGGGCAGGTGTTGCCCAACTCTTGGCGGGTCATCTTGGGTTTTTATGTGTTCTTTGCCTGGATGGGGTGTGCTGCTACCATTCCCCTGTTCTCGTACTTCTATATGTTGATGAAGGGGGAAGGTGGGTGCTACCACTTCGCCCATCGTGTCCCTAGGGGGTTTCTTGCAACGCTTGATCCTCTTGTGGGGATCACTAGCTCGGTGAAGTACTGGAGGGACCACTTCTTTTTTGCCATGGTCCCTCGATGTGCACTGCGGTCTACCTGGGAGGCCATTAATGTCAAGAGGGTGAACCGCTCTCTTGAGTTGAGCGACTTTGAGCGTGACTCCCTCTAGCGAAGTCAGGGATGCGATCCGTTCGACGTCCGTGAGTTGGATTCTGAGGCCTTCCTATATCTTTGGAAGCTGAGTTCCGGTAAGATCTTTGGTTTCTTAGTATTTGATGTTTGCATCTGTATTTTTCTTCTAATGTACCTATTGTCTGACTTGTCTTGTGTTCTGGATTGGATGTCGTTGTGCAGTGGACATACGATCGGATCTTAGTGTCTTCCACTCTAACCTGTGGAAGAGAGGTACTCAGACTACCCCCCTGGGGATGGTTCTTCTGTTGTTGTTCCTCCGGTTTCTACTTCTTCTCCTTCAGTGGTCATTGGGACCAAGCGGAAGGGGGGTTCGGATCCTCCCAGTTCAGTGAGGACCGGGCCGTGTGTTATCCTTCTGCGGTCACCTCCTATTGCCGCTGCTTCTGGGTCTTCTGCTCCACCTCCCTTCAGAGGCAAAGGGGTGGTCTCCTCTTCTGCTGGCGTGACTGCTGATCCACCGACCTCATCCCCTTTGGTGCTTCATTGGGATCTTCAGGAGGGAGCGATGTTGACCAGCCATGGTGTGTCCCAGGAGTGGCTGGACATGGGAAGGCTTCCAGCCGAGTGTTCAATCATACCGGGGTTTAACGATGCATTCCCAGCACAGACCCTCTATCAGGACATGGCTTCTATGAGTCGTGCCTCTCGATCCTCTTCTTGTTGTGTTATTGCTTTTCTTGTACTTGGGATGTTTTTTAATGGTTGTGTTGGTTGCAGGTCTAGCATCGTGCCACGGAGGCGGTGCTTCACCTTAAGAGCTCTGCTTTTTGGGAGTTCCAGCTGAATCGTAAGCTGCAGGGTCTAGAGAAGGAGCTCCAGGGGCACAAGGTCGCACGGGAGGAGGCTGTTGCTCATGAGAGGAGTATAGCTGAGGAGCTCAGGGTTATGTCTGTTGCGATGGCCCAGAGTTCGATTAGGGTTTGTGCCTTGGAGGAGGAGCTTCGTGCCTTGAGGCAGAGTCATGAGGTTGAGGTGTTTGAGGCTGGTGAGCGAGTGGTGGCAGCGTACCAGCAGTCCCTTGAGATCATTACGTACTTCTACAAGTACAACAAGGAGATATATGATGCGGGCATCCGGGACTTAGCAGTTCACGTTCTGGGGAAGACCCCCGATTATGACTTCTCAGGGTTCTCGGAGGTCACTATGTTGCTACCTGCGACCGCAGTGGTGACTCGTGTCTCTCTGGAGGATGGTGTCGTGGTGCCAGAGGAGGGTGCGGTCTTGCCAGAGGAGGGTGTTGCTCGCCCACCTGAGGCCGATATGATGTCCCCTGCAAGGTCTGATGTGATCCCTCCCTCAGATGCTCCTTGATTCTATAAGTGTTCTAGACGTTGAACTTTTGGATTCCGAACTTTGAGTTGTAATATTTGTGACCTCTTTTCTGATTAGGTGTAGTTAACCTTTTACCTTCTTCACGGTGTGTATGGCATATCTTCAATAGTTATTTGATCCTCATTGCTTCGATAGTTCTTTGACCTTGTTACTCTGGGTGGTCTACGGACCTTGGTGGTCGATGGGTTTTGGTGGCATTGCGCCTTGGTGGTCTACGGACCTTGGTGGTCGATGGACCTTGGTGGTTAACAGACCCTGGTGGCCTTGAGCCTTGGTGGTCTATAGACCTTGGTGGTCAACGGACCTTGGTGGCATTGAGCCTTGGTGGTCGATGGACCTTGGAGGTCAATGGACCTTGGTGGTCTACGGACCTTGGTGGCATTGAGCCTTGGTGGTTTATGGACCTTGGTGGTCGACGGACCTTGGTGGTCAATGGACCTTGGTGGTCGACGGACCTTGGTGGTCAATGGACCTTGGTGGTCTACAGACCTTGGTGGCATTGAGCCTTGGTGTGGTGGGAGTGATTCGATTGAGTAGAAGTAGATGAGTATACTCAAAATCAACTATTTACTTCAAATAAAAAGTTTTAAATTATCCTTGAAAATTGCAACCTACTCTGTACCCTGGCTGACAGCCGACTCTGCTACTGTTACTGCTACTACTACTCTTATTGGTGGTGCTGCTTCAGTGCTTCTACTGCTACTGCTACTTTTATTGGTAGTACTTCTTCAGGTGTTCTGAGTTCCAAGTGCGATCTATCTTCTTGCCCCCCCGGAGTTTTCAAGCGGTAGGTCCTTGGACGTATCTGCTTAGAAACTATGTAGGGTCTTTCCCAGTTGGCTGACAGTTTCCCTTCCTTTCGTGGCTGTTATGCGCTGGCCCTTCTTAGGACTAGGTCTCCCTGGTGGAATAGCCTCTCTCTCACTCTGGCATTGTAGTACTTGGCTGTGCGTTATTGGTATGCTACGTTCCTTAGGAGTGCCTTCTCTCAGACCTCATCTATGAAGTCTAGGTTTGCCCGTAGTCCATTGACATAGGTGCGCTCGTTAAAGTGTAGTACTTTGTGGGATATGGCGATGACCTCTACTGGTGCCAGTGCCTTCGTACCATATGCTAGGCAGAATGGGCTTTCTCCTGTGGGTGCCCTTACTATGGTTCGGTAAGCCCATAGAACGCTTGGTAGTTCCTTGACCCACTTCCCCTTGGCTCCTTCTAGCCTTTTCTTGACCCCTTCTAGCAGTGTTCTGTTGGTCACCTCCACCTGACCATTGGCTGGTGGGTATGCTACCGAGACAGGTCGATAGTCAATGTTGTAGCTTTAACAGAATGCTTTGAATTTGGGGTTGTTGAATTGCTTGCCATTGTCTGAGACTAGGATCTTTGGTACCCCGAACCTGTAGATGATGTCATCACGGACAAACTTCTCCATTTCATTCTTTGTTATTTTGGCCAGTGGCTTAGCCCCGACCCATTTGGTGAAGTAGTCTATAGTGACGACCAGGTACTTCCTGTTCCCTGATGTTGCAGTGAAATTGCCTAGGATGTCCAACCCCCACATAGAAAAGGGGATGGGATTGAGGATTGATGTCAGTTTGGTGGCGGGTAGATGGGGTACTGGGGCAAACAACTGACATTGCTCGCACTTCTTGGCATACTATATTGCTTCCTCTTGCATTCGTGGCCAGTAGAGCCCCTGGTGGAGGACTTTATAGGCTAGGGCTCATCCCCCCATGTGGCTTCCGTAGATCCCCTCATGGACCTCTGCCAGGGCGTACTTGGATCCCTTAGGTCCCAGGTACCAGAGTAGTGGTGCTGTGACCCCCCTCTTGTATAGTACTCCGTCCAGGATGGTGTACTTTGCAGCTCTCATCCTTATCTTCCTTGCCTCGACCTTGTCTTCTGGTAAGATGTCATTTTATAGATAGTTGAGTATAGGGTCCATCCAGCTAGGCCCTTCCTCAATCTCATTGACCTATTTCTCCTGATACGTTGGCTTATGTAAGATCTCAATGTACACTGCACTGGCCAAGTTCTGGAGCTCGTCATTAGCTAGCCTTGATAGGGCATCGACGGTGGCATTCTCGATCCTGGAGACTCGAACCATCTCAAACTTCATGAACCCCTCGATCAGCGCGTGGGCGCGTGCTAGGTATGACACCATTCGCTCGTCCTTAGCCTCATACTCTCCATTCACCTAGTTCACTATAAGCTGGGAGTCACTCCGGATGGATAGGTGTATTACTTGGATGGCTTTGGCTACCCGGAGTCCAGCTAGTAGTGCTTCGTACTCTACTTCATTATTGGATACTTGGAAGGTGAATCGGAGAGCATACTGTATTCAAAATCTCTCGGGGCTGGTGAGTATGAAGCCAGCCCCACTTCCTACTTCATTACTCGAGCCATCCATGAACATCTCCTGCAATCCTCGATCATGTTCCTTTAGTTCTTTCGCTTTTGGTTCAACCTCAAATAGGGTGCATTCCGCGATGAAGTCCGCCAAAGCTTGGCCTTTGATGGCCGTCGGTGGTTGGAATCTAATGTCATGCTCACTCAACTCTACCGCTCAGGCTATCAGTCGTCCGAAGACGGGCTTGTGGAATACCTTCTTTAGTGGTAGGTCAGTGAGTACTGTGATAGTGTGGGCCTAAAAATATGGTCTTAGCTTCCTAGCTGCGATCACCAGTGCATAGGCCACCTTCTCAATCCTTGTGTACCTAGTCTCTGCATCGATTAAAACATAGCTGACATAGTAGATGGGTCTCTGGACCTTACCCTCTTCCTTCAATAGTACGACGCTTACGATAACTGGGGTGGCAGCTAGGTAGACCTCTAGCTCTTCATTAGGCTCTGGTCACCCAAGCAGTGGTGGGCTCTCCAGGTACTCCTTCAGTTCTTCGAAGGCCTTTTGGCACTCCTCTGTCCATGCAAAGTCCTTTGGACTTTGGAGGTTCTTCAACGTCTTGAAGAAAGGTAGGCAATTGTCTCCTGATCGTGACACAAACCTTGAAAGGGCTGCGACCCTTCCATTCAGCCTTTACACTTCTCTGACCATCCAAGGGGGTGCCATCTCTTGGATGGCCTTGATCTTAGATGGGTTGGCTTCTATTCCACGTGTTGAGACCATGAACCCTAAGAATTTCCCTGACGTTACACCAAAAGCGCACTTTGCGGGGTTTAGCCTCATCTAGTTCCTTCTCAATACTGTGAATGCCTCCTCTAGGTCGATCAGGTGTTGGTGGGCTTGGATGATTTTTACGAGCATGTCATCTGCATACACCTCCATGTTGAGTACGATCTATTCCTTGAACATCTTGTTGACCATCCTCTGGTAGGTGGCTCCTGCATTCTTTAGCCCGAACGGCATGACGCGGTAGCAGTAGTTCTCCTTGTCCGTCCAGAATGCGGTGTAGGACTCATCTTCCTTATGCATGAGGATCTGATTGTATCTTGAGTAGGCATCCATGAAACTCAGCATCTCATGACTAGCAGTAGCCGATCAACAGGTCTGTTATGGGCAATGGGTACTCATCCTTTGGGCATGCCTTGTTTAGGTTTATATAATCGATGCACATCCTCCACTTCCCGTTGGGCTTTGACACCATGACCATGTTTGCAAGCCAGGTTGGAAACTTTCCTTCTCTGATGAACCCTGACTAGCTTAATTTCTCGACCTCTTCCTTGATAGTTTCTTATCGATTAAGGGAAAAGTTACAGCGCTTCTGTTGGATGGGCTTCCTGGTTGGATCGACATGTAACCGGTGTTCTGCTATGGACCGTGGTATGCCTGGCATGTCAGAGGCCGACCATAGAAAGACATCCATATTAGTCTGGAGGAGGTGTCCAAGCTCATCCTTCGGCTCCTTGCTCAACAGCGAGCTAACCTGTATGACCTTGGAAGGGTCATCCTTGTTGAGTGACCATGGGATGAGATCTTCCATTGGCCTTCCTCTTCTCTCTGTCAGTTCATCTCTCTGGTCACTGACCAGGTTCTCTATGCATAGTGCCATCTCGCGGGTGTTACCATTATTTTTCTTGATGAAGGTCACGTAGCACTCCCTTGCTTTCTTCTGATCTCCCCGGACCTTGCCTACCCCATTCTCAGTGGGGAACTTCATCTTTAGGTGGAGTGGTGATACGACTCCTCTAAGGGCTATTAGAGATGGTCGCCTTGGGAGGCCGTTGAATGACACCACGGACTTGACGACCATGAAGTTGACCATGATCGTTACTTGGCGAGGGTGTACTCCCAAGGTGATGAGTAGCTCTATGGTGCCTCTGATGGAGGCGGTAGCGCCCCAGAATCCATGGAGGTAGGTTGGCTCTGGCTTGAGTTGATCGTCTCCAAACCCGAACTATCAGTAGGCTTCCAGGGAGAGTACTTCTACTGATGCTCCTGTATCTATCAACACCCTGTGTACAGGTCGGTTGGCTACCTCCACCTGTACTATTAGGGCATCCTCATGTGGGAAGCTCAGTCCTTCCAAGTCCTCATCCGAGAAGGAGATTACTGTCTCGGTCTTGGCTACTTTGCTTGGCTTCTTTGCTACTCCCACGAACCTGGCATGGGGTTTGGCCTTCCTGGTAGACTCCTGCCCCGGTCCTCCTAGTATGGTGAGGATGGGGGCTCCCTTGGTGCCATTAGGCTCTGCTACATCTCTCCGCTCTTCTGGGTGGTCTCTCTCTCGATCTATCCTTCTTTCTTCCCTTCTTAGGTCTTCTCTTTCTCTGTCTCGACCTCTGTCTCCTTGGCCCGAACGGCCATCACGTCTCCCCTTTATGTACTTGTTCAAGCTCCCTGCTCTTACAAGTTGCTTTATCTCCCTCTTCAGTTTGAACTAGTCTTCTGTATCATGTCCATTCTCCTTGTGGAAGAGATAGTATTTGTTGGGGTTAAGCTTCTCAGGTCCTGCCAGCATGGGTCGCGGCCAACGGAGTAGGTCACGATCTTGAATCTACATAAGGATTTGAGACCTGGTAGTGTTCAGTGGTGTGAGCTCAGTACTGCTTTCTCTTTCACTCCTCTCAGGACGACAGTCAGTCCTTCCAGATGGGTGGTTGCCCTTCTCTTGTCGACGCTCGGTCCTTGACCTCTTACTTTCTTTACAGTCATCTGGCACTGACCTCTTGTTGTCTTGTGGCTTTGCCTCGATCAGCTTCTTCGTAACCTGCAGTACTTTGACCATATTGGCAAACTCATTGCATCGTTCCAGGAGCTCCTTCATAGTCCTAGGCTCATGACGTGCTAGGTCCTTGATTAGGTCCAGGTCTCTGATGCCTCCTGCCAAGGCTGCATGCTGGGTCTGGTCGTCTAAATCTCAAACCTCTAAGGATCCCTTGGTGAACTTACTGACATACTCCTTGAGGGACTCCCTAGGGTTCTCTACCACGTTCAGTAGATTGACAGTGGTCTTCTTCTGCTTGACGCTGCTCTGGAAGCGGGTAACGAATTACTTGCATAGTTTTGCAAACGAACCTATCGACCTTGGTCGTAGTCTGGAGAACCAGGAAGTAGCTGCACCCTTGAGGGATGCAGGGAATGCTCGGCAGGAGACCACGTCCGATCCACCATATAATGTCATCATACCATTGAAATAGTTGATGTGGTCATTAGGGTCCATGGTACCACTATAGAGTTCAAAGGTGGGTAACCTGAACCAAGAGGGGAGTATGGCTGACATGATCGCTGTCAAGAATGGGTGTTGCCCGGGTATTGAGTGTGCTTCGTCCTTGGTCTGTTTCTTCAACCCTTTCAGCTTCTTGTCTAGATCTCGGAGTCTTTTATCTAGCTCTTCATCCCGTGTCTGTCCCTCACTCCTGGCAAGACGTTCACTGCGACCTCGTTCATGTCCTCTCCTCGAAGTCCCCTCCCACCTTGAGTATTGGCAGGATGTTGAATGGTCACATCGCGATGAAACTTGGCGTGATCGTGAGGGGCTTTCTTCTTGGTTGGTCCAGCTCCGCCTTGGTGTGTAACTTCTTCCTAGTCAACCTTGGAACATAGACCTCCTGATAGATCTTTTTGGGCAAGGTACCCTCATTCTGGGTGTTGGTGTCCTTCCATGATTTAATCATACTAGGAGGTCCGCTGTTCTCCTGGGAGATTGGGAAGGCTCCCCCCGCTGCCTGGTGTGCCTCTCTGACCTACCACCCCTGGGAGGTGACCTCCTAGGGCATTGCTCCTGTCGAGGATCTGTCCTGTGATGGTGGGAGGTTGCACGCTACCTTAGGTAATCGCGGAAGAGTTGTTGGTTGTGGAAGATCTATCATTGCAAGTCATTGATCTGACCCATAGTCGCTGGTGCATTAGGATCAGGTGCTGGCTCCACGAGGGCTTCAATGGCTACTTCAGGGTTGAGGTCAATTACCCCAACTTGTTGGTTCGCAGGGACCTCCCTCTCCTGAGAGACATGGTCAGTGGCTCTACGACGTGAACTCTCTGGAGGAGGTGATCCGTTCCCCTCCCTCGCAGCATTGTTGGTGGAGGGAGCGGTCTTCTTGCCTCGTGGTGCCATGGAATTATTATGAGAACAAGCTAGTAGGTATGATGGCTAGCATTGTTCCCACAAACGGCACCAATCTGTTGCATCAGGAAATCATCCGGTGGTCCCTTCGAGCACTGTAACCTGTAAAAGGACCAGGGGATGACAAAGGAGAACCGGTGTGGTTTCGGCCTAGGACTCTCCGATGCCAAAGTTAGATCTCTCTGAGCAAACAAATGAATAATAATATTCAAGATGAGTTTAGATGGGTAGAGTACCTTCCATTTTATAGTGGGGTATGGCGGTGTGGAGAGTCCCAGTTGATGGTGAGTAGTCCTCGTAGTTGATAGAGTCCCTGGGTAGTAGGGTTCATCCTTGATTGGTTGTCTTCCTGTGAGACGTAGTGTCATAATAGACTTGGTATCCTTGATGGATAGACCTATCTACGTGGTAGATGAGGTTCCCGGTGTATGAGTCCGTCCAGACTACGTGACTGGTAGGCAGTGGCCTAGAGTCCTTTGTGATGGGACATGTCTTGTAGATGGTGATGGTGGTACTCTGATCTACATCTGCCCAGTACCCGCATGCGCATAAGGGTCCGCACCCAAGGGAGGTCCATGCCCAAGGGGGGTTGACGCCCAAGGGAGGTCCACGCCCCAAAGGGGGTTGGCGCCTAAGGGAGGTCCATGCCCCAAGGGGGTTGGCGCTCAAGGGTGTCCGCGCCCGAGGGGGTTCGCGCCTGTGCATGTCGGTGGCCGGCGCCTGCGCTTGGTCTTCTCTTGGCCCCGATCTGGTCCACCTCCTTGGACCAGGCACGTGGCAGCATCCGTTTGGCCGGTGTGAACTTGGGTTTATCACCTAGTGTGATATGATCAGTTATATTGTCTCTTTTATTTCTTACTCTATTAAGATGGAAGATCGTTCGTACAAAAAAAAAAAAAAAAAGAAGATGGGAGATAGTAGTTTCAAATTTTTTGAGCCTTCTAGAGGTCTTCACCAAGGTTAAGCTTTCAATCCTTATCAGTTTATCATTGCTATAGAGGACTTCTCTCAAATTTTAAAAGTGTATAGGGACCTAGAGTTGTTTAAGGGAATAAAATTGGTAGAAATTGACCAAAAAATATTTGCTTGTTATTTGCTGATGGTAATTTCACTTTTTTTTGGTAGTGTAATTGAGAATGATATTCAACCAGGCATGCAATTTTAAATCTTTTTCAAGACATCTCTGGCCAACCAATCAATTTAGAAAAAAAAAATGGTGTGATTTTTAGTCGGCATGTTGGTGAGGGATTTAGGAATATGGTTTCTTGTAGCTTAGGGATCCTACTATAGATAATGCTACCTATCTAGGTTTTCCTATATTTTTCCTAAATAAAACTTCGGTTTGGAAACATCTTGTTCATAGAGAAGAGGGAAAACTAGGTAAATAGAAAATCCCTTTACTCTCTCAAGCTAGGAGATCAACGTTAATAAATTAGGTTCTTCGCTCTATACCAACATATTGTGTGTTTTATTTTGTTTCGTTTTGTTTATTAATCCCGGCTAAGATATGTTCAAAACTTGTTATTCATTCATGATAAAGCTTTGCTCCTCAAATTGGCATGGCATCATCTTTCTGAACCTGATCAATTTTGGTCAAGTTACTCCAAGGAAAATACTTTCCTAACAATAGTTTGTTGCATAGCTCTACTTTATATAAGAAAGGCTCTCTCAGATGAAATAGTATTTCTAAAGTAATCCCTCTTCTTCAACAATTAACATGTTGGAAAGTTGATAATGGCTATAATATTTTGATCTAGCACGATCCGTGGATTCCTTATTTGAATAATTTTAGAGTTCCTATGACTCAATTGGCTAATCCTTAGTATTCACAAGTGAATAAGCTTATTCAAAGTGGCAATTGGAATACTAATCTTGTTTACTCATTGTTGCGTCAGGAAATCATCGATTAGTCCCTCGGGTGCCGCGACCTGCAAAAGGACACTAGTGACAAAGGAGAACCGGTGTGGTTTCGGCCTAGGACTCTCCGATGCCTTAGTTAGGTCTCTCTTAGCAACAGATGAATTACTGGAATTCAAGATGAATAATGGGTTAGAATACCTGAGTATTTATAGTTGAGTATGATGGTGTGGAGAGTCCCTATTGGTGATAAGTATTCTTCGTGGAAAAGTCTAACACGTAGTAGGGTGTCTCTTTATGAGATGAGAGTCCTAGTAGGGAAGAGGTTCCCTAACAGATAGATATACGTGTTCTTCACGTGTTGGGTAAAATCCTTGATGTATGAGTCTGGATAGGATCACATCTCTTTCGGATAACGTCCTTCTAATGATAAGATGACGTAGACCTTGGCGGTAACCTCATGGTTGGACTTCGTTGGCTTGCATGGAAGACTTAGTCTCTGGATGACTTCTTAGGTCTATTCCTCTTGGATTTGCCAAATGGGTTCTGTCGTGGTCCAGCTTGGGCCAACCTCTCCTTTGGGTCAGGACACCTGGCATCTTGGGACTGGCCTGTGTATTTTTGATTTATCACTTTCCCCCCTCTCTCTTGGAATGGAGTGCTCAAAAGAGTAGCGTCCTTGTCGTCTTCAAGCTTGTGAGGGGTTTGTTGCAATTAAAGTTTCTTGGAGGGAACTTTGTGATTGAGCATCTCATGACCATTGGATGAACTTCACTTCTTAGGATAGATGGCTTTTTCTCCTCTTAGTAAGTAGGAGAGGTGAGGGGTTCAAACCCTCTCCACTACCCTTTCTATTATCATCTTCTCTTCTTTTTTGCCTACTTTTTCTTCCTTTTCTTCACTTTCTCCTCATTCTTCACTTTTTCATTCTCTCTACATTGGAGCTCTACCTTTTTCCACCTTTCTTCATTAAGTCCACTTTTCTTAGAACCCAAGTGTTTGTCATTTTTTCTCATTGGGAGAGATAAATATTTTTTCTTTTTGGTTTTGCTAGCTCTTGGTCTCGCTTGCTCTCGGTCACGCTCGCATGGTCTCTGCAAGGCCTCAGTCTCGCCCATCGTGGTCTCACCTCCACAGTCTGGCCCACCGGTCTCGCCTTCGCAGTCTTGTCGCGCTCTCGCCCTCGGCCTAGCCCGTTGGTGGTCTCGCCCATCGGCCTCGCCAAAGGTCTCGCCCGTCAGCCTCACTTGCGGTTTCATCCCCCGCGTCTTACCGCTGTCTCGCCCATCACGGTCTGGCCCACCAGTCTTACCTCCACGGTCTTCTCACAATCTCACCCATCGCTGTCTCTCCATCGCAGTCTCTCCCCGGTCTAGCCCGTTGGAGGTCTCACCCACGGTCTAGCCCATCGACCTCACCCGCAGTCTTGGCCCCGTAGTCTCGCCCTCGGCCTCGCCTATTGGCAGTCTCGCCTGTGGTCTCACCCATCGCGTCTTGCCAACGGTCTCCTTCAGGTTTGTCTACCATCATCCATTTTTTATTTTTTTGGTACTAACTTGGTTGCTTGGGCATGTTGCAGTTCTCTCTTGAGGTGCTTGACTTGGTGTTGGGGAGCTTCTTCCGAGCAAGTCTTCTCTTCCTTTGGCCATGTCAAGTGACTCTGATCTTGATGCTATACATGAGGGATATGACCCTGATAGGCCTATTTCAGGCTCATCTTCGTTTAAGTCTGATGTGAACACCCTCCCTCCATTGCCTTCCCCTAGACCTCGACTTAGTGATGATAGGGAGGGTGCCACTGGTCCCATCCGCACTGACGAGAGCCCAGGTTTAGATGGTTGTTTTGATGGTGATGATTTTGAGGTGTCTCCCCTATTATGGATATGACCAGTAGGATTGGACAGTATCAGAGTATCGTGACCACCTCTGATCTAGTGACTTTAAGTCAATTATATCACATTCCTTCTGAGATCATCCTCCACGCCCCTGAGGAAGGTGATCATGCTTTCTCCCACTGGGTGGATGAGATTTGCCTTTATGAGGTTTCGTTCTCCCTCGGCCTTCGCTTCCCTATCCTTAGGTTTGCTGAGTTGGTGTTAGACCATTGGCATCTCACCTCCGGGCAGGTGTTACCCAACTCCTGGAGGGTCATCCTGGGCTTCTTTGTGTTCTTTGCTCGGCTGGTCGTGTTGCTACTATTCCTTTATTCGTGCATTTTTTTATGTTGAGGAGGGGAGATGAGTGGTACCATTTTTGCCATCATCCCCTTAAGTGTCCCTTCACCAACTTCGACTTCTTCGAGAGGATCCCTAACTTAGTTAAGCGTTGGAGGGATCGATTTTTCTTTGTCCTGATCCCTCAATGCCTACTTCGGACCCATTGGGGGGCGATCGACCTGAGGATTGTGAACCGTTCTCTTGACCTGAATGACTTTGAGAACGAGTCTCACACTTGCTGCCTGAAGGGTAACAAGTTTGACATTTGTCAGTTGGAGTCGGAAGCCTTTTTGTTCCTTTGGAAGTTGAGTCCCGGTGAGTTCTTGGTTTGGTCTTTTATCTGTGCTTTGATTCTCTTTTTATTTATCTTGATGCTAACTCAATTTCCTTTTATGTTGTTGCTGCCAGTGAATCTTTGACCCAACCTTGATCGTTTCCATGCCAATGCCGCCAAGAAGAAGGCGACTCCCCAGGCTTCGTATCCTCGCAAGGATGCTTCCTCTATTCCTGCTATGACGGGTCGTGCTGACGTGGCTACCCTCCCGACCTCCTTGCCTAGTGTGGTCCTGGCTGTGGGTGCAAAGAGGAAGGGCGGTCCCAGCTCTTAGGGTGGAAAGAAGGGTTCTGTCGTCTTCAAGCTTCTTCGGCCTGCTCCTGCTGTCACGCCCCCTGTGCTATTTCTAGCATTGCCTCTCTCTCTTCTTCTAGGGGCAAGGATGTTGTCTTTTTTGTCGGTGTTGGTGAGGATCCGCCTCCGCCTCCGCCTCCCCCCTTGGTCCTTCCTTAGGATATTCATGATGGGGACTCTATCATGGTGAGTCTGGACATTGCTCGAGAGTGGGTAGATAAGGGTCGGCTTCCTTTTGATCGCGATCCCTTGCAAGGTGTTTCTGACTCGGTGCTGCTGAAGCCTCTCTATGGAGATATCACCAATCGCCCAATGAATAGCCCAGAGTGGTTAAAATGATTATTTTAAACTCCAAACAAGTGGGGACCACCCATACAGACCATGGACACCCTCTAGGGGTAGATGGGAGTCTTGGGAACCATTACGTACCCGTGGACCCCACCTGAGTGGCCAGAATGGCCCAGAATCAGTTTAGAGGATGTATTCTGAGGAGGGGGCTGGCTACCAAGCAGACCCTAAGTTGGGCTGGTCTATAAATAGCCAGACCCAGCCCAACATAAGGCCTCTACATTGTTCAAATCGTGGAAGAGAGAAGGGAGAGGAAAAAGAGAAGGAGAAGAGAGAGAAAGGAAGAAGAATAGAAGGAGAAGAAGGGAAGGAAGAGGGGAGCATTGCCTTGCACTCAACTCAGTTCTAGTAGCTTACCCAGTCCATCTCAGGTATATACACCTACCCCTATATGCTGCTGCTACTGTTCTCTGTTCTCTGTTCTCTCTGATAGATCTCTGCTCTACTGAGGTGAAACTGGCCAAGGACAGCCCAGAACACTTGGGGGCTGCCTTGTGCTGCCTCAGATCTAACATACAAACTTGTTGCATGGAAGATCTGAGTATTTTTCATGTGTTTAACCTACTAATGAACATCTGAGACTGAGATCAGTCTCTGTGCCGGACTGCACTACCTTGTTGCACCCAGAGCAGGCAGTCTGGGCTTGGATCTATGCATGCAAGCTAGTCCTTGCCTGGATCTTTGTAGGGATAGCCTACTGCCATGATTTTATAAGTGAAATAGTCCTTGCATGTAGCCCAAAGCATGGTCTTGAGCTGAGACATAGCTGGAATGCTGTTCTCTGAGCTGGCCGGACAGCTCCTGGCTGCCAAATGGTGGGCCTAGGCTATGATCCATGTGGACCAATGGAATCCACTCTCCAAGGGGTCCACAACAATCCCACATGCATTGAGGATCGACCTAGGCACTGCCCATGCAGAAAAATCCAAGTTTTGGAGCCTGATTATGCTATAAATAGGCTCTGGGCGATGCATTGGGCGATTGCCCTGTCGCCCAGAGAATCGGCCAGAGAATGGAAATGGGCTGATTTGATGTCCTGACTCTGTGGGCCATCACCAATGGGCCATGTATAGTGTAAGCAGGTGGTAAATGACCAAAATACCCCTCCTCACATCTGTCCATTAATATTTATACCTTGGGTACCCATGTGGGCCCCACAGGGCCTGGCAACCCTGCTAGAGATGGTCCAGCTGAACTGCTGACCCGAGGACTGAATTGTATGACTGTTAGGACCATGTACAAATGATTACACTGGTAAATACCAGACTTGACCCTGATCCACATCTCTGGATGATGCACCAAGACATGGACCCAAAGGCCCAGTGCAAGACCCGGAGAATTCCAAGTGGTACCCAATTGAGCACCGAGTCAGACCAGTGAGCCTAGACCAACACTAGGTTATCCAAAATAGTTTGATTAACTAAATAATATATTTCTGATTTATTACTTTAGGATTTGATCCCGTGCTCGAGGTGCACTATTAGACACCGTCCGGAACTGAAACAGTAACTGAACCTGTAAAACTAGACCAAGGTGAGTAGAATGTCATCGCGTGTGTAGATGTAACATAAATAAATATGCTGAATTGAATCTTATCATAATAATACTATGTTACATATTTAATTCATGAATCTTGAAACCTCAAAACAACATTGTGATGACTACTGGAAATTATGGTTGAATACTATATGTTGAATGTGAATGCTAGACTAGATGCCGTAGCCAGCTTGGAAATGAGGCCTGTGGTAGCCCGTAAAATGGGATATGGTTGACACCGTTCGACTCATATGATGCCATATAGACATGGGGTTAGAGTTTCATCACTCGTGCTACGCACCCTTGCCAATAGGGGTTAAGGTGTTGGATGCTTGTGGGAGTGACCATATATATATGAGAAAAGAAATGAAAAGAAAAGAAAAGAAAAGGAATATTATGACACCGAAAAGGTGAATTATGGGCTATAAGCCAAAAAAAAGAAAAGAAAACAGAAAGGGATGGATGCCTCACAGGTTAATCATAGAGGGCTAGTCGGGTTGACCTTGGTGAACGAATGCAGGAGCTAACTGGTCCTCTTCGACAACTCAATGGGTGTATCGCGGGAAGGGGTTAAAAGCTCGCACCAGAGATACATGTATTGGGGATTGTAGTAGCACTAACAGGCCTTAGTTGTGATGTTAGGTGACTAATAAATAATTGAATTGCATCTCATGTAGGATTCATATGGTTGTGATTGCATATGCATGCATGATGATATGTTTCATTCACGGGCTCAATGGAGCTCACACTTTATTATACATGTTTTATGTTAGATGATTCTGCAGGTAGATGTCACTGTGGCGGGGAGGCTTATTACCCGGAGGAGAGCCATGGTGGTTATGACCATATTGGTGTGGACCCCGACGGAGGTCATACCGTTGATGCGAGTATTCTCAGTGGTTACTGAAGATGACCCATGAAGGGTGTTACTGTTGATGCTTTTTGTCTTGGGGACTCCTTTTTGTTTTTGACAGGAGTTTCTCCTGCTTTTAGTTTTTCTTCTTTCTTTTTGGGGCTTGAGTTACCTCGCCCTTTGTATATTTTCTTTTGTTTTAGAAGATGTATATGGTAGTTACTACTGTTCTGTCTGTGGAAGTGAGAGAGGGATTGATCAGACACATTGTTGTATATATTATCTTTTCCTGTACTGCTACGCTTCGTTTATATTTTAATGTAAATATAGTTTTCTGCAGCACTCTGTGTTTTACATGTTGTATTACGGTGGATGTGTGTCTGTGAATGGATTAACTGCTTCTAGATCCATGGGATTTGGCGGATTGCTGGCATGTAATTTGGGTCACCTACCTAATCCTCCCAAGGTGTGGTTTGGGGTGTGATAGAGCTTGGTATCAGAGCATGAAGCTCTTTCTACGTTCACAGATGGCGGAATACGTATAATAAATTGCAAGAAAATAAAACATGCAATAATTAAAAGCTACAGGGGGTAAATGTAAATAAAAGACAAAACACATATATTAATAAAAGTTAACTGTGGCCGAAGCCACTACATAAAGTTTTAATTGGAAGTACTACTTCCAAATACATCTGTTGAAACAAAAAAAACAACATAAACCATGATAAAAAAAAAAAGGATTACATCAAGTAAGACTGGAAGATAAGAGGACTAAATCTCAAACACAAGGACTGATGCTGGAAGACTACTCCTGAGGAGGCATGTCACTCGGTGGAGGCTAAGTCTGTCAAGAGTCGATGCGATAACAGGAATCCCAGAAGTCCAATCGTGGCTCCACAGAACCTACTCTCCCCTCCAGGGAAGTGAAGCCCTGATCCTTCCGCGTAGACATCTCAGTAAGCCAGGTGCGGAGGCCCTGAAACTATGCCATCATGTCAGACCATCCGTAGGACTCCGACACCTGTGAACTAGTAGCCCCGGTCGGCTCGTAGGAGGGCAGATCTGTAAACTATGTCCCAATCCCCTCTAGATCACCCTGCTCCTCCAAGCCAACCTCCTGCTCCTGCTCCATCTCCATCTCATCACCACCTTCAGGATCAGTCTTAGGCTCCCCCTGCATTTTCATCTTCTGGATCGAGGTCTTACTAATGGGTCTCGACCTATCCCTATCCATGTACTCTCCAGCCAGAGGAACTCCAAAGTACTGAAATACTAGAGTTAGGAACTTCCCATAAGGTAGGTTCCCATTGGACGGGTTTTGTGCATGATAGAGCATCGCCTGCATCAGCAAATATGGGAGGTTGATCACTGGACCCTCCTTACCAGCCCCCAACAAACAGTAGGTAATATAAGCCCGGAGCATAGAAATACTATCCCGATTACCGCCCTTCGGGTATATGTTGTAGGAGATGCATTTGCTAATGATCCTAGCAGTAAGCTTGTAGTCAGCCTCAGATTTCGGAACCCCTTCTGATCCGGTCAATGCCTTGAAGTCCATCCTCCTAGTCTCCAAAAAAAACATGTTGAAAATATCTATCCTAGGCTTGTAGTAGCATCTCTTGCCTGTGTCAGGCAGTCTCAGGATCTATACTAGGAGGGCAGTGGTAAGTTTGATATCAACCCCCTTCACCCTACTCTCTAGACCAAATTCTTGTGCCCCAGATGGTACAAGATTGCAGTAAAAATACCGAACTAGGTTCGAGTAGCATGGATGTGTGGGTGACAACATAGATCCCCAGCCTAGGGCATTGAGCCTAGCATACAGACCATATTGGTGGAAGTCATCCACCTGCACCATCCTCCCATTCATTATACTCTTAGACTTAAATTTGACCCAGTCCCTGGAATGCTCAAACCTAGAGAACCAAAACCGATCAAATTTTGGTTCTTCAGATGAAGAATCCTCTCCTAGTGAGGCGGCAGGCACAGTGGATGATGAAGAAGGTGCGGGTTCTGACCGCAGTCGCTTGCGTGTCACTGCTTTCCTCACCGTGCTATGCCTACCACTTGTAGACATGGTGCTGCAAGCAAAAAGAAAGAGTAGAAACGAAATTAGGGCACCAAAATCTGGAATTTCAAAGCAAAAAGACAAGATGACAGTGGACAGCAATCCAAAATAGAAGAAAATGTGAAGAACTTACCCTAGACTAGCGTGGGTGCGCGGGGACTCGTGCAAACACGTGGATTTGGTGAGGAAGTAGTCAAAGTAGCCCTTGGAGATCTGCCCTAGGAGTTTAGAAGATTGAGGTTTGAAAATGAAGTGAAAATGACACTTCTCGGACTGAAATAGACTAGGCCCTGATTCTCTGGGCGATGCACTGGGCGATGGGGCCTAACACCCAGAGAATGAAATTTCAACAGTTTTTGAAATATTTGTTTATGGACTTATTATTTCCACCCAAAAATAGTATAATAAACATAAATACATCATTTAAATAATTATTTGAATAAAAAATATATATAATATAATAATATAAATAAATAAATAATAATAAATATTAATGAACAAATAAAGCAATAATGGGATTATTACATAGGTATAAACTGATGAAGTAAGGAATGAGAGGTTTAAGGAAATAAGAAAAATATACCTTTTTAAATGACTTAAATTAAAAATAATTTATGCATTTAATATTTAAATATTATGTGTTTATATACATGTGTGTACGAACCATGGTATGGGTGATGTTGTGCAAACTTGAACATAGATGTATAGGTATGTTGAATTGTGTGGTTGTAGAATTTCAGGGAATGTAGACCCTACCATACCCATAGCCTAGTCCAATTAGGATTGGACCTAATAGGCTGCCGAGTAAGATTTGAAACCCATAGGTACTGAGACGCCGTGTACAACCTCGAGCTGACCTATTTATTTCCTGTTCATGCTACTTAATTTTCCTATAGTGCTGTACTTAATTTTTGAGATTAAGTAACCATAGTGGCCTGATACTTAGAACTTGTCCATGACAGGACCTTATTGCGTTGTTCGGGCTTGGAGACCCCAGCAACATGCTTTACGTTAGACAACTGAGAAAGAAACTAGCTCGGATACGAGAGATACAGTCCCATGCGGAGAACCAGTTGGTTGTTTTCGTAGCACTTACAGATACTAGCGGACCCGTGGGTCGAGCCATCTACCTAACCTTAGCTGACGGAGTTAGGAGTGACATAGGATACCTTTACATGCAGGCTCTTATCACCGGGTGGAAGTTGCAGAGACTGGCGTGCTAGACACAGGTATATAACTAAGAAATTGCTGTTTAAATTAAATTTTAAAATAACGTCATGCATAACATATCATAGCATAAAACACTCTAACATAAAACAAATAACAAGGACAAGACTTTAAATAAATAACACATCTTACTGGGATGACAAAATGATTTCACTAGAACAGTGGATTAGGTAATGTATGTGTGTTAGATAGGAATTTTATGTTGACCTCGATAAGAGTGTTGGATGATTGAACAAGTAGCTTCTTCCCAAAAAGCGATCATGGTCAACACTAGAACCAACCGAGGTGGTCGTCGAGGAAGACGCCCTCGAAATGTCCCAGAAGTTGAGCTGCCGAACGGAACCGAAGCTCAAAATTTTGAAGTATCGGCTACCTCGTCGAGGGTACCAATGGCTGCTCAAGCCACTGCCGCGGCACCTCAACCAGGTATAGCAGCTGGAGAGGTGAATGCTTTCATGACCACCATGATGCAGACCATGCAGGAACAACAGGAATTGCTCGGCCAAATGTCTACACAGTTTGCGGCCATGATGCAAGAGCGTGCAGTGCCACCTCCACCACCCAACCGGCCAATACTTTTTCCACCACCTGTGCCTCAACACCTAACGGAAAACTCTACAGCCAAGGTGATGGAGAGGTTCAAGAAACTCCAGCCACCCGTGTTTTTTAGGTTTAATTTAGAGGCAATGCAGCTGGAACGGTGGATTAGCGCCTTAGAGAAGGCATTTGATGTGCTTGAATGTACGGATGCACAGAAGCTGATATGTGCAAATTATCAGCTATAGAATGAGGCTGAAGCTTGGTGGAAGGCCACCAAGCCAAATCTTGAAGCCGCTCGTCTAAATCCTATCTGGGAACAATTCAAAGATGTTTTATTCAAGAACTACTTCCCAGAGAGCTTTAGGAAGCGTTTGGTTGCGTAAATCTTTTGGAAGTGGTATGATTGTGGATGGTCATCCACTTGAGTTACCATCAGTTGAATCGTAATTCCAGAAAATAAACTATTTGGTTATCATGATTCTGTGATGTAATTCTTCCTGAAAAATTGTTTGGTTACCCTAGAGTCTGTCAGTTGAATTTATCCTGAATCTATCTGAAAAATTGTTTGGTTACCCTGAGTCTGTCAGTTACTAAACCTTACATTTAAAATTAAAAGACACATTAACGAAAAAATAAAAAATAATAATACGGTTACCATATTAATGTTCCCAAATAATTAATTAAATCCAATTACCATCCAACCTTATATAACCTAAAATTACTAATATACCATTGCTATGTGTGAGTGTGTGAGTGAGCAAAGGGTGGGGTGAGTGTGTGCTTTGGTGTAGGGGTAGCAAAGGATGAGGGTGAGTGTGTGCTCAGGTGTAGGGGCAGCAAGGGGTGAGGGTGACTGTGTGAGTGTTGTGTTAAGGTGTAGGGATAGCAAGGGGTGGGGGTGAATTTGTGCTTAGGTGCTAGCCTAGAGGGTATGACTCAATATGTCTCAATAGCTTTCATTTAAGTCGATTGAAGGAATCTCCCATGCATAATTCCCTTCCCTAAACTGTAATAAGTGGAAAATAAGAGAAGTGTTAAAAGTTTACATTTTCAATTTTTACTACTCGATGTAGAGCAAACTGAAAAGTGAGTCATTGGTGGGGACACAATTATTTTGCCTTTATATGACATCACATTCATACGTTTGCATAAGTATTTCTGTTATGTTAATGAATCCTCCTCAATTAGTCGTCCACATCTAAAACTTAAAATTCAGAAACAAGAGATTTTCTATTAACCAAAATTTGAAGTTGAAATTAGGCTGAAACACAACACTTCCAATAAAAGGAAAACAAAAGCTCAGATTCCCCCAAATCTCACCCTATTCTGATAAGAAATTAAATAAGAAGCTACTGCTACATGAGAGTCGTGATGGAGTCGAACCATCATCTCCTGGGAACAAACCCAGGTGCTCTTCCTTTTGAGCTAAAGACTCACCTACCTACATAAACCATGTCACAAAAACATATATCAACTGAACAAGAATGAAAAAATATTTGAAGCCAACCCACAGTGGAACTATTAAAAGCAATCAACTAAAAGAAGGGAATTTTCTAGCAACATCACTTGAACTTGCATTAGAAAAGAAGAGAATTTTCTAGCTGGGAACACACTCTAATTTAATATGGATTCTAAGCTTAAAGATGGTCCAATTAATCCATGCTGCAAGCTCTAATCCTTAATCCATGCTGCAAGCTCTGACCTACTACTAACTGGAAACAAGCAAGATTATGACAAAAACAAGATGGCTTAAAAAGAATAGCAGAAAAAAAAGGCAAGATAATGAGAGGAGGGGGAAAAAACTGGGTTCAAGAAAATGACTGTTCATAAATGGGAGCAAGAATAGTCCAATCTGAAGGATTGACATTGCTGCTGCTATGAATTAAACCCATCTTCAGCTACTAACAAGTAACCAAGAAAGGCCCTTGAGAGTTGAGAATAATAGGACAAAATATTCAGAATAACTGGAAGGAGTTAAGCATATTGGAGTATCATAGGTAAAGGCTGAAAAAAAAAATATATGATCAGAAAGTAAAGATGAAAAGAACATAGAGAACCATTGACAATAGGACCTTTTAAAGAGTAGCCTTAAATATTGACTAGAGGTTTTGCAAAATAAAACGTATCTGGTGATGAGCTCTGCAGATTCCAAAATCACAGCATTCTTAAGTGGAAAAGATGGAGTAGAAGTTGACATTGTTGCATTAATAGAATTAGATATACAAACTTGTGAATTTGAAGTGCCTGCTGTGCTTGATCTTTAGCCAACAAATCAAGGTACTCTCCGTATGGTTGCAATTATAATGGTAAAGAAACAGAGCAAGTACCAGAACTCAAGTTCTAAATAGGCCTTAAAACACACATCATATAAATTAAGAACCGGCTCCTAGTATCAATAATAGGAAATGAAGAACAATGGAACTCTGATTAGTTTGAATTTATAGAACTAAAAGAACAAAAAGTAGAGACTTGAATAAGCAACTAATGCTAGAATTTCGTCTGTGTAGATGTCAACACTTGAAAGAGCATAAGACATCAATATGGCCTGGTACCAAACTCAAGTGTTGCAAGTACTTTAAGGTTCATTTCCTATTGTAGGAAAGAATGGAAAACAGAGAAGGGGAGGGGGACGGATTAGATGAAATACACAATTTCAAGAATGGGACCTCTCAAAGCTTGGGTTTGGGAAACTATGTCAGACAAGATATGATATGAGCATTAGATGTTACAACTAAACAAAAAATAGGTCATATTTGAGGAATTGAGGTTCCACCACACGAACAGAATCGAAGTACATCCTTATTCGTCTTGGGTCACTCCCAAATATTGCAACAGGAGGCTTGAAAATTACAAAATATTTCTCAGAGTTCAAACAACTAAAATCTTTCTTCATGGTTAACATCCTATGAGTAGGCACTCTGATCAGTCTCACTAAAATAAAATGAAGACAATCAAATAAGAAGAAGAAATATACATAAGGAGAAAATTGAATGATGCAGTTCACATAGGTTTCCAGATCGTTTCCACGGTAGCAGCAAGTCAAGCTGCTGGTCGAGCTTGCTACAAGTCAGTAGCAACCCTTCTTGCTGCTCCTCAAACCCTCTTCCTCCTCCTACCATTTCTCTGATCATTCCAAATTTTAAGTTCTGAAAACAAGAATCAAAACTCCAAATAGAGAAACAGACAACCCAAACTCAAACCCAAATAGATACAAATCCATAAAACCCCTTCATCTTGGTTCTTTCTATCTCAAATGAACTCCAAAATAAAGCTAAAATAGAGAATACATGATCCAAACATCATTTGAGAACAAGAACAATACCTCTTGAAGAATCACAACCCTATTTGGTTCGATTTTTCTTCTAATGTCAACCCAGTCCCAGCCTTTCTTGTTGTTCACCGACTTGAATCAAGTGCTACTACCCATATCTTCTTCTTTTCCATTCCAGGATCTCTCAACTCCTCCCCCTTCTCCTTGGTACGATCTCTCTCTCTCTGTTCTCCCTCAAGGTCCCACAGAAAGAGACCACTGCCTTCTGAGATTCATTTGTTCTTAGACCGTTCAGATCTTCCAAGAAGGAGATGGAGAGAAGGGCGTAATAGAGGATGGTCCAGAGAGCCAATGCTTGCAAGATCTATTTCTTCAGAGAAGGAGATGGAGAGAAGGGCATCACCAGAGCAAGGTCGAGAGATGGCCTGCGTCAGACAGGGTTGGCAAAGTGAGAGAGCAGAGAGGGAGCGAGAGAGAGAGAGAGAGAGAACACAGGTTCAGGTCATGGAAGAGAGAGAGAACGCAGGTTCAAGCCATGGAAGAAGATGATCGTTTTTCCCTAGTTGAAGCAAAAATCACGATTTTCAGATCATTTTTTGATTTAGGGCAAGAAGCTTATGATTCAAAGTTGGATGATGTTATTTATACTAAGCCTAGAATTTGTAATTCATATCTGAGTTCACCTCTTTAGGTGAACTCAGATATGGATCAAGTTTAGTGTAAAAATCAGAATTATGCAATTCTTGTAATCCATTGGAATTAGGCAACCAAACGATTTTATTAATTTAGAATTATGGTTCAACAGAACACCGTTCTGTTGATTTACGTAACCAAAGGCTTCCTCAGGGACAGGAAGGAAGCTGAATTCTCTACACTTGTGCAAGGAACCAAGTCGATGCTGGATTACCAGCAATGGTTTGAAGATCTGTTCCATTTCGCTCTGGAACACCTGAAGGGGGAAGTCAGTACGACGAAGAAATTTGAGAAGGGACTCAAACCTGAGATCGGGTTCGTCCTGTCAATTATAGACATTCGGGATTACGCTCAGATGGTCGACAAGGTGAAGACTATGGAAGATAGATTGAAAGAGAAAGATAAAGAGAAAGCTACAACGTCAACTAGATTGGACAAGACGCCAAGCAACTATCAGAATTTTGGTTGGCCGAATAAGGTTTTTTGAGGAGGTAGTTCGAGCCCCAATCCAACTTCGTATAGTAGGCCAGATGTGGGTCAGAACCCTTTTCACCCCACTTATAATCGGCCTACCCAACCAACTATGAGTCAAGTGACAACGACAGCTTCGCTAGCCCGACCAGCTACAAGCCAAGTGAGCCAAGCCTCACTAGCCATGTTGTCCAAAAAATGCTACGTGTGCCACAAAGCAGGACATATGGCCAGGGAATGCATGCACAGCGGATACAACACTTACTCGCCAAACCAGTCCTGTGCTAGACCTTTTCAACCATGGGACAATTGAACACGAGGAAAGGTATTCACGCTGACTAATGAAGAAGCAGAGGCAAACCCCAATGTAATGACAGGTAAGTCCACTGAATACTACTAAATTGTAAGGAATAACTTGTGGATACGTGAAACCTAAATTTTATACAAACCGTAGGTACCCTAAATGTCTCAACCATTCCCGCGCGGGTACTATTCAACTCGGGCGCATCCCACTCTTTTGTTTCTACTACCTTTGCCAGTAAGATGACTGATCAACCGAGGGACATCAGGCAAGATTTAGTAGTCAGCATGCCGACAGGTAGTGTCGTGAGCCTGAACGAAGTCTATGACCCCTGTCAAGTAGAAATTTGTGGGAAGAACCTGACCGTACGATTGATAAAGTTTGATATGAAGGACTTTGACGTAATACTAGGCATGGATTGGCTATCCGCCTATGGAGCAAACGTCATATGTGCGGAGAAGAAGATTATATTCAAGTTAGACAATGGCTCAGTTTTCACCTACCAAAGTGAACCGATGAGGAAGCCCAAAAGGATAAACTTATCCGCCCTCCAGGTGCAAAAGTTGCTGGATGATGGATGTCAAGGCTTTTTGGCCGCTGTGATGGACACCGAGGCAAAGATAAAGCCTTTGGAGGAACTTCACATTGTCAGAGAATTTCCTGATGTTTTTCCAGAAGATCTGACCCAGCTACTGCCTGATCGCGAGGCAGAGTTCATAATCGATCTGACTCTTGGTGTAGCACCAGTATCCAAGGCACTATATTGAATGGCACCTATTGAGTTGAAAGAACTGCAGGTCCAACTACAAGACTTGCTGAAGAAGGGTTTCATATGACCTAGCGTGTCTCCTTGGGGAGCACCCGTGCTATTCGTGAAGAAGAAAGATGGTAGTATACGGTTGTGTATCGACTATCATGAACTAAATAAACTGACAATCAAGAATCGATACCCGTTGTCCCGCATTGATGACCTATTTGATCAGCTACAGGGAGCAAGAGTTTTCTCCAAGACCGATCTTAGGTTCGGGTACCACCAATTAAAAATCAAGAGTGGCGATATTCATAAAACGGCATTTAGAACTCGATACGGACATTATGAATTTTTAGTATTATAGTTCGGGTTAAGCAACGCCTCGACAGCGTTCATAGATATGATGAATAGAGTGTTCTATGACGTGTTGGACAAGTTCATCATCGTGTTTATTGACGACATTATGGTGTACTCTGAAAGTGAAGAGGAGCACACTCGACACCTTACCTTCGTGTTACAGCATTTGCGGGAACACCAACTGTACGCCAAGTTTAGTAAGTATGATTTTTGGCTTCACCAAATTGGATTCTTGGGGCACATCATCACCAAAGACGACATCAAGGTAGACCCAGACAAAGGGAAGGCGGTTCTCGAGTGGGAGACTCCAAAGAATGCCACTGAGATCCAAAGTTTCTTGGGTTTAGCCAGATATTACCGCCTATTTATTGAGAATTTCTCATGCATCTTGGCACCCATGACGAAGTTGACAAAGAAAGGCGCAAAGTTTGAGTGGAACGACGCATGCGAGAAAAGCTTCCAAGAGTTGAGGAACCAATTGGTGATGGTGCCAGTTTTGACCATTCCAGATGGCACCGGAGGAATGGTGGTATACACCGACGCATCCAGAATGGGATTGGGTGGTATGTTAATGCAGAGAGGGAAAGTGGTTGCCTATGCTTCAAGGCAGCTGAAGGAACACGAAAAGAACTACCCCACTCATGACTTAGAGTTGGCTGTGGTAGTCTTCGCGTTGAAAATATGGTGACATTATCTCTATGGTGAAAAGAGTGAGATCTTCAGCGATCACAAGAGTTTGAAGTATTTCTTCACCCAAAAGGAGCTGAATATGAGACAAAGATGGTGGTTAGAATTGGTGAAGGACTACGACCGTGAGATCCAGTACCACCCTGGCAAGGCCAACGTAGTGGCAGATGCATTAAGCAGGAAATCACAGACTGCATCTCTCGCTTCCTTGGTTGTGAGCAAACAACTGATAGAAGAAGCTTGGAAGTTTGATTTAGAGCTTATGATTGAGGGAATGACTACGTAGCTAGCAGCTATGAATATACAGCCATCGATCCGGGAAGAGATAATTGAAAAGCAGCCTTTTGACCCTGAACTGGCCAAGATAATCTAGGAAGTGCAGCATGGTGTCCTCAGGGACCCAGACTTTTCACTGGCCCATGATGGGGCATTGAGGTTCAGAGATAGATTGTGTGTGCCTGACAATTATGAGGTACAAGACCAAATCCTTAAAGAGGCACATAACTCACCCTATTCGATCCACCCTGGAAGCACAAAGATGTACAAGGATCTGAAGAAGTACTATTGGTGGATTGGGATGAAGGAAACCATAGCTATGTACATGTCCGAATGCCTCACCTGTCAACAAATAAAGGCAGAGAGACACCGACCGTATGGATTATTGTAGCCACTCCCTATTCCCGAGTGGAAATGGGAAAGAATTGCCATGGATTTTGTGACAAATCTACCCAACACCAGGATAGGGATGAATGCTATATGGGTGATTGTGGACGAACTGACAAAAGCGGCTCACTTCATTCCCATCAGAATAAACTATTCGATGGAAAAGCTCACCTGACTATACATTGAGAATATAGTCCGCTTACATGGCATACCTATCAGCATTATATCTGATAGGGATCCCTGATTCACCTCAAGATTTTGGAGAAGTATGCAGAAGGCACTGGGACCTCAACTAAATCTTAGTACAGCTTTCCATCCTCAGATGGACGGACAGTCCGGAAGAACAATTCAGACTCTGGAGGATATGCTCAGAGCCTGTATATTGGAAATGAACGACAGTTGGGATGCCCACATACCTTTGGTGGAATTTACATACAACAACAGCTACCACTCCACCATTGGCATGGCACCGTATGAAGCTCTTTATGGTCGGAAGTGCCGAACCCCGTTGTATTGGGACGAAGTATGAGAACAGAAGTATCTTGGGCCCGAGATGAATTAAGCAACCTGTGAGAAGATGGATATCATTAGAGAGAAGATTAAAGACGCCCAATCAAGACAGAAGAGTTATGCCGATATTCGAAGGAAGAATATTGAATTTAGAGTCGGAGAGAAGGTATTCCTCCGAGTGTCTCTGACGAACAGATTACTACGCTTCAACAAGAGGGGCAAGCTGAGCCCAAGATTTATTGGTCCTTATGAAATCCTCAGCAGAGTGGGACCCATAGCATATCGACTGGCATTACCGCCATCCTTGTAAGGCGTCCATGATCTTTTTCTTGTGTCGATGTTAAGGAAGTACATCAACAACCCGACACATGTGCTCTTTGCTAAACCTGAACAATTGGATGCGGATATGACCTATGAAGAACAGCCTACAGAGATATTGGACAAAAAAGAACATAACCTCCGTAACCGCACGGTTGCATTTGTCAAGGTTCGATGGGGGAATTATCCCATAGAGGAAGCATTGTGGGAACACAAAGGAGAAATGCAGGAAAAGAATCCCCAACTCATTGAGCTACAAGGTAAGCCAATTCTGAGGATGATTTTTTTGTAAGGTGGGGAGAAATGTCAAACCTGCCCCTAACTGGTTGGATATTTGAAATGAAGGACAGGAACCTCTGGTCAATCATCCAAACACCCTGTGGAGCATCACTCCAATAGCTGAACCGTTAAGGATGACCTCCTACATACCTGCCAGAAGGTGGATTGCAGCCCCATGCAGTTGCACTGGACACTACATAATGTATTGCATAAACTCTAGGTATTCTCTCTCCTATCCAAAAATGTGGGGCGGTGGACCTGGAAAGATGTGTATTGGACCCTGGGTGAGATGTAGGTACAAGGTCTAAGCCCTGGGCCAAGCCCCTGTGCAAGCACAGTGAGATTACAACCTTGTTGTATTCTTTGGGTGATGCACTGGGCGATTCACCAATTGCCCAGTGAATCGCCCAGAGTGGTTAAAATGATTATTTTAAACTTCAGACAAGTAGGGACCACCCATGAGGACCACGGACACCCTCTAGGGGTAGATGGGAGTCTTGGGAACCATTACCTACCCTTGGACCCCTGTGGATCCCACCTAAGTAGCCAGAATGGCCCAAAATCAGTTTGGAGAATGCATTCTGAGGAGGGGGCTGGCTGCCAAATAGACCCTAAGTTGGGCTGGTCAATAAATAGGCAGACCCAGCCCAATGTAAGGCCTCTACACTGTTCAAATCAGGGGAAGAGAGAAGGGAGAGGAAAAAGAGAAGGAAAAGAGAGAGAAAGGAAGAAGAAGAGAAGGAGAAGAAGAAGGGAAGGAAGAGGGGAGCACTGCCTTGCACCCAACTCAGTTCCAGCATTACCCAGTCCATCACAGGTATATACACCTACCCCTATATGCTGTTGCTACTATTCTCTGTTCTCTCCTATAGATCTCTACTCTACTGAGGTGAAACTGGCCAAGGACAGCCCAGAACACCTGGGGGCTGCCTTGTGTTGCCTCAGATCTAACATGCAAACCTGTTGCATGGAAGATCTGAGTATTTTTCATGTGTTTAACCTACTAATGAACATCTGAGACTGAGATCAGTCTCTATGCCAGACTGCACTGCTTTGTTGCACCCAGAACAGGCAGTCTGGGCTTGGATCTGTGCATACAAGCTAGTCTATGCCTGGATCTTTGTAGGGATAGCCTACTGCCATGATTTTATACGTGAAACAGTCCTTGCGTGTAGCCCAAAGCATGGTCTTGAGTTGAGACATAGCGGGACTACTGTTCTTTACTGGTTGGACAGCTCCTGGCTGCCAAATGGTGGGCCCAGGCCATGATCCATGTGGACCATTGGAATCCACTCTCTATGGGATCCACAACAACCACACATGCATTAAGGATCAACCTAGGCACTGCCTATACAGAAAAATCTAAGTTTTGGAGCCTGTTCACGCTTCAAACAGGCTCTGGGCGATTGCCCTATCGCCTAGAGAATGGAAATGGGATGATTTGATGTCCTGACTCTGTGGGCCTTCACCAGTTGGCTATGTATAGTGTAAGGAGGTGGTAAATGACCAAAATGCCCCTCCTCACATCTGTCCATTAATATTTATACCTTGGGTACCCAATTGGGCTCCATAGGGCCTGGCAACCTTACCAAAGATGGCCCAGCTAAACTGCTGACCCGAGGACTGAATTCTATGACTGTCAGGACCATGTACAAAGGATTACACTGGTAAATACTAGACTTGACCCTGATCCACATCTCTGGATGATGCACCGGGACATGGACCCAAAGGCCCAATGCATGACCTGGAGAATTCCACGTGGTACCCGACTATGCACCGAGTCAGACTAGTGAGCCTAGACCAACACTAGGTTATCCAAAATAGTTTGATTAACTAAATAATATATTTTTGATTTATTACTTTAGGATTTGATCCCACGCTCGAGGTGCACTGCCAGACACCGGCCGAAACTGAAACAACAAGTTAACCTGTAGAACCAGACCAAAGTGAGTGGAATGTCATCGCATGTGTAGATGTAACATAAATAAATATGCTGAATTGAATCTTATCAAAATAATACTGTGTTACATATTTAATTCATGAATCTTGAAACCTCAAAACAACATTGTGATGACTACTGGAAATTATGGTTGGATACTATATACTGAATGTGAATGCTAGACTAGATGTTGTAGCCGGCTTGGAAATGAGGCCTGTGGTAACCCGTAGAATGGGATATGGTTGACATCGTCTGACTCATACGATGCCATATAGATATGGGATTAGAGTTTCATCACCCATGCTACGCACCCTTGCCAACAGGGGTTAAGGTGTTGGATGCCTGTGGGAGTGACCATATATATGAGAAAAGAAAAGAAAAAGAAAAGAAATGAAAAGAAAAGAAAAGGAATATTATGACACCGAAAAGGTGAATTATGGGCTATAAGCCAGAGAAAAGAAAAGAAAAGAAAAAGGGATGGATGCCTCACAGATTAATCACAGAGGGCTGGTAGGGCTGACCTTGGTGAACAAATGCGGGAGCTAACTGGTCCTCTCCGATAACTCAATGGGTATATTACGGGAAGGGGTTAAAAGCCCGCACCAGGGATACATGTATTAGGGATTATAGTAGCACTAACCTGCCTTAGTTGTGATGTTAGGTGACTAATAAATAATTGAACTGCATCTCATGTAGGATTTATATGGTTGTGATTGCATATGCATGCATAATGATATGTTTCATTCACGGGCTCAGTGGAGCTCACACTCTGTTATCCATGTTTTCTGTTAGATGATTCTGCAGGTAGATGTCACTGTGGCAGGGAGACTTATTACTCGAAGGAGAGCCATGGTGGTTATGACCATATTGGTATGGACCCCGACGGAGGTCATACCGTTGATACGAGTATTCTCAGTGGTTACTGAAGATGACCCGTGAAGGGTGTTACTGTTGATGCTTTTTGTCTTGGGGACTCCTTTTTGTTTTTGATAGGAGTTTCTCCCTGTTCCTGCTTTTAATTTTTCTTCTTTCTTTTTGGGGCTTGAGTTACCTCACCCTGTGCATATTTTCTTTTGTTTTAGAAGATGTATATGGTAGTTACTACTGTTCTGTCTGTGGGAGTGAGAGTGGGAAAGATCACACACATTATTGTATATATTATCATTTTTTGTACAGCTACGCTTCTTTTATATTTTAATGTTAATATAGTTTTCTATAGCACTCTGAGTTTTACATGTAGCACTCTGAGTTTTCAGATCCGTGGGATTTGACGGATTTCTGGCATGCAATTCGGGTCACCTACCTAATCCTCTCAGGGGGTGGTTTGGGGTGTGACATACAAGGCCTTCTTCAGTTTGTAGACATGGTTAGGGTGTTTGGAATCTTCAAATCCAGGGGGTTGGATAACCTGTACTTCTTCATTAATGAAACCATTTAAAAATACATTTTTTACATCCATTTGATGTAACTTGAAATTCTTATGACATGCAAATGCAAGTAACATTCTAATAGATTCAGGTCTAGCTATAGGTGCATATGTTTCATCAAAGTCAATGCCTTATTGTTGGTTGTAGCCTTGAGCAACCAATCTAGCCATGTTTCTAGTTATGTTTCCATCTTCATCAAGTTTATTTCTAAACACCCATCTAGTTTCAATAATTTTGGTGTTCGTGGGTTTTGGCACTAAGTCCCAAACTTGATTTCTTTCAAACTGATTAAGCTCTTCTTGCATTGCAATTATCCAATTACTATCCAAAAGGGCTTCTTTTATATTCTTAGGTTTAATGGTAGTGATAAAAGCCACATTAGAACAAATATTTTGAATTTTACTTTTAGTTTGTATGCCTTGCTCTAGGTTTCCAATAACAAAGTCAAGAGGGTGATCTTTAACAGTCTTTATTTCCTTTAGAAGTTGATGTACATGATCATTAGGTTCTTCTAAAGAGACATTTTCAACTATTTTCCTAATTTCAAGTACTTCATCTTCGTCTTCTTTTTCTAAGTCTTTATATTTATCCTTGGCCATAGATTCATCAAATTTGACATTCATAGACTCTTCCACAACTAGTGTTCTTTTATTAAATACTCTATAAGCTCTACTATTTGTGGAGTAACCTAAAAACATACCATCATCAGCCTTTTCTTTAAACTTTCTTAAGTTGTCCTTTGTGTTAAGAATTAAACATGCATAATCAAAAACTTTAAAGTAATCAACTTTAGGAAGTTTTATAAAAAAATTCATAAGGAGTTTTTAAAAAAATAGGTCTTATCAAAACTTTGTTCAACACATAACATGTCATATGAACGACTTCGGCCCAAAAATACTTTGGCAAAGAATACTTATTGAGCATTGTCCTTGCAGTTTCTCACCAAATTCTTTTAGGATAGGGATCTAATTATTTTAATATTTATGTGCGATAATTTTCTATATCATAAGGTAACATCATCAAATTTTAAAATAAGGTATGTATCATGTGAGTTTACACTAAATATGCAAGTATAAACATTATTTCTTCTACATTCTTCAAGAATTACATTATCATCAGAATCTTTAATTACACATTTAGAGGTATTGAAATTCACAAGATACCCATTGTTGCATAATTGACTTATACTGAGTAGGTTATACTTTAGGTTATCAACTAAGCTAACATTAGAGATTACTGTACCTCCAAATTTAATTGATTCATTTCTAATGATTCTTCCCTTGCTGTTGTCTCCAAAGGATATTCATCCTCCTTTTTTGCTTCTTGAGCTCGAAAAACAGCTTTGGATTAGATGTCATGTGCTTTAAGCAGCCACTATCGATGTATAATTCCATGTTGCTCTTGTGCACCTACAAAACAATAACACTTAATAAAATTTTGGTCCCCATTGTGTGTTGGGTCCATCATTGTTAGTATCATACATTCCTCTTGGTCTCCAAACCATTTGGTTCTCATTCACCTTTTGGTTGTCATACCAATTTTTGTATGATTGGGGGTTCCAAGGTCTTTGGTTTTGGGTTACTCTTTATGATCCTTAGTTCTTATATGATTTTTACACATTTGGTGGAGTTCTAGTTGGTCTTTACATCTTTGGAGGACTTCTTCTATTTTGACTATTATAAGGTCTTATAGGATAATAAAATGGTTGGTTCAAATGATAGCATTCTCAAATTGTATGTCCCTTTTTGTTGCAATTATTGCATACAACAATTGGAGGAGTATTTGCATTTAGAGTCTTCCCTTTGGGATTGGGGTTCTTTACTTGAGGGTTTTTCTTCTTGGAATAGCATTCCTCAAGAGAATGTCCCTTCTTTCTACAATAATTATAGTATTTGTTCTTTTTTACTTTCTTACTTGCTATTTTACTTGTACTTTGCTCTTTGGTTTGATTTGTACTTTGTTCACATCATAGGCTAGCCCTTCCTTGTTGAAAGGTACTTTGGATGAAGATCTAAGTAAAATGTCAAGGTTCCTTTTACTATTAGTAAAAGATTCTAAGGTTTTATACAACTTTTCTTTTCTTCTTCCAAGTCGTTAACTTGAGAAGTTAAAGTTCTGTTTTGGTCTTTAAGGATATTGATCTCTTTTAAGAGATTCTTTTTTGTGGTTGCCAATTTCATGCTACTTTGATAAAGGTCTTCAAATGCTTCTTCTAATTCTAAAAAATCTTTATCCTTATGAAATGTAGATGTGGGGGTTACCTCATTTTGATTTTCTTCATCTTCAAGAGTCATGAGTGCAAGGTTGGTTTGCTCTTCTTCTTGAGATTCTTCGTCTTCCTCTTCTTCCTCGCTTGAATCAAATGAGTGTTCGACTTTGTAAGTCTTTTTGTATTTCTTCATTTTCGGACAGTCTCTCTTATAGTGTCCTGGTTTCCTACACTCAAAGCAAATAATGTCTTTTGAAGAGGAATCAGTATTATCTTTGGAAATACTCTTACATTTCTGGTCCTTAGAGAATCTCCTCTTACTGAATAGGGTTTTGCCCTTGTTCTGCAGGAATTTTGAAAACTTCTTGGAGAGATAGGCAATCTCGTCATCAAAAATTTCTTCTTCATCATCACTGATTTCGTAGCATGATTTAAAAGTCATAACCTTATTCTTAGATTCTTTTGGTTAATCTTTCTTGGTGTCTAGTTTAAGTTCCATTTCATGAGTTTGGAGTGATCTTAATAGCTCATCTAGGCTCAACTTGTTGATATCTTATCTATTTTGGATTGTTTGACCTCCAAGGTACCTTCATAAGTTACAACGAGTTTGTCAAACATCTCCTTAGCTGAGTCACACATGCAAGTTCTATTGTATTCTTTTTCTTCCAAAGCACATTGAATATAGCTTATTGCTACATAGTTAAATTGGACTTTTGCTTTATCAGCAATAGTCCATTCTTCTTTGGGTTTGTCTTTGGTATTTGGTCCATTTTCAATAACTTCCCAAGCATCAATGTTATTGGCACAAACAAAATTTCTGAAGCGATTTTTTCAATAGGAAAATCCTTCTCCTTCAAAGAAGGGTGGTCGGGTAATGTTGTATCCTTCAATCTTTCGATTGATAGAGGATCCCATGGTCTTTAACTCTTAATAAGATTAAAAAAATCAAGGTCTTGAGCTCCCGCTCTGATACCAAATGTGAATTCACCTAGAGAGGGATGAATAGGTGAAGGTAGTGGAAAATAAAAAATATTGCAGAAATAAAAATGTTATCAATGAAAGACAAGTAAATTGTAAAGATAACACAGAGATTTATAGTGGTTTGGTCAAAACGTGCCTACGTCTACTCCTGTCACCTTAGAGAGAATTTCACTAAAAATAATCTTGAGAATGAGCAAGAGAACTCGTACAAATCTTGATTGAGAGCAAGAGGACTCAACACTACTCTTGATTTCGAGCAAGAGGATTTAACCAATCTTGATTCCCAGCAAGAGGACTCAATTAACTCATATAATAAAAGATTATTAGAAAAAAGATTACCTCAATCTTAGTAAGTGTGTAAGCTACCTTCCACCCTTGGAGCTTGAAGCTAGATGAGGTAGAGTAGCTTGAGTGTGTGAGCTTTGTGATGAATTGATGCTTAAAATCAATAAAGGCTCACTTGAGGCTATTGCAAAGGAGGCTTGTAATGAAGGCTCTTAATGATGTAGATTAGTAGTAGTGATTAGAGCTTTAAACAAGTGCCTATTTATAGGCTAGGTAGCTCTAATAAATTTAAAAACTATCTTAAGATCGGATTGAATTAGACAGTCATAATCCGGTATACCGATTCCTAATCCGATATGTCGATTCACCAAATTTCCTAAAATGATCTTTGGTATAACGATCAAATTCCAACAATTATATCTGATCCGGTATGCCAGTTCAGGGTAAAACACAGCAAGCCTTTGATCTAGTATGCTGGATCACAATCCAGCGTGCACTGGAAGGCTACTGTGAGCTATTCCCTGAGATCAAAACTGATCCGGTATGCCGTTTAAGGATCCGGTATGCCGGATTAGTTAATTTTTGCTTAAATGAGCTAAGTCCTTTGATGGACTACCTTGGGGGTTTCTAAATGAATTTGGTCACATGAATTGGGGTTATTTTAACCTCTTAAAGGCATTCTATATGAATGTATGCGTGTGTGTGTGTGTGTGCATTACATTGATTTTGACTTTAACAAATGATTTTACAATATAGTACAACTTAAAATCTTCAAGACTCAAACTTTTCTTGAAAGTCTTCAATGTAAAATCTTCTATCTTGACTTGATCTTTATCTTTAAAGCTTATTTCTTCATTTCATGTCTTTGAAAGTAGCTTTGAGCATCAATCACTTGAATTGAATGCTCCCCCTCACTCGGTGCTAAGCTTTTATCTAAACATCTTAAACAAGAGTTAGTCCAATATGGTTTTATTTGTTATCATCAAAACAATGTTTCATCTTGATAGATGATGGAGTTAAAGCATCAGGACTTTTCCTCAACAACCTCTTTTGCGAGTACCATCAACAAAATGGGCATTCGACTGATGAGTATTACCAGTTGAAACATGCAGTCCAAGATCTACTTGATGAGGGGAAGTTTGCTATTCAGTCAAATCAACCCCATGATACAAACAATCCCCATCCACAACATGATGAAAATTCTAAGTCCATTAACAATCTTGAAGAGGAAGATCGGCCCAATTAATTTACAAGCCTTGATCACACCGGTTGAAAACCAGCCTGATCCTCCCATCACAGAATGAACTGAAGAACTGGTCCAACAAGCCCTAACTGCTCTTGTTCTAGTAGAAGCTCTACCTGACGATCTCCTGATGATAAACATAGGGGTTGACAGTGATGAAGATTCCCAAGAATCCAACGAAGAACATTCCCATCAAGAGGAAGAAATTCCTGTCGAGCCAATACCTGAGAGATATTTAGACGAAGAGGGTCAAGAAGGTCAATGGGTTGATGTGACTAAAATTAGCAATACTATAACCTGCCTCATAGTCCACCCAACAACCCAAATGAAGATAATTGGTCACATGATCATACCCAAGAAAGGGATGGGCTTGCCATAACCGTCCAACGATTGAGACATGCAATCATAGAACTTGGACATGATCATCAGGAGCAAGATGAGAGTCTACACAACATCTTAGAAAGGATGTATCACATCATAAAGGAAGCTGACTTGTCTCTTAGGGCTCATGTTGCAAGAGGTCCTCATCCATTTTGACACCATAGTCGAAGAGCATATTGACAATATGAGCGAGTCGAAGACATAAGGTCCTTACTAGGGATAGCTCGAGAGCTTAAGAATCTGGCCCAATTTATTCAAGGACACACTAGGGACATGGACAATCACCAACAGGGCATGCAAACATTTCATAGAGAGTGCCGAGATCAAAATGAAGAGTTGATTCAAGAGAGCCGGAATACCATTACAGCCCAAAAAAAGCTTAGGGAAGAACTCCACAACGTAAACCAAAGAATGGACGAACGATATTGAAGACTATGGGATAGGCACACTAACCTTTGGAATAGTGTCCGAGATCAAATTAAAGTCATCAATGAACTAGTCCAAGGGTCCAATGAGTATATGTCATAACATGTTTCTGCTAAACTGGACATGAGTTATAGACGTCAAACTAGCATGCCCTTTCCTTGCCATGAAAATAAGATCTTTGACCACCTCAAAGAATTATATGAGGAAACCCGAATAATCGAAGCCATGGTATGGGCACTATGCGATAAGCTTCAAGAACTCACTATGACCACCATGAACCCGAAATCAACATGATCATCATAAGTGATGGAGAATCGAACGAGTCAGATCAAGATGTTGACCATCTTCTAGCCCAGTTTGATTTCAAGCTCTGTTTCCCATCTGATGTGGAGTGTAATAATACAAATACAAGAAGAAAGAAGCATTTGAAACTAGCCCGACTCAATATAGATAACCCAGCTGAGTTGGCAAGGAACCAGAACCAAAATCAGAACCATGCTACGATTGAACTAGAAAAAGAGGTTCTGAAACAACTTAAGAAAACTCGAGCCAACATCTCGATCTGGGGTTTGTTGACCGGTTCTCGAACCCATAGAGAGGCAATCTTAAAAGCATTGGCTAGTGTACACATTCCAATTGAGACGGAATCAACTCAGTTAGCCAATATTATAGGAGCTCTCTATGTGGTCAAGGTTGTTATGTTCTCTAACAAGGATCTTCCACCTGAAAGCCCAAATCATACAAAGGCACTCTATGTCACTGTTAATTGTAATGGAAGTTGTATCCCTTAAGTCTTAGTGGACAATGGCTCAGCCCTGAATACTACGAACCATCCAGCACATAGGGATTGACCCATCAAAGCTACAACCCTCTACACAAGTAGAGCCTACGATAATACTAGAAGGAATGTCATTGGAATCCTAAACACCAAAATCACCATGGGCCCAACCAAGTTCCTAATTGAGTTCCAAGTTATCGACATCCCTTCATCCTTTAACAAGCTCCTTCAAAGGCCATGGCTTCATGTGGCCAGGACTGCACCATCCTCTCTCCACCAGAAGCTCAAGTTCATAGTCAATGATAAGGTCATCACCATATTAGCCGATCCCGAGGTGATAAGTAGCTTGCCAATGTAGAGGCTAGCAAGGAACCAGATTCCCAACTAGCCGGTTTGATGTTCGACACTATGTGTACCACATATCTGGCACAACCACTGTAATATCCCTAAGAATTTTTTTTACAAGAGTATTTGGGTAATTTGTTTTAGCTACAAACTTGTTTGTTTTATAAATTAATATTTATACATGTAAATATAAATATATATATATATATATATATATATACTAGTAAATGTGCACGTGCAAATGCACGTGGACCTCTGTTACGTGGCACACACACACACACACAAAGAGAGAGAGAGAGATAGATTTTCTTGCAGCAGTTGTATGAGCATTTGGTAGATTATGAACTTAAAAGTTTACCAATAATTGTGTAGGTCCATGTCGATTTATACTTCAGATTGGATCAGAATCGGTCAGAATAAGCATGGAATCTTCCTGAAAAGTCAGAAATCAAGGGAATCTTGATGTGAATATATAGATTCAGAATGCAAGAAATTGCTATCGGCTTATGCCAATATTCGATTTAGATCGGATCAGAATCAATCCGAATAACCTTAGAATTGGCTTGAATGGAAAAAATTAAGGTAATCTTGATTAGAATATTCTGATTTAGAAAGCAAGAAATTGAATCGGTCTGTACTAATTCCGATAAAAAATGGATATATTCCCAATGCAGATTGTATCGGAATCGATCCGAATAACCCCACAATCGACCTGAAACAGCAAAAACCGGGGGAATCTTGACATGAATATTCTGATTAACAACGAAAGAAATTGGAATCTATCTTGGTTGATTCCCTGTCCGATTCACCAATTTTTTAAATCCTACTTGTAACCCACATAAAGATCTGTGACCTGTGTCCAAAATTTTTTAAATCCTTACTACTTCTGAAATAGAGGAGGGGAAAACCTTTACAAGATGTGAAAAAAATGAAACAATTACATGTGAAGCAAATTTTATGACCATTAGAGGTTCTTTTAATCAAAGACCATATATTGAAAATACAATCCAATCTGCTCTATAACCTTCTTGAACTCCTCAAGTACATGTGAGGATTTGTATGGAGCAGGATACCAAGCACATTTGTAGAGGCTCGTTTCCATCATCATATCTATGAATTTTCAAAGAATTTCTGCCTTGGGGCAATGTCTACCTTGTATCCACGATCTGGTCGTCCTTAAAGGAGAAATCATAAAATGGGATCATCTTAGATAGCACCTCAATCTTCATCGTATGATATATACCTAAGAAATTGAAAAGCAGAAACCAACTTGTCAAGAAGGCAAGTCCCCCACCCTACGGCTCAAACAAATAAAGGTATTCACTGATATTGAAATTATTAGAACAACATAAATGTGAGTACCCAAAAAAAAAAATAACGGAAACGACGTGAGATAGGAATTGGTTGGGGGGGGGGGGGGGGTGAGGGGGAGGAGGTGAGAGGCATACAAGGTGGGCACATGGTCGCTTGAAACATGTATATCAAATTTAATTGATATGGCTATGTGTAGCAATGAGGGCACGGGTATCACTGCAAATGTGTGTTTTATTAAGCAGAACCCACCAATAACAACCTACATTTTAACAGATAATATTAAAATTTAATTACAAGGGGTAAAGGACAACTACCTTGCCGTGTTGGAACTCTCACTAATATTAGTCCTTTACCCTTTTGAGCTCCTCGAGTAATAAGGCAGTCAGGTAGGTGATGGGTTGCCATTTAAAGAAAGAGATGGTGAATCATCTGGTGAAACACCAAGAGCGAAAGTTATGACTCTTAACTTCCCCTTTTCTGAGAAACCTATGATCCAGTGCCTTCAATATTGTGCTGAAAGGAAAGCCATGGAATTGATAACAAGAAGTTGACAATAAGAGCACCACAACAGGAGCAACAATAACTCAAAGTTCCAGAAGTATAAATTCCTCAAAATGTGTCGAATATATTGCACAAGAGTACACTTCTTTTCTTGTTTGGAGAATTTTATAATCTATTTCAGAAGATAAAATTAACTCTTTTGTTTAGCTGAATTAAACACACAAACCTTTGAACATCCATTCACCTACAAGACTTGGACTATGCAATCACTCTTCCAAACAACAAATGTTTAAAAAAATTGCATAAGTTTGAAGTATCAGTTGCGTAGGGTGGTTCACTTTTTGTTTTTTCTGCCCTTGACTGATCTGTCTTTTACGCTAATCATACTGTATTAAATTTTTACCTCAACACCACATTTGCTCCCATCCCTGGTGTGTTCCTGCTCCCATTAAATTACAATTAACAATTTAAAAAAAATTATGTAACCAATTTCCCATGAACACAGCAGATCCCTGCCTTTCCGTAGTGTGTTCACTTTAGAGGTTCATTTTCCACCTGCAATAAAAACAAAACTAAGATGTACCAGTCCATCGATTACCTACTATTTGATCATATAACAAGTTCCAGTTAAATGAATAAACAAGAATAATGACGACCAAAGACATGCTTCATATCTACAATACTATCTAAATATTAACATCAAAATAAAGAATCAAGTGAGAACACTAATTGCCCTATGGGATATGCATTAGTTGTGCAATATTACTATTATTTTATGTTTCTGTAAGAACAATGTAGGCAACATCAAATACAGGTGGTAAAGTGCATGAATCATATCCTCATCATTGAAGCACTCTTCAGATAATAGAACTATACATGCTTGATAACCTAGGTTCCAAAACTTGTTCTAATTTCTAAATCCAATTAGCATTCAGAGGCATGTTGTGGCATAAAATGAATTTCTTGACAAGATCATCATCTGAACTTACATTCTTAGGAAACACCATTTATTGACCACTACTGAGTTTATTTTTAGGAATAAATTGTTAGTTGCTATTCCAACTGTATTGTTTCTAAATAGTGAGATTCATGTCAAGCAGGAAACTCATAAATTCAACATTGCCCTGACATCCAAGAGCAAGCATGAAAGGCTTGGCTAACAAACAATAATAATTGGGCGATGTGTTAGAAGCCATATTGTAGATGTTTTAAGTCAAATATAAGAAACATGCAAAATAGAAGCTCGATATGGCAAGCAAAAGCACAAAACTATTGAGGTTTGGGTAGTCAAAATCACCCCAAAAAGTCCCAATGAGGTTAATGATGCATTCCTGATGCAACCAGGGTAATATTCTTTAGGACCACCCAAGAACTGGGAACATGGTTATTGTCTATATGGTGACTTCCCTGACCAAGCATTGAGGTAGTTATTGTCATTAACTTTGGATCACAATGTTCATTGTGTGAAATAGAGCGCGAGAGAGAAGTTAGTCAGAGAGCGAAAGTGAGTCAATGAATCAAACGTGGATTACAGAACTTCTCTCCAAAGACTTCAAACCAGTGAGGAAAAGAGGATAGACCCACCTGAAGACTGCCAACAACCTGCATTAATAACTACAAGAGAACCAAACAAAAGAAACCCCACATTGTCTTCTCTCCCAAGCTTTAGTAAATAGAAAAAATCTCACTGTTTATAATGGTACATATAAAGACAAATGAAAGGGAAAGAGGGGAAAGGAAGATATGTTGACGAGGGAGAGAGAGAGAGAGGTATGGGAAGGGGAGAACAAACATTTTACATAAAAAAACAAAACAGGAAAACAGTCTTATTAATGGGTTTTTGGAATCTGAAAGGATATCCACCACTGAAAATTCATAGATAGAAATAGAAAGTTGATGATGATCAGACAATTAAATGGTGAGTGATGGTATTACTTGTTGCCCAAAATAGATTGAAGGTTGATTATCATATTTGCCTCATGATCTGTGAAGCTTCTACTTTTGATCTTGAGCCTTAGTTAGTAGTCCATCTGAGCCTGCAACTCTTTCTGCACCCACCTACAAACGTAAACATGGGAAATTGTAGAAGTTATAATGAGAGCCAGGATAGAGACAGGAGACAGTGGAGGAGGGAGACGGAATAATGCTAATTTCATTCGATTCAACACTGCTGGTACAAGAAAAAGACGGTGATGCCTCAATAGAAATTTGAATGAAATTGCTGGATGAGAGAGGGTTGGTGAGGGAGACAGGGGGCATGTGAGAGAGGGATACAGCTTGAGGGGAGAAAACTGAGGAATAAATAAAAGAAATAATAAAAACTGAATAGTAGAAAAGGATTCAATAGAGGCAAATATAGGATAATAGTGGATAAACTGAAGATTCAAGACTTGAATTTTACTGATTACTAACAAAACCTCTTTCGCCTGAAAGCCAAAAAAGCATAATAAGAAGAAGATAAACCAATGATAATGACACTAATTCTGCTACAAACAAATGAAATCAAGATGTGAAAACTCAGAGCTAAAGCAAAACCAAGAAAACAAAAAGAGAAGAGCACAACTTTTGAAGTTCAAAACAAATTGCATCACAATAAAGGAATTAGCAGTGGATAGCACAAACCTAATGAACTTTGCAGATTGCACCCGTCAGTAAAATTCGTCTTCAAACAAAGCCATTATCCTGAGAAATAAAAGGAGGGGATCAAAGCTGAACCATTAAATAGAGAACAAAAAGGAATTAGCAGTGGTTAGCACAAATCTAATGAACTTTGCAGCCATTAAATAGATAACAAAATAAATAAAGAATCATTAAATAGAGAACAAAATAAGGAAATTAAATAGACAACAAACACACAGTTGAGAGAACCATTAAACAGAAAGAAAAAAAACCATGCTTTGTACACGCATAGCTGAGAAAGGAGAGAACATGAAACGTATGTATGTGTATGTGTGCGAGAGAGAGAGAGAGGGAGAGAGATAGAACCTCTTGATTATTGAAACAGTAAAGCCAGAGAATCAGCATATTTGTGATTACCGAAGAAGAAATTGGAAGTAGCAGGGATATTCATGGAGATCAAATCATGTTCATCACAAGATGCAAACCAAGAGGCAGGTAAAATTGCAGCTTCATTTTACATCTATTTAGAAAGATCTGAGAAAATCAATACGGAAGATAACCCGTATTAACATATAACACATTCAAGTAGAATTGAGCATGAACCCAAATAATCTAAAGTTTTACACAGCATAGAAGAAATCTTTTGAGCTTTTAGGTACAAGCAATAGTTTTGCACAAGTTCTCATTTAAAAGAGAGAAAAAAAAAATCTGGCAAAATCAGGAAATGAAATTTAACTCCAAAATACATCAACTGTCCTCAAACAAAGTCTGAAACTTACATCTGAGAGACGAGGGGCTAAGCCCCAATTCAAGTACCAAGCTTACTTGCCAAACTGCAGCAAAGCTGCTTGACTATACTGAAGCATTCATCATCGAGTGAGAAAGCACCCAAACGCCAACGATCGGATCGAAATTACAGCGGGAATTAGAAAAATAAATTATTACATACTAAGGATCAAATTACAAATAAAGAACTAAAAGAAATAAAAAAATATATGCGGAATAGGGAGAGACAAGGGGCTAGGCCCCAATTCAAGTACCAAACTTACTTGCCAAACTGCAGCAAAGCTGCTTGACTACACTGAAATTGGGACTAATGAGATTTACTTTGGAAATTATAGAAGATTTCAAACTGCCGGTTTAAGCCCTCCGGTTCAGCTTGAGGGTGGGATTCTGAAATCTACTATGGCATTAGTTTGAATCCATTAGAATTGTTACAGAGTTTCTCTCAGAGACATGATCAATTTACATCGTGAATCAATTTTTCAGTCATTGAAAAACCAAGGTCGTTTTAAAATAGTTGAGTGCTTTCTGATTCATCTATTTTTGGAAGCCATTCCTCGTCTGGATGAATTTTATTGAGCGCCTGAGCTACAGTTTCTTTCTTAATGGTGACGATGGTTTTATTTTATTTTTGTCCCTCAAACCATACATCTCCCATTATACAAGAGGAAACTGAAGGTTGAAGGTTGACACCACCTTCTCTCTTAATTTTATATGACATCATGTAGCAGGTTGATTTTCTGCCTAAGCCCCTCTTACTCACCTAAGAAAAAATAAAACAAAATAAAAATAGCATAAGTATTGTATGGTTCAAACTACGAACCTACTGTTATGCCCTGAGATGCAACCATTGGGATGTGAGGGAATTCAATGCCCGATATATATTGAACACCACCTAATGATGAAACAGGGTAACCCTATAAAATTAAAAAAATACACAAGAAAACATATTAAAATAGACATACCAAAGCCTAAGAGTTATTCAACGTCAAAAAAACAAAAAAAAAAAAATGCTAAACTTATTAAAGCAATAAAGCATTTAAAACATATCTCATCGAAAATGACACAACCCATATTCTTTTATACTGGAGATTCTATCATAAGCACGTTCTCTTCAAGAATACAAAATTACCAAAATGGCCCTATACTTACAGTAGATCTCCACCATTGCTTAGAAATATCTTCTATAATGTCAAAAATGTCCTTGGACAGTGGTAGAATGACTATGGGCTTGCACTACAACTCCTTTCTGACTCATTATCCTTTCTTGGGCTTAAAAGAGTAATCAACTATATGGAGGCCTAAACAAATGCATAGTTGCGTTCCGTCACATCCATCTTGCTCCAAATTTAATCCTCTTTACAACCATGGAAAGAAAAATGAAAACTTTACATGCAAATTGGGACATGCAACTCTCGATTGTCCAAAATAGCCCAAAATAGCCCAAAACCTGAAAAGCGCAAGAAAGCACCAAAGTAACTTTGTCCAATGTGGTAAAATGTATGCTATATGCCCTAAGATTTCACACATAAAGGTTCTCATCACTGACCCGATCTCAGTCTTGAGTCCTTTCTCAAATTTCTTCACCTTACTAACTTCCCCTTTCAGGTGCTCTGAAGCAAAATGGAACAGGTCTTCAAATCGCTGTTGATAATCCAGCACTGGCTTAGTTCCTTGCACCAGCGCAATAAATTCAGCTTCTTTTCTATCCCTGAAACTCTCTGGGAAGTAGTTCTTGAAGAAAACTTCTTTAAATTGCTACCACGTGGGGTTCGGATGAGTAGCTTCCAAATTAGGCTTAGTAGCTCTCCACCAAGCTTTGGCTTCATTCTGCAACTGATTACCCGCACATATAATCTTTTGTGCGTCCATGCACTCAAGTACCTCAAATGCCTTCTCTAGGGCACTGATCCACCATTTCGGCTGCATTGCCTCGGAAGTTATTTTGGAAAATACAGGCGGTTGGAGTTTCTTGAATCTTTCCATAATCTTGGCGGTATAGTTCTCCGCTAAATGTTGAGGCACAGGTGGTGGAAATAGTATAAGCCGGTTAAGTGGTGGTGGTGGTGTCGTACGTTCATGCATCATAGTTGCAAACTGTGTAGACATCTGACCAAGCAATTCTTGCTGTTGTTGCATGGTCCGCATCATTGTGGTCATAAATGCAGTCACATCACCGGCTGCTACATTTGGCTGAGGTGCAGCAGCAGTGGCTTGAGCAGCCGCTGGTGCCTCGGACAAAGCAGCCGATGCTTCAAAATGTTAAGCCTCAATCCCATTAGGCAGTTCAACCTCCGGTATAACACGAGGTTGCTTTCCCTTGCGACCACCACGGGCACTTCTCTTGGTGTTGACCATCGTGACTTCTCTGAAAAGAGGGGCATGTTCAATATTCTGGTATCGGCCATTGAATTCAACAATTATTTCCTAGCTAGAGCAGGTACAAACCTAGTCCACAGTTCCAGTGAGTTTCATGGGTCACACCAGTAAGGTGGATTGTTAGCTACATTCTCTTGGTTTATTATGTGCTGTTTCTTATTGTGTGTATTTTGTTCCTCGTTCTTACGCATTTTATGTTATGGTATGCTATGCATGACACTATATGAATGACTTCAAGTTTTTAAATAAAAGACTTTTAATTAATTACCTGTCTAACAGGAAAGCAATTCTAGCTTCTTCTCGGTTACAAACCCCATCGCAAGTAAGTACTCTATGTCAGCTCTCACTTCCTCGGCTAAGGACACAAAATAGTCTCGCTCTACCGGTCCACTAATGGCGGCAATGGCTAAATAAAAGTCCAACCGGTTCTCAGCTCGGGGTAATATTAGTCGTATCCATCTCAGTCTCTCTCGTACCTATCTAATATAGATCATGGTGCTGGGGTCTCCAGCCTTGGCTGTAGTAATGGGTCTTGTCATAGAAAATGGTTCTAAGCATCAGGTCATACTTAATTAAAAGAATTAAGTACAGATCTATTGAAATTTATATGACTAAGATTCAAATTGACTACTCTTGGGTTGGCTCGAGGTACCTTAGCGTCTAAGTGTTTCGATTGACTAGACAACCTTTTAGATACTACACTTGGTTGACCTAGTCCTTGGATAGGGTAAGATCTATGCTCCCTACACGTCGTAGATACGTAATACAACATACCTATATATCTATGTTCCATTTTGCATAGCAGCACTCCACATCGTTCGTACATCACAATATCAAACACTTAGTAATTAAATATTACACACACCAATGCTCATAAATATGTATATCTATTTATATATTTTAGGTTCTTATTTTAAACATATAGCAAAGTTTTCAATTCCCTATAAGTCCTACCAAGACCCCAAATAAAAGTTGTATTCCTTTATTTTCACCCTTCATGTTTATTTAGTTACTTAATTTAATTAAATTTTTTTTACTTATTTATTATTATTTTATATATATATATATTTTTTAAACATTGGTAAAAATCTTTATTTTTATGTTCAACCAAGCTAATATGAGTGATATCCAAGTTCTCATGTGTCAAAACACATAAACCAGCAAAATACATTCACTGGACGATGTCTCTGGGCGTTGGACACATCGCCCAGAGAATCGGGGCATAGGTATATAAGTCCGAGAGGGGCCCATATCATTCCTTACTTCTCCTAAACCTCTCTAAACACCTAGGAATAGTCTTTGGAGGGTAGTGTGACTAATTCCACACCAATTCCTCGCGTTTCCTCGTGTTCTTCATGAATCTTCACGTGCCTAGGTAAGATTTCTTAACTACATTACCTTATTAGGTTTTCTTCTCTTTCAATCGTGTTTTAGCTAGGGTTTTTACTAATTTTTCTTGCCCTAACTATCTCTTTTTTTCTCCTTTTATAGCAAGATGTCCACTAGCCATCGTACGGCTAAGAAATCGGTAGCCCAAAAGAGGCTACGAGTGGAGAGTGATCATTCTTCATCATCTTCATCCATAGTACCTCCCTCTTCATCTAGAGATGACTCATCTTTGGAGGAACCCGAGTTTGATCGGTTCCATTTCTCTAGGTACGAGCATGCTAAAGTTTGGAAGGATTTTAGGTCACTAAAAATTGTAAACGGCCAGGTTGTTTGGGTGGAGGACTTTTGCCAATACAGCCTATTTGCTAGGTTCAATGCCCTAGGTTGGGCTTCAATGTTGTCACCTACCGAGCCTTGTTATCCCAACTTGGTTCGGTACTTCTATTGCAACTTGGTGCCATCTGGGGCACAAGAGTTCGGACTATTGAGTAGGGTAAAGGGGGTGGATATCAGTCTGACCACTGCTTGACTAGCAGAGATCCTGAATGTTCCTAACACAGGAGAGAGAGTTTACTATAAACCCAAGATGGACATTTCAAAGATGTTTTCTTTGGAGACTAGGAGAGTGGTCTTCAAAGCACTGACTAGTTCACAAGACACACCTAAATCTGAGGCTTCCTACAGGCTCAGTGCCCGAGTAATTAGTAGGTGTGTGTCCTACAACATCTACCCGAAGGGGGGGAACAGGGGTAGCATATCTATGTTGAGGGCCTACATCACCTATTGCCTTCTAGGTGCGGGTAGAGGAGGTCCGGTTATAAACCTCCCTTACTTGCTACTTCAGGCCATGTTATATCATGCACAGAACCCAGCTGATGGGAACCTTCCATATGGGAAGTTCCTCACTTTGGTTTTTCGTTACTTTGGGGTTCCTTTGGAGGGTGAGTATGCCACGAAGGACAGATCCAGGCCTATTGATAAGACTTCGATAATGAAGATGAAGGTGCGAGGAGGTGCAGGGAGTGGAGCAGGGTATAGGTCAGGGTGACTCTGAGGGTGTTGGTACTCAGTACACAGACTTGCCTACTTATGAGGCGACAGGTGCCACCAGTTCTCAGATTCCAGGGCCCTCCTAGTGGACGTAGATGATGTCACATTTCCAGGGCCTCAATACCCAGCTTTCAGATATGGCGGCTAGGATGGATCAGGGCTATACTTCCTTGGAGAGCAGGGTGGGATTTGTCGAGCAGCGTCTGGATTTCTGGGATAGATTCTACAGGGTTGACTCTCGCCAGACATAGCCTCCTCCGAGTGACTTACCTCCTACTGAGTAGTTCCTGATCAGTTCCTATCCGTACATGTTACTTGGTTGTGACTATCTCTTTTTTTTTCTCTTTGCTTACGTACTTTTCTTTGTTTGGGAAGTACCTAGTTTAGTGAGTTTTTTTTTTTTTAGCTATGTAATTATTGAATTTCAGTTCATGAAATTAAACTTATGTAGTGGCTCGGCCACAGTTATCTTTTAAATTTAATGGAATTTATGCATTTTCTATTTAATTGCAACTACCTCCCCGATGGTTTTTTTTTTAGTTGTTACTTGTTTTAATATTGGTAGTTTATTAACCCTAATCTGCATTCCATGAATGTAAGGAGAGCCTCGCGCTCTGATACCAAGCTCTGTCACACCCCAAACCACCCCCTGGGAGGATTAGGTAGGTGACCTGAATTGTGTAACAGCAATCTGCCAAATCCCACGGATCTAGAAGCAGTTAATACATTCATGGAACCACATTCATTCACTTTACCAATGGCAAGATCAGAGTGCTGCAGATAAACTTCAATTGCAATAACAAATAGAAAGCATAGCGATACGGGAAATGATGATAATATATACATAGACAAGTTTGTTCTGATACATTTTCCCACAACCCCTAACTTAAGAAACAAAGCTGACAAGAACAAAACTAAAGTTACTACATACATATATATACAGGGTGAGTAAGCTCAACCCCAAAAAAGAAAAACAAAGAAAACTACACCAGAACCACAGGCAGTATGGGGAAAAACTCCTAGCAAAAACAAAAAGGAGTCCCCAAGACAAAAAGCATCAGAAGCACTCATCAACGGTCTTTATCAAGGACCACTGAGAATGCACGCATCATCGGCACGACCTCCTTCGGGATCCACACCAATATCATCATAATAATTAGGGCTCGCCTCCTCGTAATGAGCCTCCATGCCACAGCAACATCGATCTGCAAAATCATCTAAAAAAAACAATGTATAACAGAGTGTGAGCCCCACTGAACTCGTGAGCAACTATATCATCATGCATGCACTTGCAACCATAATTCATATGATCTTACACGATATGCAAGTCCAGATTATTTATTAGCCCCCTTACAATACAACTAAGTCAAGTCTGTGCTACTATAATCCCCAATACATGTATCCCTAGTGCAGGCTTGGTTACCTCTTCCCGCGATACACCCATTAAGTTATCGGAGAGGACCAGTCAGCTCCCGCATTCGTTAACCAAGGTCAGCCCGACCAGCCCTCTGTGATTAACCTGTGGGGCAATCCATTTCTTTTCTCTTTTCTTTTCAAATCTGGCTTCTAGTCCGGCATATAGCTCATAATCACCATTCCGGTTTAAACACATTTCTTTTCTTTTCATTTCTTTTCTTTTCTGAAATACACATATGGTCACCCTCACAGGCATCCAACACCTAAACCCCTGTCGGCAAGGGTGCATAGCACGGGTGATGAAACTCTAGCCCCATGTCTATATGGCATCATATGAATCAGGTGGTGTCAACCACATCCCATACTACGGGCTACCACAGGCCTCATTTCCAAGCCGACTACGACATCTAGTCTATCAATCACAATCATCGAGCATAATTCACAGTGTTGATCAACAGACAATCAATATGTAGTATTTTGAATAATTGAACAGAATTTAAATAACACAGCATATATGATTTAAATTTAATAGTCGGCATAGCATTACAGTTACATGTACACATACGATAATATTTCACTCACCTGGGTTTTGTTCTAAGACCTCGGTCGCAAAATCAGTTCCAACAGCAGTTTGATTGTTGACCTCGAGCATGGGATCAAATCCTAGATATAAATCAGAAGTTGCCATGTTAGGTTTCCAATCTATCTCTGGTAGTTCTAGGGTTAACCTAAGCTTACTGGGTTGACCCGGTGTTCAGTTGGTACTCACTTGGAAACATTGGGCCTTGCACTGGTCCTTAGGCTCATGTCCCGGTGCATCATCCAGTGTTAGTGGCACAAGGGTAAAATGGTCATTATCAGTGGTTGTACCAGACCCTAGGCCAGTTTAGGTTCACAATATTGTCCACAGCTTATCTGTGCTGTAGGACCAAGCACAGGCAGGGTTTCCTTCACCTATGGGGCCCACTTGGGTTCCCAAGCGTTCCTTCATTAAGACAGATGTGGGAAAGGGCATTTATGTCATTTCCTACCTTTCCACATTGTCCCACGGCCATTGGGTGAGGTTTCCCAGGCCAGACTACAAAAGCAGCAGCATATCCTTCACTGGGCGATGGCTCTAGGCGTTGGGTGCATCGCCCAGAGTCTGCAAATCGACAAAGGGCTGAGATTCCATGGTTGGGCTCTGTAGGCAGTGCTCAAATATGATCCCTTTGCATGTTAGGGGGTCAGGTAGCCCCTAGGGTGATCTTCATTTTGATCCAAATGGATCCTCTGTCAGGTCCACCGTTTGGCTACCAGAGGCTGCCAAACAACCCAGTGAAAAGTGTCACAGGGTTTTCTTCAAGCATAAACCTCACTTTCAGCCACATGCAAGGCTGGAAATAGATGTATTATGATGTTTCATGGCTGCAACCACTTAGGGTTTGGTCCCATGCAGCCATAGCTTGCATCCAGGGTTCCAAATAGCCAAGCAACAGAGCATCTGGCAGTGCAGCTGTGCACAGCCAGAATTTGGCTCCAAGAACAGCATAACAGATTTATAAATTTTGATAAAAATCTCAGATCTCCTATGCTCTATGCTTGCATGGCAGATCTGGAGCTGTCCAGGGCAAACCCTAGCTATTCTAGGCTGCCCAGGGAGCAGAAAATCATTCAAAATACAGGGATCTTAAGAGGGCAGCAGGTTTTTCATGAAAGTTTATAGCTGCATGTTTGAGTTAAAATAATACCGCAAGCGTACGGGTCAATCGTAGCTACGGGTCGAACACGAGGAGATATACGCCACTCTATTTAATTAACTTAAAAGTAATGCAAAGTGAACCAAATTAAAGTGTTAAATTAAACTAATTAAACTAATGAAAATTAATGCATCCTAACTCATAAGCATCTAACAAAATTAAGGGATTAAATTGGCGTCCTAACACATGAGCATCTAACCTATCAGACTAACGCAAATTGAAAGGAATAACAAAAACACAGCCACACTTCATAATCACATAAAAAGAAATAAGGGAATAAAAGTGCATCCACATACCACAACCATATAAAAAAAATAAAAGAAATAGAGGGAGAAGAAGAAGAAGATAGAGAGAGATAGAGGAAAGGGAGAATGAGATTAAGGGTTTAGAGAATGAGATACCTTGATGTGCTTGAATACTGGAATAAACTCACCATGGCTTCCTCTTCTAAATCTCCATGTCTTGTCATCAACATAGGAACTTAGACTAGGAAGCTTTAAACTAAAACTATTACAACCATTAAACTAGACTTATGAAATCAAAACTAAGAACTTAAGCCACAAATAGAAAAAGAAGAGAAAATTTCACTAAGTGAATGAAATAAAAATTACACTAAAAAACTGAATTAAAATTGAACTAGAAACTAACTAAAAACTGAACTAAAAAACTACTAACTTCTTACAACCCAGAGGGCAAGGGGTATTTATAAGGGGAAGAGAGGAGAAGAGAGAAGAGGGAAGTGTAGGAGAAATATTCCCTAAGAAAAGAGAATATTCTCTTCTCCTTCCTCTTTTACAATGCCTTGAATCCTAAGAAAAAAGAAAAAAATAAAAAGAAGAAGAAGAGAAGATTGTTTACATAGACCTTCTATTTCTAAAAAAATAAACTTCCAATTCTAACAAGTGCTTCCTTTTCTTTGTAGATATCTTCTCCAAGCAATAAAATCAAAGCATCTTTGATTTTTCAACCTTCCATAGATGAGAAAATATCTTTCAAAATAAATCTATCCCAAGTAGAGTTCCAGAAGTGCCCTTGAGAAGTTGAAGGAGAGAGAGAGTAAGGGTGATGACTAGGATTCCTTCAAGAATAAATAAAATACCCATTCTGTCCTTCAGAAAACGTGGAGCATGGGGTGCTTATATAGGTCTCACCATTGTGTTCCTTGCGAAAAATCACACAAAATAGACCCAAATTTCATCCAATTCGGAGTTGGGGAGCCCAAGATATCTCAAGTTGAAGTTGGACTGTCCAGAGCCTTCCAAATGGAATCTTTCGGGTACAGTAAAGTAACTTCTGATAATTGCATTAAGGCCCCTAAAATCCGAACTTCCGCTTCACTTTATCCCCATCCGACTGTCAATAATTATAAATAAACCCCTACAGACCATTTTCACGCGTCGTTACGGAAACGGCCATAACTTCTTCGTTTCAACTCAGAATTAAGTGCCGTTTGAACCATTGCGAAGCTGACTCGATGGGTTATGCATCCATTTACACTTCTAAAAAGCTTAAAAACATCTCCTTAGCATCATCTCCTTCATTCTCACAAGAATTCACCTAAACCCTGAAAAGCACAAGAAAGCACCGAGTAACTCTGTTCAATGTGGTAAAATGTATAATTTATGCCCTAAAATTTCACACATAAATGTGCTCATCAGATTCCCCCACACTTGAACGTTACTTGTCCTCAAGTAAAGCAAAAAGAAAAACTAACCTAGAATGCAGAAAATCCTAACTCACTTTCGTAGGAATCACGGTTGCACTTAGCATGTGCAACAAGCCTGTAAACCCCTAGGTTACCCATAGTGGACGAGTTGTGTCTCGTGGGTATTTGCAGTGAATATACATCCAAAATTCAATTGTAAATGAATGCTGTAAATTTTAATCATGGCATAAGTAGGACAGTGCACATAATCCCAAAAAGTGTTCAACTAAAGATGAAGGAGCCAAAGGTTCCCCCACACTTGAATTTTATCACCCCACATCAATTCAAATAATAAGCATGCATCAAGTTCAAGGGATCTCCTCATATTTTCTGAACACTACTCACCTTCAAGTAAACCCCCCATAGCATCGATGGAACCAAAGACTTAGGCATTGAGTATTGTTGACCATACTTTTTTTTTTTTTTAGGCATTAAGGCAAAAGTTTTTTTCTTTCTCAACCACAAACTCTAATTCTACTCCACTACTGTTCTCTGAATGACATGGTGGAGCATACACCAGACACCCAAATACTTGGTAGCTTCGCTTTTTGCATATATCCATAAGACATTGAGACATTGATGCAAGAGTTTTTTTTTTTTTTTTTTAGTTTCTTTCCAAAGAATTTCGATCAAGTCACCCTGCTTCATGAGGCACAGTGCCCTGTCTAGTCCCAAGGAATTCCACTTTCTTTTCTGTTTCTTGCTTCTTCTTTTTTCTCATTCACTTCCACTTTCATGCCTTGCCTTGCCACAAACAAATTGGTCTCAACTACTAGCCAAAAGATCAAAGGATCCATAAAACACATAGACGAATCTAGCCATCAAATGAAATAACGCTCATATTTTTCAATTCAATCCCTCTCACCGGATACAAACCAATTACCGTCCTTGAAAAGGGATTTTTTATTATTTCGCATGCTAGGACACCTAATTCCCTCTTTCTCTCGCTTTGCAATCAAAGAGACATATGCACAAAACCAAACTATTGTCATAATCAAAATTCACCAATTAAGCCTAACATCCCCCCCACACTTAATTCATGCAGTGTCCTCAATGCATGCATAAAAGAAAAAAATAAGGACAAGGGAGGAGATGAAGGCGCTTACCAGATATAATAAATAAAAAGGGTCATGAAGAATGATGAGCTCTACAAAATGTGCTAGGAGCAGCAACAAAAATCTCAATCCATGACCAATAAATGGAGAAATAGCTTCAGACCCAGAAAACACTCGACCATGAATTTTAGTAAAACGAGAAATAATATAAAAGTTAAGCACAACTGAGAAATATCCAATAGAAAAAACTGTCCTCATGGGACAGTGGAAAATGAAGGCACTAAAACTCAGGCCATAAATCCTTCCCTTCTCTTCCATTTGCAATGTAGAATACTTGTCATGCTTTGAAAAATCAACCAAGAACGGATCACAATAAGCATAAAAAGGATTATGAATAACCTCATCTAAATAATCATCAAAAATTGGAGGTTTACTCAAATCAATCCTAGCAATATAACTATCGGCTATTGCATAACTTGGTTTGCCAAATAAGGATCATGGGAATATGCTTGAAAGGCATTATGACTAACATTGTCCTCCTCAATAAAATCGTCAAACCTAGGAGGTTTGGACAAATCAACATGTGAGACAATGAAATCCTCAAAATGACAATTATCTAAGTTTTCCAAAGAGAGAGGGGGAGATCGAATTTCCTGGCTTTCTATGTTATCATGAAAATCTGATTCTAAATCAATAAATTCACTAGGCTCACTAAAATCAGAAATTTCAGGCAAAAAGTGGACTTCCCCAGGTAGCTCATCAAACCTCGCTTCACTAATATCTTTAGGAGACTCAATCTCAACAAATAAATTTTCATGAAAAGCATCTTGTTGGGAGTGACTCTCATTAACCTCAAATTGGGGTGGTGGACTTTCAATATCATTAAACTGGGGATGGGGCGGTTCATTCTGAACAGGAATCTGGTAGGATAGACTAGGTTCAGGCTGACTAGGTAATGTACCTGTTTCCTCCTCTTGCACCATGGTTATCAGTTGAGAGAGTTGCTTCTCCATGGCATTTTGGCCTGTTGTGAGAAGGTCTATGTATTTCTCAAGCTGATTCAGTCTGGCCTCCTCACCCATGTTTTGAAACTCAAGGGGTTGGTGATATGGTTCAAGGAGAGGTGGCACATTGAGATTTAATGGAGGGTTGGGCATTGGAGGACCAGACTGACCATGATATTGGAAATTGGGTGGTCCAGCTTGGTTATTCCATTGATCCCACAAAAAATTGGGATGATCACTCCACCCCTAATTGTAAGTGCCAAAAGAATTGTATTGAAATTGAGGACTCACATTCTCATCACCATAGCTATCCCCATAAAGATTAGGGCATCCTTCCATAACATGGCATGTCTGGGGAAGTGACCAATCAAAATTTCCCGAAAGCCCATAGTTGGGTTGGGGAGCAAAATTGTATTGGGGTGGTGCAAAATTATTCTCTATCTCACTAATTTTGGCTTCCCTAATCTGTTTAAACATTTCCTCCAAAATCATGGTTGCCTTAGCATAGGTCCATCTTTCCCCCAAAGTCTTATATGGAAGTGTATCTCCCATTATTCTAAATTAACCACCTATCCCAAATTGAGGTCTCTCATAAAAAAAAAGTTTAAAGAAAAATAAAAGACTAGAAAAAAAAAATACTAAAAACAAGAGGGAGCCCAAGGTAGATAATGCATCTATCCCTTAGAAATCGAAACAATGGTTCCAAAGTTGTAAGGTTGCCATATAGGTTGACAGCAAGGGAACCCGTATAGTCTTCACGAGCCACCTACGGGCGACTCCAAATGGATTCTGATGTAGGGTGGAGGACTACTATACGTTTATGTTTCCAAAACTCTCACTATGTTGCTTTCCTGTTATCAAGAGTGGTCACCTCCAAAGATAAGTCACATGCCAATCCAAACCACCCAACGAATCAAGGGGCACCAAGATTGGCTGGGTTTGGGCATATGAAGGACTTTAGATTGGGCGCACACTATTTGAAACAGAAGAGTAACAAGAAGAGGTTTTCAAAAACTTTTTTTTTTTTCTGAGGAGAAAGAGAAGAAACTAAAGCACTTCGAATTACTTAAAAATCAAAAAAATAAAGTGGTCAATAATCTCCCCGGCAACGGCGCCAAAAACTTGTTTGAGTTAAAATAATACCGCAAGCGTACGGGTTAATCGTAGCTACGGGTCGAACACGAGGAGATATACGCCACTCTATTTAATTAACTTAAAAGTAATGCAAAGTGAACCAAATTAAAGTATTAAATTAAACTAATTAAACTAATGAAAATTAATGCATCCTAACTCATAAGCATCTAACAAAATTAAGGGATTAAATTGGCGTCCTAACACATGAGCATCTAACCTATCAGACTAACGCAAATTGAAAGGAATAACAAAAACACAGCCACACTTCATAATCACATAAAAAGAAATAAGGGAATAAAAGTGCATCCACATACCACAACCATATAAAAAAAATAAAAGAAATAGAGGGAGAAGAAGAAGAAGATAGAGAGAGATAGAGGAAAGGGAGAATGAGATTAAGGGTTTAGAGAATGAGATACCTTGATGTGCTTGAATACTGGAATAAACTCACCATGGCTTCCTCTTCTAAATCTCCATGTCTTGTCATCAACATAGGAACTTAGACTAGGAAGCTTTAAACTAAAACTATTACAACCATTAAACTAGACTTATGAAATCAAAACTAAGAACGTAAGCCACAAATAGAAAAAGAAGAGAAAATTTCACTAAGTGAATGAAATAAAAATTACACTAAAAAACTGAATTAAAATTGAACTAGAAACTAACTAAAAACTGAACTAAAAAACTACTAACTTCTTACAACCCAGAGGGCAAGGGGTATTTATAAGGGGAAGAGAGGAGAAGAGAGAAGAGGGAAGTGTAGGAGAAATATTCCCTAAGAAAAGAGAATATTCTCTTCTCCTTCCTCTTTTACAATGCCTTGAATCCTAAGAAAAAGAAAAAATAGAAAGAAGAAGAAGAGAAGATTGTTTACATAGACCTTCTATTTCTAAAAAATAAACTTCCAATTCTAACAAGTCTTTCTTTTCTTTGTAGATATCTTCTCCAAGCAATAAAATCAAAGCATCTTTGATTTTTCAACCTTCCATAGATGAGAAAATATCTTTCAAAATAAATCTATCCCAAGTAGAGTTCCAGAAGTGCCCTTGAGAAGTTGAAGGAGAGAGAGAGTAAGGGTGATGACTAGGATTCCTTCAAGAATAAATAAAATACCCATTCTGTCCTTCAGAAAACGTGGAGCATGGGGTGCTTATATAGGTCTCACCATTGTGTTCCTTGCGAAAAATCACACAAAATAGACCCAAATTTCATCCAATTCGGAGTTGGGGAGCCCAAGATATCTCAAGTTGAAGTTGGACTGTCCAGAGCCTTCCAAATGGAATCTTTCGGGTACAGTAAAGTAATTTCTGATAATTGCATTAAGGCCCCTAAAATCCGAACTTCCGCTTCACTTTATCCCCATCCGACTGTCAATAATTATAAATAAACCCCTACAGACCATTTTCACGCTGCTCGTTACGAAACGGCCATAACTTCTTCGTTTCAACTCAGAATTAAGTGCCGTTTGAACCATTGCGAAGCTGACTCGATGGGTTATGCATCCATTTACACTTCTAAAAAGCTTAAAAACATCTCCTTAGCATCATCTCCTTCATCCTCACAAGAATTCACCTAAACCCTGAAAAGCACAAGAAAGCACCGAGTAACTCTGTTCAATGTGGTAAAATGTATAATTTATGCCCTAAAATTTCACACATAAATGTGCTCATCACTGCACAGGTGGGAGAACTCGATCCCAAGCTTGGATGGGTGGTAGCCTTCCGCTCCCCTTCTTTCTTCTTCTCCTTCCTCTTCTTTCTCTCCTTTCTCTGTTCTTTCTCCCCTCATGGTTTTAGTATTGCTAAGGGCTCTAAATGAGCCCAAGGCATTCCTATTTATAGGCCAGCCCATGACTAGGGCCTATTTGGCCAATTAAGTCCATTTTCAAAATGCATTTTTAACCCTATTCACAGCCATTCTGGGCTCTGTGGTGGGGTCCACACTGAACTAGGGGTATGAGGTGGTCCCTCCGACTTCCCTCTATCTATGGAGGGTGCCCATGTCCATGTTGGGTGATCCCCACAATTAAAATCCATTAAAATATACTATTTCACTCACCGGGCAATGTCTCTGGCCCTTGTCTACATCGCCCAGTGCCATCGTCCAGAGATTCCAGCAAAACTGAATCTCAGTGGGGCTTGCACAGGGGTTTGACCCTTGGTCAGGGCATTGTCCCCACATGTCATTTAAGGGTTTTTGTACACTTTTCCAGAGGTGGGTCCCACTGTTATGGGGAGGAGAGAGATTACCTGGGGTCCAGGCCATACATTATGTTATGAGCTGTGCAGCTGCAGGGGTCTGCTATCCACCTTCTAACAGGTATATAGGATGACATGCACAGGGTTTCCTCATTAGTCCAAGTCACTGGAGTGATACTCCACAGTGTTCCTGGTTTCCTGGTCAGGGGTTCCTGTCCTTCAATCAAAACTTCAGCCAGTCAGGAGCAAGGTTTGACACACTGATTTAGCATTTGTTCCACATCAGAATTGATAGGAAGTAGAGAAATTAGCTCCTCGTACATCCTCTTGAGGTCAACAAAGTACTGGGTCAAAGGGTGACCCTTTCAATTAGACTTGTAGAACTCCTAAGATAGATCATAGATGTAAGAAAGTTTGTCCTATCCTGAATACAGAACATTAAGATACTCCCATAGCTCCTTGACAGTATCAATGTGAGTTACTAAATCAATAGTCTGGTTCTCCATTGAATTCAGAATTTGTCCCAAGATTCTTGCATCAATAGTATCACATAATGGGTCATCAACAGGTTTAGTCTTCGACCAGTGATCCTGTTGATCACGTCTGGTCAGAATCAACTTAACAATTTTCTTCCATTGTTGAAAGTTGTTAATCCCCTCCAGCTTCTTTTTAGTAATACGATTTGATGACGAGGATAACACCTTAGTCACCACATTCTTTGAGTTCTCAGACATTAATCACAGCCTAGAAATAGAGTGAAGTTGCAACAGGAAGTGAAAATTCTGGAAAAAAATCGATTCTTAAAAATCCTAACAAAAATCCACTTCAAATCCTTCATCAAACAAAAATTCAATCTCCTCAGCAAACTCCAAAAATTGATTCTAAAGACCCAAACAAAAATTGATTGCTCACCCTGTTGAAAAATCGATATCAAAACCCTGATAAGGTGCTGCTGATATTTATCCCTGAAGCTTCAGTTGCAATCTTCACTCCATATACACCAAACACCATAAAGGGAGAACTAGTCCTTAATTTAGAACATGAACTAGTCTCTAAACAGTCCCAAAACACAACATAGGGTTTTGTACTTCTTCAAATGAAAGATGAGAAGTTGCAAAACCTCAAGCTGATATGAATACTTCAATACTGATAGAAGGCTTGAGAAAAGAGAAGAAAATAGACTAAGAGACCTGTAACAGTGCCTATAGCTCTGATACCAAGAAAATAATAAAAGAAAAAGGAAGAGAAAAAGAGAGAGAGAGAGAGAGAGAGAGAGAGAGAGAGAGGCGATAGTTTATGCAACTTGAGAGTTGGATCTCCCACTCTATTCAATATAATTGAAGAAATCTATCCTCAAGTACCTTGTCATGTTTCTTGTTCACAGTGGGTTGGAACTGACCTTTGGATGTCTGGGCCGAAAGGACAATAATTTTTAGGGGAAGAGTTTTGATCCGGGAGCGTGGCCCCTACACTGGGAACACGTGAGAAACCATCAATAGAAGTGGGATTTCTGCATTTCATGGGGGGTGGGGCAGTCATTTCGTGCCATTATGTGTGTGGGAGTAGGAGCTACACTCCCGGACAAAATCTTTTCCCTAATTGTTAACCATCTGGTGTAGCATATCCTTTTGCCTTTTCCTATGTCAAGTATGCATGAGAAAGTAATAAGAAATACGGAGGTAGTTTTCTGTCCGGGAGTGTGGCCTACGGCAGCACTCCCTTGTGTCTATCTCCCACCTCAAAACAATGGGGCGGAGGTGTCTTTTCATATGGGGAGGAGAGAGATAGACTCATGGGAGTGCTAGCGTAGGCTACACTCCCGGACAGAGTTCTTTTTCCCTAAGAAATAACATCCATAAACTTCTCTATCCTAGCTCTTCTGGAGAGGCAGTAAACTATGCTTACAACCTGTCCTGACTGTTTCTTAACTACAAAAGAACTAAAGCATGTAATGAAACAGTTTGTATCAAACAACACATAAAAACTTTCCCATGGCTTTGCAACTTCATCATTCTTCGGGTGCATCTGGTTCAACAGTTCTTAGTCAATCCATACTTCTACTTCTACTTGATTATTAGCAATAAAATCAAGTCGTGCCTTCTTAAATCAAGATTTTCATTCAGAAGTTAACCCAATGATCTTCAATGGGCTAGAGTTGAGGAGTGCAAAAACCAATTAAATGGATAGCTAGGTCTTTTAGTAGATCGGTGTCTCAGTGTAATGTTCCTCAGGGACAGTGTTTAATGATCATTTGAAGTCTTTGCTATGTTTGTTGATCTTTCCTTGCTGAGTTATTCTATCACTTGCATGTCTTGCAAATTTCTTTTGGCTTATTTGTTTCTGTGTAAAATGCTAAGAATTAGGGGGGGGGAAGATTTTCAAATATGGAATATAAAATAATGAGCTCTGCGATGAAAGTTCATGATCCTTTGAACTCTACGACTCTATTTGTTATGGATTCTCATAATAGATTCTAGGTCTAGAATGCATTTTGAAGGGAAAAAATAGAGAAGAATCGGGTCTCAAAATATGTTCTGGACTTGGAACATATTATGAAAATGCATACCATACACAGACTATGATTTGATGTATTATGTTCTATTTTTTTACTTTCGCCTATGTCTCATGTCAAAACAAATAGATTAGGCATTCTGCAGATAATATCGTAGCAACAAGGAAGATCGGAAGGGATTGCTTTGAAGAACCATGGTTGGATAAATCCAGGCCCGGGTTATACACTTATACCTGACTCATATACTATGCAAATTGCTAGCCCAGTGCACAAGGACCAGCGCTGCCCTTGGTCCTTTCCGCCTTAACGGGGGCAGTGCCGATAAATCCAGGCCCGAGTTATACCTGACTCATATAGCATGCAAATTGCTATCCCAGTGCAAAAAGGATCAGCGCTGCCCTTGGTCCTTTCCGCCTTAACAGGGGCTGCGCCAGTCTTGTCGCACTGGGCTGTGTATGAGTGCAAGCACACGCCTAGACACAACACCGATTAGTATTCTTTTTCCAACAAAAAAATAATAATTAAACAAAGGATTGAGTTTTTCTTAAGCCATGGTGAATGAGAATCTATTCATTGCGGGGTTTTAGATGCATGTAGGAACTATTAGGAGAGTATTTTGGGGAACATACTAAAACCCTATAGTGGTTTGTGAACCCTTGAATGGTGTGGTGAACATTCACTTTGCGGTAAAGGAAAACTTTATGCATTTGGATTCCCTGCGGCTTGGGGTTGAGCAGCCATCATGCTGCAATCAACTTTCGGGACATCACATCGGATTTCATGCTGATCCAATGGTTGGCGGATGAGCAAGTTTGAGTTTTGAATTGAGCTCATTTATCAATCATTGGATCGGTATGGAATCCGACATGGCGGCTTGGGAGTTGAGTATGATGGCCACTCAACTCTAGGCCGCAGAAGATTCAAATCTGAACTTATTGACATTAATGATAAAGTAAGACTCTTAATTCATAGGATCTGACCTTTCCATTTTGGATTGAAAAGAATATTTGGTGGGAAGGGAATTAATAATGATATTACCATTGCTCTTGACTTGGCCATGTGATAAGGGATAACATTTAATTAATTATTTTTGGCAAAAGATTCCATGCACGGCTATGCATGTCCTATCCTTCTGATCTTCTCACAGTAGGGGGTTTAAAATCAAAACCACCCCTATTTAATGCATTTTAATCCCACCCACGTCTTATGCAATTTGGATCCTCCTGCCATGCTGCGCAGACACAGCAAGGTGTAAAATGGCCGCCTTACCCATGCGTAAGTGCCTTACTCAAGTGGGGGTAAGGCGGCCATATCCTGCCTTGTTGTGTCTGTACAGCACGACAAGACGGGGCAGCTCGGCAATAGAGGATCTGGATCTTGTCTTATGCGGCTATGCATGCAAACCCTTTCCATTATTTTTCAAGTTAATATTAAACAATCTAATGCATTGGTGCTAGCATACGCTAAGCAGCCTAGCAGCGTTCTTCTCTCTAATAGTAATTGTAGAACCGGGTTGGACACAGTTCAGGCGCCATCCATTGGGGGCAGCCGTACGGGCCACGACCCGCTTGGCTTGAGGAGGTCGGTCACTTATGATGGCCTTCTTTCTTTGTTGTATTCCTACTGGAATTCTAAAAGGAGAGGGGGTTATATATACATGTATCTTTAGCCCCCTAACCCTAAGTTGATATTGAGCTCTCTCACTCTCAGTCTTGCCTTTCAAGTTATCTCTCTGCTATTGTTGTGTTCTCTGTGGAAATCCATCGTCTCCAAAGGATTTGTGGTGTGGACTCTCCTGTGAAGAAACCTTACTGATATCTAAGGATTGAAGAAGATACTTGAAGTTCATGGTGCTTGTAACCCTACTTGCTCGTGATCCCATTCCGTTGCGTTTCGTAACTGCTTCAGGTAACATCTATGTGATGTATTTTTTGTTAACAATAATAAAATGGATAAAGAACGTTACTTGGTCACATGAATCCTACCCAGACATAGGAGCATACAAAATTAGCATCTCACGTCCCGTGGAATATAAAAATCTCATCTATGTTGATGCCCCTGCGCACACTCTCAGCAGGGGCTACACGACCAGACAACAATCTCTTACCCATAATAAAAGTTTGGTAAAAAGAATGTTGCTCCCCCTCTCACATGGGGCAATGAAACGACCACCCATCTGTGTCCTTGGATGCCTGTGCACACGCTTCCATTGACCCCATCATGTAACGTGACAACAAACTCATTCCCTAAGGCTATTTTTGTTTGACAGATACAAAGGGATGTGAAACTTGTGAGGATGGATTCAACATGTTATGGGTTAAGTTGATAGGGAAAGGAAATAATAGAATATGTACTTTGTAGATGGGAAAAAGAGGATATGGAGATGAGGTGAAATTTTATGGAAGAGAAAAGATATGGGAGGACGAGAGAGAACACAAAATGAACATATCAATGAATAGTGCCAAAATCCTTCTAAATAGCTAGCACTTTGAAAGTGAATGGGGGTAGGAAAAAGTAGGATGTCACATCACCAAATAAGAATAAATGCATTTAATGAGATTGTTTGAATCATCTAACCCAACACTCATATTTGTGATAATTTATGGAAATCAAATGGAACATCATTGTTTCCGTGAAGTTAACTCTGTGGCGAATAATAGTAGTTATTTTCCACAGCTTTCTGGTGTGCTTTTCTTCATCCTCCTCTGGAGTGATCTCGTGAATAGTACTGTGGATTGTTGCACTACGTGATCCACGTCCATGAATACCCCTCCTTTACCTCTCCTCGCTTCTGGTGCTCCACCTTCAGGACAGTATGACCATGAAGGTTCAGGCGCAGAAGCTGATGTTTTGGACGACGATGATGTCTTTACAATAGATGACGATTTTGAAGATTGGATCGAGCACAGTGAATCCTTGACGTTGGCAGGTCTCATACTTGCAGGAAGAAGATATTGAAAGCAGCCGGTGACAGAGGCGTTGATAAATGCTTGGAACCCCTCTTGCCCCGTATCAGTCTCCCCTCTTCGGGCCGATACCTATTAAGTTCGATCATGCCATGGATCTCTTCAATGTTTTGAACGAAACCCTTGGACTGAGGCTGGAAACTTGATTGTACTTGAACGATGGAAACCAACAAAGGATTGGTCGTTCTTATTTACAAACATGTGGGTGCAGTTTCACGACCTGCCTGAGGAGTTGCAGGATCAGGGGTTGGTTACAAAACTGGTGAGGAAGATAGGTGAAGTGTCTAAACTGATGGTGATAAACAGAGTTAGGGGTGGGCAAAGGATTTTCTACTACCATGCTCGGATCAACATAGATATCAGCAAACCTTTTAAAAAATCCTTGAAAATCAAGCGGAGAAGTGGTTTGGATCAGTGGGTGGATCTGAAGTATGAGAGACTTCCTTTATTTTGCTATTTTTGTGGAAAAATAGGACATGATGAACAGAGGTGTAGGGCATTGTTCGAGGCTGAAGCAAATCACCAGCAACTCCACCAGTGTGTCCAGGCCGTCCCCTGCTCAGAGTTTGAAAGAAGAGTTTACCCGCCTTATCTCAAATGTCCCAGTCCCGATGTGCGGCTGGTCGAAGCAGACGATACCGGTGCACAACCATGATCGGCGGCACGAGCCTAGCTCTCAGGCATCAACTTTCCGGCGTAGTGCTCTAGAGGGGATCCAGATGAATCAGGCTCCAAATATGCAAACTCCATTTCACTCCCACTCTTCTCGCCCCATGCCTAGTCAGTTACACCCAAATATCCATTCTCAATCTAACGTGATTGGATCTTCCCATAATGGAAATATTCATACCAACCCCCCCCCCCCCTCTTTCTAGCCCTCTATCTCATACTCTCCCCACAGCCATCCCTGTGGACCCTACACACATGCCCATCCTTAACATACAGCCATTAAATATAGTTTCTCCTTCCAATTTTACCCCCCTACAATGTAGGTTACAGACCCAAACCAGCTGATTTCGATCCTTTCCAACCTTCCCCAAACCCTGGAAATGGCATCGGCCCTGGCAACCCTTTTACCCCACCTTTCGGGTTTCTCTATCTCAAATCAATCCTCCCTTGTCCCCTCCCCTTCAACCATGCATGTAAACCCGCTTTACCAGCCCCCCCTTCCAACCTTGGGACCCTTGACCATTCACAGAATGGTACTTCGTTCTCTACTCCTCGGGATCGGAGGTTGCAGCCAACCAAAAGGCAAAGAAGCAGCAATGAGGATATGGAGCAGTCTGAATCTGAGGAAAGTGATCAGTTTTTAGGAGCTACCCCGTGGAGGTTGGAGAGTCCTAGCTCCACGGGAGGCAATGAAGCTTTGTGGTTGGAACTGTCAAGGTCTAGGGAGTCCCTCGACAGTTCGATCCCTCTTTCATCTCCTCAAATCTGAGAACCCTGAAGTTCTTTTCATTATGGAGTCCAAAAGTAAGAAAGAAACCACTGAGAAGATTAGAAGGAAAGGGAGCTTTGTTAGTTTTGTTACTATGGATCCAGTTGGGGCTTCAGGGGGGTTGGCTCTCCTTTGGAAGGAAAGTGTCACTATCTCTGTGCTGGCTGCGGATGTAAATTTTTTTGATATGGAGGTAAGCATGGTAGATACTCCAGCCTTTTTTCTCACCTGCGTGTATGGAGACCCTGTTAAACATAAAAGAAAGACGGTCTAGGATAAAATCACGGCCCTCAATCACCATGGGGGTAGATGGCTTTGTTATGGAGATTTTAATTCCTACTTGTCCTGGCAAGAGAAGGAAGGAGGTTCAAGAAAGTGAGCCCACGATGGTGATGTTTTTTGGGAATTTCTTCGGAATTGTGATTTCATGGACTTGGGGTTTATTGGGCCAATGTGTACATGGAATAATAGAAGGCAGGGTGCGGCAAATATTAGGATTAGACTGGATCGTGGCCTCTGTAACCCGGCCTGGAGACAAGCTTTTGAAAATGTTGCAGTGTTTATCAAACCTGGTGTTAGCTCGGACCACAGCCCTATTGTAGTTGATACTGAGGGAGGCAAGTTCAGGGGAAGGCGGCCTTTTAGATTCGAGTCTATGTGGACTCTCCATGAAGATTGTAAGAATGCAGCTATGAGAGCTTGGTCTTTACCTGTTACTGGTTCGGTTACTAATCAAACCTTGAGGAAGATCTCACATTGTAGAGATATGTTTAAGAGGTGGAATACCGAGGTCTTTGGTCGTGTGGGTGATAACATCAGATGCCTTAGAGCATAGCTTGAGAGGGTTCAAGGCCTTGCGAGCTCCCTTTACTCATAGGAAAGGGAAAATGAGCTCCAGTAGTTATTACAGATTGAGCTTCAGAAGGAGGAGGAAATGTGGCGTCAGAAGTCTAGGGTGGAGTGGCTTAGGGGGGGAGATAAGAACACCAGTTTCTTCCATGTGACAACCCTGAGGAGAAGACACCGAAATAGAATTTTGAAGCTCAAAAACCCAGAGGGGGTGTGGTCTACCACTGAAGCCGAGGTATCTAATATTCTCTGTAATCATTTTCAAAACTTGTATTCCTTTGAACCTTCCAATAATCATGCTTTAAGTTTGGTCTTGGATGCTATGCAACCTATAGTTTCTGAGGATCTTAATAATGTGTTGTGTGAGGCTCCTCGTTTAGAGGAAGTTCGCGATGCCCTTTTCAAGATGGCCCCGTTGAAGTCCCTTGGCCCAGATGGCCTTCCCCCTTTATTTTTTCAGAAATATTGGGAGGTTGTTAAGGATGACCTGGCACCCTTGGTGATGGAGTTCTTTAATACTGGTCTAATCCCCAGAGAGCTCAATAAAACCTTCATCTATCTTATTCCTAAGGTGAAGGCCCATGAGAGTGCGGACCACTTCCGCCCTATAAGTTTGTGTAACACTGCCTTTAAAATCATCACTAAGCTTGTTACAGAGAGGCTGAACGGGGCGCTGGACCAAATTATTTCGCCAGCTCAGTCAGCTTTCACTCCTAACAGACTCATCTCTGATAACATCTTGATAGCTCACGAGATGTTCCATTACATTAAAAAGCAGAAGAAGGGAAAAGACAAGTTCCTTGCTCTGAAGCTTGATATGCGTAAGGCTTATGACAGATTAGAGTGGAACTTCATCGAAGGTATGCTTCTTAAGTTGGGGTTCAGGAGTTCTTGGGTCCATCTGGTGATGACTTGTATTACATCGGTGTCTTATAACTTGCTTGTGAATGGTTGTATCAAGGGTGCTATTTCTCCTACTAGAGGGATCAGGCAAGGTGATCCTATTTCTCCTGCGATATTTATCTTATGTTCCCAGGCCCTTACTGCTGTCATAAGACAAGTCGAGTTGGCCGGTACCATTAGAGGAGTCAGGGTTCGACATAGAGGGGAGCCTATGACTCACCTACTTTTTGCAAACGACTGTTTATTGTTTGGAAGAGTGGATTTGCAAGAAATAAATGCTTTAAAGGATTGTCTGGATCTATACTGCAATGCTACAGGGCAGGCCATAAATTTTCACAAATCCAGTCTTACATTTAGTCCTAATACTCATGATAGAATCAAGAGGTGGTTCTCTAGGATCCTCAAGGTCAGACATGGAGATGGGCCGTCGAAGTATTTGGGTCTACCCACTCACTTTGGTGTGTCAAAGAAGGAGGTTTTTGATGATATCAAGGAGAGGACTCTTAATAAACCTCAGGGTTGGAAGGGGAAGTTGTTATCAAATGCAGGTAAAGAAGTCCTTTTGAAGGCGGCTGTGGCTCCAATGGCAAATTTTGCTAGTTCACACTTTAATCTTCCAGTCTCATTTCATGAGGCGGTGAAGAAAGCTTCTGCCAGGTTATATTGGGGGGTCTCAGAGGAGAAGCATAATATTCACTGGATGTCTTAGCAGCGTCTTTGTAAACCCAAAAGTAGAGAGGTTTGGGTTTCAAAGATACAAAGCTTCAAAATCGAGCTCTTCTAGCTAAAGCAGCCTGGAGGTTATGGTCTTCCCCGGATTCTCATTGGGCAAAATTTTTAAATCCATTTATTTCCCTCATTGTGACTTCTTGCATGCTAAGATTGGGAATCGTCCTTCTTGGGGTTGGAGAAGCCTTCTTCTTGGCCGGGAGGTGTTGATGGAGGGCCTTATCTGGAAGATTGGTGATGGTACTAGTGTTAATCTGTGGGAGGACAGGTGGATCCCTTCTCTTCACAATTTCAAGCTGCAAACCCCCAAGCCGAATGGTTGTGACATCTTGAAGGTGGCTGATCTCATTGATCCTGCTTCCCAAAGATGGAATCTTAATTTGATTTAATGCCTCTTCCACCCTACTGATGCTATTACAGCTTGGCTTTTTTGACCCAAACCCTAACCCGAATCTGATGGTAGGTCCAGAATCCGAAGTGACAGCCTTGTATACATTATGGAGTATTGCTTTGATGTTTGAACGAACAAAAGATAAAAAAGGAATCCTGGTGGTAACCCGTCGTCTATCGGCAAAATGACGCGTACCTCCCCTGTACAATTTCAAAATTTACAATCTAATGTATAAATCATGGAAAGCGATTCTGACCATGTTTTGGGTATTTGGGGCATGAAAACATCATTGGAAATGTGTTTATAAGCAAAACCGTCAAAGCTCGAGGCGTTCCAACACTTAGACAGCACATAAAGCACTCTGGCGGATCTTCTGGTCAACCACACATATCCGGTACCTCGAGTCGGGGATCTTGCCACCGCACCCCATTTAGCTTGCTGGAATGTCTCCCCAACAATGTTGGTAAGTGGGGCCCGTTTAACTAGCCCTCGTACACAAATACGGTAAATTAATATTTTTTTTATTTAAATGGAGATAAGGTTAATAGACCAACTAACTCAAATTGTATAAAATGAAACTTCTCCACTGTTCCTTTCTCTTCGTACCTGAACAAAAGAAACCAGCAAGTTGAAAGAAGAAGAAGAGAAGAAGAATACCAGGAACTGAAATACGGTTTTGGTAAGGAGTTCACCCTCACACCTTATCCCTCCCATGATTTCTTCTTTAACTTCTTCCTTACCATGATTCCTGAGCCAAGTTCAGCTCTGATTTAGGAAACCTAACCTCCAGTCTCAGGGATAGGGGTTTACTTAGATAGCTATTTGTTCAATGAAGTTATTTCCTATTTATGCTAGGCAGCTATTTGATTCAGTGAAATTATCCCAATTTATGCTAGGCTTTACTAGTAAATTTTCATTTGGATCATTGAATGATGGTGCTACCATCAAATAACACCATGTTGAGTCTAATCATGCTGCATAAGTTAGCTTCACTTAGTGTAGTTCATGTAGAAACAGTAACTCTGATTTAATTCTTGCATATCTGAACCATAGCCATTATCCTAACCCCAATTCCCCAAATTACCCACCTCCCTAGCCTATTTTGAGTCACAAGAACTCAATCTTATATGTAGGGAGCGTCCCTGATGTGAATTGGAGAAGAACAACTCAAAACCTCCATTAAAATATTACTTTTCTTCTTATTTTTCGTTTCTGGTTGTCTCTGGTGGAAGTCACTGGTCAACCAGAGACATAGACTAGAATTACTGAGAGTTGTTTCTTAACTCCAGACCTATTCCGAATCGACCCTAACTTATCCTAGGAGCTCAGTATCATTAGAACATCATCTAGTATGCATGTTTAGTTGATAATGTTTTAGAAACGTAGCGCTCGAGTCGATTTTCCCTTGCTGTTGTCTCTGGTGGAAGTTATTTGTCAACCAGAGACATAGACCAGAGTATAGAATGGTGTTTTCCTAACTCCAAATCTATACCGAATCGATCCTAACTTATCTTGGGACATCAGTATCACTAGGATATCATATAGCATGCATGTTTAGTTAATAACTTTTAGAAATCTAACTCTCGAGTCAATTTTCTGTTTGCTGTTCATCTCTGGTGGAAGTCACTGGTCAACCAGAGACACAGGCCAGTGTTGCTGTCAGACATTCTCTTAGCTCCAAACCTATTTTAAATTAACCTAACCTATATTGGAACTCCAGAAATATTAGGATGTTGCCTAACATATATGTTTGGTTTATAAATAATAGGGCATAACTCTTAGATCATTGAACCTACCTGCAATCTACTCGTGAACTAATCCGATCGCTCGAATTCAACTAAGCAAGGTGTGTCACACCCCGAAACCACCCCCTGGGAGGATTCAATGGCTGACCCGAATACCCGATGTATTCGAAGACCACCAGGATCCAGATGCAGTAAATACACGTCACAAGCACAACACAATTTCAAGATAACATGTGTTACATTGATCAGAGTGCAGGGAAAGTAAAGTGCTATAAGTTTTATACATATTATTTACATTGGAAGTTCTAACAGTTCGATATTCCCAAGTTCATGAACATCGAGCCAACCCACAACTATTCTAAAATATAAACAGTGGAAATTCATCCACCAAAAAGGATGGTATTTAGCAAAATAAAACATAAAGATAACGCCATGTCATCAGTTCCTGTTCTCCAAGTAATCTTTGTTGCCACAAACGCATTCATCTGTGGGATCATTTAAAAAGAAAAAACTCCATAGGATAAACCACTGAGCCCAGCAAGTAAAGGATAAACCACACACACAAGCATGCATCCTAAATGCATGTGTTCAATTTTAATATTAAATCCACCTAACAAACATATGCCTAAGTCGGGTCTGTGCTACGACAACAACTCGGGAGACGTTCTCGATTCCTTCTTAACCACCCCGAGGTGTAATCTCAACTGTTGTATGGAGCCCACAGTAGTCGTTGGTATTATATACCTTCCCATGGGTAGACTCCGATAATCATAGGCAGGAACCCATCCCAGCGTCCTTCACACTCCTCAGTGATAGGGAGCTATGATCACCCAACACCTGAACCCCTACTGGTAAGGGTTGTAGCATCAAGGAATGACATTCCTAGCCATATGCAATCTAAATGGAATAGTACAAGGTGTACAGTGCTCCCACATCCCATACTATGGCACACCATACCTCTCATTTTCAAGCCGACTATGGCATCTAATCTATCACAAGCATTCACATTGCCAACTATTCCACATCATATCATTCACAACCATAAATTATAGACAATGAAATCAATAAATATCGTAAATAAAACAGGAATAACACATGCAAATGATTACTGAAAATTGTATCTAAAAATTTAATTAAACGTTCTTAAAAATAATCAAAGCCTATCCCCACTTACCTTGTTATGTTTGCGTTTACGAGATTGAAATAGTGCTCGAGACGATTGTCGATAGATTTTGATGAACGTTCCCTATGATTATTGAGTCATACACAAGTATTAGAATATGCTTGAGTGTTGGTAGGATCTTAGGGTAGCCATAGGGTTAGGTTAGAACAGGTTTAGAATCAAATTCAGGTTTAACGGTAATTACAGAAATTTAAAGGAAAAATGAAGGATTTTGTATGGACAATTAGGATCATTTTGGTGTCGAATTAGGCAATGGTTTCTTCTAAAAAAATTAAGCCCTATGAGTCTAGTTTCTAATGAATCTAGAATCAGAGAAAATGAAGTTTGGATGATGGAGTTATAGCATTTTTACTAAGAAGGGGTCAATCTGCCAGAATGGAAGACAGAACATGTTCCCTATCTTGAAGTGAAATCTTAGCCCATTCAGAGATGGAATTGGAAAAATTATATTTCTATATAAATAAAATTCTTATGAGTCTATTTTCTAAAAAAATTATAATCATTCAATTACAAGTTAAAAAGAGGGAGATATCACTTCTGGACTGCTGATAGGTCAATCTGTCAGCTGCCTAAAATTTCAAAAAAACAAATTCTGAGTTGGGATTTTGGGACTGTATGCAAGGGGTTTTGGCTTCAGGTTTGCAAATACAATCATGCATGACAGAATCTGTTTTCAATTGGTACAAATTGATCTACATGACATGAATGGTTAGGTACTATCTTTGAAACAGAATTTAATGTAGTCTTTGGGTTTGGATTTTAACATAGACAAGAAAATTATGTTTTAGTTCATGGATTTGACCAAGCATGGCAAAATCAATTTCCAATTGCTGTAATTTGGTATAAACGATTAGAATTGATCTCTTTAGAGCTTAAGGATCAACATGTATGGAGTAATTTGAGTTTTAATTGAATCCAACTATCAATACATGGCTGGAATAAGTTATAAAACCATGCTTAACATAATAGATGACAATTGTTAGTAATCCATCTAAACTAGAACCAAATGAAGTCTTCTAATAAAGTTTGATCATGCTTGAAGAAGATTTGATCAAATCAGTAATCTTCCAAGTAGATTCTTATGTATACAAGTTGGATATTTAAATTCCCAAATTAGAGATGGGTTTAGTATTAAGATCCTAGTAAATAAGGAAAATCAAATATGAGATCAAAGGAAAGGGGAGGAGAAGAGGTTCAACAAATCAACCATGAGTTTTCTTAGAAAATTGGAAGAGGGAGTGAGGTTCTTACCTCTAAAACCAAGAATGGAAATCCCAAGTTCTTCCTTTTCTTCTCTTCTTTTTCTTCTTCTTCTTCTTTTTCTTCTTTTTCTCCTCTGCTTCCACGTTTTCAGTTTGGTGAAGTGAAAAGGGAAAATGAATTAGTTAATATATTTTATTTAACTTAGTTAAATCTAACTTAACCATATGGCTACTTATTTATGTTTGGTATTGACACTTTACACCTAATTGTAAGGTTTGATTAGTTAGAAATTAATTAAGATTAAAATTGGGCTTTCTAACTTTGATTATGCGTGAGGCCCACACCGTGGGTCCGATGAAAAATCTAGGAGCGGGGTTTCATTCGCAACGTTAAAAAGTCCCAAGACAGTTCTTAATAATCAAGCATCGGGCTTGTGACGAAAAAGCCGGTACAGGCAGGGTTGATTTCTCCATGTCCAAACATCCAAAAGTCGATGCGTTCCACAAGCAAACCCACACGGACAAATTTAAAATACTAAAAATACCTAATACACGGTTAGGATATCTTACCACGAGTTGTACATCTGCGTGTGGATCCCACAATTGCACGGGGGAGGTATCTGTCGCTTTGACGACAAGCGGCAGATTACCACTGAGATTCCTTCTTTATCTTCTACCCGTTCGAACATCAAATCAATACTATAACACACATGATGCCATGACTTCGGGTTCCGGATCTACATTCGAATTCGGGTTAGGGTTCGGATAAAAAAATGTCAGGCCGTAACAAGGCGAGTGGGGATAGACCTTGATTTATTTTGGAGTGTTTATCATATTAAATTAATTATCAGGAATGTGCATATGTGTGAAATTACTCTTGTTAGAACTTGTCTTATAAATCATTGTATTCATCGCTTGTGATTATGAAATTGTGGGATTTTGATGAATTGAGAAATATGTTCAAGGGTGTGAATTGTATGTTAGAATAGATGGCGTAGACAGCTTGGAAACGAGAGGTGTGGTACGCCGTAGTATGGGATGCGGGAGCACTGTACACCTCTTACTGTGTCATTTAGACTGCACATGGTTAGGGACGACATTCCTTGGTACTACAACCCTTACCAGCAGGGGTCCAGGTGTTGGGTGATCATAGCTCCCTGTCGCTGAGGAGTGTGTGGAACACCGGTATGGGGTCCAGGCTATGATCATCAGAGTCTACCCACAGGGGGATCTGGGGATTACGACCGGTGTGGGCTCCATGCAACAATTGAGGTTATGGCTTGGGTTGAGTTGACGGACCCAATTCTATTTTCCCGAGCTGTTGGCATAGTACGACCTAGAGACTTAGCCATTATTTGTTAGGTGAAAATTAGGTTTAAAATTGAATTCATGCATTAGGATTTTTGCTTTGTATGTGTGATTGCTTATGTGTGGTCTATCCTTTACTTGCTGGGCTAGGTGGAGCTCACCCTTGTGAAATATTTTCTTTTAGATGATCTTGCAGGTGGATACGATGGTGGCGAAGGGGATTACTTGGAGAATAGGGACTGATGACGTAATCTTTTCATTTGTTTTCTCCACTGTAAATATTTTAGTATAGCTTGTTTCTAGGCCAATGGATGAAACTATGTAAATCCAAGCTGTTTGGAAAAAAAGGGATCTAAATGTAAATAATATATATATATAAACTTGTAAATTGTACTTTTCACGCATTCTGATCAATTAAATATTTTTATCTTGATTTAGTATTGTGCTTGTGATGTGTAAATACTGCATTGGGATCCTGGAGGTCTTCGAATACTTCAGGTATTTGGGTCACTAGCCGAATCCTCCCAGGGGGTGGTTTGCAGGTGTGACAGATGCAGCCGCTATTATTAATATCCCCTTAAGTATCTATCCTGGAGAAGATAAGCAGATTTGGGGTGCTACTAAAAATGGTCAATTTAGTGTTAAATCGGCTTACCGTCTGCTGGCTAAGAAGGAAGAAGAAAATGCTTTGAGTAAAGCTTCTACGTCCAGGACTCGACAATGGGAGCACATTCCAGATATGGTGTGGAATCGTATTTGGGCCATCAAAACCCTCCCAAAAGTTAAGTCTTTTCTTTGGAGGACTTGCAATGAGGCTCTTGCTATAGGTGCAGGCTTAGTTTCTCGGCATGTGAATGTTGATCCTAGCTGCTCCAGATGTGGAGTTTCTCCAGAATTAGTGGATCATATTTTGTTCAACTATCCCTTCGCGCGTAGCGTATGGTTTGGAAGTCCTCTTCAGTTTTCCCCTCCAGGTGATATGCCTAACCTAGCTGATTGGATCCAAGGTTGGGACTTCTGGTTTAAGAAGGATAAAAGAATTGCTCGAGAATCACTTTCTAGAGCGTCTTTCATCTGTTGGTACTTGTGGCAGGCTAGGAATGACTTGGTTTTTAATAGGAAGGATTGGACTCCTTCTGAGGTCATCCTTGTAGCTGAGAAGGCTTTTCTGGAGTTCTCTGTAGCAAACCAAAGACCAGGAGAGCTTCCCGGTTTTAATTCAGAAGGCGCTCACAGTTGTAATCTTCGTTGGGAACCTCCCCCAGTTGGAGTGAACAAGTTCAGTTGTGATGCTGCTTTGCCAAGGGAAGCTTCAAAAGGTGGTCTAGGGGGGGTGCTGTGTAGGAACCATACGGGGCCGCTGTGTAAGGCTCGGTCCATACCTCACCACTTTGGTTCTATTATTCAAGGGGAGGTTCTTGCTATTCATTGTGCCTTGCTGACAGCCTTGGAGATAAACTGCGATAATATCCAGGTGGAGTCTGATAGTTTGGATGCAATCCTCTTTTTAAAAGGAGAGAAGACCCCGAGCTGGGAGGTGGAAGATCTGATTTCAGATGTGTCCAGACTTGCTTCTTCTTTTTCTACTATTTCCTTCACTTTTGTTCCTAGGGCTATGAATGCAATCTCAGATGCCTTGGCAAGGAAGGAACTGTCACTTGTGTGTGTGACAGATTGGCCATATTCCACGCAGTGGTTTCAGAAACTTTGTGTGACTGAAGCTACTGTGTGACTGAAGCTACTGGTTGTACACACCCCCATCATCAATAATATCCCCATTTACCAAAAATAAAATTTATGGGAAACAAGTACAAGTTTTTCATCATTTTTCTTTCTACTTTTCTCCGTTAAATAAACAGGGCCTTGAAAGTTTATAAGAATCAAGAACTTCGACGTGGCAGTGAAAATTTTAGAACAAATGAACAATCAATATTGTTGCGTTAAGAAATCATCGAGCGGTCCTGCGAGTGCCGTCACCTGCAAGTGGACCAAAGGGGTCAATAGAGAGAACCGGTGTGGTCCCGGCCTAGGGCTCTCCGATGCCAAAGTTAGATCTCCTGGCACAAATAGATGAATAGTGATTATTCAGTATGAGTTTAGATGTCCCTTTAAGGGTGGTGTACCTTTCCTTTTATAGTAGTGTATGGCAGTGTGGAGAGTCCCAGTTTGATGGCGAGTGTGTCGTTGAGTGGATAGAGGCCCTGGGTAATGGAGCTCTATCCTGATTGATCATCTCCCCGCGGGAGGGAATGTCCTAGTGGTATCAAGATCCTTGGTGGATAGATACCCGAGTGTGGTGATAACGTCATTGGTGCTTGAATCCGTCTGGGTGACGTGACTTCTAAGCGGTGGCCTAGAGTCCTGGTGGTGACATGAGTCTGTAGTGATACGATTGGGTCATAGATGAGTAGCCCCGATGTCTGTGCACGTCACGTCTGCTTCCACAATGTCGTGCCTAGGTGCAGGCCGTGCCTGGGTGAGAGGCCGCGCCTGGGTGAGAGGCCGCGCCTAGGTGAGGTCGCGCCTGAGTGGTGGCTACTCCTGGGTGCAGGCCGTGCCTGGGTGAGGCCGCGCCTGGGTGTGGCCGCACCTGAGTGGTGGCCGCACCTGGGTGAGGCCGCGCCTGGGTGTGGCCGCGCCTGGGTGAGAGGTCTCGCCTGGATGTGGCCGCGCCTGGGTGTGGCCGCGCCTGGGTGAGAGGTCGCGCCTGGATGTGGCCGCGCCTAGGTGAGGCCGCGCCCAAGTGGTGGCCGTGCCTGGGTGAGGCCGCGCCCGAGTGGTGGCCGCGCCTGGGTGAGAGGCCGCGCCTGGATGTGGCCGCGCCTAGGTGAGGCCGCACCTGGGTGGTGGCCGCGCTTGGGTGGTGGCCGCTCCTGGGTGAGGTCGCGCCTGGGTGTGGCCGCGCCTGGGTGAGAGGCCGTGCCTAGGTGAGGCCGCGCCTGAGTGGTGGCCGCGCCTGGGTGAGGCCGCGCGCCAAGGCGAGAGGTCGCGCCTGGGTGTGGCCAATCCTTGGTGAGGCCGCGCCTGAGTGGTGGCCGCCCTTGGGTGGTGGCCACTCCTGGGTGAGGTCACGCCTGGGTGTGGCCGCGCCTGGGTGAGAGGCCGCGCCTGGGCAAGAGGCCGTGCCTTGGTGAGGCCGCGCCTGGGAGAGAGGCCGCGCTTGGGCGAGAGGCCGCGCCTTGGTGAGGCCGTGCCTGGGTGAGAGGCCGCCTGGGTGTGGCCGCGCCTAGGTGAGGCCACGCCCGAGTGGAGGCCGCTCCTGGGTGAGGCCGCTCCTGGATGTGGCCGCGCCTGGTGCCGGCCGAGCCTGGGTGAGGCCGCGCTCGGGTGCTGGGACCCCGGTTCGTTCCCCTTGGTTCTGGAGCGGGTCGCCCTGTGACACGTGGTGGTCGCTGATTGGCCCGATGAATATTGGATGTATCATTTGCCCCCCACTCTCTTGGGATAGGATGTCCAAGAGAGTAGATGCCTTTACATAATGAGGGGTCCGCTGCGAATAGACTTTCCTTGCGGGGCTTGCCTGTAAATCTAGTAATGAGGTAGGAGAGATTGGGGGTTCAAACCTTTCCTCCTGCACTTTTTCATCTTTTGTTTTTTATAGACATATGTCCTTCTCCTTCACTTTCTCTTCTTTCACTTCTCATTCCTCTTTCTTGTTTTTTGCCCTCTTTTTGGTGTCCACCATGTGTTAGTCTTTTGGTCACCTAGACTAGTATCCATTTTGCTTGATTTTGGGTCCTTGAGTTTGCTTTGTGCTCACTTGGTGTCTTGTTTGCTGGGAGGGCTTCAGTGGTGCTTGGCTTGAGTGCCTTGCCTCTGGTGGTCTCTGTCACTTGATCATGCCAGTGGTGTGGCCGCGTCATCGTGTGCCTGCCTCCCCGTGAGATCGCCTTCCCCTTGAGGTAAGTTCGACCCCTTCTCTTTCTTTTTCCTTTTTTTTTTTTTTTTTTTAATTTTTTATTTATTTTTTTTTTTTTTATGCAGGGCTGCGCCTAGGTGAGGCCGCGCCTGTGGGGCGTGAGGCCACGCCTGGGTCACCGCGCTTGTGGGGCTTGAGGCCGGGCCTGCGGGCGTGAGGCCGCTGGGTCACCGCGCCTGCATGAGGCCACGCCTAGGTGGCCGTCGCCTGCAGGTGTGAGGCTACGCCTGGGATGGCTATGCCTGTGGGTATGAGGCCGCGCCTATGGTGGCCACGGAGTGGGTGTGATGGACCCTCATGCTTGTCCACTCTCCTTCTTCTTGTCTGTGATGGATCTGCTGTTTATACTTTGCAGGTGGTCTTCATTTCATTTTTCTTGCTAGCTTCTTGTCTGGGAGATCGTTGCTCTGAGCAAGTAGCTAGTCTACTTCATTATTTATCCATGTCATCATCTAATGACTCTGATCCGACTGCGGTCGTGGTTGGATCCCTTGAGGAGTCTTCTTCCCCCGCGGATACTTTTTCTTCTTTGCCTTCCCCTGTTGCTAGTGAAGGGGAGGAGGAGGTTTCTGGAGATTCCACCCCTAGTAAGGGTCGTAGGGCCTCCAGAGCTTCTATTTCTGTTGGTGACCTTAGGAGTAAGTTGGCTTTCATTCCTAGCGTCTTGACTTCTTCGGACTTGGCGGTTCGCATTCTGGAGAAGACCCGTGATTATGACTTCTCAAGGTTCCCTGAGGTCACTATGCTGCTACCTGAGACTGCTATAGTGGCTCGTGTCTCTCCTGAGGATGATGTTGTGGTGACAGAGGAGGGTGCGGTCTTACCAGAGGAGAGTGTTGCTCGTCCGGCTGAGGCTGATATAATGTCTCCTTCTGGATCAGAGGCTGCTCCTCCACTAGATGCCCCCTGATTTTATAGATGTTCTTTCTGGATGTTGACTTTTTGGATGATAACTTTTGGATTGTGATGCTTGCTTTTGTATGTACTTGACTCTTTCTTTAGATGTTGATATGATTTGATCCTTGTCGCTTTGATATTGATCTATGCAATCTCATGTAGTTGGCGGTCCATAGGGATGCCTTGTCTCGATGGTCCCCGGACCTTAGTGGCATAACGCCTCAGTGGTGGCATAACGCCTTGGGCATAAAGCCTCGGTGGTGGCATAACGCCTTAGGCATAAAGCCTCAATGGTGGCATAATGCCTTAGGCATGAAGCCTCAATGGTAGCATGACGCCTTAGGCATAAAGCCTCAATGTTGGCATGTTGCCTTAGGCATAAAGCCTCAGTGGTGGCATGACGCCTTAGGCATGAAGCCTCAGTGGTGGCATGACGCCTTAGGCCTGAAGCCTCAGTGTTGGCATGTTGCCTTAGGCATAAAGTCTCAGTGGTGGCATGACGCCTTAGGCATGAAGCCTCAGTGGTGGCATGACGCCTTAGGCATGAAGCCTCAGTGTTGGTATGTTGCCTTAGGCATAAAGCCTCAGTGGTGGCATGACGCCTTAGGCCAGAAGCCTCAGTGGTGGCATGACGCCTTAGGCATGAAGCCTCAGTGGTGGCATGACGCCTTAGGCATAAAGCCTCAGTGGTGGCATAAAGCCTTAGGCATGGAGCCTCAGGGGTGGCATAACGCCTTAGGCATAGAGCCTCAGTGGTGGCATAAAGCCTTAGGCATGAAGCCTCAGTGGTGGCATGACGCCTTAGGCATAAAGCCTCAGTGTTGGCATGTTGCCTTAGGCATAAAGCCTCAGTAGTGGCATGACGCCTTAGGCATGAAGCCTCAGTGGTGGCATGACGCCTTAGGCCTGAAGCCTCAGTGGTGGCATGTTGCCTTAGGCATGAAGCCTCAGTTGAGTAGTAGAAGAAGCCGAGTATTCCCGAATTTTTTTTTTTTTAATTCATCCTTGGAACTGTAATGCCATCTACTGCTACTGTTGGTGGTGCCAAACTCCGCTGCTGTTACTTCTGCTAATAATACTTCTTCAAGTGTAGTGAGTTCCAGGCACGGTCTACGTTCTTGCCCCCCGGAGTCTTCAAGCGGTAGGTCCCTGGACGTATCTGCTTGGAGACTATGTAGGGTCCTTCCCAGTTGGCTGACAGCTTCCCTGCCTTCTGTGGCTATAATGCACTTGCCCCCCGTAGGACTAGATCTCCCTGATGGAATAGCCTTTCCTTGACCCTGGCATTATAGTACCTGGCAGTATGTTGTTGGTAGGTGACGTTCCTTAGTAGTGCTCTCTTACGGACCTCATCTATAAAGTCTAAGTTCGCCCGTAGTCCGTCGATATAGGTACGTTCGTTAAAGTGCAGAACCCCATGGGACATGGCGCAGACCTCTCTGGCGCCAATGCTTGATGCCATATGCTAGGCCGAATGGGCTCTCTCTCAGGGTGTCCGTCTTGTGGTACGCCCACAGAACGGTTGGTAGCTCTTCGTCCCATTTCCCTTTGGCTCCTTCTAGCCTTTTCTTGACTCCTTCCAGTAGTTTTCTGTTGGTGACCTCCACTTGACCATTGGCCTGTGGGTATGCTACCGATACAGGCCGATAGTCGATGTTGTAGCTGTGACAGAATGCTTGGAATTTGGGGTTGTTGAAATGTTTCCCGTTGTCTGAGACGAGGATCTGTGGTACCCCAAACCTGTAGATGACGTCATCGTGGACGAACTTCTCCATCTCTGTCTCTGTTATCTTGGCCAAGGGTTTAGCTTCGACCCACTTGGTGAAGTAGTCAATCGCGACGACCAGGTACTTTCTGTTTCCCGGTGCTGCGGTGAAGTTGCCTAAGATGTCCAGTCCCCACATGGCAAAAGGTATGGGGTTGAGGATTGATGTCAGCTTGGTGGCGGGTAGATGGGGTACTGGGGCGAACAAGTGACATTACTCACACTTCTTGGCATATTGGATAGCCTCCTCTTGCATTCGTGGTCAGTCTAGTCCCTGGCGGAGGATTTTGTAGGCTAGGGCTCGTCCTCCCATGTGGCTTCCACATATCCCCTCACGGACTTCTACTAGGGCGTACTCTGCCCCCTTGGGTCCTAGGCACCGGAGTAGTGGTGTTGTTGCCCCCCGCTTGTACAATACCCCATCTAGGACGGTGTACTTTATAGCTCTCATCCTGATCTTCCTTGCCTCAGCCTTGTCTTCTGGTAAGACGTCGTCCTGTAGGTAGTTGAGTATAGGGTCCATGTAGCTAGGCCCCTCCTCAATCTCATTAACTTGCTTCTCCCGGCATGTTAGCTCATGTAATATTTCCACATACACTGCATTGGCCAGGTTTCTGAGTTCATCATTGGCTAGCCTGAACAGTGCATCAACAGTTGGATTCTGAATCCTTAGAACTCGAACCATCTCGAACTTCCTGACCTCGGACCTCGAACCTCAAACCTCGAACTTCTACCATGGTTTGTCGATCATGGTCCTTGGCCATGGCCAAAGACCCCCTTTTTATTTTTCTTTCTTCTCTCTCTTCTTCTTTGCTTTTGGGCAGTGGCCTTTGACGGATGGCACCCATTCATAAATTTTTTTTTTCTTGATAGGTGACGTCCATTGATGATGACCATAGCCCTTTGGCCGTGGCCTCTTGGTCATGGTCTTTTGGCCATGGCCTCTTGGCCGTAGCCACTTGGCCTCTCTCTTTTGATAGGTGACGTCCATTGATGACGACCATAGCCCTTTGGCCGTGGCCCCTTGGTTGTGGTCTTTTGGCCATGGCCTCTTGGCTGTAGCCACTTGGCCTCTCTCTCTTTTTTTTTTTTCTTTTTTTTTTTGGCTCTGTCTCTGGTAAGGTGCATTCAACGACGAAGTCTGCCAAGGCTTGGCCTTTGATGGCAGTCCTGGGTTGGAACCTGATGTCATGCTCACTTAACTCCACCGCCCATCCTATCAATCGCCCGGAGATGTCCGGCTTGTGCAGTATCTTCTTCAGGGGTAGGTCTGTGAGGACTATGATGGTATGGGCTTGGAAGTATGGTCGTAGCTTCCTGGCTGCCGTTACCAATGCATAGGCTACCTTCTCGATCCTAGTGTACCTGGTCTCTGCATCGATCAGGACATGGCTGATGTAGTAGATGGGCCTCTGGACTTTGTCTTCTTCCTTCAGCAGTAGTGCGCTGACCGCGACAGGGGTGGCGGCCAGGTAGAGCTGTAACTCTTCGTTAGGTTCTGGTCGCCCAAGCAGTGGTGGGCTCTCTAGGTACTCCTTCAATTCTCCGAACGCCTTCTGGCACTCTTCCGTCCATGTGAAATCTTTAGGGCTTCGGAGGTTCTTCAATGTTTTGAAGAATGGTAAGCACATATCACCTGATTGTGACACGAACCTGGAAAGGGCGGCGACCCTTCCATTCAACCTCTGCACTTCCCTGACCGTTCGAGGAGGTGCCATCTCTTGGATGGCCTTGATCTTGGATGGGTTGGCTTCTATTCCACGGACTGAGACCATGAACCCTAGGAATTTTCCAGCCGTTACGCCGAAGGCACACTTTGCAGGGTTTAGCTTCATCTGGTTCCTCCTCAGTACTGCGAATGCCTCCTCTAGGTCGGTCAGGTGTTGGTTGGCATGGATGCTTTTCATGAGCATGTCATCCACGTATACCTCCATGTTGCGCCCGATCTGCTCCTCGAGCATCTTATTGACCATCCTCTGATAGGTGGCCCCTGCATTCTTTAACCCGAACGGCATAACGTTGTAGCAGTAGTTCTCTTTGTCCGTCCGAAATGTGGTGTAAGACTCATCATCCTCATACATGAGGATCTGGGTGTATCCGGAGTAGGCGTCCATGAAACTCAGCATCTCATGGCCGGTGGTGGCGTCGATCAGTAGGACTATCCTGGGCAGTGGGTACTCATCTTTTGGGCATGCCTTGTTCAGGTCGGTATAGTCGACACACATCCTCCACTTCCCACTTGGCTTTGGTATCATGACCACGTTGGCGAGCCAGGTTGGGAACTTCTCCTTTCTGATGAACCCTGATCGGCTTAACTTCTCGACCTCCTCCTTGATTGTTGCTTGTCGGTCGAGGGTAAAGTTACACCGCTTCTATTGAACGGGCTTCCTGGTGGGGTCGACATCTAGTCGGTGTTCCGCTATGGAACGTGGTATTCCTGGCATGTCGAAGGTCGACCATGCGAAGACATCCATGTTCGCTTGGAGGAGGTGTCCAAGCCCTTCTTTCTGTTCCTTGCTTAGCAGCGAGCCGACCTGAACGACCTTGGAGGGGTCATCCTGGCTGAGGGGCCATGGGATGAGGTCTTCCACTAGCCTTCCCCTTCTCTCTGTCAGTTCATCTCTCTGGTCACTGACCATGCTCTCTAGGCAGAGTGCCATTCCACGGGTGTTGCCATTGTTCTTTTTCATGAAGGTGGCGTAGCACTCCCTTGCTTTCTTCTGATCTCCTCGGACTTCGCCTACCCCATTATCGGTGGGGAACTTCATCTTCAGGTGAAGTGGCGATATGACTCTTCTAAGGGCTATCAGTGATGGTCGCCCTAAGAGGCCGTTGAAGGATACCACGGATTTGACTACCATGAAATTCACCACGATGGTTACTTGTTGAGGGTGTACCCCGAAGGTGATGGATAGCTCTATGGTACCTCTGATGGAGGCGGTGGCACCTGAGAATCCATGGAGATAAGTGGGCTCTGGTTTGAGCTGGTCATCCCCGAACCCGAACTGTCGATAGGCGTCCAAGGAGAGTATGTCAACAAACGACCCTGTGTCTATCAGTACCCTGTGTACAGGTCGATTGGCTACCTCCACCTGTACTACCAGGGCATCTTCATGCCGGAAGTTTAGTCCTTCCAGGTCTTCATCTGAGAAGGAGATCACCGCCTCGATCCTGGCTATCTTACTAGGCTTCTCTACCACTCCCACGAACCTGGCATGAGCTTTAGCTTTTCTGGTGGACTCTTGCCCTGGTCCTCCAAGTATGGTGAGGATAGGAGGTCCCTTGGTGCCACTAGGTTCTGTTGCATCTCTCCGCTCTTCTGGGTGGTCTCTCTCTCGATCTGTTCTTCTTTCTTCTCGTCTCGGTTCCACTCTGTCTCCGTCGCGACCTCTATCTCCTTGGCCTGAGCAGTTGTCACGTCTCCCCTTCACATACTTATTCAAGCTTCCTGCTCTTACCAGTTGTTCTATCTCTCTCTTCAATTGATAGCACTCCTCTGTGTCGTGCCCATTCTCTTTGTGGAAGAGACAATATTTGTTAGGGTTTCGCTTCTCTGGCGCTGCTAGCATGGGTCATGGCCAATGGAGTAGGTCACGGTCCTGGATCTGCATGAGTATCTGGGACCTGGTGGTGTTCAGTGGCGTGAACTCAGGGGTGCTTGCCCTCTCACTTCTCTCTGGGCGGCGGTCTGTCCTCCTAGATGGGCGGTCGCTCTTCTCTTGTCAACGCTCTGTCCTCGGCTTCTTACCCTCTTTGCGGTCATCAGGTGCTGACCTCTTGTTGTCCTGTGGCTTGGCCTCGATTATTTTTGTTCTAGCTTGTAGTACCTCGGCCATATTTGCAAACTCATTGCACCGCTCCAAGAGCTCTTTCATAGTCCTGGTCTCATGACGTGCCAGGTCCTTGATCAAGTCTAGGTCCCTAATACCTCCTGCTAGGGCTGCATGCTGTGTCTGGTCATCCAAGTCTCGAACCTCCAGGGACTCCTTGGTGAACCTGGTAACGTATTCCCTGAGAGATTCCCCAGGGTTCTGTACCACGTTCAGTAGATTGACGGTGGTCTTCTTCTGCTTGACGCTGCTTTGGAAGTGGGTGACAAACTGTTCGCATAGCTCTGCGAACGAGCATATAGATCTCGGTCATAGCCTAGAGAACCATGATGTGGCTGCTCCCTTAAGGGATGTCGGGAATGCCCGACAGGAGACCACGTCCGACCCCCCATACAGCGTCATCATGCCATTAAAGTAGTTGATGTGGTCATTAGGGTCAGTGGTACCACTGTAGAGTTCAAAGGTGGGTAGTCGAAACCTGGAAGGTAGTGTGGCTGACATGATCTCTGCCGAGAAGGGGTGTTGTCCAGGTATGGAATGCATCTCGCCTTTGGTCTGCTTCTTCAACCCTTCCAGCTTCTCATCCAGGTCACGGAGTCTTTGATCGAGCTCCTCGTCCCATGACTGCCCCCACGCCTGGCCGGACGTTCGCTGCGACCCCGTTCACGCTCTCTCCTGGATGTCCCCTCCCGCCTTGAGTGTTGGCGGGATGGGGAATGGTCACACTGTGATGAACCCTGTCGTGAAGGTGAGGGGCTTTCTTCTCTGTAGGTCCGACTTTGTCGTGGTATGTGACCTTCCAGTCGTCCATCGAACACAGACCTCCGGATCGATCTCTGTGGGCTAGACACCCTCACCCTGGGTGTTGGCGTCCTCCCACATTCTGACCGTGGCGAGAGGTCTCTTGTTCTCCTGGGATGCTGGGAAGGCTCCCCCCGCTGCGGAGTGGGGGTTGCCTGTCGCGCAAGTCTCTCTGATCTCACGCCCCTGGGAGATGATCTCCTAGGGTTCGGCTCTTGTCGAGGTACAGACTCCACCCTTGCTGATGGTGAAGTCCTTCGACGATGAGAAGTCGCACGTTGCGTCAAGTAGTCTCGAAAGAGTCATTATTCCTCGAGGATCTGTCATTGCAGGTCATTGATCTGACCCACAGTGGCTGGGGCATTGGGGTCAGGTGTCACCTCCACCACCACATCGTCGGCCTCGTCATTGTTGGGCTCGTCGACCACAAATTGGTCATTAAGGGGGATCTCTTCCTCCAAAGGGACATGGTCCGGGTCGTTGGCTCTGCGAGAGCACTCTAGGGGTGGTGATCCATTCCTTGCTCCGTTGTTGGTGGTGGTAGTCTTCCTTCATGCCATTGAATGAGTATGGAAGCGAGCTAGTAGCTGTAATGGCTAGCGTCGTTCCCACAGACGGCACCAATCTGTTGCGTTAAGAAATCGTCGAGCGGTCCTGCGAGTGCCGTCACCTGCAAGTGGACCAAAGGGGTCAACAGAGAGAACCGGTGTGGTCCCGGCCTAGGGCTCTCCGATGCCAAAGTTAGATCTCCTGGCGCAAATAGATGAATAGTGATTATTCAGTATGAGTTTAGATGTCCCTTTAAGGGTGGTGTACCTTTCCTTTTATAGTAGTGTATGGCAGTGTGGAGAGTCCCAGTTTGATGGCAAGTGTGTCGTTGAGTGGATAGAGGCCCTGTGTAATGGGGCTCTATCCTGATTGATCATCTCCCCGCGGGAGGGAGTGTCCTAGTGGTATCAAGATCCTTGCTGAATAGATACCCGAGTGTGATGATAACGTCATTGGTGCTTGAATCCGTCTGGGTGACGTGACTTCTAAGCGGTGGCCTAGAGTCCTGGTGGTGACATGAGTCTGTAGTGATACGATTGGGTGATAGATGAGTAGCCCCGATGTCCGTGCACGTCACGTCTGCTTCCACGATGTCGTGCCTGGGTACAGGCCGTGCCTGGGTGAGAGGCCGCCCCTGGGTGAGAGGCCGCGCCTAGGTGAGGTCGCGCCTGAGTGGTGGCCGCTCCTGGGTGCAGACCGCGCCTGGGTGAGGCCGCGCCTGGGTGTGGCTGCGCCTGGGTGAGAGGTCGCGCCTGGATGTGGCCGGGCCTAGGTGAGGCCGCGCCCAAGTGGTGGCCGCGCCCGAGTGGTGGCCGCGCCTGGGTGAGAGGCCGCGCCTGGATGTGACCGCGCCTAGGTGAGGCCGCACCTGGGTGGTGGCCGGTCCTGGGTGAGGTCGCGCCTGGGTGTGGCCGCGCCTGGGTGAGAGGCCGCCCCTAGGTGAGGCCGCGCCTGAGTGGTGGCGGCTCCTGGGTGAGGCCGCGCGCCTGGGTGTGGCCACGCCTTGGTGAGGCCGCGCCTGAGTGGTGGCCGCGCTTGGGTGGTGGCCGCTCCTGGGTGAGGTCACGCCTGGGTGTGGCCGCGCCTGGGCTAGAGACCATGCCTTGGTGAGGCCGCGCCTGGGCGAGAGGTTGCGCCTTGGTGAGGCCGCCCCTGGGTGTGGCCGCGCCTAGGTGAGGCCGTGCCCTAGTGGAGGCCGCGCCTGGGTGAGGCCGCGCCTGGATGTGGCCGCGCCTGGTGCAGGCCGCGCCCGGGTGCTGGGACCCCGGTTCGTTCCCCTTGGTTCTAGAGCGGGTCGCCCTGTGACACGTGGCGGTCGCTGATTGGCCCAGTGAATATTGGATGTATCAAATGTAGTTTATTGGACCAAATTCCAAATTTTCCTTCACCCCTGGTAAATGGATTCGCTACATTAATTTCCATTGAATCAGACTCTCCCAGGGTATGAACGACTTCATACAATTTTACCAAAAAAAAAGAAAACGACTTCATAGATCATAAAATAGGGGCTGACATATTTGGCCATTGGTTTTATTATTTTTTTAAATTCTTAAAAGATTAATGAGGAAATTTTATAAACAGAAGCTGTGAAGCACATGTCAATTTCTGAATGTGAGGCATTAGTTGAGTTTAGAATGAATATAGTAATGTGTGACGAGACCACCAAAGCCCACCTGAATTGAAATTTTCACATATTAATGACTTTTTTTTTTATGTGAAAGAAAATTGAAATGTCATCAGTTGCATATTGATAAACCAAAATTATACGAGCTAATCATGAGCCGCCATGTGTCCTGATACAAGAGGGAAGACCACCCCAAGCTCAGCCATTTTATGTCTCACTTGATTGGCCCAGAAGACAAAGAACCAACAAGGTCATCCAAGGTTCAAGACCAAGTACTACACGCAAGCCACCAGCGTCATTGTCGAGATATGCATCAAGTCACCAGTTGAAGGTATCAACCATCTACAAAAGCCACAATCTTAGAGGGACTCATGCACCAAGGATCTTATCCAACATACATGGGCATATGCATGTCTATCTACCGAGAACATCTTCCCTACTGGGACTCTATCTCCCATGGGAGAGGAAACAACTAAGTGATAAATCCTACCAGCAAGGAAAACGTATCTACTACGAGGACTACTCATTACCAATTGGGACTCTCCACACCGCCACACTCCATTATAAATTCCAAGATACTTGTTGCGTCAGGAAATCATCAGCGGTTCCTTCGAGTGTCGTAACCTGCAAAAGAACCAAGGTGACAATGGAGAACTGGTGTGGTTCCGGCCTAGGACTCTCTGATGCCAACGTTAGATCTCTCTGAGCAAACAGATGAGTGAATAAAACTCAAGATATTCAAGATGAGATTTATGGGGTGGTTTACCTCCCTTTTTATAGTTGAGCATGGCGGTGGGGAGAGTCCCAATTAAAGTAGAGTGGCCTTCATAGTTGTTCAGAGTCCCTGGGTAGCAGGGTTCCTCCTTGATTGGCCGCCTCCCTGCAGGAGGGAGTGTCCTGGTAGTGTTAGGATCCTTGGTGGATAGACCTCTGCCCATGGTGATAGGCTTTTAGTGTTTGAGTCCGTCTAGGCAACGTGACCTCTAGGCGGTGGCCTAGAGTCCTGGAGATGGCGTGTGTCGGCTGCGATATAGTTGGAGCACAGCCGTGGTGAGACGACATCCACGGAGGTCCAGTCTAGGGAGGTCGCGCCCATGGCGGAGAGGCCGCACCCATGTGGAGAGGCCACACCCATGTGGAGAAGTCGCACCTAGGTGGAGAGGTGGCACCCATGCGGAGAGGTCGCACCCATGTGGAGAGGTGGCACCAGTGTGGAGAGGTGGCACCCAAGTGGAGAGGTGGCACCCATGTGGAGAGGCCACACCCAAGGGTGGGGGTTGCGCCCATGTTTGCATCGGATTTCTTCTGGGCCTATCACGGTCCATCTCCTTGGGATGGTTCATCGGTACACGTGGCGCTTTCTGATTGGCTTAGATAAACTTGGGTTCATCAGTACTCTACCCCATTAAGCCATCTTGTATTCTAACTATTCATCTGTTTGCTCAAAGAGATCTAACTTAGGCATCGGAGAGTTCTAGGCCGGAACCACACCGGTTCTCCCTTGTCACTAAGGTCCTTTTGCAGGTTGCGGCATTTGAAAGGACCACTAGGCGATTTCTTGATGCAACACATATTAATGACTTTTGGTAATTAGTAAAGGGTACTTTCATAATTTGAAAGGTAAGGAAAAAATTATGGATGGGGCTCCTCTATAGCGCCGTAGGGTGTGTAGTGCACATTAGACAGCCAGAGCACCTAGACACACAGCTCCATCTAGTGCCCATGTGTTGGGCTGCATTCTCGGGTGCTCCTGACCATTTAATAAGCGTTGCATGCCCTGCCACACCACAGAGGAGCTAGGTTCACAGCTGATGGGAAAATTTTCCTACCGATGTTTCTTTTTTTTGGTAAAACTTTCCAACAACATCAAAGTGTAATTTTCCTTTCACATAAGTTTATTTTTCAGAGAAATGTTCTTTGTGTGGGATGCAGGGACTACGACCAGATACATGGGGGTGGAGATGACCAGCACGCCCCCCATGAATGGCAGAAATTCCACCCCCAAATCCCCAATCGGACTCTCATTGGCTGCCACGCGTGGCTTGACTCCTGCGTCCTACGCAAAGAACACTCCCCCAACTCTTATTATTTTTTACAATTCTTTCTTTCTTACTTTGAATATGTGGACTCCATGTGAAAGTTATGTTTTTTGGGACAGCCCAGCTATTGGTGTGGTGTGTTGAATCCTTCCCACACTATAGCATGATACACATTGTCAATAGTACACATCCTTGGACACATACTCTGTCTCTTCCTTAACCATGTGAGACCCCCTATGTATAAATCCCATGTGTCCATTGACTTGGTGCAGGTGTTGTGCTTAATTCACATTTGTTCAGCAGTGTTGGACTGCATAACTTTTTTTTTTTGTGAAAATTAATTTATTGAGCAGGGCAAGCTGGAGCCAAGGAGTCCTGATTACATAAGTTCAGCAGCCAAGGGGTGGAACATAGCCAAACGGTCCGGCTTGCAACGGATCGGGCCATCCTAGCTAGGGAGTAGGCAACACCATTACCCTCCCTAGATATAAAACGAAAAGTACAGCTTTAAATTCAGGAGTGTTGGACTACATAACTTGCTAGCTAGAGTCTTATGGCCTTGAACGGCGTATGGGGTTCTTTTAAGGGTAAAGTACACGTACCCCCCTAGAATGCACCCAATATTCCTCGTACCCCCCTAAGCGGCTCAATATTCCACGTACCACCCCTCAATATTCCACGTACCACCCCTGCTTTACACCCCAAATGCCATTTAAGTCCACACCAGGTATTTAATGCTATAAAATGACCAAACTACCCTTTCTTCTATCTTTTCTAAAATTTGAAAAGACCTAATTGCCCTGATCTATTTGCTAAAATTTGAAAATACCAAAATGCCCTTATCTTCCCCAAATCATTATCTTCTTTTACCTACCCAATACCACCACCACCACCATCACCACCACCACCACCCACCATTAACACCATCACCACCGTGAAGCCCCATTTTCACGCCTCCGTCTCCACGCCTGTCTTGATGTTCCAATCACTGCAATTTCTTTTCAGATTGCACGCAACGCTCTATGGCCCAAGTCTTGGGGCCCACGGCCATCTGACCCTGAGAAGGCTCTGCGCGTAGCTCGAAATGCACTAAAGAAGGCACCCATCTTGATCCCTCTCTTCAACCACTGCTACATCCCTTGCAACCCCTCTTTGGCTGGAAACCTTATCTTCTCCGTCGACGAGAATCGAGTATTCTGTTGCGGATTGGATTTATCCGATTTCTTCGAACGGGAGTCTCTGCTCCGATGAGACAACGATCCATGCGTCCTCCAAAAGCAGCGCTCGGTCAGTGAGAAGACAACAGTTTCGTTATCATTTTCATCTAATTACTCCCGCATAAGCTTAGATTCCGGTGGCGCCGCAGGGAGCAAAACACCCAGATGGGTTGAGTTCTGGAGTGATGCGCAGCCATCGATAGAAGGTGGAGGAATTCGTCATCTCTGTCGTCTTCTTTATCTTCCGATCAATACTTTGAGATTCCTCGGCCAACATTTCAGCGAAAATTGTCGAAATGGGTTGAAGTGTATTTAGAGCGGATCGGAACGATCCTGAGGGAAGGTAGTTGGAATGAAACAGATGTAGCGGAAATTGTACAGGTATCAGCATCTAGTTTTTTCGAAAGGGAGGTGATTTTGTTAGATAATCAAGCAATCTTGGATGCTCTACTACTCAAGGCAGACCGATTCTCCGACTCTTTGAGAAAAGCAGGGTGGAGCTCTGAGGACATCACTAACGCTCTAGGTTTTGATTTTCGACCGGAAAAAGAACTACCCCACATATCAAAACCCCTCGTGTATTCGTGTTTGATTTGCTCTTTCTGGGTAAAAATGAGGAAAATCGGGAAACGCATTGTAAAGAATCTTGATTAAGGAAACAAAGATTACCATTTCAAAAATTTAAATATAAAACTCAGTTTGTTTCAGGTAGGCTTCCTCGATATCCCCGTGAGGCGTGCCGTGTGCTGATCTACTCATCTACCACTGCAATTGCAACTCGCAAACCAATTTGAATCAAAATCTCCTGTAAAAATCTCTGCTTTTTGGAGAAGACCCCACCACCTTCAGAAAATTTCAGATAGAGAAAGGAGTTGGACAGAGATGCTGCAACTTGGAGTGATGAGCGGCTACAAGAGGTGGAGGAAGTAGAGGAGGGGAGGAGAGATAGTGAGGTGGGGCTTCACGGTGGGATGGTGATGGTGTTAATGGTGGGTGGCGGTGGTGGTGGTGGTGGTGGTGGTGGGTATGTAAAAGAAGATGATTTGGGGAAGATGAGGGTATTTTGGTCTTTTTAAATTTTAGCAAATAGGTCAGGGCAATTAGGTCTTTTCAAATTTTAGAAAAGATAGAAGAAAGGGTTGTTTGGTCATTTTATAGCATTTAATACCTGGTGTGGACTTAAATGGCATTTGGAATGTAAAGCAGGGGTGGTACGTGGAATATTGAGCCACTTAGGGGGGTACGAGGAATATTGGGTGCATTCTAGGGGGGTACGTGTACTTTACCCTTCTTTTAATTACAGACCACCGGGAAGTGAGATAAGAAAAGAATCGGTATCGGGTGTATCGGGATAACCATATAATGCCCCTCGATGCCCAATACCTATACTTGGCCGATCCGGTATAGGTGAAACTGTCCAGAAAATGAATTTTTTTTTATTAAAATTGAGTGTTAAATCGTCCAGATCAATATCTGTATCGGTATCGGCCACCGATCCCTCTCATAGAAATTTGAAATCAACGAACCCCTTTTTTGTTTGTTTTTTTAACTGAGGTAAAAATGTAAAATTCAAGGAACCTAGAGTGTAGTGTAGCTCGCACATGCACATGTCGCTTGGTGGGGCCCAGGCCCAGCTAGTAGGTAACTGCCACGCGTCTTCTTTGTTATACCTGCTCAACTATACCGAAACCACAAGTACGGGCCTGGTGGGGTAGAGCTTCTACTTAGGCTTGATCTTAACCATTAATTCAGATCGTTGGGGCCCACGTACCAATGACTTTCGTTCGTTCGATTCGTAGTCTCTGCCCTCTTTTTTGGGCCAATTAAGATGAAGATGCGAGGAAATATAGTTAAGGAGAGAAACGCGTCTTTATATGTAGTTTTAAGAACAGAGCCATTCACAGAGGACGAGAAGCGAACAGAAAACACACCAGAGAGAGAGGAGAAGCAGAAGATGATAGAAGGAAGGGGAGCAGCGGCGCCGCCGCACGGAGTGCTACTAGCAGTGGTGGTGGGGATAGTGGTGGGAGTGCCAATGCTGGTGGGAGAGCAGGGAGAAGCCATTACTGGAGCGATCGCGGAGCTTCTCACTCCCATGGGTCTTCTCCTCGTCCCCATCGTTCTCCTGCTCGTTATACAGTTCTTGTCTTCAGATCGAGGGTCAGTACTATCAGGCATATTCTCTACTGGCGAACCTGATTCAATCCACCGCCTTAGCGGATCCCCTGTTGGTGTGGCTCTATTCCTCATTCTCCTCATCTTCCTCCTCTACAACCGCGTCTCATTATTCGGATCCGACGATGATGGTGAGTAAAGCAAGTAGAGTAGAGCAGAGAGAGAGAGAGAGAGAGAGAGAGAGAGAGAGGGAGAGAAGATCTTTTCTCCCCTTTCTATCTTTCTTTCTTTCTTTTTTTCAGATCGAAGAGATGATGAGCTCATGGAAGGACTAATGGAGATGGGACTCCTCCGTCTGTGTTCAGTTCTCAATTCTCTCGCACTGTAGCTAAACTAACCGGATTTATGCATGTGGTATTCCATTTTGGTAAATATAGTCCAATTTATAAAAGTCAAATCTTGTAATAATTGAAAAGGTGGTTTTCTTTGTTCATTTCTTTTTCTTTTTCCCCAATCCAATTCTTAATTAAATATAAAACAGTAGAATGAATCGATTGTCGGTGGCTAAGCTCTTTCTGTGCCCTTTCTCTCTCTCTCTCCTCCTTTTCTTACTTCAAAATTTTTCAAATTGCGAAAGAAAACAATAATAGATGTAGTGGGGTTGGACTCCAAAATTTCAACAATTACAGCGACGATCAGCTGGATTCCATAGGTGTGAAAGAACGATTACAGTCTCTCTCTATCTCTCTATTTACTTTTATTTTTTCCTTTTTTTCCACGCTTCTCTCTCTCTCCCAAATAGAGTCATCTCTGATGCAGAAGTCTGCACAGTGCAATCGTTCTTCCCTAGGGAGAGATGGAATCAATTCTTTATACTGTCAGATTCAAGTAAATTTACAGTTCTTATTTCAATTTGAGGATTCATGGGAACAGTTTTAGGTATAGGCATCATCCAATTTTTGTTTTGAAAGAATAATGTTTTGAAATCCTTGATTCATAGAGAGGATTTAAAAATCCGGGATCCAAAATTGGTCGCACATCGCTAGAAATCAGAAAGAATCCACCCAAATATGCCCTAACCCTATAAATTTTTATGATTTGTTTGGAAAGCTTTCCAAATAAATTCAAGATTGTTTAAATATGATTTATATTGAAGGAATTATGTTTCAATCAAACCTTAGTTGATGTGCGCGAATGTTTTCAAAATTGTTCTTAATGAAAATCTTTTTTACATATCAAAACGAATGAATATTTTACGGTACTTTTGGTTTTTAGCAATGTTTTATCATATTAAGAATTGTAAAATTTATAGATTTGATAAAAACCCCAGTATTTAAAAGTTGTAAATTGTATCTACCACCAAAAATTCAGTTTTTGTTCTTGAATTGAGGAGGTGATTTTTTATCTTTTGAAATTTGATTTTTTTTTAAATTATTTTTATTGGATTCAAATAGGATGTATTTGGTTATTTATAAATAATATCTTGGATAAATAAAATTCATATACTTAAATGATATTTGGCATAAATAAGTGTCGATCTTTATAATTATAATTCTTAGTCCACTGTGTAATTGGCATAAAAAGTGTCACTCTAGACAACTGTACAAAATCATTCAGCGTACACTAGTAAACTTGGGTAAAAGACAACGAGTACCATTTTGAATTTTTTATTTTTTTTTTGTGAAAATAGTTCATGCATTGTGTTTATAATGTCAAAAATAGGTTATATAGAAAACATCAGATAAAAAAACAAAACATTTCTGGACCTTGAAACAACTAATTCGAGTTGGCTGGGAAAAAAAATCCTTGGTTTCGACTAGTTTCGACCATATCTCAATTTTGACACTGATCAATACCAGTATCAAAACCAAGTATAAGAACCCTGGTATAGATTGCTTACATCTAAAATCATAAACCAAATCAACGAATGCCTAATTTTTTTAAATAAAAACAAATTTGTATTTTCACCTATACCTCTCTTTTTTGTTTATTAATTGATTTTTTAAAAGTTTTGTTTAGCCATTTGGATAATTTGTTTGGGTTGACATTTGACATACTTTTAGTTTTGGGGTCTATCTATCTCTGGCTTTGAAAAAATCAAATTGGATTAGCCGATTCGTGCTGATCTGGATTCTAAATCAGAATCGATAGAGGTTAATCTCGATTTCTAACTGATCAAGATTGGATCGATCTTGAATGGAAACTAGGATTTAAGAGGTTTTTTGCCGATTTTCATTGATTCTAAAATGCCGATCCTGATCTTGATTTTGATTTTGATTCCGGTTTTTAAATCATAATCTATCCCAAAGTTTTGAACCTTATTCCAATTTTATTTTATTTTTTGTTGAAAAAGTTTTTTGTGAAGATAGTGTACGATCGAGACGCAGAGTGGAGGCAAAATGACCGCCCACCCCATGATGTATTGATGTCCACACATATATTTTCATTGATCTCACACAGAAGAGCCACACTCCCCACAGAGGACACCGATCCCCTATTTTTTAAAGGTAGAGTATTCGAACTTATTATGTGAAAGATAATTTGTACCCTCCATGGTTTTAATGACGGAGGTCCATCCAATCAAACCACTTTCATAATTGTAATAGGGATAGCTGACTTTTTGGTCCACCACTTAGATCCACATTGATCAGCTGATTAAGATACTACTATGACACCAACATTCGTAAAGGGTCAAATTTCAAGTCTTTATCTCCTATCATGTGGCCCACAAGGATCATGATTTGATTTTGTTGTTGAATCAAATATTCAAAATTGCCCAAAAATCGAATTTTCTACTTTTTTTTTTTTTTTTACTTATCTCAGTGAGGAAGCAATTTCAATCTGAATCGACATAAAGTGATGCCACAAAATTTGACTACCGAGCCAACAAATGCCTAATATATAGGATTGTAAAGAGTTTTTGAGTCTTTTCTTAAGGAATTTTTATCCTTTCAAGTGTGGTGTACTAGCCGGTGCACATTTAAAGTGTATCTAAAGATAGATAAAAATCTGTTCTTAAGAGGCCTTGAAGGAAATTAAAGTGAAACCATACAATTTTCTATCCCTTGCCATCAAGAGATTTGTTTTATCCACACAAAACAAAAAATCAAGAGTATTCATATCTTATCGGTTGATACGTAACTTTGGTTCGATACTCATACCGGTGCAATGTCTCAAACCATATTGAGGGAAAAATGGTTTAAAAAAAATTAACAAGGGCAAAACTGAACTTTAGAAATCAAGTACGAATCAACCGATTTTAATTAATCGAAATCAAAATTCCTATTCGACTGGAATTAGGGATTTGATTCCGATTCCTCAAACCATGCTTGACATACGGTAAAGGGTCTCAATGTGCCATGCCGTGTCCGATTTGAAGAAGAAAAAACAGGGACAATTTCTTAAATCTACAAAATAAAAAAATGGGAAAAAGAATGATGCATAGTCGCATAGCTCTTGCACCTAGAGACATGAGTGTGCAAAATTCCCATCCCATCCCCATGCATAAGGGTGTCAAAATTAGAATTGGAATCCAAAACCGAATCCGGATCCGGATCGAATAATCAGAATCAAACTGAAACGAATGGAATTTGGTTATCATTCAGGACTAGGATGTTGGAACTAAGCTCAGTTCGATTCGGATCTGTTTCCAACCTGGGAACAGAATGTGGATATCAAAACCGAACTGAATTTGGGTACCAAGTTATTTTAGTATATTAATTATAATACTAACATATTTATAGTATATTAAAACACTATAATACTAATATATTATTACTAATATTAGTATTATATTTTATAATACTATCATATTATAGTATAATATTATAGCATTATACTATATATAGTATAGATTGAGTATAGGAATCAGAACCAACCAAATAGGAACTAGAATCGAACAGGTATGGAGCAGGTACCGCTTTTCATAACCAAGGTGGGGCTGAGTACGGTTCCGGATCATACCAACACTCCCTAGAACCGAAACCGGAACCAAACTGAATACTTGGTTCCAAACTGCATTACACCCTTACCCATGAAATAAAAAATCCCATCTATGTTGATGCCTCTATGTGCGCTCCCATTGGCCATTGACTACTACAGGGGCTACACAACCAAACATTGATCTGTTGCCCTAAAAAAAAATGGGAAAAAGAATGCTATCTAGTTGTGTGGCCCCTACATCCAAACAGCGGAGTGCGCAAAATTACCACGCCACCCATTATGAATTAAAAATTTTCATCCCTGTTAATGCCCATATGCACTCTCATTGGCACTCGCGCAGGTGCAGGGGCCAAACGCGACCAGTTAGTATATCTTACCCAAAAATTAATTACAAAATAAGTAGGTGTACAAATAAATCAAACCTAATTGTTTTGTAATTACATTTCTTATCTCGTAGATCTTGGCAAAATTCGTCAATGTTTGTTGCCAGTCTCAAGCCCAGATATAAGAGGAGGATTGGAGCATCAAGTTAGCACTCAGCACCTAGAAAAAACAAAAAAGGTGAAATCCTTTTACACGGATTCCACACTTCGAATAGAGCTTATTGGAGGACAAGGATCCTAGCCGACCCAGTTAGTTAGAATAATGTTGAGTTATACCTTGTAAATCTAGGCAATTACCACCTCTCCCCCCCCCCCCCCCAAAGAAAAAAAGGGAATAGAAAACCTAGATAAGCAGTCCAGACCATCTGAGACAATTGCCTTATTTTGCCACGTAGATTAATCATTTGGTGGTAATTGTTAAATTAGATAGAGTTCCAACATAAGGCTCATGTCAAGTTAGGTTTTGTCCTAACACATTTATCATCATGTTTGGTGGCTTTTCTTGTTCTTCCGAGTAGACCTATAATTTTCAAACAATTATGAAAAAATTTCTCCTATACACGTGGAAGTGTTGGATTTGACTAAAAACTTACAAATGATCACAACTCCTTTAAGTTATATTACTGCCTAGTTAAAACCCTTCCACTGTTGAATGGAGGAATCAATTTAGATCCCTAGTTTTCTTATAAGCAGATCCTAGTACTACAGGGTCAGCTTTTATTGCAACACCTGAGGTGTAACTCCCCCTCCCCGTACGTTCACGTACGAGAACAGGTCACATCCGTTCAGATGGAATCCATCCGAACTCTCCCCAATCAAAAATTATTTAAGGAAATACCTACTTAATGCCAAACTTCAAGCAAGCAGAATCTGGAATGGTATGAGTCTTGTCAATTCCGATTCGGTCAGAATCAACTTGAACCCTAGAATCCAATATGACTTGACCGACTCAGATCAGCAAGAATCAGAATTGAAGTCCATTCGGAATCCAACATATGAACTCATCATTCAAAATGAGAAACTATCACCTTAACAGAGTTTCCATTCAGAAAGAAGCCATCTTCTATAAGCCTCTTTGAAGGCATTGGAGAGAATCCAAACCATGGTTGCAAAATTCAAGCATATTGGCTGATATTGATCCATCCAATACTTGCAGAGTAATCAATTTTTACTTCAATATCAACCAATAGGAGTCAGATTGGCCATTTTGTTTAGGAGCCAACAGTGAAAGATCCAACCTGTGATAATGAGTTTTAAATCCTCGGAACAAACAACCTAACCTTATCTACTAGCTGCAATTAACCTCTCTCTTTACTGGTGCAAACAAAAAACCTGTTCAAGATTAAACATGTCACGCTCTCCCCTTAACTCCATAAGAACAATCCAGGATGGAGATACTTAACAAAACTTATCAGTCGATGGACCATACTTTTCATACAATGTGTTGCCAAATTTGCCACCCATGTTTACTAGAAGTGCACTTCTAGAAGGCTCGAGTGAAATAAGCTCTACAAATTCCAGTTCCACTACTAGATAAATTTTCATTTACTTAGAATGCACTTTCATCAGTTCCATTCCAAGTTCTAGGTTATGAGGCAGTGTTTCCATATCCAAGAATACAAAGTGTCGTATGCTGTGGACATCCCTGTGCCTTCTTTCCTCTCTATCGAGGATGACCCTTGCACCAATGACCATGAAGGCAAGTCAGTTGGGAACACAATGGCCAATACCTCAATCTTAAATAACTTGACACTGTTATCCTCGTTACCAGAGTCCAGTTGAGTGTAGACGCTTTGTCATGTCATAGCGAAAAGGTCCTCTATTCTCATTGTAATCCTGCAAGAACCCAGAAGGGGGAAAAAATGTACAAATATATCAGCTTCAATAGATCAATCACAACAAATTTCTTGACCACCTTAGTGCAGGGCTAGAAGAGAGAAAAAGAAGGGGTGGGGATGGGGGGAGGACCAGCCAATAGTATGATCCATAAAACTAATAACTAGTTCATCGCTTAATGTTCTATGGATCCAGGAACCTGTCATCATTTAGGGATTTACCTATTGGTCATATCATTAAGAAATTGACTCTTTCCACACAAACTTAAAATAATTAGAAGTGCACCAAATAATCTAATTCAACCACTAAAGACGTTAAGCATGCTCTCAATTAGCCAAGATTAAGTTTTCACTTTCTTTGCTAGAGAAACAGAAGAAAACATTTTCCATGACTTTATTCTTTCCTTCAAATTATTCTGACAGAATATCCCCATGGCAGAAATTGGGGAAGTAAATGAGGAGGAGAAAAATAACGGGTATTTCAAGGCAGAGGAATAGCTGCCAAGTTCAGAGGTTCATAAGATTCAAAGTTGATAGATATTATACAAATCATTACTTGATTAGTGAATAAGTACCCAGACACAATTCAACATCAGTTCATTCGATTTATAAGATTGAATGTGACAGAGAAAAGAAATACAGCAAGCAATATAGTTGCAGGCATAAGACGAACCAGGCACATACTTAGGCCCATGGACTTTGGTACAAGCACCTAGTCATTGTAAGGGTCATTGGCCTACACCCCACGATTTTAATGAATGAATGAAGCTTGGTTTTGCCATGGTTGCTGTGAGATGCAGTTGAGAGGTGTGAAGCCTTTGGGGTTAGTAAGAAGCTGACCAAGGCCATAGGTGAGAGGCCTCGGTTATATCCCCTCTTTTCCTTCCCCTTTTCTTGTATGAGTTGAGTTCCTCTGGTTAGGTGCCAAACCTGTCCCATCTGCTGCCATTTAAAAGATGGAAGAGGGCCATTACAGAAGCAACAGGGACAGGTGGTAGAACATGCGTGCAGAGGATCCAAATTCCAAACTCCTCTTCTATCCTTTTTCATTCTTAGTTTCTATTTTCACTACTGTTACAAGGTCTGATCAGGGAGGTATCATTGTATCAAGCCACTCTTTCCACACTGCTGTTGCTGCTGTTTGAACCCTTGAAGAGTATCCCATCGATCCAATAACAGGAGCTGAGATTAGACTTTTCATCCATCCCTGTGGCACCCTTTATTGGAGTTCTACTGCAGCAGGTTACAAACCCTATTAACCAACAGATTGGTTTGATATTTTGAGAAAAAAGTCGCACCATTGGATTCCTCCCTCGAGACCAATTTCAGCAACATCCAGTGGTTGGATCTGCCTATGGTCCGTAAGTTACTAATTTCTTTCATGAGCTGTTGCACCACATCCACCCATCAACCCTTGCTGATTTTCTGAAATCATAAGAAGAATACCAGCCCCTTCCATCAACACAAACTGTGGTTTCCATCGGTTGGTACTGTAGGATTAGTATTTAGCAATTACTTAATTCTGGTTTGAACTTGTAACATGTGATCTGTCCATCAGATGACTCTGATAATTTAGGGGCTTTCTATTGTAACCAAGACCTACAACTGTTGGGGACAAATGCACAACCACGAGAAAGAAACCAAACAAACAATCACACACAACACGAGATATTTTACATGGTTTGGCACAAAGGCCCACATCCACCCGAGAGAACTAGAGATTTTTCACTAAATCAAAGAAAACTCTCTACGCCACTCTCAATCTCACAATGTGATCTCCCTTGCATGTGTCTAGGGTTTTCCCCCACAGAGAATATATAGGAAACCCTATACACCCTAATCCCCACACAATTACATCTTTGTGCATGACATGTAATGGACCCAAACATATACAAGCCCAATGATAATTATGTGGACCACAACAGAATACAAGACATAAAAATACCAACAATCTCCACCTTGGCTTGGATTCTGCAAGCCACCTAAAGAAGACCGGTGTTATATTAGTTTTTTGTAAACTCCACCATTTTCTCTGCCTATCCACCATACCCAAACCGGTATAGCCACACCTCCGCCTAGGGGGTACTTGCTTGTCCGCCATACCCAAACCGGCATGGCCCACTCCCCCACCTGGGGTGTCCCATACAGCTCACCGCCGCACGAAGTGAGGTGGCTCAAAAATATCACTTCCACTCAAAATTTGACACAAGAGACCCGTTTCTTTCCAAACCATCATGTTTTCATAGCCTGAATTATCTACAAGCTTCGTCGTCCATCTATGCCACTTGCTTGAGTTCCAATGGTAGCTCCACCTGTTTCAACACTCCCTACAAGTCTGTACAGATTCTCAATCATAAGTCCTTGCATGGCTGCATCACAACCATGGCCCCTCTTGAAACCATTCGAACTCCACCTTCAGATGAGCATCTGGAACCTCTTGAATCCAATGTTCCTGATGAAATCAGTTCCTTAGATCTGGAACATGCCTAACCCTAGACAAAGTTCGTACAATCCCATCAAAGATGTGAATCCATAAGGTCTCAATCCCGGCAATCTGGTTTTTAGCATTATTAGCCATTTTGACAATACCATTATCACATGCATGATATGTAGCAAACTGACCCCTGACTGAACAGACCGGAATCTAAAATCCAATATGAAATTTTTCGTACTTAAAGAAGTAGTGAAATAAACATCTCCATCACTCCAAGATCCTTTTGTAACAGCAACATTAGATGATTTCTCGCCATTCTCCGTGTCCTCTTTCTCCTTTTATCCTCCCTATTACTAGGACAAATTCTCTACAATCTTCCTCCTCACAGTAATAACAAGTTATTTTGCGACCTTTCGACTTGGAGCCCTTGTACTTGCCAAACTCTTCCAGTCTCTCATTTTAATTGCCTCTTCCTTGACCACCTCTTGTAACCAAGGCATTACCCTCCTTTGACTCCCCCTCACCGCTATTTTTCGCCGTGTCTCATTCATCAGCAAAGGAACCATAATCTCATTGAGTTTGAGAGTATCCTTATCAAACAGTAATATAGTCACAATGTGATCAAACAAAGGAGGCAGCGAAACCAAAAGGAGAAGTGCTTTGTCGTCCTCTTCAATCTTAACATCTAGAGCCAACAATTCCATCAATATCCTGTTGAATTCATTCAAGTGTACCTCAAATTTAGTTACCTCTAACAACCGAAGGCCAAATAATTGTTTCTTAAAAAATAAATGATTTGTCAATGACCTATACCTACCCAATAGCTTTACCCAGACTTCCTCTAGATCCACCAACCCGATGACCTCGTGAAAAGTATTATCGGTAAGATACAACCGGATCGTGCTGTTTGCTAGATCCCTCAACTCTTACCACTCATCTTCCTTCATCTTCTCTAACTTTTCTAATTTCTTCCTGAGAGCCTTGATTGTTCCCTCCCGTATACGAATATTCTTCACCTATTGTTGCCACAAGGTGAAGTCATTATGGCCATTGAAGCATTCCATGGAGAACCTTGAACCCTTCACCACCATCTGATTACCCAATATGTGCCTTCTGTGCCCACCATCAACCTCAACAAACCTGATCACCATTGATCTATATACGAGCCCGCACGATCTACACCAACAGAGCAGAATTTGCTCGATTCGTCCCTTCTACCAAGTCTAGAATGCCAAAATACCTTAGGAACACAGAACCTGTACCGCACCCTCTGTATGAAATCAGATTTTCCATACAGGAACTGACTCTTCAATTTCCTTGTTTTGTGCGCAAGCTCCCTTTTCTTTCATACGAAGACTTCTCTTCATTTTTCCTTTCTTATTCAATTCCTCACTGTTTCTCTCTTCTTTTTTTTTAATTCCTTTGTACAAAATCTCCCCTTCCGTATGAACTCCCTTTCTGTTTAATTTTTTTGTCCCTTCCTTCTCACTCATACGAAGCACCTTTCTCTTTTTCTTTGCTACATTGCTACCATACTATGCATGATGAGAGAAGAGGAAAAAAATCACACAATTTGCTCCATCTTCTTCACACGCTATCACAAGATCCCTTCCTTCTCTTGAGTAAACGATCTGTGAACTTCCATAGAGAACTTTCTCTCTATTTATGCACTGCTCTTTCCTCAAATCTCCGTGTACACCCTGCAACGACTTGTCGAATCTCATGATACCACTTGTTGGGGACGTATGTGCAACCAAGCAAACAATCACATACAACACATGGAATTTAACATGGTTCGCCACAATTGCCTGCATCCACCTGAAGAGCCGAAGATTTTTCACCAAGCTAGAAAAACTCTCCACCACTCTCCACCTCACAATGTGATCTCCCTTTCTTGTGTCTAGGATTTTCCCCACAGAGACAATATATAGGAAGCCTAAAAACCCTAATCCCCACACAATTACAATTTTACCCTTGTATATGTAATGGACCCAAAACACAACCCAAACATATACATGCCCAATAATAATTATGAGGACCACTATAGAATACAAGGCTTAAAAAACCTAACAACTACTGATATCAGTTTCGAGGTATTCTATCATAAGATTTGTGAGTTATACAAAGTTCCTAATTTTGACAGCAAGTTGCTATTTCTTTTGATCTGCTGTAACTGTCAATCCAACCGTTGGATTGGTACCATCTTTGGGGGGGGGTATATTACTGTTACTGTGTCCTTATGTTTTACCTAATTGAGGTATAATCCAAGCCCTAATATTGTGATTATTAAGTCCTTTATATTGCTGTAAAACTGTAATCAACAGTCCTACTTGCGGGTTGGGAATTTTTTTACCGTTTACCAATCATAGGACCAATTAAAAGTTACAAAAGTCAAATTGTTGATATAAGATATAGAAACCATTTTTCGCAATATGTAAATTAATTCATTAAATTTACTTATCCAATTTGTGATATAGATTAAGATTGATTCATGAATCATCCATCAGCTTTCCATCTAGGCTTTTGTTTGTAAAATTTGTTTCTCCAGGAAAATTAGCTGTTAGAAACAATAATCCACCCTATCAGTTCTTTGGATAAATTAAGTTTTTTAAAAAAAAAAAAAAACAAACAGAAAGCTAATTTTACCTAATTCTTGGAGGGGGAAAACTGAGGAGCCTATATTCTATAAGACCATTTTAGAAGAGTTAACATACATGATTCATCCAGCTGTTAACAACAGCTAATTTTTCAGAAGAACGGTTAGAAAAATGGGTCCCATGTGTAGTTTGGAAGTGGACTTACAGTAAATCACACAATTTAGGAAGGGGAAATATTTATGGTAGGAAATGGTAAGAGGGTGAAGTTCTGGTATAAGCACTGGCATGGGGATAGCCCACCAGGAAACAAAATGATTTGAGTATATGGAGATACTGAAGGTAGAAAGGTGTGGGTTCCTACTTTCAGAACGAATCTGATTGGGGAGAATAGAGAGTTGAGGAGATGATGCAGGTATTAGAGACTGGAAGGACTAACGAAGGGAAGATGTGGGGAATAGGGTAGTAACCTAAGGTAATTTTTGTAACTTGTTTTTTCAAGATGTTACATGGCGGTGACAGTGCTTTTCCTTGTAAAATTATTTAGAACCTCAGCATTCCACGAAGGATTTATTGTGGTGGGTTCTTTGGGGGAAGGTATTAACAATTGATATTTGATAATTTGGTTAGGAGGTGATTGAGGTTTAAAAATGACTGAGTCTCTGTCCTCAATCAGAGTAAGATGTGAATTACTTAATTTAGAGATGTAAGTTTGTGTCAGCTGTATGGGAGAAATTTTCAATGTTGCGGTTGGCATGAACTTTTTCGAATTTTGTACTTTTCGTCATAGAGGAACACGAGAGAATCTTTTGGAGAATGATTCATTTTGCAGAGTATTGGTGCTCATGGATGGATATAAATGTGTGCATTATTAAAGTTAGAAACATATAGGAAGAAAATAGATTGGTGTCCTTTACGTTATCTGTGGAGCCAAAATTCAGGGGAATGTGTTACGTGCGCAGATCTTGGTGGAGAGAAAATAGAAAACAAATAGAAAAATAAGAGAAAAGATAGGAGGGAAAATAGAGATTTGGCTTTACGGACGAAGCCGGGAATCCTGGCACAGTTGGGACGCCACCAATCCTCACTCAAGATAAACTCAAGAAATAAATTAAGATTTTCCCCGTTCTCTTTCTACTTCTTCATTCATCAATAAGTACATGGATTATCCTAACTACCCACTTCCCCACTCTTACAATTTCTCACTACAACTCATCCCACTTTTGATAACTACATATAATAACTATCCATAATCTCATACATACATATAGGTAATAATAACAAACCACAATCATAAATAACCACACCTAAGCAAGAACCAGCACATAACATTCCATCCCCCTAAAATTTGGTCTTATCCTCAAGACCACTAAATTACAAATAAAAATTAAAAATAATTACCCTAGGATCCCAAATCTTGTTGGGATAATTCCCAAGTTGCTTCCGTCGATTCCTAATGTTATGCTCAAGAACTCATCAGTCCAACAATGCTTGAAGAACTTGATGAAAATCCCGTATGGACTCGAAACGGTCAATCTCCGCTGAACAAATCTCTTCCAACCACTCTTGTTTTAAGCCGTTGAATAAAGGAGGTTAAAACTGTATAGACCCGGGACGGTCGATTTCCTCCGTCGTGCTTGGCTCTGATGCCATTTGTTACGTGCGCGGATCTTGGTGGAGAGAAAATAGAAAAATAAGAGAAAAGAAAGGATAGAAAATAGAGATATTCTCAGGTGTGGGTCAGCAAGCCTAGCTTTCATTATAGTTGCAACTGGTACCAAAACCATGAAATTTTCTTTCTTGAAAGTAGTTCTACGAGTGCTTTTTCTACCTAATTTGGGACGGAAACCCACCTGGTGAGAGCTTTTGGGCATATGTTTATATTGCTTTGGAATCTAAACCTGCAAGGGTGGACAGGGTCGGGCAATAAGGGAAGAGAAGGTCCCCGTTCGGATAGATATGTTTACCTATGAATACTAAAATTCAATCTTGCCTGGACCCAGCTCCACGGATGAGCCTAAAAACATTATTTATAACATGGAAATGTTAGGCCGCTTCGCTTTTATTACTTGAGAATGGTTCAAAGTGACCAGGGAAAGTTACTTCCTAAGGGCCGTTTGGCTTTACGGAAGAAGCCGGGCATCCTGGCGCAATTGGGAGGCCACCAATCCTCTCTCAAGAAAATAGAGATTTGGCGTTATGTGCCTAATGGAGCCCACTCTAGTGTATGGACGCTAGATTGGGCCAGCCTAGTATGGGATAGGTTAAACGGCTTGATTTAACGAGTTCCATCAGCTCTTGAGCTTTTGGCGTATCAGTCAAGTACCTAACATTTGGTATCGAAGCAAGGCACCACATTACGGGTTCGAGTCATGGAAAGGACCACCTAGGAGAGGGCTATCTGGAGTAGAGTGAAAGCTGTCAAGAAAGGACTACCTACCTCCAGGCAAAAATCATGGAGCAATGTGGAGCCACTTGGGAAGGGCTACCTACCGCCAAAGAGAAAGCTGCATAGAATGAGAGCCTCCGAGGACGACGGCTGCAGAAGCGTGGTGGTCTGTTATTTGCCTAATGGGGCACACTCTAGGGTATGGACGCTGGATTGGGCCAGCCTAGTATGGGATAGGTTAAAGGGCTTGATTTAACGCATTCCATCAGCTCTTGAGCTTTTGGCGTATTTGTCAAGTACTTAACATTAATGTTATGTGCCGGTTTTTGCTTAGGTGTGGTTATTTGTGATTATGGTTAGTTATTATTAATTATATGTATGTACGAGATTGTGGTTAGTATTATATGTAGTTATTAAAAGTGGGATGAGTTGTAGGGAGAAATTGCAGGAGTGGGGAAGTGGGCAGTTAGGATAATCCGTGTATTTATTGATCAATGAAGAAGTAGAAAGGGAATTTTTTTTTTTTTTTTTTGGAAAAATCTTAATTTAATTCTGGAGTTTATCTTGATATAGGATTGGCGGCCTCCCAATTGTGCCAGGACGCCCGAATTTGTCCTTAAAGCCAAATCTCTATTTTCTCTCCTATCTTTTCTCTTATTTTTCTATTTGTTTTCTATTTTCTCTCCAGCAAGATCAGTGCACGTAACAAATGGTATCAGAGCCAAGCATGGCAAAGGAAATCGACTGTCTCGGGTCTATATGGGAATATCCTCCTTTGTTCAACAGCCTAAAACAAGTGGTTGGAAGAGATTTATTCGGCGGAGATTAACCTTCCCGAGCCCGTACGAGATTTTCATCAAGTTCTTCAAGCATTGTTGAACCGGATGAGTTTGTGGGCGTAACATTAGCAATTGGCGGAAGCAACTTGGGAATTATCCCAACAAGATTTGGAATCCTGGGGGAATTATTTTTAATATATTTGTAATTTAGTGGTCTTGAGGACAAGACCAAATTTTAGGGGGATGGAATCATATTTGTCACGTCGTCATTGCAATCCAAGTCGGTGGAGGGGTGTTACGTCGATATATCGACATGTCGCCCACCATGGCGATCATGTCGACCATGTTTTATTTTTTATTTTCTCTATTTTTAATGTTTTAATAGATGTACACTCAAGCCATGTTTTATTTTTTCTCTATTGTTTCTCAAGTTTTAAGGATGGCAATCTTGTAATTAAGCAGAATCTAAGAAAGGGCATAAAAGGGTTTTGATTTAATGACCAAGGGTAAACTTGGAGGGATGTGTAAAGTATGGACAAAGGGGAATAAAAGAAGAGAAGGGTACTTTAGAAAAAAGGCAAAAATAAGGGTTTGTAATAACCCACGATCGGATTATGGATTTATGGTTGTCTTCAACCTTACGACTTCAGCCTGGGACGGAAAACAGCGCGGTACGAAGGAGATAACTCCTTCAACTCTTCTCGGTCTAGTCTAAACCTTCAGGCGAAGCATCGCCACATCATGTTCTATCAATTCCAGCAAGAACTCATCACAGAAATCAACTAAACAAGGAGTATTTAATTCCTGGAATCAGATCTGGCGACTTCTTAGTTGCAAAACAGAGACAGAGAGACAGGAAGAAGAAATCGAAGAGGGAAAGAGAGACAAGAAGAAGAAATCGAAGAGGGACGCCATTGCGTAGGTCGACATGCATGCTTCTCCAGCGCCAGAATGCCATGGCGGCGCCATGACAACTATGGATGGAATGTTATGTGCTGGTTCTTGCTTAGGGTGTGGTTATTTGTGATTGTGGTTAGTTATTATTACTTATATGTGTATACAAGATTGTGGTTAGTTATTATATGTAGTTATTAAAAGTGGGATGAGTTATAGTGAGAAACTGTAGGAGTGGGGAAGTGGGTTGTTAGGATAATCCGTTTAATTATTGATGAATGAAGAAGTAGAAAGAGTACGGGGAAAATCTTAATTTAATTCTTGGGTTTATCTTGAGAGAGGATTGCCAGCCTCCCAATTGTGCCAGGATGCCTGGCTTCGTCCGTAAAGCCAAATCTCTATTTTCCCTCCTATCTTTTCTCTTATTTTTCTATTTGTTTTCTATTTTCTCTCCACCAAGATCGACGCACGTAACAGAACGAAATATTTTTCTGATTCAAAAAATTGGTATCAATTTGTATTAGACAAAAGGTTTTGTAGCCTGGCCATGTATAGGGTTCAGTGTCAGGGGCTTTTTGTATAAAGGATCCTCTTGAGGACTGCATCTAATTGCATAGCATCCTGTTTATCTTCTGAGCAGGTTGATTTTTTGGATATTATTTGAAACATTTTACCCTTTCCCAAGAAACAAATGGAGACTGATCTAGAAGTAACCCATTCACTCCCCATCATGTGGACTCTAAAAGAAACCCATTTGATGGTTTACTTGATCCTAACTAGTTAGGCCAGACCTACCAAGGCCCGATCAACCAAACATTTTGCAGAAAACCAAACTACATGATCAAAACCTGTCCATCTTTTCTTTCATCACTTCATGTCGATTTGTCGAACCAATTACCGAACTCAGCATTCAGCAAAACCTAAAACACCCAAGACCTGCGAGAACCACACATTTTACCATAAGATACTGACTAGCCTCACCAAAACTTGCCCTGTTCTCTAGGTTTTTCTTGGTTCATATCAATGTACTAAATCAATTACAAGGCCTGTTTTTACCCTTCCCTTAGTGACTGCATATGTGGACTAGTGTTAGGAAAAATGTTCTTTCTCTAAGTAGCTTTATTTATGTGCTTGCAAGGATTTGAGAGAGATTAAGTTAGCAAAGAATACTTTTGATAAGTGGGAATATGGAGTGGGGACTCACTATTGAGACAATGGCTCCTTGGAAGAAGGTAGAGGATCACAGTATGGAAAATAAGATGGAGAACGATTTAGAGGCAGGCTTTCTTGAGGATCATGCGCGTGGAAGAATTTAATGAAACAACAAACTCATGTCATCAGAACAATTTTTCATGAAAGAAAACGGGGCAAGTGTAATATTTTGGGAACAAAGAAGGCTTGAGAAAGAAAGAAATTGGGTGCTCAATATGAGGGTATAAATTCTGATTCGAAACCAATATAATGTGGGGGCCCATTAGGAGTCTACAACCCTCTGTATAGAGCTTATTTTGTGTCCTTTGGTGGGTTAGCATCTGAGAATTTGTCGTAGTATTGTCTTATACTAGATATTAATAGTTTGCTGAAAGTTGGTCTTGGGTTGTGTTTAGAGGAGTCTAGCATTTCATTATGTAGAAAGTATTCTGGTATTTTGCTATGTATGGGTGGGTCACTTTGATTAAGTATGGTTAGTTTGATCTTATTTTTTTATTTTAAATATGGTTATTTGATGCAGGAAAATCACAAAAGTTGGCTTAGTTTAGTGAAAATAAGTTTTGGATTGACCTTTGATCTAATGGGTTTTCATTATAATAAGTTGTTGAGATGCTGGGATTTATAGAGGTATATAGTCCCACATTGGTTAACTAGGACCTCGGCTGTGTCTTAATATATCCTTGAGCCATCTCCACCTATTGTCTTAAGGTTTTAGGTTGGACCCCTAAGTGGTGTTTCGTGGGTTACCCCACTTCATTTAACACAGGCCTTTTTAGTCGGCCTACAAAATGGGTAGGAGGTAAGAATATGAGATTAGTCAAGTGGGTGAGTTTACTCCGAATTCGTGGGGTTATTTGAGTCGGGCTTTATTGTACTCTTCATGTAAGAAGTTAGCTAATTCAAGTCCTAGAGTTCTTAGGAAAGCTGGTTAGGTTTTACTTTTCAGATTATGCTAGGGAAATTAGAACCCTAGTTTGACTAGGAGAGTCAAATACCAGTCTATTCTTGCTATTCCAAGTGGTAGTTCAACTTCCAAGTCAGCTCAGGAGATGTTTATTAAAATTATATAGAGATGTAATGGCCAATGCCCTACCCCATAGTTTTATGATAATAAAGTCGAGTTTTTCAACTATTCTGCTGCAAGAGATTTACAGTGATTGTTTGAGCGGATTCTCAGGTGGCTTGGAGGTTTCCAAGGACTAACCGCAGTTGAATTCCTATACTTATTTATTATCAACTCTCAGGTCAGTCCTTCCACCCATAGCTACCTACGGTTCCCATGTTTTCTAGTTAATTTTCTGCGAGCTCAGATACCCTATACTTTTCAGTTCCAATTCTGAATCTGAATTCAAGTGGCTAAATTCTATGATCTCTCAACTCTGCCCTTTTCTCCTATTAATAGAATCACTCTGCGGCAACCCTGTTTTGGTCCCAAATTTCTGAGATCTTTAACCAGCAGAATAACCTCATCTAATAGGTCACTCAACCTGAATCCATCTAATCAATTATCGAATAGTTATTAAATTTTCCCCATATATCTCTATTCTGAAATTTCTAGTTTTAGTTCTTTGTTAGATATCTGTGTTGGAGCTCCTATTCTGCAGATCATCTTCTTAGGTTCTATTCTAGAGTCTGAGAAATCATATTTGCTATTATTACTCTGGGAAAAGAACACTGCTTGGTTGCTAGCCCTTACGCCTAGACACAGGATTGGTGAAATGACCATCCAGCCCCCCATGTTGGATGCCTGGGCACGCACTCCCATTGGCCCCCACGCTGGCACAGGGGCCACGTGACCAACTAGCATTCTCTCTTCCCATTACTCTTATCTTTTTCTTTGATTGAAGTATGGCTAACCTGATCTTATTTCTTGTTACAGGTAGGTATTTAATTCTCTAGATTTATTTTAATTCAGGTCATGAAAAGAGTAGAGGTGCAGGATGTTCACAAGGGAAGGAAACCTGCATATATCAACTGTTTGCTTGCAAATTTGCAGCAACTAAGAGTTCTCTCACCAATTGGCATGAGATTAATTCAATTTCAAGTTTCTTCTTTTAATCCAACAAAACCCACTAACACTACAGAATCAATCCTACTTGACTCAAACCCAAGCCTAACCTTTAAAATACCTGATTGAGATTGTGGGATCATACATCCTACATCATAAACACATCTTTATCATTCTTAACCATAATTACTTCAATTCAGAGTAGTTTGTTTCGTCTGTACATTAACACCTTAATTTCCTGCACAAGAAATGGTCAATTAGTCAAATCACAAATCCTACCAATACAAACTAGCAGCAGAAGAACTTTAAGGAATAATTAGGCTGGACAGTCAATTGAGCCCACTAGAGCACCAGTTAGATAAATGGACCCAACCCTTATGTGAAGCATTAAAAAAGGGGATTGGTTGGTGATCCAATTTTTTTTCTTTTGGATATATTTAAAATCATCATATTAGAGATTCACTAGAATTTCGGAAATTTATGTTATAACATTCTCAATTGCAATTGAGGTTTAGCATCATTAAAAACATTATAGTTCCACAGTTAAAAAAATTTCCACAGTTATTTTTATATAAAGCCAAGTATTTCTAGTTAAAATTTGATATTGCATCAAGGAGTGCAAGCCTGCAAGGTTTAAAATAGGAAGGAAGTGGGTACAGGTCCAGAAAATGAGAGCATCAATATAAGCTCTTGATCAATATGCACAAGCAAAAACCAGTGGTAAATTTGCAGGGGGAAAAGGCATTGGTATATACAAATTCAAATTCAAAAGCTACAAATAATTTGCTAGTAAGACAATGATGAGAAGATAATAATGAAAGGGGGAGAATCCCCATTTGGCAGTAACATTCACATAGAAAACAAAAAACATTACTCAAAATATCATCATTTAGTAAGGTGTAGAAATAGTTTTTCCATCTCTTGTTGATGTCCTCATTCCTTTTTAGTACTTTATCATCTTCACTGTTAATGCATCTTTCAACCATGTTAGATGCAATAAAAGTGAAGACGATAAAATACTCATAAGGGATGAGGACATCAATGAGAGATGGAAAAACTATTTCTACAGCTTACTAAATGAGGACATTTCGAGTAACAGTGTCTTGGAAGGTTGCAATTCCCATTAAGATACCACATGTCATAGATATACGAAAGAATTGGGTGCCTGAAGTAAAAGAAGCATTAAGGAGGATGAAAGTAGGTAAGGCACCAGCTCCAGATGGGGTTCCAATAGAAATGTGGAAGAGATTAGGAATCCATGATTTATCTTGGCTAACTAAATTAATTAATAAGATTATGAACACAAGAAAAATTTTAGATGATTGTAGGAGAAGCATTGTTGTTCCAATTTATAAAAATAAAGGTGATATTCAAAGATGTAATAGCTATAGAAGCATAAAACTTAGTCATACTATGAAATTATGTGAGAGTTATTGAAACTCGCCTGAGACAAGAAACTAATATTACGGATAACCAATTTAGTTTTATGCCAGGAAGATCAACGACAAAAGCTATTTATGTACTTAGGAGACTCATAGAAAGATTTAGAGAATGTAAGAAGGATCTCAATCCAGTCTTTATTGACCAAGAAAAAGCTTATGACAAAGTCCCTAAAGAGTTAATATGACAAGTATTAGAGAAGATAAATGTTTTCAGGTAAATAAGTGGACATACTTAAAGATATGTATAATGGTGTGGTGACTTGTGTAAGATCGGCAGGGGGATAGGGTAGTGAATTCCCAATTAGAATTGGGTTACATCAAGGATCAGCTTTAAGTCAATATTTGCTTGTGCTAATCATGAATGAGTTGACTAGAGGCATTCAAGATTAGATCCCTTGGTGTGTGATTTTTGTTGATGACATTGCTTTGATGGATGAAACAAGAGTAGGGATAAACACCAAGTTGGAATTTTGGAGATTAACCTTGGAATCAAAAGGTTTTAACATAACTAGAACAAAAATAGAGTATATGTAACTTTAGTACAACAGTAGGAGGGAAAATGAGGTGGTGAAAACTGAGAAGAGGGAGATATCACAAAGTGATTATTTTAGGTATCTAGGCTCAATAAAAAATAAGGACGGAGAAAAAGAGGATGATATTACACAAAGAATTAAAATAGAATGGATGAAGTGAAGACGTGTGTCTGGACTCCGGAGTGTTATGATCGAAGTATTCCTTTAAAACTTAAAGAAAAATTTTAGGGTAAATTATGCAACACCCCCTGGTTTTCAAATGAAACTCAACTCACCCCCTGATTTTTGAAAATACTCACCGTCCCCCTATATTAGAGCCTTATATTACAATTTAGTCCCTACCGTTAGTTTTATGCGGTTAAGTTATGAAGTCAACAAGTTAAATATTTTTAAAAATCCCTAAACTACCCTTGACCACTGTAGAGTTACTTTTTTACCCTTGATTTAAAAACCCCAAAACTATATGTGAGTTCTTACTCTTTTATTTTTTAATTAAAAAAAGGAATCGGAGAGGGAATATTCCCCCTCCTTCCCAAAATCGCTAAACCGAGAATGGAGAAAACCCATTTAGGGTTTTAACAACCACCACTGCGGTCTCTTGCGGCGACCGAACCAGAGGCCGACACGGCTAAGCTTAGACACGGCGAACAACCGTCAAGGTCCGACGGCCATAACCCCGGCCTCGGATGCCAGTGAAACCCAAAAAAAAACCCCGAAACCCCCTTTTCCTTGTTCGGCGAAGAAAGCCTGGTGAAGAAAGCCATGTAACTAAAGATTGCTACAACATATTGGGTCATCGATTTTATCAAACACCTGGGCTGCAATCTATGACTAAAACACCCTTCACGTTCCCTGACACAGGAAACAAATTCACTGCTCTAGGTTGTGACACCCAGGGAACGCTTCAAGGCACCTCTACTTACTTCACGAATGGGTGTAGCATGTTTTCTATGACAGGATCAGATGTGATCAGCGGTCAGTGCACAGGCATCGGCTGTGATCTCTCACTTATCTTGATCTCTATCTTCTAATCTATTGTGGTTGGAAGACTTGAAGATAGTAAAAGCATGTCTTCTTGGTGGGGAAGGAAGTCTCATAAGAGCAGCAAAGACCAAAATGCGGCAGCCTCAGAAGATGAAAAACAACACCAAGATTACATCCAAAAAAAAAATTTGTTAAGAAGGATAAGAAGACGGCAAGGAGAAGCCCACGAACTTCGATGACGTTTCTGCAATTCTTATCAATCGTAGCTCGCTCAGAACTAGTCTAGAAGGTTTGAAGCTTGAAAGCTTGATTAGTTTAATTCCTTTGAAACAGAGAAATCCTGAATGGGGTCAAATGGCTAAACAGGTTGCAAGTTAGACTTTGGATTGGAAATGGGAAAGTGAAAGGAAAACTGCAAACAGGAAGAAGGAGAAGAAGCCACGGTTTCGTGTGACTGACTTGCCTCAGATGAGGGTAGCGGCCCCGGTTTCAACCATGGCTGTGGCGGTGGCAACAGGAAGAAGGAAAAGAAGAGCAGCAGAAGCAGAGAGGGTATCTAAAGTACATTTTCTACAAACGTTGGGTACCTCAATTGTCATTGTTTATCTTATTATGGTTGAGGTTAAAATTATCATTTCACTTTTTGGTTTGATTTAAGTAAACACCGTTACTTTAGAGGGGGATGGTTGAGTATTTTCAAAAACCAGGGGGTGTCGTGCAATTTACCCAAAATTTTATAGGACAATCATAGGACCGGCAATAAGGCATGGAGCTGAATGTTGGGCAGTAAAGAAACAGCATATAGATAAACTTAGTGTGGCCAAGATGAGGATGTTGAAGTTGATGTGTGGTAGAACTAGAAAGGATAAAATAAGGAACAAACATATTGATCTAATTTAGGAGTAGATTAGCTCTGATTTAGGAGTAACTCTGATACATGATAAGCGGCGAGAAAGTAGTTTGAGGTGGCATGAGTATGTGCAACGGAGGCCTTTAGATGCTCCAGTACTGAGGAGTGATTTGATTCAGATTGAAGAGGCTAAAAGAGCCAGGGGTAGACACAAAATGACTCAGGGAGAAGTGGTGAGGAAAGATATGCATAGCTTAGGCCTCGTAACAAGTATGGCTTTGGGTAGAGCTGTTTGGAGGGTAAGGATCATGTAGTTGACCCCATTTAATTGGGACAAGGCTAAGATGAGTTGAGTTGAATATTCACATATAGAATACAGAAAGAATTAAACAGTATAAAATTCCAAAACTAACTCTGTCCATGGATTTTCCACAGTATACCTAAGGCGGCAAGAGAAGGGAAATAACAAATATAACATGATATATCATTAGTAAAGAGAGCACCGCTCTAACCTTCATGCCATTCCTCGTAGCCTATCACAGTGAGGTGTTGGATAATTCCTGTTCCAATGCCGCCGTTGAAGCTCCACATGACAATAGCGTCCTAGTGTATTCTTGTAATCCCTCACCACAAGATCCTCAAGCTTAGCACGAGAAGGACTTCCAAGTGGGAATTGTTGATCAAAATTGGAAGACTTAACAAAAAATTCAACCCCATGTTCCTCAGTGACCTTGGGAATATAGTAAGAATATGTCTTCTGCAAAGAATAATTAGGCTCTGAGAAAGGAAGATAGGCTAGCAAGAAGATCACCAGGAATGGTAAGATTTGAAGAAGAACCAAAAGATTAGGCCCTCCTCCATTACTATTTTCCCTTTGTTGACTACCCGTTCCTCTAGTCCTATAAACATGGGCAGTCCGAAACATGTCTGCCTGCCCAAAGAACGACCTGAATATTTCATCGGGGTCGAAATCATCATCAAAGTAGTCATGTGCAGTTCTCCTCCTCCTCCTCCTGACATTGTGTTGCTGATTGTATTCAAATTCTTCAACAAGACCTGTTTGATCGTACTGCCTCCTTGAATCTTCATCACTCAAGCACTTGAAAGCCTTGCAAACTTTCTTAAATGCCTCTTCAGAACCTGGGGCCTTGTTCTTGTCAGGATGAACCTTGAGAGATAATTTCCTGTAAGATTTTCTAATCTCCTCAACCGAACAGGTTCTTTCCACCCCAAGAATTGCATAGTAATCCTTGTTTTTCTTCACTTCTCGGATCAGCTTAACGTGCTCTTCGGTATAATTCCGCACTCCATTTGACAACTCAGGAGATTTAGATGGACTAGGCTCTTTCTGATTTTGACCAATGGGCTTTTGCTCAGTGGAAGAGGTGAATTCCATAGAATCTAAGTTTTCGCACGCAGCATGTAGATCATCAACCTGCACGTCATGGTTAAGGCGTTGTGCAATTCTGATGAATTTCAGAGCACGTTGTTTGTCGCCAGAAGCAATAGCAGCTTTAGCTATTCCGATGCATCTCGCTGCTTCATCCTTGTTACCATCCATGATTGATGTTCCTATTCAAAATCCTAGTGCCACAGAGAATCCCAATACCCCAAAAAAATATTCTCTTCGACAACAGTTTCGCGGAAGGTGAAATCAGATAAATTCTTCACCTATGAAAACCAATCAGAGCAGAAAATTGAGAAGGTTTGAAATTAAATCTACCTCAAACCCTCATATCAGATAATCAGAAACCTCAAAATTAAAGCACAGGCCAAACTCCAAGAAAGGTAATTCAGGATCTCAGGAAAGACAAATAGGTTTGCGAGCCTACCTCCCATGAATTATCCAGAAACCTTAACAGATCCACAACCAGAACACAGATTCAGGGCCTCCTCCACGAACAAAACAACTAAACGCCGAAACTCACGAATCTAAAAATTGACCTTATCATCTAAAAAATCAAAGCAAACGAGATGTTCCATCAATTCAATCCGAAACCCTAATTCATAGTCACAGATTATTCTAAACCCAATCTGTTTGAAGGTAAAGCAAAACTTAAATCATATTCAGCTTCATCCTTCCAGAATACAAAAGCGGATTGAAGCTAACCAGATTAAGAACCCCAAACTCTCTTCTTGAAAATGAGAGACGTCATAGTTAATTAACTCTGCACACATTTCCGATCCGACCGGATAATTTTAAAACAAAAAAAGTAGACGGGCACAATTTCAACGAGAACTTGCCACGTGTTTTATATGATTGGAAGCAAACGATCGGAAACTGCGAGGAGGAAGCGAAGCGTGGAATAAAGTGTTCGGGGAACGCTAAGATGACTCGCTAGTTGAGTTACCTAAATAAAAGATTCAAAATGATCCGTAGATTCTTCACTGTCTGATCTATGATTTAATGTTGAAAGTTTCACTAAAATTTTCCTGGCCGTCCAATAAATAGGATGTAACAATGGATATAAATTTAAGGGCGATGATTTCGTATGACACCAGTGTGGGGAATCACCCACACCGCAATGCAGTGTGGAGAATGGTATCATCAACATGGCCCTGCATGATCATGATAGAAGATAAAAAGAAAACTCCACAGTCCACTGAATCGTGCGAGATTTTTTTTCTAAATTTAAGGTAAAAAGAACTCTGTTGGGTGGGGCAGGGCAGGGGGGCTGTGGTGCCTACGCTTAGACATAGAAGGGGATGAAATAACCCCATAAAAGACAGAAAAATGGCCCTTGTTGATGCCTCCGCATGCGATTCCATTGCCATGGGTCATGCTCCCCTAAAGTAAACACTTCCCCTAAATTTAATTAAGGAGATGGTTTCCTACTACTCCAATGTGGGGAGGAAACTACACCAACGGTTGTCCCATAAAAGTATCATCCACATGGACCCACATATTCTAAGTTTGAGAGAGAAAATAATAACTTTCATGGAGGAAAATTGGACTGGGGCATTGTGAGAAAGTTTTTCCCATTTAATAACACAAAGTGACAAGTTGTGAATGCGTCTAAGCAGGATATATAAGACCTTTTTTTCGGGGGTGGGGAGGGGGGATAAGGGATAAAAAAAGAAACTTAAATTAACCGAGGCTCAGATCCAAAATCAAAGTCAATGTACAAAAGAAGGATAAAGGTTTTCCCGGAGCAGATTATATTAGCTATTTTGTGTCCATTGCTCTCCCTCACATGAAATGACCTTGTTGTCTTTCCTATGTACGATACCATTTTGTCACACCTCATTAATGCATTCCACTATTCCTGCTTGCTTCGAGACTCTCGCTTTGCTTTTATGGGATCTAAAAAGGTTTTATGACCCTTTCTAGACTACCACAATGGCGGGAGCCTCGTTCACTGGGTATGCTCTTAAAAAGAAAAAAGTTGCTTTTGATATATCAAAGCAAGATTCTATTTGGCTGGTGATTAAAAGACTTCTGCAACTATAACATAGTGTCTGCACTATCCAATATGTAAACAAGGCTCTTACAAAATAATTTCCATTGGTTATTCCCCAAAACCCTTGCATTTTTCTGCTACAATGGCTACAGCAAAGGATGGTTAGAGTATTTCATCAGGAGAAAAATAATGATTGTTAGAGCAGAAATTAGTTTCTCAAACCAAGCTTTTGTTCTTGATTAATTTTTGTACACAGCAAGCACCAGCTATTATCAATCATCACAATGGCTGCATCTATGTATGAAGCAAACAAATTTCTGGACCTTAGCTTGGAATTAATCTCAAACCCGTATCCTTCCCATAACAAATAAATGACTTACAAAACCTTCAATCCAAGTCCTTATGCATACAACTGAAACAGCACCATCCAACAGAGATTAGTTAGGTCCACCACACACATACCAGAAACCAAAATCCAGGTCCCATTATAGGCCTTGTCACAATAAGTCACTTGTTTTCATATATTACCAACTCAATTCTTTTATTTCTATTCTATAAAAAAAACTGTTTGAACCTGGCAACCAAAAAGCATTCCCCTCCCCCCCCCCCCCCACTCATAATAATCCAAACTCAGTCCCTTGTCCCAAGTTCCAACAGATGCATAACCCCGAACCTTAATTAATCTGAGAGTTTTAAATCCATATATTGGAACTCGGTAGAACCATTGACTCGGACAAACATTTGTTTTCCGATCAACTGGAATGGAGCTTCCAGTGTACAGTTCAGTGTATTATACAGAGCACAAAGTAGATGACACTCCCAAAAAAAAAAACACCTAAATTAGCATTTACAACTTTTGCATGGATATACGTACTAATAAAAGAATTTTTACATGGACACATGAAAAAAACAAAGATGTACCCAGTGCACGAGGCTCCCACCACTGCAGGGTCTGGGGAGGGTCATATGTACGCAGCCTTACCCCTGCTTTCGCAAAGAGGCTGTTTCCAAACTCAAACATGTGAGGCCATGACCACTTGGTCACAATGGAGCTACTCTTACAATTGCACCAAGGCCCACCTTCAGAATGGCACACAAACTAATTTTCTTCATCAGAATCAAAAGACTGTCTTCTCCTCAAAGATTCCAATACATCTGAAGGACGATCCCCTCGAGAAGCTGTTCCTACTCTGGAAGACTTGAGCTTGGGCATGCTAATGGATTGAAGAGATGGGGAAGCTACACCCTGATTCACTTCCCTGAGCACAGACCTAGCTGTAGCCTCAGCCGCCATATCTGCCATTACTGATGAGACTTTCAGGGCATTTCCTAACTTCTCAGCTAACATTTCATGAACATCTGTTTGATTAGCATGTTTGGAAACAGCATAAGCATGGCCTGTGGGTGTACTATATCCATTGGACCTCTGCATGGTGGAGACAGCTTCAGCTACTGTAGACTTGGCCTTGGCTGCTTCATACTTCTGAATGTCATAGATGAGCTCCTTTTGAAGCTGCTTGTCAGCAATTAACATGTCTTCAATCTCATTCTTGTAGTCCTTGAGAAGCACTCGGAGGCATTCCATGAGGCAGCCTGTGAGAGGACTGTTCTTGCTCTCTAGTAGCCTCTTCAATTCTATGAAGATGGGGATGGCATTCTGGATCAAACTCTTCTTAACTGCTTGTATGGCCACCTTCCCTCTGACAGCAGCCAGGGCTGCTCCACTTTCCTCGTCCATCTCTGTTGTGTCAGTTGCAGATCCACGGTTGGACTGGATGCGCATCTCTTTACATGCAAGTATTTGAAGAGCATCCTGTCAATGTGAACCACATAATAATTACCAAACAACATTTTACATGAACTAGATACCCACAGCTGTAATCATATAAAACTTAGTATCCCGTCATCGATATTATCCAGATGACATAAGAAAATCACTGTAGAGAAATAGTAGTGTGAAACATTGTTCTGATACATTTATTAATTTATAATCATACCTGCAGTACAGCCTGTCCTGTTACATCTTCAAGATTGAGCAAGCCATCTGATGCCGCAGCAAGGATCTCTGAACAGAGCTTCGCAGAAGTTGCCAAAAGATGCTCCGGAGCCATTTGTTTCAGCAAAGCAATGTAAATTTGCATCCTTTGTGACCTTGACTTTTCATCATGACCTCTGCAACAATTATTACTATTATAAGTTCTGACATCTAAAAGAAATTACTCTTCCCTAACTCCAATAGCCTACCGGATTGAGAAAAGTCGCCTATCAGATTGTGAACTTTGAGACTCACTATGTCCCGAATGGGCATGGCAGTCATTCAGGACAAAGATGGCTTCCACAAAACTGTTATATGCTAGAAGAGGTGCCTTGGCTGCAAATCCATGAAGCACAAATCAATTCAACAGCAAACTTATGAGGTGGCATCCATAACAAATTACATCAAACATGGTAGGTAACAAGGTCAAGGACATAGATTTTGGGTGTCTAATATGGTACAGATACAGGTTGTCTATCAGACAACAGATGTGAAAATATTGGCTATGGGTGCTTATAGGTTTCGTTTGTCAAAGGTCTGGTGGCTTTCCCCACCAAAATGTCTTGTATCCCCTGCTCTCTTCAACAGGTCTTCTGATTTTGCAATAAATACTTTTGGGTGGCTGTGCTGACCTCCCTTGATAAAAAAAATTAAAAATAAAAAGACATGGTAAGTGTGGTGATGTAAGCATGTGACATCCCAAAATTCTGTAAAAGTGTTGCTCAAGGTGTACACTCCTGCAGGACAGCAACATTCAAGTCGGCACTTCTGGACAGATTTTTTCTTCAGGAAAAAAGAGGAAGAGATTCCTTGCAGGGAGGAAGTAAGAGTTATAACTAGATATCTTAGAATGAAATGAAAATATAATCATAACTGATGTTGCCCACAGGAAAAACATAATTATCGAGTACATATATGGAAATGCCGTGTGTTAGGATTGTGTCAGAAAATGACACTAAACATATGCACATGTCTCAGTTTAGCAACACAGAAAGTGTCAAGACGCCATCACCTTTTAAGATATTCCCGAAGAGAAAATCCGCCAGCTGCCTAATCTTCTCTGATTCATCAACAAGTGACAAAAGAAATCGAAGAAAGAGTACTCCTCTCCACTTCACATAGTCCCTCTGTCAATGAGAAATAAAATTTTAAATTAATAGTGCCCAACCAAAAGTGTGATAGGATTGAATAAATGATAAAATAAATTATAGGATTCAGGAAACAGACACAGACCTGTGACAATCTTGAAAGCAGAATAAATGTCTGCCTTCTCACAACTTCACATGGATCACAAAGGCAGTTAGTGATCTTTGGTATATAACTGTAGAAGCATAAATTCAATAGTGTCACCCATTAAGAAAGCAAAGATATTATTTCAAACCAATTCTGGTCTTTATTTACATCGGCCTCACCAATCAACTAGTGCAGTGTAATGTACACAGAAATCTGCCATTATCACAATGATATTGTTGCGAAGGGCTGCACAGTCACTTTTTTCAAGCTCCTGAACAAGCACTAATAGCAAGCTGTTAGTCAAGCTGATTTAAAGAACGTGGACTGAAGGCAGCATGGGATTGAGAGCTGAACCTGCACAAAAAGAGGAATATAACGCTTTGCAAGTGTGGCATCAGCAAGACAGATCTTCCCCATAGTTAGCCATGATTGAATGTAAAGTGAAGGGGCTGTCTGCTTTATAGAAATTGTAGGTCCAGGTAGTTTTCTCAGCTTTGGCTCGGAGTTCCTTGAAGTGATTATAGTGTGTAAAATAGGAATGATGCCATTCAAATCTGCAGAAGGACAAACCATAACCAGAGACCCAATAGTGTATAAAGCTGTAACAGCTTTCAACAAGGAGCGAGACGCGGTTGCCCTTCTCTTCCCAGTCCTACCCACACTTGTAGGTGGTGTTACAAAAATATTGTGTTTGTTTGCCTCCGATGCACCTTCAATGTAGGTTTCAAGAATTTTCAATGCTTCAGAAAGCAAAAGTTGTACCCACTTCAACACAAGTGCATCACCCTCCTCCTTGTTCAAAGCCTTTTGCTTACACAAAGTTCTGAGGGCTTTTACATGAGCATTAACCTGCAATAACATTTCTTAGTTTTTGTGAGGACAAGAAGCATAGGTGGCCTACAGTTTGCAAAAGTTGGATCTAGTTCCAGATATATGGGAGAAAATGTCAAAAAGAAACTAAGAAACATTTTAAAAAACAATACTTAGAAGTTCAAGATATGCATGTATTCCGCAGAAAAATTGAATGTCACTTATTGACAATCTTCTTCCTGGTAACTTTCTCATTCACTGACTGTATAAGACAAATCAAAATAACTCAAAACATTTGATTGTCAAAATAATGCAGTCTGCCTCTCTTTTTTTTTGAAAAAAAAAAACAAAAACATTATCAATGTCTCGTTGAAGATGAACGTGGGCATAATGGAATCACTGCTTACTGCCAGGGTGATAAGAAGAGGTTTAGCTTGGATTAAATTTAAAAAAAACAATTGCAATTTGGGCTAAGCCAACTGACTCACAGTTACATACCTTATAAATTTCTACCCTTTTCAGGTTGTTTGAGTGGATCTTACCTTTAAAAAAAAGTTCCCAACATCAGCCCTTAATTAATGGTAACAAGATATTTATTGCATGGATCCTTCTTGTTACAAAGCCAGAATCTGACTGATCAAACCGAGAGACACAGAGGAAGAGAGAAGAAGAGAGGAGAGAAAACTGGGTTGCTGCAAGCTTGTGGAGAGCAGCCGGCGATTGGAATAGAATAGTTCCCATCACAGGAAGCCTCGCTATTGATAAATAAGAGTTTGAATAATAATAGGTAAGCTGGTTAAGAGTCAATGAAATTACTCCTAGCCTCTTACTTATTATAAATGACATACTAAGAACAGAAAATCCCAAAACCAAACTTAATAGACCAAAATACCCCTAGTTTCCAACACTCCCCCTCAAACTGGAGCATATAGGTCACCCATGCTCAGCTAGTTACAATAGGTGCGAAAACTAGGAGCAAATAATGACTTGGTAAACATATCTGCTAGCTGATTCAAAGACAAACAAACGAAGTCTCAACAAGCTCTTTAAAACAGCATCTCGAACAAAATGACAGTTCACTTTAATATGTTTGGTCCGTTCATGATAGACAGGATTGCTAGCAATGTATATGGCTCATAGTTCGAGAACTCGTGAGATCTCGCCAAGTTTCTCGGTTTTTTGAAAAAACAAGACGAGAATTAAGGCGATTTTCAAAAGTGTGAGATCTTGCTGAGATCTCGATCTCGGTTCGATATCTCTTTTTGAACCATTTTTATTAGCCATCTTGTCCATATCTCGCCGAGATCTCGAATCTTGGGTTGATATCTCAGTTTGATCCATTTTTAATGCCCATCTACCTTTTTAATGGCCCATCTACCATTTTAATGCCCACCTAAGTTACTCTTTTAATGCCCATCTACCCATTTAATGGCCCATCTACCCTTTTAATGGCCCATCTACATGGGAATTCTATGTGGATTTGGTTGGGGTTGAATACATTAACATATCACATTTTATGTAACATTTTGTTTAAAGATTGATGTATTGTATACTTTAACATTTCTAATGCTTATTTAAGTTGTTTTACATTAATTGAATGTTTTGATTGCTTTCTATTGCTAAACTATGTGTAGAGTAGGGTATTTTAGCACGTCGTCGCCCTCGATGCCTACCAACCTATAGTCTGAAGTGAAACTCATATATGGACTTAGTTTTTGCAAAATCTGATAGTGCCATTATGTTTAAATGGCCTAAAATAGGCTGAATACCAAATTTCAAACTCAAACTAGGTCTAAAACCCACCGAGATAAGGCATCGAGTCAATAATAAAAATGCACCAACTCAGCGAGATCTTGCCGAGATCTCGACTCAACTCGGTATTTCCCAGAACCGAGTTGGTACCGAGATCCGAGTTTTAGAACCTTGATATGGCTACCTGGTTGTCACAATACAACTTCATAGGCACTGGCACAGACAAAACCATTTCAAAAAGAAGAGACCTAAGCCACATCAACTCTGTAGTAGCATGAGCCATAGCTTTGTATTCCGCTTCAGCACTCGACCTGGCGATTGTAGTATGTTTCTTACTTCTCCATGTAACAAGATTTCCTCCAACAAACGTATAATAACCTGTGGTAGAGCGACGATCACTGGCTGACCCAGCCCAGTCAGCATCTGAATAAGCAACAAGATCCATATGTTTATGTGCGCGATAAATCAACCCTTTACCAAGGGTACTCTTCAAATAGCGAAGAACACAAACAGCTCCACCCCAATGAGCCTTTCAAAGGAACTACATAAACTAACTAAGAACACCCACGACAAAGGAAATATATGGTCTAGTAACTGTAAGATAGATCAGCTTGCCCAGTAGACTTCTGTACTAGTATACATTTGTAAGATCACCATCATCTACCCCAAACTTCTGATGAGGGTCCATAGGAACATCCATTGGCTTTGAAGCAAGCATGCCAATGTCAGACAAGAGATCTAGAACATACTTCCTCTGAGATAAGGTAATGTCTGTACTGTTTCTCACAACTTCAATACCGAGAAAATAGTGAAGATCACCTAGATCCTTGGTCTGAAAATGTTGCTGCAAATATGTTTTCATTTCTACAATACCTACTACATCATCACCAGAAATAATATTATCGTCTACATAGAAAAGTAATACAACCACCTTACCACTTCAACGACGAACAAAAACAGAGTAGTCGGAATAACATTGTAAGAAGCCACAAGACACAACTGTAGCACTGAATTTCTCAAACCACGTTGTTTGAGATCATAGATAGCCTTCCGTAACTTACAAACCCGTGTACAATCCTCTGACTGAGCAACATACCCAAGAGGCTGCTCCATATAGACTTCCTCATGTAGATCACCATAAAAAAAAAAAAGCATTTTTAATATCAAGCTAATTCAGCCAGGCAACAAGAGAGAAGGTCTCAAAATAGTCAACTCCATAAGTTTGGGTATACCCCTTGGCAACCAGACGGGGTTTGAACCGCTCAACAAAACCATCAAGAAGATACTTAATAGTGTAAACTCAGAGACACTTGACAAGGTCCTTATCAGGTGGCAGATCAACAAGACTCTAGGAATTACGGGTCAAGGGCATCCATTTCAACATCCATTGCAGCCTACCAGCTAGGAAGACGAAGTGCCTCAGTATGGTTTTTACACAACAGTGGTAAACAAGGACATGGCAAAATTATGGACAAAAGGAGGTAAATGGTTTAAGGAAACAAACTTGTCAATAGAATATATGACATAGATTTCTACGACTAGGAGCGTGTACGCACCTTTATGCAGGGCGATTGGTAAGTAAGTAGGCAAGGAAGGAGGAGGATCTTCACCAAAGGAGGCAAGAGGAGGAGGTGAAATCGTCAGACCAGTAGGAATCGCACTCGGGGTTGAAGACTTGTCCTATCGCTGATACACTTGTAAGGGGGTGAAAACAGAACTAAGACAGGAAGACGAAGGAAAGCAAGGACTATCCTAAAAGAAGGTGACATCTACACTCACAAAACACTTGTGAGAGATAGGATCATAACACATGTACCCTTTCTGGGTACGAGAATATCCTAGGAAAACACACTTGGTCAAACCGCCAGGCAAACTTGTCAGTGGAGCCGTGTAAATTATGAACAAAACACACACACCCAAAGACACATGCCAGTAAAGCAGAAACAGGTGCGCCCAAAAAACAACGAAAAAAGGGGATTTATTAGCAAGAATAGGTGAAGGCAGGCGGTTAATCAAACAACAAGTAGTCAATACGGTTCATACCAGAAGTACTTCACGACATGCATATGAAACATGATAGCGCAATCTACCTCTAGAAGATGCCTATTGTTGCGTTCGGCCCCCCATTTTGTTGTAGGGTATAAGAACAACTAATCTAATGAATCATGCCACGGTCAACACAAAAAGAAGAAATGTCATTTTGGACATACTCTAATGCATTGTCATAACTAAAAAACTTTAATAAACATACCAAACTGAGTTTTTATTTCATTATAAAATTTTTTGAATACAAATAAAAACTCGAAACAATCCTTCAAAAGGTACAACCATATAAGACGGGAATGGTCGTCCACAAAAGTGACAAAATACATAAAACCTTGTTTATTCGTGACACGACAAGGACCTAGATGTCCGAATAGACTAAAGTAAATAATGACAAACTACGAGCCACAGATCGAGAAGGAAAAGACACACGGTGGTGTTTTCCCAACTCGTAAGCTTCACACGCTAACCTAGACACGAACTGAAAAGAATGAAATAATAATTTTAACCTAGCTAAGAACAGAAGACCTAAGCGACAATACCACTGGAAAGGAGTCACCCCACCAATAGATGCAGTAGCAGCGGAAGAAGTAGCAGCACCACTGGTGAGATAGTACAGTCCATCTTTTTCATGCCCTCCACCGATCATCTTTCTCGTGTAAAGATTCTGAAAAACACAATGAGTGGGAAAGAAAGTCACGGAGCAGTGTAAAGCTTTAGTAAGCTGACTAACAGAGAAGACTTAAAAGAAACTGAGGAACATGCAACACAAAGGAAAGACTAATAGAAAGGGTGGGAGCTACTGTACCAAAACCAATAACAGGTCTACAAACCCATAGCCAATATGACAGATGAAGGATGGGAGGTATTAGATAAAGAAATAAATAAGGTAGACTTACAAGTCATATGAGAAGAGGCCCCGGAGTCAATAATCCAGGGAGAAGAGGGGGTAGAGAAGAAGGCAGATGTATATGCATGAGCTAAAGTAGCAGCGGAAGAGGAAGGTCCAGAGGATATACTACTGGACGCCTTGAGACTTTGTAACCGATGTAATATCTGAGATATATAATCACAATTCGTACTGCTAAATGAGCTGCCACCTTTAGTTTGACCAGGTCTAGAATTACTAGTAGGAACAACACCAGCACTCCAATCAGATACTCCATGACTGGCTGATTGGGATACTTAATCTGGCTTACCATGCTTGTTCCAACAATAGTCAACAATATGACCAGATTTACCACAATGAGTACACCTCCTATTGGAGCAATCACTAGACTAACTTCCAGTACCACGACCACCACCATTATGGCCTCCCCCTGTACTACGGCCTCTTCCACGACCACAGCTAGCAATAAAAGAACAGTTATCCTTGGAGGAGGATTCAGCCTTAGTAGGAGCAGCAATACGCTGAAGACGAGAAAAAGTATTAGCAAGTGTAGGAACTGTCTCACCAGTAAGCAAGTGACCCTTGACGGCCTTCAGATCAGAATTCGTTGCCCTAAGCCTTCAGCTTCTCAATATCGGTACTAAGAAAAATTAAATACTCAAAGTATTAAGCTCTGCTTCCAAGTTGAGAAGAAGGGATTGAGGGAATAGATTGGCTAATTAGAAACGATAGAGGTCATTGCATATTTATAGAGATATAATCAATTACAAATATGGTATGAAGTAAGATTGACGCAGCGCTCTTATCCTAACATACAGTGAACCTAGATGGTCTAGTCATCTAGTCTATCCTTAACAGTGTGATACACAAACAAGACATAAGGCCTAAGACACGCAAGAAATAGGACACTAAGAATGACTAGTATCCAACAGTTGTTTTGAATATCAGGTTTCTTGTTGATTACAGTGAGTTAGGATAAGTAAAGAGAGAAGCAGAAGTATAGAGGAAGAAGAGAAAAAAGTATGAAATGGAGAAGAGAAAATAGCAAGCTCCTCCCCCCCCCTATGTTTATTTAGAATAATCACAAAAGACTAATCAATTGACATTTACAGCAAAGATCGTTATGTTTTTCTCTTTCCAATATCCAAATTCCCTTTATACATGGGACATTTGTCCCAAGTATGACACCCAAAACTGATTTACAGTTAACCAAATGATGCAGATTCATCATCAAAATGGACTTATTTCTTTAGAAAAAGTCTAGGATTGAGATATCCCAAGGGTTTTTTATGTAATAGGCCACTTTTATGGGCCTAAAGTTGGGGTACATGAGTTCCATACGGGATTAGCCCTATACTTAGTTTATTTTCATGTTTTTAATGTTTTAAATTGAACCGGTCCAAAGCTGATTTGAAACAATGGTTCAATTTTAGTGATTTTATTAGTTTTTCTTTTAGTTGTTTAATTGGGCTGGATTAGGACTCTATTTTGAGTCTATTTCAGTTTCCTAGTCAGTTTAAGTTAGCTAATAGGTTAAGGATTGGGTTAGGCATTTCCTTTTTAGTGTTTAAGTCTATTTTTGAGTCTTCTATATAAGTTTGTAAGGGAGGCCAGCATTGAATACGAATTTGATTAATAAAAACTCAGCTTTATGCTTGCTGCCTTTGTTGCCGCCTTTGCTCCATCGTGAGTGTGCCTTGTGAGTAATGTCAAGGTTGCCTTGTGAGTAATATCAAGGTGAAGGGATTGGTGGATCTCCAATCGACACCTTGCATCGTGAAGATCGGGAGGGCTGCTACTTATCTCCTTGCATCTTGTAGATCGGGAGACCCCATTGTTCATCTTCAAAGTTGCTGCCATTGAAGATCAGTGTCCAAGTAAGTACTTTACAGTTTCAGCAATCACCCTTCTTCTCCTAATCCTCTAAACCCAGCCCCATCAATCCCCATTGCCAATACTCAATCATTACTATTTTCCTCATCCACCATTAATACCATAGATCCATTAGACTCCCCTAAACCTGTCTAGCTTTACCATATAAGACTCATCCCCATTACCCTAACCCTAACCCTAAATTTGACCTAAAACCTCAATTCTGCCTCCATCGAACCAACAGTTCTACAGGTCCTGGTTGTCTGGCTCCAAGTAGGTCTCCAACCTATCTAGGACTATATTACCAATGCCCCCCCCCCCCAACTCCCTCCTGCCCAAGAGAGAGTTTTTGAATTTTTAAGGAGTGAGTGTACTCAGTCAACATTCTTGTTGTACACCTATGCAAAAGCTAATGTTGTGAAAATGAGAATCCCCTAGTGCACAAAGCAATGCACACATTTCACAAAGGCACAAATTAAAACATATCACACTCATCACAGTCGTTCAGAAAATCTGAGAAATGCATAATTGTCGCACAATAAATGTAAATGGCCTATTATCCTGGTTAGAGAATCATGATATAAAAACCAGACCAAACTGAGCTTGTTTCATCTGATACCATTTAACAATTGCATTAGCTAGTTAGAAGTTTAACAATATGCTTGTAACTAATTGATCATAATAATAAAATAAAAGGATAAGAATTCAAAACAACAAGCAAAGATTTGTTATGTTTACTTATCAAATATTGGGCTTAATAGTCATGTCCTAATACATGGGGAAAGCATTATTCCATACTCACATTAGGTTCTTATCCGTGTATTGCTATTCTTCAATAGCAATTGACAACATTTGTAAGAAGCAGCACCTAGTTGTTAGCATTAAAGACAACGGCAAAGTGAGACCCTATACTTAGCATTGAAGACAACTGCCAAGAGAGATGCCAGGGCTTAAGCTGCCCATACGAACAAAGCAGCACCTGGTTGCGTGGTTGCTCAGATTAATTTATTGAAGAAAGGAAAAGTTAAAAAAAAAAAAAGTGGAAGAAGAAGAAGGCCAGGGAAGATAGAGAGAATGGGCTCAACTTAGTTCAGGGATAAGAAAGGACTAGAAGAAGAAGAGACCCAGGAGCATGATGTATCACTCAATTACATGTCCAGTGACTAAACATATCAGCAGTTGATAAAGAAAATTAGTGAAGATGACGTTTTGTACACCTAGTGACTTTTCAAGGCAAGCAACTCACTTACAGCTGCTTGCCAAGGTCTAAACAAAGAAGTACCAGCACACCTCACAGCACTTTTGTGCCTAGGCTTGTATTCATGCACTTTTGACAACACTATTGAAAGCCATTGGATAAGATATAAGAATCTCCTCTTCATGTGAACTGATAAGATGGACTGAAGATCTACAACCAAAATTGTGGAGCTGCTGAACTGAGATAAAAGATCACATCCCAACAAATTTTGCTGAACAAAAATCCTAGATCACGTAGAACATAAAGGGTATTAAGTTAGACCAATTTCTACCGCATATGGCCTCTACAGAATGTATAAGACTGGAGAACAGATGAAAAAGAAACATTAACAGCCCTACCACCAATACCAAAGGAGTTTATAAGAATGCATTCTGGACCAAGGTTGGATTCTCAATTTATTGACCACCAGGCCTAACAGAATCCTTTTTAGAAACATTTATGTTAATTAGATCCTCTTTCTGCTCTTGTTTTCACCAAAAGTGCATGTTCGATATTCTGTATTGATTCAGCTCATCTTACGCTGGTTGCACACGAAGCAGGCCACAAAACCCTTCCATAGAGACAAAACAGGCGATAGAACTGTACTAGTTGCCGAACTTTTCGAAGAGAAGGGGCTAAGGCAGGTAGGCACTAACTATAAGAATCCGGGATTCAGCCAAAAAAAAATCTGAGTACGGATTGACGGTTATCCCAGTTTTTGCACCTTTCTCTTTGATTTGTCAACGGTAACGGATGGGTTTCCGCTGCCATTTCAGGAGACAGTGGTCAAGAGCTTGTTCGGTCGGGAAACGCTTCTCAGCTATCACAAAGAGCGAAATATTGATTCAATCGACCTGGAAATACAATCCTGGTGAGAGCTTTTAATCATCATACCCTGCAAGGTGGAAGTCCTTTACCTCAACAAACCATTTACCCGCCAACTCCTCAAAATCTTTATTTCTAACCCAAATTATTTGGTTCTGAGCTTACCTTAAAATAGTAAGCAATTTTAAGGAAAGACTGGCTAACAATATTATGCTAGAACAAGTGGAGGAATCTCATAGGCTAAATAGATCAAACAAAGGAGAACACAGTGGGAAGTACAGTTTAAAGGGTTGTAGGTTTAAGTCCAGATGACATAATGCATAGGCAATTCAGACTGGGAGTGCACATATGTAACGCTGTGGCTGGTAGATTGGTAGAAATAAGAATTACATATGCTGCATAGGTAAACCAGAAAATTATGGCTGGTAGACTGGTAGAAATAAGACTTACATTTGCTGCATAGGTAAAGCAGCAAACTAGGTATGGCGCCTAGGAATTAAAATGTTGAACGAGAACTCGAAAAGGGATCTAGGATTTGTGTTATACATGTTCAGATAAGTTAGGAGGTGGTTCTGATGTAATTGCACATGCTTTATAATTTATTTTCCGCTCTCGGTGAAAGTGAGAACCTATGGGGCCTTAGCAATGAAAACAATAATAGCTAGGATTGATGGGTCATGCAGTTTGGAGCTTTGTGCCTCAAATTATAAGAAAGGAAAGGGTGTTGGTTGTTGGGATAGAACTCTAATTCAAAGCACTGTACGCTAATATGGGAGAGGAGAGGAGAGGACGGAAAATTAACTGCTCCCTTTCCCCAAGTGGCCAAGTCCCTCTAATAGGGGGGTGGACCCCACCCAGGCAGTGTGTTCGGGCAGGGGGTAGGGTGGTCATTCCCCCCCTATTAGAGGAACTTGGGGAAATGGATCGGGCAGGGAAATGGAGCAGATAACGATCGAGGAGGACCATGTCTTTACTTACTAGGATAAGATTTATCTCTCCCAATCTCAAGGCCTGATAAAAAAAAAGGGCATACCCAGTGCACGAGGCTCACGCCATTGCGGGGTCTGGGGAGGATCATACTGTACGCAGCCTTACCCATGCTTTCACAAAGAGGCTGTTTCCAGACTCAAACCAGTGACCACTTGGTCACAATGGAGCAACCTTACCGTTGCACCAAAGCCTGGTAATTCTGACAAATCATAAACTAGTAGATGATTCCAGCATCAAAACAACTTCATTTTAGAAAACCTGTGGAGGAAGATGGGAAAAAAGAAATACAAACCCTTTCATATGAAAATATAGTTAAACAAGAAAGACTTGTGTTGGAACTTTGCCATATTACATAACTTGACTGCAATTTTGATTTTTCAATTACAAAATTTTGCTATGTTTAGACACTGAAGATATAAAATTGACCCAACTAACTTAAGCATGGTCCAGATGAGAATAAAAAACCAACCAAAACTAGCCAGGACTAAGCTGGAGCTTCAAAAAATATTGTTGCGACCCGAAAATAAGAGAACTTAAATAACAAAACAGATGATTAGAAATCCAAAATATGCAGTAAGGCCCAAAATTGAGGCTGCTTTTCAATTGCACAGAAATCCAACATGGCCCACCCAGAATACTGACCAGGTTTGAACAAGTCTACAACACCGTTTCTACTCGTCAATTAAAAATAAGCAAGAATTTATAATTGCTTTATTGTTGATATAAGTTAATGTATGACAGAGTTAAAAGTATTAAAGACATTAAGTCATCATAAGTTGTCGCATTTAGACTGGAGACTACATAATATGGTATCTTTATGCAGATGAAGGCTGTTAGATGCACCAATATGTTCTCACTATATTTAGCACAGATGTGTGTTCAATGCATCTGTACATTATAGATCTCTAACCTGCATAAATTAGACATTTTGGGTTCATAACTTGAACAATCAACTGTAAACTGCAACAAGGTTCAATGTATCCAATGGGAAATACCTCAGTGGAATGCATGTTGAATTTCTCAATCCGTTTGAGCAAATTATGAGCTAAATTTGCAGCAGGCTCCTGAGGTAGCTCCAGTGACACATTAGAAATTGTTTGCAAGAGGAAAACACGATCACAAGCCCACGCAGCAGGATTGGATTCAATCCAATTACCCTCTTCATCCACATCTCCTCGCACAAGTGGGCTATGAATCTCCCCTTCTGAGACTATCTGGTCAAGGAGCTGCCAGTGATGGTGGAGAAACTCCCAATCTACGGCTTTTGGCAGGAAGGCTGATACCTCAGCTAGCAAAAGCCATGCACCAGGAGGAGCAGTCCATTTCTGTATTGGCATAGAATGGCTCAACCACAGAGACTCAGATGTCCGTATAATGTTCTGAAGTGAGATGGCAATGGCAGGCTTGAGACGTTTCTTCTTTCCAAGGCTCACACAGATCTTCTTCACATTAGGGGTCACCTCTCCATCACAAATCCCTTTCAGCAGTATCAACACTCCTTCAGGAAAAACCAAATCAATTTCTCTTTCTAAACTTTTTTTCTTTACTTCTGAAGTGGAATAATGGTTCTTGGTATAACTCAAACCCAATGATCCAACTTTGGACACCCGGTCCAGGACCAATTCTAAAAACAAGTTCTCACATTCCTCTTGAATGCTGGACTCATTATCAGTTATCAAACATGGAACAGACTGAAGCCATTCAGTAATTACACTTCCATCTGTGAATTTTCTAAAAACCTACATACAAACACAGATACTAGTGCAAGATCAATAAGTGAATGAAATGAAGCTTGTGACCAGGACTAAGAAACTAAATCAAGAGGGAGAGATGGCACAAATTAATTATAATCATGTACTACCAAGTAATTAAAATTGAATTTGATTTAGCAAGTTAGGTTGTGTTTGGTTACAGGTGAAATGAAGTATAATACAAGGCCAACTTTTACATAGGATGTTTTCTTGAAAGTAGAGTAGAAGTGAAGTGATTAGAAGAAAAAAATCTGTTGAAAATATAAGGAGAAAAATAAGTTAAGTCAATTGAGTGAAATTTTCAGGGGACAAGTAAAACCTCAAATTTTAAGGCATCTTTGATAACCATTTTGCTTTACAAGTACACTGAAACCCCCTTTTCTAACTGTAAACAATTTCCCATCACTCTTGGTAACCTTCATTGATTTCACCTCTAACCAACCACAACCTTAAGAGAATCCTAATTGGAATATGTTGAACAGTCACCAAATTAAAATAAATATGATAATCTGAAAGAAAAAAAAATTTGCAAAATTCAGCAACCAAGAGAATCATACAAATATAACTATGTAAGAAATTAAAATTAATGTTTGGTTTGGGTGATGTCCTTGGTGAGGTTCTAAAAAAATATGTGATAGTGAATATAAATCCTAACAAATATACGAAAATCAATATCAACAGTTGGGACCTAAGAAAATCAACTACTGTTTGTAGAATCTGAAACTATAGAATTAAAATATTTATCAGAACCAGTACAACTGTGGCATGATGAATAACAATGCCTAATATTGAAGCTGCCCCAACAATGAAAATCTATCAGTAAATAAGGGTATAGAACTATATCAAAACTGCCACATTTACCAGCCTGAGGACCCATGATAAGTGAGGAATAAAAAAAAATATCTTCTACTTCCAAAAGCATGGTGCCTTAGCTTGAAACTTTTGAACATTTCCAAAACAGAAAAGGAAGCGTTGTTTCCTTCAGAAAGTAACCCCTCCCCCCCCACGAAAGGCTTCATATGTGTGCGCCACTGCTATTAATACACAAGGGACATACTGTCACACTTCAAAAGACAGCACACAGGATTGTTTTTCCAACAAGTGGTGTCAAAGCTTAGTTCTTGTAATCATGTGTAAACAATGGGGAGAAATCACTACAAGAAACAATTTAACTTATAGGGAAAACAGTAATTGATGTTAGAAACTGTTGTCTCATTGCAGCAAGGAGTCAAGGACAAATTCTTTAGTCTGTAGTGCAGCTCTATAATTGAAGCTACATGCTGCACTTTGTGAAGTAGCAAGCTGGGTGTGGGAAATAAGGTCACCCTGTCAACTTAAGATTTTTAGAGTAACAAGAAATATCTAACAGGATCTATGTAAGGGTGAGTTTCAATGACCTAACTTGCTCCAACTACATCTTTATCCATAAAATTTCATCACAGCCACATGAAACAAGAAGAAAACAGTTGCCAAAAAAAAAATTTGTTGAAGCTTCCAACCTAAAAGCTTAAGCTCGTAGGTGGAGAACTCCAAGTGCGTATAGCCCAACTCCAAGGTTGTTACACATGGGAGGTATATCCATCTATGAGCTTCAGATTTTAAGTAGAAAGCTTCAACATGGCATAAGAGCATCATCGCTGAGTCCTCCCTAACAGTGATTGCGACGTTATTGACCCCCCCAAAAAAGGAGCCACACGTAAGGAGAATACTCCCATATCGCTAAACCGGGACCTTGGATTTGGGCCTATACACATGGGAGGGATCCCCAATTTGAGCTTAAGCTTTTAAGTTTGAAGCTGTAACATAGTATTAGAACACCATGACTTGGTCCTCCCTAACAGTAACAGCCACACGATTGATCACCCAAAAAAGGGGCAACACATGGCGGGGAGTGTGGAGAATAGCATCTGAAACCAGGTCACACATCGGTAAACAGGGACCTTGGAGTTGGGCCTATACACATGGGAGGTTCTCCACCTATGAGCTTATGCTTTTAAGTTGGAAGCTTCGACAAAAAACTTATGAATTTGAACAGTAATTATACCTCTGATAAAGCACTTATTGCCATTTTTCTGATACTAACAAGAGGGTCAGAGCAAGCCCTGCCCATCGTCTTGAGCAAGACTTCATCGACAGATTTTCCCATTAGCGAAGTTGATTTTGTAATCAGAAGAAGAGCAGCTTTCCTCACTGCTGCCTTCTCATCCATGCACCTTTTCCTTAGAAGATTTTTCATCCCACTACCCAAATTCTTGTGTTCATTTACAAAACCCATCACTTCCTCTAGCCGGGCCTTCCGGCCAACATCACCTGAGAAGAATCCCACCACCTGTGCCAAGTTGGTCAAAGCCCGTGCTCGGATACCTGGGACTGCATCAGAACAACGCTGAATCAAAGCCTCCATACACTTCAAACCCCACAGATCACGGACTCCCTCACCTGCATTTTCCCCTAGTGGATCACTCAGAGACATTAATAAAATGGGGATAAGATCGACTGCCAGCAGTCTGAGTTGGGACTTGCCCTGAGTCATCTTCACCACATAATCTGCAAAACCAATTTGGTCCTCATATTCCATTGCTCGAACTATGTCCATGATTGATTCCACGGCACATGCACGGGGTTCAGACTTCTCCGGTGCCTTCTGAACCAGGTACCTTGGGAGATATATAACTGCTTTCCTGACAGCATCAGACCCCTTTGCCAAGGTCATCATCTGATGCGTTACAAAATTCATTGCTGATGTTCGGGCCTGTGACTTCAAGAGAAGAATCGCCGGGGACAGTGATTTCAGCACTTCAACTGCTGCGGTGGTCTGATCACCGTGTTCAGGCTTTAACACTGCATTCAATATCCGGAAACAGATATTAGTTAACCTGTTATAGTTTGCCGAACTCTGGTACGATTCAAGTGCCATTACTGGAATTTGGGCAACAGTCTGAATTAAAGATTTCAGACTCTCTGGGAATCGATCCAAGTGAATTCGACCCATAACAGATTCCAATTTTTCAAGAACAGCGAACAAACGATTCTGGACATTCTCGTTATTCTCATCATCACCACCGGCGGCATAATCATTAGCCATGCTCATGTTGTGAGAAGCCTCCCCCTGCACACGGCCCTTTCTTTTTCTACCGACCTTACGTGCTCCACCACGGCCATCGTCAGCTGCCGCTATAGGTGGGGAGCCGGATTGTTGCTGCTTGAGAGACCGTCTGATGGATCGGAGGAGCGAAATGAAAGCGATAGGTGAGAAGAGAGTGAAAACGGGGGAATTCGGGGAGAGGAGGATAAATAGATACACTTGGGAAGCTAATAGGGTTAGGTGAATGGGACCAGAATCCATGGCAGTGGTGATCTGGCGGACGAGCACGGTTGGAGATATGTTCTTCGAGGCCAAAGCTTCCCATATGTAATCGATGTCGTCGGAGACGTCACCGTCGGCATCGAGGGTATTAGTGTTATCGAACAGTGCTTGTAACTCTAAAAGGGTCGACTCCGAAATGCAAGTTGCTGAGGCTGGATCGTTTCCATTGTGGTCGGCTTCAAGCTCAGCGATTATTCGATGGATGCCCTCTTCCATCTCTCCTTCTCTCCAAGGGTTACCTCTGCATCTCTTTCTGGCTCTCGCGCTCTATATCTCTCTTTGAATTTAGGCTTTCCCGCCTGTTGCAAGGGAGGAAAAACCTCGCAACTGAGGTCTTGAAGACTGAAGTTGTATAGTAAGATTGTAAAAAAGGATTTCACTAGATCGACGATTTGGGGGATGTAAAAAGTTAATGGGCTTTGGGCCCAACTTGATCGCCCACATGTGGGGGCTGATCGCAGGCCCAAGACAAGAGAAGGAGGAACGATCACTTAAGTGATCGATTCCTTCCCCCCCTTCTTATCTCTTGTTTTAAATTCCAAGAAAGGAATCGAATTAGTGGGGGAGTAGGGGTTTAGGGATTTTTTTCCTCTAAGGTTCCCTCACCTATACGGTTGTGAGGTTCCTTTTACGGATGTTCAACATGAGTCAGCCACAAATCCAATGGCTAGTTTTTCAAAATTTAAGTTATTTATATACTTATGACTCTCTCTCTCTCCTCTCTCCACTCTTTCCTCAAAACCACTCTGATCTTCTCTCTCCTCTCTCCACGTAAGCAGTTCCCAAATAAAGAGTAACTCTCACGTCTCCTATTTCCCGCTCTCGTCTCTCTCCTCTCTCTGTACCATTTTCAAAAATCAAGAAAAGCTTCTACCAAAAAAAAAATCAAGAAGAGCGAAGCCGAGAGAGAGAGAGAGAGAGACGGGAAGAACAAAGAGGTGGTCAATGGGTGCATTGATGGGTAATGAAGATTGATCGAGTTTTGGGTTTTAATTGCTCTTCAAGATTTTTTTGCTCTCCCCCCCATTGCGAACCAGGTTTGTCTCTTTTCATGTCTCTGCTGAATGTAGGAGTGATGCCAAACCATCTAAACTCCAAGGCTTCCCTTTGGTTGTAAAGAAAATGCAAAGAAGGAAAGTAAAGTCAAATCATTACAAAGTGGAAATTTTTATAACGATTAGGTGCAACTTTTATGTTTGAGAGATTTGGGTGGGGGGGGGGGGGGGGATGGAGTCCCAATCTACGTTGCTTTATTTCTCTAGAGTCACTACAAGAAATCCTATTTTTTCCGACGGTAAGAAATATGGTCCGTAGCCAAATATAATTTTCTACGACGGTTAATATAGTAGCGTAGCAGAATATTATTTTCTGCGACGGTTTGTGACTATCCGTCGTGGAAACTCTAATTGGGCAACGGTGTATATTTTCCCCCGTGGAATGTTATTTTTTCCGACGGTTAGAAATATGGTCCATAGCCAAATATAATTTTCTACGACGGTTAATATAGTAGCGTAGCAGAATATTATTTTCGGCGACGGTTTGTGACTATTCGTCGTGGAAACTCTAATTGGGCAACGGTGTGTATTTTCCCCCGTGGAATTTTATTTTTTCCGACGGTTAGAAACATGGTCCGTAGCCAAATATCGGAGCAAAATATTATTTTCCTTGACGGCTCTAAATTATCTGTCATAGAAACTAAAATTAGGCGACGGTATATATTTTTCCGTCGTGGATTATACATGTATAACGACGGTATAAGTCTTATCGTCGCGATTTTATGATATGTTTAACGACAGTACTAAAGATACCGTCGCCCAATTGCCTTAAATTTTTAGCGGGCTCCTGAGTTTCCAGCTTCCCGCATTCTTCTATCCCATTCCCTCATGAAACATCTCTCTCTCTCTCTCTCTCTCTCTCTCTCTCTCTCTCTCTCTCTCTCTCTCTCTCTCTCTCTCTAGCCAACCATCTCTACCCCATTCTCGCACGACGGAGAAGAGATCAGCGGTCAAGCGCTAGCTCCTCCCCCTCTGTTGATTTCAAGCCTGCTGTCATTACTGCTGGAGTACCTCCTTTTCCGATGAGTTTTACATTTTTCGATCTCAAACCTGCCACCAACAATTTCAGTGTTTCAAAAGCCTCTCTCATCGTGAAACCCTAACCTCCAATCGGACTCACATCTCTCATAAACCCCCAATCGGACTCACACCTCTTTGATTCCCTAGCCGCAACCCCTTCTCTACTATCGCCTCCCCCATCTCTGCAACCTTCCCACTCCCTTCTCTACTGTCTGCCTCCCCCCCTACGAGCGATTTGCCTACGGTGGCAACGAGTTCTCTCTGCAAGGTTTGTCTCTTTCTCTCTCTCTCTCTCTCTATTTAAGGTTGAGTGCAATGTTTCCATTTCACGGTTTTGTTGAGCATGTTTTTTTTTTTTGGGGGGGGTTTAAAGCTCTGTATATGTTTAAAGATATAAGTATTTGTACAGCTTAATTTTTTTTGGGTTTAAAGCATTTGTATATCGTTTAAAGCTATAAGCATTTCTGGGTTTAATTCTTACTAGTGTCTAAGAATTGAGTAGATTAGCATTGGTCCATTAGGGGGAATGGCAGAGATGGTTTTGAGCAGAAGGTCTTTACATGGTTTTATTTGTGATTTTGGTTTAAAAACATTAAGCCATGGATGAGGCACTTCCCAAAGTCCTCTATTTCTAAGTTTTTTGTCCTCTTGCTCCACCCGGTTGTCAAATCAAAGTAGGAGGTATCATTAATCTGTGCAATACTTGATTATGGCAGTAGGCTTAATTGTGAAAATACTTGATCCATAACTTGAAAAATAATAATACTAATAATTAAATGAAAATTTGTTCTTCCTTACCCCTGAAATTAACTGTAACTTGTTTAGAACCTCTTGAACAACTGTTGCCTCATTATAGAACAGTGCCACTTCAATAATATAATCGGCAGCGGCATCATTGATGCTTGAAGGCTAGTTACTTAGTAGTAAATGAGCCAAGGGTTCACTATTTCCTGATCTCTAATAAAGAAACTGAAATCATTGTAGTACAATCTTATATGTTTTACCTGCAGATAGAGATCAAAGTAACAAGCATTCAATTAATGGACAATAATATATAAATATAGTTTGTATTAATCATATATATCTGATCACCTGCCATAGGAGGTGCAATCTCTAATATGATCCGTAATCTTACGATAATACCAAACTGCCCTAGTCCACCTAAAACTCCATAGAAAAGTGCAGAATTTTTCTCTGTTGAACAAGTCACAAAATCTCCTCTCTTCCTTCACTCATAAAAAACTCCAAACAAGTCAAATCTCCAGGTTCATTTATTTAATATAATTCTTTTTATTCTAGGTTCAAAAACAACAAAGTACAGAATCACCCACAAGGTAGGACTGCAGGACCAGAATTGGAAACTATTGATATCTGATAAATCAGAACTCAGATGGGGTGGGGAACAAGGTCGAACAGGCCTCTAAGATGGATGAATAACTCCTTTAAGTGTGATTGAGATCCAATGGTTAAATTAGGAAATATAGACATAGTTCTGAAATTAGTAAGTAAGTTCGGAATTAGTAACTGACTAATTTTCAATAGAACTAACTAGTGGATGTGGTTCAACTTCTGGTCAATGGAAGAATACTAGCGGTGGAGGAAGTATCCAAATAATCTCAAAGATCTGCTGGGCAGATTGAGAAATATAAGGAAGGAGAAGTTTTAGCAATAGAACTCCAAGAAAAGGTCAGAACTCACAATATATCAGCAACACAACTCCAGTAGGTTAACGAACAGTTGTAGGGATTAAGCATCACTACAAGAAATATGATTTTTTGCGACGGTAAGAAATATGTTCCGTAGCCAAATATAATTTTCAACGACGGATACCATAGTATGTTTATTTCATGTATATCTCCCTTTTAGAATGTTTTCTGAAGAACCTCTTAATTGCTTCCTAACAAAAACGGCTATGTAATTTGTCTACCTTGTTATACCAACTATGCATGTTGTCTCATTAGACTCATGTAGTCTTATTGAATGTAGTAACTATTATTTCTTTCAGTATTTCAAAATTGATATAAATTAGAAACATTTAGTACTTCATGTATGGTTGGGGTTTTATAGGATCCCGCTTTGCCTCACCACACCCTATATTGAGATGGATTGGGGCAGTGATGAGTTTTTGTTTGTAATTTAGTGGTGACAGGGTTGGTTTGGTTCAGTACCTAGGATATGGTGGTACAGGAATGACTAGCCACAAATAAAAAAGAGAAAAGAAAGAGAAGAATAAGAATACTTACAAGAGGGGGAAAAATCTGTCTTCCAATTACTTACATCACCAATAATTTGTTTCAAATGTTACCTGAAATTTGCATAGTCAACATTACCGAAAGGACTCATGCAAGTCCATAAGAATCGTGTCAAAAAATTTTGAGAAATGCACCCAAAGTTGAACCAATAGCTGCTATGGTCTAGAACAAGATCATCAATAACCCTCCAAAAGAGCAATATCGGCAAGATCTGTTTGCAACTCTCATCACAACGCATATTATGTGTGAGGAATGGGTTGCTAAAATTAAAGTGAATCCGACAGTTAGATTGGGAAAAATCAAGAGGTTGTGATGACTAAAATTAGAAATATAAGGTTAGAATCAGTAGCAAACAGCAACTTAACTAAAAAAATAGCAAGCCTTAAAATATCACTTAAGGAACAAATTAGTATAGCAAATAGAAAGTAGCTGCACAGAATTAGAAACGAAGCCAATAAGGCTCTGTATGGCAATGTTTCTATTCTAAAAAATCGATTCTAGGTGGGGGGCCTGCTGTCGATCCCTTTTGCCATTTCTAAGGATGTGTTTGAGAGAATTAGAGTTGGATGGAAGTTGTATGGCATAGCTCGTAAGCGGTAAACTCCAAATTCCAAGTTCTAACTATCGATTCATCTCATGTGACCTCTTAGACCCAATTCAAACTACGGAGAAGGTCTCTTTGCTTGAAGATGTAACTCATGTGTATTGGATCACTTGGGCAAGCCAATACCCATTGGATTCCCCTGAGTGTTGTGAACAGAACAAAGCTATGATGTCCAATGCTTTGAATGCTATTCTCCCTAAAGCCAAAGCATTAAAACATGTCTCTCTTCAAACTAGAGGTAAGCACTATCTCTCTCTTACTAGCCCTAGCCCTTCTAATAGTAAACCAATTCTTTACTATGAAGATAGCCCAAGAGTTGATGAAGGTCACATCTTCAACTACATTCTTGAGGATTTGTTGATGGAGAAACTAGAAGGGAAGGTGGCTTGGTCAGTTCACAGACCAGGATTGCTTATTGGGATTTGTAATAGAACTTATTATAACTTCATAGGTGGGCTTTGTGTCTATGCTTCAATATGTAAATATCTTAACCTTCCCTTCTTATTTGGAGGTTCAAAAGAGTGTTGGGAAGAAGTTTATATTGGTGGTGCAGATGCACGGCTTGTTGCTGAACAACATATTTGGGCATAAACAAATGAAAATATCTCATCTACTAAAGGTCAAGCATTTAATGTCACGAATGGTCCAAGCTTCACTTGGAAGGATATCTGGCTTGCATTTGGAATAAAATTTGGAGTGAAATTGATTGAAGAAGAAATGTTTTCATCGGATTTACGGTTTTCGGAATTCATGACTGATAAGGGAAGTATATGGGAAGAGACTGTGAAGAAGGAAGGTCTGAGACAAACCAAGATGGAAGATCTAGCTAATTTGCCTTTCATGGATATCTTATTCAGATGCTCACACAAGATTTTGCTGTCACCGGAAAAGGCTAATAAGCTTGGTTTCACGATGATGTCCAAAATATAGTTGCAGTCCTAGTAGATGTGGCCCTTACTATTATTAACCTATTTACTAGATCAATAAGAGATCTATTTTTCTGAATAATAGAGACAGTCTTAATTACCAAATTATTATCCAACATAAATGAGCCATTGTGAAGAGCTTTGGTTCAACCATCAAGCTAGGTCCTTGCTAATAAAAGGCTGATTAATTAAGGTGGTCAACTGCTAATATATCTGAATGAAGTAACATGTAACAGCACAATAGTTCTGCTATGGATTTGGCATAGGATCCATAGTTGTGAAGGCATAGCCTAGGTGTCCAGGCGCTTTGGTCGCCTAGGCGGGTACCTTGTTCGCCTACTTGGTGTCACCTTCAACTTTGGCCCTCTCCACCGCCTTGGGTCACCTAACCCCCATGACAGCTCTGATAGGATCAGGTGGGATTCCTGTTTCATAGCCTTCATCCTTTTTTCTCCGTTGCTCAAGTAGATCAGGTTAGTTTTCTTTAAATTTTCTCTACATTGCACAAGTTAATTCTCCCTTTTATCTTGATTCTACTTGCTTTAATTTCATACTTTTCATTCATCCAAAAAAAAATCATACTTTTCTGCTAATCAGTTTCAGCCTTACTTTACCTTTATTTCTATTCTGTGTACCTTGGTTCTTATCCTCATCTTAGATCTGTTTTAAACCTACAAAAAAGCTATTGATTTCGATCTAAGTCTTTGTTTTTGGTTTTCTTATCTCAAGTTTGATTGCGGACCAGCGATAAACCATGCCCGGGAGTTGGATTGGAAAGTCAAGGATCCAAATTTCCATTGTCTTCACAATATAAATTAGAAGTCAACAAATTCATAGAGTATGCATTTTCTAGTATTGCGGTAGGAAATCGGATACTATGCCCATGTGTAAATTGCGTAAATCAACTACGCATGACTAGAGATACGATGTTAGAACATTTGATAGTTGATGGAATCGTATGGAATTATACGAAATGGAGTTACCATGGGGAAGGTTCATCTTCACATACAATTCACCATGTTAACACAGTGGTACATGAGGAAGGTGAAACATATGATGTTACACATACTATGTTAAATGAGATGCGTGGAATAAATACAAATGAAGAAATAGAGGATGGTGTCACCGGTGAGTGTACAGAGGGTGGGAGTACCGTCGGCGATAAATTTGATCGATTGATGGAAGATGCAAAGAAGGAGTTGTATCCAGGATGCGTGAAGTTTACCAGACTGTCCTTCATTCTTCGTATATATCACATAAAATGCCTTTGCAAAATGACCGACAAAGCATTCACAATCTTTGTTAGAGTTGTTGCAAGAGGCACTTCCCGAGCCGAATACTTTACCAAAAAATATGTACGAAACAAAGAAGATCATCAAGGACTTGGGGCTTAATTACAACAAGATTGATGCGTGCCCAAATGATTGTATGTTGTATTGGAAGGGACAAGAGAAAGCCACGACTTGCTCCAAATGTGGTACTTCAAGATATACATCAGTAGATAAGAAAATCCCCGCTAAGACATTACGCCATTTTCCATTGATCCCAAGGTTGCAAAGGTTATACATGTCGTCTAAAACCTCATTTAACATGAGGTGGCACTACGAGGGTCGTACAAACGATCAAAGGTTACGACACCCGGTGATGGGCAAGCGTGGAAAGAGTTTGATAAGTTGCATCCTACTTTTAGTGAGGAGCCTCGTAATATCAGACTTGGATTAGCTAGTGATGGATTCAACCCGTTCAAGTCAATGAGTGTAAAAGTATAGCATATGGCTGTTGTTGTGATGCCTTACAATTTGCCACCATGGATGTGCATGAAGCGAGTATCTCATGCTTACTTTGCTTATTCCTGGACCACGACAACCTGGCAATGATATAGATATATATTTACAGCCATTGATAGAAGAGTTGAAAGAATTATGGAACAGGGGTTGTAACTTACGATGCATATAAGAAGGAGAAGTTTAAGCTAAATGCATGTTTGTTATGGACCATTAATGATTTCCGGCTTATGCGGTATTATCGGGTTGGAGTACTAAAGGTGTTTTCGCTTGTCCATCTTTGCAACAAGAATACTACTTCTCGTTGGCTTAAATATGGGAGGAAACACATTATTTAGGTCATCGTCGATTCCTTCCCCAAGGACATAGATTTCGGCGTGATAAAAGAGCTTTGATGGCTATGAGGAACATGAACTACAACCAAAGCCACTATCGGGTTACGATATTTTGGAGGAGCTGGAAGGTGTTCGGTTTCCTTTATTTGGGAAAGATATTATTGACAAGCATGGGAAGAAGAAGAAGAAGCGAAGGAAGTTAAAACAGCCCAAAGCTTCCATTTAATTGGAAGAAGAAGAGTATATTCTTTGAATTGCCATCTTGGAGATCTAATCTAATCCGTCACAATTTAGGCGTGATGCATATTGAGAAGAGCGTATGTGATAGTATCATTGGCACATTGTTGGATCTTAAAAAAAGACAAAGGATAACGTGAAGGCACGTTTAGATCGAGAGAGATCGAAATACGATCAGTTCTTCACCAAAGTTTATTGAAGGGAAGGATAAAATATTCATACCTCGGCATGCTACACAATGTCTCTGGACAAAGATTTGTTTTGTTCCGTTTTAAGGGGTGTAAAAGTTCCGGATGGCCTTTGCGGTAATATCTCACGGTGTGTGCAAGAACGTAACATATTAGGAATGAAGAGCCATGATTGTCATATCATGATGCAACAACTTCTTCCGGTAGCATTGCGTGGTGTGTTGCCTAAGAATGTTACCATTATATTAATACAATTATGTGCATTTTTTGGGATTTGTGTAGTAATGTTGGGAAAGAGGAGGACTTTAAGAGGCTTGGTGAAAGTGTTGGCATAACACTTAGCAATATGGAAAAGCTTTTCCCACCTTCATTCTTTGATATTATGGTTCACTTGATTATTCATTTAGCCCATGAAGCTAGCTTGGCTGGTCGAGCAATACCGTTGGATGTATCCAATAGAGAGGTTAGTTTGAAATTTTTGGCTTAAAAAGTGAAGCTACTAGTGTAGGTTTCATATTATGATCATTAAATAATGTCATAAATTTATTTGTGTTTAGGTTCCTTAAACAACTTAAGGACTACGTGCGCAATCTTAGTCGGCCGGAGGATCAATAGCGAGAAGGATACATAGGGGATGAGTGTTTGACTTTCTACTCTAGATACTTTGAAGGTGTGGAAACAAGGTCGAATAGAGCAATCGAGAAATGCGGGTTCAACGAACTAGAACATCCAATCTCTATTTTCTCAAGAACAGGTAGGCCTGTAGGGAAGTGTGAGATATTACGACTAGACATTCAAGAAAGGGACCAGGCTCATCGGTGCGTGCTAAAGAACTATGATGGATTAAATGAATACCGAAAGTAAGTATTACATATCAATGTTCTATTTACAATATATTTATATTTGATTGAACTTTATATTTTATATGTTTATGAGAAAGTAATAGTTCTTAAGAAAATTATGTACATACTTCTAGGCTCCACAAAGAGAAGTTGCAAAGATTAATGGGTCGTAAATCTCGCCCACATCTTATTTCGACAAGACATGCTAAGGAGTTTCCACTTGGTTCAATGAGCATGTAAGTGCAACACATTTCAATTGTTTGGGAGCTAGGTTAGAGCCTATATCTTCTTATATGTGGCTTAATATTGTGTCATCGGATCTTGCATCTACGCCGAGAATGGGGAGGAGGTGCCTCATCATATCGAGATGGCTTGCTCGAGGTCCTAACTTGGATGTGAGAAGTTATAATGAATACATCTATAATGGCATCAAGTTTCGTAGTAAGTCACATGAGAAGCATAGGAAAACTCAAAATAGCGGGGTCCTTATTACGGCAATTTGGAAGATTACTCCGAGTTCAAGAGATAGACATCCTATTGAAGGAATTATCACGTATTATGGTTTGTTGAAAAAAGTAGTTGAATTGGAATATGCGAGAGGATCTCAAAGTAATATTATTTCATTGTGATTGGGTTGATAACGAAAGGGAGTAGAGGAAGATGAGTTGGGGTTTGTACTTGTCAATTTTAACCATTTATTGTATAGTAGCCGAGATCAGCTTGCCGAACCATTTGTACTTCCATCACAAGCGAGCAAGTGTTTTACATTGTAGATTCTCATAGGCCTGAATGGCAAGTTACCATGAGGCCTAAAAGTAGGGATATTTTGATATGGGACAGCGGGGATCCGGATCGTGATGATTTAGATCGGAGACATATACCGCAGTACATTACAATATAGACAATATGTAGAACATTCGAGGGGGATAATGGTGATGCCGGTCTTAGTTGGGTAAGATCGATGTGGAAGGTATTATAATTGACACCCCCATCGGATTGATCAATTCAATGGAAAGTTTAGATGATGATATATCAAATTGATTGAACATTAAAATCAAGTAAGTCGCATATCCTTTGAGAAATAAATGGAAATGTCTTGACTTAAATGCAATGCGTTCTTTATTCCTTCACTAACATTCAAAGTCAATATCCAATAAATTCTATATCGATTTTTAGTCTTTTAGTGACATAGATTAAGCTTCTTCTCTTTTTGATTTGATAAACACAACCATAAGTTCCTCTTTCTCCAACTTGGATAAGTCGTTATTTCTATTTTTCTATTACTTGTTTATTTTTATGGAATGCAAGGAATCAAATCATCCAAAGAAAATGAATACGGGTTGAATTATAAACCATGCTCGATTGAGAACAAAGCGTGCGAGAATGTGTAGATACATCACCATAACACTCCATACAACATTTTATGTTTCGAGGCTTGACAAATGCAACCACACAATTTTACGATGAGAGACATCAAATTAGAGAGATATTTAAAGGTCTTATTTCTCTATATGAGGGAAAGATAGATTGAGCAATTGGATCATCATCTCCCAATTCTATATCGATTTTTAGTCTTGTAGTGACATAGAAAGACTTGGATTTTTTACTTGATAGTGGGTCATATCCGTTGCTTACATTAATGTATACTTCACACCAAAAGTCATGTAATTATGGATTAATTACTTTCAATAGTTTACACTATTGATATTGTCATATAGAAAATTTATCGATATATGATTTGAGTTTATTGATTTTGCGGGAGTGAAGCAGGGAAGAATCATGAGTCGGGATGATTTGACCCGACCTCCGGTCGGAGGATTGGACCCGGGAGGATAGTGGCGCTACTACTCCGGGTTAGTCAATTGTAAAGTTACTCTTTAAATTTGATGTCAAGTATTATTATTCTGACGATGATTAATTTCTTCTTATGTTGGGCCATTTACGATTCGTAGGGGAAGAGGCAAGAGGGGCAAAACAATGGCAAAAGACATTGTAAACATGCCTAGTGGGGAAAAAATTTGTATTGGTGTAAACAAGTATGGCCAAGCAAACTCTACAAGGACAGCCAAAATAGCTACTTGGATTGGGTTGTTAGCAAAAAACACCGACTTGTTACCATTAACGTACCCTGATTGGCGAAAAGTGCCGCAAGTGTACAAAGATGATGCATGCGCCAAAGTCATGGTATTATTAATATCAGATCCATAATTTGTATGGCTTACATAATAATAATATGATCACTAATATCTTCTTTTATTTTCTTTTAGGAGAAATTTGACATACGGAATCTAGCCGGGTTGGATCCTAGAGAAACTTTGTGCTCGATGGAGGGATTACAAATCTCTCTTGAAATCGAACATTTCAATAAGTATGAGACGGATTGAGCGTATGGCAAACATTGATCTGAAATGTATGTCTAAAGAACAATGGGAAGCTATGTTCAAGATGTGGGGGGACAATAACCATTTGGTAAACATACTTTTCTATAGAATGAATGTAGTTTAAATACTTTTTACTACGTTCTTGTCTTTGTAGTTTTAATTGAATGCAATATTCTTGGTAGGAACTTTCACGGTGAAATAAAGATATTAAGGCCAAACAAATAATGCGCCATACGACGGGAAGTACTTCCTTTGCGTATTACGTGAAAGGAAGGTAAGTGATTTGTTTTACATTAATATTTCTTTTATTGAAGTTGGCTATCTCTTAGTCCCAACAATTTCGATATTTCTTTCTATTCTTTTTTTTTTTTAAGAAAAATGAGCATCGAACGTTTATCTCCTTCTCGTATTGAGATGTTTGATTTGACACATAGATCGTGCAGGCGGAAATTTCATAGACCCTGAATCGAAAGGATAATGGTTTGCATTCCAACTTAGCTATTTGAGTTGACCTCTTCTATATTCCCTAAATTAAAGTGTTCTTGTTCATTATAACTTGCGAGCAGCATAAACATAGAGCTTAGTAAGAGAAGTGAAGAAGATCAACAAAACCACGAAGTCAGGAAGAAATCTTCAAAGGTCTTCTGGACGGGATTCTCATGCGAGTCCGCTTGATGGGTCTTTGGAGTAACCCCAACAAAGATGTGGGGCAAAGAGGCAATGCGCACCCAACATAATGCATCTCGGATTGCGGACCTAAGAAAGCAAAATGATCGAGTTGAAAGAGATTGTCTCTCAACGGGAGAGAGAAATATCTCGGTGGAAAGAGAGCAAGCTGAGCAGGATGCAAGGTTGGCTAAGCGAGGAACAAATCTTGGCTGAATTTGGGGCACATATGAAATCATTTCAGGATTTTATGTCTTTGTCACAAGCTTCCAAATGAGAGGTACATGGATCTCCAAACCGAGTTCAATATTCCAAGTCCTTTAAACTCTCCCTTGTTCCTTACATATTGAGAAATTTTTTTAATTCATGGATCATTCGCTATGGCTAACTCACCCACCTCTTGCTGCCCGTACACACACTCACACACTCACACTCTCCCACCCTTTCTTTCTTATGTTGTATTAATTCACCCCTCTTATTACATTCCATATGGAATTATCCATTTGGAATGTTCCATGAAGTAGGCTCATGAGGTGCAGGTGGGTTGCACCATTGAGTAGGTTGTTGGGACTATATGTAGTCTTACAACGAGTTAGGAAGAGATAAAGAGTAACCTCCTTAATTTATTGGATATGACACGTTTTAAAGCCGTGAGACTCATTGGAGCAAAACAGAAAATATCATGCCAAGAGAGGGATTGGATCATCATACAAAAGCTTTAATTTAGATCATACATTAGCACTAGGAATTTGTGAATCTCATTCCCAAAACCCAACAACAAAAATATATTAATATGGGATTTGTACCAAATGGATGAACAGATAAATGCATTTGTAGATGAAAATAAATAATTAACTAGGTCCCCACCTAAACACTATAATATGTCTTCCAAACTATAGGTACTCTTTATTTATAGATTTTTTTAAAATAAAATTTTTGACCCACACAAAGATGGTGGTCGGACTCTCCTTAACTGTTGTATTTCTTTTTGATTTGGAGTCCCACAATGGAAAATATCCAACAACAAAACCATGTCCATCCAATTATCCTTCCTACACTTTCCTTCTTAGTAACGCTTCATCCTCCATCATCAAATACATTCATATATATATATACCTGTATTCCACAACCAAACCTAAGTAGTAGTCACTAGTGAGAGTATCTCATTATCTTTCATTCTCTGGTTTGTATGTGTGGGTGTCGGTGGTTGGTTTTGAAGTTCTCTGTCAGGTGAAAATGGGCGGAAATGTTCACATTGTGGGAACATGGGACATAATTAATTCAGGAGTTGCACCATTTACACGGGAAGTGTTGTTGGAGGTCGAGGCTTTTTGGTGTTCAACTTGAGATTCCTTCTTCTTCACTTGTCATGAAGAAGAGTTTTAGTCTGATTGCTTGTCATCCACTTCATCAGACTTTGTCATCCTCACCTGCTTCCTCATCATCTTCGTGGCTATTAAGCTGAAAGAGTTATCAATCTTCTTGGCCAGATTGATTGATAGTGTGAGCGACCTAACATTGTTGGACATCTCTTGAACCCGGCTGATATGGTTTCACAACACTCATCGGTGGATCCACCAGCTGTTCACCCTTTCACCATCTCATATGGTTTCACATGACCTCCACCACTGTTGCAACAGGGCAGCAGCTCCACTCTCCATCTCTTACGCAATGCTTCTTATATTTTGTCTCCTTCAACTTCTTCTTCCCATTCTACTCTTCTTCTTTCATTTTCTTCTTTAAAACATCATTCTAAAGAAGGGAAAGTGCGGACTCAAATGGTAAATAAACTTCGATTTACGAAAATAAACAATTAGATCGGTAAGTAAATGAATCAATAAGTGGACCCTCATTGAGAAGGTTAAATTAGAAGATATTTGGAAAACAAATTAAAAATCAAAACAATGATTACTTCGTATTTGTTTCCAAGACTCAATCATGAATATTAGAAACACATATCCAAGCAAAAATTCAATGATTTCTCTTGATATTTGGTTAAACATTTCATGGAAAGTTATTTGTAAGAACATCATACATGAATTATGGGTCATGGGAATCATGGCGTCTATAAAAGCGAAACTAGGAATTTGCTAAAACGAGTTGTATTCAAAATTATGCACTAAGATCAAGAGAACAGACTTTAGAAAACTCCAACAACTTGGAATAAGAGATATACAAGTAATATAGGCAGCAAGAATTAGAAAATATGGACATTCTAGAACCTCTTGTGTGTCAATCTTGTTATGTTTTTGGATGGTGAGGTGGACCTTCTTAGATCCCACATTTACGAGTCTTATATTTTCATCTTGAGTCGCATTCGTTTATCAACCATGAGGCAGTCCTTGGGTTGCTCAATTGAATTCTCGAGATCCACATATCTGCTTCTGTTCCTTTTACCTCGGCTTGGGACCCAGGACTTCAAATTCAAATTTAAGCGCCTTCTAACTTGTTTGCTCTTGGTTGCTTTGCTTCCTCCTTGATTTAAGGCCATTGGCTGCACCCTTGGAATGGAGCACAATGGTGAAGGTCGAAGCTTTAAAATAGAATGGCGGACAAAGATGTCCATGAGGTATTGAAATTGATTAAAAGGAAAAGTAGGAACTTCGACTATTCTAGGGCTCTTAACTACTCTCTCTTTCTTAAAGGAAAAAAACTTTTAAAAGCTGAAACTCCTAAAAGTAATAGACTTTTTTAGATCAACGTAAGACTCATCTAGAGTAAGGCTGCGTACGAGGGAAAGGGGGTGATCGAGGGGTGGGCGTTGGTTACCAATTGCTCACTAGGTTGGGGGCTGCTTGTCGATCCCTTTTGGCATTTCTAAAGATGCGTTTGAGAGAATTAGATAGCATTTGCTTTGACTTTGGCGGGAAATTTAATGGGACGTATATAACTGCTCTCTATCAAAATTTATTGCTTTCTACTTGTTTTTATGGTTTTGTCATCCTCCCCAACTCTTTTTAGGTAAAAGAGGAAGGATTTTATTTGGTTCATGGAGAGAGAGAGAAGGTTCCATGTTGTGGCCTTGTGGGTGTTATGAGAACAGATAGAAATTTCCATAGTCGGCCATTAATGAGAAGTGGGTCCAGATACTCACCTAACACTGAAGACAATCCTCTTATTCTTTTCCCTTTTCTCCATCCCTTTTCTTCTCCTTCCTTTTCTCGGTAACCCTCTTTCCATTGCATCACCTTTTATCTCCCCCTTCCTTTTCTCGGTAACCCTCTTTCCATTTCCTTTTCTTCATCACCTTATACTTGATCCATAATGTACTACTACACAATTATAGAAGTTCGGAGGAAAAAGACTAGAACAATTGAGAAATAAAGATTACATTGGATATGGCCATATGGCCCTGGTAGGATGGAATTCTTTGAGCAGTTTGGAAGTGGGTGAGCCACTGGATGTGATAACTATTAAACAATGAGTGCATGATTTATTTAATTGATGATCGAATCTCATTCTCAGCTTACTAATGATGTGAAAGTTTTGAAAATGTTATCACCTTTCTTTCATTATGCTTGAAGCGATTACGTCGAGGTAACACCCGTGTCGCCTAGGCAACTAGGTGGTACATGGAGGTCTAGGTGTGAAGCACTTAGGTGAGGTTGAGCTAGATGCAAGCCTGGATTTCCGGGCGGTGCCTATTTGATGAGATGGTGCATTGCCTAGGGTTGCCAACGTATTTTAATAACATTGATTTGAAATATCCAACAATCAATTCTTTTTTCTTCTGAAATTAATTGAATTAGCTAATTGTTAAATTTTTTATTGGAAATACAACAAGTTCATATTATGTGCTTGCTAATACCTCTGATAAATTGGTTTTTCAGGGGATAAAGGTGGATCTGCCTACATCAAAATAGCTGATTGTCATTTGAACGTATTGATGTACATATTGTTGTTTAAACACTTAAATTATTATTTGATGCTCCTTTTTGACTCTATCAATAGTCCTCTTTTCAGTCGGAAAGCAAGCATGAAGCTGCTTCAAGCTATGTTGATCTTTGCAAAATGTTACAATAAAACTTCTCCGAAAGGTTATTTTGCTCTTAACACATAAGTATAATTTCTTAGGATATGCAAGTTATTATTTTTTATTTATGTTATAGTCTGTACTCATCAAAAAGAAATTTGTATTTTCTTATGTACTTAATGGTATCTCTTCTTATAAGTTTGGTCACCTTAGCTTTGTGCCAAGGTTAGCTTGAAGGATGAAAAGTCATTTGACATAAAAAACTATTTGATCAAAAGAATATGACCTCATCGAGGATGAGAGAGAGAGAGAGAGACATCAATTCGATGATGTTGAATCGCTACTCAAATATTACCTGAATTTTTATGATTAAGTTCCCTTAAGACGGACCCAGGTTATCCAAGGACTGCCATCAATATTTAGCTTTATGACATTAGCTCTAGGTGGTATCTAAAGAGGTCTCATTTACAAGTTATGTTTACATAATGATTTTCTTTAATACATTTAACAATGCACTCGAAAGAAGAAAGGGAGAAGTCTTCTCTGCTCTTACTCTATTAGGTTTACGGTAGTTTAAGGAGTTGATTGTTACGATTCTTTGTTGTAGAGTTGGCCTTGATTCTACTCCTTGTGCTGTTTGCTCTTTGTCTCTTATTTTGAGCTTGAGCTTCAATCTACGTCTTAATTTGATGACAGAATTGCATCAATGGCATCCTTTAGTTGAGAAACCTCGGAGCTTTTCCACCTTGACCGCCAAAAATTCATCCATAGCCAAAACTGAACCAAACATAATTCTTATTATATTCATGTACACTCTTTAAGGTTAGAGATAATTTTTGATTGAATAATTGAGTTAAGTAATCACCTTCACTTGCAATTGAAGAAAATTGACATAACTAATGGCCTTCTCTAGCATGGTAACCAAATCAACCTAAAGTAATAAAATCAAAGAAAGGAGACTATTCTCATCACCTCCAAAAACCCAATACAGAATTAAAAAGAAAAAAATAAAAGTTTGGGTAAAGAACTAGATAGGAATCAAACCTTTGCTCCATTGGGTACTAGATCACTGCAATATCTTCAACCTCTCAGCGATTCTTAATTTCTCTTCGATTAAACAGAAATTGAGCTTTTAGCTTTTACATTTTACTAGACCTATATCTGCTAACACTAAACTGTTTTGGAAAATTAAAATCACAGAGCTACAATGCAAACTTTACGATTTTGGTTTGGCCAAGGATGGTCAAGCGGTGATAAGAGCCATGTGTCTACTAGAGTCATGGGGACCTATGGATATGCGACTCCAGTACTGCGGCTGTATACAATTTATTTGTCTTTGTTTGCCTCCATATTTGCATGTCATGTGCTATTTTGAAACAATTTCGAACTCATGTGGACTAGTTTGGCTTCTATGCATTTTATTCTCTGTGTTATTATCTTTGGTGCGATGGTTGATGCACTGATTATAAGAGTGCTCGAGAAAAATAGAACTTATTGTGCAATGACCTTGTTTTGGTTACTAAATGTCTCTGTTTCGTTCGCAAACTAGACTTGGTTGTAGATCTTGGACTTGACTGCTCTATCGATCTAAGTTGATTAGACTGTTTTTGTATGTTAAGTCCTAATTAGTGTCTGTTAGGCTACTTGCTATAGGCAGTGGCGATTCGCTTTCTCATTTTTAAACTAGTTTTAGGAAATCCTAATCGTATTTGATTGAGGCCAAGGTCCTTTTCTTAGTCTACAAATAAATTGCAAGGCTACTAAGTCAACCCCACATTTTATGGAATAGAATCCCGATCCTCCCCCACTTCTTTTACGTGAGTGCTTTGCGAGGGTTTGCATTGTGGCTTGGGCGATTCTCGGCATAGTTATTAAGGCGTCGCCATGGTGTCGAGCTCCTTGGTTGCCTTGGACGCCATGGCGGATGCCTTGCCGTCATGCGATGTCGCCATAAACCTCTATCCCCTCTAAAATGCCATGGTCGCTTTCCCTTGCTAACTATGATTCTCGATTCCTTGTGGATTCCAGGCATCCGAACTTGCAAATGGATTTGTTCCTCTCTCGGATAGAATCCCGGTATCTCCACCCCCTCTCATTTACTGTGGAGTGCTATGAGGTTCCTTGTGGATTCTGTTCTTCTCTCCCCTTCTACAATCTTCTACTTTCTATTTATTTTCCAATATGTCGAGTTAGTCTTACGCCTATTTCCTACCTGCGGCACCTCTATTTTCATTCTTATCCGATTAACTTCTATAAATCATATCTTCTTATTTATTCATATGTTTACTTAGAAATTTCATATACGAGATTTATTGAAGTGCTCTCTTGTTTAGTCAATTCCATATTCTTCCTGTTGTTTGGAGATCAGATTTGCGTTACACTCTTTCTTACTATACTACACTTATTTATTCTAGATGCGATGCTCGAAGAAGAAGAGAAGGATGAGCTGATCTGGTCCTACTATGGAGGTTCTTTGTCTTTAAGAATCTAATACAGTCCTGGTCTTGGCGTAGTAATTAGGAGTCACTTTTGATTTGTTTATTCGATTTTGTAAGGTGGAATTAGGTCGAGTATTATTCGGCTTGAATTTCAAGAGTTATTTTAATGTTCTAGATGGAATAGGAGTCTCCATCGACGATCGATAGCTTAGTTTTTGTTTTGATTATGGACTTTAAGTTTTGGGTTTGATTTTGGTTAGTCCATATTGGAGTCAAGCATCCACTCAATTCTATAAATAGATTTAAAGGCATAAACCCCCCACCCCCAATAAGTATATGAATTATATTTTAGTTTTCTACTACACATTGTCAAATCGGTACTTGCTGCGAGTAGATTCTTAGGTTCAACTTGGTAGATGCCAAAGGGGATTCTAGGTGAATTCCCGACTGTTATATCTCTTCAATTTTTCAACTTAATTTACCCCAACAAAAGACCAGTTTATTCTAGCATCTAAACAAGCTGTGGCCCCTATTCTATCAAGTTTTCCTACTAGTTTGCTTTGTGCTAATTTCCATAATACTTCATATTGTTGTCTCGGTTTGGTATTCAACTTTACGAATAAAGTTTAATGGATACACGATATCTTATACGAGTTTGAGCTGTTGGAATACTAGTGCGGGATCTACGACCCTATTTTCCTAGATTTATCTTCTTGAGTTGGAGGCATTGAATGGTATTAAGACTTGATTCATCGAATGGAAAACCCCAGCCCGACTCAATTTTATAATTAGATGACATGGGGCACGATTGCTCGAGAGAATGGCTTGCTACTTATATGTTAGTACCTCCCAACTTCTTGGGAGTTCATTCTAATCCGTAGTGCAGACCTAGTTGCTTCTATTGGTTTGGCATGAAGGGTAGTTTTGAATTAATCACTATGTTTTTAGGAAGAAGCTTATATAGCACGTGGGTTTGACATCTCGAGTCTAATCCAACGGTGAAAATTTAATCATATTCTATTCGGTTGTGGATGGTTTACGAGCTCTGTGATCTAACATTTCTGATTTGTTTGCCTTTTGTTAAACATTTATACGAGCTCTAATAAAGTATTTCCTAATTATTTTCTAAAATAGGATATGATTACATTTTTGTTGTTGTTAATTTACCCTACATTTGCAATTAGATTACGAGCCCTACTCTAATTAGGATTCCCTTGAAATGTCCGGTTCCAATTGGTTTTCAATAAAATCAAGTAATCCTACAACAAGACTACACAAAATTGCTTGGTTTGGTTGAACTGTTCATTGGTTGATCAGATCCATCAAATTCTTAAAGCTACATGGAACCAACGGTCAAGAATCAAACAACCATGCCAACAACCGTATCAAAGGAGATTATGCCATAAGAAATGAGCCTCTAATGCGGTGAGTGCATTTTATGGTCAAGAATAGGAGGGAATTTAGTCTCACATAGGTTGGGTACGTAGTGTAAGAAAGTCTATTTGAGCTATAGTGGTACTCATGTCACACTTGTAGGAGACAAACCATTTTCGATGCGTCAATGAAGAACAGGGTTAGATTGTTTTTGTTTTAGCTTGGAACAATTTCTTTGTCAATATGATTTTGGAATCTCTGGGTGCAACCTTCGAATCATTTGTGCCTCCGAACTTCGGGGTTTGGATCTATGTTCATGGAGGTTTTCATATGGCAGTCTACTAGTCTGTAAATGTGAATTCATCCATAAACACAACCTTCCAGGATTCCTTGTGTTTACTACGGGATCTTTCTATTACAATAATCTGAAAATTTCTAGTTACTCATGCAAGCAGTCGATTAAAAAATTCTTAGTTGTGTATTTCTACATAACTGCAGATAAATGTTTAACAAGATGTCCATAGCATGTATGCAGTATAGAATAGCAAATGACCACCGGAAGTTAAATTTAAAAATGCATAAAATTGTGCCTTGTAGTTCATATTTCATTTTTATGTCAAAGCATAGATGCAACCTCTGAAAGGACTCACAAACCAAAGAAAACCACGAAAATATCTAGTCTAAGAAGCCTATGAATTCCTAGAAGAACTTGGGTTTTCTCTTTTGCTTCCATGAACATACATTTACATCGAGTTCAATAACACGAGGGAGAGAGCTTACTTGTCGTAGTATTGTTTAAACCAAACATATTTGCATGTAACACTTTGCTCCACAAGAAGCGAGGAATAATGCTTGTAAATGGCTCAAGAGTCTTCCATCTAGTGAAGCTCTAATGGGTCTATGATAAGAAAGAGAAACCTCCTAGTACCTTATAACAAAAGAATGTTCATTTAAGGTTTTATGGTTGCAAAGAGAAGTACAGAATGGAAGAAAGAGGGAGAGAGGAGGGGACGGTTAAGATAGTGATGGTTTTAAGGTATGAAAGGCCTTTTCAAGGTTTGGATTTTAACAATACTTTCGAGCATGAAATTATTTTTCAAGGTATATATGAAGATGCTATTAAATAAAGAATAAACTAATTGATTTGAAACATTAGAGCAAGACAAAATATCAAATTTCAAAATTACCGACTCAACAGAGGAGCCTCATGAATTGGTGCTCCTTTTCTTTTTGTTTTAAACTCCAAAGAGGAAAGGTTGTTAAGATGAATAGAAAGCAAGATCATGAAAGAGATTCCAAAACAAATCCTAACGAGGAATTAAAGTTTAGCACTCATTCAAATTTTAATCTGATCATGTTCAATGAAGGCTAGTGGTACGTAACTCGAATGGAGCACAATGGTGAAGATCTGAGCTTTAAAATAGAATGGCAGAACAAAGATGTCAATGAGGTATTCAGAATTGATTAGAGAGCTTACAACGTAGTACGTCTGATGAATATTTGTATGAATGGACTGGCCTTGAGAACTCCTAATGTCTCTAAATGCGGATATGCCCTTTCTCAAAAACTACTTAATGGTCTATGATTTATTGGGTGGTAGGCAGGTGGTTTGTGGAAAAATGAGGCTTGATTAAATTGAAGTGTTATCATTGCTTGTGTGGAAGTGTTATACATGGGAATATGTGTATAGATGCACACTTTATTGCTTTTCCACATGGCTAATCTCAAGGGGACCTTATGGGATGGACAGGCTCCTTTTACATTTCAGGGGTAAAAATCCATCTATTTTTTTTTCTTCTTCTTTCAATTGTGGTAAAGTCCTTCCTATACGCCTTACTTTGAGGAATGAGCACTGTTTATATTTGTTAGGTTTTTTAAGATGAAAAACACCTTACTCTATTTAAGGTTGTGTGCAATGTTTCCATTTCAGGATTTTGTTGAGCATTTTTTTCCGGGGTTTAAAGCCCTTGTAGATCGTTACATAAGGTATGGCTCTTCGATCTCACTCACTCTAAGAATAGCTTAATCCGATGCTTTGAAATAGGAAAATACTCGTATTATCTTTGGTGTAGGAACTCCACCCATAAAGATCTTCTTCATCAAAAATCCTTAAGAGTTAATGGCTCCCTTTGGTATGGTCTCTTGATTTCAACTTAAATATTTCAAACAAAAATACCTACTGTTTCCCATTGATAATTTAGTTTTGAGTGACTTTATCTACCACAAAAGAACCCACTGCATAAGTCACAAATCCAAACCTATATCCTTGTCATTTATATCTTTCAATTATCGGATGTATTTAGAGAAGGTTAGCAACATAAATATTTTGTACATGCCTCTGCAATGCTTGTTTCATTTGGATTTGGTGTATGAGCAGTAGAAGTATATGAAACTTATTGGATATTTCAAGCTAAGAGACAGAGTTGCTAGCTATCTTGCTCTCTCTACGTAGTTTCTTCGTTCACTCCAAAAATTTAACCATGTTATTGATGATTTACAAACTATCCTATCACCATTAAGTTCAAATATTAGGTAAAAGCATCTAAAGATTCAAAATACCCATTAGCGAAGTTGATTTTGTAATCAGTTGAATTTCCTCACTGCTGCCTTCTCATCCATACCTTTATACATAGAAGATTTTCTCATCCACTACCCAAATTGTGATTCATTTAGAGGAATCACTTCCTCTAGCCGGGCCTTGGCCAACATCACCTGATGAAGAATCCCACCACCTGTGCCAAGTTGGTCAAAGCCCGTGCTCGGATACCTGGGACTGCATCAGAACAACGCTGAATCAAAGCCTCCATACACTTCAAACCCCACAGATCACGGACTCCCTCACCTGCATTTTCCCCTAGTGGATCACCAGAGACATTAATAAAATGGGGATAAGATCGACTGCCAGCAGTCTGAGTTGGGACTTGCCCTGAGTCATCTTCACCACATAATCTGCAAAACCAATTTGGTCCTCATATTCCATTGCTCGAACTATGTCCATGATTGATTCCACGGCACATGCACGGGGTTCAGACTTCTCCGGTGCCTTCTGAACCAGGTACCTTGGGAGATATATAACTGCTTTCCTGACAGCATCAGACCCTTTGCCAAGGTCATCATCTGATGCGTTACAAAATTCATTGCTGATGTTCGGGCCTGTGACTTCAAGAGAAGAATCGCCGGGGACAGTGATTTCAGCATCAACTGCTGCGGTGGTCTGATCACCGTGTTCAGGCTTTAACACTGCATTCAATATCCGGAAACAGATATTAGTTAACCTGTTATAGTTTGCCGAACTCTGGTACGATTCAAGTGCCATTACTGAATTTGGGCAACAGTCTGAATTAAAGATTTCAGACTCTCTGGGAATCGATCCAAGTGAATTCGACCCATAACAGATTCCAATTTTTCAAGAACAGCGAACAAACGATTCTGGACATTCTCGTTATTCTCATCATCACCACCGGCGGCATAATCATTAGCCATGCTCATGTTGTGAGAAGCCTCCCCTGCACACGGCCCTTTCTTTTTCTACCGATCTTACGTGCTCCACCACGGCTATCGTCAGCTGCCGCTATAGGTGGGGAGCCGGATTGTTGCTGCTTGAGAGACCGTCTGATGGATCGGAGGAGCGAAATGAAAGCGATAGGTGAGAAGAGAGTGAAAACGGGGGAATTCGGGGAGAGGAGGATAAATAGATACACTTGGGAAGCTAATAGGGTTAGGTGAATGGGACCAGAATCCATGGCAGTGGTGATCTGGCGGACGAGCACGGTTGGAGATATGTTCTTCGAGGCCAAAGCTTCCCATATGTAATCGATGTCGTCGGAGACGTCACCGTCGGCATCGAGGGTATTAGTGTTATCGAACAGTGCTTGTAACTCTAAAAGGGTCGACTCCGAAATGCAAGTTGCTGAGGCTGGATCGTTTCCATTGTGGTCGGCTTCAAGCTCAGCGATTATTCGATGGATGCCCTCTTCCATCTCTCCTTCTCTCCAAGGGTTACCTCTGCATCTCTTTCTGGCTCTCGCGCTCTATATCTCTCTTTGAATTTAGGCTTTCCTGCCTGTTGCAAGGGAGGAAAACCTCGCAACTGAGGTCTTGAAGACTGAAGTTGTATAGTAAGATTGTAAAAGGATTTCACTAGATCGACGATTTGGGGATGTAAAAGTTAATGGGCTTTTGGGCCCAACTTGATCGCCCACATGTGGGGGCTGATCGCAGGCCCAAGACAAGAGAAGGAGGAACGATCACTTAAGTGATCGATTCCTTCCCCCTTCTTATCTCTTGTTTTAAATTCCAAGAAAGGAATCGAATTAGTGGGGAGTAGGGGTTTGGGATTTTTTTCCTCTAAGGTTCCCTCACCTATACGGTTGTGAGGTTCCTTTTACGGATGTTCAACATGAGTCAGCCACAAATCCAATGGCTAGTTTTTCAAAATTTGTTATTTATATACTTATGACTCTCTCTCTCCTCTCTCCACTCTTTCCTCAAAACCACTCCGATCTTCTCTCTCCTCTCTCCACGTAAGCGCTCCCAAATAAAGAGTAACTCTCACGTCTCCTATTTCCCGCTCTCGTCTCTCCTCTCTCTCGTACCATTTTCAAAAATCAAGAAAAGCTTCTACCAAAAAAAAATCAAGAAGAGCGGTTCGAGAGAGAGAGAGAGAGACGGAAGAACAAAGAGGTGGTCAATGGGTGCATTGATGGGTAATGAAGATTGATCGAGTTTTGGGTTTTAATTGCTCTTCAAGATTTTTTGCTCTCCCCCATTGCGAACCAGGTTTGTCTCTTTTCATGTCTCTGCTGAATGTAGGAGTGATGCCAAACCATCTAAACTCCAAGGCTTCCTTTGGTTGTAAAGAAAATGCAAAGAAGGAAAGTAAAGTCAAATCATTACAAAGTGGAAATTTTTATAACGATTAGGTGCAACTTTTATGTTTGAGAGATTTGGGTGGGGGGGATGGAGTCCCAATCTACGTTGCTTTATTTCTCTAGAGTCACTACAAGAAATCCTATTTTTCCGACGGTAAGAAATATGGTCCGTAGCCAAATATAATTTTCTACGACTGCTAATATAGTAGCGTGGCGTAATATTATTTTCTCGGACGGTTTGTGACTATCCGTCGTGGAAACTCTAATTGGGCAACGGTGTATATTTTCCCGTGGAATGTTATTTTTTCCGACGGTTAGAAATATGGTCCATAGCCAAATATAATTTTCTACGACGGTTAATATAGTAGCGTAAGGTAATATTATTTTCGGCGACGGTTTGTGACTATTCGCCGTGGAAACTCTAATTGGGCAACGGTGTGTATTTTCCCGTGGAATTTTATTTTTCCGACGGTTAGAAACATGGTCCGTAGCCAAATATCGGAGCAAAATATTATTTTCCTTGACGGCTCTAAATTATCTCATCATAGAAACTAAAATTAGGCGACGGTATATATTTTTCCGTCGTGGATTATACATGTATAACGACGGTATAAGTCTTATCGTCAGCGATTTTATGATATGTTTAACGACAGCATTACTAAAGATACCGTCGCCCAATTGCCTTAAATTTTTAGCGGGCTCCCGAGTTTCCAGCTTCCCGCATTCTTCTATCCCATTCCCTCATGAAACATCTCTCTCTCTCTCTCTCTCTCTCTCTCTCTCTCTCTCTCTCTCTCTCTCTCTCTCTCTTTTAGCCAACCATCTCTACCCCATTCTCGCACGACGGAGAAGAGATCAGCTGTCAAGCGCTAGCTCCTCCCCTCCGTTGATTTCAAGCCTCGTCGTCATTATCGCCGGAGTACCTCCTTTTCCGATGAGTTTTACATTTTTCGATCTCAAACCTGCCACCAACAATTTCAAGTGTTTCAAAAGCCTCTCTCATCGTGGAAACCCTAACCTCCAATCGGACTCACATCTCTCATAAACCCCCAATCGGACTCACACCTCTTTGATTCCCTAGCCGCAACCCCTTCTCTACTATCGCCTCCCCATCTCTCGCAACCTTCCCACTCCCTTCTCTACTGCCTCCCCCTCTCGGGAGCAGCTTGCCTACGGTGGCAACAGTAGTTCTCTCTCGCAAGGTTTGTCTCTTTCTCTCTCTCTCTCTCTCTATTTAAGGTTGAGTGCAATGTTTCCATTTCACGGTTTTGTTGAGCATGTTTTTTTTTTTTGGGGGTTTAAAGCTCGTATATGTTTAAAGATATAAGTATTTGTACAATTAATTTTTTTGGGTTTAAAGCATTTGTATATCGTTTAAAGCTATAAGCATTTCTCGGTTTAATTCTTACTAGTGTCTAAGAATTGAGTAGATTAGCATTGGTCCATTAGGGGAATGGCGAGATGGTTTTGAGCAGAAGGTCTTTACATGGTTTTATTTGTGATTTTGGTTTAAAAACATTAAGCCATGGATGAGGCACTTCCCAAAGTCCTCTATTTCTAAGTTTTTTGTCCTCTTGCTCCACCCGGTTGTCAAATCAAAGTAGGAGGTATCATTAATCAGTGCAATACTTGATTATGGCGTAAGAGGCTTAATTGTGAAAATACTTGATCCATAACTTGAAAAATAATAATACTAATAATTAAATGAAAATTTGTTCTTCCTTACCCCGAAATTAATCAGAACTTGTTTAGAACCTCTTGAACAATCAGTTGCCTCATTATAGAACAAAGTGCCACTTCAATAATATAATCGGCAAACATCATTGATGCTTGAAGGCTAGTTACTTAGTAGTAAATGAGCCAAGGGTTCACTATTTCCGATCTCTAATAAAGAAACTCAAATCATTGTAGTACAATCTTATATGTTTTACCCGCAGATAGAGATCAAAGTAACAAGCATTCAATTAATGGACAATAATATATAAATATAGTTTGTATTAATCATATATATCTCGATCACCGCCATAGGAGGTGCAATCTCTAATATGATCCGTAATCTTACGATAATACCAAACTGCCCTAGTCCACCTAAAACTCCATAGAAAAGTGCAGAATTTTTCTCTCGTGAACAAGTCACAAAATCTCCTCTCTTCCTTCACTCATAAAAACTCCAAACAAGTCAAATCTCCAGGTTCATTTATTTAATATAATTCTTTTTACTCTAGGTTCAAAAACAACAAAGTACGTAATCACCCACAAGGTAGGACCACAGACCGTAATTGAAACTATTGATATCCGATAAATCGAACTCGATGGGGTGGGGAACAAGGCCAACAGTGCCTCTAAGATGGATGAATAACTCCTTTAAGTGTGATTGAGATCCAATGGTTAAATTAGGAAATATAGACATAGTTCTGAAATTAGTAAGTAAGTTCGAATTAGTAACTCGACTAATTTTCAATAGAACTAACTAGTGGATGTGGTTCAACTGGTCAATGGAAGAATACTAGCGGTGGAGGAAGTATCCAAATATCTCAAAGATCCATGCAGATTGAGAAATATAAGGAAGGAGAAGTTTTAGCAATAGAACTCCAAGAAAAGGTCGAACTCACAATATATCAAAGAACACAACTCCAAGAGGGTTAACGAACAGCTTGTAGGGATTAAGCATCACTACAAGAAATATGATTTTTGCGACGGTAAGAAATATGTTCCGTGAGCCAAATATAATTTTCAACGACGGATACCATAGTATGTTTATTTCATGTATATCTCCTTTTAGAATGTTTTCTCAAGAACCTCTTAATTGCTTCCTAACAAAACGGCTATGTAATTTGTCTACCTTGTTATACCAACTATGCATGTTGTCTCATTAGACTCATGTAGTCTTATTGAATGTAGTAACTATTATTTCTTTCGGATTTCAAAATTGATATAAATTAGAAACATTTAGTACTTCATGTATGGTTGGGGTTTTATAGGATCCGCTTTGCCTCACCACACCCTATATTGAGATGGATTGGGGCGTGATGAGTTTTTGTTTGTAATTTAGTGGTGACAGGGTTGGTTTGGTTCAAGACCTAGGATATGGTGGTGCAGAATGACTAGCCACAAATAAAAAAGAGAAAAGAAAGAGAAGAATAAGAATACTTACAAGAGGGGGAAAAATCGTCTTCCAATTACTTACAAATACCAATAATTTGTTTCAAATGTTACCTGAAATTTGCATAGTCAACATTACCGAAGGACCAGAATCAAGTCCATAAGAATCGTGTCAAAAAATTTTGAGAAATGCACCCAAAGTCATGGAACCAATAGCCTGCTATGGTCTAGAACAAAGCAGTCTCCAATAACCCTCCAAAAGAGCAATATCAAGAAGATCTGCTTGCAACTCTCATCACAACGCATATTATGTGTGAGGAATGGGTTGCTAAAATTAAAGTGAATCCGACAGCTTAGATTGGGAAAAATCAAGAGGTTGTGATGACTAAAATTAGAAATATAAGGTTAGAATCAAGTAGCAAACAAAGCAACTTAACTAAAAAATAGCAAGCCTTAAAATATCACTTAAGGAACAAATTAGTATAGCAAATAGAAAGTAGCTGCACAGAATTAGAAACGAAGCCAATAAGGCTCAGATGGCAATGTTTCTATTCTAAAAATCGATTCTAGGTGGGGGCCTCTTTGTCGATCCCTTTTGCCATTTCTAAGGATGTGTTTGAGAGAATTAGAGTTGGATGGAAGTTGTATGGCATAGCTCGTAAAGCTCGGTAAACTCCAAATTCCAAGTTCTAACTATCGCCCATCTCATGTGACCTCTTAGACCCAATTCAAACTACGAGAAGGTCTCTTTGCTTGAAGATGTAACTCATGTGTATTGGATCACTTGGGCAAGCCAATACCCATTGGATTCCCCGAGTGTTGTGAATGAACAAAGCTATGATGTCCAATGCTTTGAATGCTATTCTCCCTAAAGCCAAAGCATTAAAACATGTCTCTCTTCAAACTAGAGGTAAGCACTATCTCTCTCTTACTAGCCCTAGCCCTTCTAATAGTAAACCAATTCTTTACTATGAAGATAGCCCAAGAGTTGATGAAGGTCACATCTTCAACTACATTCTTGAGGATTTGTTGATGGAGAAACTAGAAGGGAAGGTGGCTTGGTCAGCTTCACGTACACAGATTGCTTATTGGGATTTGTAATAGAACTTATTATAACTTCATAGGTGGGCTTTGTGTCTATGCTTCAATATGTAAATATCTTAACCTTCCCTTCTTATTTGGAGGTTCAAAAGAGTGTTGGGAAGAAGTTTATATTGGTGGTGCAGATGCACGGCTTGTTGCCGAACAACATATTTGGGCATAAACAAATGAAAATATCTCATCTACTAAAGGTCAAGCATTTAATGTCACGAATGGTCCAAGCTTCACTTGGAAGGATATCTGGCCTGCATTTGGAATAAAATTTGGAGTGAAATTGATTGAAGAAGAAATGTTTTCATCGGATTTACGGTTTTCGGAATTCATGACTGATAAGGGAAGTATATGGGAAGAGACTGTGAAGAAGGAAGGTCTGAGACAAACCAAGATGGAAGATCTAGCTAATTTGCCTTTCATGGATATCTTATTCAGATGCTCACACAAGATTTTGCTGTCACCGGAAAAGGCTAATAAGCTTGGTTTCACGATGATGTCCAAAATATAGTTGCAGTCCTAGTAGATGTGGCCCTTACTATTATTAACCTATTTACTAGATCAATAAGAGATCTATTTTTCGAATAATAGAGACAATCTTAATTACCAAATTATTATCCAACATAAATGAGCCATTGTGAAGAGCTTTGGTTCAACCATCAAGCTAGGTCCTTGCTAATAAAAGGCTGATTAATTAAGGTGGTCAACGCTAATATATCTCGAATGAAGTAACATGTAACAAAGACAATAGTTCTCGCTATGGATTTGGCATAGGATCCATAGTTGTGAAGGCATAGCCTAGGTGTCCAGCGCTTTGGTCGCCTAGGCGGGTACCTTGTTCGCCTACTTGGTGTCACCTTCAACTTTGGCCCTCTCCACCGCCTTGGGTCACCTAACCCCATGACAGCTCGATAGGATCGGTGGGATTCCTGCTTCATAGCCTTCATCCTTTTTTCTCCGTTGCTCAAGTAGATCAGGTTAGTTTTCTTTAAATTTTCTCTACATTGCACAAGTTAATTCTCCCTTTTATCTTGATTCTACTTGCTTTAATTTCATACTTTTCATTCATCCAAAAAAATCATACTTTTCCGCTAATCGGTTTCCAGCCTTACTTTACCTTTTTATTTCTATTCTGTGGTACCTTGGTTCTTATCCTCATCTTAGATCTGTTTTAAACCTACAAAAAGCTATTGATTTCGATCTAAGTCTTTGTTTTTGGTTTTCTTATCTCAAGTTTGATTGCGGACCACCGATAAACCATGCCCGGAGTTGGATTGAAAGTCAAGGGATCCAAATTTCCGATTGTCTTCACAATATAAATTAGAAGTCAACAAATTCATAGAGTATGCATTTTCTAGTATTGCAAAGAGGGAAATCGGATACTATGCCCATGTGTAAATTGCGTAAATCAACTACGCATGACTAGAGATACAGTGTTAGAACATTTGATAGTTGATGGAATCGTATGGAATTATACGAAATGGAGTTACCATGGGGAAGGTTCATCTTCACATACAATTCACCATGTTAACACAAAGGGTACATGAGGAAGGTGAAACATATGATGTTACACATACTATGTTAAATGAGATGCGTGGAATAAATACAAATGAAGAAATAGAGGATGGTGTCACCGGTGAGTGTACAGAGGGTGGGAGTACCGTCGGCGATAAATTTGATCGATTGATGGAAGATGCAAAGAAGGAGTTGTATCCAGGATGCGTGAAGTTTACCAGACTGTCCTTCATTCTTCGTATATATCACATAAAATGCCTTTGCAAAATGACCGACAAAGCATTCACAATGCTGTTAGAGTTGTTGCAAGAGGCACTTCCCGAGCCGAATACTTTACCAAAAAATATGTACGAAACAAAGAAGATCATCAAGGACTTGGGGCTTAATTACAACAAGATTGATGCGTGCCCAAATGATTGTATGTTGTATTGGAAGGGACAAGAGAAAGCCACGACTTGCTCCAAATGTGGTACTTCAAGATATACATCAGTAGATAAGAAAATCCCCGCTAAGACATTACGCCATTTTCCATTGATCCCAAGGTTGCAAAGGTTATACATGTCGTCTAAAACCTCATTTAACATGAGGTGGCACTACGAGGGTCGTACAAACGATCAAAGGTTACGACACCCAGCTGATGGGCAAGCGTGGAAAGAGTTTGATAAGTTGCATCCTACTTTTAGTGAGGAGCCTCGTAATATCAGACTTGGATTAGCTAGTGATGGATTCAACCCGTTCAAGTCAATGAGTGTAAAGTATAGCATATGGCCTGTTGTTGTGATGCCTTACAATTTGCCACCATGGATGTGCATGAAGCCAGAGTATCTCAGGCTTACTTTGCTTATTCCTGGACCACGACAACCTGGCAATGATATAGATATATATTTACAGCCATTGATAGAAGAGTTGAAAGAATTATGGAACACTGGGGTTGTAACTTACGATGCATATAAGAAGGAGAAGTTTAAGCTAAATGCATGTTTGTTATGGACCATTAATGATTTCCCGGCTTATGCGGTATTATCGGGTTGGAGTACTAAAGGTGTTTTCGCTTGTCCATGCTGCAACAAGAATACTACTTCTCGTTGGCTTAAATATGGGAGGAAACACTGTTATTTAGGTCATCGTCGATTCCTTCCCCAAGGACATAGATTTCGACGTGATAAAAAGAGCTTTGATGGCTATGAGGAACATGAACTACAACCAAAGCCACTATCGGGTTACGATATTTTGGAGGAGCTGGAAGGTGTTCAGTTTCCTTTATTTGGGAAAGATATTATTGACAAGCATGGGAAGAAGAAGAAGAGGCGAAGGAAGTTAAAACAGCCAAAGCTTCCATTTAATTGGAAGAAGAAGAGTATATTCTTTGAATTGCCATACTGGAGATCTAATCTAATCCGTCACAATTTAGACGTGATGCATATTGAGAAGAACGTATGTGATAGTATCATTGGCACATTGTTGGATCTTAAAAAAAAGACAAAGGATAACGTGAAGGCACGTTTAGATCTGAGAGAGATCGAAATACGATCAGTTCTTCACCAAAAGTTTATTGAAGGGAAGGATAAAATATTCATACCTCCAAAGATGCTACACAATGTCTACATACGACAAAGATTTGTTTTGTTCCGCTTTTAAGGGGTGTAAAAGTTCCGATGGCCTTTGCAGAATATCTCACGGTGTGTGCAAGAACGTAACATATTAGGAATGAAGAGCCATGATTGTCATATCATGATGCAACAACTTCTTCCGGTAGCATTGCGTGGTGTGTTGCCTAAGAATGTTACCATTATATTAATACAATTATGTGCATTTTTTCGGGATTTGTGTAGTAATGTTGGGAAAGAGGAGGACTTTAAGAGGCTTGGTGAAAGTGTTGGCATAACACTTAGCAATATGGAAAAGCTTTTCCCACCTTCATTCTTTGATATTATGGTTCACTTGATTATTCATTTAGCCCATGAAGCTAGCTTGGCTGGTCCAGTACAATACCGTTGGATGTATCCAATAGAGAGGTTAGTTTGAAATTTTTGGCTTAAAAAGTGAAGCTACTAGTGTAGGTTTCATATTATGATCATTAAATAATGTCATAAATTTATTTGTGTTTAGGTTCCTTAAACAACTTAAGGACTACGTGCGCAATCTTAGTCGGCCAGAGGGATCAATAGCAGAAGGATACATAGGGGATGAGTGTTTGACTTTCTACTCTAGATACTTTGAAGGTGTGGAAACAAGGTCGAATAGAGCAATCAGAAATGCAGGTTCAACAGAACTAGAACATCCAATCTCTATTTTCTCAAGAACAGGTAGGCCTGTAGGGAAGTGTGAGATATTACGACTAGACATTCAAGAAAGGGACCAGGCTCATCGGTACGTGCTAAAGAACTATGATGGATTAAATGAATACCGAAAGTAAGTATTACATATCAATGTTCTATTTACAATATATTTATATTTGATTGAACTTTATATTTTATATGTTTATGAGAAAGTAATAGTTCTTAAGAAAATTATGTACATACTTCTAGGCTCCACAAAGAGAAGTTGCAAAGATTAATGGGTCGTAAATCTCGCCCACATCTTATTTCGACAAGACATGCTAAGGAGTTTCCAGCTTGGTTCAATGAGCATGTAAGTGCAACACATTTCAATTGTTTGGGAGCTAGGTTAGAGCCTATATCTTCTTATATGTGGCTTAATATTGTGTCATCGATCTTGCATCTACGCCTGAATGGGGAGGAGGTGCCTCATCATATCGATGGCTTGCTCGAGGTCCTAACTTGGATGTGAGAAGTTATAATGAATACATCTATAATGGCATCAAGTTTCGTAGTAAGTCACATGAGAAGCATAGGAAAACTCAAAATAGCGGGTCCTTATTACGGCAATTTAAGATTACTCCAGTTCAAGAGATAGACATCCTATTGAAGGAATTATCACGTATTATGGTTTGTTGAAAAAAGTAGTTGAATTGGAATATGCAGAGGATCTCAAAGTAATATTATTTCATTGTGATTGGGTTGATAACAGAAAGGGAGTAGAGGAAGATGAGTTGGGGTTTGTACTTGTCAATTTTAACCATTTATTGTATAGTAGCCGAGATCAGCTTGCCGAACCATTTGTACTTCCATCACAAGCAGAGCAAGTGTTTTACATTGTAGATTCTCATAGGCCCGAATGGCAAGTTACCATGAGGCCTAAAAGTAGGGATATTTTTGATATGGGACAGCAGGATCCTGGATCGTGATGATTTAGATCGACATATACACAGAGTACATTACAATATAGACAATATGTAGAACATTCAGGGATAATGGTGATGCCACTTAAGTTGGGTAAGATCTGATGTGGAAGGTATTATAATTGACACCCCCATCGGATTGATCAATTCAATGGAAAGTTTAGATGATGATATATCAAATTGATTGAACATTAAAATCAAGTAAGTCGCATATCCTTTGAGAAATAAATGGAAATGTACTGACTTAAATGCAATGCGTTCTTTATTCCTTCACTAACATTCAAAGTCCAATATCCAATAAATTCTATATCGATTTTTAGTCTTTTAGTGACATAGATTAAGCTTCTTCTCTTTTTGATTTGATAAACACAACCATAAGTTCCTCTTTCTCCAACTTGGATAAGTCGTTATTTCTATTTTTTCTATTACTTGTTTATTTTTATGGAATGCAAGGAATCAAATCATCCAAAGAAAATGAATACAAAGTTGAATTATAAACCATGCTCATTGAGAACAAACTGTCTCGAGAATGTGTAGATACATCACCATAACACTCCGCCACAACATTTTATGTTTCAGCTTCAAAAATGCAACCACACAATTTTACAGTAGAGAGACATCAAATTAGAGAGATATTTAAAGGTCTTATTTCTCTATATGAGGGAAAGATAGATTGAGCAATTGGATCATCATCTCCCAATTCTATATCGATTTTTAGTCTTGTAGTGACATAGAAAGACTTCGGATTTTTTTACTTGATAGTGGGTCATATCCGTTGCTTACATTAATGTATACTTCACACCAAAAGTCATGTAATTATGGATTAATTACTTTCAATAGTTTACACTATTGATATTGTCATATAGAAAATTTATCTGATATATGATTTGAGTTTATTGATTTTGCAGGAGTGAAACAGGGAAGAATCATGAGTCAGGATGATTTGACCCAGCCTCCTGGGTCGGAGGATTGGACCCAGGAGGATAGTGGCGCTACTACTCCGGGTTAGTCAATTGTAAAGTTACTCTTTAAATTTGATGTCAAGTATTATTGTTACAGATGATTAATTTCTTCTTATGTTGGGCCATTTACAGTTCGTAGGGGAAGAGGCAAGAGGGGCAAAACAATGGCAAAAGACATTGTAAACATGCCTAGTGGGGAAAAAATTTGTATTGGTGTAAACAAGTATGGCCAAGCAAACTCTACAAGGACAGCCAAAATAGCTACTTGGATTGGGTTGTTAGCAAAAAACACCGACTTGTTACCATTAACGTACCCTGATTGGCGAAAAGTGCCGCAAGTGTACAAAGATGATGCATGCGCCAAAGTCATGGTATTATTAATATCAGATCCATAATTTGTATGGCTTACATAATAATAATATGATCACTAATATCTTCTTTTATTTTCTTTTAGGAGAAATTTGACATACCGGAATCTAGACCGGAGTTGGATCCTAGAGAAACTTTGTGCTCGATGGAGGGATTACAAATCTCTACTGAAATCCGAACATTTCAATAAGTATGAGACGGATTCAGAACGTATGGCAAACATTGATCTGAAATGTATGTCTAAAGAACAATGGGAAGCTATGTTCAAGATGTGGGGGGACAATAACCATTTGGTAAACATACTTTTCTATAGAACTGAATGTAGTTTAAATACTTTTTACTACGTTTACTGTCTTTGTAGTTTTAATTGAATGCAATATTCTTGGTAGGAACTTTCACAGCGAAATAAAGATATTAAGGCCAAACAAATAATGCGCCATACGACAGAAGTACTTCCTTTGCATACGTGAAAGGAAGGTAAGTGATTTGTTTTACATTAATATTTCTTTTATTGAAGTTGGCTATCTCTTAGTCCCAACAATTTCTGATATTTCTTTCTATTCTTTTTTTTTTTTTAAGAAAATGAGCATCCAGAACGTTTATCTCCTTCTCGTATTGAGATGTTTGATTTGACACATAGATCGACGAAGACTGGAAATTTCATAGACCCTGAATCAGAAAGGATAATGGTTTGCATTCCAACTTAGCTATTTCAGTTGACCTCTTCTATATTCCCTAAATTAAAGTGTTCTTGTTCATTATAACTTGCGTAACAAAGATAAACATAGAGCTTAGTAAGAGAAGTGAAGAAGATCAACAAAACCCAAGTCCGGAAGAAATCTTCAAAGGTGTCACTGACAGATTCTCATGCGAGAGTCCGCTTGATGGGTGCCGAGTAACCCCAACAAAGATGTGGGGCAAAGAGGCAATGCGCACCCAACATAATGCATCTCAGACAGACACTAAGAAAGCAAAATGATCAGCTTGAAAGAGATTGTCTCTCAACAGGAGAGAGGAAATATCTCAAGTGGAAAGAGAGAGCAACTGAACAGATGCAAGGTTGGCTAAGCAGGAACAAATGCTGGCTGAATTTGGGGCACATATGAAATCATTTCAGGATTTTATGTCTTTGTCACAAGCTTCCAAATGAGAGGTACATGGATCTCCAAACCAGAGTTCAATATTCCAAGTCCTTTAAACTCTCCCTTGTTCCTTACATATTGAGAAATTTTTTTTAATTCATGGATCATTCGCTATGGCTAACTCACCCACCTCTTGCTGCCCGTACACACACTCACACACTCACACTCTCCCACCCCTTTCTTTCTTATGTTGTATTAATTCACCCTACTGTTCTGTTCCATATGGAATTATCCATTTGGAATGTTCCATGAGTAGGCTCATGAGGTGCAGGTGGGTTGCACCACTTGAGTAGGTTGTTGGGACTATATGTAGTCTTACAACGAGTTAGGAAGAGATAAAGAGTAACCTCCTTAATTTATTGGATATGACACGTTTTAAAGCCGTGAGACTCATTGGAGCAAAACAGAAAATATCATGCCAAGAGAGGGATTGGATCATCATACAAAAGCTTTAATTTAGATCATACATTAGCACTAGGAATTTGTGAATCTCATTCCCAAAACCCAACAACAAAAATATATTAATATGGGATTTGTACCAAATGGATGAACAGATAAATGCATTTGTAGATGAAAATAAATAATTAACTAGGTCCCCACCTAAACACTATAATATGTCTTCCAAACTATAGGTACTCTTTATTTATAGATTTTTTTAAAATAAAATTTTTGACCCACACAAAGATGGTGGTCGGACTCTCCTTAACTGTTGTATTTCTTTTTGATTTGGAGTCCCACAATGGAAAATATCCAACAACAAAACCATGTCCATCCAATTATCCTTCCTACACTTTCCTTCTTAGTAAACGCTACATCCTCCATCATCAAATACATTCATATATATATATACCTGTATTCCACAACCAAACCTAAGTAGTAGTCACTAGTGAGAGTATCTCATTATCTTTCATTCTCTGGTTTGTATGTGTGGGTGTCGGTGGTTGGTTTTTGAAGTTCTCTGTCTGGGTGAAAATGGGCAGGAAATGTTCACATTGTGGGAACATGGGACATAATTAATTCAAGGAGTTGCACCATTTACACAGGAAGTGTTGTTGGAGGTCTGAGGCTTTTTGGTGTTCAACTTGAGATTCCTTCTTCTTCACTTGTCATGAAGAAGAGTTTTAGTACAGATTGCTTGTCATCCACTTCATCAGCTTTGTCATCCTCACCTGCTTCCTCATCATCTTCGTGGCTATTAAGTGAAAGAGTTATCAATCTTCTTGGCCGATTGATTGATAGTGTGAGCGACCTAACATTGTTGGACATCTCTTGAACCCGGCTGATATGGTTTCACAACACTCATCAGTGGATCCACCAACTGTTCACCCTTTCACCATCTCATATGGTTTCACATGACCTCCAGCCCTGTTGCAACAGGGCAGCAGCTCCCACTCTCCATCTCTTCTGCAATGCTTCTTATATTTTGTCTCCTTCAACTTCTTCTTCCCATTCTACTCTTCTTCTTTCATTTTCTTCTTTAAAACATCATTCTAAAGAAGGGAAAGTGCAGACTCAAATGGTAAATAAACTTCTGATTTACCTGAAAATAAACAATTAGATCAGTAAGTAAATGAATCAATAAGTGGACCCTCATTGAGAAGGTTAAATTAGAAGATATTTGGAAAACAAATTAAAAATCAAAACAATGATTACTTCTGTATTTGTTTCCAAGACTCAATCATGAATATTAGAAACACATATCCAAGCAAAAATTCAATGATTTCTCTTGATATTTGGTTAAACATTTCATGGAAAGTTGACTGTAAGAACATCATACATGAATTATGGGTCATGGGAATCATGGCGTCTATAAAATGTAAAACTAGGAATTTGCTAAAACAGTTGTATTCAAAATTATGCACTAAGATCAAGAGAACACTTTAGAAAACTCCAACAACTTGGAATAAGAGATATACAAGTAATATAGGCAGCAAGAATTAGAAAATATGGACATTACGTAACCTCTTGTGTGTCAATCTTGTTATGTTTTTTGGATGGTGAGGTGGACCTTCTTAGATCCCACATTTCTGAGTCTTATATTTTCATCTTGGTCTGCATTCGTTTATCAACCATGAGACGGTCACCTGGGTTGCTCAATTGAATTCTCGATCCACATATCCGCTCTGCCTTTTACCTCGCCTTGGGACCCGACTTCAAATTCAAATTTAAACCGCCTTCTAACCTGTTTGCTCTTGGTTGCTTTGCTTCCTCCTTGATTTAAGGCCATTGGCTGCACCCTTGGAATGGAGCACAATGGTGAAGGTCGAGCTTTAAAATAGAATGGCGATAAAGATGTCCATGAGGTATTCGAATTGATTAAAAAGGAAAAGTAGGAACTTCCCACTATTCTAGGGCTCTTAACTACTCTCTCTTTCTTAAAGGAAAAAAACTTTTAAAAACTCGAAACTCCTAAAAGTAATAGACTTTTTTAGATCAACGTAAGACTCATCTAGAGTAAGACTGCACAGGGGAAAGGGGGTGATCGAGGGTGGACGTTGGTTACCAATTGCTCACTAGGTTGGGGGCCGTTGTCGATCCCTTTGGCATTTCTAAAGATGCGTTTGAGAGAATTAGATAGCATTTGGCACCAGCTTTGGCAGAAATTTAATGGGACGTATATAACTCGCTCTCTATCAAAATTTATTGCTTTCTACTTGTTTTTATGGTTTTGTCATCCTCCCCAACTCTTTTTAGGTAAAAGAGGAAGGATTTTATTTGGTTCATGGAGAGAGAGAGAAGGTTCCATGTTGTGGCCTTGTGGGTGTTATGAGAACAGATAGAAATTTCCATAGTCGGCCATTAATGAGAAGTGGGTCCAGGATACTCACCTAACCTCAAGACAATCCTCTTATTCTTTTCCCTTTTCTCCATCCCTTTTTCTTCTCCTTCCTTTTCTCAAGAACCCTCTTTCCATTGCATCACCTTTTATCTCCCCCTTCCTTTTCTCAAGAACCCTCTTTCCATTTCCCTTTTCTTCATCACCTTATACTTGATCCATAATGTACTACTACACAATTATAGAAGTTCGTGAGGAAAAAGACTAGAACAATGAGAAATAAAGATTACATTGGATATGGCCATATGGCCCTGGTAGGATGGAATTGCTCGAACAGCCGGAAGTGGGTGAGCCCTGGATGTGATAACTATTAAACAATGAGTGCATGATTTATTTAATTGATGATCGAATCTCATTCTCACCTTACTAATGATGTGAAAGTTTTGAAAATGTTATCACCTTTCTTTCATTATGCTTGAAGCGTTCCGAGGTAACACCGTGTGTCGCCTAGGCAACTAGGTGGTACATGGAGGTCTAGGTGTGAACAGCTTAGGTGAGGTTGAGCTAGATGCAAGCCTCGGATTTCCGGCAAAGGCCTATTTGATGAGATGGTCTCGTTGCCTAGGGTTGCCAACGTATTTTAATAACATTGATTTGAAATATCCAACAATCAATTCTTTTTTCTTCTGAAATTAATTGAATTAGCTAATTGTTAAATTTTTATTGGAAATACAACAAGTTCATATTATGTGCTTGCTAATACCTCCGATAAATTGGTTTTTCAGGGATAAAGGTGGATCTGCCTACATCAAAATAGCTGATTGTCATTTGAACGTATTGATGTACATATTGTTGTTTAAACACTTAAATTATTATTTGATGCTCCTTTTTGACTCTATCAATAGTCCTCTTTTCAGTGGAAAGCAAGCATGAAGCTGCTTCAAGCTATGTTGATGCTGCAAAATGTTACAATAAAACTTCTCCGAAAGGTTATTTTGCTCTTAACACATAAGTATAATTTCTTAGGATATGCAAGTTATTATTTTTTATTTATGTTATAGTCTGTACTCATCAAAAAGAAATTTGTATTTTCTTATGTACTTAATGGTATCTCTTCTTATAAGTTTGGTCACCTTAGCTTTGTGCCAAGGTTAGCTTGAAGGATGAAAAGTCATTTGACATAAAAAACTATTTGATCAAAAGAATATGACCTCATCTGAGGATGAGAGAGAGAGAGAGAGAGACATCAATTCAGTGATGTTGAATCTGCTACTCAAATATTACCTGAATTTTTTATGATTAAGTTCCCTTAAGAACGGACCCAGGTTATCCAAGGACCTGCCATCAATATTTAGCTTTATGACATTAGCTCTAGGTGGTATCTAAAGAGGTCTCATTTACAAGTTATGTTTACATAATGATTTTCTTTAATACATTTAACAATGCACTCGAAAGAAGAAAGGGAGAAGTCTTCTCTGCTCTTACTCTATTAGGTTTCTGGTAGTTTCTGGAGTTGATTGTTCTGATTCTTTGTTGTAGAGTTGGCCTTGATTCTACTCCTTGTAACTGTTTGCTCTTTGTCTCTTATTTTGAGCTTGAGCTTCAATCTCTGTCTTAATTTGATGACAGAATTGCATCAATGGCATCCTTTAGTTGAGAAACCTCCGGAGCTTTTCCACCTTCAGCCAGCCAAAATTCATCCATAGCCAAAACCTGAACCAAACATAATTCTTATTATATTCATGTACACTCTTTAAGGTTAGAGAGAATTTTTTGATTGAATAATTGAGTTAAGTAATCACCTTCACTTGCAATTGAAGAAAATTGACATAACTAATGGCCTTCTCTAGCATGGTAACCAAATCAACCTAAAGTAATAAAATCAAAGAAAGGGGAGACTATTCTCATCACCTCCAAAACCCAATACGAATTAAAAGAAAAAAATAAAAGTCGGTAAAGAACTAGATAGGAATCAAACCTTTGCTCCATTGGGTACTAGATCCTCGCAATATCTTCAACCTCTCACCGATTCTTAATTTCTCTTCGATTCTCAAAGCACTTGAGCTTTTAGCTTTTACATTTTACTAGACCTATATCTGCTAACACTAAACTCTTTTTTGGAAAATTAAAATCACGAGCTACAATGCAAAGCTTTCGATTTTGGTTTGGCCAAGGATGGTCCAACTGGTGATAAGAGCCATGTGTCTACTAGAGTCATGGGGACCTATGGATATGCAGCTCAGTACCTGGCTACAGGTATACAATTTATTTGTCTTTGTTTGCCTCCATATTTGCATGTCATGTGCTATTTTGAAACAATTTCGAACTCATGTGGACTAGTTTGGCTTCTATGCATTTTATTCTCCGGTTATTATGTCAAAGAGTTGATGCACATTATAAGAGTGCTCACGTAAAAAATAGAACCTGACGTGCAATGACCTTGTTTTGGTTACTAAATGTCTCCTGCTTCGCTCGCAAACTAGACTTGGTTGTAGATACTCGGACTTGACCTCGCTTCTATCGATCTAAGTTGATTAGACCTGTTTTTGTATGTTAAGTCCTAATTAGTGTCCTGTTAGGCTACTTGCTATAGCTGGTGGCAGTTCGCTTTCTCATTTTTTAAACTAGTTTTAGGAAATCCTAATCAGTATTTGATTGAGGCCAAGGTCCTTTTCTTAGTCTACAAATAAATTGCAAGGCTACTAAGTCAACCCCACATTTTATGGAATAGAATCCACCCTCCCCCCCACTTCTTTTCGTGAGTGCTGCGAGGGTTTGCATTGTGGCTTGGGCAGATTCTCAAGATAGTTATTAAGGCGTCGCCATGGTGTCGAGGCTCCTTGGTTGCCTTGGACGCCATGGCGGATGCCTTGCCGTCATGGCGTTGTCGCCATAAACCTCTATCCCCTCTAAAACGCCATGGTCGCTTTCCCGCCTTGCTAACTATGATTCTCGATTCCTTGTGGATTCCGGCATCCGAACTTGCAAATGGATTGTTCCTCTCGGATAGAATCCCGAGATCTCCACCCCTCTCATTTCTGAGTGCTATGAGGTTCCTTGTGGATTCCTCGTTCTTCTCTCCCCTTCTACAATCTTCTACTTTCTATTTATTTTCCAATATGTCGTTTAGTCTTCCGCCTATTTCCTACCCTGCAGCACCTCTATTTTCATTCTTATCCAGTTAACTTCTATAAATCATATCTTCTTATTTATTCATATGTTTACTTAGAAATTTCATATCTGGGATTTATTCGAAGTGCTCTCTTGTTTAGTCAATTCCATATTCTTCCCTGTTGTTTGGAGATCAGATTTGCCGTTACACTCTTTCTTACTATACTACACTTATTTATTCTAGATGCAGTATCGAAGAAGAAGAGAAGGATGAGCTAATCTGGTCCTACTATGGAGGTTCTTTGTCTTTAAGAATCTAATACAGTCCTGGTCTTGGCGTAGTAATTAGGAGTCACTTTTGATTTGTTTATTCAGTTTTGTAAGCTGGAATTAGGTCAGTATTATTCCAGCTTGAATTTCAAGAGTTATTTTAATGTTCTAGATGGAATAGGAGTCTCCATCAGCCAGTCGATAGCTTAGTTTTTGTTTTCAGTTATGGACTTTAAGTTTTGGGTTTGATTTTGGTTAGTCCATATTGGAGTCTGAAATTGTCCACTCAATTCTATAAATAGATTTAAAGGCATAAACCCCCCCACCCCCCAATAAGTATATGAATTATATTTTAGTTTTCTACTACACATTGTCAAATCAGTACTTGCTCTGAGTAGATTCTTAGGTTCAACTTGGTAGATGCCAAAGGGGATTCTAGGTGAATTCCCGACTGTTATATCTCTTCAATTTTTCAACTTAATTTACCCCAACAAAAGACCAGCTTTATTCTAGCATCTAAACAACTCGTGGCCCCCTATTCTATCAAGTTTTCCTACTAGTTTGCTGTGCTAATTTCCATAATACTTCATATTGTTGTCTCGTATTTGGTATTCAACTTTCTCAATAAAGTTTAATGGATACCGATATCTTATACTGAGTTTGAACTGTTGGAATACTAGTGCAGATCTACACCCTATTTTCCTAGATTTGTACTCTGAGTTGGAGGCATTGAATGGTATTAAGACTTGATTCATCTCAATGGAAAACCCCAGCCCGACTCAATTTTATAATTAGATGACATGGGGCACATTGCTCGTAGAATGACTCTACTTATATGTTAGTACCTCCCAACTTCTTGGGAGTTCATTCTAATCCGTAGTGCAGACCTAGTTGCTTCTATTGGTTTGGCATGAAGGGTAGTTTTTGAATTAATCACTATGTTTTTAGGAAGAAGCTTATATAGCACGTGGGTTTGACATCTCAGAGTCTAATCCAACAGTAGAAAATTTAATCATATTCTATTCGGTTGTGGATGGTTTCTGAGCTCCTGTGATCTGAACATTTCAGATTTGTTTGCCTTTTGTTAAACATTTATCTGAGCTCTAATAAAGTATTTCCTAATTATTTTCTAAAATAGGATATGATTACATTTTTGTTGTTGTTAATTTACCCTACATTTGCAATTAGATTCTGAGCCCTACTCTAATTAGGATTCCCTTGAAATGTCCGGTTCCAATTGGTTTTTCAATAAAATCAAGTAATCCTACAACAAGACTACACAAAATTGCTTGGTTTGGTTGAACCTGTTCATTGGTTGATCAGTCCAGTCAAATTCTTAAAGCTACATGGAACCAACAGTCAAGAATCAAACAACCATGCCAACAACCGTATCAAAGGAGATTATGCCATAAGAAATGAGCCTCTAATGCAGTGAGTGCATTTTATGGTCAAGAATAGGAGGGGAATTTAGTCTCACATAGGTTGGGTACGTAGTGTAAGAAAGTCTATTTGAGCTATAGTGGTACTCATGTCACACTTGTAGGGAGACAAACCATTTTCAGTACGTCAATGAAGAACAGGGTTAGATTGTTTTTGTTTTAACTCGAACAATTTCTTTGTCAATATGATTTTGGAATCTCTGGGTGCAACCTTCTAATCATTTGTGCCTCCGAACTCGTGGTTTGGATCTATGTTCATGGAGGTTTTCATATGGCAGTCTACTAGTCTCAGAATGTGAATTCATCCATAAACACAACCTTCCAGGATTCCTTGTGTTTACTACAGGATCTTTCTATTACAATAATCTGAAAATTTCTAGTTACTCATGCAAACAGAGTCGGGTTAAAAAATTCTTAGTTGTGTATTTCTACATAACTGCAGATAAATGTTTAACAAGATGTCCATAGCATGTACAGAGTATAGAATAGCAAATGACCACCAGAAGTTAAATTTAAAAATGCATAAAATTGTGCCTGTAGTTCATATTTCATTTTTATGTCAGCATAGATGCAACCTCCTGAAAGGACTCACAAACCAAAGAAACCACAGAAATATCTAGTCTAAGAAGCCTATGAATTCCTAGAAGAACTTGGGTTTTCTCTTTTGCTTCCATGAACATACATTTACATCAGTTCCAATAACACAGGGAGAGAGCTTACTTGTCGTAGTATTGTTTAAACCAAACATATTTGCATGTAACACTTTGCTCCACAAGAAGCAGGAATAATGCTTGTAAATGGCTCAAGAGTCTTCCATCTAGTGAAGCTCTAATGGGTCTATGATAAGAAAGAGAAACCTCCTAGTACCTTATAACAAAAGAATGTTCATTTAAGGTTTTATGGTTGCAAAGAGAAGTACAGAATGGAAGAAAGAGGGAGAGAGGGAGGGGACGATTCTGATAGTGATGGTTTTAAGGTATGAAAGGCCTTTTCAAGGTTTGGATTTTAACAATACTTTCGAGCATGAAATTATTTTTCAAGGTATATATGAAGATGCTATTAAATAAAGAATAAACTAATTGATTTGAAACATTAGAGCAAGACAAAATATCAAATTTCAAATTACTGACTCCAACAGAGGAGCCTCATGAATTGGGTGCTCCCCTTTTCTTTTTTGTTTTTAAACTCCAAAGAGGAAAGGTTGTTAAGATGAATGAGTAGCAAGATCATGAAAGAGATTCAAAAACAAATCCTACTGAGGAATTAAGTTTAGCACTCATTCAAATTTTAATCTGATCATGTTCAATGAAGGCTAGTGGCTGCAACTCTGGAATGGAGCACAATGGTGAAGATCTGAGCTTTAAAATAGAATGGCAGACAAAGATGTCAATGAGGTATTCAGAATTGATTAGAGAGCTTACACTGTAGTACAGAATATGGCTTTGTATGGGAATGGACTGGCCTTGAGAACTCCTAATGTCTCTAAATCTGGATATGCCCTTTCTCAAAAACTACTTAATGGTCTATGATTTATTGGTGGTAGACGGTGGTTGTGGAAAAATGAGGCTTGATTAAATTGAAGTGTTATCATTGCTTGTGGGAAGTGTTATACATGGTGGAATATAAAGCTGAGATGCACACTTTATTGCTTTTCCACATGGCTAATCTCAAGGGGACCTTATGGGATGGACAGGCCTGCTTTTGCATTTCAGGGGTAAAATCCATCTATTTTTTTTTTTTCTTCTTCTTTCAATTGTGGTAAAGTCCTTCCTATACGCTTACTTTGAGGAATGAGCACTTATATTTAATAGGTTTTTTAAGATGAAAAACACCTACTCTATTTAAGGTTGTGTGCAATGTTTCCATTTCAGGATTTTGTTGAGCATTTTTTTTCTGGGTTTAAAGCCTTGAAGATCGTTACAAGGTATGGCTCTCTCGATCTCACTCACTCTAAGAATAGCTTTTAATCCGATGCTGAAATAGGAAAATACCTGTATTATGCTGGTGTAGGAACTCCACCCATAAAGATCTTCTTCATCAAAAATCCTTAAGAGTTAATGGCTCCCTTTGGTATGGTCCTCTTGATTTCAACCTAAATATTTCAAACAAAAAATACCTACCTGTTTCCCATTGATAATTTCAGTGTTTTGACTGACTTTATCTACCACAAAAGAACCTGCATAAGTCACAAATCCAAACCCATATCCTTGTCATTTATCTCTTTCAATTATCGATGTATTTAGAGAAGGTTAGCAACATAAATATTTTGTACATGCCCTGCAATGCTTGTTTCATTTTGGATTTGCAGACAAGTGAGTAGAAGTATATGAAACTTATTGGATATTTCACTAAGAGACAGAGTTGCTAGCTATCTCTTCTCTCGAGTTTCTTCTGCTCACTCCAAAAATTTAACCATGTTATTGATGATTTACAAACTATCCTATCACCATTAAGTTCAAATATTAGGTAAAAGCATCTAAAATTCAAAATACAGTACTTTGAAAGTTGAATTCACTCACTGCCTGATTTAGTTTATACATCAAAATAAGGCACTAGATTGTAGATTTTTAGAGGAAATTTGAATTGGAAAAAGTGATTCTCTTGAAATAGCAATTACATCTTATACAAAAAAAAATTACACTGGCCTCCACCTTTCGAATACAAATATATTTTTAGGTTAGCATAAAAGATAAGCCCCCACCAGAGAGGGGTTATGCAATGCTCAAGTAACTACTTGAACATGAACAGAAATCTTGGGGTGTTCAGGGCTTAGGGTTGTTGTTAGCTATTATCACATTACATTGATTGTATTCTTCCATCTCCTTTTTGTAAGCCTCCATTGCTTCTGTTGCTTTAACATTCCAAAGCTGTTTATCCAGTTCATTGAGCTCCTGTATTACACAATCCACATTATCAATGAAAAATGCAGAATGTAAAGCATGGAAAGAAACCATATCCAATCACATCTATCCTGACTATACCTTCCATTTTATCAAATCGAGTATTAAGAGTGGAGTAGCCGATGCCTGGTCTTTCCAGCAGGTTCCTTCCTCATTTCTTTCTTTGTGGCCACAAAATAAGAACACCTCATTTTGTTGAAGAGTTTCTAGAACACAGATTTTGCAATTGAATAAATTTTTAAGAGGTGTAAAAGTTGAATGGAGTGCACTGAAATCTCCCAAGAGCAAGATTAGCAGAAAGGAGTTTAGACAATTCAGTCATAGAAGTCGCTCTAAATGTTATTATTGAATGTAACCACCAAACAAGACTGGCCTTGACTCAAGTACTCCTCCCCTTCAAACCCAATGGTGGCCCTAAGCTACTCTCCAAGGGCAACCCGTGACTAGAAATTCTATCCATAGATTGTACTCGACCCTTTGCCCCAAGACAGAGATTCAATCTTCTAAACAATGTACATGGGCTTAATGTAGATAGTTGCCTTTGCAAGAGGAAAATTATTCCTTTTTATTCCTCCCCTCTATTCTCTATTTCTTCTTTAGAAAAAGAATTAAGATCTATATATCAAAAAATTCATTATAGTCATTACATCCTCCCTTCAGTGTATATATCAGTTTAATCCGAAGAATGGTGAATTCAAAACGTGTTAGGGCCAAACCTTTAGTATTGCTGCTCCAATTTGATCAATCTCTAAAAATCGGAGACCCGCACCAATTTACACAGTATTTGAATCAGGTTCAATGATTGATCGCAGTCCCAAATGTATCATCGTCTATGAATAAAATTCAGCATGGTCCTGCACACCCAATATGAATTTCAGTTCATTAGGTACAAGGATAAGATGGAAAGAATCGCATGCTTTGTGACACAAGAGTGTGAGGCATTTAAGTTGACATTCACCTACACTTTCCAGCAGGTTCCTTCCTCATTTCTTTCTTGTGGCCACAAAATAAGAACACCTCATTTTGTTGAAGAGTTTCTAGAACACGATTTTAAGTGGATAGAAAACCAAACCACACCTGATGACTTTAAAGGGTTAGGTGCCATTCCACAATCCCTTGCTTTCATGGCAAATCCACCAACTACATACACAAGCCATAAAACTGTCCTCGTTATTTTCCTTTCTTTTTTCTTTTCTTTTCTTTCTTTCTATAGCTATGCCTGAGACCACATGGACCTCAACCAAGCACCTTCACCCCCCACACACACACATACAACACAGTCCCATACACACACCCAACCACACACACATATCCACAAACACCTGGACAGCAAATAAACACAAATACAAGCACCATCATCATTTACCTCTTCTTCTTTTTCGTTTTTTCTTTTCTTTTCTTTTTCTTTAGTCTTCTCTTTTACTTGGTAATGGCTGGGGCCACAAAGCACCCCAACCACCACCGAATCACAACACACATGGAGAGGAAAGAGGAAGTCGACCTCCACCCTGCCGCAATAGGGCAGCAGCTCCCGCCTCCATCTCTTCGCAACACTTCTTATATTTTGTCTCCTTCAACTTCTTCTTCCCATTCTACTCTTCTTCTTTCATTTTCTTCTTTACTTTTTCTCTTCCCTTTGATAGCTATGGTTGAGACCACATGGATCTGAACCAAGCACACTCGTAGCCACATGGCCAGCAACCCATGCAATAACAACATTATAAAGAAATACACACAAACCATACCTACTCCTTGCTGCCCCTACACATACTCACACACTCACTCACCCCCACCCCTTAGGCACATCTTCTAATCCTTTCCACAAACCAGGGCCAGTTCATGGGGGTGGGAGGAGAAGGGAACAATTGTTAGGGACTTGGGTAGAACTCATCCTTAAAAGCTCTACCTAGTCAATCTCAGAACAGAGGAAATAGACACCAAAGAAGAAGAGGGACTGTGGGGGTGAGGGGAGGAGGGAGGGGGGAGAGTAAAAATCAATTCTATACAAGGATCCTTACTTCTACAATAAGGGACTAGAGGTTCAGACACCAAAAAATTGTATGTTAAATTACCTGTCCTCAACTAGACCTACTTAATGATTTTCAACTATTTAGATAGATAGGAAGAAATTTGAAGACTGATCAAAGGGAAGGTTGGGTTATCTTTTGGTCTTTTTTTTTTCTTTTTTCTTTTTCTTTCTCTCTCTCTCTTTAGGGACTTGGAAGATTTACGGGTAATGTATATGGAGTTGTTGGATTATTCTACATCTTTTTGAGCTTTGATAAGAAGATGAGATAAGTTTGTACTTGGAAGTTGTTATTGTGTATGTAAGTGTGTCACTGTGCCTCCTCATGACTACAGGCAATTAATCCAAGAAGCAACCTACATGCCCCTGTTCTCAAATCCCTAAACTCCTCCTTCATTGCCTATGTTTATTCCCATCCTCATTGGAATATACAATTGCTTTGATGTTACAGGATCCTCATAGTATTTCAATACCATATTATTGCTATGTGGACAAATTGCTAATTAATTTGCTATTTGATTCAGTAGTGCAGTGTGTCATAGTTTTTTAGATTTGTGGGAAATTTGGATCTGTAGCGCATCTCTTGAGTGATTGCCTATTTGGTTCACATGCATCTGTTGTTGGAAATCTCTGTTAGCTTAGTTGCAGAATCAGGGAAAGGCTCCTTATGTTCCAATTCCTGGTATTTCTTAAAGAGAGATTCTTTTAGAGGACATAAAATTCCAAACACTTCTCTATTCCACTGCTTAAAGTACATCATAACTACTCCATTTAGCTGAACAATCAAATTTTGGTTACCAAGACCTTACCATTTAGAAACTAGAAACTCATGAAATTGAGGATTAAACCAAGTTGCCTGAAAATGAACTTCTTTTTCAAAGCCCAAAGAAGGAGAGATCAAGAGCTGCTTCCCTCCACAAGGAGATCCAAGTTGGATTACTAAAACCCCCATCCAAGAGCATCCTTGATGAGATTTGGGGGATTTTGTCTATTTGCAAAGTAGAATAGGACACTAACAAAGGCGATTCAGTGTGTGCTCGGTATTGGGCAGCAAGGGGTGTGTGCTCGATTTAGGGCGGCAAGGGGGGTGTGCTCAGTTGTAGGGCAGCAAGGGGGGGTATGCTCAGGTATTGGGCAGCAGGGGGTGTATGCTCAGGTATTGGGCAGGAAGGGGGGTGTGTGTGCTCAGGTGTAGGGCAGCAAGGGGGGTGTGTGTGCAGGTGTAGGACAGCAAGGGGGGTGTGTGCTCAAGTATTGGCCAGCAAGGGGTGTGTGTGTGCTCAGGTGTAGGGCAGCAAGGGGGGATGTGTGTTCAGGTCAAATTGGGCAGCAAGGGGTGTGTGTGCTCAGGTATTGGGCAACAAAGGGGGGGTGTGTGCTCAGTTATAGGGCTTAGTAGCACTCCCTTTTCTTGGGGTCCTACCTGTTCTCTTATCTTCCCAACAGGGAATTGATCAGCTTAGAAAATCTGATATACTACTTTTATTAAGAGGGTTCCTCACCCTTCTTGAAATCCATGAATGAGTTCTTTAACAGTTTTAAGCAATTGGCATTAATAGTGTATGGATTTGGCATTATATAACTGATTATCAAATGAAAGAGGAAGAACGAAAGAGATTAGTATGAAAATTTTGAATTTTTCTTTGATGATTAAACATATGGCCCTTTTCTGAGCTCCACTCCTTGGATGGAGGATGCAAGCTTGCAATGACACTATCTGAAAGTGAAAAGAAGACAACCATGCTCCCCTTCTCCCCCATTAGTTTCTTTTTATGGGATCCAAGTGGGGGAATGTGAGTTTGAAAGCTTTCAATTGGGGTATAAATCCATGCACTAAATCCGTTTGAGAAAGTGAAATTGAGTATTAGTATCTTTGTAGGCCTACTTTTGTTTTTATTCAACATTTCATATTCTCCTCAGAGCCTTAGTACCCACTGAGTTAGCTTGAGACAGTTAATTAGATTTGAATGGGATGCAATAGCTATCTCAAGAAATTGTTGAGTCTTCCTTGGTAAGTAGGTTTTGAATCTCACTCCTTGGAGTCTTCCTTGGTAAGTAGGTTTTCGCACTTGTACGTATGTTTGTTTCCTTTCTCTGTTGGAATATATATCATGATTCCTTTTTTTCATTTTTCCGGTTATGTTGTTTGAACTTTATGGAATTGATGTCGGAAATACAACCTATATTTACTTAAATGTGGTGTTAGTGATTAAAAATGGTAGTTTAGTTTGGTTTGGCATTATCAATGAAATTAAAGTGTCAAGATGATGACTTGGAAAGTTGGATATGGTTTGCCACTTCTTAGTGTGAAGATGATGACTTGTCAAGATGATCTCTTTTTGTTTCTTTTAGTCCTTCAAAGGATTTTTACTTATGTGTAATTTGTTCATCTATGTTTCCTTCAGGTCCAATGAAGTTAGAAGCTAGAAAGTTCCAACTATGAAATTCGAAAGGATGAAAATTGGAAGGAGGACTAGATTATGATGTTCTTGATCTGCAATGTGGACAGCAACGATGATGAAGTACTTTATTGGAAGGAGTACTAGATTATGATGTTCCTTTGCCTAGAAACTTTTTCTCTCGGGTTTTTTTGTTGGTGTCAAGATGATTGAAAGTGAATTTTAAAGGAATACTAGCCTTTTGAGTTTTTGTGTTAATGGAAAGCAATGAATTAATGCAATGTTTATATGGATTTTGTAGTTAATAGTTTTTCTTTTATGGAATGAATATTATATATAGATGTAATTGCAGGTGAAAATATCCTTTTCTGAATTATAAATGAAAAAAACAAAAAAATAATTTTTGCCGACGGTAAACTTATTACCGTCGCTAAAGATTTCTTTTTACCGACAGTTATTTAATTCTCCGTCGTATAAATTAGATTTTCTCTGACGGTATACAAAAGGCCGTCATCTAATATTTACATTTTTAGTGACGATTAAAACCGTCTCTAAAAATACATTTTCCACGACGCTTTATGTTTTCGTCGCTAAATATATATTTATGGCAACGAAAGCATAAATGTCGCCATAAATATATTTTTAGCGACGAAAACATAAAGCGTCGTGGAAAATGTATTTTTAGCGACGGTAATATAAAACGTCACTAAAAATGATTTTGCTAGACGGTAGCAGTTTTACCGTCGCGATTTTCCCCGACGCCAGTTTAGCCGACGGACTGGCGACGGTTAAATTTACCGTTGCTTATATTTTTAGCGACAGATATCTATTTTTGGCGACAATTTATTACCGTCGCGAAAAATCATATTTCTTGTAGTGAGTTACTAAGATTCTTCTCTTCTGCTGAATGTAGGAGTGATGCCAAACCATCTAAACTTGCCGTGTTCTATCTTTATTTTCTATATCTAACAGAATGTAGTTGATCTATTTTCCACACAGAGAATCCAAGTCTGAGAAGCCTTGAAAACTACCCTGAATTAGTGTAAAGTTGAATACTTTCTGCTGTAAGTGATCATTGTAAAAGTTACGATAAGAATAGTGAAAGTATTTTGTTCTTGGCAGGGAATGATAATGGTTTTCTTACTTGCCCACCTCCTCCAAAAAAAACAAACCTGTTTCTGTGACCATCATCTGTAACATGGTACTTTCAAAGACTTGCTAACAAGAGCAATCATAAAGCATCAAAGAGCTGTTGCTAGTGTTCAGTTGTCAAACAATGAAGCTAATTAGGAAATACGTATGGAGGTTGGGATTAAGCTAAATCATAGACTAGTCCCAACATACAAGCAGGAAGTACTTGTGTTGTAAGAAGTACTCAGAGGTTGATGGATTGCCTATGTAGCAGTTTTTTGATAGTTCAGAGAGATTCAGATCACAAAAAGACAAAGCGATGAATTTAGTAGAGGAGGAGCAAGAAGAAGGAAATCTTCCAGCATCTTTGCCCTCTCATAAGTGATGACAAATTTATTTTAAATTGGTCCAATGACCCCAATGAAATATTATAAATTTTCCTTTAGAAAAAATCTTCAAAATGAGTAGAGTCTGGCTGGAGTTAAAGTTAGCATGATTTTGGAAATTGGGCTTGGATTTGGTTATGGGATAGTTTGAAGATTGAGTGTTGGAGATCTAGAATAGGCTATAGACATGCTTGTAACCTTGTCATGGTTCAACATTAAGATTGACAAAAAATACTATTGTTTCTTGTTTCATTACATCTATGGCTTTTATATTCTTATTCTTAGTTGTATTGTCTATTTCTTAGGTTTCATGTGTGTTTATGAATCTCTAATTTTGAGAATTATCATTGTTGTTTTTATATACTTTGCTACTCTTTAGGTGGGTTATGGATAATCCATTAGATACACCGGATAAGCCTTTCATTGGCATGCAATTTGATCATGATAATGAAGCATATGAGTTCTATAACAGTTACGGAAGAAGATTGGGTTTTAGTATCAGAAAAGACTATATAAATAAGAGCAAGAATGATAAAAATGTGACAACTTCGATGAGATTTGTTTGTAGTAAACAAGGTATTCGGCCAAAGGACAAGTGTGTTGATGATGCAAGTAACTCTTGAGCAGAGACGAGAACTAATTGTGCTGCTCATATGGGAATAATTCTTTTGAAAACTGGAAAATACGAATGCCAAGATTTTGTTGAGGAGCATAATCATGAGTTTCATTTAGCATCTACCACCCACATGATGCGGTCACAACGGATCATTTCAGATGTACATGCCTCTGAAATTTAGTTGGCTGATAATTCTGGAATTAAACCTAAGCCTTTTTTTGAGTTCATGGGCAACCAGGCAGGTGGGAGACAGAGCCTTGGTTATACCCGAGCCGATCATTACAATTATCTCCGTACTAAACGTCAGCGTGATTAAAAGTATGGTGAACCGGGGAGTTTGTTACGATATTTTGTGAAACAAACCAAGCTCAATCCCTCTTTTACTTACAACTTGCAGTTGGATACAGAAGAGCAGATAACTAATATCTTTTGGGCCGATCCGAGAATGGTAATAGATTATGCGTTTTTTGGTGATGTTGTGACGTTTGATACAACCTTTTGTATAAACAATGAGAATAGGCTTTTTGGTATTTTTTGTGGATTTAATCATCACAGAGGAGTTGTTATATTTGGGGCAGCTCTTTTATATGATGAGACGGTTGAATCATTCAAATGGTTGTTTGAGACTTTCTTGGAAAGTCATGGAAAAAAGAAGCCTATAACAAATTTTATAGATCAAGATGTTGCAATGGCAAATGCAATTTCAAAAGTGTTTCTTGCAACATGTCATGGTCTGTGTACTTGGCATTTGATGCAGCATGGGATTAAGCATCTAGGTAACTTAATGAAGGACGGGTCAAACTTCCTATCAGTTCTGAAAAAATGCATATATATATCAATATGATGAGGAAGAACAATTTGAGAATGCATGGGAACAACTAAGGTTCGACTATCAGGTTAAAAATGGTTCATGGTTGGATCGTATTTATGGGCTTAAACATAAGTAGACCAGATGTTATATGAAGAATACATTTACAGGAGGTATGCGGAGTACACAGCTAAGTGAAAGCATAAATGCAGACTTGAAGGATTATACAAAGTGCACTTTAGATATTGTACAATTTTTTAAGCATTTTGTGCGGGTAGTGAATGATAAGCGTGCTAATGAATTGAAGGCTGAGTTTGATTCAAGAAATAAGCTGCCAAAGAACGCATATAAGCACACACCCATAATGGTACAGGCATCAAAAGTATACACTCCTTTGATATTCGGCTTATTTCATGATGAATATGAATCATTTGGTATGTGCTACATAAAAGAGAAAGATGAAAGTAATACCATCCAAAAGTATGTTGTTGGTGTTTTTAGTTCAGCTGGGGTGGGATATAAAGTTGAATGTAATCCATCTGAGTATATACTTGAATGTAACTGCAAGAAATTTGAGTCATTTGGCATCCTATATTGTCATGTTATGAAGATTATGGAAAGATTAGATATCAAGGTTATTCCTGAAGCATACATTTTGAATAGATGGACACATGGGGCAAGAAAAATGGTAGTGGAAGATATCAGTGGAAAAGAAGTTGAGGAAGATGTTAATTTGGATTTTACACAACGGTATAGGATTCTTTGTCCTAAACTAGTAAAGATTGCTACACAAGCATCCAATTCAACTGAGGGATATGCATTGGTGAACAATGTTGCTAGTGATTTGTGTAAACAATTAGAAAATCTTTCTCGGCAAGCCCCAAACTTAAATGAAGAAGAATCAACGGAGGATTTAAATCTATATATAGTGAAAGGGCTTAAAAAGAAAGAGAGGAAGAAGAAGCCGGGCTCCAATCCAAGTAAAAGAATTAAAAGTTGTATAGAAAAACCAAAAAAGAGAAAGAAATAAAAAAAAATAGTTGCATCTCAGGTACTTTCTATTCATTGTTTGATTTAATAAAGTTAAATTATGCGATTCAGTTTTTGTGGTTAACTAAGCGACATTTTATGCATAGGCACAGAGTTCATTTGATTATTCTATGGACTGTATAAATTCCTCTCAAGTCTCTATTTCTCAGGTGTTGCTTTGATAATTTAATTATATACTCATTGTAGGATAATTCCTTGTCAATTTTTTGTTAATATTTTTTTGCTTCATGTGTAGGCGAATGTTGATCTATTTGCCTCCCAGTCTTCCATACCTTCAGAAAAATAAGCTTCATCAATGAACTTATTTCCTGATCTGAATGTTTAGTTGACATAAGATAGGTAGATTTAATTTCTCTCCTCCAATTAAATGCATTGTCTCTTAGGGTTGTTTAGATATCTAAGAAAAATGCTGATTGTAATCATTTGTTTGTGGCAGGCTTGCAGTTATGGAATGGTTAAAGATTGTTGAAATGATAGCTAGGAATAGGAAAGAAGGAAAGAAGGAGAGACTGTTGTGTTTTGAAGCTTTTTAACTTAGCTACCCCATATCATTATTTTTTTTCTTGCTTCTGGAGGAGAATTGTGGTTTTATTTTTCATCCTCTCATTTTTCGTTGTAAGTACTTGGTGGAGCTTTGAAGTTACTGTGAATGAAGCCAGTGGTGAAACCTTGAAACATTTTAACTTACCTAGTCTCTTAAATCTCAGTTATTATTCTCAGGACTTATTTTATCCAGCTACATAAACCAATTGCCAATATATATCACTTTTTGTACCATGCTTCCACAATTTTGGTTGGTGCTTGGTGGTGTAAATTCATTTTCTCTGCTGGCACAGTAGATTCAATTCATTTTCTCTGATGGCACTATGATCTATAAACCAATATTGTTTCCCTTCTTGATGGAGTCTTACAGAAAAATCAATGGGTCTAAGTGGTTATATGTTACTTCAACCAAGCAAAACGTATAGCAATAGGTCACAGCCAAGTAGGGAATACATTCCATTAAATTTAAGTACATACATATAGTCAAAAATCCATATCCATCTTCAATTTAAGGAAGATGAATACCTATAATTATTTTGCATTATACGTACCTGATTATGGAAGAGGGAACAATAAAAATAAAAATAAAAAATTGCTTTTGAGATGCTATCCTTCCACTCAACAATCTAATTAAAAAAAATTTGAAATGATAAAGATGAAGTAATTAACTTGATATACTGATTAGAAGAGAAAATTAGAAGAACAATAAGAGAGAGTAAGAGCTCCTAAACTTTAATAATATGTGCATCAGACTAACTTGATTATGGGAAGAGGGAACAATAAAACCTAAAAGAAAATTGGTCCTAAGATTTTGTCCTTCCTTTCAACACTCTAATAAAAAAAAAACACAAGCAATTTCACAATGGCTTGGGTGTTCATTGCCTATCAACTAACTTGTATTACTCATTTAGTTCCTCTTGAAACAGAACCATGTAACTATGATGTTGAGGCTTTCAACCTTGCTTACAAGGGATAAACAAAAAAGATTTTCTATTTAATTGATAATATTCAAAGCCAATACGCTAATTGAAGATTTATGAATACAAACAAATATATCTGATTCAATGGCACACAATTGTAGGGTTGAATGATCTTCCCAAAACGAATCCAGTGATACAAATTCTAGTGTGTTGTTGGCATTATAGAAACAACTCTTTGTGCATTTGAATTTACATAATAATAAATCTGGCCTCATTGACTAGGAGGAACACATTCAAGCTCAATCTCTAACACTCCACGCTCGACGTGCTACAACTTGATTGTGATGTCTTACTTTACCCTTCCACATACTAGGCTGATAATGTTGTCCTTTACCAAGCCATTGTTTTTGTTAGCTATACATTTTTCGCGCTCAATGTACTCAAGGATGGTGGAATTCTCATGAACTTTGGAAGCACTGACCAAGGGTTGGATGTCAATCTCAGCCTCTCCCATGCAATCATCTGGTGTGAATGTATCCTTGTCATAAACTGCAAACAAAGTAAGCAATGAAAATCAACAAGGATGTGGAAAGGAAAGCATATCCACATGAATTTTATTGGACATACACTTTGAAAATCAACTAGGATGTGGAAAGTTAAGTTTCCCTTTCACTGGAAAAACAATGTTACAACTGGTTACTATTGGATGAAGAGGGCCAAACTCCACAATCATAAGATCAAATTGGCAAGTAATACCATACACTTCTCCATTGTAAAAAATAATGTCTTTAAACCTAGAATGGGAATTTTGAACCCAGTCATATGTACCCACCCTCCTGCCAATGTGTAAGTTTCTCATTCAAATGGAGAATTTGTGTAACTGAGCCAAGAAAAGGTTAAGACTTCCAATTATACAGAATTTTAAGATAAACAAGTTTGGTGAAGTAGCAGCAGCAGCTAGCAAGAAATACTCGAGGCTTCAACAACTAGTTCATTGGGTAACAAAAATTTAATAAAAGAAATTCAACCTAAAAGTTCAAATTCTAAATACCAGCAACCACTGGCTGCAACCCAACTGATGATCCAATTAAAAAATTCCTTAAAAGAGATTACAAATGGGGTTTTGTATCGGATTTCGAATCGTTTTCGATCCCGAAAGGGCTTACGGAGGAGACAATTTGACTGATTTCTTCAAGAAAGGATGAACCAGATTGGATGCTTCAATATAGGTTGGATGCTTTCCATAAATTCCTTAAAATGAAGGAACCCAAGTGGTCGAACAATCAATACCCTCCAAACAATTTCCAAGACTTCTATTATTACTCAAAACCGAAGAAGAAACCTACGCTGAACAGCATAAAAGAGGCTGATGCAGAGCTTCTTCGGTATTTCGATACGTTGGGGATTCCACTCAATGAACAAAATCGATTAGCAAGTAAATAAATCCAAGATAAACAAGGGGAAGAACACCATACACTTCTCGAAATTGGCAAAAAAAATCCAAGATAAACAAACTAAAAATTAAGTTATGATAAGAACAGAGGCTCTTCATAAGGGAAAAAAATTTAGGAGACCACTAACCAAAGCAAGCTACGGCTTTCTGATTCCAGAACGCACCAACGGTCTGCTTGAAGCTGAAGAGACTCGATCAATCTTCATTACCCATCAATGCACCCATTGGCCACCTCTTTGTTCTTCCCGTCTCTGTCTCTTGGCTTCGCTCTTCGTTGAGTTTTGAAAATGGTATAAAGAGAGGAGAGAGACAAGAGCGGGAAATAGGAGACGTGAGAGTTACTCTTTATTTGGGGAACTGCTTACGTGGAGAGAGGAGAGAGAAGACCAGAGTGGTTTTGAGGAAAGAGTTGAGAGAGGAGAGAGAGAGAGAGTCATAAGTATATAAATAACTTAATTTTTGAAAAACCAGCCGTTGGATTTGTGGCTGACACATGTCGAACATCCGTAAAAGGAACCTCACAACTGTATGGGTGAGGGAACCTTAGAGGAAAAAAATCTGGGTTTTAGCCTATAAATATGTTATTTGGCTCAAACCCTAAGACATGAACACAATTAGAAACTCTCCTTCTCTTTCAAGTTCTGTGTTTTTCCTAGGGTTTCCAGCGTTGCCTAAGGTTTTGTGGTGTGGAGTTCTTCTTCGTGGATAAACCTTTCGAGATTGTTTGTGATCGTAATCTGCTCGTAACTGCAAGCCGCATTCGATCATCCCTTCCGCTACGATTCCATTCGATTTAGGTAATCCCTAAACCTCTGTGATTAATGGAATGCTAATATGCTAATATGCTAACAGGGGAAAATTATCTCCTCCAGTTCCCTGCCTGACCTAGTTCCGTTGTGCCTCTAACAAGGGGTGAATGGTGAGAGTCATTATCCCCTCCAATTCCTTCAATACCTCATATGAGGGTAGAAATGACCACCTACCTCTTGCCCGAAAATATTGCCCAAAGTGGGGTCCACTCCCCCTATTAGAGGAATTGGTGGAATTGTAGATACCCGCGAATTGGAAGTGATAATTATTGGAATGGGTGAACCCCACCAGGCAGAGTATTCTGGTAGGAGTAGGGTGGTCATTGTGCCTCCCCTTGTTCAAGGCACTAGGGAACTAGAGGTGATACAGAGGGGGAACACCAAAAAACATATAGGCAAGGATGTCAATCTGTCGGTTCTGCTTATACGGTTTGGTTCAATTTACACCTCAAAATCAAACCATATAAACAATTAAAATCAGAATCATTTTGCATTCTGTCTAATTTATTAGATTCTAATTCTAATGTATAATTAAAATTTTATTTTTATGTATAATTACATAGATACAAACAAAATAAAAATGTGTATTTTAGGGGACAACATATTATACACGTATAATATATACGATATATTTATTTATATTAAAAATAAAGGCAAAAGGTTTTCTGGTCGGCGGTGCAGGTAAGGGAATCCATGGTCGGGAGTAATCTTATCCATAGAATTGGTATCGATAAATCTTGTCCGTTAATTGAATTCCAAAACATTATATGATTTTAAGTGAAATACGATACATATTACCGAATTAAAAAAAAAGAAAAGAAATACGATCCCAAATACACTTCCTCTCTCTCCCTCGCTCTCTCGTCGAATGCTTCGTTCTCACATCTATTCTGAAGAGTGAAACTCACTCTCATCCGGGGGATTTTAGCCATCGTTTGAAACCTTAGAATCCCCAACCTCTCCTATTTTTCTCAGGCAAGGCAGTGATTATTTTTTCTCAAGCAAGGCAGTGACTTGAAGAGTGAAACTCAGTCTCATCCCTGCAATTTTAGCCATCGTTTCAAACCATATTTTTCTCATCCCTGCGATGTTAGCCATCATTTTGAACCATATTTTTCTTAGGCAAGGCAGTGATTTATAAACTAAGTCCATAGTTTTCTTTAGTTTCGTGGAAAAGGTGTAGAGTATCGGGTAGGAGAAAAGAACAATGGCAGGTATTCCTTCCCATCTCTCTCTCTCTCTCTCTCTCTGTCTCTCTGTTTAGTCCGATTTAGGTTTTAATGGTAAGATTTTCAGTATCATAGGTGACATGGATTCGTCATCTTCCCTTCCTTCTTCGATAGTATCATAGGTGCCATGAATTCTACTTCTTGAAGAAGGTAAACTAGTCATACAAAATCAAAATGGATTTTTGAATTTTCTGGTCATCAAGGTAAGTTGATACAGTCGACTTTGGCAGCTTATGAGCAGAATCTTTAATATCCCTATGCATGGGGATAGAGATGTGAGGTCGGCAACTTAGGATTCGAAATCAGAGTCATAGGGGTTTCAGGACTCAGATGGTAGTTTGTTGGATGAATAGGATGCAACCGGCATGACGTGGGTGTTTTGGAGACAGGATATGCAGGTGCAAGTGATTAAAAGCCATATGCAATTTATCACATTGGGATGCACTGTCTGTAGCATATCTACGATTTTAATTTCTTTTGTTCATGCTCTTTGTTCGGTTGGTGATTGTCGATTGTTATGGATCAGTTTGTAGGAGATGGAGACTCCGGTTAATATACCTTAGGCTGTTGGCGGAGAGTTTAATGCAGTCTTGTATCCATTGGAGAACATAGGGGGGAGACCAGTGTGTTCGATGGAAGAGTTTGGGAAAACCCTGTGTCACTCTTTGAGGGGATGAATGATAATCTGATTTGGTATTCTAAAGGCTGCCAAGGCTGCCATATGTAGTGCTTTGTATGATCTAAAGGCATGAAGATCCTAGTATTGGGTATTCTCTTTGATGCAAGTTTTGTGGCAAGCTCTCAAATTACTTGTAAATTCCAATCTCTACTTGATGGGTCTTTAGCTCAAATTGGTAGAGCACTTGGAACATGAGCATGTTCTAAGGGTATGGTGGTTCGAATCCACCAAGGCCCAAACTCCTTTGCTACAAAATATTGGGACTATTCTACCCAAAAAAAAAAATATATTGGGACTAAAGGACGCATGTTCCATGTTTCGCAAAAATAGGAGATCTCAAGGAGGCATGTAAATGAAATGTCTTGTGGTCCTACTATAATTGCCTACTTATCTCTTGTCAAAGGGCTCTGCAAAATTGGAGAGATTGACGCAACAATTGTTTTAGTTCGTGACTGCTTAGCAAATGTTATGATTGGGCCCACGGAGTTCAAATACACTCTTACCATTCTCCATGTTTGTAAGTCGGGTGACGCTAATAATTGAACTCTAAATTTGAACTTGCTCTGTGTTTACTTATTAATGTGAAAGATTGATTCCTGATTCATGATTCCACCATAAACAATGTAGAAGATTTCTAGTTTGTATCAATCGGTGTATAGGAACAGGTGTTACTTCGAATGCTATAAGAATTACTTCATAAACAATAAGAAAAGGTTCCTTACATCAAACATTCACAGATTTTTGCAAATCAACACTAATACAAATACACTAACCAATAACACCATAACACAACTACAAAAAATTTGATTGACCTCTCTATTTCATCCAATTTGATTTTCAAACTGTGCACCTCATGATGCAATCCTTGGTTAACCTCTAGCAAACCCCGCATCTCCTCTCTTAATTCTCGCACTTGCTTTTCCAAGTCTTGTACATCATGGGTTATAATCATTGATCTCTGTGTTTCTTTCTCAGCAACAGTTCCAACCTGTATTAATCAATATAAAGAATGGTTAAATCTTACATACAGAAAAAAAGTAAATAAATTCATAAAGAATTAATGAAGGTAAGGAATATTCACTTGTTTCACATCTCGCGGTGATTTTGGAGGTGCATATGCATGTCCCTATATGGTTAGCGGTTGGATGAGATGGTAAAAATAAAATGGATAAGTATCTATGTCTTGCTCTATCTTTGCCCAATATTCATCCATCCAAAGGAAGTCTCGTCGATGCCGACCATCTCGAGGACATTTATAAAATGGACGGTCAAGATTATTTGCGGTTTGGGATATAAGATAAAGCATCTTTCCACCACCACATTCACATAACGGTGGTGTTGTGTCAAGATACACCGGAACATTTTTAAGCAATTCCTGCTTTGGTGTTATGTCAGCCATATCTCTGAAATTAGATATTGGATTAAAATAAAAGGAAAAAACCAACACATTATATTGGATATGCATTGGTCAGGGGTTGGGGTTAAGTTACCTGTCCTACAGTAGTGACACAGTTATAGATAGATAAAGACCTAACAAGTAGTAATAACTAGGTATAGTTTGTCATTTTTAAGTTCTGGAAACATCAACATGCTAGTGCCAACTTTCTATAGCTCCAAAATCATGTGAATTAGTCGAAGTAGTAATCAACCAGAATTTCTCCGATAACAAGCCCCCACCCAAACCCTAAATAACATATGGTTCTATTCATGGTCACTCTATTGAGGTTAAGGGAGGGACTGACACAAATAAAAAATCTTAAAGGTGGACCACTGCCTCAACTGTGAGGAACTCCTCACATTGCACTTGAGTAAATATTTCAAGATGCCACCTAAGTAATTTTCCAATTACAATGCAAACCAAAGGCGTAACAAATCTAGGAAAAATAAAAATAAAAAATAAAAAACCATGAAAATTCAATTTCAGATTTTCATATTCTGAACAATTCTGAACAAACCATGAAAGTTAAATTTCAAGGACATTCATGACCAATGCATATCAAAGTTAATTGATTCAAGATTTGGCCCATCTTCTCAAAGACTCAAAAAGCGCATCCATTCAAAACCACCAAAGCTACAATCAAGTTGAACTAGAGCAACGAAATCATCAATTTTAAGCATTTTGCTGTTAATACTATATTTGATTGTTTCAAAACTCTCAGGTTGCTTATAAAAATTTGAAGAACAAACCCAAGTCCCTAGCCTAATTAAAGGTCATAACTGCCAGCCCAAATCCAATCTAAAGTTGGATTGGATCAGTTGTGGCTTAAGGTCAGATTGATCAGTGTTGATAATTAAAGGTAACGGCCATGACAGATGCTCATTCAGGCAAATTTTGGCCCATGTAGGTTATCGAGAATAGTTTTCTTGGTTTGGGTTGGATTAGGGTGAGAAACTTATTAATCGAACTGTAGAGCCAGGGCAAGAGAGTCCATTCTCCTACATAGTAGCATGTTTTCTCTACTTTTAATCATCCCTCAATAAAATATAAGGTTAAATATAGAAACAGAGAGACAGAAAAAAAATAAATTCTATACGCAATGAAAGCATGTACCAATTTCAGACATTTAAATCTACACAAGCAATCTGGGGGGGGGGGGCAGAGAGGAATGTGGAGTTGCAGAGACCATAATGAAGTAAAAACTATAAGTTAAACAACACCAAGGTTACAGATCTAACCTTCGCGTTCGCCGTGCGAGGACCAGGTAGAAAATAAAGAGAGATAGAGATAGTAGGGGGTTTTCGCCTTCGCCGTGGATCAGACGAGTTTTCCTTGCAGCGACAATGTTGAATCGCCTTCACCTTTCTGCAAAGAGAGTGGGCTTTTCGTCTTCAATGGAGTTAAATGTGAGAAAAGAAGAGACGAAAGAGAGAGAGAGAGAGTGAGAGTGGAAAGACAGCGCGAAATCGAGGAGACAAGAGAGTTTTTCATCATGTAAATGAAATACAAATTTTGGAAAAACATGTATAAAGATGGTCATGATTGTCAGAGGAGAGAGGAGCGAGAAGTTCAGCAGAAAAAACCCAATTGAAGCTGAATCATTGGATGTGAATATTACACATGTCTCTCATCCGTCCAATGGACAACACCGACAACACGCTGTCAGATCAGCAGATGATAAAAATCCCCACTGTGCTGCTCTTACTGTGGCATGGTTCTAATTGGTTGACTCGGATTGGGATCGGTTGGTTGTTACTCATTTTCTTCATAATCCATCTCGAATGATACCGAATCATGGGCTAATTCCCGAATTCTAAATCGATTCGATTTTTACTATGAAATAGCTTAGATTCTCGATTTCTAAACCGATTCAGGCTGATTCTGAGATTTAAAACCTTGTGTATATCCTATAGGCGAATATAGTATAATTGCAACCTTGACCTGCAACTGTCCCTCGCATGAGATCGAGATGCATAATAGACGGATATTGATCAAGGATTGTGTTGAGTAGTTAAGAATGGAGGGGCTTCAGAGTCTTCAAATGTCGAGCTTCAAGGGGTCAGGGCATTTGGATATTTCCCCTTGTCGACTCATTGACGCATGTGACAATTGGAGAAAAAAATTCATTGGTGCTTAAGACGGGTATTCGATTAGATTCGCAAGTTGGGTGGGTAGATCCGGATCCGATCCGAATCGAATTTTAAATACATTTTCAGATCCAAGACTTAACCATATTAAATTTGGTCTGGATCGGATCCGGTTATTCGATCTGGATCCGTATTCAGTACTTGGTTACTGGTTACTCATTGATACCCTTCCTTACTTGCAACGGATTATAACAAAAAATTCCAAATCCAACAAATTGGTTTTTGAGTGGCAATTTAGAATTTCGAAGTGAGCTCCGTCTAACGACCATTACTGTATAGTTTTGTACAAAATCGGGTCAAACTGTTTGTCCTAAGTAGATTGATTGACAACCCTAATTAAATGGTTCCAAATCTATCTATGGGACTAGTGTATATGCATGGTTTTTAAGAGTCAGTTGATTTGAATTGGAACCGGTTTATTCTTATTCATTTTGTTCATTATCCATCTTGAATCGAACCGATTCATGGGTCGATTTCTTAATAGTTTTGTTCATTATCCATCTTGAATTGAACCGATTCATGGGTCAATTTCTTAATCATTTTCTTCAATATCTATCTTGAAGCGAATCGATTCATGGGCCGATTTGTTATTCATTTTCTTCATTATCCATATTGAATGGAACCAATAATGTTATTCTTTGAACCCTAGATTTTAGATGCATATTATTAGTTTCTGAAATTGAAAAATAATGTGTCTTTTGGGTGCTTCCATGGTCTCTGTTTCCACTCCATTTTTGTTTGATATTCGGTAACCAAGATCTAGAACCATATGCTTTTCTATCACTGTTTCTAAAGGTCTAGGGAAATATATGATCCTTATCTGTGAACTTTTAGATATAAAATGTATTGCTATCAATGTCAAGATACGTGAATCTTTATCATCTATCTTTGAATCTGAAATATATTTTTGGGATGTCTTTATGATCTGTTATCTTAATTATTCTTGATTGTTGTTCCATGACCTATTCTCTTGAATATCTTTATTCCGTTCGTATTTCTGGCGGTGATGTTTTTAGAATCTCAGATCTAATATCCTCATAATTGTTGTTCCTTGATTCATATTCGGTGGTGAATATGACCCTGCCCCCCAGTTGTCCTAATCAATCCTGTTGTTTTGGATCTGGTCTTGATGATGGTGACTAATTGGATCAAACCATGATCCTTGATATTCACTGGATCCTATGGCTGTCATACAGTAGATTTGGCAAATACAACTTATTATAAATGATCTTGATCTGGTTGTATGATCTAAATATAATTCATAAGCTGGACTCTAACATTCTAATTCAGATTAGATTTATGATAATCCAGACTTAATACATGGGCCAAAACGTTGGTTAAACTTGTGTGTTTGGGCCTAATGTTGGATAAGTGTGTGTCCATCAAACCCGGTTCGGTCCGGTTCAACCCGGTTCACCTTTGTATTGAACATTTATACATTTTAGTTTAATAATATCACATGTGATATAAACTTTTTGAGCATTATGTGTCCCTAAGTTTTACTTAAAATGGTAGTCACGACTAGGGTTTAAGCTGGGCACCCTTATCATATGGTCGTCGCATTGGGTATGCCTAGACATGCGATGTCAAGGTACGAATGCGAGTGCTCACATGTTTGATGTGTGCATTAGCGAAGAATCTATTGTGTTGATTCCCTCATGTATTACTGCCAGATGTAGGAAGGGATAGACATGTGTCACCCACACCCTATGCCTGAGGGAACCCTGTCACTGCAAAGTATGATTGCATTCTTTGGTTCATCAATGACTGAGACTCAAGCGAGTCAAAGCCGGTGTTCTGGGAATGCATGAATACTTTATGAGTGAAGGAGTTATCGAACATGGTCACCACTACCCAATTGGGGAACACCAAGATTGAGACTGTCTATGTATGGTCGGATCGGAATTTGGATCCAGTGCTGTTTTGGAAATGGTTTTGTAAAAATCTATTTTACATAAAATGATACATTATTTATATATATTTGAACAAAGTGTTTAATCAAATTTTGTGGACCCAATCAGATGCACAAACTCTCTTATATGGACATGTACTATGGATTGGGGTTTGGCAGCACATGTGTACATGCCCTAGATTCCATAATGATGGTGTTGATTAGTGGGGGGGTTGTATATGATAAATAGTTATCATATAGTGAGTTATTTGGAACTTGCTATTTTAATTAGTACTTTATTTAATTAATGGATATGGTGCTAATTGTAATTATCCATTAAATATTAAATAAAGTAATTAATTAATACTTTTCCTATTAGATTCTCCTTCTTCACCTATGTAGCACTTTGAGATTAAACAGAACTGCCAAACAAAGAGAGAGAGAGAGTCAGACTCTCTGGGAATTTATTAAATCCTACTGGGATTTGATTAATTCAAATATTATAAAAAGGGGACCAAAAACGTAGAAGAGAGAGCACACCACGTTTTGGGCAGACACACTCTCTCTCTCTCTCCCTCTTGTGATCTCTCTTCTTCTTCTTCTTGCTTCTCTCATCAGTGTTTGAGAGTTAGGGTTTTAGAAACCCAGATCTGTGCTGAGGAATTGGCGTGTAGAACCTTGGTAGCACCATTGGGATTGGCGTGTAGAACCTTGGTAGCACCATTGGAGGTTCAGATCTGTTTGCTTGGAACGCTCACTCGAGGAAGAACCACTGTCTATTGGAGGAGCAACACTTGAGGCTCACCAGGTTAGCAGTTCTTTAATAATTCCTTCAGTTATTTAATTATTAATATTTATGGGATGCAAAAGAAACTCGAATCGATTAATTTTCGCTACGCATTCAAGTATGGGATGGATCCCTCTTGCCATGTGATGGACTAGAGATGAGTTTTTCTGTCCCTACTGCGATGATTAATTTTATGGGACACATGAGAGAAGGAGAAACACTAACAAGGATGCACCAGGGTTCCCATGGGCGACCATGGGAAGCCCTAAAAATTAAATGGGGCACCCATGGGACACCATGGGACACCCATGGCGTGTAATACCCTAATTTTCAGTTAATTGGTTTCCCCAGGGAGCCATGGTTTGATCCCTGGACCGTTGTTTGACCAACAGTGTGGTATCAGAGCCACCTTTCCCACCCATGAATATTAGATAATTAATGGTTTAATATGATTGTCATGAGTGGGATGCAAGTTGCACATGTGAGGTTAAAATTATGGTTGTTGTAACAACCTTCCCATGTGCACATGGGTAGTTACAAGGTTGTTAGTGTAACAACCTACCCATGTGATGATGGATTTGGTTGCAATTTGTTATTTTCAATTATTGAAACATGTATCCATGTGTATTGTGATTATTAATTTTTAATTAAAATTATTTTAATCATGATTGTATGTGTGGGGGGAGCGCGCGCTGCCAAGCATCTACGCACACCCCTCCCCCTTTTTCCCTACCCATTTGTGTATTTTTTTGGGCTGCTGCCTACAGTGCCAGTTGATTCTGCCCACGGTGCCAGTGGCTATTACCTGCGGTGCTAGTTGATTCTGCCTATAGTGCCAGTGGCTATTGCCTACGAGAAAAATAGAATTTTTTGTATTAAAGGATGAAGATGGGTGAAGGGATCCCTCCCTCCACTCACTTGCAATTAAAATATGATTTTAATTTTTGAGTTTGGATACATATTATTACATGCGATGTGGTGATTCAATAATTGAGGAAATTCATGTTATTTTTTATTACTTGCTTTAATAATGCCCATGAGATTATGTTATAATGTGATTATGGGAATGGCATTCTAATAAATGGATGGATTGTTTATGTATGTGATACATGGGGCTATGGGTGGATGTGATGCTTCTCTCTCTTTTTCTCTGTCCCCCTATCTTTTTTATAAACAAATGTACTCCACCCCATGGGCAGCCCAAATGGTGCGTTGGTTTCTCCATGCGGGGTTTCTTTATTATTATGGAAAGAAAAGTGTATAGAATTTTTTCTAGGTTTTCATTGTAATTTTAGAGGAGTTAGGACTCCCAGGGCATGTTGATGGTGATCCACATGTGGCGCTTAAAGCTTATGGAGATGCAAATCACCTACTTTGAAGATATGATCGGACAGAGGAGATGATTGAGGCGTGGCATCCATGGCATGGTTGATGCACCCAAGTTATTAGTTTATTTTTATTTGGGAGGGTTTTCTAAATTGCTTCTAAACAAAAAATACCGCCATCCCATAATCACTATTAATTAATGTTGATTAATTATGAATGTTTAAATCTGTCCATGATATGTGAGAGTTGATTAATCCCTCTTTATTCACATTACATGTATGATATGGACTAGTCTTAATCGGTAGACATGTCCATGGCCTCCTATAGAAGATAAATGTAGAAAGTATGTGACATGACCCCACATAAGCTGACAGGATATTGCCAGGACCTCTGTCACACATTTATCTATATTTACCTCTATCTAGATACGTTAGGGTATGGATAGTGGGAGTGCACCGCGATAGTGGACCATCTCTCATGATTCCATGAACCAATGCAATAGGTAAGTACATGACTTGGGTGTATGTCAGTCGACAGGATCTGGACATGATACCCAGGTGGCCAAAAATATTGGAAGCCCATGAGGCAGACAGCTTAGTCCACACTACCAAGGTGTGTATAATGACTCCCGACAAAGTAAGTTATGCATGCGAGGGTTGTAGGTATCCAATTCATATTTTGGATTATGAGGGAAACCTAAATCATGAAAGACCATTGATGTGTGTGTGCTCAACTTTTATTTCAATGGTTGTTAATTAGCATGTGGTTTTTGCTTGTGCATGTATAGATAATTATATAATGGCTGTCGTTAATTCAAACATGTTAGCACTCATTAGTGAATATAAACTTAATGGTACAAACTATGCTGATTGGTATCGGAGCATTAAGTTGCTCCTGACTGCTGAAGGACTGTACACAGTTCTAGATGAACAAGTTTCTCCTCAACTTGACCCGAATGATTTTGAGGCAAATGAAGAGATGCAGGAGTTTCTCATGAGGGATTCCAAGGCATCACTCTATATCCTAGGATCGTTGGAAAAGTCAATTGTTGACTCGGTTAAGTATATACGCACTGCTGGGAGTAAAATGGATAAGTTTGCTGAATTGTTCAACAGGCAGTTGACACACGCACATTCTGATGCGGTGAGTCAAATCCATAACTCCAAGATGTCCCAAGGGACTCTAGTGATCGATCATGTAATGAAAATGATCAATCTGTTTAAAAATTTGGAATCCATGGGGACTGATTTCAGCCTGCGATACAAGACTGATGTGATCCTAGCGTCACTCACTTCTACCTACGCACCTTTTAGGATGTCCTACAAGATGTCCGAGAAGGAGATGGAGCTCATCGAGCTTGCTAATGCACTGGTAGAGGCTAAAGCATCCTTGAAAAAGGACAAGGCTGAGGTCAATGCAACTGAGGTAAAGCCTTCTTCAGGTGAGAAGAAGAAGAAAAGGGAAGTATGGGTAAGACCCTGAAAACCAAGGGTGGGAAGTCTGGCAATAAAGCCAAAGGCAAGTGCTTCCATTGCAAGAAGGAGGGTCACTGGAAAAGAAACTATCATGCTTACCTGGCGACTTTGAAAGACAAGAAGTCGGATGAAACAGAGGCTGCTAAGGAAGGTATATGTGATGTTTACGTTTTTTATGAGTCTAATTTGTCTTTTGAACTGACCAATTGTTGGTTGGTGGATAGTGGATCCACTATTCACATTTGTAATGATTTGCAGGGGTTCAAGGAGATAAGGGAAGCTGAAAAGAAAAGAGGTGTGTCTTCGGATGGGCATTGGAGCTGAGACCATGGTGATGGCTGTGGAAACTTTTATTTTGAATTTTAATTCTGCTAGTTTAGTTTTAAAGGATTGCTATTATGTACTCTCGTTTAAGAGGAAGATTATTTCAGTTTCAAAACTTGTTTTGGACGGATATAGTTTCTCCTTTAATTTTAAATTGATTATTCATTTTAATAATTCTTTTGTGGCATCCGAATATATGCAAAGTGGTTTGTACTTTCTAGATTGCCCTATTAGAATGAATTTTGTTTCAAATGTTGATTTGAAATGGAAAGCAGCTCCAGTGAACTCAATATACCTGTGGCATCTAAGATTAGGTCACATTAATTTGGACCGAATCAGTTGTCAATTTGTGACCGAAACCGGGAACCGTCCCAATACCGTCCCGCTAAAACCCGATACCGGACCGTCCCATTAGTAAATGGGACGGTACTGGTATCTGATTTTGGTACCGAATGATAAATGGGATGGGACGGTTCTAGGACGGGATTCCCAATGGTACCAGTACCGAAATACCAATTAGGTACCGGATGGTACCGAAACTACTAGTACCGTTTAAAAAGAAAAGAGTATATAAGATCTTTTTTTAAAAAAAAAAAAAAAGGGTATAAGAATTACGACTCATTAGGGTTTCATTAATTGCCTTTTGAATACGAAGAGGAACAACAGGTCAACAGCCGTAGCTTGCAGTCTCTCCTCACAGAACCTGCTACAGTGCTACTCCCTTGACCAACTACATCTATCAGGTTCTTCCTTTTTGCACATAGGGATTCTTCCATTTTGTAGGACTTCTCTAGATTTAAAAAAATGAGAAGCTTATTACATGTGATCTTAGGGAGTTTGAAGAAGTAAAACTATGATTTCATAATTTAGCTTTATAAAAAGCAGTAGACAACTTAGATTTCATGATATTGAAAAAATTCTACAACACTAATAAACCCATTCGTTAGAAACAATTAAACTTCTTCTCCCTTTTTCTACAGTGCCTAGAACCGTTTAAGAACCGGTACCGTCCCGTCCCGCTAGTAATCGGGACTGGGATCTAGGTCTGGTCCCATTAACTAAATGGGACAGTACTGGGATTGACACTTTTGGTACTGGTACCGATACCGGTACTTTCCCGTCCCAAATACCGGGAACTGCCTCAATTGACACCCTTACGAATCAGTAGATTGGTGAGGGATGGGCCCTTAGAGAGTCTGAGGGTGGAACCATTCCCCACCTATGAGTCATGCCTTCAAGGCAAAATGACCAAGAAACCCTTTAGCAATAAAGGTGCTAGAGCCACAGATCTATTGGAGTTGATACACACTGACGTGTGTAGACCCATAAACATACAAGCGAGGTATGGGTATGAGTACTTTATCACATTCACCGATGATTACTCTAGATATGGTTACACATACTTGATATGTAGGAAATCGGAAGCCTTTGATAAATTTAAAGAATTCCAAGCCAAGGTCGAAAGACAGCTCAATAAACGCGTTAAGTCCTTAGGATCAGATCGTGGAGGGGAGTATCTATCAGATGAATTTAAAGATTACCTCATATCACAAGGGATAGTTAGTCAACTAACTAATCCAGGCATACCACAACAAAATGGTGTATCTGAACGACGCAATCGGACCCTATTGGATATGGTCCGGATGATGCTCAATTATAGTGAGTTGCCTCTCTCTTTCTGGGGGTACGCTTTAGAGACAACGATATATATCTTGAATAGGGTTCCATCCAAGTCTGTAGCCAAGACACCCTTTGAGTTGTGGAAAGGGCGCAAGCTCAGTATTCAACATCTAAGGGTATGGGGTTGCATAGCACATGTGCAAAAGCAACAGACAGACAAGTCGGAATCCAGGACTTCGAGATGCTATTTCTTAGGCTACCCCAAAGGCACGATAGGCTATTATTTCTATGACCCGATTGACCAAAAGGTCATTGTAAGTAAACATATCACATTTTTTTAGGAAGAAATGATGACCCAGAGGTCCAAACCAGTAGTCATTAAGGAGTTATCAGATAGCTCAGAAACGTCACTTCCATAAGTGAGACCAATTGACATACCCGCTGAAACTCCAACACCTGCAGAACCTTGACGCAGTGGGAGGACTATTAGACCACCCACTAGACTCACTCTTCTAACCGAAGAGGAAACAGTGGAAGAGTTCCACATGGTATTGATTGAATCAGATGATGATCCGATAACATACTCTGAGGCTCTAAAGGATGTTGATGCCACTAGGTGGCTAGAGGCAATGCGCTCTGAGATCGATTCGATGCATTCCAATAAGGTCTGGACTTTAGTCGATCCACCAATTGGATGTAAATGGATCTTCAAGAGGAAGAAGGGCGCAGATGGAAAGGTTGAAAGATTGAAAGCGAGACTGGTGGCAAAGGGCTATACCCAGAAAGAGGGTATAGACTATGATGAAACCTTTTCACCGGTGGCGATGATGAAATCCATCAGGATTTTATTGGTTGTAGCTGCATACTTTGATTATGAGATTTGGCAGATGGATGTGCAAACTGCATTTCTAAATGGGTTCCTGCAAGAGGAAATCTACATGGAATAGCCAGAGGGGTTCTCTTCCTTAGAGGAAGAAAGGAAAGTGTGCAAGTTGCAAAGGTCCATTTATGGACTGAAGCAGGCTTCCAGGAGCTGGAACATCAGGTTTGATCAAGCAATCAAATCGTTTGGTTTTGATCAAAACTTGGATGAACCATGTGTTTACAAGAAGATCAGTGGGAGTGCAGTATGTTTTCTTGTTTTATACGTAGATGACATATTGCTGATGGGTAACGATGTAAGATTTCTTTCATCAGTAAAATAGTGCTTATCTACAATGTTTTCAATGAAAGACCTAGGTGAAGCTAGCTATATCCTTGGGATTAAACTCGTGAGAGATTGCCAGAGAAGGATGCTAGGCTTGTCACAGGCTACCTATATAGACAAAGTCCTGGCCAGATTTAGCATGGAGAACTCCGAGAGGGAAAGTGTTCCCTTCAGACATGGAGTCAGTCTTTCCAGATCTCAATGTCCGCAGTTTCAGACAGACATTGAAGAGATGAAGAGGATTCCCTATGCCTCAGCAATAGGGAGTCTTATGTACGCTATGTTGTGTACAAGACCGGACATTTGCTATGCAGTAGGTATGGTAAGTCGTTACCAATCTAACCCTGGACGCGAGCATTGGAGTGCTGTTAAGAATATCCTTAAGTACCTGAGAAGGACTAAAGAATATTTCTTGGTTTTTGGATCTGATCAGTTGTCAGTATTGGGATACATAGATTCAGACTTCCAAACTGACAAGGATGATAGAAAATCCATGTCTGGGATGGTATATCTAATCGGTGGAGGTGCCATTGTGTGGAGGAATGCGAAACAAAAGTCTATAGCCGATTCTACTACCGAAGTAGAATACCTTGCAGCTTGTGATGCAGCAAAGGAAGGTGTTTGGCTGAGGAAATTCCTATCAGATTTGGAGGTAGCTCCTGACCTTGTCAAAGGCCCCATTCCCCTGTTATGTGACAACAGAGGGGCCATTGCACAAGCTAAGGAACCTAGGGCTCATCAGAGGAACAAGCACGTGCAGCAAAAGTATCACCTCATCAGAGAGATTATCCAGCAGGGCGACATGAGTATCTCCAAAGTGGACACAACTGAAAATGTGTCTGATGCCATGACAAAGGGTTTGTCACCAAGAGTGTTTGAGAAACACATGGAGGGCATGGGTTTAAAATGTATGGGGAATTGGCTTTGATGTACAAGTGGGAGATTGTTGGATAAGTGTGTGTCCATCAAACTCGGTTCGGTCCGGTTCAACCCGGTTCACCTTTGTATTGAACATTTGTATGTTTTAGTTTAATATTATCACATGCGATATAAATTTTTTGGGCATTATGTGTCCCTAAGTTTTACTTAAAATGATAGTCACGACTAGGGTTTGGGCTGGGCACCCTTATCATATGGTCGTCGCATTGGGTATGCCTAGACATGCGATGTCAGGGTACGAATGCGAGTGCTCACATGTTGGATGTGTGCATTGGCAAAGAATCTACTATGTTGATTCCCTCATGTATTACTGCCAGATGTAGGAAGGGATAGACATGTGTCACCAACACCCTATGCCTGAGGGAACCCTGTCACTGCAAAGTGTGATTGCATTCTTTGGTTCATCAATGACTGAGACTCAAGCGAGTCAAAGCCGATGTTCTGGGAATGCGTGAATACTTTATGAGTGAAGGAGTTATTGAACATGGTCACCACTACCCAATTGGGGAACACCAAGATTAAGACTGTCTGTGTATGGTCGAATCGGAATTTGGATCCAGTGCCGTTTTGGAAATGGTTTTGCAAAAATCTATTTTACATAAAATGATACATTATTTATATATATTTGAACAAAGTGTTTAATCAAATTTTGCAGACCCAATCAGATGCACAGACTCTCTTATATGGACATGTAGTATGGATTGGGGTTTGGCAGCACATGTGTACATGCCCTAGATTCCATAATGATGGTGTTGATTAGTGGGGGGGGGGTTGTATATGATAAATAGTTATCATATAGGGAGTTATTTGGAACTTGCTATTTTAATTAGTACTTTATTTAATTAATGGATATGGTGCTAATTGTAATTATCCATTAAATATTAAATAAAGTAATTAATTAATACTTTTCCTATTAGATTCTCCTTCTTCACCTGTGTAGCACTTTGAGATTAAACAGAACTGCCAAACAAAGAGAGAGAGAGTCAGACTCTCTGGGAATTTATTAAATCCTACTGGGATTTAATTAATTCAAATATTATAAAAAGGGGACCAAAAACGTAGAAGAGAGAGCACACCACGTTTTGGGCAGACACTCTCTCTCCTATGTTTTGGTCTCTCTCCCTCTCTCTCCCTCTTGTGATCTCTCTTCTTCTTCTTCTTGCTTCTCTCATCAGTGTTTGAGAGTTAGGGTTTTAGAAACCCAGATCTGTGCTGAGGAATTTGAGAGCATCTGGGATTGACGTGTAGAACCTTGGTAGCACCATTGGAGGTTCAGATCTGTTTGCTTGGAGCGCTCACTCGAGGAAGAACCACTGTCTATTGGAGGAGCAACACTTGAGGCTCACCAGGTTAGCAGTTCTTTAATAATTCCTTCAGTTATTTAATTATTAATATTTATGGGATGCAAAAGAAACTTGAATCGATTAATTTCCGCTGAGCATTCGAGTATGGGATGGATCCCTCTTGCCATGTGATGGACTAGAGATGAGTTTCTCTGTTCCTACTGTGATGATTAATTTTATAGGACACATGAGGGAAGGAGAAACACTAACAAGGATGCACCAAGGTTCCCATGGGCGACCATGGGAAGCCCTAAAAATTAAATGGGGCACCCATGGGACACCCAGGGCATGCAATACCCTAATTTTCAGTTAATTGGTTTCCCTAGGGAGCCATGGTTTGATCCTTGAACCGTTGTTTGACCAACATCTAATACATGGGTCGGACTCTGATGTTTAACCCAAGAAATGATCTAGTTTAGATTGAGCTTTGGTATCTTTAATCAAGATATGATGAATCGGGTTCAACTAGGATTTATAAATAAGTCCATGTTGATTTAAATTTCACGCTACGGGTTGGCCCCTGGCATAATTGATCTACATAAATATTTGGCTCACAAAACCATATTTGATTTTAGGATCTTTAGCCCATTATGTTCAGGCTAGTAATGGATTGGAAAGCCCATCTGTAGATTTTGATACATATTAATTGGGTCTATTCTATCGGAGCTGGTTAACCATGAAATGATTTTCATAAACTACTAAAGCGTCATTCGCTAAATCAGGTTTGATCAGCCCCATCAACCGATCCTAATACATTTATATAGCTAGGTCCATTCTCATTTAAATCAAATGGAGTCCATATGATAACTGATTAGGCCCACGATTAATTCGATCAGGCCCATCAATAGATCTTAATACATTTATATAGCTAGGCCCATTCCCATTTAAATCAAATGGAGTCCATATGATAACTGGCCAGACCCATGATAACTAGGCAGGCCCATCAATAGATCCTAATACATTTGTATAGTCGGACCTCATCATCAAATGCTAATTTCCTAGTTTAATCTGATTAGGCCCATTAATAATTCCCTACAGCCATGAAGAGGGATAATTCTCTTGTCATTTCTTCTTGTCTACTTAAGGCCCAGTCAGGGCCATGGTGGATCCATTTAGGGATTATCCATTGAATCCGCTTTCATTTTAGTTTAGGCCCAGTTCGGCCCATTTCAAAAATAAAACTCTGTTTTGGCTTTCCTTTTTTCTATTCTCTTGTCTTTCCTTTTGTTTTCTAAAACCATTTTTTGCCTTTGATTTCAAAAATGATTTTCCATTGCCATAGACGGACGGCTTGGATTTAATCATGATCTTTGGCTTAAGTCATTCGGCATACATTAACCGGCCCTAGGAAATCACTTTTAATCAACTGCCTCTTGAGTCAAGCTCATTGGACTTGGGGATTCCATATCCCTAAGACCATGCATACGGGTTTCAATCAAAACCCATCGTCAGTAAATCATCCGAGTCCCTATTCAATTATTTGGCTTCCAAACAAAGCCTATGAAATAAATGGGTTTGAATCCGAACTTAATTATGTCTTTATTTTCTATAAGCCTCCTCCCTAAAACATATCATTTGGTGGCGGTCTATATGATGAGCTATGTAACGATTGAGTTGTTTTCTCTTGCATACCGAAACACTTTATATTGGCTAGTCCGGTATATGGGTATCCCTAGGGCCGTACATCTCCAATTTGTCAACATAAGTTGGGATTTCTATCTTCGAATATATTTTATATCTTATCTAATATCTATTCTTTAGTCTCATTCGTTCTTCTTAAGTCTGCATCCAAAATAAATCAAAAGATCAAAATAGCAATATCCCATGGGACGCTATGCATTAATTTATGAGCCAATATCGAAAATCATAGTAGGCATAGGACAATCTTCGATCAATCCTTCTGAATCAATCAAATTGAATCTTGTGACCGATATGTCTGGCCTATATTCTTGTATGGTGGTGGTGGCGGTGGTGGTGGTGATGGTGGTGGTGGGTATGTAAAAGAAGATGATTTGGGGAAGATGAGCACATTTTGGGGTTTTTAGGAACAAATATTTAGGGGTAAAATAGTCTTTTCAAATTAGGTTAGGGTAATACATAAATGAGGGCAATTAGGTCTTTTCATTTATAAAAATAAAACAAAGGGTAAAATGATCATTTTCAATTAGTTTAGGGCAACAAATAAGTGAGGGTAATTAAGTCTTTTCAGATTTAAGAAAATGGAGCAAGGGGTAAAATGGTTAAAATTTTGGCATCTAACGGTGGTATTTAACGGATTGGACCTATCTGGCATTTGGGGTGTAAAGCAGGGGTGGTACGTGGAATATTGAAGGGTGGTACATGGAATATTGAGCCGCTTAGGGGGGTACGAGGAATATTGGGTGCATTATAGGGGGGTACGTGTACTTTACCCTTTATATAATGGTTCTCATGTTTGCAATTGAGGTGTTGAATGGGTTCCTATAATAATTAGTGAAACACTTGAGAATGAATCACTCCCATGTTCACATGATTAGGATTGATGTACTGACTCTAACAACACGAACCATTTTTCATCTCTCTCTGGCTATATTTGGAAATGGAGATCTAATAGGCTAACTGTGGATTGGATTTGTTGATGTGGAACTGAAGCATTATTTTTTTTTTTTGTTTTTTTTTTACCCCAAATATTATCTGGGACCCGGGGTGGCCCCTAGCATTTTATTTATAACATGAAAATTTAGAAAAATATACACGGGGGGGATGTAGCCCGCCTTACCCCTAACCCAAGGAGACAACTCACTCTCTAAACACTCCAGTTGTAACCCTTCCCTCTTACAGAACCACCATACAAAAGGTTAGAAATGAAAAACAGGAAGGCCAGCCTTTGTTAAATAGTAATGGTAAGTAGATGGTAAAATATGCCATCTTTGAATTTTAATGATAATTCCCCTATTTTTTATGACTGTTCTTATTCAATAAAAAATGTTTTCATTTGCTTTCTTGTATGTTAGTCTTTAGCTCAAATAGGTAGAAAACTTTGGGATTCTCAAAAATGTTCCCATTTTTCTGTTGTTTCCAGATTGGTTCTTTAATAACTTTTACTAGTCATGCTGATGGATCCTTGCAATTGTTTGGCTTCAAGGGACAAGGTCTTACAATTTCCCCCTTCTTTTCAGAACTTGATCTTAGTAAGGATTCAGATTGGAACATATTTTATTCAATTAAAATTGCCCTCATTTGCTTTCTTGTGCGAGTCTTGAGCTCAAATAGGTAAAGCACCTGGGGATTCCCTAAGGTCGTGTTTGGTTGGAGGTTTCTTCGGAGATGGATTCAACGGAATCTGGATTCCTGAATTTTTTGCGTGTTTGGTTTCTCGGAACCCGGTTCCGTGTTGGATTCTAAGAATCCATGAAAATCCATTTTTCAATGTAAATTTGGAATCCACAAGAATTCCAAAATGAGTCCAGGATTCTAGGCCCTCATATATATAGGATGGATTCTTGTGGACTCCAAAAATCGGGATTGAAACTTCAGTTTGATTGCTAGGGTTTCTCTGGTCTTCAACCTTCTCATTTTCTTCTCCAAGGAACCGAAGACAAAGACAATCTCTGCAACTCCAAGGAAGCGAAGGTTCTTCACGACTCTCTTTCTCTCTCTGGTCTTCAGCCATCTCATTTTCTTCTCCAAGGAACCGAAGACGAAGATAATCTCTGTAGCTCCAAGGAAGCGAAGGTTCTTCACAACTTTCTTTCTCTGTGGTCTTCAGCCATCTCGTTTTCTTCTCCAAGGTTCTTCACGACTCTCTTTCTCTCTCTCTTTGTTTCTCTGTCTCTCGCTTTCTCTCTCTATCATTCTCGTTTTCTTTGTCTCTGTCTCTCTCTCTCTCTCTGTGTCTATGTATCTCTCTGTCTCTCCCTTTATCGTTCTCGTTTGATTATAGCTAGGGTTTTTTTAAAAAAATTGGAATTATTGATTGCTAACCAATTTTTTTCTCCATTTCAGGTTCTAGAAAGTTCAATAGGGTCGTTTTGAAAATCTCCAATGAAAGGAACATCTTGGATTAACGCAGGTATGGCATATTTCTTCTCTCTCTCCCTTATCTGAGACAGCTGCATTATAGTTAGGGTTTTTTAAAAAAAATTTCATGCTCTTTCTCTCTTTGGTCTTCAGCCATCTCATTTTCTTCTCCAAGGAACCGAAGACGAAGATAATCTCTATAGCTCCAAGGAAGCGAAGGTTCTTCACAACTTTCTTTCTCTGTGGTCTTCAGCCATCTCGTTTTCTTCTCCAAGGTTCTTCACGACTCTCTTTCTCTCTCTCTTTGTTTCTCTGTCTCTCGCTTTCTCTCTCTATCATTCTCGTTTTCTTTGTCTCTGTCTCTCTCTCTCTCTGTGTCTATGTATCTCTCTGTCTCTCCCTTTATCGTTCTCGTTTGATTATAGCTAGGGTTTTTTTAAAAAAATTGGAATTATTGATTGCTAACCAATTTTTTTCTCCATTTCAGGTTCTAGGAAGTTCAAAAGGGTCGTTTTGAAAATCTCCAATGAAAGGAACATCTTGGATTAACGCAGGTATGGCATATTTCTTCTCTCTCTCCCTTATTTGAGACAGCTGCATTATAGTTAGGGTTTTTAAAAAAAAATTTCATGCTCTTTCTCTCTTTGGTCTTCAGCCATCTCATTTTCTTCTCCAAGGAACTGAAGACGAAGATAATCTCTATAGCTCCAAGGAAGCGAAGGTTCTTCACAACTTTCTTTCTCTGTGGTCTTCAGCCATCTCGTTTTCTTCTCCAAGGTTCTTCACGACTCTCTTTCTCTCTCTCTTTGTTTCTCTGTCTCTCGCTTTCTCTCTCTATCATTCTCGTTTTCTTTGTCTCTGTCTCTCTCTCTCTCTGTGTCTATGTATCTCTCTGTCTCTCCCTTTATCGTTCTCGTTTGATTATAGCTAGGGTTTTTAAAAAAAAATTGGAATTGTTGATTGCTAACCAATTTTTTTCTCCATTTCAGGTTCTAGGAAGTTCAATAGGGTCGTTTTGAAAATCTCCAATGAAAGGAACATCGTGGATTAGCGCAGGTATGGCATATTTCTTCTCTCTCTCCCTTATCTGAGACAGCTGCATTATAGTTAGGGTTTTTAAAAAAAAAATTCATGGTTTGTACCAGCCGCATCTTCAACTAGGATTTAAATACACCTCTTAAGTCTACACATAATTAAAACAATTTGTCTCTTTCCCATTTTTGGTAATCAAGAAGAGATGGCCATTGCAGAATGCAAATGGTCCTCACCCTAAACTGTTCTTCTACTGTGTGCCACATTGGCTTCCCTAGAATCCACCATTTAATGAAATCAAAGGAATAGGAATAGGAGCAATAAATAGAGAATCAGTCTCTTCCCCTTGTTTGATTATTATTGTATAAAATTTAGTTTATCTTATACCAAGTTCTACATGACCAAATAACATTCAAAAGCAAAGGAAATAATATATTTGATATTAAATGTATAGATAGTATTGATGATAGAATAATACTCCTTGTCTGCATATGGAGTTTATTGTTTTTTTCTCAATTTTTTTTTCTTTGTTTTGTGTGATTTTCAGCCCCACAATTTTTTTTTAATGCAAAGTAAAACAATTGGTTTGCATGTCATACGTAAGCTATGATGAAACTAGAACGCAAGAAGCCATAATGCAGTCAATGAAGACCAGAACCCTCTAGTCATGGTTTAGACCTTGAAAGGAAGAAAATCCTAATGCCGTCACAACTTCCCAATGAGTCCCAACTCCTAATTCAAACATAACTTCTAAACTGATCACCTAAGCTACAAAGTAAGTAGTATGGAATAGGAAACGATGCTCTAAAGAGCCCGTGACTAGGCTAACAAGGGTCTGCTGCATAAAAAAAAAACAAAATCTTTTCTTAATCTCGAGCAATAAAGTAATAATTCATCAATTTGGTTCAGACTTCGAGCATAAGCACTTTACATTTAGGTTTGCAGATGCAAGAGATTGTGATATCTGCTCCAAAAGCTGCAACACAATTCCAAGTCGACCAATGGGTACAAGGACATAACCTCCTTGTGTAACAGAGTCTATGGCGTAGGAGCAGATGAAAGCAAGCTTGTCCATCTCCTCTGAATATTCTTCAGTACCAATGAGTGATTGGATGAAATTCTTCCCATCATTATCATTATTCCTGCAACATGTCAAGCATTGAAATTTTAATCTCCAACTGCAGCTATTGAAAGGGGGCAGGGAAAGGAAAAAAGCTAAAGCTAGCAGATGAGCGAGTTCTAAATTTATTAAATGATATGGAACCAACAAAACAATGAGAAGCCTTTTATAAACTACATTAAAAATAAATAGGGTTATACCTTAGGGCTGAGAAACCACAGGCAGTTGGGTGGTTGACCTCAGACTCTATCTGATTCTTATGGGCAAGGGAATCCTTACTAACATCAACTTCATCATGCAACATTGAGAGATCAGAAAATAGGATCAGATCATTCCCTTGAAGAGAACTGTAGTCAAAACTCATTGCATGAGCAGATTCGAAGATGAAGCTTGACAAACAGGTAATGTTTCTTCTTGGACCATGTATTGGCCAGTTAGATGTTCCTATTTCCAGGCCAGAACTGAATGCTTTTAAAATCAATGTTCCATTGTAGCAGACTTCTTCGGCAAATGTAACAGACTGTACTTTCTGCATACAATCCTTCACATCTGTTACACTGACACATTATTCATTAATAAACATAACTAAATTCTAAATAAACAGAAAACACAATAGTTTGCAATTATGGATTGACATCCTTACCATTAAACTAGAAACCATGTATACTCAGTCTTTTTAGAAACTGTTGGACTATGTAATCCAGAATCCCATGGGGGTATTCTGGTCTTTTTGGGATAGTTTTATTCTTCTTATGTTATTAAGTGTAAGCGGGCTATGTGGGTTTGAATCCCACATCGCCTAGTTTAATTTCTTTGTAATTTCCCCTCTATTATAAATAGAGGGGCTTACCCATCAATGTATACAACACATTATTTTTTCTCATTCTCTCGTTCTAACGCATGATTCTGCCAACATGGTATCAGAACTGGTTTGATCTCGGTTAGAAAAAGAGTAAAAACCCTACTCCATCTCTCCAATCGACCTCTCCTTCTTCTCTCTCTCTCTCTCTCTCTCTCTCTCTCTCTCTCTCTCTCTCTCGGCTTCTCTTTCTCTGGTTTTCTTCTTCTCCTCCTTGTAAGGGGGCAGCACTAAAGAGGTAAAATCCCTGACCAATGATTTAGTTGCCGCCCTCCTCCATCCTATCTACTTTTTTATAATAAAATACTACTAGAATCATCTTTGCGATTTGGGGTTTTCTAGAATTTTTTGGAGATCGACTTCCTATTACTATTGAAGGCTAACCTTCCACCATTGGGGCTCCCTATGCATCCTTCTCCAGCCCCTTTCTACCCTATTCCATTATCCTCATTCCCTATTTTCTTTTTCTCCAAGCTTTAATTAATTGCAACCACCATACCTTAATCGGCCTCAACTTGTCAGGGTTTTTCAAAGCCCTAACTCCAATCGATTTTGGTGTTTCCTTTTTCAGATGCAGCTGATCTTTTGGGGGTGATTCCCTATTACTACAAGCCCTACTCAACTTAAGTTTGGACCCTTTCTGATGGCTGGATTTGTTTCAACAGTAAAAATTCCTTAACCTGCGAATTTGGTTACCTGCCAAAAACCCTGACTTTCAGGTTTCAATTTTTGTTAATTTTTTGAGGGCTAATTACTCCTACTTCAAGGACCAATCATCCTCAATATTGCACCTATCCAAGTTTTTTGAAGACCCCTACCCCAATCGATCTCTTCTTTTCAAGGTTTTCCAAAACCCTGATGAAAATCGAATTGGGCTAGGGATGTTTGCTGCTGTTCGAGTGCTTTGGAGGTGGTTCTAACATTAATAGAGAACTCTCCTTCATCAATTCAAGGTTTGAAGAAGGTCCTTTATGCTGGCGTAGTGTTGAAATGCTACCGTGCTCTCCTTTTGCAATTTTTTAGAGTCTCTCCCCTTTGAAGATCAGGTCTCACTCTTACTGGACATTAATTGTTCACCTTAGAAGTTCCATTCTAACAGCCTTGGTCAGCATCTATTACATGTCTACATCAGCAATTACAGCCCCCTTTCCCTAAATCGATCTCAATTTCAGGGTTTTCTAAAACCCTAAGAACAATCGATTTTAGGGTTAGGGTTATCCTATCAAGCTCATTTTTTGAGGAGAGTCTTATACATATCAGAGGACTATTCAACCTATATTTCAGCATCATTCATCACTTATTTTTCAAAAAAATTCAAGTTCATTCTTATGGCTCGATTTTTTCGATTATCAGCCTATTTTTACTTGTTTCTATGTGGCTGGCTGCTTTAATTACCTATGGATCTGTAGGGTTATTTATCTTATATTTGCTGGTTCTATTGAGCTTTACTACATATATTACTGTTTTTATTGATTGGGTTCTATAAGTATGACTGGTTGACATGTTACTACTGCCTTTATGAGGACTAATGCTGCCCTGTTATTGAGACTGAGTATCCAACTATTGGAGATCGAATTTCTTACATTATTGTAGACTCGAATCTACTATCCTAGAGATCAGCTTATTTGGGATTACAACAGTGTATTCCATGGTTATTGGTTGCAACTACAAACCTATTCAATTGTGTGAAGCTCTTCCATTGGTTTATATCCAGCTTACTTTTGGAGCTTGATCCTAGCATTATTCACTAACTTAGATCTGATCCAAGTTTTTGTTGAAGCTTATTATATCAATTATGTCCAGATATCTTCGTCAGTTCTATTTAGCATGTGAGAGTTTGTAAATTGGAGTTTTGCACACTTGCTCTTCCTTGTTTGAAGGTTGATCAAGCCTTGAAGATTGGAGTCTTTTCGTACTCCAAATCAGATCTGTATACTTATCAGATTTGACTATTGAAGTTAGGTGTTTCTCCCCTGTAGGAGTTTCCATCAAAAGTGTTTGTTTGATCGTTTGAAGGTGGTAGACAATTTCCATGTTGCGTTGTTTTTCTCCGTAATTCGTTATCGCACTGCTTCCGTTAACTTCACCACCTCCCATATCATACCTTTGGCATATACTCATAACCACCTTGGAAGTTTATGGTGTTCTCTAAAATTTCCATTTCTTCTCTTTTCATTACCCTTAGCACCTTTTGGAAAATTCTGGAATATTATACTTTTGCATTGTTTCTTACATCATCTCCATTTTCTGTCCACATGTACTACTACACGTGAGGGGGGGATTATGTACAGTATACCTGCTGCCATTGTAGAAAGCAGAACTTGCAGGAATACTTGGTTTAAAACATAGAAGATCAGTGTTTCCACCATTGCTATTGGGTATCCTTTATTATTGGGTTGAGTTTGCCGTAAAGGGGAGATTGGCATTAAAGTATTGAAGATGTTTAGTTATTGCGTGCCTATATGAGGTTTTACAACCGCTGCTTGATTCATCTGCTCGCTACCCTAGTTGCTTATCTTCAAGATTATCAGCCAGAGATTCATCACTGGATAGCTGTTAAAGATTGGTGAAAGTTTGCTAATCAAGTCTTCCTAGGTTTTGAAGACCTATTTTTTTCAAGTTCTTGAAGGTTTATTTGGGAGCTGCATTCGTCTTGAAGCTGAATTCTGCAACAACTGAGTTTTTTTCTATTTTGTTCAAGTTGGGCATTAGTACCTCATATGCGCCAACTTGAGGGGGAGTGTTAGTATTATTAGGAGTTCTTTTTTTCTTTAGTTCAAGCTGGATCTTTCTTTACTTATTTGTATAATGCAGCTTGAGGGGGAGTGTTGGAATATGTAATCTAGAATACCATGGGGGTATTCTGGTACTTTTGGGGTAGATTTATTCTTCTTATGTTATTAAATGTAAGTGGGCTATGTGGGTTTTAGTCCCACATCGCCTAGTTTAGTCTCTTTGTAATTTTTCCTCTATTATAAATAGAAGGGCTTAGCCATCAATAAATACAACACATTATTTTCTCTCATTCTCTCTTTCTAACCCACGATTCTACCAACAGAAACCAATTGACCCATTGCAGAACTAGAAAACGGTTTATGGTGAGACGAAATAGCTAGTCGAATGTAGAGATGTCATCATGGGTCTCACTCTTATCTTTTTTTTAAAGCTAATTTATGACCTGTTATTTTGTTAAACAGCCATGTGAGTTTAAGACTGATTTCATGATCAAGCTACTTCTAGCCTCTTGAGCAAGTCACCTAAGGCATAGAAGTGCTATTATGGATGTAGACATAGGGTTTGAAATATTCCCCTTGAACAAGAGAAATAATTCTCTTCAGACCTAGACCATTGAACTAGAAGAGCAACTAGGTGTGTATAATCATTCTCTAGCTCCATTTTTTCTCACTTTTTTTGTAATTTTCTCACAAACAAAATCATGATACATGTGGAATTTGCTTCTTCCTGTGTCAAATATGGCATCACAGACGAAGTAGATCTGTATGAAATCTCAGTTACAGGACCATTTGCCGGGCTACAATCATGCCTTGATCAACTAGGTTGCGATTCCAAAATCTGCAGTGCCAAGAATCATAGGTGATCGATGGAGGCACCAGAAGACAACCATAACCTTCAGATCTACTAGAAGGTGGATCCAAAAACAAAGAACAAAATCCATTTCATTGTCTGCGGCTCCCACCACTCATGAACAACCTGAAATTCATTGAATGTTGAAGATCTCAGGACTAGGGTAACTAATCTTCATGGATAGATATGCTGAGAAGTTTCTAGGTTGAGATACTACTTTTCAGAACTATTTTGAATGGAAATACATAGTGGAACAAAGGTTCTGTTCAGGAAACTTAGAAGAAAAAGGGGCAGCATTACAATGGCAGGAAAGGTATGAAAAATAAAGGGCTAGGCAAGGAAAATTAAAGTTAGGATTTGGAAGCATTATGAAGATGAAAATTGAGGAATCTCTGTCACCTCTAGGACCTCAACTATTACACCACTACAATTTTCGAGTCTAGGAAACAAACAACAAAGTGCTTTTCAGTTGTGAAAGTATCCTGTCACTTGACTTTGGCTTTTCCCCATTTCCATTTCATTTCTGTTCCTTCTCTTTTCTTTGACAGTTCTCTTTGGGTGTGCTCATTCTTGTTAGGGAGTGGGTGTTGGTACAGGGTGCTACTATTGTAGATTAGGTGATGGCCATGTTTGGGATAGGTAATCTGCTAGAGGGTAGGGGCTTGAGAAGCAAGTGCATCCTTTTGTTTCTTTTCTCTTTTTTTTTTTTTTTTAATCTTTCGGTGCCCTCTTTTCGGTCGGCCTTACTTCTGCTCTCTCTTCTTTTCCGCCCCCCATCCCAAAAAAAACCCAAACCCCTTTCTTAAGAAACTCTTGTTTTCACCTAAAACAGTCGAATTCATCAACTTATCTACATTTGTTGGCTTGCATGAAACTAACAAATATCCGATACCATGATATATATCATATTATCATATTATTATATAAGTGCATGAACTCATACTTTGTGATTATTTTTTCATTTGAGTATTTTATCCTTATTTTTCTAAAATTAGTATTTCTCTATCATTAAATTTTTTTCTCACTTCTTTGAATTTTTCACAAATTTTTGGTACCTTTACCATCAACTTTTTATATTTATAATAAATAAAATTTTTTTTTTTACTTTTTGGAAACTCAAGATTTGTTCCTCCCATTCCACGTCTCTCTCTCTCTCTCCTAGAGATCACTCATCTTCCCATATCTCTATTTCTTTTCCCTGTGTTCTCTACCTTAATTATAGTTAAAAATCTGCCAAACTTATGGTTAAAGGAGAAAAGAATCCCTTTGAGATCCCATTTTTGTCTCCTCCCCTAAAGCCTCTTTCGTCGATTTCCTTTGCATTCCTCCTCCCTCTTCTTCTTCTTTCTCTCTTCACATCACACGTCAAGGTTTGATTTCGATTGAAGTTTTCTCTCTCCGACGCTCTGTTATTTGTCTACCACGCTCAAAGTGGCTATCCAAACAGCGCTGTGGCTTCGGGGCTGCCTGCCTGTGACTGTTTGTTGGTGCTCTATTAACCTTATGGGGCTTCTCCTTTTTCCTCGCTTTATTCTCTTTTCCTCTCACACTTTTTTTCTATCTCTCTCTCTCTCTCTCAATGAAAACTCATAGAACCCACGCCATCTCCTGTGACTCAAACGAACATGAGGATTAGCCTTTTTTAATATAGATAGTCACTGAGAGGGAGTCCGGTCGGAAGATAGGAAACGAAAGAAAAAAACGTCAGACATGAGATAAGGATAAGAAGGATTAAGTAACGGCTTCCCATCGTTTCTTGTCTCATGTCTTGTGTTTCCCTCTCTCTGCTACAAGTACTGCTCCATCATCAACAAGAACAAGAAGAAGAAGGACCCAGTGAATATGAGATCTCCTTCGCCACCGTAGTCCCTTAGAAACAGAGAAACCCTGCCTCGGATGCCGCCGGCGGCTCCTCATCTCCAGTCCACCCTGTCCGTACATAAGCTTTGACACTTCAACACGCTGATACTGGTCTTCCGCTTCTCTCTCGCTGCTGCCATCTTCATGCATGCTCACTAACTTTCATGGCTCCAGTTCCCCCAGCAGGCTCAACTTTGAAGCTTTCAGGTACTCCCTGCTCTCCTCCCCCCTTTCTCTCAAAATACTCGAGTTCTATTTCAAAATTTTGTTTCCTTCTTTTCTTTTTACCTTTTACGTGTTAGATAAACCCAAACAAAGCGATTGAATCAGAATCATCTATAGAAATTAGAATGAAGATAGGAATGCAAATCGAATCAAAATATAAAAACCCAATCCCCTATTCCATTGCAGGTTTGTGCTGTCTGCAAATGCAATCGTTGCCTTGTGTTCGTTTGCAGAGATGGGAGCTTCGATTTGGGAGATTCTCAAAGGCACCACTTTGTTCCCGGAGACCGTACAGCTCTGGTTTGATTCCGGTCATAACCAGGTTGGTATCCATTATCCAACTGATCATCTCATCCTCCTCACTCCTCTGCAGTCCTATTCTATACTCTTCTCCTCCAATTTCAAATTGAGCCTCAGTTCTCTTCTTCTTTATTATTTGTAAATTTATTTTATTCTATTTAATAATATGATATTATTGATGAGAATGGATTGGGATTTAAAATTGTCTTCTAATGGATTGCAGGTTCTAATGGAGTGGGATTTAGTAAGAGTAAGGTTAGTAGGACTCCACCAATTTTCTGACTCTGTTTTACACTCAACTGGGGACAGTTGATTTTTTGAGAAAAAAAATTTATTAAACCCCACAATAAGAACTTCCCCAACCACTAAAATCTGCATGCTTTCTTCAATTAATGATGTTTTCTAGGTCAATAGTTAATCATCTTTTTGTATGGGTATTTGATCTTACATTTTTTCTTTTCAAATGTCCCTAAGTGACAAAATTATGTGATTTATGTGATCTAGGACCTAATGACAGCGTGTGTTCAGTTCAATTGACCCGTGAGGGCTCTTACATACCAATAGGAACAAATCTGGTGAAGTTCTGGTAAGTTTCTGTCATTCAAGATTAAAGCATCCAAATTATACACAACTTCTACACATATTCTTTCTTCAGCTCTTGTTTTGGAACCAGCATTCTCAACAGCCAATCTTAAAACTAACAGAGCACAACACTGCTGTCAAGGCCATTAATTGGTCACCACACCAGAGCAGCCTTCTTGCATCTGGAGGTGGAATTGATGATCGGAGTATTTGCTTTTGGAACCCACAAATGGGAAACAGCTAAACAGTGTGGACACAGACAGCCGGGTTTTATCTGATTTATATATGCAGTCATCAATATATTCTTCTACAACAATTGGATAGACTATTTACTAATTTATTGACTATCACTTGCATGTCTGCAATCTAGCATGGAGTAAGAATGTGAATGAGCTTGGTAGTACTCATGGGTACTCTCAGAATCAGATTATGGTGTGGAAGTATCCATCAATGGGCAAGGTATAAGGATAATGATACTTGGCAATGCAACAGTGAATTATGTTTCAGAAAAACCTAATGGTGTGAAATAAGAAAATGTTGAAACCTGGAATTTTATCATATTGTTCTATTTTGTAAATATACTTCTTTTTCCATGATTTTGTTGTGTTGAACTGAATTTTGATATGAAAAGTTGCAATCTTAACTGGACATAGTTTGCGAGTATTATATCTTTCTATGTCATCCAATGGGCATGTAATCAATGCTTTCTATCAATTGTGTATGCTTATTCATGTTCCCATTTATAAAATGCACACATGTTGATCAAATATTCAACTTACATTGGTGCAGAACAAGCCAGCTCTGTTAATGTTATTGGAGGTTCATTAAGGCCAGAAGAAGCCGTAGCATGGGAGCCCTTAGCCCCATTCATCGAATCCTAATGGTCTCTATAGTTGTCATAGCCACGGTTCATGTTAAGCCGGACTTTGGTGTATCAACCCTAATTGGAACCAGGTATGCCTGTCATCCTGCAACTCTCATAATATGGTAACTCTCTCTTTCTCCAAACGGATATCTCTCAATAGTTCCATCTTTTTTTCATTAACTCTTAAGAGTCTTGACCATCCCCTCTATCGAGACAAAGGAGGATTCATATATTCACACTTAGATTTATCTCTCTTAAGATTGATTCAATTCACGATCTTGTAGGTATGTTACCTTCTTTTATTGGCAAAGAAGAACAAGAAACCTAAAATTGGACATGCCATGTGTAGAGATAGTTGGTGGCTGCAAGATAGGGCAATAAAATGGGCCTCTTACAAGATGAAAGTTTAATGTCACTTACTTCAAAATCATTTTAACATGCAAAAGGTAAATTATAAATCTTCTTTGGCTTCCTTCTATCCAAATACAACTATTTTTTGCATTCGTTTTTTTTTTAAACTTGATTTGCTAAAGGACCACATTCCCTCTCTCCCTCTCTCCCTTCAAATAAAGTTAGTTGTTTTTTGTTTGATTGGTCTTCATTTTGACTATTAGTGGTTCTTATTCTTAATACAATTTTAGAGATGATTTTTCTTATTGAAGGACGTTGATGCCGGGATCATGAAAGCCATGAATCACGTTGAATTCTCTCCTAAGGAGAGGCATATCAGAAGTGTGAGTTTATTTATCCAGTTCAATTAGATTTTGTTTAGTTCATCTTCTGAATTTTCCTTCTTTTTAAAGAAATGAATTCCACTTCAGGAGAAGTTTGAAGGATGCAAAGGAAAAAAGTTGATGGAAAATGTGATCCCTTTTTAGTGTTACAACCTATGTATGTTGGTAGTAGGAGTCAAACTGAAGGAAGACTGTCCATACTGGTAGAGCAATATTAGAGCTCCATGGTCAGATACAACATTGAACTAGAAGATGTCCTTTGTAAGAGCCTTGAAGACTCAACCTGCTTGGTTTCCTTCCATTTTCTGAACTTTGATGGCATAGGGTGAGAATATTTGTGTGGATGCAATGCAGTATGGGAAGTCAAAGAAGAGACTGGAGTAAGTGACAAATGTTCAAATTTTTGTCCGAAGTGAACCTGCAACCTTACTTTCATTCGATATTCAATCCAAATTTCAGTCCAATATAGATGATGTTTTAAGTATTTTTGTTTCTTGATGTGGCAGATTGACACAGAATTTGTTGAAGTGTTAGCATTCAGGTTAATCTCATATTATTCCATGAATATTTTGGTTAGTTTTACATTAGATTATATATTCCCTTCTCGTAGTCCTACATTGGAACTCAACTATATCCAATCTTTATATTTTCAAATCCCAGACTAAAATCATGGAATTCTAACATTTTGACATTCTGCAAGAGGGGGCACTTTAGGTTAGAATGAAATGGCACAATAGATTTTGTGTGGCCAAGTAGTTGAAATAAACTCTAATTGAGTTGAACTGAAAATTTGATTCTTACATACTTTTTTCCCAGTGTGTGGCATGTTGGAGCAGCTGAATGTGTATCTTGATTGTTTTATTATATTTAACTTGCAGCGAAAGCCAAAAATCATTTTTTGAGAAGCCAGATTTATTCTTCTTTTGTATTTTGTGTCCCCGCTCCTTTGAACTCCAGATACTAGAGTTGGAGCAGATTGAAGCAGCCCAGGTAATTCCTCTTTGACAATTTTCTAGAAGCAATATTATATTAGCCTAGAAGGCTTTCACTAACTGATAACGATGCTCTCTTCTTTCAATTTTAGTGGATGCCAATTGAAGAATATGCTGCCCAACCTTTCATCCAAGAACATGAACTTCTCAAGTATGGAGTTAACATCTGCTTCGCGAAGATAGTTAAAAGGGTATGGTGGATTTTCTGGGGCGCTCACAAGATCAAGCTTTTCTAATAAACAAAGCTACTTGTGCTTGAATAGCAGTTATCTGAACCACTCTCTGCATTTTGGAAAAGTTTCCTAAAATATATTGTATAATGTCAAATTCTTATTTAATTCTTTCAATGTATTATTATTTGATTTTTTGTGTAAATTGCTCTTTGATGCAAGTGGAAAATGAGCTATTCTTTGATTTTCTATCATAATTAATTACTTTTGGCATCAAGTCAGTGGAAACAATAAGAGTACACTTCTTGAACTTATCCTCTATGTTAATAGGACAAATTTCTTGAGTACTGAGTTTGAACAAGTGTAACCTTGTTTATGTAAACAGATCTAAAGACTGGATTTGCCCATAGTGAATCTATCTCAGGTAATCTACCTGGATGGTTAAGATATGCAGGTTAAGAATTCTGATCTTGAAGTTCTCCATTGTTTATATAAAGAAAGAAAGAATATACGCTTTGATAGTTTCAAGCATCAGCTATTGATGATTTGGGACAATATTCCATTTTTTTTTTTCTGATGATACTAAATAGAAACACCCAAACATGACACTTCAAGTTTAGATAAAATTAAATTGTCTTTGATAGAATATCCAATTCTTCATGTAAAAGTTAAAAGTTAAAAGTTAAAAGTTTGATCTTTTGTTACTTTCCCGTCCATCCATGTTCTCTCTTATTTTACAACACCTTAAGTTTTCAAGAGAATACGAAAATGGATAAATAGCTTGAAATTGTGACTAGAGTCGGTAATACAGAATTTTTTTTTTTTTGGTAATGAATAATACAGAAACTTAAAAGAAAACTTGTAGTTTTGGGATGTGGACAATGTCAACATTCTCACAAGCACAGATGCTGAGGGTGGACTCTTGGAAGGTGTTGTGTTAATTTGATTATCATTATCTGCTTGTAAATGACCTCATATTTAATTCAGATCCATGGATTATCGCTTTGATTACTTAAGACTCTGCTTCGCTTGAGGTTCAACAAGGAAATCTTCTTCTTGTTACCACAACAGATAATGGTTTTCTTTTGCGTTCTGATTGATGCAATGGATGTTTAGTTATTCGTATTAATTTTTGTCCATGAGTTCATCACTTTTATCAAGAGATTTCACTTTTGATTTGCCGAGTCCAATAGATCTTTCAGCTGGACTTTAATCTATTATTTTAGAAGCAGATTGAAGCTTCATATGATAGTAGATGATCCCCCTACACACACACCCCAAGTTCTTCCCATAATGCATTTGCACATGCAGGACCTTTGGTTTGTGCATTTACGAATCACCACTTTCATGCTACATATACTTCCACAAATGTGGATCCAAGTGCATGAGTCTCTCTCTCTCTGTCTCTCTCTCTCTCTCTCACCTAATAAATGCCCACACGTGCACATGTACTAGAGGAATTCAAGAAGGTTCCGATAGAGCAATTTGTCTTGTATTTTCAATATTTGATCTCTGAGTACAGGAAGTTCTATTGTTCATAAAATTTGCCTCTCATGTAATTTTGTTTAGACATCCTGTAAATATTTTTTCCCTTCTGTTTCGAAAGTAGTAAGGATGCTTAATCTATATGTAGTGTGCTCAAAGTAATTCATTCATTTCTTTTAAACCCTCCTCTTCCACGATTTTTGGAGTTACTGAAAAAAAAAAAAACTCAACTTCCTTTACAACCTTAATAAGTAAAACACACTCATTAGGAAAATGAATAAACCAAAAGCCTTGTATAGAGAGAGAGAGAGAGAGAGCAAGGGTTTTAAGGAAATAATTATAACTCTAATATTTATATACCACAAATAAGAATGGATTTTGTACCTTTGGTTTGTGCATTTACGAATCACCACAAGCCGATTCTCATCAGTTTTATGCCACAAAAATAATAAATTAACCTTATTAGTACTATTAACCTTCATATCAGTTTCCCAAATGCTCATCAAACTGCATGAAAAGCTCTCTCTCTCTCTCTCTCTCTCTCTGTGCCACATAACAAAAGTCCACACATGCAAACCCACGTGCATTTGCACGTGCACATTTACTAGTATATCTATAAATGGATATCAATTGTTCAGAGATGAAATGGGAATCACAAGGAAGCAAGGATCACAATGCTAGGGGTGTCGAGTAGCCATTCAGAGAAATCATATAGCCCCATCTTTGATTACAAATGCAGAAATAGCGAAGAAACTAACAAGACCACAAATTAATAATCATGTAGTCAAATATTTTTCACATAGGACCAACAACTTCTCACCTGAATCTTGACAAAGAGAGGCACAACACTTCTTATGCATCCCCACCAGAAAGGGTTAATTATCCTGATAATGAGAAGAGAAACCCCTGATCGTTTTTACGACCATTACGACAACAAAAATGGTGAACTGTTTACATAAGTAATGCAGATCAATAACCCCAAGCCTATTTTTGAGATTAGGATAACAGGATTTGCAGGTAGGATTCCAGGAGAACAGAACAGGCATGTGGAAAAATAAACAGTTATGAAACTAAACAGAAATGGAATAACATAATATAAGGAAAATCAGAAATTCAGATATAAGAAATAGAGGAAGTCGATAATCAGAAACAAGGGAACATTAAAGAGAAATAAGAAGAAATCTGATATGGTAAGGTTGCTCCATTGTGACCAAGTGGTTACAGGTTCGAATATGGAAACAGCCTCTCTATGAAAGCAGGGGTAAGGGCTGTAAGGCTGTGTACACCCTGCAGTGGCGGGAGCCTTGTGCACTAGGTACACCCTTTCATTAAGGAGAAATCTGATATGATAATCCAATGAATCAAAGGCCAGGAAGCTCTACCCAAGGTCTCTCTGGTATCTGATCTATCATATTACATAAGAAAAATAGGCTTCTAAAGTGATATTTAAGGGACATTTGGATTGATACGAAAAATAATGGAAAAAGGGCAGGGCACAGATAGTAATAGAGAATATTAAACACATCCCAATATAGGTATTACTGAAAACAAAACTGTAGGGCAAAGATTACGGAAAACATGTCTACAATAAAGATTTATGTTTCTAACAGACAAGTTTTTTCATAAATTTTCTATGAAAAGCATAGAATGCTACTGATGCAGGAGCACTTCCTTAGACCGGAATGAACTTGTTTGAGAACCCAGACCAAGAACCCAGTCCAAATTTAGGCCTTTAGTCTAGTAGAATATTTTAGGATTTTATACATTCTTGTTCTTGGAATTCTTTGTAATTTTTAATTATCTTTTTTTAATAAACGCTTTAGTTAAAGTGAAATACGTAAGGATTTAGTTTCTTTATTTCACGTTTCCTTGTTGAATTAGTTTCCTAGTTTTATAGTAGTTTACAGTTGTAAGAATCTGTATTTACTTTAAATATGCTTGTAACCCAATGCATTGAACAGATTTGATAATGAATGAAATTGACTTTGAGAATTCTCACGAGTTGTGAATGTGAAGCAATTGGTGGCCGTGTGCCTTCCTCTTCTTCTGCGGTTCTCACTCCTCTCCCCTCTTGCTTTCTTCTTTTATTACTTTTTCTGATCGTTCTTATCTTCCATCTTTCTCTAGTTACTTGGTTTCTTTTCCACACTCTCAAGCGACCCCTGTCGTGGGTGTTAATTGCAGTTTACAGAGATTGGTTCGAACTCCGTCAACCCTCAACCATCCTGAAATTTCATGTTCGTAATCCTTACCTGAGGTGACTTAACCTGGAGAGTTTGACACACACATCTCACATGTGTAGTAAGATCCAACCTGCTGTTGGGATTTGCAACTGTATCAGCGACCTGATCTAATTTTCAGAGCATCAATCCCAATTGCTTGGTGGAAGATTTGACGTATTGCTGGTTACATTCAAGAGGATTAGGAGTTGGGATTCTTCTCTTAAAATTTCAAGACGATTGGGTTCTTATTGGGAGAGTTCTAGCACCCAACCTCAACATGTTCGGACTCTTCTGCACTTTCCTCGACTCTAGTATAAAGGTTACCGATTGGGCATTCATAGGCATAATACCCAGTGCCATTGCAGCGATAGCACATATCTTTGCTGCCCTTAGAACTTTCCATAGAAGATCCTTTGCTTTTTGCATCTGTAGGTGTGAATTGGGAAGAACTGCTTCCTCTAAATGAAGCAGGGACAGATTTAGATGCCCGTTCACCATTAGAGAATTTTCTTGAGAATAACTCTACTGATTGGGACGCATATATCCTCGTTAATGGTTGCCTAACGTACTGTTCTAATTCCAATGCTGATTGGTAGGCCGTTTCAACTGAATCCACTGTTTGTGGAATCATTTCTTTTCTAATCTCAGGGTTAAGACCAGTTTGAAATTGAGAAAGAGTCACTTTGGGATCTTCATTCACATCACAATGGAGCATTATCATCAAACTTATTCATATAATCAGCAACAGACATGTTACCCTGCCGAGGAGTAATCATCTGGTCCAAAATCTGATCTCCTAAAGGATTTTAGACCAGATGATCAGATATAAACCTATAAAATATTGGACCTATAGAAAGGGGGCTTGGCTCCACACCAACTTGGATTCACTCCAAGGTTTGCAGGGAATCACTCATGCTGCAGAGAATGGGAGGAGATCACACAAGGGCCAACATATTTTCATTGTCTTCCATCCCAGAATACAGTCTTTTAAAAACCAAAATTAGAAAAGAGAAATAACTCCCTAATAACTACTTTTGTAGAAATTACTCCCTAATAACTACTTTACCAGTAATAACTTCCTAATTACTACCCCACTTAGCATTACAACATTAGTAGATAATAGTTTTGACAGCAAATAAAATAAAATAAACTACACATAAATAAACAGAAATATGCATTCACACAAGTTAATAAGGGACATCTAGACACAATGAAGTGATGTGTGGCTGTGTACATCTGCATCTCCTTTGATATGTCCTAAATCCCTAAGTGATGTCCTCATCAGTTTTTGAATTATTGTAGGGTCCTCGTGGAAGTGCTAGTGCAACAGCACTGATTTTGTGTCTTCTTGTCCCGATGAAGTTTGTAAGTCTCTTTCCACCCCCTCTCCTCTCTCTCATTTCTATGAATGTGCGTTGACTTGTTTCACCATTTACTTTTACTTAATCTTCTGCAGATATGTTTGAGCAAAGGGAAGGGCTTCCATTCTCCGCCATGTCAGTTGATCAATATGTGTGGGTTTCAGATTTTAATTGATTGCCCAATTGACCTTTCAGCCTTGGGAATCTTTTCTCTTGTTCCCACTTATTCTTATCAACCCCCAAACATCCAGTTCCCAAATTCATCAATACAGAATTCAGTTTCTGATTCGAGAGATCAGAAAAGGCGTAGAGTCAATGAAGCCCTCGAAGCAGATGATCTGATTAAAGCAGTGCCTTGGTATAAGACTGTTAATACAATGTACTTACTGAATATTTCATTCATTGATGTTATATTAATCTCCAGTCCAATGGTTATCCTTGGGCTGCCATTTCTTACTCGAAATAAGAATCTCTCAGCTAAGGTAAATGAAAGCTATAAAAACCAAATTTGTTATTAACTTCTTGATTTAATGTGTATTAACTTTGTTGATTTTGGATGACTTGTCAGATTTATGCAACTGAGGTGGCTGTAAGGATTGGACAACTTATGATGGAAGATCTTGTTTCAATGCATATGAATTTTATGGGCCTAAGGAGGACAGGTTCCCTCATTGGTTGAAATGGGAGGAGCTTGAAACGCTTCCATATGAATTGAGGGAGATTATTATGGGAGAAGATGGGGCAGATTTTGTTAGCTGGCAACCCTTGTATAAGTAAATTCTCTATACATGTTAATTCATGGAACAATTGAACTATTCTTAGAAATATTTGTTTCTTCAGTTTGATTATTTATGCCTCATCCATGTTTCGGTATACTAAATCTAGTATCATGTCATGGTTCTACATTTTTTGTGCTTCGATGGACTAAAATGGTTACAATAAATTGAAAATGTTTGAAATTGATAGCTTCACAGTGTTACTGTCTCTGCAACCAGTAACAGTCCGCCTGATTTATTTTGGGAGGCAGGTTTGCTGCAACCCTTTGCAGGATTTGGAGGGTGCAAATACTGTCTTAAGGACAGAATGATTTCGTTCGACTCAGGCCATCTTTCTGTCCTCTCCTTTTTTGTTCAGAGTTCTAACAATCTTAAGACAGTAATTGTTCAATGGAGGAGACTGCAATCATGAAGATACCTGGGAACGAGATAAGCAAACTTGAGAAGTTTGATGGGTCATTTTTCAAACGTTGGAAAGGGAAGATGTATTTCTTCCTCACTGCTTTGAAACTTGCTCATGTCTTGAACGAAAAGAAGCCAGTAGCACCGACACCGACAGACACCACTGCAGAAGCTTCAAGTGGAGAGACACCGGTGCAGAAACAACAGCGCCAGAAGTGGGAGCAAGATGACTTCATGTGCAAGGGCTACATCCTCAATGGGTTATCAAACACACTTTATGATGTGTATGAGCCCAAATTTGCAGACAGCACGTAGAGAGAACTATGGGAGGATCTCGACAAATGTTTTACAAAATTGAGGATGCTGGCAACAAGAAGTTTCTTATAAGTAAGTTGTTTGATTACAGGATGGTAGGAGATAAGTCTATTATTTCACAAACCTATGAGTTGCAAGGTCTCATGAATCAAATCATCTCTGAGGGCCATTCTCTTGACGAATCTTTCCAAGTGTCATCTATTATTTCAAAGTTACCTTTTGCTTGGAAAGATTGTCGGAAAGAGTTGAAACAGAAGAAGGATGCAATGACTATGCAAGAGTTGATTAAGTATATCCAAGTTGAAGAGAATTCTCGCAAACTGGATAAACTTGAATTGGAGGAAAAATCTCCAAAGGCTCATGTCATAGAAAATGCATCTTCTAAGGCAAGAAGAGAAAGTATGATGGGAAAGGCACTGTTTCTGAGAAGAAGAAGGGTACATTTATTAACCCCAAAGCGGCTTGCTGAAAATGCGAAAAAGTCGGTCATTTCAAGAAACAGTGCAGAGTTTATATCAAGGAGAAGCAACAAAAGGACCAAGCCAACATGGTTGACAATGATGACTGGGCTGCTATGATATCTGAGGTATATACAGTGGGTGATGATGAGGAATGTTGGATCGATTCCGGTGCAACCAAACATGTTGCTAAGAACAAAAATTTGTTCAAAGTTTATGAACCTATAGCAGATGGACAAGATCTCTTTATGGGAAATTCTTCAACTGCTAAGGTCATAGGTAAAGGCACAGTGGTTCTGAATCTCACATCCGGGAAAAAGCTTACTTTGAATGATGTACTTCATGTTCCTGATATTAGGAAGAACTTAATGTCTGTAAGCTTACTTGACAAACATGGATTTAAAATCCTGTTTGAGTCAGGGAACATCATAGTGTCCAAAGGGGGAGTTTATGTTGGGAAAGGATATGCATCGAACGGGATGTATAAATTTAATATGATTAATGAAAATTCATCTTCTGCGTATATTGTTTCTACTTTTGATACATGGCATTCTAGACTTGGGCATGTTAATTATAAGTGCATGAGAAATATGGTTAAATTAGGTTTATTACTAGAATACACATCTTCTAATCATGACAAATGTTTTGTATGCATCAAGTTTAAAATTGCTAGAAAATCTTTTAAGAAAGTAGAAAGGAATACACAACTCTTAGAATTAGTACATTCTGATTTGTATGAGTTAGAAGGTATTCTAACTAGAGGTGGTAAAAGATATTTCATCACATTTATAGATGACTATTCAAAATACACATATGTATATCTGTTAAGGACTAAAGATGAGGCTTTGGAGAAATTCAAAATCTACAAAGTCGAAGTGAAAAACCAATTGGATCGTAAGATTAAAATCTTACGAACTGATAGGGGAAGGGAATACTTCTCCACTAATGATTTTTGTGAAGTTTATGGAATTATCCATCAAACAACGACACCCTATAGTCCTCAACAGAATGGAGTAGCAGAAAGAAAAAATAGGACTCTAACAGAAATGATGAATACACTTTTACTTACTTCTGACTTACCAAAGAATTTATGGGGGAAAGTATTAATGACTGCTTGTCATATACTTAACCGTATACCCCATAAAAAGACTAATATCACTCCTTATGAATATTGGATGAAGAGAAAACCTTCTCTTGGATATTTCAAAGTATGGGGATGTAGAGCATTGGTAAGATTAACTGATCCTAAAAGACCTAAATTAGGTGAAAAGGCAATTGAATGTATTTTCATTGGCTATGCCCAACATAGCAAGGCCTATAAATTTCTAACGATGGAATCTACAGAGACCGTTAGCCAAAATATAATTTTGGAATCTAGAGATGCTGAGTTCTTTGAGGATTCATTTTCTAGGAAACGGAAGAATGAAAATACAAACAAAGAGGATCAAGATATTGTTCAATCAAATTCTGAGAATAATGAGAGTGTTGTTAGAAGAAATAAAAGAGTTAGAGTGGAAAAATCTTTTGGTCAAGATTTCTATCAATTCTTGGTAGAAGGAAACAGAAATGAAGTTACATATTCTTGTGTGTATAATGTTGAACATGATCCATTGACTTTTTGAGAAGCCATGAATTCTCAAGATTCTGCTTTTTGGCAAGAAGCTATAAATGATGAAATGGATTCTCTCATGGGTTTTAACAGATTTACCTCCTGGATTTAAACCTATTGGTTGTAAGTGAATTTTTAAGCGAAAGCTTAAAGCTGATGGAACCATTGATAAGTTTAAAGCTAGGCTTGTAGCCAAGGGCTTTAAGCAAAAAGAAGGTATTGATTATTTCGATACATATGCTCCTGTTGCTAGAATTAGTACAATTAGATTGTTAATTACTTTAGCATCGATTAATAAACTTGTTATACACCAAATGGATGTTAAAACTGCTTTTCTAAATGAAGATTTAGAAGAAGAAGTTTACATGGAACAACCTGAAGGGTTTGTTTTGAAAGGCCAGAAAAGTAAGGTTTGTAAACTAGTCAAATCTTTATATGGTCTAAAACAAGCTCCTAAGCAATGGCATGATAAATTTGATCAAAAGATTATAGCAAATGGATTTAGAATAAATGAATCTGATAAATGTGTTTATTCTAAATTCAAGAATGGACATGGTGTTATAATATGTTTATATGTTGATGATATGTTAATCGTTGGTACTAATACAAGCACTGTTTTGGAGACAAAGGCTTTCCTATCTTCGTGTTTTGATATGAAAGATATGGGTGAAGCAAATATAATTTTGAGAATCAAAATTATTAGATCCTCTGATTGTATTTCTTTAACACAGTCTCATTACATAAAGAATATATTAAAGAAATTCAATCATGACGACTGTAAACCAGTTGCTACCCCATATGATCATTCTATTAGATTAACTTCTAATGAAGGGAATTGTATATCTCAATTGGAATAAGCTAGTATCATTGGCAGCTTAATATATGCCATGCAGTGCACTCGTCCTGATATAGCTTTTGCAATTGGTGTTTTGAGTAGGTTTACTCATAACCCTGGATAAATTCATTGGAATGCAGTTTGTATAGTACTTAAGTACTTAAAGGGCACAATGAATTATGCCTTAAGTTATAAGGATTTTCCCGCAGTACTAGAAGGATACACAGATGCTAATTGGATCACAGGATCCGACGAATCAAAGTCCACAAGTGGTTGGATATTTACCTTGGGTGCAGGATCAATTTCTTGGGGATTCAAGAAACAGACTGTAGTTTCACACTCCACTATGGAGTCTGAATTTATCGTTTTAGCAATGGCAGTAAAGGAAGCAGAATGGCTTAGGGACCTCTTAACAGAGATTCCTCTGTGGCCTAAGCCAATGCCTGCTATATCAATATCTTGTGATAATGAAGCAACATTATCAATGGCTTATAATAAAGTCTACAATGGAAAGTTAAAGCATATCAGTTTAAGACATAGCTATGTAAGAGAACAACTCATCAAAGAAGTTGTGACTATTAGTTATGTAAAGTTAAAGGAAAATTTGGCTGATCCCTTTACAAAAGGCCTGGGTAGGGATATGGTATGGAAGACTTCTAGGGAGATGGGTTTAAAGCTTTTAAATGAGAGGTAACCTGCAAGTGGAAACCAACTAGACACTAGACCAACATCTAGTCAACTAGTTCAATGGAAAAACATTTGTAGTAATAACCGATTATGCACTAAACTAGTAGAGATAAGATTTCTTGACATCTCAAGGTAGTGCATGTTTATATGGAGAAACCGACAGAGGGTAGGATCAATCCTTCAATGAGTCTATGCCTTATAGGAAATGCAAGTCATACAATTGCATTTTATTAGATTCACCTATATAAGTGCAGGAAGTGGGATCGCTTCTACGAGATTCAAAGCTTGTCTCTAAGGCACTTATGAAAACCTAAGATGAAAGCACAAAGCCATAAATGTGCGGGTGTTATTGAAACTATGTTCAAGTAAGTCATATGTCTAGTATATTAGATTTGTCGCTATAAAATTCTAAGTTCAAGACTACGGCTACTTCGTTTTTGACAAGTACTAATGTATTTTGACAACATAAAGGTTCAAGTCGAAAGACACCTTTATGTAAGTATAATTTAGAAGTATAGAGAGTTTATTGACTGAGGCTCAATTATTTTAAAAAATTGGGGGAAATTGTTGGAATTTTTCAAAATATTAATGTGGACTTTTAGTCCCACATCGGCTATGAAAGGAAAGCTCATTGGGTTTATATGTGTTAGTAGTTAGTAGTTATTATTATCACATGTAATGTTAGAAGAGATTGTACGGTGCACTTGCGAGCGAGGACGATAACCGTCCAAGCATGTACGAGTGTGATTGCATGTGCGTGCGCGTGCGTGAGGCGCAATGTGGCGCTTTGATGGCACACTTTGCACTTCGCACATGCACATCATCGTAGTATGTTGCCTTAATCTTTTCGGGATCGACGGTGTCTGATGAAAGGGTGCTTAGGATCGATCCGACCATTGGATCGGTGGCTGATCAAAGAGGGAGTGCAACCCTTGGTTTAACATTGACCCCAAGAGTTGCAGCCCACACGAACAGCCAAGGGAACCCAGTCCAATAGTCATGACCTATCAGGTAAAGCCATATGAGCCAATGGGTGTGACCCATCCGAACAGGCCTTGTGGGCCTATAAATGGGCCACGAATTCTCTCAGTCCACATATCAAAAAATCTCTGATAGCTTCACAGTGTTACTATCTCTGCAACCAGTAACAGTCCGCCTGATTTATCTTGGGAGGCAGGTTTGCTGCAACCCTTTGCAAGATTAGGAGGGTGCAAATACTGTCTTAAGGACAGAACGATTTCGTTCGACTCAAGCCATCTTTCTGTCCTCTCCTTTTTTGTTCAGATTTCTAACACTTCATATCTTTGATATATTGGAGTATTTTCTTCCCTTAGGTAGTTGTAAATACAATGGCATGAATCCTCCTAAATTTTGTGGCTTTGACTTGATTGCATTTTTCATTCTTCTTGATCGAGCCTCATGTATCGGTTGTTACCTCAATAAACTAATGATAATAGAGCACCAATGTACCATTTAGCAGATAAAAATGTTTCAAGTTGTAGTGGATTAGCATTGGATTGTGTTGTTGAACTTGGGTACATCCCCAAGGACTAAACTATTGATACAATATACCTCTTTTGTATTGTTTGCATACGAAGTGGGTGTGAGATACCAACATCTAGAATTTGTAGCTAGTGCGATCCCGAGTTCGAAAAACCCTATTTTGGGTTGCTAGGGCCCCCCACCCAAGCTAGTGAAGGGATCAAAATGCAAAGGTAATGTCAAATATTCAATTTCCAAAGCAGGTAAGGCCCTTAAGGGTAAAGCAATTGAAAAAGGGGGACAAGTTGGGAATTAATTCCAAAGGTAGAGGGTACTTCTGAAACTAACAATATTAAAGATATTGAATGAATTAAATCAATGTATGAAGGCTAATATGAAAAGTACAAAAGAAAACGAGTAAATAACTAGAAGAAATCTCCTTCCTTTGTGAAACCAGAACCTGCGGAGGTTTTTGCTTGTGTACGGGTGGTAGAACTCTCTCAATAGGAACCCAATCATCTTGAAATTTTAAGAGAAGAATCCCAACTCCTAATCCTCTTGAATGTAACCAGCAATAGGTCAAATTTTCCACCAAGCAATTGGGATTGATGCTCTGAAAATCAAATCAGGTCGGTGATACAGTTGCAAATCCCAACAGCAGGTTGGATCTTACTACACATGTGAGATGTGTGTGCCAAACTCTCCAGGTTAAGTCACCTTAGGTAAGGATTACGCACATGAAATTTCAGGAAGGTTGAGGGTTGAGGGACTTCGAATCAATCTCTGTGAACTGCAAGTAACACGCACGACAGGGGTCGCCTGAGAGTGTGGAAATGAAACCAAGTAACTAGAGAAAGATGGAAGATAAGAACAATCAGAAGAAGTAATAGACGAAGAAAGAGAGACTGGAGAGGAGTGAGAGCCGCAAAAGAGGAGGAAGGCACACGGCCACCAATTGCTTCACATTCACAACTCGTGAGAATTCTCAAAGTCAATTTCGTTCATTATCAAATCTGTTCAATGCATTGGGTTACAAGCATATTTAAAGTAAATACAGATTCTTACAAATGTAAACTACTATAAAGCTAGGAAACTAATTCAACAAGGAAACGTGAAATAAGGAAACTAAATTCTTACGTATTTCACTTTAACTAAAACGTTTATAAAAAAAAGATAATTAAAAATTACAAAGAATTCTAAGAACAGAAATGTATAAAATCCAAAAATATTCTACTAGACTAAAGGCCCAAATTTGGACTGGGTTCTCAAACAGGTTCATTCCGGTCTAAGGAAGTGCTCTTGCATTAGTAGCATTCTATGCTTTTCATAGAAAATTTATGAGAAAACTTGTCTGTTAGATACCGAAATCTTTATTGTAGGCATGTATTCTGTAATCTTTGCCCTACAGTTTTGTTTTTCAGTAATACCTATATTGGGATGTGTTTAATATTCTCTATTATTATCTGTGCCCTGCCCTTTTTCCATTATTTTTCGTATCAGTCCTATCACCTCTTAAATATCACCTTAGAAGCCTATTTTTCTTATGTAATATGATACATCAGATAACAGAGAGAACTTGGTTAGAGCTTCCTGGCCTTTGATTCATTGGATTATCATATTAGATTTCTCCTAAATGAAAGGGTATACCCAGTGCACAAGGCTCCTGCCACTGCAGGGTGCACACAGCCTTACGACCCTTACCCCTGCTTTCGTAGAGTGGTCGTTTCTAGACTCAAACCCGTAACCACTTGGTCACAATGGAGCAACCTTACCGTATCAGATTTCTCCTTATTTCTCTTTAATGTTCCCTTGTTTCTAATTAACGATTTCCTCTATTTCTTATATCTGAATTTCTGATTTTTTGTACATTATGTTTTTCCATTATTTTTTCTGTTATTTCTATTTAGTTTCATAACTATTTATTTTTCACAACTGAAAAGCACTCTGCTGTTTGTTTCCTAGACTCAAAAATTGTAGTGGTGTAATAGTTGAGGTCCTAGAGGTGACAGTGCTTCCTTAATTTTCATCTTCATATGCTTCCAAATTCTAACCTTAATTTTCCTTGCCTAGCCCTTTATTTTTCATACCTTTCCTGCCATTGTAATGTTGCCCCTTTTACTTCTAAGTTTCCTGAACAGAACCTTTGTTCCACTACGTCTTTCCACTCAAAATAGTTCTGAAAAGTAGTATCTCAATCCAGAAACTTCTCAGCATATCTATCCCTGAAGATTAGTTACCCCAGTCCTGAGATCTTCAACATTCAATGAATTTCAGGTTGTTCATGAGTAGCGGGAGCCGCGGGACAATGAAATGGATTTTCTTCTTCATTTTTGGATCCAGCTTCTGGTAGATCTGAAGGTTATGGTCGTCTTCTGGTGCCTCCATCGACCACCTATGATTCTTGGCACTGCAGATTTTGGAATCGCAACCTAGTTAATCAAGGCATGATTGTAGCTCGGCAAATGGTCCTGTAACTGAGATTTCATACAGATCTACTTCGTTTGTGATGCTATATTTGACACAGGAAGAAGCAAATTCCAAATGTATCATGATTTTGTTTGTGAGGAAATTACAAAAAAAGTGAGAAAAAAATGGAGCTAGAGAATGGTTAAAGACTACTAGTTGCTCTTCTAGTTCAATGGTCCAGGTCTGAAGAGAATTATTTCTCTTGTTCAAGGGGAATATTTCAAAGCCTGTGTCTACATCCATAATAGCACTTCTATGCCTTAGGTGACTTGCTCAAGAGGCTAGAAGTAGCTTGATCATGAAATCAGTCTTAGACTCACGTGGCTGTTTAACAAAATAATAGGTCATAAATCAGCTTTAAAAAAAAGATAAGAGTGATACCCATGATGACATCTCTACATTCGACTAGCTACTTCGTCTCACCATAAACTGTTTTCTAGTTCTGCAATGGGTCAATTGGTTTCTAATAAGACTGAGTATACATGGTTTCTAGTTTAATGGTAAGGATGCCAATTCATAACTGCAAACTATAGTGTTTTCTGTTTATTTCGAATTTAGTTATATTTATTAATGAATAATGTGTCAGTGTAACAGATGTGAAGGATTGTATGCAGAAAGTACAGTCTGTTAGATTTGCCGAAGAAGTCTGCTACAATGGAACATTGATTTTAAAAGCATTCAGTTCTGGCCTGGAAATTGGAACATGTAACTGGACAATAGATGGTCCAAGAAGAAACATTACCTATTTTTCAAGCTCCATCTTCGAATCTGCTCATGCAATGAGTTTTGACAACAGTTCTCTTCAAGGGAATGATCTGATCCTATTTTCTAATTTCTCATTGTTGCATGATGAGGTTGATGTTAGTAAGGATTCCCTTGCCCATATGAATCAGATAGAGTCTGAGGTCAACCACCCAACTGCCAGTAGTTTCTCAGCCCTAAGGTATATCCCTATTTAATTTTAATGTTGTTTATAAATGGCTTCTCATTGTTTTTCTGGTTCCATATCATTTAATTCATTTAGAACCCGATCATCTGTCAGCTTTAGCTTTTTTCCTTTCCCTGCCCCTTTTCAATAGCTGCAGTTGGAGATTAAAATTTCAATGCTTGACATGTTGCAGGAATGATGATAATGATGGGAAGAATTTCATCCAATCACTCATTGGTATTGAAGAATATTCAGAGGAGATGGACAAGCTTGCTTTCATCTGCTCCTACGCCATAGACTCTGTTACACAAGGAGGTTCTATCCTTGTACTCATTGGTCGACTTGGAATTGTGCTGCAGCTTTTGGAGCAGATATCACAATCTCTTGAATCTGCAAACCTAAATGTAAAGTGCTTATGCTCGGAGTCTGAACCAAATTGATGAGTTATTACTTTATTGCTCAAGTTTAAGAAAAGATCTATTTTTTTTATTTTTTTTTATGCGGCAGATCCTTGTTAGCCTAGTCACGGGCTCTTTAGAGCCTCGTTTCCTATTCCATACTACTTATTTTGTAGCTTAGGTGATCAGTTCAGAAGTTATGTTTGAATTAGGAGTTGAGACTCATTGGGAAGTGGTGACGACATTAGGATTGTCTAATCCCCATGTAACTAGCATAAGAAGCCATATACCCTGCCCTAAGGAGGCCACGGAATTTTATTTATAAATCTTAGACGTTCTTCTACATGGCTTCATGGATTTACTAATGTGGATCCCTTAGTTTTTTTGGGTGGATTTCTATTGATAAATTAACTAGTCAGTAGCCCTTTAAATTTGTGCCTGCAAGTTGGGCTTTGTTCTCTACTGCTATTCTTTAAATCTTAATATGAAACTAAATAGTTTGAATTGTTCCGTACATTTTAGATTTTGTAGCCTTTTTCTATCAATTAACCTTCTTTCAAATTAAAGTTCCATTGTACAGTTTAATATTGTCTGCAAAACCTTGAAATTCAAACCAGAAACCAGATCAGGTTCGGTCACACCCTTTCAGATCAGAGAGAAAATTTTATAATTGAACTTCTCATTCAATTGGAAGGCGAAGACAACTACTAATATAGTAGACTTGTTAGTTAGACAAGGGGTTGCATTCGGGGCACTCCCTTCCTTTGCTGTTTTAGTCTTATATTTTTCTGTTCTTTTCTTTATGGTCATGTCTTGGAAGGTAGAGTAGGACCCCTAGATTGTTGACCTAAACTTCAGAGCTATTGGTTTTTTTGGTTTTCAAGTTGTACTGCTACTCCTGAAGACCCTACTTTTCAATTCTCATAATTTCTGATATTGACGCTAAATTCCTATTCTGATTTGGATTTCTTAGTGAATTTATTGTCCAATTCAATATCTATCTCTCTTGTCAGTGTTCTTTAGTTGTCATAGCCTAAGCAGGAATCTACATTTCTAGTTCTATTAGGATTGGTAATTTTGGTTTCTATATAATCCATCAGTTTTTATTGATTTCTGTTAAGAAAATGCTCAAATATATCAAAAGATAGGTTGTTGGGGCAGCACCTTTTTTGTTTTTACATTATAATTTATCTTTTCTCTTCTGTTGATAAAATTTAACTCAGTTTGTTATTGGAAATTGGGAACTTTTAACATAATGATCCTACTTCTGAAATCTTCAAAATTTAGAAAAATCTTCTTAGAGTATTAGAAGCAGAATTGCCCATGACAAGAATGACTTGTATGCTATTTGGAGAACATGGCATTGGGAACCTTTTACTTTGCTACTGCCTCTCCCCCCCCCCCCCCCAAAAAAAAAAAATAAATAAATAAAAAGGGGGTGGGAATTTGATGGTTGCTTTGGTAGGCCCTTCTGGTAGTGGGGGAAAAGTCTTTTAAAGTCCTTTAGAGATTCTTTGGGTTTTTGTGTGGAGGTTCTATCATAGTATAGAATCAAATAGGCCCACCTTGCTCTAGATGAAGATGCAAGGGTGGTGTTGCTAAAAGACACCTTCTCAGCCTTACTATCTGACACAATGGTATTAGCTAATTGTTGAGCCCATTCTGGTTACCATGTCTAGCCCAACATGTCTCAACTTTATGATTGGGCTTGCAACAAAAGGAACACTGTATGGATGAGGAAGTAGCAGTGGATGACTCAATATTTGGAGATGTTTAACAATTTGATTATAGCTGTCTCAGGACACAGAACCTAATGGAGAAGCTCTAGATGAGGATGCAAGGGTGGTGTTGCCAAAAGACACCTTCTCAACATTACTATCTGACAAAACAATACTAGCTAATTGTTGAGCCCCATTTCGGTTGTGGTAGAGACAATAGAGAAGGTGAATATCTGAAGTTTGAAAATTAGGTGGTGTAGGCAATAGAGAAGGTGCAGGTATGAGGTTTGTAAATCAGGGAATGATGGAGGCGTTAGAGAAGGTGAAGGGTAAAGGGTGAAGGCCAGGGAATGGTGGAGGCGGTACAAAATGTGAAGGGTGAAGGTCGGAGAATGGGGTTGGAGAGCAAGGGTTCCAAGAAAAAAAAAACAAGAAGTTTATCAAACCTATAAACAAACCTGGTATGCTTCTAAAAATCCAGCAGCAGAGCAAGGGGCTGCTCCTTGATTGAAAAATGCTAGTAAATTACTCCATATCGTGATGTATTCAGTCTAGATTTATACTGTACAGGATCCACACAAGATGTAATCAGTAAGTAGATGAAAACAGCAACACACCATGAAGATAACCCCTAGTTTTTCATGTTTTCCTTAACTAGGGTTCATAGGATATACAGAAACATAGGGTGCTACAATCTAAAGAAAAAACTCCTAATGGAACTTTTAAAACATAGAAGTAGCAGTAGGTACTAGTTTGGAGAAGCTCTGATACCATTAAATAATATTAGAAATAGAAAACAGAATTAACAATGTAGAAGAAGAAGAAGTGTGGAAGAAAGGAGATAAGAGACTGCCACAAGGAAGAGCAACAATCCATACTTGTGGCAGTCCTCTCACCAACAATATATAAACAAACAATTACAATACAGCAAGGACTGGAAGACTTTTCATCTTCAGTCCTTGCCGTAATAGAAGACTAATTAGACTACAAGATAAAGTCTGAAAGATAAAACTAACGCCAACTAAAACTGAACAGAATATTGCAGGATTTGACTATAATGCCCCTGCAGTACCATATACATATCTTAACGGTTGTTTCTTTTTTTTTTAAAATTTTGAGTTGATCATATTTTTGGTTGCTACTGGGTCATTCTTTTTAGTAACCCATACTGTTTATCTCTGTTATAGGTTCCCATATTTGTTATATCTAGTGTGGTAGAAGAATTGTTAGCATTCACCAATATTGTGCCTGAATGGTTATGCGAGTTGCGTCAACAGAAGGCATATTTTCTTCAGAACTAATTATTCCTAATACATGAACACATTAATTTGATTACAATAGACGTCATGAAGAAAAATAAACATAATACTTTCTTTAAATTTAATTTTGCAGCTGTATTCTGGCAATCCATTGTTTGGGCACATGGAGCTAATAAAAAAAAAAGAAGCTTCATTTGTTTCCCACAGTTCATTCACCCAATTTACTGTAAGACTTTGCATTTGTTCAAAGACCTATTGGTCGGATTTCCTATTGTCAATGATTGTCAATGATGTAATTGAACAGGAACCTCTTTTGAAAGATAAATTCCAGTGCTTCCTCTTTTTGGGATCTATTTATTTTAAATCAGGTGATGTTTTTGTACACAGGAAAATGTGGCGAGAACTTTGTATCGTGTTTTCTCCTCACTGCTGTCTGCGACTTGGTCCTGTTGTTCCCTTGCTTCATCGGTGGTTTAGGAATCAACACTGTTTACTTATATAGGAGGTATTCTTTATTCTGCAAATTTTTTATTCCAACACTGTATGTAGCTTTTCCAACATACAAACATACTTGCATTTAAATTCTAAAGCTGACTCCCACTGAGTAGTGTTATCATTATGCAAACTTGCAGCCAGAAGTGGATAATGCTCTTGCTCTTTCACCTTTCAAGCCAGTAGCGATGAAGGTCCTTCAGTGTTCGTTTCTTTCTGGAATGAAGTAAGGGTTCATGATTGGTCTTGTTAATTAAAGGTGTTTCTGTATTGCTTAATCTAACGAAAACTTTTATAGTTTCTATTATTTTCTTTTCTTCATTTCCTTCCCGCTCCCCCCTCCCCCTTGAAAGCAGTGTAGAATGATTGAACCATCCCAACCACACAACCTTCAACCTAGTCCCAAGTTAAAGTGCTTATTGTGCAAGCATAGAACCTGGTAAACTTTGGTGTGTCCATGAACTTAGCTATAATGAAATATAAGCTGGAATGACCGTCAAAATCAGCTAAATGCTCCTTGAGCCCTATGCGATACCCAAACAAAAAATTAAGCACTTAAACCCTATGCAATACCCAAGTTTGAATTAGGCTTGCATTGATGCGAGGGTCTCAACTCCAGCCCAAATTCACCTAAATGTCGTCTTAGATTTTTCAGCCTGATCAAGCAAAACAGTATGTTGGTTTGAGGTTTAACAAGAGTGAAGACATGTCATTATTTCTGTCCCATTGAAAGGAAATTAGAGTGTTGGAAACCATGGAATGCTGTGGAAATATTATTGATATTTTGGAATATATGGATGTGGAAAGTTTAGGAAACATTAAAAGATGCAACTTAATCTAGGGAATGATGGAATAGACATGGGAACAACTCATTATACATATACTTCACTAATCAATCATTTGAAAAGGAAAAAAATAAAAGGAGATTTTATAGCTATTGGTCCATTTTGATGGTTATATTTGAAGCCAGTAAGGCCGAACCGAAATTACGCCAAGATTTTAAATGGAATCTAGTCGACAATACAATTTGGCCCAAGAGGTTGCGTTTTTATGGCAGATGTTATGTATGTGATTAACTTATTTGGAAATAGAGAAACAAGGTATTATTTGAATACAAGTCAAGAGAAACATAAAAAATCTATTCAATCATTTGGCTATGATTGGGTATGTGGCCTTGACTATAAATCTAGGTTGATTTGATCATTCTTTGGAATTTTTAACCCTGGGTTGCTATGTGCTGGATTATTAGCTTCGCATGCATTGCACAGGTTTTACATGCTAGTATGGAAGCTGCAAAAAAAATTATGTAAATACATTTCCAATCAACAAAACAGATATTAAACCAGATAAGTTTCTCGCATTAATTTTAAAGGTTTCCATCTTTGAAGAGATAGATATTAAATATGAGCAGATAAGTTCAAGATAACAGGAAAGTATACATTAACATGATACTTTAACATAGAAATTGCTGCATGAGTTATCTGGAGGACATCCACGCAAGCAGCAATGGATCCATCTGCGAACGAATTATTATCAATCCAGGATTATGTAACCATGTCTCCCCAATCTAAGAAATTAACGCTCGCCTTTATCTACAACAGGAAGATGTAAAAAATGCCCTTCATGCATTATATACAATGCTTCAAGGATTGTTGTCTCCAATTTTGCACATTCTGGGTGGGGTGTCATTACCTACAAAAAAAAATCACAGAAGTAAGGAAATGCTATCAAACTGAAAGTAAGAAAAGCATCCATTCATTCAGACAGCTTAATGTTGGAGGAGTCATCTTGAGTGCATACAGGTATAACATTAATTCACTAATAGTGAATATTAAGCAACACAACATTATTTTATATCAATAGTATCAGGAGTTAATTCTTTAATGTCCAATATGATGGGAACGTTATTTAGTATCAAACATCACATTAAGCTAACTAGCTTGTGTAGAATTTGAATAATCAATACGAACTGCCAAATAGTCTAGAAAGAGAAGCATAACATCTCAAGTCTGTGAAAAGAGTATGTAACCAGTAGGTCGACTAGATTACTTCTAAAAGAACACTTTTATCCAAGCCCTGTATAACTTCTAGATCCAACTAATAAGGGATTGTATCAGCCTACAACTACATACCGCAAAAGGAAGGATCAATAAGTCAACCAGTTGGATAGGATCTACAAGTCTTCTAGTTGGGGTTCATATCTCCCTCCTAGTATTATCTTCTTACCTACCTTGTGCTCATGAGGTAGATAAACTTCCAAGAAGTCAAATCCCACAAGAAACACAACCTTCTACCATCTATGCACCCTCAGTTGATTCAGTGGAAAAAATTTACCATTTATTCAGGAACTATTGGTGTCACAACTTGGCAGATTCATGGTATTAAGAATCCCTAACTGAAATAAGTTAGTGCATCTGGATGTTTCCATAGCACCACTTTAGATGGCTTATATGAAGTTTCCCAAATTTACAATCCACTTGTGAAATTTTAGGAGGCCAAATTCTCTGATTTTGGCAAACCTAATTGTGTCCAGTTCCTTCTAGGAGGTAGAGGAAGGAAGTGCACTAGGTTCATGTGCCCATAGATACTATGTATTTCCTAAGTGAAGTTAGATAATAAGCGTCACAAAATACAAGTGTAGCATGAAGAATCCATATAGTGTCTAGCCCTATTGAAGTGAGTAGATTCAAGGAGAAAATAACCTATTTTCACTAAACAAGAAAAACATCATATTGCATCCCAGAAGTCTACTTTAGAAACTTTAGGAGTTCATAGTATTGGCGGTAATAAGTTTAACTCTATTAACAATTTAGTACTACACCTCAGAGGAGGTCTATAAGAATATCATGACCTCTGAGGTTTTTGATCATTATGAGCTTCCCTTGGGATTTTAAGGTCAATCACTTACCTCCCTCAATTACATGTCTGTCAATTTAAGCAACAAATATGCTGATTTCATTCAAATGGTACCTTTCAACCATTGTAGCCCTAAGAAATTGATTAGTTATCAATTAGAAGGCCTACTTTCCCTCATTAATGTTTTTAATTTCTCTAATGTTCTTACTATCTTTCCCTCTATCTGAGGTATTGCTCTCTGTTAAGTTGTAGTCTTATAGATGTCGGGGACCCCTATTGGGCCCATTCTTCCTGTTGGTGGTATTGAAGTTAGGTAGTAGTCACGATAGGGGGAATATCCATATCATGAGAGAATTTTAGTTATTTATGGTTTGGTAATTTTCTTTCTTGTTTTAGTTTCCTTGACTGCAATTCCTACTACGAGTACAGTTGCTGCATTATAAATAAAGTACGGAGGTCCAGCGATAGAATATTCATTGATTCCACCGCTGAACCAGTTCTCTTCTCATCCCTTCCCTCTCCATCGTTTCTCTCCCTATTTCTCTCTTTGTTTCTTCTCTTCTTCAATCTCTGGTTGACTGGTTGTTAGGTTATCCCTTGTTACACACTCAAAATTACAACCCAAAACTTGTTCATTGTAATTGCATAGAACTATCAAGGGATTGATAAACAAGTTGCGAGAGCTTCATTTTTTATACTTAATATGGAAAATGATTACTATTCTTCACCTTACTTTAGACATGTTGTTTAGTTTATCTCTAAACCTGTCAAAAAATTCATAGTTATTGTTATGATACCAATTGAAATATAGCTGAGAGCCTCAAATCATTAACTAATTTAACTAAATCTCTTAACCACACAGAAAAGAAAGCTCAAGTGAAAGCTTTATCTCCCTCTTTGAGGTGCCTAAAAGCGAAGAGATTGAACAACTAACACTAGCCTAGTCCCTAAACGCCACTAAGATTTTGAATCTATAAAAGGTGATAGTCACCAAACCTAGCTTTTAGAAAATTAATTTGGCCAGACCAGCCAGCTTCTGTACAGTTCGGATAGACGTCAAGGTCTGATATTTCTTTTTCCACTTCAAACCAGACCCAGAACTGTGGTAACATTACTCTTCGTGACTATCATAACCATATAAAACCTACTACATCACATCAAATAAATAAGAAAAAAAAGACCTACTTAATCAATGAAACATTTAAAACATAACAAATGCTGATTCTGTAGGGTTGCATTTAAAATAGTCACAGCTTGCTAAAGATAAGTTATCAAGCACACCACTGAAAAAGAAAATAGGGTGAATGCACACTTGTAAAGATAAATTACAAAAATGAAGGTTAGGTAAAGCACAAGAACATGTAAGAACCTTTTCAACAAGAGTCAGCTCGGGGGAAAGATTTTGAGCCACAACTCACATAAGCACATCTTTCGAACTGCAGCCCAGAGTAACAAACAACTATATAAGTATGCAAAAAAAATACAAGGCATTGGACACCATATAATGTGCATCTTGCACATGACAGGTGTTCTAAACCACACACACAGAGAGAGCCAAGTTGAGAAAAGGCTTATACGTAAATATCCCCTGAGGTTTGTTTCCAATTGCAATAATCACTGAACTAACTTGCAACTCTTGCATCTTTTTTGTCGCGAAATAGACACTATCTGATGGAGACACTATTGCAACCCTGCAAGTGAACACAGAATAAAAATTGGCAATAAGAAATCATTTCCAAAATAACAACATGCTAATGAAAGACTTTGACAAAGACAGGCCAACAACGAACTCATAAGCAAATAATATAGTACTTGGAATTTTCAGGGATGGCCGTTGACAAAGAAGGTTTAAACATCCGCTCCTTGAGAGTTTCAATGAAGATATGGAGCTGCAACCAAAAACAAAAAGTAGAAAAGATTGGAATCTATCGATTTGCCACCTTGCATGAAACTAATGACAGATTAAAAGTGAAAATGTTTCCAACTATCCAGGTGGGTCATATAGATTCCTTTACTAGCTGAGATTTCAAAGATGACACAGCTGAACACCCCCCCCCCCGCCTACCCCCCCCTACCCAAAAAAAGAAAAAGAAAAAAGAGGAACCAGACCAATGAAATAGGAGGCACCTTGGGTTGGTCTGTTTTGAAGTTTCACTGCCCACCACCATTGTCCAGCCAACGATGAATGACTTTTCAGCTTGTCGTTTAGGCTATCAAAATTTATCTTCCCATTTGAAATGGCATACAAACAAAGAGAGACGTGTTCTTCCCTCAGATATGGCACTTAAGATAGAATTCACCAGACAACAATGGCATAGGAACATGTCAAGCCGTTTTTGGCATCCAACTAAAGCCACTTAGTGGAGGATTCTATGATCACCTAGATTTCTTTGCCAGTGATCATCTGACCTACCTAGCAAGCATGTCCTATATATTAAATTGACCCAACACATACTATACATTGTTTTATAATTGAGGGAAAAAGAAAGAAAAACTAAAATCGATAAGCTTTTCTCCTTGCATCATCATTTCAGTATTTATTGGAACTCAGCCATGTAAAATATTAGTACTGTTTAAACGAAAAATTGTGATACCATGAATGTAACTTTAGTTTATCAAAACAACACTTTCTTAGTCTCCACTCCCCAGATATAAAAGATTCAATAAAATTGAAACCACACCCATTGAAGATCTTTCTGAGGTAACTAACTTGAAAAATTGCTACCCCAGTGACGCTCCACCCCTTCCACAGCGGCTGCAATGGCACTTCCTTTCTCTGCAGCCTTTTGCATTCTAGATATAGCATCATAGAGGCACTTTATAATATCCAACATAGCAATAACTTCACCATTTTCAACGATAGGGAGGTGCCTAAACTTCCCTGGATAAGAAATGAGTAAATAATTAAAGACAATTTGAGGAGCCATCTCTAGGTAATTGTTAGTACTCTCATAGAAGATATTGCATACACACACACACACTTTCAGTGCAAACCAGAGAATATTATAGCCATTAACAAAGGAAATAAAATGGGGAAAATACCAAAAATAGATTCTTTCAAAAAAAGTTGAAAAGAAACAAAAGCTTTGGTGAACTACTACAAAACAGATCGTCCTAGTCAATAGTTTCAGCAATTTTAATCAGTGGCAAGATGGCGCATGAGATTGTGTTATCAGCAGATGTAGTCACCTAGTAAGTAGGACCAGCCAAATGTTAATTTTTAAATTGCATTCGTTAATGTTTCATTCACAAGAACTTGATTAGAAGACAAGATTTCCATGCACGACATCCAATATACAAATGTAAAATTGGCTATAAATGCATCAGAAATACTAATAGTCCAGGATATGCATAGCAACTAATATTGATCAAAAGAAGCTAAACACGAGCACACATACGCGTACACACAGGCACAACCCCAACTGACCAACCGTACACCTGTACACCAAAATTGAATGGAAGTCCAAAGTCTTTATAAGCAAAATAGGAGAGGAACTGCAAATGCCTTAAGTACTAGCTAGACACTAGATTTTCCACTTAATCCTAGGGTAACAGACACAAAAGAAGCCCTTGTAAAATTTGAAGGCCTATGCCTCAACCGGCAGATGTTTTACTTTACATTCATCACAACAAGGCACATAAAGTGTGCTTTTTGCAGTGACATCCACGTCAAAAATTCCAATGGCAATTTAAATCATTGCAGGCGTGCTGGGGCACTTTTCTTTTCAATCAGATGCACTAGTACCCTTTCGACCCTAATATACTTATGTAATCCAGTCATATAGATTCCACTGCTTTGTTGGGTAAGGATTTCTTTCTTTCTGATCGGTTTACAACCACTTGAGGGCTCTGGTTGGGTGAATTCAGTTACCTCTTCACAAAGTTAGTATGCACATATGTGCTGTGAGAGAGAGATCTACTGTTTGCTTAAGGTGATAGCCTAGGTGATGTAGATCAAGAGAGGTTCCAACACAAGTATTCACACTGGAAAATCCTAATCTAATGGATTAAAAAAGTAGCCTAATAGGTTATATAGGTCATGGGCTGGGAATTTTTATGCTCTCTGTTGTACTTGGCCTATTTTGAAAGCCGGTATATAAGGGATAAGTGGTCCATACGAATTTAACTTGTTAGTTGTATCTAGTCCTCTAAAGTTATGAAGTCTTGGGGATGTCAATAAGTTAGTTTCCTTGAAAATGTAAAATTCATTCAAAATCTTGAGAAGTCCCAATGCAAGTCCTAGGAAATGTATAGGCCATTAAATGTAGGAGAAAATCCCAATGAGAATCTAGAACCCTCCCAACCACTGTATAAAAGAGCTGCTTCTAAACATTTTGAAATTTGTTTATCAAAAAGAAAAAGCATTTTGAAATTTTTGGTTTTGTGTCAATAGCGTTGAAGTGGAGCTAAGGAGATTGATGTAGAAAGGACCAAAATCAAATTCAAAACAATGTAGTGAACAGTACCCGAGTACTAACGTGAACACTGGGACAGCCATACTGGGAATCCTTATAGAAGACCCAAGTTGAAGACCAGATCTCCCCCCTATTTTGTCTTAATAAGAAACCAAGTCAGCAGCTAGCAAGGGAGATCAGCTACAGTTCCTAGAAGACTGATTTACTTCTTTTTTTATTTGCTATGTTGATTATTCAACAGGCAAGCTAGTTAGTTTTTAGTATGTGTGTAGACACCTAAAATTTGCTTGCAAAATATTTTGAAAGCCATAGCCCTTTATTTTTCATACCTTTCCTGCCAGTGTAATGCTGCCCCTTTTACTTCTAAGTTTCTTGAACAGAACCTTTGTTCCACTATGTATTTCCACTCAAAATAGTTCTGAAAGGTAGTATCTCAATCTAGAAACTTCTCAGCATATCTATCCATGAAGATTAGTTACCCCAGTCCTGAGATCTTCAACATTCAATGAATTTCAGGTTGTTCATGAGTGGCGGGAGCCGCAGGACAATGAAATGGATTTTCTTCTTCGTTTTTGGATCCACCTTCTGGTAGATCTGAAGGTTATGGTCGTCTTCTGGTGCCTCCATCGACCACCTAGGATTCTTGGCACTGCAGATTTTGGAATCGCAACCTAGTTGATCAAGGCATGATTGTAGCCCGGCAAATGGTCCTGTAACTGAGATTTCATACAGATCTACTTCGTCTGTGATGCCATATTTGACATAGGAAGATGCAAATTGCAAATGTATCATGATTTTGTTTGTGAGGAAATTACAAAAAAAGTGAGAAAAAATGGAGCTAGAGAATGATTAAATACTATTAATTTCTCTTCTAGTTCAATGGTCCAGGTCCAGGTCTGAAGAGAATTATTTCTCTTGTTCAAGGGGAATATTTCAAAGGCTGTGTCTACATCCATAATAGCACTTCTATGCCTTAGGTGACTTGTTCAAGAGGCTAGAAGTAGCTTGCTCAGGAAATCAGTCTTTGGATTCACATGGCTGTTTAACAAAATAATAGGTCATAAATCAACTTCAAAAAAAAGATAAGAGTGATACATGATGACATCTCTACATTCGACTAGCTATTTCGTCTCACCATAAACTGTTTTCTAGTTCCGCAATGGGTCAATTGGTTTCTAATAAGTCTGAGTATACATGGTTTCTAGTTTAATGGTAAGGATGTCAATCTATAATTGCAAACTATAGTGTTTTCTGTTTATTTCGAATTTAGTTATATTTATTAATGAATAATGTGTCAGTGTAACAGATGTGAAGGATTGTATGGAGAAAGTACAGTTTGTTAGATTTGCCGAAGAAGTCTACTACAATGGAACATTGATTTTAAAAGCATTCAGTTCTGGCCTGGAAATAGGAACATGTAACTGGACAATACGTGGTCCAAGAAGAAACATTACCTGTTTGTCAAGCTCCATCTTCGAATCTGCTCATGCAATGAGTTTTGACTACAGTTCTCTTCAAGGGAATGATCTGATCCTATTTTCTGATTTCTCATTGTTGCATGATGAAGTTGATGTTAGTAAGGATTCCCTTGCCCATATGAATCAGATAGAGCCCGAGTTCAACCAACCAACTACCTGTAGTTTCTCAGCCCTAACGTATATATCCCTATTTAATTTTAATGTAGTTTATAAAAGGCTTCTCATTGTTTTGTTGGTTCCATATCATTTAATTCATTTAGAACCCGATTGTCTGTTAGCCTTAGCTTTTTTCTTTTCCCTGCCCCTTTTCAATAGCTGTAGTTGGAGATTAAAATTTCAATGCTTGACATGTTGCAGGAATGATGATAATGATGGGAAGAATTTCATCCAATCACTCATTGGTACTGAAGAATATTCAGAGGAGACAGACAAGCTTGCTTTCATCTGCTCCTGCGCCATAGACTCTGTTACACAAGGAGGTTCTGTCCTTGTACCCATTGGTCGACTTGGAATTGTGCTGCAGCTTTTGGAGCAGATATCACAATCTCTTGAATCTGCAAACTTAAATGTAAAGTACTTATGCTCGTAGTCTGAACCAAATTGATCGATTATTACTTTATTGCTCAAGTTTAAGAAAAGATCTATTTTGTTTTTTTTTTTAATGCGGTAGGCCCTTGTTAGCCTAGTCACGGGCTCTTTAGAGCCTCGTTTGCTATTCCATACTATTTATTTTGTAGCTTAGGTGATCAGTTTAGAAGTTATGTTTGAATTAGGAGTTGAGACACATTGGGAAGTTGTGACGGCATTAGGATTGTCTAATACCCAAGTAACTAGCATAAGAAGCCATATACCCTGCCCTAAGGAGGCCACGGATTTTTATTTATAAATCTTAGAAGTTCTTCTACATGGCATCATGGATTTACTAATGTGGATCCCTTAGTTTTTCTGGGTGGATTTCTATTGATAAATTAACTAGTCAGTAGCCCTTTAAATTTGTGCCTGCAAGTTGTGGTTTGTTCTCTGCTGTTATTATTTAAATCTTAATATGAAACTGAAATTCTTTTCAGTTTGAATTGTTCCATACTTTTTAGATTATGTAGCCTTTTTCTATCAATTAACCTTCTTTCAAATTAAAGTTCCATTGTACAGTTTAATATTGTCTGCAAAACCTTGATATTCAGACCAGAAACCAGATCAGGTTCGGTCACACCCTTTCAGATCAGAGAGAAAATTTTCTAATTGAACTTCTCATTCAATTGGAAGGCGAAGACAACTACTAATATAGTAGACTTGTTAGCTAGGCTAGAGGTTGCATTCAGGGCACTCCCTTCCTATGCTGTTTTAGTCTTATATTTATCTGTTCTTTTCTTTATGGTCATGTCTTGGAAGGTAGAGTAGGACCCCTAGACTGTTGACCTAAACTTCAGAGCTATTGGTTTTTTTGTGGTTTTCAAGTAGGACTGCTGCTCTTGAAGACCTTAATTTTTAATTCTCATAATTTCTGATATTTCATCTAAATTCCTATTCTTATTTGGATTTCTTAGTGAATTTATAGTTCAATTCAATATCTTTCTCTCTTGTCAGTGTTCTTTTGTTGTCATAGCCTAAGCAGGAATCTACATTTCTAGTTCTATTAGGATTGGTAATTTTGGTTTCTATATAATCCATCAGTTTTTATTGATTTCTGTTAAGAAAATGCTCATGTATATTAAAAGATTGGTTGCTGTGGCAGCACCTTTTTTGTTTTTACATTATAATTTATCTTTCTCTTCTGTTGATAAATTTTTTTTTTTGGGTGAATAAGAAATTCATTACCAAAGAGGATGAAAAATTACATGACCCCAAAAGGGGAGCAACAAAACAAAAAACAGAGACCAGCCCTTAAAGAGTAGGGGCTGGATTGAACAGCGTTACCTAAGTGTGGCCCCGGGAAACAACTATGCACCTGTTCCTTTGGGAGTCAATACAAGAAGAAAGAGGAGCGAAGGCTAATTTGGCCTTAATTTCAAAGGAAATGGAATTCCAAATCTGCTGATATGAGCGGGAGTTGGAGGTCCATTTCCTGAATTACGCTCCATCCAGATATGATTAAGCGAAGCACAAAAAGTAAGCTTCCCGACAGTGTCGCAGATAGAAGATCCTGCAAAAGTCATAACAATCCATAGCCACTCGCGAAAGAAAGGCAAGATTCTGCGTTGTGCAGGCCAGCATTTGATTAGGACTCCTTTCCAGATTGCTTTGGTAGTTGGGCACTCGAAGAACAGATGGTCGATGTCTTCCACATTATTCCAACAAAGGCAGCAGGAAGGGGGGACTTGGATGTGACGATGCCGAAGGAAGGCCTGGGTTGGAAGGCATTTGGAGAAGATCCTCCAAGCAGTGAAGCAATGCCTAGGGATATGATGCTTGAACCAAACAAGCTTCTTCCAAGGAACAAGAGGACCCTTGAGGCGGATAGCATCCTAAGCTGAATTAGAGGAGAAGGAGCTGGAGCTGCTAGCTTTCCACAAAACACAGTCATCTCTGCTGGAGAGCCTGCGGGGAATGGAGGCAAGGTCATTCCAAATATGAGTAAGGTCTTGGGAGGCAGTGGAAGGAGGAGACCTGCCAGCAGGGCCTAAGATATCAGCCACCAAGGAGAGTCTGTGGAGGCTGGAGGCATAAATGGTGCGAGGAGATATCATGCTGATTAGGATCCCCTTAGGGTGCCAATGGTCGAGCCAGAGATAAGTAGAGAGACCATCTCCAATCTGAGTTCTAATGCTGTGGAGAACCAGGTGACGGGAATCCAAGATCTTGTGCCAAACCCAAGAAGAGTCAGAGGAAGCAGAAGCTGACCAGATGGAATCCTGACGGAGAAGATTTGAATAAACCCAATCGACCCAGATACTCTTTTGCTTAGAGACAATTTTCCAGATGAGCTTGATGATCCCTGCAGAATTGGCCTCTTTGATTCTTCTAATGCCCAGACCACCTCCTTTTTTAGGAAGACAGACGGCTGCCCAGCTGAGAGGGTGAAGGAATTTAGAGGACTCCTTACCCTTCCAAGGGAAGGAGGCAAAGAGAGATTCCAAGGACTTGATAGTAGCTTGGGGGAGACCAAAGATGCCAGACCAGTAGATATAAGAAGCTTCCAGAACTGAACGAGTAAGAACCAACATGCCTGCATAGGAGAGAAGCTTGCCTTTCCATAACTGGAGCCTTTTGTGAATAAGATCAAGCATCGGGGTACAGTGATGAGCCGTGAGCCTGGAAGGGATAAGGGGGAGACCCAAGTACTTGATAGGGAGATGACCATCAAGGAAGCCTGATCTCTGGAGAAAAGCCAGCTTGAGAGAGTTAGAGACTCATGCTAAGAAACTCTGAGGCTTTGCAGGATTTTGGCGGAGGCTGGACATCTCATAGAAGTGCTGAAGGCAGAGTAAGGAGGCATCAAGGGAAGCCAGAGACGCCTTGGAGAAAATCATCAGGTCATCAGCGAAAGCCAGGTAAGTAAGCTTGAGCCCTTTACACTTAGGCATAGGGGGAATGAGCCGCATATCCGTGGCAATTTGGATTTTCCTGGATAGAACTTCCAAAGCCAAATTGCACAGGTAGGGGGATAAAGGACAGCCTTGCTGAATACCCACCCTGGCTTCAAAGAACCCTGCCGGACTGCCATTGATTAAGACTGAGAATCTAGGAGTGGTGATGCAAGATTTTATCCAGTTGGCAAAAATCACAGGAAATCCCATCTTGGCCATCACATGAGCAATGAAATCCCATCTGAGCGAGTCAAAAGCCTTATGAAGATCAATCTTCAGGAGAATAGAGGGCGCATGATTTTTCCTTTCAAACCCTCTGACAATGTCGTGGCAAAGGAGGATGTTGTCAGAGATGCTTCTCCCAGGGATGAAGGCAGATTGGTTGTCGCTAATAAGCGGACCCACTACACTCTTGAGTCTTATAGCAAGAATCTTAGCAATGAACTTGTACAGCAGGTTGCAAAGGGCTATAGGTCTGAATTCATTCATGGTGGAAGCTCCCTCCTTCATTCCCACCCCCTTGATAAAATTTAACTCATTTTATTATTGGAAATTGGGAACTTTTAACATAATGATCCTACTTCTGAAATCTTCAAAATTTAGAAAATTCTTTTTAGAGTATTAGAAGCAGAATTGCCCATAACAAGAATGACTTGTATGCTATTTGGAGAACATGGCATTGGGAACCTTTTACTTTGCTACTGCCGTCCCCCGCCCCCAAAAAAAAAAAAAATAAAAAAAATAAAAAGGGGGTGGGAATTTGATTGTTGCTTTGGTAGACCCTTCTGGTAGTGGGGGGCATAGTTGTCACGGCGTCACGGCGATCCAAGTCGGTGGAGGGGTGTCACGCCGATATATCGACATGTCGCCCGCCATGGCAACGCCATGGCGAGCATGTCGACCATGTTTTATTTTTTATTTTCTCTATTTTTAGTGTCATTTAGTATGCTATTATATATGCCCTATAACATAAAAAATCAGCATGAAAGTGTACTACTAATATACTATGGTTTAATTCATGAAAGTGTAATATCCATTAGTGTATATGAAAGTATGAAAATATAGATTAGCCTATCAAATAATTGAAAGCAATAGTAAAAATCAAATGATAGGCTAAGTGGCTAACCTGTTTACTGAAGCTTAATAGCAATAGTCTTTTTTCAGTGTGTGTGATTTGGAGCAAAGCAACCTGAACAAAGTAATAGGTATATATTAATATATATGAATTTGATGAAAGATGAGAGGAAATTATGTATTCAAAAGCAAAAAAATAATTTAAGATAAATAACTGAATATAGTATAATAGTAATCAAAGATCAAAATTTAAAGTCAAGTAATTAACCAAAATACCAAATATAGATAACCTTAAGTCCTTAACTAATCTTCAAAGATCAAAGTTTAAAGTTCAAACTTCAAACTTTAAACTTTAAACAATCCACAATATCCAAAAGGACCAAAACTAATTAATTATCATATTCATCTAAAAGATCTGCATTTGGCAGATTTTCTTGTCGTGGCTCTTCGATGCCATCATAGTCATCTACGACGTTCTCGTCGTCATTCACATCATCTTCCTCTTCTTCTTCGTCTTCATCTGGTTCAGAGTCATCTTGAACATTAGCCATCCTTGAGCTACCTCTCCCTCTACCATGTCCACGGCGTGAATATGTCACATCAACTCTAGAGGTTGATGCTTGAGTTCTCCTTGGTCGGATGGGGGCTTCAATCGATGCCCCCATTGCTCTACCAACATTGTCCCACGTGAGATCATCATTGGGAAGGACTAAATCTTCCACTGGCTGGGTAACCATCCACTCACTAGACCAATCCAGCTCATCAAGAATTAGTGGATCATATTTTTTGTTTTTGCCTTCCAGCTCATGTCTTTGTTGAAACCTTTATTGGAGGCGGCTATTGTATTGAACGTAGACTAGATCATTCAAACGAGAATGTTCCAGTCTATTCCTTTTCTTGGTATGAATCTGAATTCATAAACAAGAGAGAACAAAAAAGTCATTTTTCAATAAAAGACATAACAAAAGTGAAAAAAAAAGTCTAAAAAATAAATTAAATGTAAATGTAATCATGTAAGTTAATACTTACAAACTCAAATGTGCTCCAGTTGCGCTCACAACTAGAAGAAGAGCAACAGAGGCCTAATATGCGTCGTGCAAGCTTTGAAAGCTCAAAAGCACGACCTCCATTTGTACTCCACCAAGTAACTATAAAAATATAATAAAAAGACTGAATTAATAGTAATACATCATAGACATAGTAGCATATAAAGTAGGTACAAACTAAAAATACTAAGTTACTTACTAGGATTTATGGTTGTCCGTTGTCTAATTGCCATATCCCTGTCGAAAGAACCCTTTGAAAATCTATAATCGTCAATTTGCAAAGTTATCTTGTCTTGTATAGCAGGGTCATCCACCAGTCTGGTCATGACATCAATCAATGAGATGTATAGATTGGCCATCAGTTCGCCATCTTCACGTTCCTTGAACATGAAAAATTTTTCGGGATTAAGAAATAGTGCGGCTCCATACAATGGACGCTCCATCTGACACTCCCAACGCCTGTCAATGATACTTATAATTTTCTTCCACAGCCGTTCTTTATGTGCTAAATATTCACGGATTTTCTTTTTTGCCTCTTCCATAGCGACATAAACCTTAGCCATAGCAGGCCTCTCATCACCATCAACAATCCTCAAAACAACAATAAGTGGCTTCGATGCTCTAATAAAATGTTCCACAGTGTTCCAAAATGGTACAACAAACACCGTTTCTTCCACTTTCTTTCCAGCCTCTGTCTTTGACAAACTGAAACCCTTCCACTCATTAGAAATAAACAAATGCTTCAATGCATCCTTATGCTTAACCAAACTCTGACATGTCAAACAAGCAGTTGCAAATCTAGTAATTGCAGCTCTCACAAGATCCTTTTGTCCAGTTCTTTTCCTCATTGCATTAAGAAGACGTGTGTGCCTGTAGATGAAGGTGGTTATTTTTTTTGCCTTACCTATCACATTCTTAAAGTCTTTCAGACCACCTATATCCTCCAACATCAGGTCTAAGCAATGGGCTGCACAAGGAGTCCAATATAGCTTTCTTCTCTTTTTCATAAGCATTTTACTAGCCAATTTATAATTTAAAGCATTGTCAGTCACAACTTGAATGACATAATCCTCACCAATCTCATCAATTTTGCTATCAAGCAATTCAAATAGCATTTGTGCACTTTGAACCATACCAGATGCATCAACAGATCCCATGAAATGAGTCCCCTTTGGACAGTTAACGAGAAAATTAATTAAGTGCCTTCCCCGTTTATCCGTCCATCCATCAGACATAAGAGTGCACCCATACTGCTTCCAATACTCTTCATATTTTTTCTTCATCTCTGCAGTTTCATTCACAGCATTTCTTAACAATGGCACTCTCACTTGATGATATGAAGGTGGAATATATCCAGAACCATATTGTGCAATAGACTCGCACATCACCTCAAAGGTCCTTGCCTTAATAGCATTGAATGGGATACCTTGCTGATACATCCACTTAGCAATGTGATAATCAACTCTGGCTTTTTGTTCTGGTGTCCTAAAACGGTTCTCTATAGTAGTCTGAGTAGAACTACTATTATGCCTCTCATTGACTACTTGCTCAGGAGTCCGTCTAACATGAGCATCTATGGGACCCCTTACTTGAGGCTGAGTAACCTTTCTTTTCTTAGCAATTGTCCCAGAGCTAGGACCCAACCTAACAGTTGTAGGAGTCTGGGATTGTCATTCTAGTGTATCTTCTGATTGTATTGCCCTCCAACTTCTACAGCATCATCATCCAATACTTCTGTAATCTGTTTCTTCTTTTTTTTATTTAGAGCTTCCCTCATCACTTGAGAAATAGAATCATTCGTCTTGGTACACTTAGTAACGTCTCCATATCCACCCACCAAATGTTGCTTCAATCTTTTAATTCCACAACTCATTTCTTTGCCACAAAGGGTGCATCTAACAACATTCTTGTTTGTTAGATTTGGCTAATACCCATACTTCCACGTAGGGTCATTTGATTTGGCCTTTCTTGCTGGGTCTTTGCTTGGATCATATCCTGGAGTAGCTCCAGTACTTGCAATATTTTCACCCCCACTACTAATTGGTGTGGAACCATCCATTAGTTGAGTGAAAGAGACTAGTAGACTACAAAGGTAACAAAACAAAAAAAAAACAATTAAACTGGTTTTTAACATATTAACATTAAGCTGAACTAGGATGGAAAACAGTCAAAACACAAAATCCAAGTACTGGTTTTTAGCAGATTAACATTAATGGATGGAGGGGAAAAAAAAACTGAAATTATGGAGTTGAATATGTGCTTGCTGCTGTGGTGTGTGTAACACTGTGAGTTTGTGACTGAGACTGTGAGTGAAATCAGTGAATAGTGATGGACTACTGGCTGTAATAACTATTAAATCCCTCCCTCCTTTGTCTCTCGACTCTCTCCCTGTCTCTGTGTGTGTAAGTGTAACTGTGCATGTGTGGGCCTGTGTGTAAGGTAAGAAGAAGAAAAAATAAAAAACAAACACCTTCTCTGTGACTGTGCAACCCTACAACTGCAAGGCAAGAAGGAAAAAAAGAACAAAAAAACAGAGATAGTTCGGCTGTAATCAATCTCTCCCCCCTTCTGTCTCTCGACTCTCTCCCTATCTCTGTGTGTGACACTGTGTATGTGTGCACTGTGCAGGGCAAGGAGAAGAAAAAAAAATACATTCTTTGTCTATGTGGAAGCCTGCAACTGCAAGGCAAGAAGTCCCAAGGTCTGCGACTGTAAGCAAGCTAGTTGCAAATCAAGAAGAAGAAAAAAGAAAAAGAAAAAAAAAACCGAGAAGACTATGGTTACAGCACTGACTGGAATAAATCCCTCCCCCCTCTGTCTCTTGACTATGTCCCTGTCTCTGTGACTGTACAAGCAAAGAAGAAAAAAGAAAAAAGAAAAAAAAATCGAGAGGAGTCGAGGACTACTAACTGAAATAAATCCCTTCCCTCTGTCTCTCGACTCTCTCCCTGTCTTTTTGTGTGTAAATGTGGCTGTGCAAGGCAAGAGAAAAAAAAAAAAAAACAAAAAACGATACTACTGGTTGTAATCACTGCTGGAGGTTGGGAGGAGAAGAATTGAAGAAGAAGAAGAGGTCTGCCTGGGAGGAGGAAGAAGAACCAAATTAAAAAAAAAAAAAAATTTACTTACTTGGAGAGTTGGAGTCTTGGAGGTTGCCGGAGAAGTTTGAATTTCGAAGGCTGCCGAGACTCGAGAGTTGCAGGAAGTGAGGAAGTTACCGTTGCCGAAGTCACGATCCCTCTCCTCTCGATTTTCCCTTTTGCAATTTCTATTTCCCCCCATTAGGGTATAAGTTATTATGTTTAATATTTTTAAGTTTTATGATAATGTGTATTGCAGGTGTAACTAAGAGTTACACCTCCAATACACATTAACGAAAAAGCATCTAAGTTATTAAATCGTTTTTTAAAAAAAAAAAAAAATATGAACCTGACTTTTATATATTAAATGTTCAAATATCGGTCGACATACCCATGTATCGTGGTATGGCGTCCATGGCGATGCCATGGAAGCCATATCGCTCGATATTTATACATATATCATGGCGGACTTCGATATGCCCTTTCCCCCAGCGCCAGGACGCCATGGCGATGCCATGACAACTATGGTGAGGGGAAAGTCTTTTAAAGTCCTTTAGAGATTCTTTGGGTTTTTGTGTGGAGGTTCTGTTATAGTATAGAATCAAATAGGCCTACCTTGCTCTAGATGAAGATGCAAGGGTGGTGTTGCTAAAAGACACCTTCTCAGCCTTACTATCTGACCCAATGGTATTAGCTAATTGTCTAGCCCAACATGTCTCAACTTTATGATTGGGCTTGCAACAAAAGGAACATTGTATGGATGAGGAAGTGGCAGTGGATGACTCAATATTTGGAGATGTTTAACTATTTGATTATAGTTGTGTCAGGACACATAACCTAATGGAGAAGCTCTAGATGAGGGTGCAAGGGTGGTGTTGCCAAAAGACACCTTCTCAACATTACTATCTGACACAACAATATTAGCTAATTGTTGAGCCCCATTCTGGTTTACCATGTTTAGCCCAACATTTCTCAACTTTCTGATTGGGCATTTGGGCTTACCACAAAAGGAACATTGTCTGGAGGATCAGTCGTTGTTCATTTGTATCATGACCACGACCTCTCATAGGAAAGGTAGAACCTTGGCCATGACCAACGACAAACATAGAACCTTCCTTTAAAGAGGGTGAGATGTCAACAATGTGTTGAAGACGAGAGAAGGTCTCATTCAGGGAAGGCACCTTCTCCCGGTAAGCAACTGGCTCTTAACAGATTGATAATTAGAATTTAACCCGGCCATAAATACAGCAACCTGAAATTCAACCCGTTGAACCTTCAACTTTTCTAGATCAATAGTGAGAGATTGATGAAAATTGAGCTCCTCTAACATTCCCTTAAAAGCACTGAAATACTCATTCAGAGATTTGTCCCCTTGCTTGAAGGTAAATATTTTTATCATACAGATCATAAATACAGGACATATTCTTCTCCTGGGAGAAGCTTTCCTTCAAGTCATCCCAAACCCCTTTGTCAGTGGTGTGGAACATGACGTTTGTTGCAATAGCTGAGTCCATACTATTCCACAACCATATGAAAAGAGTGTCATTCTCACGCATCTACTCCTCATAGTCTTTGGAATATGAGGAAAGACGGTTCAGATCTGTGATACTACATTTGTCCTTTAACATTAATATAAACCTCAACTGCCTGGGCCCATAATTGATAATTAGAAACTCCATTGAGTTTGATAGTAGTAATCTGGACATTAACATTGTTCGAAGTAGGTTCGGAATTAGCCATCGTGATGAAAATAAAATAACCAGCAGTGTAGGAGAATGCAACAATCGATATACTAAACCGAGGATTATCACAGCGCAGATCTGGATTCAGCCACAAAATACAGAGCAGAACAATGTTGCTGAGAATAATAACTCAAAAGGTATCCCGGTAATCTGTCAAAGGGGGGAAAAAATCTAGCAGCAAAGAAGTCCAACTCTGAAAATGTAAGTCCAGATTTGGGGAGATTTTAGATCCTATAAAATCCCGGTTTCAGATTGACACCAGATTCTTTTCAAAGGACTGAAATAAGGGGTCCTAAATACCCCCAAAATATCATGCAACTCTAATGTACAGATTCAAAATAATCTCAGATATCAATTCTGTCCAGAAAACCAGTGTATCGCCAATCATGAGAGAATGTAAGCCACAGTAAATCAGGGACTTTGGCCAGACCTAGATTTAAGGTTGATGGGCCTTACCAAGAGGGGCAATAATGCCCCCAAAAGTTAAGAGGATCTGATGGTTAGATCCTCAACTGGAGTAGATATTGTTTTACTAAAAAACCCAAAAAACAGAGCAGCTGCCAGCTTTGAAATCGACCAGAAAAATCCAGATTATGTGAGCTTCAGGTGGAGAATCAATAACAACAACCATAACCTTATCCCAACTAAATGGGGTCGGCTACGTGGATAGAGGCTATGACAATAGTAGAAAAGAGAAGTACAAAGGAAAATAAGTAAAGAAAAAAGTAAAAGCATTAGTCAAAGCAGCATCCCAGAAACATCCCCCTACAAAGGGTCGGCGACATGGGTCCTTGTCCTCCATACAACTTTATCCGTGGTCATACTAGGATTGAGTCCTATCACATGCATATCCTTTCTTACCACTTCTCTAAGTCATTTTAGGTCTGCCCCTACCTCTTTTAGCTCCATCAACCTGAATCTAGTCACTCCTTACTGGTGCATCCATAGGTCTCCGTTGTACATGACCATACCACCTCAAGCGGCTCTCACAGAGTTCGTCCTGGATTGGTGCAACTCCCAATTCGGTTCTAATAGAAACATTTCTTAGTTTATCTCTCCTGGTTGCCGCACATCCTCCTTAGCATCCTCATCTCCGCTACACTCATCTTGTCTATATTACTCTTCTTAACTGCCCAACACTCCGCACCATATGTCATAGCCGGTTTTATTACTGTCCTGTAGAATTTCCCCTTAAGCTTAACAAGCATTTGTTTGTCACACAACACTCCGGTTGCACCTCTCCACTTCATCCATCCTACTTTAATTCTGTGGGAAACATCATCTTCTATATCACCCTCTTTGTTAAAGGTTGACCCCAGGTATCTAAAGCAAACACATTGTGGTTGCTCTCGCTCCTCAAGTTTCACCACTTCTTCTCCTCTCCTGGTTTGACTGAAGTTACACATCATATATTTTGTCTTGGTTCTGCATAACTTAAAACCTTTTGATTCCAAGCTTGATCTCCATAATTCCAGTTTCGCATTAATCCATTCTATTGTCTCATTTATCAAAACAATATCCTCCGCGAATAGCATACACCAAGGGACCTCATCTTAATTGTGTCTAGTTTGATCATCCATGATGAGTGCAAATAAATAAGGGATTAGAGCAGATCCTTGGTATAACCTTATTGTAATTGGGAATTCCTCACTTTGGCCCTCTACAATTTTGACACTCGTCACCACGCCCTCATACATGTCCTTATATCAACAAAGTTATTTGAGCTCCTTTCTTCCCTAGGACTTGCCAAATGAGCTCTCTAGGGACTCTGTAATAAGCCCTTTCTAGGTTGATAAAGATCATGTGGAGGTTCTTTTTGTAAGCTCTAAAAATTTCCATAAGTCTCCTTAGAAGGTAAATAGCTTCTGTTGTGGATCTCCCTGGCATAAAACCAAATTGATTCTCCGATATATCAGTATATCTTCTTAGGTGCCCTTCAATGATTTTTTCCCATAGTTTTATGGTATGACTCATTAGTTTTATGATCCTATAGTTATTGCAGTTCTGGATATCACCGTTATTCTTATAAATTGGAACTACGGTGCTTCTCCTCCATTCATCTGCCATTTTCTTTGTGCTCAAAAAGTTATTAAACAACTTGGTTAGCCAAGACATCCCCCGTACTCCTAAGCTCTTCCACACTTCAATTGAGATCTCGTTCGGTCTTGGTGTTTTGCCTACCTTTATCTTTCATAGTTCCTCTTTAACTTCGGTCTCGTCAATTCGTTATAGATGTCCATGACGTGTGTTGACTTGAGGATTGTTCCTTTCCACTTCCGAGTCCATCCTATCAGTCAAAGTAGCTCCATTAAGTAGGTTGTAAAAATATTCATCCCATCTCTCCATAATGTCCTCATCCCGTATTAGTACTCTACCATCCTCGCTCTTAATGCATCTAACATGGTCCAAATCTTTGCTCTTCCTTTCTCTTATTTTTGCTATTCGATAAATCACATTTTCTCCTTCCTTTGTATTAAATTTTTCATAAAGGTCATCATATTTCTTCGCTCTTGCTTTTCCTACAACCTTTCGAGCTTCTTTCTAGTTACATAATATCTCACTGATGCAGATTCATCATCAAATAGGGCTTGTTTCATTGGGAATAAGTGTAGGGTTGGGATATATATATGTTGGGCCTTTGTTCCTAAGGGTTTTCTATGTATTAGGCCACTTTAGTGGGCCTGAAATAGGGGTATATAGGTTGCATACGGGATTAGCCCAAATACTTAGTTTTTATTTTGTGTTTTTAATTGAACCGGTTTAAATTGGTTGCATCCAATTGGTTCAATTGGTCTAATTTAAGTGAAGTAATCCTATTAGCTAAGAGGTTCTTATATCCTATTGGCTACTAGGAAATCTTCTTTATTTTAAGTAGTTTAAGTTGTTTTAAGTCATTAGGACTCTATTTTGAGTCTATTTGGGTTTCCTAGTCAGTTTAAGTTGCCTAATAGGTTAGGGATAAGGTTAGGCCATTCCTTTTTAGTGTCTAAGTCTATTTTTGAGTCTTCTATATAAGTTTGTAAGGGAGGCCAGCATTGTACACGAATTTGATTAATGAAAAAGCTTTTGTTTGCTGCCATAGCTGCTGAAATGCTCTCTGTTGAGTGAACCTTGTGAGTAATATCAAGGCTACCTTGTGGGTAATATCAAGGTGAAGGGATTGGTGGACTCCGATCGACTCCTTGCATCTTGTAGATCGGGAGGTCCTTCTTCTAGTTCTTCAAAGCTGCTACCGTTGAAGATTTAATCTTTCAAGTAAGTAGTTTATTAATTCAGCATTTAACCTTCTTCTTCTAATCCTCTAACCTAAGCTCCATCTACTCCTATTATCACCCCTTCCATTAATCCATAGATCCATTAGAACCCTAAAACCCAAAATCCAATTCTGCCCTAAATTGCAGAATTTTGTAACTCATCCAAACCCTAACTTCTTTATACCAAAATAACCCCCTAGACCTGCCCATTAATACCCTATAAACCTCTTTCCTAAAATCTGCCCCTAAACCCTAGATCTTACAAACAGTCCATTTTCATAAGGCATCCTACCCAAAACCCTAGAATTCCAACCTCAACCAAATTTGATCCAACTTATACCATTAGACTCATAAAATTCTGCACATCATTACCAAATAAAACCCTAAGTCAAAACCCTAACCATAACTCTAATTCTGCCCTAATTAGCCTAAGCTGTCCCAATCGGCCAGCCTTGTTAAGAGATCCTATTACCCTGGTTCCTAGTGGGATTACTCCTACCTAGGACTACATTAAATTGGTATCAGAGCCATGGCGGAGGGAAGCTCCAACCAAGCCTTGAAAGACCCACCTCCCGTCGTTTTCAAGACCTAAGTTCGTTTACCCAATGGGAGCATAGCCATCTTAGTTGTAGATGAGAGGAGACGTAACAACATTATTTCACAATCCGTGGTGGATATGTTGTCCCAATCAGGAGAGATATGCATCGAGCCTACAGGTAAAGTCTGTGTTGAATTTGGGTGTTCTTCATATCATGATGGTGCTTGGTGTAAGCCGGTACCATGTCCAAGGAGCTTTATTGCAGTAGGTTGCAATTGGTTGGACGAGCGACAAGGTTGGATTGAACCGGAAAACAACTTGTGTGTCCTACCTGATCGACAGCGTCTATACCATTTGTTTACTCTAAAAGGATTACAACCAAAGGTGACCACATCAATTGTACAGCCACAAGGACTGCCGAACATGTCAACTCAAATGCAAGTGACATCGACTGTGTTTGAAGTTTCACCTATGGCAGATGCACCAACAAAAGATTCTACTAAAGCGGCTTGTGTTGAAGAGATTCAAGAACCTATAGCTAAAGAAATTCAAGTAGACCAAGCTGCACCAGTAGTTGAGATCATGGTTGAGAAGCTCGGCCATCAAATTGATGTGGAGGTCCAACACACAATGGTAGAAGAAACTACTGAAGAGGGCAAAGTAGACAAGGCTGAGGACATGGAAGATGAAGTGGCGATTGACAACACTCCACTAGAAATCATCGACATCCAAGATGTTGTTCTTGAAGAGGTCGAGCACATAGAGTTTGTTATGCCACTATGGTTCTTTGAAGAGAACGCTCCACGCATTGAAGACTTTATCCCCAATGTTCCCGCTTCACCGAAATTCTGTTTGGGGATGGTCAAAGCTGCTGATCACATGTTGATTCCCGCTCATCACTATAAAATTCGAGGACGAATTTTCTCAAGTTGGGGAGAGTTGATGCAGATTCATCATCAAATAGGGCTTGTTTCATTGGGAATAAGTGTAGGGTTGGGATATATATATGTTGGGCCTTTGTTCCCAAGGGTTTTCTATGTATTAGGCCACTTTAGTGGGCCTGAAATAGGGGTATATAGGTTGCATACGGGATTAGCCCAAATACTTAATTTTTATTTTGTGTTTTTAATTGAACCGGTTTAAATTAGTTGCATTCAATTGGTTCAATTGGTCTAATTTAAGTGAAGTGATCCTATTGGCTACTAGGAAATCTTCTTTATTTTAAGTAGTTTAAGTTGTTTTAAGTCATTAGGACTCTATTTTGAGTCTATTTGGGTTTCCTAGTCAGTTTAAGTTGCCTAATAGGTTAGGGATAAGGTTAGGCCATTCCTTTTTAGTGTCTAAGTCTATTTTTGAGTCTTCTATATAAGTTTGTAAGGGAGGCCAGCATTGTACACGAATTTGATTAATGAAAAAGCTTTTGTTTGCTGCCATAGCTGCTGCTCTGCTTTGTTGAGTGAACCTTGTGAGTAATATCAAGGCTACCTTGTGGGTAATATCAAGGTGAAGGGATTGGTGGACTCCGATCGACTCCTTGCATCTTGTAGATCGGGAGGTCCTTCTTCTAGTTCTTCAAAGCTGCTACCGTTGAAGATTTAATCTTTCAAGTAAGTAGTTTATTAATTCAGCATTTAACCTTCTTCTTCTAATCCTCTAACCTAAGCTCCATCTACTCCTATTATCACCCCTTCCATTAATCCATAGATCCATTAGAACCCTAAAACCCAAAATCCAATTCTGCCCTAAATTGCAGAATTTTGTAACTCATCCAAACCCTAACTTCTTTATACCAAAATAATCCCCTAGACCTGCCCATTAATATCCTATAAACCTCTTTCCTAAAATCTGCCCCTAAACCCTAGATCTTACAAACAGTCCATTTTCATAAGGCATCCTACCCAAAACCCTAGAATTCCAACCTCAACCAAATTTGATCCAACTTATACCATTAGACTCATAAAATTCTGCACATCATTACCAAATAAAACCCTAAGTCAAAACCCTAACCATAACTCTAATTCTGCCCTAATTAGCCTAAGCTGTCCCAATCGGCCAGCCTTGTTAAGAGATCCTATTACCCTGGTTCCTAGTGGGATTACTCCTACCTAGGACTACATTACTCACTTTATCCTTGGCCTTGTTAGTCCTTTGCCAGGTCTTAAAACGATATTTCTTAGTCTGAATGGCTGCTTGGACCTCGTCATCCCACCACCAAGTCTGTCTAGGGGCCAGACGTAAACCCTTTGATATCCCTATGACTTCTTTAGCAATCCTCTTAATATAAGTCAACATCTCAATCCACATCTCATTGGTGTCTCCTTTAAAATCCCATCTTCCTTTCAGAGCCATTTTATCGGTAAATGATTCTAGGAGAACTCCTTGTAGTCGCCCCCATCTTATCTTAGGGAAACCCTTTTTCTCCTTATGTTGCCTCGTACCAAGGTAAATATCCAAGACTACCAATCAATGTAAGCCATAGTTATCAAGGTGTCGCCAAAGCGTCACCATGGTGGTGTCGCCTTGAATTTTGCCCCTCTAGAACCCCATGGTCGCTTTACCGCCTTGATAACTATGATGTAAGCGGTTAAGCTCTCTCCTTACAATCCTTACATAATAGTTTGTTAGGCCTTCTAGTTAGGAAGAAATCTATTTGGCTTGTATGTTGCCTACGCTTGTAGGTAACTAAATGTTCTTCCCTCTTTTTAAAAAAGGTATTTGCAACGCACAGGTCAAACGTTGCCGCATAGTCTAACATCCCCTCTTCATTCCTCTCCCCAACTACGTATCTTCCGTGAACCTCTTCATAGCCTCTACGATCTCTGCCCACATGTCCGTTAAGGTCACCTCCAATAATAATTTTCTGTCCTTGATCAAAACCTTTCGCTAAACCATCCATGTATTCCCAGAATTGTATTTTAACTCTCTTCTAATTCTGTCTGGGGCGCGTACGCGCTAACTATGTTAATAACCTCATTGTGAAGCACTAGCTTGATAGATTCCTATCTCCAAATCTTTTAACATCCATTGCTTTGTTCTTAAGGTCTCTGTCCACCACTATGCCCACTCCACCTGTCCCGCTTTCATCTCCCATATACCATAGCTTGAAGTCATCTAATGCCTTGGCTTTGTGACCCTTCCATCTTGTTTCTTGAATGCAAGCAACATTAATTATTCTTCTCCGCATAACATCTATCAGTTCCATATCTTTACCCGTTAGAGATCAGATGTAGCAGGATGCAAATCTTATCCTATGCTTGCGAACAAGATTAGTATTAAAGGACATGATATAAAAAGAGGTATAGAATAATAATAAAAAAAAAATAGGATCCATACAAAAGGGATTGGCTGGATGAAATAAAGTGCCGGCTTCTACTCCGACGCACCAATGTAGTATAAAAACTATATAAGATATAGATATAATATGAAACGTATGATTAATAGAGTAAAGTGCCAAGAGGTTACTTATAATGTATACATTATACAGGCGGTCAAATACCAAAAGTGATAAATCAGAACAAAGTGGGGTAAACAGGGCAAAATACACAAGATTCAAATAAAATACAAGATAGGCCAGGATAGATCAGACTACTACAGTAAATCACACTATACCAATGGGTACAATAGTTTAATAAAAACAATAAGTTAGAAGAGGTACTGCAATGCAAAGGTACAATAGTGTATTAAGACAATAGGCAAGTAGAGATAACATACTACAAGAGTGGAGCAGTGTATTAAAACAGTGGCAGTGGACAACCCAACCAGTAGAGTTAAAGGCACTAACAAAGTAGTTAGCGATGGATCAATAACCACTAATACAACAATTAGTAATATTGCAATACAAAGGGATATAATAGTGTAATACCACAATAAGCAAGAAGGTAGTGTTGTAGGTAAAACAAAAGTCAAGGAAAGTAGCAGAGGCAAAACTTTTAAAAAAAAAATTATTAATGGATGAACAGAACACCAAATAGGATTAAACAAGTATGCTCCTATTTGCTTCAGCAGAGTACCCTTATCCTCCGATTATATGATCAGATCCTGGGCCCTAGTGATGGTGGGGGCGGTAGGGAAGGTCAAAGGAATGGAATTGCAGGTTCTTAATGTAGTCTTAGATAGGTAGGAGACCTACTAGGAGCCAGACAACAGGATCAATCGCAAAAGGGGTTACTGGTTCGAAAGGACAGCACTAGGATTTAGGTTAATTCTAAGGTTTAGGATGGGAATTTGGGAATGAGCCTTATATGGCTTTAATATGCAGGTCTAGGGGGTTATTATGGGATAAAAATAATTGGATTTGCGAAGGTTTTAAAAATCTGCAGAGTTGTTGGTTTTGGGTTTTAATGGAGTGGAGGAATGGAGGGGTTGTAGTAAAGACTAAGGGCTAGGTTTAAGGTCGAGTGTAGGGAGTGAAGTGGGGAATGTAGGCTGGAAGTAGTTTGAAAATGAAGGCTAAATCTGGAGTTATGGGGGAATCCTAGTGGAGGTAGGAGTGTAGGTTTAATGGAGAATTATGGTTTGATGGATAGAGGGGACTTTAGATTAGGTTAAAGGATGAATGGAATAACTAAATTAACAAACAACTCCCCGGATGTGCAGATCTGCCGTAGCAGCAAGTTGAGGAAGCTTGATTGAAGAAGAAGGACCTCCCCGATCTACAAGATGTAAGGAGTCGATCGGAGTCCACCAATCCCTTCACCTTGATATTACTCACAAGGCAACCTTGATATTACTCACAAGGCACACTCACGAAGGAGCAAAGGCAGCAAGCATAATGCTGAGTTTTTATTAGTCAAAATTCGTATCAATACTTGACCCCCTTAGAACCTTATATAAAAGACTCAAAATTAGACTCTCTAAACTAAAAAGAAAAGGCCTAACCCATTCCTCAACCTACTAGGTAACTTAAACTAACTAGGAAACTAAAATACTAAAAGAAATAGACTCCAAACATGGCTAGACTTATAGAGTCCTAATCCAACCCAACTTACATCACATGACCACTTAAGTTGTCACATGACCATTTAACCATGTCACATGATCACTTAAATTGAACCAATTGGATGCAACCAATTTGAACCGGTTCAATTAAAAAAACATTAAAATAAACTAAGTATTGGGTTAATCCCGTATATAACCTATGTACCCCTAGTTTAGGCTCATTAAAGTGGCCTAATACATAGAAAACCCTTGGGAACAAAGGCCCAACATGTTTATAACCCAACCCTAGACTTATTCCTAATAAAATAAGCCCATTTGGGTGATGAATCTGCATCAACTCTCCTCAGCTTGAAAAATTTCGTCGTCGAATTTGGCAGTAATGAGGGGGAAACAACTTGTGAGTAGCAGCTTTGACCACTCCCAAAAAAAACTCTGGTGAGGCAAGAATATTAGGAATAAGGTCTTCAAGGCCTGGAGCTTTCTCTTCAGAGAACCATAGTGGCATAACAAACTCTATGTGCTCGACCTCTTCAAGAACAGTATCTTGGATGTCGATGATTTCTCGTGGAGTGTTCTCAACCACCACTTCATCTTCCTTGTCCTCAGCCTTGTCTACTTTGCTCTTTTCAGTGTAGACCTATTCAGTAGTTTCTTCTACCATTGTGTTTTGGACCTCCACATCAATTAGCCTAACTTCTCAATTATGATCTCAACTACTGGTGCAGCTTGGTCTACTTGAATTTCTTTAGCTATCGGTTTTTTAATCTCTTCAACATAAACTACCTTAGTAGAACCTTCTGTTGGTACATCCGCCATTGGTGAAACTTTAAACACAGTTGATGCCGCTTGCATTTGAGTTGACATGTTTGGCAGTCCCTGTGGCTGTACAGTCGATGTTGTCACCTTTGGTTGTAATCCTTTTAGAGTAAACAAATAGTATAGACGGTGTCGATCAAGTAGGACACACAAGTTATTTTCAGGTTCAATCCAACCTTGTCGCTCATCCAACCAATTACAACCTACTACAATAACGCTCCTTGGAGATGGTACCGGCTTACACCTAAGCACCATCATGGTATGAAGAATACCCAAATTCAACAAAGACTTTACCTGTAGGCATGATGCAAATCTCTCCTGATTGGGACAACATATCCACCACGGATTGTGAAATAATGTTGTTACGTCGCCTCTCATTAACAACTAATATGGCTGTGCTCCCATTGGGTAGACGAACTCGGGTCTTGAAAATGAAGGGAGGTGGGTCTTTTGTGGCTGGGTTGGAGCTTCCCTCTGTCATAGCTTTGATACCAATTTAATGTAGTCCTAGATAGGTAGGAGACCTACTAGGAGCCAGACAATAGGATCAATCGCAAAAGGGGTTGCTGGTTCGAATGGACAACACTAGGATTTAGGTTAATTCTAGGGTTTAGGATGGGGATTTGGGAATGGGTCTTATATGGCTTTAATATGCAGGTCTAGGGGGTTATTATGGGATAAGAATAATTGGATATGAGAATGTTTTAAAAATCTGCAGAGTTGTAGGTTTTGGGTTTTAATGGGGTAGAGGAATGGAGGGGTTGTAGTGGAGACTAAGGGCTAGGTTTAAGGTCGAGTGTAGGGAGTGATGTGGGGAATGTAGGCTAGAAGTAGGGTTTGAAAGTGAAGGCTAAATCTGGAGTTGTGGGGGAATCCTAGTGGAGATAGGAGTACAGGTTTAATAGAGAATTAGGGTTTGATGGATTGAGAGGACTGTAGATTAGGTTAAAGGATGAATGGAATAACTAAATTAACAAACAACTCACCAGATCTGCAGATCTGCAGTAGCAGCATGTTGAGGAAGCTTGATTGAAGAAGAAGAAGGACCTTCTGATCTACAAGATGCAAGGAGTCGATCGGAGTCCACCAATCCCTTCACCTTGATATTACTCATAGGGCAACCTTGATATTACTCACAAAGCACACTCACGATGGAGCAAAGGCAGCAAGCATAATGCTGAGTTTTTATTAATCAAAATTCGTATCAATACTTGACCCCCTTAGAACCTTATATAAAAGACTCAAAATTAAACTCATACACTAAAAAGAAAAAACCTAACCCATTCCTTAACCTACTTGGCAACTTAAACTAACTAGGAAACTAAAATACTAAAAGAAATAGACACAAAACATGGCTGGGCTTATAGAGTCCTAATCCAGCCCAACTTACATCACATAACCACTTAAGTTGTCACATGACCACTTAACCAAGTCACATGATCACTTAAATTGAACCAATTGGATGCAACCAATTTGAACCAGTTCAATTAAAAAAACATTAAAATAAACTAAGTACTGGGCTAATCCCGTATGTAATCTATGTGCCCCTAGTTTAGGCTCATTAAAGTGGCCTAATACATAGAAAACCCTTGGGAACAAAGGCCCAACATGTATATGACCCAACCCTAGACTTATTCCTTATAAAATAAGCCCATTTGGGTGATGAATCTGCATCAGTTTTGGTTCTGGTTCTATCCCTTGGCACTAGTGTCCTAGTGTCGTTAGTTAAACAGGAATGGGTATAGGAAAATCTCGGGGTTGAAAGTCAGGGAGTGAGAAGTGGGTTGAAAAACAAGGATAGGGTATATGTAGGGTTGATGATAGGGTGAGTAAGTCAGAGAATATATATATTTTAATTAAACCTCCGATTGTGGTAGAGACAGTAGAGAAGGTGAATATCTGAAGTCTGCAAATTAGGTGGTGTAGGCAGTAGAGAAGGTGCATGTATGAGGTTTGTAAATCAGGGAATGATGGAGGCGATAGAGAAGGTGAAGGGTGATGGTCAGGGAATGGTGGAGGCGCTACAGAATGTAAAGGGTGGGGGTCGGAGAATGGGGTTGGAGAGCAAGGGTTCCAGAAAAAAAAACAAGTAGTTTATCAAACCTATAAACAAACCTGGTATGCTTCTAAAAATCCAGTAACAGAGCAAGGGGCCACTCCTTGATTGAAAACCGCTGGTAAATTTCCATATCGTGATGTATTCAGTCTAGATTCATACTGTACAGGATCCACACAAGATGTAATCAGTAAGTACATGAAAACAGCAACACACCATGAAGATAACCCTTAGTTTTTCATGTTTTCCTTAACTAGGGTTCATAGGATATACAGAAACATAGGGTGCTGCAATCTACAAGAAGAAACTCCTAATGGAATTTTTAAAACATAGAAGTAGCGGTAGGTACTGATTTGGAGAAGCTCTGATACCATATAATAATATCAGAAATAGAAAATAGAACTAACAATGTAGAAGAAGAAGAAATGAGGAAGAAAGGAGAGAAGAGACTGGCACAAGGAAGAGCAACAATCCATACTTGTGGCAGTCCTCTCACCAACAGTATATAAACAAACAATTACAATACCACAAGGACTGGAAGACTTTTCATCTTCGGTCCTTGCCGTAATAGAAGACTAATTAGACTACAAGATAAAGTCTGAAAGATAAACCTCTTTTGGAGCATCTCTTTTGGTAGGTGATGACATTCGAGTTATCAATTCTCTTCTGAAATTCACTGATGGTTCTCTGGACTAGAGTTAACTCCCCCTGACTAGGAACATGACCATCATTATTTTATACAAGCTTCCCCTGTAAAGGAATCCTTACGGAAGAAGGGATAGCAGCCAGGGGAGGCTGGGTAGCAGCTGAAGGAGATGGAGCAGCAGCCAAAGGAGGTTGGGTAGTAGCCAAAGTAGGCTCCAAAGTAGGCTGGGCAGCAACCAAAGGAGATGGGAGAAGAGGAACCTCAAGGGGAGGAAGCACAAATACATCTTCACTAGAACTAGAATTCTCCCCCTGAAGATGTGGGGATGGATAATAGGAAAGACATTTATGAAAAACGACATCCATACTGACTAGAGTACGACGGGAAGGGGGATGGTAACACTTAAAACCTTTCTGGGTTGGAGAGTAACCCAAAAAAACACACCACAACCCACGAGGGTCAAGTTTGCCATGAGATTTTGTGTCTCTGGCAGAGCATACACAACCAAACACTTTGGGAGGAACCACAGGTGGAATTCCCATGTAAAAGTTCAGCCAAACTATGGGAGTCAAGAACACGAGAAGGCAACCGATTAATGAGATAGGTTGCAGTGAGAACAACATCCCCTCAATATTGGGAGGGAATATGGCGCAAAAACATCAACGCCCTGGCCACTTCCAACAAGTGTCAGTTCTTCCTTTCAGCTACACCATTTTGGGCTGGGGTATCGACACAACTAGTCTGGTGAATAATCCCATTATCAGCAAAATACTTTTGAAATTGAGTTTCCTTATACTCAGTGCCATTATCACTTCTCAAAACCTTGAGAGTATCTTAGAACTAAGTTTGGATCATTTTATGAAAATACTGAAAACAGGAAAAAATGGAAGTTTTACGACTAGGGCCCCAAACATCAGACTGCACCAATTGAAAAAGTGAAGAACTCCTTTTATTTGAAATCGAATAAGTAGAACATATCTGTTTGGCCAGAACACAAGCCTCACAAAAAAAATCGGTCTTATCACATGTTTTGACCAAAGTAGAAAATAAAGATGCTAAAATTCCTAATGGAGGATGACCTAATCTAGAGTGCCACTGGTAAATTTTAGAAGAGACTAAGGAGTTCTAATGTGGAGATGGTAATGGGGTGGAGTGAGATGACCAACATCAAGCAGGTACAAGCCACTATGCACTTTACCCAAATCCAATCGTCTTCCTAGAGGCCAGATCTAGAAACATGTGGTAAATTTAAAATTTTTTTTAAATTTTGAGTTGATCATATTTTTGGTTGCTACTGGGTCATTCTTTTTAGTAACCCATACTGTTTATCTCTGTTATAGGTTCCCATATTTGTTATATCTAGTGTGGTAGAAGAATTGTTAGCATTCACCAATATTGTGCCTGAATGGTTATGCGAGTTGCGTCAACAGAAGGCATATTTTCTTCAGAACTAATTATTCCTAATACATGAACACATTAATTTGATTACAATAGACGTCATGAAGAAAAATAAACATAATACTTTCTTTAAATTTAATTTTGCAGCTGTATTCTGGCAATCCATTGTTTGGGCACATGGAGCTAATAAAAAAAAAAGAAGCTTCATTTGTTTCCCACAGTTCATTCACCCAATTTACTGTAAGACTTTGCATTTGTTCAAAGACCTATTGGTCGGATTTCCTATTGTCAATGATTGTCAATGATGTAATTGCACAGGAACCTCTTTTGAAAGATAAATTCCAGTGCTTCCTCTTTTTGGGATCTATTTATTTTAAATCAGGTGATGTTTTTGTACACAGGAAAATGTGGCGAGAACTTTGTATCGTGTTTTCTCCTCACTGCTGTCTGCGACTTGGTCCTGTTGTTCCCTTGCTTCATCGGTGGTTTAGGAATCAACACTGTTTACTTATAGAGGAGGTATTCTTTATTCTGCAAATTTTTTATTCCAACACTGTATGTAGCTTTTCCAACATACAAACATACTTGCATTTAAATTCTAAAGCTGACTCCTACTGAGTAGTGTTATCATTATGCAAACTTGCAGCCAGAAGTGGATAATGCTCTTGCTCTTTCACCTTTCAAGCCAGTAGCGATGAAGGTCCTTCAGTGTTCGTTTCTTTCTGGAATGAAGTAAGGGTTCATGATTGGTCTTGTTAATTAAAGGTGTTTCTGTATTGCTTAATCTAACGAAAACTTTTATAGTTTCTATTATTTTCTTTTCTTCATTTCCTTCCCGCTCCCCCCTCCCCCTTGAAAGCAGTGTAGAATGATTGAACCATCCCAACCACACAACCTTCAACCTAGACCCAAGTTATAGTGCTTATTGTGCAAGCATAGAACCTGGTAAACTTTGGTGTGTCCATGAACTTAGCTATAATGAAATATAAGCTGGAATGACCGTCAAAATCAGCTAAATGCTCCTTGAGCCCTATGCGATACCCAAACAAAAAATTAAGCACTTAAACCCTATGCAATACCCAAGTTTGAATTAGGCTTGCATTGATGCGAGGGTCTCAACTCCAGCCCAAATTCACCTAAATGTCGTCTTAGATTTTTCAGCCTGATCAAGCAAAAAAGTATGTTGGTTTGAGGTTTAACAAGAGTGAAGACATGTCATTATTTCTGTCCCATTGAAAGGAAATTAGAGTGTTGGAAACCATGGAATGCTGTGGAAATATTATTGATATTTTGGAATATATGGATGTGGAAAGTTTAGGAAACATTAAAAGATGCAACTTAATCTAGGGAATGATGGAATAGACATGGGAACAACTCATTATACATATACTTCACTAATCAATCATTTGAAAAGGAAAAAAATAAAAGGAGATTTTATAGCTATTGGTCCATTTTGATGGTTATATTTGAAGCCAGTAAGGCCGAATCGAAATTACACCAAGATTTTAAATGGAATCTAGTTGGCAATACAATTTGGCCCAAGAGGTTGCGTTTTTATGGCAGATGTTATGTATGTGATTAACTTATTTGGAAATAGAGAAACAAGGTATTATTTGAATACAAGTCAAGAGAAACATAAAAAATCTATTCAATCATTTGGCTATGATTGGGTATGTGGCCTTGACTATAAATCTAGGTTGATTTGATCATTCTTTGGAATTTTTAACCCTGGGTTGCTATGTGCTGGATTATTAGCTTCGCATGCATTGCACAGGTTTTACATGCTAGTATGGAAGCTGCAAAAAAAATTATGTAAATACATTTCCAATCAACAAAACAGATATTAAACCAGATAAGTTTCTCGCATTAACAAGGTATTATTTGAATACAAGTCAAGAGAAACATAAAAAATCTATTCAATCATTTGGCTATGATTGGGTATGTGGCCTTGACTATAAATCTAGGTTGATTTGATCATTCTTTGGAATTTTTAACCCTGGGTTGCTATGTGCTGGATTATTAGCTTCGCATGCATTGCACAGGTTTTACATGCTAGTATGGAAGCTGCAAAAAAAATTATGTAAATACATTTCCAATCAACAAAACAGATATTAAACCAGATAAGTTTCTCGCATTAATTTTAAAGGTTTCCATCTTTGAAGAGATAGATATTAAATATGAGCAGATAAGTTCAAGATAACAGGAAAGTATACATTAACATGATACTTTAACATAGAAATTGCTGCATGAGTTATCTGGAGGACATCCACGCAAGCAGCAATGGATCCATCTGCGAACGAATTATTATCAATCCAGGATTATGTAACCATGTCTCCCCAATCTAAGAAATTAACGCTCGCCTTTATCTACAACAGGAAGATGTAAAAAATTCCCTTCATGCATTATATACAATGCTTCAAGGATTGTTGTCTCCAATTTTGCACATTCTGGGTGGGGTGTCATTACCTACAAAAAAAAATCACAGAAGTAAGGAAATGCTATCAAACTGAAAGTAAGAAAAGCATCCATTCATTCAGACAGCTTAATGTTGGAGGAGTCATCTTGAGTGCATACAGGTATAACATTAATTCACTAATAGTGAATATTAAGCAACACAACATTATTTTATATCAATAGTATCAGGAGTTAATTCTTTAATGTCCAATATGATGGGAACGTTATTTAGTATCAAACATCACATTAAGCTAACTAGCTTGTGTAGAATTTGAATAATCAATACGAACTGCCAAATAGTCTAGAAAGAGAAGCATAACATCTCAAGTCTGTGAAAAGAGTATGTAACCAGTAGGTCGACTAGATTACTTCTAAAAGAACACTTTTATCCAAGCCCTGTATAACTTCTAGATCCAACTAATAAGGGATTGTATCAGCCTACAATTACATACCGCAAAAGGAAGGATCAATAAGTCAACCAGTTGGATAGGATCTACAAGTCTTCTAGTTGGGGTTCATATCTCCCTCCTAGTATTATCTTCTTACCTACCTTGTGCTCATGAGGTAGATAAACTTCCAAGAAGTCAAATCCCACAAGAAACACAACCTTCTACCATCTATGCACCCTCAGTTGATTCAGTGGAAAAAATTTACCATTTATTCAGGAACTATTGGTGTCACAACTTGGCAGATTCATGGTATTAAGAATCCCTAACTGAAATAAGTTAGTGCATCTGGATGTTTCCATAGCACCACTTTAGATGGCTTATATGAAGTTTCCCAAATTTACAATCCACTTGTGAAATTTTAGGAGGCCAAATTCTCTGATTTTGGCAAACCTAATTGTGTCCAGTTCCTTCTAGGAGGTAGAGGAAGGAAGTGCACTAGGTTCATGTGCCCATAGATACTATGTATTTCCTAAGTGAAGTTAGATAATAAGCGTCACAAAATACAAGTGTAGCATGAAGAATCCATATAGTGTCTAGCCCTATTGAAGTGAGTAGATTCAAGGAGAAAATAACCTATTTTCACTAAACAAGAAAAACATCATATTGCATCCCAGAAGTCTACTTTAGAAACTTTAGGAGTTCATAGTATTGGCGGTAATAAGTTTAACTCTATTAACAATTTAGTACTACACCTCAGAGGAGGTCTATAAGAATATCATGACCTCTGAGGTTTTTGATCATTATGAGCTTCCCTTGGGATTTTAAGGTCAATCACTTACCTCCCTCAATTACATGTCTGTCAATTTAAGCAACAAATATGCTGATTTCATTCAAATGGTACCTTTCAACCATTGTAGCCCTAAGAAATTGATTAGTTATCAATTAGAAGGCCTACTTTCCCTCATTAATGTTTTTAATTTCTCTAATGTTCTTACTATCTTTCCCTCTATCTGAGGTATTGCTCTCTGTTAAGTTGTAGTCTTATAGATGTCGGGGACCCCTATTGGGCCCATTCTTCCTGTTGGTGGTATTGAAGTTAGGTAGTAGTCACGATAGGGGGAATATCCATATCATGAGAGAATTTTAGTTATTTATGGTTTGGTAATTTTCTTTCTTGTTTTAGTTTCCTTGACTGCAATTCCTACTACGAGTACAGTTGCTGCATTATAAATAAAGTACGGAGGTCCAGCGATAGAATATTCATTGATTCCACCGCTGAACCAGTTCTCTTCTCATCCCTTCCCTCTCCATCGTTTCTCTCCCTATTTCTCTCTTTGTTTCTTCTCTTCTTCAATCTCTGGTTGACTGGTTGTTAGGTTATCCCTTGTTACACACTCAAAATTACAACCCAAAACTTGTTCATTGTAATTGCATAGAACTATCAAGGGATTGATAAACAAGTTGCGAGAGCTTCATTTTTTATACTTAATATGGAAAATGATTACTATTCTTCACCTTACTTTAGACATGTTGTTTAGTTTATCTCTAAACCTGTCAAAAAATTCATAGTTATTGTTATGATACCAATTGAAATATAGCTGAGAGCCTCAAATCATTAACTAATTTAACTAAATCTCTTAACCACACAGAAAAGAAAGCTCAAGTGAAAGCTTTATCTCCCTCTTTGAGGTGCCTAAAAGCGAAGAGATTGAACAACTAACACTAGCCTAGTCCCTAAACGCCACTAAGATTTTGAATCTATAAAAGGTGATAGTCACCAAACCTAGCTTTTAGAAAATTAATTTGGCCAGACCAGCCAGCTTCTGTACAGTTCGGATAGACGTCAAGGTCTGATATTTCTTTTTCCACTTCAAACCAGACCCAGAACTGTGGTAACATTACTCTTCGTGACTATCATAACCATATAAAACCTACTACATCACATCAAATAAATAAGAAAAAAAAGACCTACTTAATCAATGAAACATTTAAAACATAACAAATGCTGATTCTGTAGGGTTGCATTTAAAATAGTCACAGCTTGCTAAAGATAAGTTATCAAGCACACCACTGAAAAAGAAAATAGGGTGAATGCGCACTTGTAAAGATAAATTACAAAAATGAAGGTTAGGTAAAGCACAAGAACATGTAAGAACCTTTTCAACAAGAGTCAGCTCGGGGGAAAGATTTTGAGCCACAACTCACATAAGCACATCTTTCGAACTGCAGCCCAGAGAAACAAACAACTATATAAGTATGCAAAAAAAATACAAGGCATTGGACACCATATAATGTGCATCTTGCACATGACAGGTGTTCTAAACCACACACACAGAGAGAGCCAAGTTGAGAAAAGGCTAATACGTAAGTATCCCCTGAGGTTTGTTTCCAATTGCAATAATCACTGAACTAACTTGCAACTCTTGCATCTTTTTTGTCGCGAAATAGACACTATCTGATGGAGACACTATTGCAACCCTGCAAGTGAACACAGAATAAAAATTGGCAATAAGAAATCATTTCCAAAATAACAACATGCTAATGAAAGACTTTGACAAAGACAGGCCAACAACCAACTCATAAGCAAATAATATAGTACTTGGAATTTTCAGGGATGGCCGTTGACAAAGAAGGTTTAAACATCCGCTCCTTGAGAGTTTCAATGAAGATATGGAGCTGCAACCAAAAACATAAAATAGAAAAGATTGGAATCTATCGATTTGCCACCTTGCATGAAACTAATGACAGATTAAAAGTGAAAATGTTTCCAACTATCCAGGTGGGTCATATAGATTCCTTTACTAGCTGAGATTTCAAAGATGACACAGCTGAACACCCCCCCCCCCGCCTACCCCCCCCCCCCCCCCCTACCCAAAAAAAGAAAAAGAAAAAAGAGGAACCAGACCAATGAAATAGGAGGCACCTTGGGTTGGTCTGTTTTGAAGTTTCACTGCCCACCACCATTGTCCAGCCAACGATGAATGACTTTTCAGCTTGTCGTTTAGGCTATCAAAATTTATCTTCCCATTTGAAATGGCATACAAACAAAGAGAGACGTGTTCTTCCCTCAGATATGGCACTTAAGATAGAATTCACCAGACAACAATGGCATAGGAACATGTCAAGCCGTTTTTGGCATCCAACTAAAGCCACTTAGTGGAGGATTCTATGATCACCTAGATTTCTTTGCCAGTGATCATCTGACCTACCTAGCAAGCATGTCCTATATATTAAATTGACCCAACACATACTATACATTGTTTTATAATTGAGGGAAAAAGAAAGAAAAACTAAAATCGATAAGCTTTTCTCCTTGCATCATCATTTCAGTATTTATTGGAACTCAGCCATGTAAAATATTAGTACTGTTTAAACGAAAAATTGTGATACCATGAATGTAACTTTAGTTTATCAAAACAACACTTTCTTAGTCTCCACTCCCCAGATATAAAAGATTCAATAAAATTGAAACCACACCCACTGAAGATCTTTCTGAGGTAACTAACTTGAAAAATTGCTACCCCAGTGACGCTCCACCCCTTCCACAGCGGCTGCAATGGCACTTCCTTTCTCTGCAGCCTTTTGCATTCTAGATATAGCATCATAGAGGCACTTTATAATATCCAACATAGCAATAACTTCACCATTTTCAACGATAGGGAGGTGCCTAAACTTCCCTGGATAAGAAATGAGTAAATAATTAAAGACAATTTGAGGAGCCATCTCTAGGTAATTGTTAGTACTCTCATAGAAGATATTGCATACACACACACACACTTTCAGTGCGAACCAGAGAATATTATAGCCATTAACAAAGGAAATAAAATGGGGAAAATACCAAAAATAGATTCTTTCAAAAAAAGTTGAAAAGAAACAAAAGCTTTGGTGAACTACTACAAAACAGATCGTCCTAGTCAATAGTTTCAGCAATTTTAATCAGTGGCAAGATGGCGCATGAGATTGTGTTGTCAGCAGATGTAGTCACCTAGTAAGTAGGACCAGCCAAATGTTAATTTTTAAATTGCATTCGTTAATGTTTCATTCACAAGAACTTGATTAGAAGACAAGATTTCCATGCACGACATCCAATATACAAATGTAAAATTGGCTATAAATGCATCAGAAATACTAATAGTCCAGGATATGCATAGCAACTAATATTGATCAAAAGAAGCTAAACACGAGCACACATACGCGTACACACAGGCACAACCCCAACTGACCAACCGTACACCTGTACACCAAAATTGAATGGAAGTCCAAAGTCTTTATAAGCAAAATAGGAGAGAGGAACTGCAAATGCCTTAAGTACTAGCTAGACACTAGATTTTCCACTTAATCCTAGGGTAACAGACACAAAAGAAGCCCTTGTAAAATTTGAAGGCCTATGCCTCAACCGGCAGATGTTTTACTTTACATTCATCACAACAAGGCACATAAAGTGTGCTTTTTGCAGTGACATCCACGTCAAAAATTCCAATGGCAATTTAAATCATTGCAGGCGTGCTGGGGCACTTTTCTTTTCAATCAGATGCACTAGTACCCTTTCGACCCTAATATACTTATGTAATCCAGTCATATAGATTCCACTGCTTTGTTGGGTAAGGATTTCTTTCTTTCTGATCGGTTTACAACCACTTGAGGGCTCTGGTTGGGTGAATTCAGTTACCTCTTCACAAAGTTAGTATGCACATATGTGCTGTGAGAGAGAGATCTACTGTTTGCTTAAGGTGATAGCCTAGGTGATGTAGATCAAGAGAGGTTCCAACACAAGTATTCACACTGGAAAATCCTAATCTAATGGATTAAAAAACTAGCCTAATAGGTTATATAGGTCATGGGCTGGGAATTTTTATGCTCTCTGTTGTACTTGGCCTATTTTGAAAGCCGGTATATAAGGGATAAGTGGTCCATACGAATTTAACTTGTTAGTTGTATCTAGTCCTCTAAGGTTATGAAGTCTTGGGGATGTCAATAAGTTAGTTTCTTTGTTAGTTGTGAAAGTCCTTGAAAATGTAAAATTCATTCAAAATCTTGAGAAGTCCCAATGCAAGTCCTAGGAAATGTATAGGCCATTAAATGTAGGAGAAAATCCCAATGAGAATCTAGAACCCTCCCAACCACTGTATAAAAGAGCTGCTTCTAAACATTTTGAAATTTGTTTATCAAAAAGAAAAAGCATTTTGAAATTTTTGGTTTTGTGTCAATAGCGTTGAAGTGGAGCTAAGGAGATTGATGTAGAAAGGACCAAAATCAAATTCAAAACAATGTAGTGAACAGTACCCGAGTACTAACGTGAACACTGGGACAGCCATACTGGGAATCCTTATAGAAGACCCAAGTTGAAGACCAGATCTCCCCCCTATTTTGTCTTAAAAAGAAACCAAGTCAGCAGCTAGCAAGGGAGATCAGCTACAGTTCCTAGAAGACTGATTTACTTCTTTTTTTATTTGCTATGTTGATTATTCAACAGGCAAGCTAGTTAGTTTTTAGTATGTGTGTAGACACCTAAAATTTGCTTGCAAAATATTTTGAAAGCCATAGCCCTTTATTTTTCATACCTTTCCTGCCAGTGTAATGCTGCCCCTTTTACTTCTAAGTTTCTTGAACAGAACCTTTGTTCCACTATGTATTTCCACTCAAAATTGTTCTGAAAGGTAGTATCTCAATCTAGAAACTTCTCAGCATATCTATCCATGAAGATTAGTTACCCCAGTCCTGAGATCTTCAACATTCAATGAATTTCAGGTTGTTCATGAGTGGCGGGAGCCGCAGGACAATGAAATGGATTTTCTTCTTCGTTTTTGGATCCACCTTCTGGTAGATCTGAAGGTTATGGTCGTCTTCTGGTGCCTCCATCGACCACCTATGATTCTTGGCACTGCAGATTTTGGAATCGCAACCTAGTTGATCAAGGCATGATTGTAGCCCGGCAAATGGTCCTGTAACTGAGATTTCATACAGATCTACTTCGTCTGTGATGCCATATTTGACATAGGAAGATGCAAATTGCAAATGTATCATGATTTTGTTTGTGAGGAAATTACAAAAAAAGTGAGAAAAAATGGAGCTAGAGAATGATTAAATACTATTAATTTCTCTTCTAGTTCAATGGTCCAGGTCCAGGTCTGAAGAGAATTATTTCTCTTGTTCAAGGGGAATATTTCAAAGGCTGTGTCTACATCCATAATAGCACTTCTATGCCTTAGGTGACTTGTTCAAGAGGCTAGAAGTAGCTTGCTCATGAAATCAGTCTTTGGATTCACATGGCTGTTTAACAAAATAATAGGTCATAAATCAACTTCAAAAAAAAGATAAGAGTGATACATGATGACATCTCTACATTCGACTAGCTATTTCGTCTCACCATAAACTGTTTTCTAGTTCCGCAATGGGTCAATTGGTTTCTAATAAGTCTGAGTATACATGGTTTCTAGTTTAATGGTAAGGATGTCAATCTATAATTGCAAACTATAGTGTTTTCTGTTTATTTCGAATTTAGTTATGTTTATTAATGAATAATGTGTCAGTGTAACAGATGTGAAGGATTGTATGGAGAAAGTACAGTTTGTTAGATTTGCCGAAGAAGTCTACTACAATGGAACATTGATTTTAAAAGCATTCAGTTCTGGCCTGGAAATAGGAACATGTAACTGGACAATACGTGCTCCAAGAAGAAACATTACCTGTTTGTCAAGCTCCATCTTCGAATCTGCTCATGCAATGAGTTTTGACTACAGTTCTCTTCAAGGGAATGATCTGATCCTATTTTCTGATTTCTCATTGTTGCATGATGAAGTTGATGTTAGTAAGGATTCCCTTGCCCATATGAATCAGATAGAGCCTGAGTTCAACCAACCAACTACCTGTAGTTTCTCAGCCCTAACGTATATATCCCTATTTAATTTTAATGTAGTTTATAAAAGGCTTCTCATTGTTTTGTTGGTTCCATATCATTTAATTCATTTAGAACCCGATTGTCTGTTAGCCTTAGCTTTTTTCTTTTCCCTGCCCCTTTTCAATAGCTGTAGTTGGAGATTAAAATTTCAATGCTTGACATGTTGCAGGAATGATGATAATGATGGGAAGAATTTCATCCAATCACTCATTGGTACTGAAGAATATTCAGAGGAGACAGACAAGCTTGCTTTCATCTGCTCCTGCGCCATAGACTCTGTTACACAAGGAGGTTCTGTCCTTGTACCCATTGGTCGACTTGGAATTGTGCTGCAGCTTTTGGAGCAGATATCACAATCTCTTGAATCTGCAAACTTAAATGTAAAGTACTTATGCTCGTAGTCTGAACCAAATTGATCGATTTTTACTTTATTGCTCAAGTTTAAGAAAAGATCTATTTTGTTTTTTTTTTAATGTGGTAGGCCCCTGTTAGCCTAGTCACGGGCTCTTTAGAGCCTCGTTTGCTATTCCATACTATTTATTTTGTAGCTTAGGTGATCAGTTTAGAAGTTATGTTTGAATTAGGAGTTGAGACACATTGGGAAGTTGTGACGGCATTAGGATTGTCTAATACCCAAGTAACTAGCATAAGAAGCCATATACCCTGCCCTAAGGAGGCCACGGATTTTTATTTATAAATCTTAGAAGTTCTTCTACATGGCATCATGGATTTACTAATGTGGATCCCTTAGTTTTTCTGGGTGGATTTCTATTGATAAATTAACTAGTCAGTAGCCCTTTAAATTTGTGCCTGCAAGTTGTGGTTTGTTCTCTGCTGCTATTATTTAAATCTTAATATGAAACTGAAATTCTTTTCAGTTTGAATTGTTCCATACTTTTTAGATTATGTAGCCTTTTTCTATCAATTAACCTTCTTTCAAATTAAAGTTCCATTGTACAGTTTAATATTGTCTGCAAAACCTTGATATTCAGACCAGAAACCAGATCAGGTTCGGTCACACCCTTTCATATCAGAGAGAAAATTTTCTAATTGAACTTCTCATTCAATTGGAAGGCGAAGACAACTACTAATATAGTAGACTTGTTAGCTAGGCTAGAGGTTGCATTCAGGGCACTCCCTTCCTATGCTGTTTTAGTCTTATATTTATCTGTTCTTTTCTTTATGGTCATGTCTTGGAAGGTAGAGTAGGACCCCTAGACTGTTGACCTAAACTTCAGAGCTATTGGTTTTTTTGTGGTTTTCAAGTTGGACTGCTGCTCTTGAAGACCTTAATTTTTAATTCTCATAATTTCTGATATTTCATCTAAATTCCTATTCTTATTTGGATTTCTTAGTGAATTTATAGTTCAATTCAATATCTTTCTCTCTTGTCAGTGTTCTTTTGTTGTCATAGCCTAAGCAGGAATCTACATTTCTAGTTCTATTAGGATTGGTAATTTTGGTTTCTATATAATCCATCAGTTTTTATTGATTTCTGTTAAGAAAATGCTCATGTATATTAAAAGATTGGTTGCTGTGGCAGCACCTTTTTTGTTTTTACATTATAATTTATCTTTCTCTTCTGTTGATAAATTTTTTTTTTGGGTGAATAAGAAATTCATTACCAAAGAGGATGAAAAATTACATGACCCCAAAAGGGGAGCAACAAAACAAAAAACAGAGACCAGCCCTTAAAGAGTAGGGGCTGGATTGAACAGCGTTACCTAAGTGTGGCCCCCGGAAACAACTATGCACCTGTTCCTTTGGGAGTCAATACAAGAAGAAAGAGGAGCGAAGGCTAATTTGGCCTTAATTTCAAAGGAAATGGAATTCCAAATCTGCTGATATGAGCGGGAGTTGGAGGTCCATTTCCTGAATTACGCTCCATCCAGATATGATTAAGCGAAGCACAAAAAGTAAGCTTCTGGACAGTGTCGCAGATAGAAGATCCTGCAAAAGTCATAACAATCCATAGCCACTCGCGAAAGAAAGGCAAGATTCTGCGTCGTGCAGGCCAGCATTTGATTAGGACTCCTTTCCAGATTGCTTTGGTAGTTGGGCACTCGAAGAACAGATGGTCGATGTCTTCCACATTATTCCAACAAAGGCAGCAGGAAGGGGGGACTTGGATGTGACGATGCCGAAGGAAGGCCTGGGTTGGAAGGCATTTGGAGAAGATCCTCCAAGCAGTGAAGCAATGCCTAGGGATATGATGCTTGAACCAAACAAGCTTCTTCCAAGGAACAAGAGGACCCTTGAGGCGGATAGCATCCTAAGCTGAATTAGAGGAGAAGGAGCTGGAGTTGCTAGCTTTCCACAAAACACAGTCATCTCTGCTGGAGAGCCTGCGGGGAATGGAGGCAAGGTCATTCCAAATATGAGTAAGGTCTTGGGAGGCAGTGGAAGGAGGAGACCAGCCAGCAGGGCCTAAGATATCAGCCACCAAGGAGAGTCTGTGGAGGCTGGAGGCATAAATGGTGCGAGGAGATATCATGCTGATTAGGATCCCCTTAGGGTGCCAATGGTCGAGCCAGAGATAAGTAGAGAGACCATCTCCAATCTGAGTTCTAATGCTGTGGAGAACCAGGTGACGGGAATCCAAGATCTTGCGCCAAACCCAAGAAGAGTCAGAGGAAGCAGAAGCTGACCAGATGGAATCCTGACGGAGAAGATTTGAATAAACCCAATCGACCCAGATACTCTTTTGCTTAGAGACAATTTTCCAGATGAGCTTGATGATCCCTGCAGAATTGGCCTCTTTGATTCTTCTAATGCCCAGACCACCTCCTTTTTTAGGAAGACAGACGGCTGCCCAGCTGAGAGGGTGAAGGAATTTAGAGGACTCCTTACCCTTCCAAGGGAAGGAGGCAAAGAGAGATTCCAAGGACTTGATAGTAGCTTGGGGGAGACCAAAGATGCTAGACCAGTAGATATAAGAATGCTTCCAGAACTGAACGAGTAAGAACCAACATGCCTGCATAGGAGAGAAGCTTGCCTTTCCATAACTGGAGCCTTTTGTGAATAAGATCAAGCATCGGGGTACAGTGATGAGCCGTGAGCTTGGAAGGGATAAGGGGGAGACCCAAGTACTTGATAGGGAGATGACCATCAAGGAAGCCTGATCTCTGGAGAAAAGCCAGCTTGAGAGAGTTAGAGACTCCTGCTAAGAAACTCTGAGGCTTTGCAGGATTTTGGCGGAGGCTGGACATCTCATAGAAGTGCTGAAGGCAGAGTAAGGAGGCATCAAGGGAAGCCAGAGACGCCTTGGAGAAAATCATCAGGTCATCAGCGAAAGCCAGGTAAGTAAGCTTGAGCCCTTTACACTTAGGCAGAGGGGGAATGAGCCGCATATCCGTGGCAATTTGGATTTTCCTGGATAGAACTTCCAAAGCCAAATTGAACAGGTAGGGGGATAAAGGACAGCCTTGCTGAATACCCACCCTGGCTTCAAAGAACCCTGCCGGACTGCCATTGATTAAGACTGAGAATCTAGGAGTGGTGATGCAAGATTTTATCCAGTTGGCAAAAATCACAGGAAATCCCATCTTGGCCATCACATGAGCAATGAAATCCCATCTGAGCGAGTCAAAAGCCTTATGAAGATCAATCTTCAGGAGAATAGAGGGCGCATGATTTTTCCTTTCAAACCCTCTGACAATGTCGTGGCAAAGGAGGATGTTGTCAGAGATGCTTCTCCCAGGGATGAAGGCAGATTGGTTGTCGCTAATAAGCGGACCCACTACACTCTTGAGTCTTATAGCAAGAATCTTAGCAATGAACTTGTACAGCAGGTTGCAAAGGGCTATAGGTCTGAATTCATTCATGGTGGAAGCTCCCTCCTTCATTCCCACCCCTTTGATAAAATTTAACTCATTTTATTATTGGAAATTGGGAACTTTTAACATAATGATCCTACTTCTGAAATCTTCAAAATTTAGAAAATTCTTTTTAGAGTATTAGAAGCAGAATTGCCCATAACAAGAATGACTTGTATGCTATTTGGAGAACATGGCATTGGGAACCTTTTACTTTGCTACTGCCGTCCCCCGCCCCCAAAAAAAAAAAAAAAAAAAAAAATTTAAAAAGGGGGTGGGAATTTGATTGTTGCTTTGGTAGACCCTTCTGGTAGTGGGGGGCATAGTTGTCACGGCGTCACGGCGATCCAAGTCGGTGGAGGGGTGTCACGCCGATATATCGACATGTCGCCCGCCATGGCAACGCCATGGCGAGCATGTCGACCATGTTTTATTTTTTATTTTCTCTATTTTTAGTGTCATTTAGTATGCTATTATATATGCCCTATAACATAAAAAATCAGCATGAAAGTGTACTACTAATATACTATGGTTTAATTCATGAAAGTGTAATATCCATTAGTGTATATGAAAGTATGAAAATATAGATTAGCCTATCAAATAATTGAAAGCAATAGTAAAAATCAAATGATAGGCTAAGTGGCTAACCTGTTTACTGAAGCTTGATAGCAATAGTCTTTTTTCAGTGTGTGTGATTTGGAGCAAAGCAACCTGAACAAAGTAATAGGTATATATTAATATATATGAATTTGATGAAAGATGAGAGGAAATTATGTATTCAAAAGCAAAAAAATAATTTAAGATAAATAACTGAATATAGTATAATAGTAATCAAAGATCAAAATTTAAAGTCAAGTAATTAACCAAAATACCAAATATAGATAACCTTAAGTCCTTAACTAATCTTCAAAGATCAAAGTTTAAAGTTCAAACTTCAAACTTTAAACTTTAAACAATCCACAATATCCAAAAGGACCAAAACTAATTAATTATCATATTCATCTAAAAGATCTGCATTTGGCAGATTTTCTTGTCGTGGCTCTTCGATGCCATCATAGTCATCTACGACGTTCTCGTCGTCATTCACATCATCTTCCTCTTCTTCTTCGTCTTCATCTGGTTCAGAGTCATCTTGAACATTAGCCATCCTTGAGCTACCTCTCCCTCTACCATGTCCACGGCGTGAATATGTCACATCAACTCTAGAGGTTGATGCTTGAGTTCTCCTTGGTCGGATGGGGGCTTCAATCGATGCCCCCATTGCTCTACCAACATTGTCCCACGTGAGATCATCATTGGGAAGGACTAAATCTTCCACTGGCTGGGTAACCATCCACTCACTAGACCAATCCAGCTCATCAAGAATTAGTGGATCATATTTTTTGTTTTTGCCTTCCAGCTCATGTCTTTGTTGAAACCTTTATTGGAGGCGGCTATTGTATTGAACGTAGACTAGATCATTCAAACGAGAATGTTCCAGTCTATTCCTTTTCTTGGTATGAATCTGAATTCATAAACAAGAGAGAACAAAAAAGTCATTTTTCAATAAAAGACATAACAAAAGTGAAAAAAAAAGTCTAAAAAATAAATTAAATGTAAATGTAATCATGTAAGTTAATACTTACGAACTCAAATGTGCTCCAGTTGCGCTCACAACTAGAAGAAGAGCAACAGAGGCCTAATATGCGTCGTGCAAGCTTTGAAAGCTCAAAAGCACGACCTCCATTTGTACTCCACCAAGTAACTATAAAAATATAATAAAAAGACTAAATTAATAGTAATACATCATAGACATAGTAGCATATAAAGTAGGTACAAACTAAAAATACAAAGTTACTTACTAGGATTTATGGTTGTCCGTTGTCTAATTGCCATATCCCTGTCGAAAGAACCCTTTGAAAATCTATAATCGTCAATTTGCAAAGTTATCTTGTCTTGTATAGCAGGGTCATCCACCAGTCTGGTCATGACATCAATCAATGAGATGTGTAGATTGGCCATCAGTTCGCCATCTTCACGTTCCTTGAACATGAAAAATTTTTCGGGATTAAGAAATAGTGCGGCTCCATACAATGGACGCTCCATCTGACACTCCCAACGCCTGTCAATGATACTTATAATTTTCTTCCACAGCCGTTCTTTATGTGCTAAATATTCACGGATTTTCTTTTTTGCCTCTTCCATAGCGACATAAACCTTAGCCATAGCAGGCCTCTCATCACCATCAACAATCCTCAAAACAACAATAAGTGGCTTCGATGCTCTAATAAAATGTTCCACAGTGTTCCAAAATGGTACAACAAACACCGTTTCTTCCACTTTCTTTCCAGCCTCTGTCTTTGACAAACTGAAACCCTTCCACTCATTAGAAATAAACAAATGCTTCAATGCATCCTTATGCTTAACCAAACTCTGACATGTCAAACAAGCAGTTGCAAATCTAGTAACTGCAGCTCTCACAAGATCCTTTTGTCCAGTTCTTTTCCTCATTGCATTAAGAAGACGTGTGTGCCTGTAGATGAAGGTGGTTATTTTTTTTGCCTTACCTATCACATTCTTAAAGTCTTTCAGACCACCCATAACCTCCAACATCAGGTCTAAGCAATGGGCTGCACAAGGAGTCCAATATAGCTTTCTTCTCTTTTCCATAAGCATTTTACTAGCCAATTTATAATTTAAAGCATTGTCAGTCACAACTTGAATGACATAATCCTCACCAATCTCATCAATTTTGCTATCAAGCAATTCAAATAGCATTTGTGCACTTTCAACCATACCAGATGCATCAACAGATCCCATGAAATGAGTCCCCTTTGGACAGTTAACGAGAAAATTAATTAAGTGCCTTCCCCGTTTATCCGTCCATCCATCAGACATAAGAGTGCACCCATACTGCTTCCAATACTCTTCATATTTTTTCTTCATCTCTGCAGTTTCATTCACAGCATTTCTTAACAATGGCACTCTCACTTGATGATATGAAGGTGGAATATATCCAGAACCATATTGTGCAATAGACTCGCACATCACCTCAAAGGTCCTTGCCTTAATAGCATTGAATGGGATACCTTGCTGATACATCCACTTAGCAATGTGATAATCAACTCTGGCTTTTTGTTCTGGTGTCCTAAAACGGTTCTCTATAGTAGTCTGAGTAGAACTACTATTATGCCTCTCATTGACTACTTGCTCAGGAGTCCGTCTAACATGAGCATCTATGGGACCCCTTACTTGAGGCTGAGTAACCTTTCTTTTCTTAGCAATTGTCCCAGAGCTAGGAGCCAACCTAACAGTTGTAGGAGTCTGGGATAGTCATTCTAGTGTATCTTCTGATTGTATTGCCCTCCAACTTCTACAGCATCATCATCACCATCATCATCATCCAATACTTCTGTAATCTGTTTCTTCTTTTTTTTATTTAGAGCTTCCCTCATCACTTGAGAAATAGAATCATTCGTCTTGGTACACTTAGTAACGTCTCCATATCCACCCACCAAATGTTGCTTCAATCTTTTAATTCCACAACTCATTTCTTTGCCACAAAGGGTGCATCTAACAACATTCTTGTTTGTTAGATTTGGCTAATACCCATACTTCCACGTAGGGTCATTTGATTTGGCCTTTCTTGCTGGGTCTTTGCTTGGATCATATCCTGGAGTAGCTCCAGTACTTGCAATATTTTCACCCCCACTACTAATTGGTGTGGAACCATCCATTAGTTGAGTGAAAGAGACTAGTAGACTACAAAGGTAACAAAACAAAAAAAAACAATTAAACTGGTTTTTAACATATTAACATTAAGCTGAACTAGGATGGAAAACAGTCAAAACACAAAATCCAAGTACTGGTTTTTAGCAGATTAACATTAATGGATGGAGGGGAAAAAAAAAACTGAAATTATGGAGTTGAATATGTGCTTGCTGCTGTGGTGTGTGTGACACTGTGAGTTTGTGACTGAGACTGTGAGTGAAATCAGTGAATAGTGATGGACTACTGGCTGTAATAACTATTAAATCCCTCCCTCCTTTGTCTCTCGACTCTCTCCCTGTCTCTGTGTGTGTAAGTGTAACTGTGTATGTGTGGGCCTGTGTGTAAGGTAAGAAGAAGAAAAAATAAAAAACAAACACCTTCTCTGTGACTGTGCAACCCTACAACTGCAAGGCAAGAAGGAAAAAAAGAACAAAAAAACAGAGATAGTTCGGCTGTAATCAATCTCTCCCCCCTTCTGTCTCTCGACTCTCTCCCTATCTCTGTGTGTGACACTGTGTATGTGTGCACTGTGCAGGGCAAGGAGAAGAAAAAAAAATACATTCTTTGTCTATGTGGAAGCCTGCAACTGCAAGGCAAGAAGTCCCAAGGTCTGCGACTGTAAGCAAGCTAGTTGCAAAGCAAGAAGAAGAAAAAAGAAAAAGAAAAAAAAAACCGAGAAGACTATGGTTACAGCACTGACTGGAATAAATCCCTCCCCCCTCTGTCTCTTGACTATGTCCCTGTCTCTGTGACTGTACAAGCAAAGAAGAAAAAAGAAAAAAGAAAAAAAAATCAAGAGGAGTCGAGGACTACTAACTGAAATAAATCCCTTCCCTCTGTCTCTCGACTCTCTCCCTGTCTTTTTGTGTGTAAATGTGGCTGTGCAAGGCAAGAGAAAAAAAAAAAAAAAAACAAAAAACGATACTACTGGTTGTAATCACTGCTGGAGGTTGGGAGGAGAAGAACTGAAGAAGAAGAAGAGGTCTGCCTGGGAGGAGGAAGAAGAACCAAATTAAAAAAAAAAAAAAAATTTACTTACTTGGAGAGTTGGAGTCTTGGAGAAGTTTGAATTTCGAAGGCTGCCGAGACTCGAGAGTTGCAGGAAGTGAGGAAGTTACCGTTGCCGAAGTCACGATCCCTCTCCTCTCGATTTTCCCTTTTGCAATTTCTATTTCCCCCCATTAGGGTATAAGTTATTATGTTTAATATTTTTAAGTTTTATGATAATGTGTATTGCAGGAGTAACTAAGAGTTACACCTCCAATACACATTAACGAAAAAGCATCTAAGTTATTAAATCGTTTTTAAAAAAAAAATAAAATATGAACCTGACTTTTATATATTAAATGTTCAAATATCGGTCGACATACCCATGTATCGTGGTATGGCGTCCATGGCGATGCCATGGAAGCCATATCGCTCGATATTTATACATATATCATGGCGGACTTCGATATGCCCTTTCCCCCAGCGCCAGGACGCCATGGCGATGCCATGACAACTATGGTGAGGGGAAAGTCTTTTAAAGTCCTTTAGAGATTCTTTGGGTTTTTGTGTGGAGGTTCTGTTATAGTATAGAATCAAATAGGCCTACCTTGCTCTAGATGAAGATGCAAGGGTGGTGTTGCTAAAAGACACCTTCTCAGCCTTACTATCTGACCCAATGGTATTAGCTAATTGTCTAGCCCAACATGTCTCAACTTTATGATTGGGCTTGCAACAAAAGGAACATTGTATGGATGAGGAAGTGGCAGTGGATGACTCAATATTTGGAGATGTTTAACTATTTGATTATAGTTGTGTCGGGACACAGAACCTAATGGAGAAGCTCTAGATGAGGGTGCAAGGGTGGTGTTGCCAAAAGACACCTTCTCAACATTACTATCTGACACAACAATATTAGCTAATTGTTGAGCCCCATTCTGGTTTACCATGTTTAGCCCAACATTTCTCAACTTTCTGATTGGGCATTTGGGCTTACCACAAAAGGAACATTGTCTGGAGGTTCAGTCGTTGTTCATTTGTATCATGACCACGACCTCTCATAGGAAAGGTAGAACCTTGGCCATGACCAACGACAAACATAGAACCTTCCTTTAAAGAGGGTGAGATGTCAACAATGTGTTGAAGACGAGAGAAGGTCTCATTCAGGGAAGGCACCTTCTCCCGGTAAGCAACTGGCTCTTAACAGATTGATAATTAGAATTTAACCCGGCCATAAATACAGCAACCTGAAATTCAACCCGTTGAACCTTCAACTTTTCTAGATCAATAGTGAGAGATTGATGAAAATTGAGCTCCTCTAACATTCCCTTAAAAGCACTGAAATACTCATTCAGAGATTTGTCCCCTTGCTTGAAGGTAAATATTTTTATCATACAGATCATAAATACATGACATATTCTTCTCATGGGAGAAGCTTTCCTTCAAGTCATCCCAAACCCCTTTGTCAGTGGTGTGGAACATGACGTTTGTTGCAATAGCTGAGTCCATACTATTCCACAACCATATGAAAAGAGTGTCATTCTCACGCATCTACTCCTCATAGTCTTTGGAATATGAGGAAAGATGGTTCAGATCTGTGATACTACATTTGTCCTTTAACATTAATATAAACCTCAACTGCCTGGGCCCATAATTGATAATTAGAAACTCCATTGAGTTTGATAGTAGTAATCTGGACATTAACATTGTTCGAAGTAGGTTTGGAATTAGCCATCGTGATGAAAATAAAATAACCAGCAGTGTAGGAGAATGCAACAATCGATATACTAAACCGAGGATTATCACAGCGCAGATCTGGATTCAGCCACAAAGTACAGAGCAGAACAATGTTGCTGAGAATAATAACTCAAAAGGTATCCCGGTAATCTGTCAAGAGGGGGGAAAAAATCTAGCAGCAAAGAAGTCCAACTCTGAAAATGTAAGTCCAGATTTGGGGAGATTTTAGATCCTATAAAATCCCGGTTTCAGATTGACACCAGATTCTTTTCAAAGGACTGAAATAAGGGGTCCTAAATACCCCCAAAATATCATGCAACTCTAATGTACAGATTCAAAATAATCTCAGATATCAATTCTGTCCAGAAAACCAGTGTATCGCCAATCATGAGAGAATGTAAGCCACAGTAAATCAGGGACTTTGGCCAGACCTAGATTTAAGGTTGATGGGCCTTACCAAGAGGGGCAATAATGCCCCCAAAAGTTAAGAGGATCTGATGGTTAGATCCTCAACTGGAGTAGATATTGTTTTGCTAAAAAACCCAAAAAACAGAGCAGCTGCCAGCTTTGAAATCGACCAGAAAAATCCAGATTATGTGAGCTTCAGGTGGAGAATCAATAACAACAACCATAACCTTATCCCAACTAAATGGGGTCGGCTACGTGGATAGAGGCTATGACAATAGTAGAAAAGAGAAGTACAAAGGAAAATAAGTAAAGAAAAAAGTAAAAGCATTAGTCAAAGCAAGATCCCGAAACATCCCCTACAAAGGGTCGGCGACATGGGTCCTTGTCCTCCATACAACTTTATCCGTGGTCATACTAGGATTGAGTCCTATCACATGCATATCCTTTCTTACCACTTCTCTAAGTCATTTTAGGTCTGCCCCTACCTCTTTTAGCTCCATCAACCTGAATCTAGTCACTCCTTACTGGTGCATCCATAGGTCTCCGTTGTACATGACCATACCACCTCAAGCGGCTCTCACAGAGTTCGTCCTGGATTGGTGCAACTCCCAATTCGGTTCTAATAGAAACATTTCTTATTTTATCTCTCCTGGTTGCTGCACATCCTCCTTAGCATCCTCATCTCCGCTACACTCATCTTGTCTATATTACTCTTCTTAACTGCCCAACACTCCGCACCATATGTCATAGCCGGTTTTATTACTGTCCTGTAGAATTTCCCCTTAAGCTTAACAAGCATTTGTTTGTCACACAACACTCCGGTTGCACCTCTCCACTTCATCCATCCTACTTTAATTCTGTGGGAAACATCATCTTCTATATCACCCTCTTTGTTAAAGGTTGACCCCAGGTATCTAAAGCAAACACATTGTGGTTGCTCTCGCTCCTCAAGTTTCACCACTTCTTCTCCTCTCCTGGTTTGACTGAAGTTACACATCATATATTTTGTCTTGGTTCTGCATAACTTAAAACCTTTTGATTCCAAGCTTGATCTCCATAATTCCAGTTTCGCATTAATCCATTCTATTGTCTCATTTATCAAAACAATATCCTCCGCGAATAGCATACACCAAGGGACCTCATCTTAATTGTGCCTAGTTTGATCATCCATGATGAGTGCAAATAAATAAGGGATTAGAGCAGATCCTTGGTATAACCTTATTGTAATTGGGAATTCCTCACTTTGGCCCTCTACAATTTTGACACTCGTCACCACGCCCTCATACATGTCCTTATATCAACAAAGTTATTTGAGCTCCTTTCTTCCCTAGGACTTGCCAAATGAGCTCTCTAGGGACTCTGTAATAAGCCCTTTCTAGGTTGATAAAGATCATGTGGAGGTTCTTTTTGTAAGCTCTAAAAATTTCCTTAAGTCTCCTTAGAAGGTAAATAGCTTCTGTTGTGGATCTCCCTGGCATAAAACCAAATTGATTCTCCGATATATCAGTATATCTTCTTAGGTGCCCTTCAATGATTTTTTCCCATAGTTTTATGGTATGACTCATTAGTTTTATGATCCTATAGTTATTGCAGTTCTGGATATCACCGTTATTCTTATAAATTGGAACTACGGTGCTTCTCCTCCATTCATCTGCCATTTTCTTTGTGCTCAAAAAGTTATTAAACAACTTGGTTAGCCAAGACATCCCCGTACTCTAAGCTCTTCCACACTTCAATTGAGATCTCGTTCGGTCTTGGTGTTTTGCCTACCTTTATCTTTCATAGTTCCTCTTTAACTTCGGTCTCGTCAATTCGTTATAGATGTCCATGACGTGTGTTGACTTGAGGACTGTTCCTTTCCACTTCCGAGTCCATCCTATCAGTCAAAGTAGCTCCATTAAGTAGGTTGTAAAAATATTCATCCCATCTCTCCATAATGTCCTCATCCCGTATTAGTACTCTACCATCCTCGCTCTTAATGCATCTAACATGGTCCAAATCTTTGCTCTTCCTTTCTCTTGTTTTTGCTATTCGATAAATCACATTTTCTCCTTCCTTTGTATTAAATTTTTCATAAAGGTCATCATATTTCTTCGCTCTTGCTTTTCCTACAACCTTTCGAGCTTCTTTCTAGTTACATAATATCTCACTGATGCAGATTCATCATCAAATAGGGCTTGTTTCATTGGGAATAAGTGTAGGGTTGGGATATATATATGTTGGGCCTTTGTTCCTAAGGGTTTTCTATGTATTAGGCCACTTTAGTGGGCCTGAAATAGGGGTATATAGGTTGCATACGGGATTAGCCCAAATACTTAGTTTTTATTTTGTGTTTTTAATTGAACCGGTTTAAATTGGTTGCATCCAATTGGTTCAATTGGTCTAATTTAAGTGAAGTGATCCTATTAGCTAAGAGGTTCTTATATCCTATTGGCTACTAGGAAATCTTCTTTATTTTAAGTAGTTTAAGTTGTTTTAAGTCATTAGGACTCTATTTTGAGTCTATTTGGGTTTCCTAGTCAGTTTAAGTTGCCTAATAGGTTAGGGATAAGGTTAGGCCATTCCTTTTTAGTGTCTAAGTCTATTTTTGAGTCTTCTATATAAGTTTGTAAGGGAGGCCAGCATTGTACACGAATTTGATTAATGAAAAAGCTTTTGTTTGCTGCCATAGCTGCTGCTCTGCTCTGTTGAGTGAACCTTGTGAGTAATATCAAGGCTACCTTGTGGGTAATATCAAGGTGAAGGGATTGGTGGACTCCGATCGACTCCTTGCATCTTGTAGATCGGGAGGTCCTTCTTCTAGTTCTTCAAAGCTGCTACCGTTGAAGATTTAATCTTTCAAGTAAGTAGTTTATTAATTCAGCATTTAACCTTCTTCTTCTAATCCTCTAACCTAAGCTCCATCTACTCCTATTATCACCCCTTCCATTAATCCATAGATCCATTAGAACCCTAAAACCCAAAATCCAATTCTGCCCTAAATTGCAGAATTTTGTAACTCATCCAAACCCTAACTTCTTTATACCAAAATAACCCCCTAGACCTGCCCATTAATACCCTATAAACCTCTTTCCTAAAATCTGCCCCTAAACCCTAGATCTTACAAACAGTCCATTTTCATAAGGCATCCTACCCAAAACCCTAGAATTCCAACCTCAACCAAATTTGATCCAACTTATACCATTAGACTCATAAAATTCTGCACATCATTACCAAATAAAACCCCAAGTCAAAACCCTAACCATAACTCTAATTCTGCCCTAATTAGCCTAAGCTGTCCCAATCGGCCAGCCTTGTTAAGAGATCCTATTACCCTGGTTCCTAGTGGGATTACTCCTACCTAGGACTACATTAAATTGGTATCAGAGCCATGGCGGAGGGAAGCTCCAACCAAGCCTTGAAAGACCCACCTCCCTTCGTTTTCAAGACCTAAGTTCGTTTACCCAATGGGAGCATAGCCATCTTAGTTGTAGATGAGAGGAGACGTAACAACATTATTTCACAATCCGTGGTGGATATGTTGTCCCAATCAGGAGAGATATGCATCGAGCCTACAGGTAAAGTCTGTGTTGAATTTGGGTGTTCTTCATATCATGATGGTGCTTGGTGTAAGCCGGTACCATCTCCAAGGAGCTTTATTGTAGTAGGTTGCAATTGGTTGGACGAGCGACAAGGTTGGATTGAACCGGAAAACAACTTGTGTGTCCTACCTGATCGACAGCGTCTATACCATTTGTTTACTCTAAAAGGATTACAACCAAAGGTGACCACATCAATTGTACAGCCACAAGGACTGCCGAACATGTCAACTCAAATGCAAGTGACATCGACTGTGTTTGAAGTTTCACCTATGGCAGATGCACCAACAAAAGATTCTACTAAAGCGGTTTGTGTTGAAGAGATTCAAGAACCTATAGCTAAAGAAATTCAAGTAGACCAAGCTGCACCAGTAGTTGAGATCATGGTTGAGAAGCTCGGCCATCAAATTGATGTGGAGGTCCAACACACAATGGTAGAAGAAACTACTGAAGAGGGCAAAGTAGACAAGGCTGAGGACATGGAAGATGAAGTGGCGATTGACAACACTCCACCAGAAATCATCGACATCCAAGATGTTGTTCTTGAAGAGGTCGAGCACATAGAGTTTGTTATGCCACTATGGTTCTTTGAAGAGAACGCTCCACACATTGAAGACTTTATCCCCAATGTTCCCGCTTCACCGAAATTCTGTTTGGGGATGGTCAAAGCTGCTGATCACATGTTGATTCCCCCTCATCACTATAAAATTCGAGGACGAATTTTTTCAAGTTGGGGAGAGTTGATGCAGATTCATCATCAAATAGGGCTTGTTTCATTGGGAATAAGTGTAGGGTTGGGATATATATATGTTGGGCCTTTGTTCCCAAGGGTTTTCTATGTATTAGGCCACTTTAGTGGGCCTGAAATAGGGGTATATAGGTTGCATACGGGATTAGCCCAAATACTTAGTTTTTATTTTGTGTTTTTAATTAAACCGGTTTAAATTAGTTGCATTCAATTGGTTCAATTGGTCTAATTTAAGTGAAGTGATCCTATTGGCTAAGAGGTTCTTATATCCTATTGGCTACTAGGAAATCTTCTTTATTTTAAGTAGTTTAAGTTGTTTTAAGTCATTAGGACTCTATTTTGAGTCTATTTGGGTTTCCTAGTCAGTTTAAGTTGCCTAATAGGTTAGGGATAAGGTTAGGCCATTCCTTTTTAGTGTCTAAGTCTATTTTTGAGTCTTCTATATAAGTTTGTAAGGGAGGCCAGCATTGTACACGAATTTGATTAATGAAAAAGCTTTTGTTTGCTGCCATAGCTGCTGCTCTGCTCTGTTGAGTGAACCTTGTGAGTAATATCAAGGCTACCTTGTGGGTAATATCAAGGTGAAGGGATTGGTGGACTCCGATCGACTCCTTGCATCTTGTAGATCGGGAGGTCCTTCTTCTAGTTCTTCAAAGCTGCTACCGTTGAAGATTTAATCTTTCAAGTAAGTAGTTTATTAATTCAGCATTTAACCTTCTTCTTCTAATCCTCTAACCTAAGCTCCATCTACTCCTATTATCACCCCTTCCATTAATCCATAGATCCATTAGAACCCTAAAACCCAAAATCCAATTCTGCCCTAAATTGCAGAATTTTGTAACTCATCCAAACCCTAACTTCTTTATACCAAAATAACCCCCTAGACCTGCCCATTAATATCCTATAAACCTCTTTCCTAAAATCTGCCCCTAAACCCTAAATCTTACAAACAGTCCATTTTCATAAGGCATCCTACCCAAAACCCTAGAATTCCAACCTCAACCAAATTTGATCCAACTTATACCATTAGACTCATAAAATTCTGCACATCATTACCAAATAAAACCCTAAGTCAAAACCCTAACCATAACTCTAATTCTGCCCTAATTAGCCTAAGCTGTCCCAATCGGCCAGCCTTGTTAAGAGATCCTATTACCCTGGTTCCTAGTGGGATTACTCCTACCTAGGACTACATTACTCACTTTATCCTTGGCCTCGTTAGTCCTTTGCCAGGTCTTAAAACGATATTTCTTAGTCTGAATGGCTGCTTGGACCTCGTCATCCCAACACCAAGTCTGTCTAGGGGCCAGACGTAAACCCTTTGATATCCCTATGACTTCTTTAGCAATCCTCTTAATATAAGTCAACATCTCAATCCACATCTCATTGGTGTCTCCTTTAAAATCCCATTTTCCTTCCAGAGCCATTTTATCGGTAAATGATTCTAGGAGAACTCCTTGTAGTCGCCCCCATCTTATCTTAGGGAAACCCTTTTTCTCCTTATGTTGCCTCGTACCAAGGTAAATATCCAAGACTACCAATCAATGTAAGCCATAGTTATCAAGGTGTCGCCAAAGCGTCACCATGGTGGTGTCGCCTTGAATTTTGCCCCTCTAGAACCCCATGGTCGCTTTACCGCCTTGATAACTATGATGTAAGCGGTTAAGCTCTCTCCTTACAATCCTTACATAATAGTTTGTTAGGCCTTCTAGTTAGGAAGAAATCTATTTGGCTTGTATGTTGCCTACGCTTGTAGGTAACTAAATGTTCTTCCCTCTTTTTAAAAAAGGTATTTGCAACGCACAGGTCAAACGTTGCCGCATAGTCTAACATCCCCTCTTCATTCCTCTCCCCAACTACGTATCTTCCGTGAACCTCTTCATAGCCTCTACGATCTCTGCCCACATGTCCGTTAAGGTCACCTCCGATAATAATTTTCTGTCCTTGATCAAAACCTTTCGCTAAACCATCCATGTATTCCCAATTGTATTTTAACTCTCTTCTAATTCTGTCAGGCGCGTGCGCTAACTATGTTAATAACCTCATTGTGAAGCACTAGCTTGATAGATTCCTATCTCCAAATCTTTTAACATCCATTGCTTCGTTCTTAAGGTCTCTGTCCACCACTATGCCCACTCCACCTGTCCCGCTTTCATCTCCCATATACCATAGCTTGAAGTCATCTAATGCCTTGGCTTTGTGACCCTTCCATCTTGTTTCTTGAATGCAAGCAACATTAATTATTCTTCTCCGCATAACATCTATCAGTTCCATATCTTTACCCGTTAGAGATCAGATGTAGCAGGATGCAAATCTTATCCTATGCTTGCGAACAAGATTAGTATTAAAGGACATGATATAAAAAGAGGTATAGAATAATAATAAAAAAAAAATAGGATCCATACAAAAGGGATTGGCTGGATGAAATATAGTGCCGGCTGTCTACCTGACGCACCAATGTAGTATAAAAACTATATAAGATATAGATATAATATGAAACGTATGATTAATAGAGTAAAGTGCCAAGAGGTTACTTATAATGTATACATTATACAGGCGGTCAAATACCAAAAGTGATAAATCAGAACAAAGTGGGGTAAACAGGGCAAAATACACAAGAATCAAATAAAATACAAGATAGGCCAGGATAGATCAGACTACTACAGTAAATCACACTATACCAATGGGTACAATAGTTTAATAAAAACAATAAGTTAGAAGAGGTAATGCAATGCAGAGGTACAATAGTGTATTAAGACAATAGGCAAGTAGAGATAACATACTACAAGAGTGGAGCAGTGTATTAAAACAGTGGCAGTGGACAACCCAACCAGTAGAGTTAAAGGCACTAACAAAGTAGTTAGCGATGGATCAATAACCACTAATACAACAATTAGTAATATTGCAATACAAAGGGATATAATAGTGTAATACCACAATAAGCAAGAAGGTAGTGTTGTAGGTAAAACAAAAGTCAAGGAAAGTAGCAGAGGCAAAACTTTTAAAAAAAGAATTATTAATGGATGAACAGAACACCAAATAGGATTAAACAAGTATGCTCCTATTTGCTTCAGCAGAGTACCCTTATCCTCCGATTATATGATCAGATCCTGGGCCCTAGTGATGGTGGGGGCGGTAGGGAAGGTCAAAGGAATGGAATTGCAGGTTCTTAATGTAGTCTTAGATAGGTAGGAGACCTACTAGGAGCCAGACAACAGGATCAATCGCAAAAGGGGTTACTGGTTCGAAAGGACAGCACTAGGATTTAGGTTAATTCTAGGGTTTAGGATGGGAATTTGGGAATGAGCCTTATATGGCTTTAATATGCAGGTCTAGGGGGTTATAATGGGATAAAAATAATTGGATTTGCGAAGGTTTTAAAAATCTGCAGAGTTGTTGGTTTTGGGTTTTAATGGAGTGGAGGAATGGAGGGGTTGTAGTAAAGACTAAGGGCTAGGTTTAAGGTCGAGTGTAGGGAGTGAAGTGGGGAATGTAGGCTGGAAGTAGTTTGAAAATGAAGGCTAAATCTGGAGTTATGGGGGAATCCTAGTGGAGGTAGGAGTGTAGGTTTAATGGAGAATTATGGTTTGATGGATAGAGGGGACTTTAGATTAGGTTAAAGGATGAATGGAATAACTAAATTAACAAACAACTCCCCGGATGTGCAGATCTGCCGTAGCAGCAAGTTGAGGAAGCTTGATTGAAGAAGAAGGACCTCCCCGATCTACAAGATGTAAGGAGTCGATCGGAGTCCACCAATCCCTTCACCTTGATATTACTCACAAGGCAACCTTGATATTACTCACAAGGCACACTCACGAAGGAGCAAAGGCAGCAAGCATAATGCTGAGTTTTTATTAATCAAAATTCGTATCAATACTTGACCCCCTTAGAACCTTATATAAAAGGCTCAAAATTAGACTCTCTAAACTAAAAAGAAAAGGCCTAACCCATTCCTCAACCTACTAGGTAACTTAAACTAACTAGGAAACTAAAATACTAAAAGAAATAGACTCCAAACATGGCTAGACTTATAGAGTCCTAATCCAACCCAACTTACATCACATGACCACTTAAGTTGTCACATGACCATTTAACCATGTCACATGATCACTTAAATTGAACCAATTGGATGCAACCAATTTGAACCGGTTCAATTAAAAAAACATTAAAATAAACTAAGTATTGGGTTAATCCCGTATATAACCTATGTACCCCTAGTTTAGGCTCATTAAAGTGGCCTAATACATAGAAAACCCTTGGGAATAAAGGCCCAACATGTATATAACCCAACCCTAGACTTATTCCTAATAAAATAAGCCCATTTGGGTGATGAATCTGCATCAACTCTCCTCAGCTTGAAAAATTTCGTCGTCGAATTTTGCAGTAATGAGGGGGAAACAACTTGTGAGTAGCAGCTTTGACCACTCCCAAACAAAACTCTGGTGAGGCAAGAATATTAGGAATAAGGTCTTCAAGGCCTGGAGCTTTCTCTTCAGAGAACCATAGTGGCATAACAAACTCTATGTGCTCGACCTCTTCAAGAACAGTATCTTGGATGTGGATGATTTCTCGTGGAGTGTTCTCAACCACCACTTCATCTTCCTTGTCCTCAGCCTTGTCTACTTTGCTCTTTTCAGTGTAGACCTATTCAGTAGTTTCTTCTACCATTGTGTTTTGGACCTCCACATCAATTAGCCTAGCTTCTCAATTATGATCTCAACTACTGGTGCAGCTTGGTCTACTTGAATTTCTTTAGCTATCGGTTTTTTAATCTCTTCAACATAAACTACCTTAGTAGAACCTTCTGTTGGTACATCCGCCATTGGTGAAACTTTAAACACAGTTGATGCCGCTTGTATTTGAGTTGACATGTTTGGCAGTCCCTGTGGCTGTACAGTCGATGTTGTCACCTTTGGTTGTAATCCTTTTAGAGTAAACAAATAGTATAGACGGTGTCGATCAAGTAGGACACACAAGTTATTTTCAGGTTCAATCCAACCTTGTCGCTCATCCAACCAATTACAACCTACTACAATAACGCTCCTTGGAGATGGTACCGGCTTACACCTAAGCACCATCATGGTATGAAGAATACCCAAATTCAACAAAGACTTTACCTGTAGGCATGATGCAAATCTCTCCTGATTGGGACAACATATCCACCACGGATTGTGAAATAATGTTGTTACGTCGCCTCTCATTAACAACTAATATGGCTGTGCTCCCATTGGGTAGACGAACTCGGGTCTTGAAAATGAAGGGAGGTGGGTCTTTTGTGGCTGGGTTGGAGCTTCCCTCTGTCATAGCTCTGATACCAATTTAATGTAGTCCTAGATAGGTAGGAGACCTACTAGGAGCCAGACAATAGGATCAATCGCAAAAGGGGTCTTGGTTCGAATGGACAACACTAGGATTTAGGTTAATTCTAGGGTTTAGGATGGGGATTTGGGAATGGGTCTTATATGGCTTTAATATGCAGGTCGAGGGGGTTATTATGGGATAAGAATAATTGGATATGAGAATGTTTTAAAAATCTGCAGAGTTGTAGGTTTTGGGTTTTAATGGGGTAGAGGAATGGAGGGGTTGTAGTGGAGACTAAGGGCTAGGTTTAAGGTCGAGTGTAGGGAGTGATGTGGGGAATGTAGGCTAGAAGTAGGGTTTGAAAGTGAAGGCTAAATCTGGAGTTGTGGGGGAATCCTAGTGGAGATAGGAGTACAGGTTTAATAGAGAATTAGGGTTTGATGGATTGAGAGGACTGTAGATTAGGTTAAAGGATGAATGGAATAACTAAATTAACAAACAACTCACCAGATCTGCAGATCTGCAGTAGCAGCATGTTGAGGAAGCTTGATTGAAGAAGAAGAAGGACCTTCTGATCTACAAGATGCAAGGAGTCGATCGGAGTCCACCAATCCCTTCACCTTGATATTACTCATAGGGCAACCTTGATATTACTCACAAAGCACACTCACGATGGAGCAAAGGCAGCAAGCATAATGCTGAGTTTTTATTAATCAAAATTCGTATCAATACTTGACCTCCTTAGAACCTTATATAAAAGACTCAAAATTAAACTCATACACTAAAAAGAAAAAACCTAACCCATTCCTTAACCTACTTGGCAACTTAAACTAACTAGGAAACTAAAATACTAAAAGAAATAGACACAAAACATGGCTGGGCTTATAGAGTCCTAATCCAGCCCAACTTACATCACATAACCACTTAAGTTGTCACATGACCACTTAACCAAGTCACATGATCACTTAAATTGAACCAATTGGATGCAACCAATTTGAACCGGTTCAATTAAAAAAACATTAAAATAAACTAAGTACTGGGTTAATCCCGTATGTGATCTATGTGCCCCTAGTTTAGGCTCATTAAAGTGGCCTAATACATAGAAAACCCTTGGGAACAAAGGCCCAACATGTATATGACCCAACCCTAGACTTATTCCTTATAAAATAAGCCCATTTGGGTGATGAATCTGCATCAGTTCTGGTTCTGGTTCTATCCCTTGGCACTAGTGTCCTAGTGTCGTTAGTTAAACAGGAATGGGTATAGGAAAATCTCGGGGTTGAAAGTCAGGGAGTGAGAAGTGGGTTGAAAAACAAGGATTGGGTATATGTAGGGTTGATGATAGGGTGAGTAAGTCAGAGAATATATATATTTTAATTAAACCTCCGATTGTGGTAGAGACAGTAGAGAAGGTGAATATCTGAAGTCTGCAAATTAGGTGGTGTAGGCAGTAGAGAAGGTGCATGTATGAGGTTTGTAAATCAGGGAATGATGGAGGCGACAGAGAAGGTGAAGGGTGATGGTCAGGGAATGGTGGAGGCGCTACGGAATGTAAAGGGTGGGGGTCGGAGAATGGGGTTGGAGAGCAAGGGTTCCAGAAAAAAAAAACAAGTAGTTTATCAAACCTATAAACAAACCTGGTATGCTTCTAAAAATCCAGTAACAGAGCAAGGGGCCACTCCTTGATTGAAAACCGCTGGTAAATTTCCATATCGTGATGTATTCAGTCTAGATTCATACTGTACAGGATCCACACAAGATGTAATCAGTAAGTAGATGAAAACAGCAACACACCATGAAGATAACCCTTAGTTTTTCATGTTTTCCTTAACTAGGGTTCATAGGATATACAGAAACATAGGGTGCTGCAATCTACAAGAAGAAACTCCTAATGGAATTTTTAAAACATAGAAGTAGCGGTAGGTACTGATTTGGAGAAGCTCTGATACCATATAATAATATCAGAAATAGAAAACAGAACTAACAATGTAGAAGAAGAAGAAATGAGGAAGAAAGGAGAGAAGAGACTGGCACAAGGAAGAGCAACAATCCATACTTGTGGCAGTCCTCTCACCAACAGTATATAAACAAACAATTACAATACCACAAGGACTGGAAGACTTTTCATCTTCGGTCCTTGCCGTAATAGAAGACTAATTAGACTACAAGATAAAGTCTGAAAGATAAAACTAATGCCAACTAAGACTGAACAGAATACTGCAGGGTTTGACTATAATGCCCATGCAGTACCATACACATATCTTAACGGCTGTTTTTTTTTTAATTTTGAGTTGATCATATTTCTGGTTACTACTGAGTCATTCTTTTTAGTAACCCATACTGTTTATCTCTGTTGTAGGTTCCCATATTTGTTATATCTAGTGTGGCAGAAGAATTGTTAGCATTCACCAATATTGTGCCTGAATGGTTATGCGAGTTGCATCAACAGAAGGCATATTTTCTTCAAAACTTATTATTCCTAATCCATGAACACATTAATTTGATTACAATTGACGTCATGAAGAAAAATAAACATAATACTTTCCTCAAATTTAATTTTGCAGCTGTATTCTGGCAATCCATTGTTTGGGCACGTGGAGCTAATAAAAGAAAAGAAGCTTCATTTGTTTCCCACAGTTCATTCACCCAATTTACTGTAAGACTTTGCATTTGTTCAAAGACCTATTTGTCAGATTTTCTATTGTCAGTAATGTAACTGAACAGGAACCTCTTTTGAAAGATAAATTTCAGTGCTTCCTCTTCTGGGATCTATTTATTTTAAACCAAGTGATGTTTTTGTACATAGGAAAATGTGGCGAGAACCTTGTATAGTGTTTTCTCCTCACTGGTGTCTGCGGCTTGGTCCTGTTGTTCCCTTGCTTCATCGGTGGTTTAGGGATCAACATTGTTTACTTATACTGGAGGTATTCTTTATTTTGCAAATTTTTTCTTTCAACACTATATGTAGCTTTTCCAACATACAAACATACTTCCATTTAAATTCTGAAGCTGACTCCCACTGAGTAGTGTTATCATTATGCAAACTTGCAGCAAGAGGTGGATATTGCTCTTGCTCTTTCACCTTTCAAGCCAGTAGCGATGAAGGTCCTTCAGTGTTCGTTTCTTTCTGGCATGAAGTAAGTGTTCATGATTGGTCTTGTTAATGAAAGGTGTTTTTGTATTGGTTAATCTAACGAAAACTTTTATAGTTTCTGTTATTTTCTTTTCTTCCTCTCCTTCTCACTCCCCCCTCCCCCTTGAGAGCACTGTTAATGTAGTCCTAGAATAGGAGATAATCCTACTAGGAGCCAATTGGAATCAAGCTTGGGTCAAGTCTGCTGTTTAGGACTGAGTAGGGGCTGTTTTAGGGCAAAATTAGGGTTTAGGATGGGAATTTGGGAATGGGGTTTATAGGGTTTTGATCTGCAGGTTTAGAGGGTCATAATGGTATAAAAATATCTGAATTTGAATAAGTTTTAAAATCCTGCAGAAATTAGGATTAAGGTTTCGGGTTTTTAAAATTAGGAAAATAGCCAAAACTAAGGCTTACGGTAGGATTCAGGGGTAGGGGATAAGGTCGAGTGTTAGATGGACTAGCGGGAAGGTTCGGCTGCAGCAGGAAGGTTTTCTGATGGCTGAATATGTCCCAGCAGAAAATTAGGGTTTTTTAGGGTTTAAAGGAGAAGAGGGATTTTAAGGTTTGGGGTTTCAATAGGGTTTTATAGAACTAGGGTTTTATGAATCAAAACAGAAAATAAAAGAGGAATTGATTGGGGAAGGAGAAGGAAGGCTAAAACAGAAAATTAAATCTCAACTCACCATAGGATTCCACCGGCAGTAAATTGAGGGATGAAGGATGAAATCACCTTCGAAGAGAGACCCTCCCAACCGTCACGGCGTAAGGAGTCGTAGGATTCCACCCACTCTTCCACCTTGATAATTCCACAAGGATGCAACACACTCACAAGAGCAAGGAGCAGCAAACAGCCACGAAAATCTGTATTTTTAAATTCAAATCTGTTGTGGGGGAGCCTCCCACGATATTCTTATTTATAATAAAAGCCTAAGGCCAAATCCTATTACAACTTAAAGGCCTCTCCTTCACAAAATCGTGGAAGGGATAGGTTTAAATCTAATTGGACTAATTTAAAACTTAAAATGTCCTAACTACCTCTACTTAACTTAAATTAAAAGACTCTAACTTAAAACAATTAATTTAAAAGAAGATTCCCCATTAGCCAATAGGATATAAGGACCTATTAGCCAATAGGAGCTCTTCACTTAAATTAAACCCATTGGACCCATTGAACCAATTGGATGCAACCAATTTCAACCCGGTTCAATCGAAAAAACATAAAAATAAACTAAATATGAAAATATAACTCCTAACCTACGACTCCCTATTCAAACCCTAAGTTTAGGGTTTCTTCTTCTTCTTCCTTCTTGGAGCTGCATCAACTCTCCCCGTCTTGAATATGAATGGATGGAGATCACAGAATGGTCTTCCAAATCAGGATCGAGTTGCTTGAGTTCATCTTCAGCGGATGGTGCAGTCTTATATGCGGACGGCAGCTCTTTGGAGGATGAAGAAGGTTGCCATGCTGGCTGGACAACAGCCTTTTGACATACCACATGAACACCTCGTAACTCATCATCATCAAGATAATTAGCCACATCATACTCATCATCAGGAGGGAGTGGGTGAATACAATTTGCGCCTTGGTCGTCGTCTTTACCTTGAACTTCTTCCTTTTCAGCCACGTTGATGGGCTTCTTCTTATGTGGGCAGTCCCTAGCAATGTGCCCTTTGTCTTGACAGTAGTAACAAGTGAAGGGGTCATTTCGGCCCATAGGAGCCTTGCCCTTGTCATCCACACGTGGGGGAACAGCAGGGCGAGGGGTGTTACTTGTAGAGGAACCTTGTTTGGAGGTGCTATTGTTGATGTAGGCCGGCTTGGAAGTAGAACCCGGCTGTTTACATGAAGCTAGTAATTCCTCTGCCTTCAAGGCCTTCTCAAAACAATCGCGAACATCTACCACGTCAACCACTCCAATTGTCCTGTTGATCTCACTTGATAGATTCAATCTGAACCTGGAAAGCATTTGGATGCCTTCCTCCCTAATGCCCGTGCGGGAAGAAAGGGCATTGAATTACCTCATGTACTCAGTTACAGTCATGGTTCCTTGACGGAGGGAGTTGAATTTATCCTGCATTTGAGACCTGAAGTGCCTTGGTAAGTATTGCTTGCTCAGGTCATATTTCATGTCTTCCCAAGTGCGGGGTGCAGTACCATTAAAGTCCATCTCTCTTTCCGCAGTTCTCCACCACTCACGTGCAGGTCCGACAAGCTTAGCACGGACTAACTTCATTTTCCCTTCTTCAGATAGATCATACCAGTCGAAATAATCTTCTATTGCAGCAAACCAATCATAAAATACTTGGGGGTTAGAGTTACCATCGAATTCTTTCAGCTCAAGCTTTACCTTTTGGTTGCCTGTATGTCATCGATTAGTACCCTGGTCTCCAGTGAAGTAGGACCTCATATATTCTTCAAAAGTAGGCTGCCGACCTTTGTCTCTGTCCTGGTCTTCTCTATCTCTGTCTTTGTAGCCTTGGTGGTGATCTCTGTGTTCCCGAGAAGGCTCACGGGCATATCTAGGTCTGTCCCGACGATCTCTATAATCATCTCTATCATCTCGATCAGTCCTGAATCTGTCCCTGTGACCTATATGTCCAGCTCTATAACCCCTGTAGTCATCTCTAGGGCTCCCATCTCTGTTAGGCAGTCTCTGTACCACTGAATGGGGTTGGTACCTGTCCTCTTCTGTGGGTACATTGCTGTCCCCATTAGCTGTAAGCTGCCTATGTTCAATTACTTGCAGCCTTTCAGCCATAGCTCTCTGTTCAACCCTAAGGTCTTCAAACAAGGTCTTCTGGTCTACAGTAAATTTTCTGAACATCTCTAGCATGGCTGCCATAGGGTCGGCTGGTTGTGGCAGCACCGGATTGCCATGTTCATCCATGGCTCTGATACCAAGTTAATGTAGTCCTAGAATAGGAGATTATTCTACTAGGAGCCAATTGAAATCAAGCTTGGGTCAAGCCTGCTGTTTAGGACTGAGTAGGGGCTGTTTTAGGGCAAAATTAGGGTTTAGGATGGGAATTTGGGAATGGGGTTTATAGGGTTTTAATCTGCAGGTTTAGAGGGTCATAATGGTATAAAAATATCTGAATTTGAATAAGTTTTAAAATCCTGCAGAAATTAGGATTAGGGTTTCGGGTTTTTAAAATTAGGAAAATAGCCAAAACTAGGGTTTACGGTAGGATTTAGGGGCAGGGGTTAAGGTCGAGTGTTAGAGGGACTAGGGGGAAGGTTCGGTTGCAGCAGGGAGGTTTTCTGATGGTTGAATATGTCCCAGCAGAAAATTAGGGTTTAAAGGAGAAGAGGGATTTTAGGGTTTGGGGTTTCAATAGGGTTTTATAGAACTAGGGTTTTAAGAATCAAAACAGAAAATAAAAGAGGAATTGATTGGGGAAGAAGGAAGGCTAAAACAGAAAATTAAATCTCAACTCACCATAGGATTCCACAGGCAGTAAATTGAGGGATGAAGGATGAAATCACCTTCGAAGAGAGACCCTCCCAGCCGTCATGGCGTAAGGAGTCGCAGGATTCCACCCATCCTTCCACCTTGATAAGCCCATAAGGATGCAACACACTCACGTGCAAGGAGCAGCAAACAGCCACGAAAATCTGTATTTTTAAATTCAAATCTGTTGTGGGGGAGTCTCCCACGATATTCTTATTTATAATAAAGCCTAAGGCCAAATCCTATTACAACTTAAAGGCCTCTCCTTCGCAAAATCGTGGAAGGGAGAGGTTTAAATCTAATTGGACTAATTTAAAACTTAAAATGTTCTAACTACCCCTACTTAACTTAAATTAAAAGACTCTTAACTTAAAACAATTAATTTAAAAGAAGATTCCCCATTAGCCAATAGGATATAAGAACCTATTAGCCAATAGTAGTTCTTCACTTAAATTAAACCCATTGGACCCATTGAACCAATTGGATGCAACCAATTTCAACCCGGTTCAATCTAAAAAACATAAAAATAAATTAAGTATGAAAATATAACTCCTAACCTACGACTCCCTATTCAAACCCTAAGTTCAGAGTTTCTTCTTCTTCTTCTTCCTTCTTGGAGCTGCATCAACTGTTGAATGATTGAACCAATCCCAATCACACAGCCTTCAACCTAATCGCAAGTTAAAGTGCTTATTGCGCAAGCATAGAACCTGGTAGACTTTGGTGTGTCCATGAACTTAGCTGTAATGAAATATAAGCTGGAATGACCGTCAGAATCTGCCAAATGCTCCTTGAGCCCTATGCGATACCCAAACAAAAAATTAAGTACTTTAACCCTATGCAATATCCAAGTTGGAATTAGGATTGCATTGATGCGAGGGTCTCAACTCCAGCCCAAATTCACCTAAATGTCGTATTAGATTTTTCAGCCTGATTAAGCAAAACAGTATGTTGGTTTGAGGTTTAACAAGAGTGAAGACATGCCATTATTTCTGTCCCATAGAAAGGAAATTAGTAGTGTTGGAAACTATGGAATGCTGTGGAAATATTATTGATATTCTGGAATATATGGATGTGGAAAGTTTAGGAAACATTAAAAGGTGCGACTTAATCTAGGGAATGATGGAATAGACATGGGAACAACTCATTATACCTATACTTCACTAATCAATCATTTGAATAAAGGAAAAAAATAAAAGGAGATTTTATAGCTATTGGTCCATTTTGATGATTATATTTGAAGCCAGCAAGGGCGAACCGAAATTACACCAAGATTTTAAATGGATCTAGTTGGCAATACAATTTGGCCCAAGAGGTTGCGTTTTTATGGCAGATGTTATGTATGTTATTAACTTATTTGGAACAGAGAAGCAGGGTATTATTTGAATACAAGTCAAGAGAAACATCAAAAATCTGTTCAGTCATTTGGCTCTTGTGGTTATGATTGGTCATGTTCTTAAAAACACTTGACAGATGATATATAAAAGCCAATTGAAGTTTTCAATATTATAGAAAGTAGGAGTCACCAATCAAATGAAGCCAAACAGTCTCGTATGCATCCACTTTAGTAGTATGTTCAACATTTGCAATCTGATTGTTAATTGAATCCTGAACAAGCATGCCTGTGCCATTTTTTTACCCCAGTTTCTGCCACATGGGCAATTCTGTTTGGACTGAAATTTCATAGTTTGATAGAGGGCAGTAGGACCTACCTATGACCTCAACAGTGTGCTAGCGGTAGCACAACAATCTCTGTGCTATAGCCTTATGTTCTTTAAGGTAGTAGCCATCAGCATTAGGTATTGGTCCCTCTGTGCATGATAAACCTGGCAAGCATTAGCGTATAGATCTCTACAAGTCCTAAGCCTGAAACACAAAACCTTGACAAGGATTAAGTATCTAGCTACTCTCTTAAATTTGAAACAATGATATAGCATATCTACTTCTGCTATTGGCTTGGTCGTCTAAACCATTCTTTAAGTACAGTTATGTGGCTTGTTTGCAGGATGCAGAAAATTCAGCCTTTGCTAGAGATTTTACGGCCGAAATTTGTTCTGGTAATCCAATCTAACATCTCGATGTTAACTGTGGAGATATAACCTTACTTTATTGTAAAGGCCTAATTGGAGCTTGCCTTCTTTCGCTTTTCTATTTAGTCTTTCAATTCAATAATATAAATGTTTTTTCTTTTAAATTCTTATTGCAGTTCCCTGAGGATTTGAAACAGAACATTGCCATCAAGATGAATTCATGTTCATTCATTCACTACTCAGAAAATGAAGTTGTATGTGTTCCAACAGTGATGGAAGATTTTAAAGTTGATTTGGATATAGACTTGGCAAACCAGAGAAGAATAATGAAACAGGAAAACATGGCAATTGCAAGATTGAAGGGGCAACTACATGTAAATCACGGGAAATATTTCTTGATCTCTAAAAGGGAAGTGATTGATTTTTCACAAAGTCAAATGCTCCAGAAATGTTGTACCGCTTTAGAAAAAAGAACATTCCTGCAATGGGGTCTGCTTAATCCAGATCTTGTATTACTAGCCTTGCAGGAAAGGGGCATTGCTGGGTTGGTGGATGAAGACAGAAATGCTGGAGAACATAATACATGTTTTCTACGCATCTATGAGCCCAAGAATGCTTTGATAGAAATTAGTCCAACACAGACTGTTATCAGTACAGCCGATGAGACTTTGGCATCTACTCTTTTTAAAACCATAAACAATTTTTTGGATACCATTAAGTAGATTGGGAGTTCATACTGTGGATTTTTGCTTCTACTGTTGCTTCACTCTATTTTGATACGCAGGACATCAAGTTCGATAATGAAACTAGTATCATAATATTCAGAGGAGAGGTGGGATTCACCCCTTTTGAATCTTTCACAAAGGTCAGTGAGTGAGGTATAAGGAATGTGATAATGTCTCAGCTCCTAACTTCTGAATCTTCTATACTTTCATCTTAGAGATTACTTAATCCAGGATTGGTAGTAAGATGGTGAAGGACGTCCTTGTTACTGACGCCCCTACCGTTGTTTGGTATTTTCATTTTGGCTCTGTTTGTTTTCCTGTAAAATATTATATTTAAACCTTTCACTTGGAAATTTACATGGAAAATTTTACAAGTTGAAAAATTTTCCCTTGTTTTTTTTTTGAGTACAAGATAAAATATAATGTAAAATGTCATTGTAATATTCTCCAATGCTTGTTTGTCACTTATTCTACATTGTAAAATCATTTTAATAATGGACTGTCTAAATGACTCTATATGACTCCTCTATAGTTGTATTCAACTTGACACTTTCCTTTGATTGCATTCGTATTTACACCGCTCAATGGAAATTTTTTCGGAATTGTAACTTGGTTAAAACATTATGGCATTTTCATTCTAGAATAGGCAGTTATTTTTTTCCCCTTTCTATTGAATATAAATACTTTGTTAATTGTATAAAGGTCAGCTTTGCCGATGATGTTAAATAATGATTTCTGTGTGGCTTGGATATTCTTGGCACTTCTACTTCCAATTTGGGATCACAAAGCGGCATTAGCATTCCTTTGAACCAGGACTGTCCTCGTGTCATGGCTCCAAAGTGCTCTTCAACGAAAGGGAGACCTAATAAATCTCGTATTACGTTAGCCGTAGAGAATATCACCAATAGAAGGGCTTATAATATCAACAGCAGAAGGGCTTATAATATCATCAACAGAAGGGCTTATCGTTGTTTGGGTTGCAATAGTATAGGACACAATGTGGCGTCATGTCCTATGGTGAGGGTCTTTATCTTTATTCTTTTCATGTTATTGGTAATTAATTATAACAATTTTTCAATTTATTTTTTGTCACTAATATTGAAAAAAATACTCCTCACAATCTGTTAGGTTAATGCACGTAGGGCAGATGCTAATACCCAGCTACTCGATTAACCGATGCAAATAGATTTGAATAGTAATACTCTGTTTTCGCATAACAAGTTTTTCATAATTGTTTGGATACGTCATGTCTTAATAGCCTAACAAGCCTTTGATTTTTTGTGCAGATCCTCCCAGTAATGAATGGTACCACTCGAGTCTACCTGCATAGATCACAAAGGTATTTTGTGTGTGGATATGAAGTTGAGGGTCGTGACCTTCGAATCGATACCTATTTCAGCATATGTTCATTTTTTATTCGAACGAGACCGGGTGGGTCGTTTGGGGTTATTTGGGGGCATTTCTGTATTTTTTTGGGTTTGGGATGTTCATAAAAGTGTCCTTATCTCTAATTAGAAGTGTGGATGCAATGTTGAAGGTCGTGACCTTCGAATAGATACCTATTTCGACATATGTTCATTTACGGTTTAAACCGGATCGGGTTGGTCATTTGGGGGCATTTTTGTACTTTTTTAGGTTTGGGATGTTCTAAAAAATGTCCTTATCTCTTATTAGACGTGTGGATAAGATGTTGATGGTCGTGACCTTCGAATCGATACCTAATTCGACATATGTTTATTTTCGGTTTAAACCAGGCCGGGTGGGTCGTTTGGGGTTATTTGGGGGCATTTCTGTACTTTTTGGGGTTTGGAATGTTCTAAAATGTGTCATCATCTCTTATTAGATGTGTGGATGCGATGTTGAGGGTCCTGACCTTCGAATCGATACCTATTTCTATATATGTTTATTTTTTATTTAAATCGGACCGAGTGGGACGTTTGGGGTTATTTGGGGGCATTTCTATACTTTTTTGGATTCGAGATGTTCTAAAATGTGTCTTTATCTCTTATAACACGTGTGGATATGAAGTTGAGAGTCGTGACCTTCGTGTCGATACCAATTTTGACAAATGTTCATTTTCGATTTAAACCATACTAGGTGGGTCTTTTGGGGTTATTTGGGGGCATTTCTGTACTTTTTTGGGTTTGTGATGTTCTAAAAAGTTTCTTTTTCTCTTAATAGACGTGTGGATGCAATGTTGAATGTCGTGACCTTTAAGGTCTTGATACCTATTTCGACATATGTTCATTTGCGATTGAAGCCACATTAGGTGGGTCATTTGGGGTTATTTGTGGGTATTTCTGTACTTTTTTGGGTTTGGGATGTTCCAAAAAGTTTCCTTATCTCTTATTAGACATGTGGATGCAATGTTGAGGGTCGTGACCTTCGAATCGTTACCTATTTCGACATATGTTCATTTGCGATTTAAACTAGATCGGGTGGGTTGTTTGGGATTATTTGGAGGCATTTTTATACTTTTTTGGGTTTGGGATATTCTAAGAAGTGTCCTTATATCTTATTAGACGTGTGGATGCGATGTTGAAGGTCATTGTTGGAGAATTCTAGCCCCACCTCCATAAGTGTTTTGATGATAACAAACATGTAGACAAGGTTGTGTGTGCCTCTATGACAACTGGAAAATAAGATGAGAAAATTGAAGACACAAAGTAAGAGAAGGTAATAAGGAGAAGTTCAAGAACCAACCATTCAAGATCAAGACCATGAAGGCATGACAAAGCTTGACAAGCGTAGAAGACAACAAAAGAGCTTTTGATGGTTGGAGAATGACATATGATGCAAGGAAGACAAAGATGCTCGTGTGCACTCTTAGAACGCTCATTGCATACTTGTACTTGCATGTGCATAACTTAAATTAATAAGCATTTGCATCACTTAGAGACCTTAGGAGGTTATAAATGAACCCCTCCATGACCCTTAAATATGACCAAATTGGTTGGGAAAAGACCCTGACCAATCCCCTTAGTCAAACGGTCGGAATCAAGTCTTGACTGTGACCCGGTCTGAGCATCCAATCGACCGGATCTTAGTACATGCATAGACCGGATTGGACAGAAGCTTCATGGGTAACTTCCCATAGATGATCCGGTCGACCGGATCAAGTGGGACGATGATCCGATCGACCGGACATCGATCGGATGCCCTGTTTGCCTCCAATGGCTAGTTTTTAACGGTTATATTCTCCAACGGCTAGGATTCGGTCTACCGTATTGGTGAAAAATAGATCCGTTAGAGCAAATTTTGCACATGTTCTTTAGGCCATTAATGAGCCTATAAATAGAGAACTTGTCAGTCCTTTTCACCTATCCATTATAGTCCAAAATCTTACTTTTGAGAAAGGTGAAAAATGATAATTGCTCTCATAATTGAAGTCTTGTCCGCATCGATCAAGACTTGACTTTAAAGCTTTAAATGACCTTCCCAAGCTCATTCAAGGAATTAATTCTAAAAGAAGGTCTGCATTGTGCAAGCATATACATTCGCATCATTTGGCACTTGTAAAGAGTGCACATCACACTCCTTGCTTAGGTATTTCTACCTTATTTCTTTTTGTATTTAGTTTATACTTTTAAGTTTACATTGGCCTAGAGTGTACTTAGGCATTGCAAGGATCCTCTTATCCTTAAAAGATTTCGGATTCTCTTATCCTTAAAAGATTGGGATCCTCTTATCCCGTGTAAAAAGATTGTAAAAGTGTTCTTTCCACTTACTGTACTGAAAGGAAGAAACTAGTGAATTCTCTCAAGGTTGAGAGGAGTGGACGTAGGCTAAGTTTAGTCGAACCACTATAAAATCTTTTTGTCCTCTATTTGTGTACTCTCTTTTTCTCTATCTTATTTAATTTTTTAAAAATTTAAAAAGGACATAAATTCACTAGTGATAACCTATTCATCCCCCTCTAGGTTATCCAATAAGTGGTATCAAAGAAGGAGCTCATTTTGATTGAGATTAAGATCAATGCAATCTAAGTATACCAATCCTCTTGAGGGACTAAATGTATCTAGACCTCCCTTGTTCAATGGAGATAATTTTCCTTATTGGAAAATTAAATTTTGAAACTTCACATGTGCACATAATCTTGAAGTTTGGCATGTTATTGAAAATGAACCTTATTCCTTTACTACGATTGTAGATGGTGAAAGTGTGCCTAAGGAAACCTCTGAATTAACTCTGACTGAAAATGAGAAAATTCAGTTTAATTTTGAGGCTATCACCTTTCTACAATATGCCTTGATCGATTCTAAATTTAATAAGATAGCCATATGTGAAACGGCTAATGAGATTTGGGATACACTTGTGGTTTCATATGGGGGAACCTCACAAGTAAAGGAATCCAAGATTGATAAACTTATGCATGAATATGAATTATTTAAAATATTAAAAAATGAGAGTATTTCAAGCATGTTTTTACGTTTTACTAACATTACCAACAAGTTGAAGGGACTGGGTAAAACATACACCAAGTTCGAGAATGTAAAAAAAATTCTTAGGTCATTTCCCCCTAAGTGGAGACCAAAAGTAACAGCCATTAAGGAAGCAAAGGACCTCGATAAAGTTAGCCTAGACGAATCGCTTGGATCTCTTCTTACTCACGAAGTCGAATTGAATGATGATGAAAGATGGTCGAAAGTGAAAGAACCAAAGAAGAAGTCTATAGCTCTGAAGACCACAAATGTTTTTGATGAAGAGAGCAATGAAGAAGAGGATGTCACTTTCTCAGAAAAAGAAATGTCCCTTATCACAAAGAAATTCCAGAAATTCCTCAAGAAGAAAGGTGGAAAATACTTCAATAAGGGACAAGTAAGCAAAGGTAAAAATCTAACCAAAGATAAAACGCCTCTTTTCAAGAAAGATATTGTTTGCTATGACTGCAAAATGCCCGGACACTTAAGAACTGAATGCCCAAAAGGACAAGATAAGAAGAAAGCATATGCCGATGAAATTTCATGGGATTCAAATGAAGAAGAAGTGGTGGGAGATTCTGATGAAGAAGTAACAAATCTAGCTCTTATGGCAACAGAAGAAGACATTGAGGTAAGTTCAGCCTATCTAACTTCAAATTCTAAAAATAGTGATTCAATTGAAGAGATAGATACGGATGACATAGATGAAGATGATATTGAAAAGGGATTTGAAGCTCTCTATGAGGCAAGTCGTAAGCTTGAAGCTTCAAACTCCTTTTTAGAAAAAGAAGTAATAGAATTAAATAATAAATCGATGACCTACGTATCTATGTTGCCCAACTTGAAGGAGAAAATGGGAGATTGACGTCGGCCTTGCTAACCTTCACCAAGGGTCAAAAATCTTTAGACACTTTTCTTGGTACCCCTCAAAAGCCACCACAAGACAAAGAAGGTTTAGGCTATAATGGGAAAAACCCATACCATGCCAAAGGTAAAGAAAAAGTGGTAGAGGGAAGAACATACCAAGATCAAACGTCAACTTCTCATGTTCCCCTTTCAAGGAATCAAGGATATAGAAATCAAGAGCATAGAAATCAAAGGTATAGAAATCAACATCATCATGCATTTCAATATACCTCTCAAAGAAGGAATAGACCTCAAAGGGAATATGTATCTCAAAGACCACAAGGTCAATATTATAGGCCATATGCTCCATACTCAGTGGAAAGAAGCTATAGACCTCAACCAAACCATAACTCATATAGACCTTATGACCATCAAAGATTCCAAAGAGATAGAAGGACTCAAAACTCCTTCAATAGCCAAAGACCACAAAGGCAGAAAAGGGCACCATCTCCATTTGACATTTGTGACCCTAGGTACCAATGACCTAAGAACTATGTTCTAGACACAAACTATAGTCCTAATTACAAGATAGTTTGGGTACCTAACGAATCTCTCAACTTTAACAACAATGGACCCATGAGATTATGGGGACCAATGCATGTGTAAACTTTGTTTTGTAGGTATGCTTGAAGAGCAAAGGGCAAGTAGAATGGTATATCGACAATGGATGCTCCAAGCATATGACGGCAAATATGAAGTTATTCACAAAGTTGAGAAAGTATGATGGAGGATGGGTAACTTTTGGAGATAATAGCAAATGAAAGATAATTGGCATTGGAAACATCAATATCGGAGGTACTACCATCTCAAACGTCTATCTGATAAACAAACTTGCCTACAACCTACTCAGTGTAAGTCAACTATGTAGTGTTGGATATAAAGTAAGTTTTGATGTTTCACATTGCTTAGTTATGGATACAAATAATAAAGTAGTATTGAAAGGAACTAGAAATAGCAATATATATACTTGTATCATTGATGAAGCTAGTTCTAGCAATACTTGCTTAGTTTCCTATGAAGATTCAAATGTTTGGCATAAAAAACTTGGGCATATAAATATCAAATTGATTCAATCAATAGCTTCCAAGGATCTTGTCCGAAACTTACCTAAACTAAAGTTTGACAAGAATCATTTTTGTGATGCATGCCAAAAGAGTAAACAAGTTAAGGTTTCTCACAAATCTAATAACATAGTTTCAACTTCTAGACCACTTGAACTTCTCCATTTAGATCTTTTTGGCCCTATCCCTACTCCAAGCTTGAGTGAAAAAGTATACACTTTTGTCATTGTTGATGATTATTCTAGATATACTTGGACTTCTTTTCTTAGACATAAAAATGAGGGTTTCGATGAATTTTCAAAACTGTGTAAGAAAATCCAAAACCAAAAGGGCTATTTGGTCACCACAATAAGAAGTGATCATGGTGGTGAGTTTGACAACTCAAACCAGTTTGGGAAATACTGTGATGATGAAGGCATCACTCATAATTTTTCTGCTCCTAGAATGCCCCAATCCAATGAAGTTGTTGAAAGAAAAAATAGATCTCTTCAAGAGACTGCCCCGGACTATGCTTAATGAATATTCCCTACCTAAATATTTCTGGGCTGAAGCTGTGAATACTGCTTGTTATGTTTTAAACAGTGTTTTGATTCGAAAGATCCTATCCAAAACACCTTATGAGTTATATCTTGAAAAGAAACCCAAAGTAGATTATTTTCAGATTTTTGGTTGTAAATGTTTCATTTTGAATACTAAAGACTCCAAAAGAAAATTTGATGAAAAATCAGATGAAGGCATTTTTCTTGGGTACTCTAGCAATAGTCGTGCATATAGAGTATTCAACAAAAATACCCTTAGTAGTGGAGGAATCTATAAACATTAGATTTGATATTTCTACTCCAAAAGAAAAGTATAAACCTCTAGTTGATGATGATGACGATGTTATATCCGAAATCTCAAAAAGAGTTTAGACTACCTCTTTAAATGAGAATAATTCTCTTCTAGACACATTAAATGAAGACTCATTAGAACTTCCTAAAGAAGTTAGACCAGTAAGAAATCATCCATTAGAACAAGTTATTGGTGATTTAGAATCAGGTGTTCAAACTAGGTCTAAACTTCAAAACACTTGCAATTTTTTTGCATTTTTATCCATGGTAGAGCTTAAGAACATAAAAGAAGCCTTGATGGATAATGATTGGATTTTGGCCATGCAAGAAGAACTTCATCAATTCAAAAGAAATATTGGTTGGGAGCTCGTGCCTAAACCCAAGAATAAATTCATAATTGGAACAAAATGGGTATTCAGAAATAAATTGGATGAAAATGGTATTGTGGTAAGAAATAAAGCTAGACTAGATTAGAAGCCATTAGAATGCTCCTAGCTTTTGCTTGTCATAAAAATTTTAAACTTTTTCAAATGGATGTGAAAAGTGCTTTCTTGAATGGGTTTATTGAAGAAGAAGTGTATATATCTCAACCTCCTGGTTTTGAAAATTCTTCTCACCCTGATCATGTTTTAAGATTAAAGAAGGCTTTATATGGACTTAAACAGGCACCAAGAGCATGGTATGACATATTGAAGACATTTTTGATAGAAAATGCTTATACCATTGGTAAGATATATCACATTATTTGTTAAACGTAAGGGCTTTAATTTGATTATAATGCAAATATATGTAGATGATATTATATTTGGTGCTACTGATGATTCACTATGTATTGACTTTAGTAATTGCATGAAAAGTGAGTTTGAAATGAGTTTAATGGGTGAACTCAATTTCTTTTTAGGCCTTCAGATCAAACAAACTGAAAATGGGATTTTCATCAATCGATCTAAATATATCAAAGAGTTGCTAAAGAAATTTGATATTAATTCCCAAAAGGCCTCTAACACTCCAACTCCAATGAGTACCTCTATAACTCTCTCAAAAGATGAGAGTGAAACCCTTGTTGATCCTACTCGTTATCGAGGTATGATTGGAAGTTTGTTATATTTAACTGCTAGTAGACCTGACATCATGTTTAGTGTTTGTGCATGTGCTAGATTTCAAGCTAGTCCAATGCAATCACATATTAGTGCAGTTAAAAGAATCTTTAAATATTTAAAAGGAACAATTAATATAGGATTATGGTATCCAATGCAAAATAATTTTGAATTACTTAGCTTCTCTGATGCTGATTTTGCTGGTGGTCATGTTGATCATAAGAACACGAGTGGTACTTGTCACTTTCTTGGATCTTGTTTGGTTTCTTGGTTCAGCAAAAAGCAAAACTGTGTGGCACTCTCAACCACCGAAGTTGAATATATTGCAGCAGGTGTTGTGCCCAAATTCTTTAGATGCGTCAGACTCTTCAAGATTATGGACTACAATTCAATCCTTCCAAAATATTCTGCGATAGCACTAGCGCCATCAATCTAAGTAAAAACCCTATTCTTCACTCAAGAGCAAAACATATAGATGTTCGCCATCATTTTCTTCGAGACACTGTCCAAAAGGGAGAAGTTGTACTTGAACACATCGAAACTGAGAAACAAGTTGCGGATATCTTCATCAAACCTCTGTCCGAAGAACGATTCTGCAATCTTCGACGGGAATTAGGTATGTGTAATCCTTTTGAATGAGAAAAATCCCCTGAGCCTACCCCCAATCGACTTTACAATCCAAATCTAGGGCTGACCGGTTTAAGAAGCATTTTGAAGTCATTGACCATCCGATCGATCGGATCGCTGAAAATGGTCTTTTTAAGCAAAATCGAGACTCAAATGGCTCATTTCTAACTTTCTAAAACCCATCTCTCTTCTCTCCAAAACCTCTCTTCTGAGTTTCTAGGGCAAAATCTTGCCAAATCCTTAAAGATTTTTATCTTTTTGGTGATCCAAACTCATTTTCACCATCAAATCTCTTAGTTTTTCCTCTTCTTCTCTCAAAAACTTTTCAAATCCCTCTTTCTCCAAAACCCTTGCTCTCTATGGCTTCCAAAGGAGAACCCTCAAAGAAGAGAAAGACGGTTGCTTCAAAGAAGGATCAATATGATGGGACTTTGTTCATCTCGAAGGAGACCTCGATTTGGTGGAAGCAATTCCAACTCAAGAAACTCATTAGGAAAATGCTAGTAAGTATCACTGAACTCAACAATATTCTCCCTAGTGAAATCAATACATTTTTTGAAATGTTGGGTTGGGATTCCATTCTTTATCTCCAAGAGAAAGCCTATACTAGGCTAGTGCAACTGTTCTATTGCAATCTCCAAGTAGTTGGAGTTGAAGGAGACTATACCATCACTTCTCTTGTTAAGGGAAAACATATCTCTTTTAACATTGTGGAGCTTGCTCAGATTATTGGGGTAGATGACTCTAGAGAACAAAAGTATCTCCGTACCAAGACTTCCCGTACAGGATTTATGGATGTTGATGAGGTGTATGGTTCAATTTTCAAGAATTATTTGGGAGAAACCAAGGGCCTTACTTCTATTCATCTTGGAGATATTCCTAGGGTAGTCAATTTAATTTTGACCTATAATATCCTCCCTCTTGGTGGGCATAGAGATGTAGTTACCCGCTTCCAGGCATATCTCATTTGGTGCATTGCTAATACTCACCAAATTTGTCTTCCCTATGTGATTATGAAAACTATGGAATTGGCTGCTGAAAGGGACTCTAAGGCAAGCCTCCCCTACAGTAGGTTCCTAACAGTTATCTTCAAACATTTTGAGGTTGATCTATCTGATGAAGTTCCAACTTCAAATCCTTCTGCAATTGATTCTTCCTCCTTGAAGAAGATGGGCATTCCTACTAGTGGATCCGATGTTCCTCCTCCTCCTGCTGGTCTCCAAGCCAGGCGCAAGCAAGCCTCTTCATCTGTTATTGATAGTGATGCTTCTGATGAGGATGATAGTGAGGTTGATGATTATGTGTCCAGGGCCAAATTTACTGCTTACCAGGAGAAGCTTGGCTCCCGTCTGCAGGGATTTGATGATCAATCTGCAGCTCTTCAAGGTGACAACAAGGAGATTTTGGCACAGCTTAGGATCCTCACTCAGCATTTCCATATTTCTCCTCCTCCAGATGCTTAGTTTGAATTATTTATGCCTATCTTAAAGATATTTTGGGTTGTAATATTTTAATGACTTTTCAGTATTGCACTTCTCTAGGGGGAGAGTGCTTTTATTTCGGACCATGTGGTTTAAAACTTTACAACTTTGTGCTTTCCCTGCTTTGAATTTTTATTCCAATATGGTTGACTTATCTATTAGTTGCAATACTTCGATTTTGCATATGACTCACTATTGCAGGGGGAGCCTTCTCAATCCTTTTTGTTGTTGACAAAGGGGGAGAAGATATATGATGATTTGGTGATTTGGACTTATATATATTTTGACTTTTATAAGTTGGTTGGACTTTGGAATATATAATCATGTGCATAGTTTAATTTATTTGATCTTATACTTTGCATTTTATTTGGTTGCTTGGTCACTATACTTGCTATATATATTACTACCAAATCATATGTTTGTCATCATCAAAAAGGGGAAGATTGTTGGGGAATTCTAGCCCCACCTCCATAAATGTTTTGATGAAAACAAACATGTAGACAAGGTTGTGTGTGTGGTCTTGTGTGTGTCTCTATGACAACAGGAAAATAAGATGAGGAACTTGAAGACACAAAGTAAGAGAAGGTAATAAAGAGAAGTTCAAGAACTAACCATTGAAGATCAAGACCATGAAGGCATGACAAAGCTTGACAAGAGTAGAAGACAACAAAAGAGATTTTGAAGGTTGAAGAATGACATGTGAAGCAAGGAAGACAAAGATGCTCGTGTGCACTCTTAGAACACTCATTGCATACTTGTACTTGCATGTGCATAACTTAAATTAATAATTACTTGCATCCCTTAGAGACCTTAGGAGGTTATAAGTGAACCCCTCCATGACCCTTAAATATGACCAAATTGGTTGGGAACAGACCCGGACCAATCCTCTCAGTCAAACGGTCGGAATCAAGTCTTGACTGTGATCCTGTCTGAGCATCCGATCGATCGGATCTCAGTACATGCATAGATCGGATTGGGCAGAAGCTTCATGGGTACGTTCTTATAGATGATCTGGTCGACCCGATCAAGTGGGACGATGATCTGATCGACCGAACATTGATTGGATGCCTTGCTTGCCTCCAACGGCTAGTTTTTAATCGTTATATTCTCCAACTGCTAGGATTCGATCGACCGGATCAATCTTCAGGTCGACCAGATTGGTGAAAAATAGATCCGTTAGAGCACATTTTACACATGTTCTTTAGGCCATTAATGAGCTTATAAATAGAGAACTTGTCAGTCCTTTTGACCTATCCATTACAGTCCAAAATCCTACTTTTGAGAAAGGTGAAAAGTGATAATTGCTCTCATAATTGAAGTCTTATCCGCATTGATCAAGAGTTGACTACAAAGCTTTAAAGGACCTTCCCAAGCTCATTCAAGGAATTAATTCTAAAAAAAGGTCTGCATTGTGCAAGCATACATTCACATCATTTGGCACTTACAAGGAGTATACATCACACTCCTTGCTTAGGTATTTCTATCTTATTTTTTTTTGTATTTAGTTTATACTTTTAAGTTTACAAAGCATTGTTTGCATTGGCCTAGACTGTACTTAGGCATTGCAAGGATCCTCTTATCCTTAAAAGATTTCAGATTCTCTTATCCTTAAAAGATTAGGATCCTCTTATCTCGTGTAAAAAGATTGTAAAGATGTTCTTCCCACCTACTGTACTGAAAGGAAGAAACTAGTGAATTCTCTCAAGGTTGAGAGGAGTGGACATAGGCTAAGTTTAGCCGAACCACTATAAATTCTTTGTGTCCTCTATTTGCACACTCTCTTTTTCTCTATTTTATTTAATTTTTTTAAAAATTTTAAAAGGACATAAATTCACTAGTGATAACCTAGTCACCCCCTCTAGGTTATCCAACAGTCGTGACCTTCAAATCGATGCCTAATTTGACCAATGTTTAATTTTGGTTAAAACCAGACCAGGTTGTTGTTTTGGGTTATTTGGGGGCATTTCTATACTTTTTGAGGTTTAGAATGTTCTAAAACGTGTCCTCATCTCGTATCAGACATATGATGCGATGTGGATGGTCTTGACCTTTGAATCGATACCTATTTCAACATATGTTCATTTTCAGTTTAAACCAGACAGGGTTGGATGTTTGGGGTTATTTGGCTGCATTTTTGTACTTTTTTGGGTTCGAGATGTTCTAAAATGTGTCCTTATCTCTTATTACACGTGTGGATATGAAGTTGAGGGTCGTGACCTTCGTATCGATACCAATGTTGACAAATGTTCATTTTCGGTTTAAACCAGACCAGGTGGGTCGTTTGGGGTTATTTGGGGGCATTTTTATACTTTTTTGGGTTTGGGTTGTTTTAAAATGTGTCCTTATCTCTTATTAGATGTGTGGATGCGATGTTGAGGGTCGTGACCTTCGAATGGATACCTATTTCGGCATATGTTCATTTTCATTTTAAACAAGATCAGGTGGGTCGTTTGGGGTTATTTGGGGGCTTTACTGTACTTTTTTGGGTTTGGGATGTTCTAAAAAGTATCCTTATCTCTTATTAGATGTGTGGATACGATGTTGAGGGTCATGACTTTCGAATAGATACCTATTTCGACATATATTTATTTACGGTTTAAACCAGACCAGGTGGGTCGTTTGGGGTTATTTGGGAGCATTTCTGTACTTTTTTGGGTTTGGGATGTTCTAAAATGTGTCCTTATCTCTTATTACACGTGTGGATATGAAGTTGAGGGTCGTGACCTTCGAATCGATACCTATTTCAGCATATGTTCATTTTCGGTTCGAAGGAGATCGAGTGGATCATTTAGGGTTATTTGGGGGCATTTCTGTATTTTTTTGGGATTGGGATGTTTTAAAAAGTGTCCTTATCTCTTATTAGACGTGTGGATGCGATGTTGAGGGTTGTGGCCTTTGAATCAATACCTATTTTGACATATGTTCATTTTTGGTTAAAACCAGATTGGGTGGGTCGTTTGGGGTTATTCGAGGACATTTCTGTATTTTTTTTGTGTTTAGGATCTTCTAAAAAGTGTCCTTATCTCTTATTAGACGTGTGGATGCGATGTTGAGGGTCGTGACCTTCTAATCAATACCTATTATGACATATGTTCATTTTCGGTTTAAACAAGACTGGGTGGGTCATTTGGGGTTATTTGGGGGCATTTTGATACTTTTTTGGGTTTGGGATGTTCTTAAAAGTGTCCTTATCTCTTGTTAGACGTGTGGATACGATGATGAGGGTCGTGACCATCGAATAGATACCTATTTTGACATTTGTTCATTTGCGATTTAAACTAGACCGGGTTGGTCGTTTGGGGTTATTTAGGGGTATTTTTATACTTTTTTGGTTTGGGATGTTCTAAAAAGTGTCCTTATCTCTTATTAGATGTGTGGATACGATGTTGAAGGTCGTGACCTTCGAATCGATACCTAATTCAACATAAGTTTATTTTCGGTTTAAACCTGACCGGGTGGGTCGTTTGGGGTTATTTTGGGGCATTTCTGTAATTTTTGGGGTTCGAGATGTTCTAAAATGTGTCATTATCTCTTATTACATGTGTGGATATGAAGTTGAGGGTCGTGACCTTCGTATCGATACCAATTTCGACAAATGTTCATTTTCGGTTTAAACCACCCTGTCTGGTTTAAATCACAAATGAACATAAGTCGAAATAGGTATCGATTCGAAGGTTATCACCCTCAACTTCATATCCACACGTGTAACAGAGATAAGGACACATTTCAGAACATCCCAAACCCAAAAAAGTACAGAAATGCCCCCAAATAACCCAAAACGACCCACCCGATCTGGTTTAAATCGAAAATGAACATTCGTCGAAATTGGTGTCGATACGAAGGTCACGATCATCAACTTCATATCCACACCTGTAATAAGAGATAAGGACACATTTTAGAACATCCCAAACCCAAAAAAGTACAGAAATGCCCCCAAATAAGCCCAAACGACCCACTCGGTCTTGTTTAAACCGAAAATGAACATAAGTCGAAATAGGTAACGATTCCAAGGTCACGACCCTCAACATCGCTCCCACACGTCTAATAAGAGGTTAGGACACATTTTAGAACATCCCAAACCCAAAAAAGTACAAAAATGCCCTCAAATAACCCCAAATGACCCACCCGGTCTGTTTAGATAAAAAATGAACACTTGTCGAAATTGATATCGATACAAAGGTCACGACCCTCAACTTCATATCCACACATGTAATAAGAGGTAAGGACACATTTTGGAACATCCAAAACCCAAAAAAGTACTGAATGCCCCCAAACAACCCTAAATGACCCACCCTGTCTGGTTTAAATCGCAAATGAACATAAGTCAAAATAGGTATCGATTCGAAGGTTACGACCCTTGACATAGCATCCACACGTCTAATAAGGGATAAGGACACTTTTTGAAACACCCCAAACCCAAAAAAGTATAGAAATGCCCACAAACAATCCCAAACGACCCACCCCATCTGATTTAAATCGAAAATGAACATTCATCGAAATTGGTATCGATACGAAGGTCACGACCCTCAATTTCATATCCACACCTGTAATAAGAGATAAGGACACATTTTAGAACATCCCAAACCTAAAAAAGTACAGAAATGCCCCCGAATAACCCCAAACGACCCACCCGGTCTGGTTTAAACTGAAAATGAACATTTATCGAAATTGGTATCGATACGAAGGTCACGACCCTCAACTTCATATCCACATGTGTAATAAGAGATACGGACACATTTTAGAACATCCCAAACCCCAAAAAGTATTGAAATGCCCCCAAATAACCCAAAATGACCCACCCGATTTGGTTTAAATCGAAAATGAACATTTGTCTAAATTGGTATCGATACGAAGGTCACGACCCTCAACTTCATATCCACACATCTATGAAGAGAGAAGGAAACTTTTTAGAACATCCAAAACCCAAAAAAGTGTAGAAATGCCCGCAAATAACCCCAAACGACCCACCCGGTCTGGTTTAAACCGAAAATGAACATATGTCGAAATAGGTATCAATTCGAAGGTCACGACCCTAAACATCGCATCCACACATCTAATAAGCGATGAGGACACATTTTAGAATATCTCAAACCCAAAAAAGTACAGAAATGCCCCCAAATAACCCCAAACGACCCACCCGGTCTGGTTTAAACAAAAAATGAACATTTATCCAAATTGGTATCGATACGAAGGTCACGACCCTCAACTTCATACCCACATGTGTAATCAGAGATAAGGACACATTTTAGAACATCCCAAACCCAAAAAAGTATAGAAATGCCCCCAAATAACCCCAAACGACCCACTCGGTCTTGTTTAAACCGAAGATGAACATATGTCGAAATAGGAATCGATTCCAAGGTCACCAGCCTCAACATCGCATCCGCACATCTAATAAGAGATAGGGACACTTTTTAGAACATCCCAAACCCGAAAAGGTATGGAAATGCCGCCAAACAACCCACCCGATCAGGTTTAAACCGTAAATGAACATAAGTCGAAATAGGTGTCGATTCGAAGGTTACGACCCTCGACATCGCATCCACACATCTAAGAAGAGATAAGGACACTTTTTAGAACGTCCAAAACCCAAAAAACTACAAAAATGGCCAAATAACCCCAAACGACCCACCCGATCTGGTTTAAACCGAAAATGAACATTTGACTAAATTGGTTTCGATACGAAGGTCACGACCCTCAACTTCATATCCACATCTGTAATAAGAGATAAGGACACATTTTAGAACATCCCAAACCCAAAAAAGTACAGAAATGCCCCCAAATAAGCCCAAACGACCCACTCGGTCTTGTTTAAACCGAAAATGAACATAAGTCCAAATAGGTAACGATTCCAAGTTCACGACCCTCAACATCGCATCCACATGTCTAATAAGAGATAAGGACACTTTTAAGAACAGCCCAAACCCAAAAAAGTATTGAAATGTCCCCAATTAACCCTAAACGACCCACCCGATCTGGTTTAAACCCAAAATGAACATTCATCAAAATTGGCATCGATACGAAGGTCACGACCCACAACTTCATATCCACACCTGTAATCAGAGATAAGGACACATTTTAGAATATCCCAAACCCAAAAAAGTACAGAAATGCCCCCAAATAACCCCAAACGACCCACCCGATCTGGTTTAAATCGAAAATGAACATTCGTCGAAATTTGTATCGATACGAAGGTCACGATCCTCAACTTCATATCCACACCTATAATAAGAGATAAGGACATATTTTAGAACATCCCAAACCAAAAAAAGTATAGAAATGCCCCTAAATAACCCCAAACGATCAACCCAGTCTAGTTTAAATCGAAAATGAACATTTGACTAAATTGGTATCGATACGAACGTCACGACCCTCAACTTCATATCCAAATGTGTAATTAGAGATAAGGACACATTTTAGAACATCCCAAACCCAAAAAAGTATAGAAATGCCCTCAAATAACCCAAAACGACCCACTCGGTCTTGTTTAAACCGAAAATGAACATTTATCTAAATTGGTATCGATACGAAGGTCACGACCCTCAACTTCATATCCACACATCTATGAAGAGAGAAGGAAACTTTTTAAAACGTCCAAAACCCAAAAAACTAAAGAAATGCTCCCAAATAACCCCAAATGACCCACCCGGCCTGGTTTAAACAGAAAATGTACATATGTCAAAATAGGTATCAATTCGATGGTCACGACCCTTAACATCGCATCCACACATCTAATAAGCGATGAGGACACATTTTAGAACATCCCGAACCCAAAATAGTACCGAAATGCCCCCAAATAACCCCAAGCGACCACCCGGTCTGGTTTAAACCGAAAATGAACATTTATCAAAATTGGTATCGATACGAAGGTCACGACCCTGAACTTCATATCTACACGTGTAATAAGAAATAAGGACACATTTTAGAACATCCCAAACCCAAAAAAGTACAGAAATGGCCCCAAATAACCCCATACGACACACCCGGTCTGGTTTAAACCGAAAATAAACATTTGTCAAAATGGGTATCGATACGAAGGTCAAGACCCTCAACTTCATATCCAAACATGTAATAAGATATAAGGACACATTTTAGCACATCCCAAACCCAAAAAAGTACAGACATGCCCCCAAATAACCAAAAACGACCCACCCGATCTGGTTTAAACAAAAAATGAACATTAGTCGAAATTGGTATCAATGCGAAGGTCACGATCCTCAACTTCATATCCACACCTGTAATAAGAGATAAGGCCACATTTTAGAACATTCCAATCCCAAATAACCCAAAACGAGCCACCCGATTTGGATTAAACAAGAAATGAACATTAGTCGAAATTGGTATCAATACAAAGGTCACGAACCTCAACTTCATATCCACACGTGTAATAAGAGATAAGGACACATTGTAGAACATCCCAAACCCAAAAAAGTATAGAAATGCCCCCAAATAACTGCAAACGACCCACCCGATCTGGTTTAAATCGAAAATGAATATTTGTCTAAATTGGTATCGATACGAAGGTCACGAGCCTGAACTTCATATCCACACGTGTAATAAGAGATAAGGACACATTTTATAGCATCCCAAACCAAAAAAAGTACAGAAATGCCCCCAAATAACCCCAAACGACCCACTCGATCTTGTTTAAACCAAAATTGAACATTTGTCTAAAATGGTATCGATACGAAGGTCACGACCCACAACTTCATATCCATATGTGTATGAAGAGATAAGGACACTTTTTAGAGCGTCCAAAACCTAAAAAACTACTGAAATGGCCCCAAATAACCCCAAACGACCCACCCCGTCTGGTTTAAATCGAAAATGAATATATGTCGAAATTGGTATCGATTCGAAGGTCACGACCCTGAACTTCAAATCCACACCTGTAATAAGAGATAAGGACACATTTTAGAACATCCCAAACCCAAAAAAGTACAGAAATGCCCCCAATAACCCCAAACGACCAATTCGGTCTTATTTAAACCGAAAATGAACATATGTCGAAATAGGAACCGATTCCAAGGTCACCACCCTCAACATCGCATCCACACATCTAAGAAGAGATAAAGACACTTTTTAGAACGTCCAAAACCCAAAAAACTACAGAAATGCCCCTAAATTACCCCAAACGACCCACCCCGTTTGATTTAAATCGAAAATGAACATATGTCGAAATAGGTATCGATTCGAAGGTCACGACCTTCAACATCGCATCCACACGTCTAATAATAGATAAGAACACTTTTTAGAACATGCAAAATCCAAAAAAGTACAGAAATGCCCCAAATAACCCCAAACGACCCACCCGGTCCGGTTTAAATCGAAAATGAACATTTGTCCTAATTGGTATCGATCCGAAGGTCACGACCCTCAACTTTATATCTACACCTGTAATAAGAGATAAGGACACATTTTAGAACATCCCAAACCCAAAAAAGTATAGAAATGCCCCCAATTAACCCCAAACGACCCACCCGATCTAGTTTGAACCGAAAATGAATATTCATCAAAATTGGTATCGATACGAGGGTCACGACCCTCAACTTCATATCCACACCTATAATAAGAGATAAGGACACAATTTAGAATATCCCAAACCTAAAAAAGTACAGAAATGTCCCCAAATAATCCCGAACGACCCACCAGGTTTGGTTTAAATCGAAAATGAACATTTGTCAAAATTGGTATCGATACGAAGGTCACGACCCTCAACTTCATAGCCACACGTGTAATAGAGATAAGGACACATTTCAGAACATCGCAAACCCAAAAAAGTATAGAAATGCCCCCAAATAACCCCAAATGACCCACCCGATCTGGTTTAAATCGAAAATGAACATTCGCCGAAATTGGTATCGATACGAAGGTCACGATCCTCAACTTCATATCCACACCTGTAATAAGAGATAAGGACACATTTTAGAACATCCCAAACCCAAAAAAGTACAGAAATACCCCCAAATAAGCCCAAACGACCAACCCGATCTGGTTTAAACCGAAAATGAACATTTGACTAAATTGGTATCGATACGAAGGTCACGGCCCTCAACTTCATATCCACATGTGTAATTAGAGATGAGGACACATTTTAGAATATCCCAAACCCAAAAAAGTACAGAAATGCCCATAAATAACCCCAAACGACCCACTCGGTCTTGTGTAAACCAAAAATGAACATTTGTCTAAATTGGGATCAATACGAAGGTCACGACCCTCAACTTCATATCCACACATCTATGAAGAGAGAAGGAAACTTTTTAGAACATCCATAACCCAAAAAACTGTACAAATGCCCCCAAATAACCTCAAATGACCCACCCGGTCTGGTTTAAACTGAAAATGAACTTATGTCGAAATAGGTATCAATTCGAAGGTCACGATCCTCAACATCGCATCCACACATCTAATAAGCGATGATGACACATTTTAGAATATCTCAGACCCAAAAAAGTATAGAAATGCCCCCAAATAACCCCAAACGACCCACCCGGTCTGATTTAAATCGAAAATGAACATTTGTCCAAATTGGTATCGATACGAACGTCACGACCCTCAACTGCATACCCACACGTGTAATAAGAGATAAGGACACATTTTAGAACTTCCCAAACCCAAAAAAGTACAGAAATACCCACAAATAACCCCAAACGACCCACTCGGTCCTGTTTAAATCGAAGATGAACATATGTCGAAATAGGAATCGATTCCAAGGTCACCCACACGTCTAATAAGAGATAGGGACACTTTTTAGAACATCCCAAACCCGAAAAGGTACAGAAATGCCCCCAAACAACCCACCCGATCAGGTTTAAACCGTAAATGAACATAAGTCAAAATAGGAGTCGATTCGAAGGTCATGACCCTCAACTTCATATCCACACCTGTAATAAGAGATAAGGACACATTTTAGAACATCCCAAACCAAAAAAAGTACAGAAATACCCCCAAATAAGCCCAAACGACCCACTTGGTCTTGATTAAATCGAAAATGAACATAAGTCAAAATAGGTAACGATTCCAAGGTCACGACCCTCAACATCGCATCCACACGTCGAATAAGAGATAAAGACACTTTTAAGAACATCCCAAACCCAAAAAAGTACAGGAATGCCCCCAATTAACCCCAAACGACCCACCCGATCTGGTTTAAACCCAAAATGAACATTCATCGAAACTGGCATCGATACGAAGGTCACGACCCACAACTTCATATCCATACCTGTAATCAGAGATAAGGACACATTTTAGAATATCCCAAACCCAAAAAAGCACAGTAATGCCCCAAAATAACCCCAAACGACCCACCCGATCTGGTTTAAATCGAAAATGAACATTCATCGAAATTTGTACTAATACAAAGGTCACGATCCTCAACTTCATATCCACACCTATAATGAGAGATAAGGACACATTTTAGAACATCCCAAACCCAAAAAAGTACAGAAATGCCCCTAAATAACCCGAAACGACCCACCCGGTCTAGTTTAAATCGAAAATGAACATTTGACTAAATTGGTATCGATACGAAAGTCATGACCCTCAACTTCATATCCACATGTGTAATTAGAGATAAGGACACATTTTAGAACTTCCCAAACCCAAAAAAAAAACAGAAATGCCCTCAAATAACCCAAAACGACCCACTCGGTCTTGTTTAAACCGAAAATGAACATTTAGCTAAATTGGTATCGATATGAAGGTCACGACCCTCAACTTCATATCGACACGTCTATGAAGAGAGAAGGAAACTTTTTAGAACGTCCAAAACCCAAAAAACTAAAGAAATGCCCCCAAATAACCCCAAACGACCCACCCGGCCTGGTTTAAACCGAAAATGAATATATGTCGAAATAGGTATCAATTCGATGGTCATGACCCTTAATATCGCATCCACACATCTAATAAGCGATGAGGACACATTTTAGAACATCCCGAATCCAAAATAGTAAAGAAATGCCCACAAAATAACCCCAAATGACCCACTCGTTCAGGTTTAAACAGAAAACGAACATTTATCAAAATTGGTATCGATACGAAGGACACGACCCTGAACTTCATATCCACACGTGTAATAAGAAATAAGGACACATTTTAGAACATCCCAAACCCAAAAAAGTACAGAAATGGCCCCAAATAACCCCATACGACACACTCGGTCTGGTTTAAACCGAAAATGAACATTTGTCGAAATTGGTATCGATACGAAGGTCAAGACCCTCAACTTCATATCCCGACATGTAATAAGAGATAAGGACACATTTTAGCACATCCCAAACCCAAAAAAGTACAGACATGCCCCCAAATAACCCAAAATGACCCACCCGATCTGGTTTAAACAAAAAATGAACATTAGTCGAAATTGGTATCAATACGAAGGTCACGATCCTCAACTTCATATCCACACCAATAACAAGAGAGAAGGCCACATTTTAGAACATCCCAAACCCAAAAAAGTACAGAAATGCTCCCAAATAACCCAAACGACCCACCCGATCTGGTTTAAATAAAAAATGAACATTCGTCAAAATTGGTATCGATAAGAAGGCCGCCACGACCCTCAACTTCATATCCACACCTGTAATAAGAGATAAGTTCACATTTTAGAAATCCCAAACCCCAAAAAGTACAGAAATGCCCCCAAATAACCCCAAATGACCCACCCGATCTGGTTTAAACCAAAAATGAACATTCGACGAAATTGGTATCGCTACGAAGGTCACGACCCTCAACTTCATATCCACACCAGTAATAAGAGACAAGGACTCATTTTAGAACATCCCAAACCCAAAAAAGTACAGAAATGCCCCCAAATAACTCCAAACGATCCACCCGGTTTGGTTTACACTGAAAATGAACATAGGTCGAAATAGGTATTGATTCGAAGGTCACGACCCTCAACATTGCAACCACACGTCTAATAAGAGATAAGGACACATTTTCGAACATCCCAAACCCAAAAAAGTATAGAAATGCTCCCAAATAACCCAAACGACCCACCCGATCTGGTTTAAATCGAAAATGAACATTCGTCAAAATTGGTATCGATAAGAAGGCCACGACCCTCAACTTCATATCCACACCTGTAATACGAGATAAGGACACATTTTAGAAATCCCAAACCCCAAAAAGTATAGAAATGCCCCCAAATAATCGCAAATGACCCACCCGATCTGCTTTAAAGCAAAAATGAACATTCGACGAAATTGGTATCGATACGAAGGTCACGACCCTCAACTTCATATCCACACCAGTAATAAGACACAAGGACTCATTTTAGAACATCCCAAACCCAAAAAAGTAAAGAAATGCCCCCAAATAACTCCAAACGACCCACCCGGTTTGGTTTAAACTGAAAATGAACATAGGTCGAAATAGGTATTGATTCGAAGGTCACGACCCTCAACATTGCATCCACACGTCTAATAAGAGATAAGGACACATTTTCGAACATCCCAAACCCAAAAAAGTACAGAAATGCTCCCAAATAACCCAAACGGCCCACCCGATCTAGTTTAAAACGAAAATGAACCTTCGTCAAAATTGGTATCGATACGAAGGCCGCGACCCTCAACTTCATATCCACACCTGTAATAAGAGATAAGGACACATTTTAGAACATCCCAAACCCAAAAAAGTATAGAAATGCCCCCAAATAACCCCAAATGACCCACCCGGTCTCTTTAAACAAAAAATGAACACTTGTCGAAATTGATATCGATACAAAGGTCACGACCCTCAACTTCATATCCACACGTGTAATAAGAGGTAAGGACACATTTTGGAACATCCCAAACCCAAAAAAGTACAGAAATGCCCCTAAATAACCCCAAATGACCCACCCGATCTGGTTTAAATAAGAAATGAACATTTGACGAAATTGGTATCGATACGAAGGTCACGACCCTCAACTTCATATCCACACCAGTAATAAGAGACAAGGACTCATTTTAAAACATCCCAAACCCAAAAAAATACAGAAATGCCCCCAAATAACTCCAAACTACCCACCCGATTTTGTTTAAACTGAAAATGAACATAGGTCGAAATAGGTATTGATTCGAAGGTCACGACCATCAACATTGCATCCACATATCTAATAAGAGATAAGGACACATTTTCGAACATCCCAAACCCAAAAAAGTACAAAAATGCTCCCAAATAACCCAAACGACCCACCCGAGCTGGTTTAAATTGAAAATGAACCTTCGTCAAAATTGGTATTGATACGAAGGCCGCGACCCTCAACTTCATATCCACACCTGTAATAAGAGATAAGGACACATTTAGAATATCACAAACCCAAAAAAGTATAGAAATGCCCACAAATAACCCCAAACGACCCACCCGATCTGATTTAAATCGAAAATGAACATTCATCGAAATTGGTATCGATACGAAGGTCATGACCCTCAACTTCATATCCACACCTGTAATAAGAGATAAGGACACATTTTAGAATATCCCAAACCTAAAAAAGTACAGAAATGCCCCCAAACGACCCACCCGATTTGGTTTAAACTGAAAATGAACATTTATCGAAATTGGTATCGATACGAAGGTCACGACCCTCAACTTCATATCCACATGTGTAATAAGAGATAAGGACACATTTTAGAACATCCCAAACCCAAAAAAGTACTGAAATGCCCCCAAATAACCCAAAATGACCCACCCGATTTGGTTTAAATCGAAAATGAACATTTGTTAAAATTGGTATCGATACGAAGGTCATGATCCTCAACTTCATATCCACACCTGTAATAAGAGATAATGACACATTTTAGAACATCCCAAACCCAAAAGAGTGCAGAAATGCCCCCAAATAACCCTAAACGACCCACCCGGTCTGGTTTAAATAGAAAATGAATATTTGATTAAATTGGTATCGATACGAAGGTCACGACCCTCAACTTCATATCCACACATGTAATAAGAGATAAGTACACATTTTAGAACAACCCAAATCCAAAAAAGTACAGAAATGCACCCAAATAACCCCAAACGACCCACTCGGTCTTGTTTAAACCGAAAATGAACATTTGTCAAAATTGGTATCGATACGAAGGTCACGACACTCAACTTCATATCCACACGTCTATGAAGAGATAAAGACACTTTTTAGAACGTCCAAAACCCAAAAAACTACAGAAATGCCCCCAAATAACCAAAAACGACCCACCCCGTTTGATTTAAACCGAAAATGAACATATGTCAAAATAGGTATCGATTCGAAGGTCACGACCTTCAACATCGCATCCACACGTCTAATAATAGATAAGAACACTTTTTAGAACATGCAAAACCCAAAAAAGCACAGAAATGCCCCCAAATAACCCCAAACAACCCACTCGGTCTGGTTTAAATCGAAAATGAACATTTGTCCTAATTGGTATCGATCCGAAGGTCACGACCCTCAACTTCATATCCACACTTGTATTAAGAGATAACGACACATTTTAGAACATCCCAAACCCAAAAAAGTATAGAAATACCCCCAATTAACCCCAAACGACCCACCCGATCTAGTTTGAACCGAAAATGAACATTCATCGAAATTGGTATCGATACGAAGGTCACGACCCTCAACTTCATATCCACACCTATAATAAGAGATAAGGACACATTTTAGAATATCCCAAACATAAAAAAGTACAGAAATGCCCCCAAATAACCCCAAACGACCCACCAGGTTTGGTTTAAACCAAAAATGAACATTTGTCAAAATTGGTATCGATACGAAGGTCACGACCCTCAACTTCATAGCCACACTTGTAATAGAGATAAGGACACATTTCAGAACATCCCAAACCCAAAAAAGTATAGAAATGCCCCCAAATAACCCAAAACGACCCACCCGATCTGGTTTAAATCAAAAATGAACATTCGCCGAAATTGGTATCGATACGAAGGTCACGATCCTCAACTTCATATCCACACCTGTAATAAGAGATAAGGACACATTTTAGAACATCCCAAACCCAAAAAAGTACAGAAATGCCCCCAAATAAGCCCAAACGACCAACCCAGTCTGGTTTAAACTGAAAATGAACATTTGACTAAATTGGTATTGATACGAAGGTCACGACCCTCAACTTCATATCCACGCATCTATGAAGAGAGAAGGAAACTTTTTAGAACATCCAAAACCCAAAAAACTATAGAAATGCCCCCAAATAACCCCAAACGACCCACCCGATCTGGTTTAAACCAAAAATGAACATATGTCAAAACAGGTATCAATTCGAAGGTCACGACCCTCAACATAGCATCCACACATCTAATAAGCGATGAGGACACATTTTAGAATATCTCAAATCCAAAAAATACAGAAATACCCCCAAATAAACCCAAACGACCCACCCAGTCTGGTTTAAATAAAAAATGAACATTTGTCCAAATTGGTATCGATACAAACGTCACGACCCTCAACTTCATACCCACACGTGTAATAAGAGATAAGGACACATTTTAGAACATCCCAAACCCAAAAAAGTATAGAAATGCCCCCAAATAACCCCAAACGACCCACTCGGTCTTGTTTAAACCGAAGATGAACATATGTCGAAATAGGAATCGATTCCAAGGTCACTAGCCTCAACATTGCATCCGCACGTCTAATAAGAGATAGGGACACTTTTTAGAACATCCCAAACCCAAAAAGGTACAGAAATGCCCCCAAACAACCCACCCGATCAGGTTTAAACCGTAAATGAACATAAGTCGAAATAGATGTCGATTCGAAGGTTACGACCCTCGACATCGCATCCACACGTCTAAGAAGAGATAAGGACACTTTTTAGAACGTCCAAAACCCAAAAAATACAGAAATGCCCCAAATAACCCCAAACGACCCACCCGATCTGGTTTAAACCGAAAATGAACATTTGAATAAATTGGTTTCGATACGAAGGTCACAACCCTCAACTTCATATCCACACGTGTAATTAGAGATTAGGACATATTTTAGAACATCCCAAACACAAAAAAGTATAGAAATGCCCCCAAATAACCCCAAACGACCCACTCGGTCTTGTTTAAACCGAAGATGAACATATGTCAAAATAGGAATTGATTCCAAGGTCACCAGCCTCAAAATCGCATCCGCACGTCTAATAAGAGATAGGGACACTTTTTAGAACATCCCAAACCCAAAAAGGTACAGAAATGCCCAAAAACAATCCACCCGATCAAGTTTAAACCATAAATGAACATAAGTCGAAATAGGTGTCGATTCGAAGGTTACAACCCTCGACATCGCATCCACACGTCTAAGAAGAGATAAGGACACTTTTAGAACGTCCAAAACCCAAAATACTACAGAAATGCCCCAAATAACCCCAAACGACCCACCCGATATGGTTTAAACCGAAAATGAACATTTGACTAAATTGGTTTCGATACGAAGGTCACGACCCTCAACTTCATATCCACACGTGTAATCAGAGATTAGGTCACATTTTAGAACATCCCAAACCCAAAAAAGTACAAAAATGCCCCCAAATAACCCCTAACGACCCACTCGGTCTTGTTTAAACCGAAAATGAACATTTGTGTAAATTAGTATCGATACGAAGGTCACGACCCTCAACTTCATATCCACACGTCTATGAAGAGAGAAGGACACTTTTTAGAACGCCCAAAACCCAAAAAACTACAGAATTGCCCCCAAATAACACCAAACGACCCACTCGGTATTGTTTAAACTGAAAATGAGCATATATCAAAATAGGAATCGATTCGAAGGTCACGACCCTCAACATCGCATCCACACGTCTAATAAGAGATAAGGACAATTTTTAGAACATCCCAAACCCAAAAAAATACAGAAATGGCCCCAAATATCCCCAAACGACCCACCCGATCTGGTTTAAAGCAAAAATGAACATTCATCGAAAGTGGTGTCGATACGAAGGTCACGACCCTCTACTTCATATCCACACCCGTAATAAGAGATAATGACACATTTTAGAATATCCCAAACCCAAAAAAGTAGAGAAATGCCCCCAGATAACCAAACTACTCACCCGGTCTAGTTTAAACCGAAAATGAACATTTGTCAAAATTGGTATCGATACGAAGGTCACGACCCTCAACTTCATATCCACACATGTAGGAGGAGATAAGGACACATTTTAGAACATCCCAAACCCAAAAAAGTACAGAAATGCCCCCAAATAACCCCAAACGACCCACTCGGTCATGTTTAAACCGAAAATGAACATATGTTGAAATAGGTATCGAATCCAAGGTCACCACCCTCAACATCTCATCCACACGTCTAATATGAGATAAGGACACTTTTTAGAACATCCCAAACTCAAAAAACTGTAGAAATACCCCCAAACAACCCCAAAGGACCCAACCGGTCTGGTTTAAATCGTAAATGAACATAAGGCAAAATAGGTATCGATTCGAAGGTTACGACCCTCGACATCACATCCACACGTCTAAGAAGAGATAAGGACACTTTTTAGAACGTCCAAAACCCAAAAAACTATAGAAATGCCCCCAAATAACCCCAAACGACCCACCCTGTCTGGTTTAAATTGCAAATGGACATAACTCGAAATAGGTATCAATTCGAAGGTTACAACCCTCAACATCGCATCCACACGTCTAATAAGAGATAAGGACATTTTTTAGAACATCCCAAACCAAAAAAGTATAGAAATGCCCCCAAATAACCCTAAATGACCCACCCAGTCTGGTTTAAATAGAAAATGAACATATGTCAAAATTAGTATCGATTCGAAGGTCACGACCCTCAACTTCATATCCACACGTGTAATAAGAGATAAGGACATTTTTTAGAACATCCCAAACCAAAAAATGTATAGAAATGCCCCCAAATAACCCCAAATGACCCACTCGGTCTTGTTTAAACCGAAAATGAACATTTGTCCAATTTGGTTTCGATACGAAGGTCACGACCCTCAACTTCAAATCCACACCTGTAATAAGAGATAAGGACATATTTTAGAACATCCCAAACCCTAAAAAGTACAAAAATGCCCCCAAATAACCCCAAACGACCCACCCTGTCTTGTTTAAATCGCAAATGAACACAAGTCGAATTAGGTTTTGATTCGAAGGTTACGACCCTTGACATCGCAGCCACACGTCTAATAAGTGATAAGGAAACTTTTTAGAACATCCCAAACCCAAAAAAGTATAAAAATGCCCCCCAAATAACACCAAATGACCCACTCGATCTTGTTTAAACCGAAAATGAACATTAGTCCAAATTGGTTTCAATACGAAGGTCACGACCCTCAACTTCATATCCACACCTGTAATAAGAGATAAGGACACATTTTAGAACATCCCAAATCCAAAAAAGTACAGAAATGCCCCCAAACAACCCCAAACTACCCACCCTGTCTGGTTTAAATCGTAAATGAACATAAGTCGAAATAGATATCGATTCGAAGGTTACGAACCTTGACATCGCATCCACACGTCTACTAAGTGATAAGAAAACTTTTTAGAACATCCCAAACCCTAAAAAGTACAGAAATGCCCCCAAATAACCCCAAACGACCCCCCCGAAGTGGTTTAAACCAAAAATGAACATTTGACTAAATTGGTATCGATACGAAGGTCACGACCCTCAACTTCATATCCACACGTCTATGAAGAGAGAAGGAAACTACAGAAATGCCCCCAAATAACCCCAAACGACCCACCTAGTCTGGTTTAAATCGAAAATGAACATATGTCGAAATAGGCATCAATTCGAAGGTCACGACCCTCAACATCGCATCCACACTTCTAATAAGCGATGAGGACACATTTTAGAACATCCCAAACCCAAAAAAGTACAGAAATGCCCCCAAATAACCCCAAACGACCCACCCGGTCTGGTTTAAATAAAAAATGAACATTTGTCCAAACTGGTATCGATCTGAAGGTCACGACCCTCAACTTCATATCTGCACGTGCAATAAGAGATAAGGACACATTTTAGAATATCCCTAACCCAATAAAAGTACAGAAATGCCCCCAAATAACCCCAAACGACCCACTCGATCTCGTTTAAATCGAAAATGAACATATGTCGAAATAGGAATCGATTCCAAGGTCACCACCCTCAACATCGGATCCACACGTCTAATAAGATAAAAGGACATTTTTTTTAACAACCCAAACCCAAAAACGTACAGAAATGCCCCCAAACAACCCCAAACGACCCACCCGGTCTGGTTTAAACCGAAAATAAATAGAAGTCAAAATAGGTATCTATTCGAAGGTTATGACCCTCGACATCGTATCCACACGACTAAGAAGAGATAAGGACACTTTTCAGAACGTCCAAAACCCAAAAAACTAAAGAAATGCCCCAAATAACCCCAAACGACCCACCCAGTTTGGTTTAAACCAAAAATGAACATAGGTCGAAATAGGTTTCGATTAGAAGGTCACGACCTTCAACATCGCATCCACACGTCTAATAAGAGATATCAACACTTTTTAGAACATCCCAAACCCAAAAAAGTATAGAAATGGCCCCAAATAACCCCAAACAACCCACCTGGTCTGATTTAAATCGAAAATGAACATTTGTCGAAATTCGTATCGATACGAAGGTCACGACCCTCAACATCGCTTCCACACGTCTCATAAGAGATAAGGACAATTTTTAGAACATCCCAAACCCAAAAAAATACAGAAATTTCCCCAAAAAACCCCAGACAACCCACCCTGTCTGGTTTAAACTGCAAATGAACATAAGTCGAAATAGGTATCGATTTGAAGGTTACGACCCTTGACATGTTATCCACACTTCTAATGAGAGATAAGGACACTTTTTAGAACATCCCAAACCCAAAAAAGTATAGAAATGCCCCCAAATTGCACAAACGACCCACCTGGTTTGGTTCGAACAAAAAATGAACATATGCCAAAATAGGTATCGATTCGAAGGTCACGACCCTCAAGATCGCATCCACACATCTAATAAGAGATAAGGACACATTTTAGAACATCCCAAACCCAAAAAAGTATGGAAATGCCCCCAAATAACCCCAAACAACCCACCCAATTTGGTTTAAACTGAAAATGAATATATGTCGAAATAGGTATCGATTCGAAGGTCACGACTCTCAACATCGCTTCCACTCGTCCAACAAGAGATAAGGACACTTTTTATAATGTCCAAAACTCAAAAAACTACAGAAGTGCCCCCAAAAAACCCCAAACGACCCACTCGGTCTGGATTGAACCGAAAATGAGCATATATCGAAATAGGTATCAATTCGAAGGTCACGACCTTCAACATTGCATCCGCACAGCTAATAAGAGATGAGGACAAATTTTAGAACATTCCAAACCAAAAAAGTACGGAAATGCCCCCGAATAACCCCAAACGACCCACCCGATCTAGTTTAAATCAAAAATGAACATTTGTCAAAATTGGTATCGATACGAAGGTCACGACCCTCAACATCGCGTCCACACGTCTAATAAGAGATAAGTACAATTTTTAGAACATCCCAAACCCAAAAAATACAGAATTGCCCCCAAATGACCCACCCTGTCTGGTTTAAATCGCAAATGAACATAAGTCAAAATTGATATCGATTCGAGGTTACGACCCTTGACATCGCATCCACACGTTTAATAAGTGATAAGGAAACTTTTTAGAACATCCCAAACCCCAAAAAGTACAGAAATGCCCCTAAATAACCCCAAACTACCCACCCTTTCTGGTTTAAATCGAAGATGAACATATGTCGAAATAGGAATCGATTCCAAGGTCACCAGCCTCAACATCGCTTTCGTACGTCTAATAAGAGATAAGGACACTTTTGAGAACATCCCAAACCTGAAAAAGTATAGAAATGCCCCCAAACAACCCCAAACATCCCTAAACCGCAAATGAACATTTGTCGAAATTGGTATCGATATGAAGGTCACGACCCTCAACTTCATATCCACATGTGTAATAAGAGAAAAGGACACATTTTAGAACATCCCAAACCCAAAAAAATATAGAAATGCCCCCTAATAACCCCAAACGACCCACTCGGTCTTGTTTAAACCGAAAATAAACATATGTCGATATAGGTATCGATTCGAAGGTCACAACCCTCAACATCGCATCCACACGTCTAACAAGAGATAAACACAATTTTTAGAACATCCCAAACCCAAATAGTTACAGAAATGCCCCCAAAGAACCCCAAACGACCCACCCTATCTGGTTTAAACCACAAATGAACATAAGTCAAAATAGGTATCAATTCGAAGGTTACGACTCTTGACATCGCATCCACACTTCTAATGAGAGATATGGACACTTTTTAGAACATCCCAAACCCAAAAAAGTATAGAAATGCCCCCAAATAGCACCAAACGACCCACCCGATTCGGTTCAAACTGAAAATGAACATATGCCAAAATAGGTATCGATTCGAAGGTCATGACCCTCAAGATCACATCCACATATCTAATAAGAGATAAGGACACATTTTAGAACATCCCAAACCCAAAAAAGTATAGAAATACCCCCAAATAACACCAAACAACCCACCTGGTTTGGTTTAAACTGAAAATGAACATATGTCGAAATAGGTATCGATTTGAAGGTCACGACCCACAACATCGCCTCCACACGTCTAATAAGAGATAAGGACCCCTTTTAGAACGTCCAAAACCCAAAAAACTACAGAAGTGCCCCCAAATAACCCCAAACGACCCACCCGATCTGGTTTAAATCGAAAATGAGCATATGTCGAAATAGATATCAATTCGAAGGTCACGACCCTCAACATCGCATCCGCACAGGTAATAAGAGATGAGGACAAATTTTAGAACATCCCAAACCAGAAAAGTACAGAAGCGCCCCCAAATAACCCCAAACGATCCACCCGGTCTGGTTTAAATCGAAAATGAACATTTATCAAAATTGGTATAGATACGAAGGTCACGACCATCAACATTATACCCACACGTGTAATAAGAGATAAGGACACATTTAAGAACATACAAAACTAAAAAAAATACAGAAATGCCCCAAAATAATCCCAAACAACCCACCCGATCTTGTTTAAATAAAAAATAAACATATGTCGAAATAGGTAATCAATTCAAAGGTCACGACCCTTAACATCGCATCCACACATCTAATTAGAGATGGGGACACATTTTCGAACATCACGAACCCAAAAAATTATAGAAATGTCCCCAAATAACCCCAAACGACCCACCCGATCTGGTTTAAATAAAAAATGAACATTCATCGAAATTGGTATCGATATGAAGGTCACGACCCTCAACTTCATATCCACACGTGTAATAGGAGATAAGGACACATTTTAGAACATCCCAAACCCAAAAAAGTACAGAAATGCCCCCAAATAACCCCAAACGACCCACTCGATCTTGTTTAAACCGAAAATGAACATATGTCGAAATAGGTATCGAATCCAAGGTCACCACCCTCAACATCGCATCCACACGTCTAATAAGCGATAAGGACACCTTTTAGAACATCCCAAACCAAAAAAAGTATAGAAATGCCCCCCAAATAACCCCAAACGACCCACCCAGTCTGGTTTAAATAGAAAATGAACATATGTCGAAATTGGTATCGATTCGAAGGTCACGACCCTCAACTTCAGGATACACATGTAATACGAGATAAGGACATTTTTCAGAACATCCCAAAACCAAAAAAGAATACAAATGCCCCCAAATAACCCCAAACGACCCACTCGGTCTTGTTTAAACCAAAAATGAACATTTGTCAAAATTGGTATCGATACGAAGGTCACGACCCTCAACTTCATATCCACACGTGTAATAAGAGATAAGGACACATTTTAGAACATCCCAAACCCAAAAAAATATAGAAATGCCCCCAAATAACCCCAAATGACCCACTCGGTCTTGTATAAACCGAAAATGAACATATGTCAAAATCGATATCGATTCGAAGGTCACGACCCTCAACATCGCATCCACACGTCTAATAAGAGATAAGGACAATTTTTAGAACATCCCAAACCCAAAAAAATGCAGAAATGCCCACAAACAACCCCAAACGACCCACCCAGTCTGGTTTAAACCACAAATGAACATAAGTGGAAATAGGTATCGATTCGAAGGTTATGACCTTTGACATCGTATCCACACTTCTAATGAGAGATAAGGACACTTTTTAGAACATCCCAAACACAAAAAAGTATAGAAATGCCCCCAAATAGCACCAAACGACCCACCCAATTTGGTTCGAATCGAAAATGAACATATGCCAAAATAGGTATCGATTCGAAGGTCACGACCCTCAAGATCGCATCCACACATCTAATAAGAGATAAGGACACATTTTAGAACATCCCAAACCCGAAAAAGTATAGAAATGCCCCCAAATAACCCAAAACGACCCACCCAGTTTGGTTTAAACCGAAAATGAACATATGTCGAAATAGGTATCGATTCGAAGGTCACGACCCTCAACATCGCTTCAACACATCCAATAAGAGATAAGGACACTTTTTAGAATGTCCAAAACTGAAAAAACTACAAAAGTGCCCCCAAATAACCCCAAACGACCCACCCGGTCTGGTTTAAACCGAAAATGAGCATATGTCGAAATAGGTATCAATTCGAAGGTCACGACCTTCAACATTGCATCCGCACAGCTAATAAGAGATGAGGATAAATTTTAGAACATCCCAAACCAGAAAAGTACGGAAATGCCCCAAAATAACCCCAAATGACCCACCCGGTCTGGTTTAAATCGAAAATGAACATTTGTCAAAATTGGTATCGATACGAAGGTCACGACCCTCAACATCGTATCCACACGTCTAATAAGAGATAAGTACAATTTTTAGAGCATCCCGAACCCAAAAAATACAGAAATACCCCCAAACGACCCACCTTGTCTGGTTTAAATCGCAAATGAACATAAGTCGAAATTGGTATCGATTCGAGGTTACGACCATTGACATCGCATCTACACGTTTAATAAGTGATAAGGAAACTTTTTAGAACATCCCAAACCCTAAAAAGTACAGAAATGCCCCCAAATAACCCCAAACTACCCACCCTATCTGGTTTAAACCGAAGATGAACATATGTCGAAATAGGAATCGATTCCAAGGTCACCAGCCTCAACATCGCTTTCACACATCTAATAAGAGCTAAGGACACTTTTAAGAACATCCCAAACCTGAAAAAGTATAGAAATGCCCCCAAACAACCCCAAACAACCCACCCTGTCAGGTTTAAACCGCAAATGAACATTTGTCGAAATTGGTTTCGATATGAAGGTCACGACCCTCAACTTCATAACCACATGTGTAATAAGAGAAAAGGACACATTTTAGAACATCCCAAACCCAAAAAAATATAGAAATGCCCCCTAATACCCCAAACGACCCACTCGGTCTTGTTTAAACAAAAAATAAACATATGTCGATATAGGTATCGATTCGAAGGTCACAACCCTCAACATCGCATCCACATGTCTAACAAGAGATAAACACAATTTTTAGAACATCCCAAACCCAAATAGTTAAAGAAATGCCCCCAAAGAACCCCAAACGACCCACCCTATCTGGTTTAAACCACAAATGAACATAAGTCAAAATAGGTATCGATTCAAAGGTTACGACCCTTGACATCGTATCCACACTTCTAATGAGAGATTTGGACACTTTTTAGAACATCCCAAACCCAAAAAAGTATAGAAATGCCCCCAAATAGCACCAAACGACCCACCCGATTTGGTTCGAACTGAAAATGAACATATGCCAAAATAGGTATCGATTCGAAGGTCATGACCCTCAAGATCACATCCACATATCTAATAAGAGATAAGGACACATTTTAGAACATCCCAAACCCAAAAAAGTATAGAAATGCCCCCAAATAACCCCAAACAACTCACCCAGTTTGGTTTAAACTGAAAATGAACATATGTCGAAATAGGTATCGATTCGAAGGTCACAACCCACAACATCGCCTCCACACGTCCAATAAGAGATAAGGACCCCTTTTAGTACGTCCAAAACCCAAAAAACTACAGAAGTGCCCCCAAATAACCCCAAACGACCCACCCGATTTCGTTTAAATCGAAAATGAGCATATGTCGAAATAGATATCAATTCGAAGGTCATGACCCTCAACATCGCATCCGCACAGGTAATAAGAGATGAGGACAAATTTTAGAACATCCCAAACCAGAAAAGTACAGAAGTGCCCCCAAATAACCCCAAACGACCCACCCGGTCTGGTTTAAATCGAAAATGAACATTTGCCGAAATTGGAATCGATACGAAGGTCACGGCCATCAACATTATACCCACACGTGTAATAAGAGATAAGGACACATTTAAGAACATACAAAACTCAAAAAAGAATAGAAATGCCCCAAAATAATCCCAAACAACCAACCCGATCTTGTTTAAATAAAAAATAAACATATGTCGAAATAGGTAATCAATTCAAAGGTCACGACCCTTAACATCGCATCCACACATCTAATTAGAGATGGGGACACATTTTTGAACATCCCGAACCCAAAAAATTATAGAAATGCCCCCAAATAACCCCAAACGACCCACCCGATTTGGTTTAAATAAAATATGAACATTCATCGAAATTGGTATCGATACGAAGGTCACGACCCTCAACTTCATATCCACACGTGTAATAGGAGATAAAGACATATTTTAGAACATCCCAAACTCAAAAAAGTATAGAAATGCCCCCAAATAACCCCAAACGACCCACTCGGTCTTGTTTAAACCGAAAATGAACATATGTCGAAATAGGTATCGAATCCAAGGTCACCACCCTCAACATCGCATCCACACGTCTAATAAGTGATAAGGACACCTTTTAGAACATCCCAAACCCAAAAAGTATAGAAATGCCCCCCAAATAACCCCAAACGACCCACCCAGTCTGGTTTAAATAGAAAATGAACATATGTCAAAATTGGTATCGATTCGAAGGTCACGACCCTCAACTTCATATCCACACATGTAACAAGAGATAAGGACATTTTTCAGAACATCCCAAACCCAAAAAAGAATATAAATGCCCCCAAATAACCCCAAACGACCCACTTGGTCTTGTTTAAATCGAAAATGAACATTTGTTGAAATTGGTATCGATACGAAGGTCACGACCCTCAACTTCATATCCACACGTGTAACAACAGATAAGGACACATTTTAGAACATCCCAAACCCAAAAAAATATAGAAATGCCCCCAAATAACACCAAATGACCCACTCGGTCTTGTATAAACCGAAAATGAACATATGTCAAAATAGGTATCGATTCGAAGGTCACGACCCTCAACATCGCATCCACACGTCTAATAAGAGATAAGGACAATTTTAGAACATCCCAAACCCAAAAAAATACAAAAATGCCCCCAAACAACCCCAAACGACCCACCCTGTCTGGTTTAAATCACAAATGAACATAAGTGGAAATAGGTATCGATTCAAAGGTTACGACCCTTGACATCGCATCCACACTTCTAATGAGAGATAAGGACACTTTTTAGAACATCCCAAACACAAAAAAGTATAGAAATGCCCCCAAATAGCACCAAACGACCCACCCGGTTTGGTTCGAACCAAAAATGAACATATGCCAAAATAGGTATCGATTCGAAGGTCACGACCCTCAAGATCGCATCCACACATCTAATAAGAGATAAGGACACATTTTAGAACATCCCAAACCCGAAAAAGTATAGAAATGCCCCCAAATAACCCAAAACGACCCACCCAGTTTGGTTTAAATCGAAAATGAACATATGTCGAAATAGGTATCGATTCGAAGGTCACGACCCTCAACATCGCTTCCACACATCCAATAAGAGATAAGGACACTTTTAGAATGTCCAAAACCAAAAAAACTACAAAAGTGCCCCCAAATAACCCCAAACGACCCACCCGGTCTGGTTTAAACCGAAAATGAGCATATGTCGAAATAGGTATCAATTCGAAGGTCACGACCCTCAACATCGCATCCACACAGCTAATAAGAGATGAGGAGAAATTTTAGAACATCCCAAACCCAAAAAAGTACAGAAATGCCCCCAAATAAGCCCGAACGACCCACCCGGTCTAGTTTAAACCGAAAATAAACCTTTCCCAAAATTGGTATCGATACGAAGGTCACGACCCTCAACTTCATACCCACATGTGTAATAAGAGATAAGGACACATTTAAGAACATGCAAAACTCAAAAAAATACAGAAATGCCCCCAAATAATCCCAAACAACCCACCCGATCTTGTTTAAACCGAAAATAAACATATGTCAAAATAGGTAATCAATTCGAAGGTCATGACCCTCAAGATCGCATCCACACATCTAATTAGAGATGAGGACACATTTTCGAACATCCCAAACCCAAAAAAGTACAGAAATGCCCCCGAATAACCCCAAACAACCCACCCGATCAGGTTTAAATAAAAAATGAACATTCATCGAAATTGGTATCGATACGAAGGTCACGACCCTCAACTTCATATCCACACATGTAATAGGAGATAAGGTCACATTTTAGAACATCCCAAACCCAAAAAAGCACAAAAATGCCCCCAAATAACCCCAAACGACCCACTCGGTCTTGTTTAAACCGAAAATGAACATATGTCGAAATAGGTATCGAATCCAAGGTCACCACCCTCAACATCGTATCCACACGTCTAATATGAGATGCGGACACTTTTTAGAACATCCCAAACCCAAAAAACTACAGAAATGCCCCCAAACAACCCCAAACGACCCACCCGGTCTGGTTTAAACCATATATGAACATAAGGCAAAATAGGTATCGATTCGAAGGTTACGACCCTCGACATCACATCCACATGTCTAAGAAGAGATAAGGATACTTTTTAGAACGTTCAAAACCCAAAAAACTACAGAAATGCCCCCAAATAACCCCAAGCGACCCACCCTCTCTGGTTTAAATTTCAAATGAACATAAGTTGAAATAGGTAGCAATTCGAGGGTTACGACCCTCAACATCGCATCCACACGTCTAATAAGAGATAAGGACACTTTTTAGAACATCCCAAACCCAAAAAAGTATAGAAATGCCCCCCAAATAACCACAAACGATCCACCCAGTCTGGTTTAAATAGAAAATGAACATATGTCGAAATTGGTATCGATTCGAAGGTCACGACCCTTAACTTCATATCCACACATATAATAAGAGATAAGGACATTTTTTAGAACATCCCAAACCCAAAAAAGTATAGAAATGCCCCCAAATAACCCCAAACGACCCACTCGGTCTTGTTTAAATTGAAAATGAACATTTGTCCAAATTGGTTTCGATACGAAGGTCACGACCCTCAACTTCATATCCACACCTCTAATAAGAGATAAGGACACATTTTAGAACATCCCAAACCCAAAAAAGTATAGAAATGCCCCCAAATAACCCCAAACGACCCACCCTGTCTGGTTTAAATCGCAAATGAACATAAGTTGAAATAGGTTTCAATTCGAAGGTTACGACCCTTGACATCGCATCCACACGTCTAATAAGTGATAAGGAAACTTTTTAGAACAACCCAAACCCAAAAAAGTACAGAAATGCCCCCAAATAACCCCAACCGACCCACCCGATCTGGTTTAAATAAAAAATGAACATTTGACTAAATTGGTATCGATACGAAGGTCACGACCCTCAACTTCATATCCACACGTGTAATTATAGATGAGGACGCATTTTAGAACATCCCAAACCCAAAAAAGTACAGAAATGCCCCCAAATAACCCCAAACGACCCACTCGGTCTTGTTTAAACCGAAAATGAACATTTATCTAAGTTGGTATTGATACGAAGGTCACGACCTTCAACTTCATATCCACACGTCTATGAAGAGAGAAGGACACTTTTTAGAACGTCCAAAACCCAAAAAACTATAGAAATGCCCTCAAATAAGCCCAAATGATCCACCCGGTCTGGTTTAAATCGAAAATGAACATATCTCGAAATGGGTATCAATTCGAAGGTCACGACCCACAACATCGCATCCACACATCTAATAAGCGATGAGGACACATTTTAGAACATCCCAAACCTAAAAAAGTACAAAAATGCCCCCAAATAACCCCAAACGACCCACCCGGTCTGGTTCAAATAAAAAATGAACATTTGTCAAAATTGGTATTGATACGAAGGTCACGACCCTCAACTTCATATCCACACCTGTAATAAGAGAGAAGGACATATTTTAGAACTTCCCTAACCCAAAAAGTGCAGAAATGCCCCCAAATAACCCCAAACAACCCACCCGATCTGGTTTAAACCGAAAATGAATATTTGTCCAAACTGGTATCGATCCGAAGGTCACGACCCTCAACTTCATATTAACACGTGCAATAAGAGATAAGGACACATTTTCGAACATCATAAACCCAAAAAAGTATAGAAATGCCCCCAAATAACCCCAAATGACCCACCCGATCTGGTTTAAATCGAAAATGAACATTTGTCGAAATTGGTATCGATACGAAGGTCACGACCCTCAACTTTATATCCACACATGTAATAAGAGATAATGACACATTTGAGAACATCCCAAACCCAAAAAAGTATAGAAATGCCCCCAAATAACCCCAAACAACCCACTCGGTCTTGTTTAAACCGAAAATGAACATTTGTCGAAATAGGTATCGATTCTATTATACCCGTACTCCGGGATATAATTAAATATTATTTCTTCTCATGATGTGTAGATACCACGGCCTTGTATGCTGGTGACCTGTTCTCCATGATGGTTAAACCTAGTTACAAAATCGTTGACCACAGTACGGGTTTGCCTGTGGAGGAAAGATTCCTCAACCGCCAGTGGGGAAAGTTCATTGACGGCGACTTCGTTGACTATCCTCCAAGTACTAGTCCGGAAAGCGAGGAGTTTAGGAAAGAGCATCCTGGACCGTCGCCTCAGTTGTATAATTCGTTCAGTGATGAGCTTAGCACTGCCGTGGCGAAGCTATTCGGGGTCATGGGTGATAAACCATGACAGGGGGAAAAGTAAGTTCTAGCCCTCAAGTTTTGTTATTTATTCTTTTCTTGGTGACCTCAAAGTGCGGGTCAAGGCCTGAACCGCTCGAGCTATTTTATGAGAGAAGGGAATATTTTAAGTTCGGGTCCCACTTACCTTTGGGAAGTACATTGGGGACTTATACCCATCTCATATGAACCCATCTTAAAGTGGGCTTTTCCCTAATTAAAGTTGTGGGCAGACCCATTTAACTTAAGAAGCCATTTAAATTGTATGGCCCATTTCACTAAAGGCCCATTTAACCCTATTGATCCAAGGATGGGTTATTCCATTCACTTACCCATATAGAACAAATGGGTCAACCCATTTAGCTCTTGACCCATTTGGCTTAAGAGACCTAAGATCCACTTTCTATAAATAAGCCAAAGGGGGAGAAAGCATTCAATTCTCAATTACTTCTCCCATCTAACCTAAATCGTGGAGGAGAGAAAGAGGAGAGAAAGAGGAGGAGGAAGGTGGAAAAGCTTGGTGGAAGGTTGAGACCCCATCTCTTGGAGCCATAAATCGTGGAGCTCTCTCATCTTGGGGGTAGGTAAGCCATTGAAGCTTCTTCCTTCTTCTATTTTGGGTTTTTTAAAAGGGGTTGGGTAATGGGAGAGATTCGACCTAGAGCTCTCTTGGAACCTAAGGAATCGATGGAACCTTAAAGCCTAGGCTATGGTGGAGTTATTTCACTCTATTATGAGCTCCAATGTTAGTAGTCTCATTCCATTTGAGAGATTTAAGGTTTGGACCCTATTATGCTTAGGTTAGGTTCTTCTCGGTTCCTTCTCTTGAACCTATTATGATTGAATGGACCTAGAGAGGTCTTAGGACCCTAATGAGCTTAGGATGGAGTTTCCTTGATGTTCCTATGCTTTAAACCACTTGAAAATAGAACCCTTGGAGGGGGATCCTTTGGATTTTGGACCTGTAGGTGTGAGGATTTACATGTGGTTTCAGACCTGCAAGAAACCACCCTGAAATTACCTCCCTGAGAAGGCCCCTGGAAAGCTTGGATTTATGGGCGGTTTCATTTCCTGAGAAACCACACCTGTAACTGCCCTTGACTGAGACTATCCTGAGCCCCTGGTTTCCTAGGATTTACCTGTGGTTGCAGAATTTGGGCATGAAACCACTCCTGCAACCACTCTGTTTCTGAAACCTTGTACTTAAGTGGTTACGGGAGACCTTTTGGGGATCCTTTCCCTTTGCTCATTTAACCTTATTTTACTCTTTGTTTAGGTTAATATATCCATCTTGTGGCTTATTACTTGATCGAGGCGACAACTTATAATCTTGGTGCTTGGCATATACATTGTGAGTGAGTTTGGTTGTTTGGGCTTGATATTATTATTGCATTATATATTATGTAATCATTATAATTATTAAGCATGCTTGCGCATATTGCATACTTTTATCTATGATTGTTATGATGTTGATTGGAAATGCTTTACTTTGATGGGTCTCGGTGCCGGTGGGTGCCGGTGCCAAAACCCCGGATACTATATATATTTTATGAAGTCATTATGTTGAATGTCATGTTGAACTGTATGCGCCGTGCCGTGCTGGTAACCGGGCACTAAACCAGATGAAAAGCTGATGCGCCTGGATTACCTCTCGGGACAATAGGACTTGCATGTAGTATATCTGCAGCTAGGATTTCACACCCTTATGCTACGACCCTTACCAACAGGGGTTTAGGTGTTGGGTAATCAGTACACCGGATTCTGTGGAGATGGGAGAGGCCAGTCTTGGTAGTATTGGTTATCAGGGGTCTGCCACTGAGTGGTCTTGGAGGCTTCGATCGGCGTAGGTCCCAGGTGACAATTGAGGTTTCATTGTGGCAATAAGTTAAGTGACCCACAGTGTCTCCCGAGTTGTCACAGTAGCATATACCATTGACTTAGTTGTTTGTTAGGTGCAAAAATGGACTTAACATGTGCATGCATCATTGGACTATGTGAATTTCATGTTTGTGCATCCCCATCCCCTCATAGGCTCAGTGGAGCTAACCCCCTCGTGCGCACACTTTTTAGATTATGATGCAGGTGACGAATATCTCGCGGGACTTGGAGTTCAGCCCTCGGGATACGATGAGATTGGTGAGGAGGAGCCGGGAGCCGTGTTTGAGGAACATGGCGACGGGTGTCCTTGTGATGATTGTGCCTATGGACCGTGAGGATATTTGGGATTTGGTCCCTTTTTGATTTACTTTTGGGGCTTAGGCCCGTGTTGAAACATTTACTATTATACCCTTTTGATAGTTATTACATGGTCATTGGAAATGTAACTAACTACTGTATTTATCATCTAGCCTTTGAACATCTTGTAACTATTCGATTTATACGCTTCCGCAATACTACTGATCTTTGGAATGTAATATTCCTTTTTCCGCATTCTAATATTATATTGTGTTAATATTGGTTATGACTGTGCATTGGGACACTGTGTCAGTGATCCGGGCGGTTTAGTAGGATGACACGCGTTGTCCTAGCCACCCTTTATATTATATTATATTCCTTGTCTTGAATAAGGGCGTGACAGCGCGGTATCAGAGTGAGATGCTCTGCACCAGCCACAGTCTAGCGAAATTGTGATTTACTCTACACAATAGGTTGCTAAGTTAAAAGCTTCCAACAATGCATAATTGAAATGTGTGTGAATGCTAGGGAGAAGACTAGTTTAGGGAGAAAGCCGAAGAGAATAGCAAATAATAGGCACAACAGAAGAAGGAAAAGACATATGTATATATGTATATATATATTCCTTAGTTTCAGCTGTTAGTACATTTTTCCATAAGCCAAAGGAGGAATTACAAAATTTCAGCTGAACTAGACTTCAATTTCTTACAACCAAGAAAGAGCTAAAAAAAATACTAAATGGTAAGACAAATAGCCAAGAGTCCAATAGAGAGCATGGTGGGAATGGACAGGAGGTCTACTGCTCCATCTCATCATCACTGCTGGGCTCATCATCTGTGCCCTCATCATGGAGGTAGGAGTGCAAGTCCTGCATCTGCTGCTCGAAGCTCTCCATGCGTCTATCTGATGCATCAAGCCTACTGTTCACTCCTTCAAAGCCCTGAGCCATGCTGGTGCTCATCTGGCCTAAAGCTGCAAGAATCCTGTAGATATCAGACCCATTAGGAGCAGTGCCAGACGAAGAGGCCGCATGTACAGCCGGCTGAGGAGGACCTGTACCTGAGGCTCAGGCCCGTAACCCTCTGCTGGGGGCATTGGCTCCCCATCACTATATGCATCCATCATAATTCGCATCCTCGCCACTGCATTACAATCTAGAGGTGGATCTTCAGTTAAGTCTTGATCCTCCTCACTCAAGTCAACTCCAAAATGCTGGAATATAGTGGTGAGCAGCCTCCCATAGGGTAAATCTAAGTTCTTCCTGGGATTTTGCCCCGCATGATCTATGGTCCGCATGATAATGTAGGGTAGGCAGATTGGAATGCCTTTGTAGAGGTGATATGCCACATAGCCTACAAAGATGGAAGGCATGGTGCGGTGACCTGCTATAGGCACGATGTTGTGCTGCACAATTCGGCTCAATATCCTTGGAGACTTAGCAAAAGAAGTCTTAGGCACCTTCTTCTCGAATGCCCCATGTGTAAGCTCCCTGTATAATTCCCTGTATGCTTCTCTCCTGAGAAAAGAGTAGGGATTCTTCCATGGTGCGCAGTAGGTCTTCTCTCCCCAAATAGCTACATTGAGGATGCCTGCCAACTGTGCCCCTGTGAATGAAATAGTGACTCCCTTGACATATGAGATGATTTGGTAGTCTCGTGTGCCTAGGTTCTCGGTGTGCAAGTTGGAGTAGAAGTGACGGATGAGCTTGGGATAAAATGGTTCTGGAAGGTTGAGGAGGTTATACCACCCCAGTGCTTCAAATCTTGGGCCCACCTTGTAGGCTTTGAGGTCTTCCAATACTACATCCCTTCCCTCCAAAATACTCTTGAAGCGAAAGTAGTCTTGGTACATCTCTTGTTTCTCTAGGTCTTGAAACCATAGTGCATCCAAAACAGCTGGGACAGCTTGTTCGGCCCGTGCACTGCTTGTTCTAGGAGCCATTAATTGCCCTAACCTGCAACCAAGAAAGGCCAAGAATATAGAAACATATTAAGTCAATGCTTGGATATTAAGGCCTAAGAAGATATTCAATGAAAAGAGATAAGGAATTAGAACCTAGACCTTGATTCCTACAACAGATTAACCAAATTACAGCAAGGAATTTTACTAGAAAAATTTTGTTGTGAATGGTCTAAGGAGTTAGGAAAAAGGGGAATGCATGGCCAGCATGTAGATGCAATCATAGAGAATAAATGTACATGGCCACAGTATGCTTGGAGAGCATTATATTATGCAAACAATTAGTTCAAACAAGAATTGAACTGATTTGATAAGAAAATATGCTAAGAAACCCAAAAAGGAATTTTCAGAATTGGGTTAGAAGTTGAATGGCATAGTAAACAATAGAAATCCATTGCCATGCTATACCTAGAACATGAGGTTTTATACCAAATAGCTAGTTCTAGCAATATATGGAGCTAATTGGTAGTGAATCATGCTTAGAACTTCAAAGGAAAGAAATTTCAGATATGGTGCTTGGAGTTTAAATTATAGGGGACAACTATTCATGGCCATGTTATGTTTGGGATTAAGCTCTCTTATGAAATGATAAATACAAACAAGCAAGGGGTGCATTCGATCATGAGGCATGCTTGAATCTCTAAAAGAAAATTTCAGATGTGATTCTTGAAGTTCCAAATGCAAGAAGTAAATTAGTTATGGCTTGAGACAACTCAAATTTATATACACAAAGCCTACCTAGCAAAACCGAACTTGATTTGGGCAAAAAGAAAATAAAATTTTCGGTTAGGGTTTTGGGATTTCTCCAAAATCCAACCCAAACCCATGATGAAGGTGCAAAATTGGGGGAAATACCTCACCTAGATTTCATATGATGGGAAACGAATGGAGGATAGATAATAATCCATCTATTTAGCAAGGAGAAAATAAAAAACCCCAAGCCTTGTAAACCTGAAATCAATTTTTGGGGTTTCTCCATAAGAGAAGTCGAAGGGAGAAAGAGATAGATCGATAGAGGGGGAAGAAACCATACCTGAACTCGATCGGATCTGTTGAGGAGTGATTTGGAGTGCCAAAAATCCACCAAGAAGGGAAATGGAGCAAGAATGATCGCGGTTTTGGGTTTCTCCAGAGTGTAGGGTGTGTTTTAGAAATAGGAAATGGGTTTTAAAAAAAAATAATAATAAATTTTGAGTTAGAGATTCTAATTTTTGGGCCATGCGGTTTTACACTCGGTTGCAAAATTATGAAACCGACTGTGAATTCGCGGTTTTCCTGAGGCCAAATTTTGGTTCTGTGAAGCTCGGATTTACCTGTGGTTGCAGCTTAGTGAAACCACACCTAAAACCGCCCAGGCCAGAAAGAGTTTTTGACCCTGTTTTGCTTAACTGACTTGTTTCTAACGCTTGTCACCCTCATAATTGCTTCCCTTACCCCTCTTGTAGCCTGTGTTTACCTTTGCAAATCAATTTTTTGTTGGTTTGCTTAATATTGCTATTGTGCCTATAACTGTGGGTGTTGACTGTAACCAGGTGTGAACCATGGTTAATACACGGTCAAATGCCAACCATTCCCCTGCTAGGGAAGAGGCCGCTGAGGCTTCGAATATGGTTTTACCGGTAGCACCGCCAGTTAATAATAATGCAGATGTCACCGCTTTGTTGAGCAATAGGTTGCAATCCATGGAACGAGAGCATAGGGAAGCGCAATAAGAGCAGCGCCAATTTATGCAAAATATGACTGCTATGTTCCAAGACTTTGTTAGGGAAAGGCAGCCAGTGCCTCCTCCTGTGCAAGTCAATCCTCCCCCACTTGCCCCTGAGGGTTCTTCCGTACCTAGTGTTCCTCTGGCTCAAGCTATTGCCAGAATTCCTTTGACACAAGAGGTGCCAGCACCTACTCTACCTCCCACTCCAGTGGCTCCGGCTTGGTCAGATGCCTCCAAGCTATCGGAAAGGTTTCAGAAACATTGACCTCCAACCTTTTACAGGTTGGCTCATTATTCCATGTTCCTGGCAACATTTATAAGGGACTTGGAGCGGATCTTTGAGGTGTTACAGTGCAATGACACAGACAAGATCCGGTGTGCAACGTACCAACTTCGGGGTGATTCTGATGCTTGGTGGCTATCCTCTAAAGACCATTTTTGGGCAACTCACCCAGAGGCAACTTGGGCTCAATTCAAAGAAGTCTTCTTCAAAAATTTCTTCCCTCAGAACTTCTGTGATAAGAAGGAGTCTGAGTTTATGAGCTTCTTTCAAGGATCCAAATCGGTCCTTGAGTACCAGCAAACTTTTGAGGAGCTGTTTTACTTCGCCCCGGAGCACATGAAGGCCGAGGATGTGAAGGCTAGGAAGTTTGAGAAGGGGCTTAGACCTAGCATTAGTACTTCTGTGGTGCTACACAAGTACCCTACTTATGCTGAGACGGTCCAGGCCGCTAAGGTGATTGAGGACCAGCAGAGAGAGAACTACAGGGCCATTCAGGCTGGTAAAAGGCCCATGACCTCTCATGAGCCTAAGGGATCCACAAAATTCCAAAGGAGAGGATCCTACATTATTGCTTTTCCGGTCCAGTTCCGTAGGTCAGATGCGGTGCAAGCACCCAAACCTACATCAACTCCTCACTATGGTTCCCAGACTCTTATATGTTACAATTGCAAGGAGTCCGGACATATGGTTCGAGACTGTCCTCATCCTCGGATGACAGGTCCTCCAGGTGCAGCTACACAAAAGGCACCCCAAGCCAAGGTAGTTGTGCGTTCTCTTCTTCCTACTCCAGGCCACAGATCTCAAGGTCGGGTGTTTTCTGTGACAAATGAAGAGGCCCAAGCCGATCCTAGTGTTATTATAGGTAATGCACTCTACTCTTAAGATGTGTATATTTATAGTTTTGTTTCTATGATTAGTTGTCTGTTGCTTGTCAGGTGTGGTTCTTGTTTGCTCTCAGCCTGCTTATGTTTTGTTTGACTCGGGGGCATCACATTCTTTTGTGTCCCCTAGTTTTGCTAAGAAGATGTCCATTAAACCAAAGCTAATGGCCCAGAAATTGATAGTCAGTACACCAACGGGTAGCAAGGTTGAACTTGACTCGGTTTATGATCCTTGCCTGGTATGTGTGTGTGGTCGTGGACTCGAAGCAAGTTTAGTACTGCTGGATATGAAGGACTTTGATGTGATTTTGGGAATGGATTGGCTATCAGCTCATAAGGCCAATCTAATCTGTTCAGAGAGGAAGGTTCTGTTCAAACCAGCTGAAGGTGAAGAGTTTGTGTTTATGGGTACTAGGCGGGAGAGACCCAAGAAAGTTATCATCTCTGCCCTCCAAGTACAAAAGCTTTTATCAGAGGGATGTCAGTGTTATCTGGCATCTGTGATAGATACTGAAGCCAAAGTCAGGCCTTTGGGAGAGTTGTGTGTAGTGAAAGACTTTCAAGATGTCTTTCCTGAGGATCTAATGCGGTTACCACCAGATCACGAGACAGAGTTCATGATAGATCTGATTCTTGGTGCAGCCCCAGTATCCAAGGCACCTTACAGGATGGCCCCAACTGAGTTGAAGGAGCTACAAGAGCAGTTGAATGACCTGTTGAAGAAGGGTTTCATTAGACCTAGTGTATCTCCTTGGGGAGCACCTGTGTTGTTTGTGAAGAAGAAGGATGGTAGTATGTGTCTGTGCATTGACTACCGTGAGTTAAACAAATTGACAATCAAGAACCGGTATCCTTTGCTTAGGATCGATGACCTATTCGATCAACTACAGGGTGCTAAGGTGTTCTCAAAAATTGATCTCCGGTCAGGGTACCATCAGTTGAAGATCAGAGATAGTGATATCAGCAAGACAGCATTTAGATCCCGCTATGGTCATTATGAGTTCTTGGTCATGTCCTTCGGGTTGACCAATGCCCCGGCCGCCTTTATGGAGTTGATGAACCGGGTGTTCCACGATGTTCTAGACAAGTATGTCATTGTCTTCATTGATGACATCTTGGTCTATTCCAAGAGCGAGGAGGAGCATGCAAACCATCTTCGCCTAGTATTGCAACGCTTGAGGGAGAAGCAGTTGTATGCCAAATTCAGTAAGTGTGAGTTTTGGCTACAACAAGTGGCATTTCTGGGACACCTTGTTTCTGGTAAGGGTATAGAGGTTGACCCTAGCAAGGTGAAGTCAGTAGTTGACTGGGCGACACCCAAGAGTGTAGCAGACATTCGCAGTTTCCTGGGACTAGCTGGCTATTACAGGAGATTTATTGAGAACTTCTCAAGGCTCTCCGCTCCTATGACACGACTGACCCGAAAGGGAGTGAAGTTCGAGTGGCCTGATAGCTGTGAAAAGAGCTTCCAGGAGCTCAAGCAGAGGCTGGTTTCCGCTCCAGTACTTACCATTCCTAATGGTACTGGAGGGATGGTAGTTTAGAGTGATGCATCTAAAATGGGCTTGGGTTGTGTTCTAATGCAAGATGGGAAGGTAGTGGCCTATGCTTCTCGACAATTGAAGGACTATGAGAAGAACTACCCATCCCATGATTTGGAGCTTGCCACTGTGGTTTTTGCTCTAAAAATTTGGAGACATTATTTATATGGTGAGAAGAGCGAAATATACAGTGATCACAAGAGCCTCAAATACTTCTTTACACAGAAGGAGCTCAATATGAGGCAGTGACGATGGTTGGAGTTGTTGAAAGATTATGATTGTACTATCCATTACCACCCCGGCAAGGCAAATGTAGTAGCTGATGCGCTGACCCAAAAATCTCAGTCCTTGTCATTGGCATCACTAGCAGTCAGTGAGAAACTCATTGAGGAAGCTAAAAGAATGGACCTGGAATTACTGGTTGATGGTGTTACTTTATCTCTGTCAGCTTTATCAGTACAGTCAACACTGGTAGGGCGAATCCAGTCAGCCCAGGCTTCTGATGAGGAGTTTCAAAAGATTATTGAGGCTATCAAGGGAGACACGCAGCGGGAACTGGACTTTACTTTAACAGAGAGTGGTGTTCTCATGTTCAGACAGCGGCTATGTGTTCCTAGTGACCCTCAGTTGAGGAAGGAAGTGTTAGCTGAAGCCCATGACTCTCCTTATTCTATTCATCCAGGTAGTACGAAGATGTATAGAGATCTGAAGGAATATTACTGGTGGAGTGGAATGAAGAGGGATGTGGCTGAGTATGTGGCAAAATGTCTTACTTGTCAGCAGGTGAAGGCAGACAGACAGTGACCTCATGGCCTCTTACAATCATTGCCTGTTCCAGAGTGGAAGTGGGAGCATGTTACTATGGACTTCGTCATCGAGCTACCCCGCACACCTAGAGGTGTCGATACCTGGGTTGTCATTGACAGATTGACAAAGATGGCTCACTTCATCCCCATGAAGATCACCTATTCGATGGACAAGCTGGCTCGCTTGTACATTGATAATGTAGTTCGTCTGCATGGAGTTCCTGTTAGCATCATCTCCGACCGGGATCCCAGATTCACATCTAAGTTCTGGGGTGGTTTTCAGAAGGCAATGGGTACACTGCTGAGTTTCAGTACGGCCTTCCACCCTCAGACCGACGGACAGTCGGAGAGGACTATTTAGACATTAGAAGATATGCTCCGAGCTTGTGCCATTGATATGCAAGGCAGCTGGGACGAGCACCTCTCACTTATTGAGTTTGCTTACAATAACAGTTATCAGGCTACTATAGGCATGACACCGTTTGAGGCTCAGTATGGGAAGAAGTGTCGGACACCTTTATATTGGGACGAAGTAGGTGAACGGCATATTCTTGGACCCGAGTTGATTCAGGCGACATGCGAGAAGGTGGATTTGATTCGTGAGCGGATCAAAGCGGCTCAATCCAGGCAGAAGGGTTATGCAGACCTGAGGCAGAAAGACCTTGAGTTCACTATCGACGATAAAGTGTTCCTTAAGGTATCACCCTCCAAAGGGGTGATGCGTTTCAGCAAGAAGGGCAAGCTGAGTCCGAGATTTATAGGACCTTTTGAGATCCTTGCACGGATTGGACCAGTGGCATATCGGTTAGCACTCCCTCCATCTTTAGAAGGTGTGCATGACGTCTTCCACGTGTCCATGTTGAGGAAGTATGTCCATGATCCAAGCCATGTATTGACACATGAACCGCCAGAACTTGCGGCCGACATGTCCTATAAAGAACTGCCTGAAAAGATTTTGGACAGCAAGGTTGTTCATCTTCGCAACCGGCCCATCCATTATGTGAAGATAAAATGACGCAACCATCTGGAAGAGGAAGCTTCTTGGGAGGCAGAGGTGGAGATGCTGGCAAAATACCCTTTTCTTGCCTATCTACAAGGTACGTCAAATTTTGAGGACGAAATTTCTTATAAGGTGGGGGGGATGTTATACATGTACCCCAGGATATAATTAAATATTATTTCTTCTCGTGACGTGTAGATACCGCTGCCATGTATGCTGGTGACCTGTTCTCCATGATGGTCAAACCTAGTTACAAAATCGTTGACCACAGTACGGGTTTGCCTGTGGAGGAAAGACTCCTCAACCGCCAGTGGGAAAAGTTCGTTGACGGCGACTTCGTTGACTATCCTCCAAGTACCAGCCCGGGAAGCAAGGAGTTTAGGAGAGAGCATCCTGGACCGTCGCCTCAGTTGGATAATTTGTTCAGTGATGAGCTTGGCACTGCCGTGGCGAAGCTATTCGGGGTCATGGGTGATAAACCATGACAGGGGGAAAAGTAAATTTTAGCCCTCAAGTTTTGTTATTTATTCTTTTCTTGGTGACCTCGAAGTACGGGTCAAGGCCTGAATCGCTCGAGCTATTTCATGAGAGAAGGGAACATTTTAAGTTCGTGTCCCACTTACCTTTGGGAAGTACATTGGGGACTTATACCCATCTCATATGAACCCATCTTAAAGTGGGCTTTTCCCTAATTAAAGTTGTGGGCAGGCCCATTTAACTTAAGAAGCCATTTAACTTGTATGGCCCATTTAGCCCTATTGACCCAAGGATGGGTTATTCCATTCACTTACCCATATAGAACAAATGGGTCAACCCATTTAGCTCTTGACCCATTTGGCTTAAGAGACCCAAGATCCACTTTCTATAAATAAGCCAAAGGGGGAGAAAGCATTCAATTCTCAATTACTTCTCCCATCTAACCTAAATTGTGGAGGAGAGAAAGAGGAGAGAAAGAGGAGGAGGAAGGTGGAGAAGCTTGGTGGAAGGTTGAGACCCCATCTCTTGGAGCCATAAATCATGGAGCTCTGTCATCTTGGGGGTAGGTAAGCCATTGAAGCTTCTTCCTTCTTCTATTTTGGATTTTTTAAAAGGGGTTGGGTAATGGGAGAGATTCGACTTAGAGCTCTCTTGGAACCTAAGGAATCGATGGAACCTTAAAGCCTAGGCAATGATGGAGTTATTTCACTCCATTATGAGCTCCAATGTTAGTAGTCTCATTCCATTTGAGAGATTTAAGGTTTGGACCCTATTATGCTTAGGTTAGGTTCTTCTTGGTTCCTTCTCTTGAACCTATTGTGATTGAATGGACCTAGAGAGGTCTTAGGACCCTAATGAGCTTAGGATGGAGTTTCCTTGATGTTCCTATGCTTTAAACCACTTGAAAATAGTGACCTTGGAGGGGGATCCTTTGGATTTTGGACCTGCAGGTGTGAGGATTTACATGTGGTTTCAGACCTACAAGAAACCACCCTGAAATTACCTCCCTGAGCCCCTAGAAAGCTCGGATTTATGGGCGGTTTCATTTCCTGAGAAACCACACCTGCAACCGCCCTTGACTGAGACTGTCCTGAGCCCCTGGTTTCCTAGGATTTACCTGTGGTTGCAGAATTTGGGCATGAAACCACCCATGCAACCACTCTGTTTCTGAAACCTTGTACTTAATTGGTTACGGGGGACCTTTTGGGGATCCTTTCTCTTTGCTCGTTTAACCTTATTTTACTCTTTGTTTAGGTTAATATATCCATCTTGTGGCTTATTACTTGATCGAGGCGACAACTTATAATCTTGGTGCTTGGCATATACATTGTGAGTGGGTTTGGTTGTTTGGGCTTGATTTTATTATTGCATTATATATTATGTAATCATTATAATTATTAAGCATGCTTGCGCATATTGCATACTTTTATATATGATTGTTATGATGTTGGTTGGAAATGCTTTACTTTGATGGGTCTCGGTGCCGGTGGGTGCCGGTGCCGAAACCCCGGATACTATATATATTTTATGAAGTCATTATGTTGAATGTCATATTGAACTGTATGCGCCGTGCCGTGCTGGTAACCGGGCACTAAACCAGATGAAAAGTTGATGCGCCCGGATTACCTCTCGGGACGATAGGACTTGCATATAGTATATCTGCAGCTAGGATTTCACACCCTTATGCTACGACCCTTACCAACAGGGGTTTAGGTGTTGGGTAATCAGTACACCAGATTCCGTGGAGGTGGGAGAGGCCAGTCATGGTAGTATTGGTTATCAGGGGTCTGCCACTGAGTGGTCTTGGAGGCTTCGATCGGCGTAGGTCCTAGGTGACAATTGAGGTTTCATTGTGGCGATAAGTTAAGTAACCTATAGTGTCTCCCGAGTTGTCACAGTAGCATATACCATTGACTTAGTTGTTTGTTAGGTGGAAAAATGGATTTAACATGTGCATGCATTATTGGACTATGTGAATTTCATGTTTGTGCATCCCCATCCCCTCACAGGCTCAGTGGAGCTAACCCCCTCGTGCGCACACTTTTTAGATTATAATGCAGGTGACGGATATCTCACGGGACTTGGAGTTCAGCCCTTGGGATACGATGAGATTGGTGAGGAGGAGCCGGGAGCCGTGTTTGAGGAACATGGCGACGGGTGTCCTTGCGATGATTGTGCCTACGGGCCGTGAGGATATTTGGGATTTGGTCCCTTTTTGATTTACTTTTGGGGCTTAGGCCCGTGTTGAAACATTTACTATTATACCCTTTTGATAGTTATTAGATGGTCATTGGAAATGTAACTAACTACTGTATTTATCATCTAGCCTTTGAACATCTTGTAATTATTCGATTTATACGCTTCCGCAATACTACTGATCTTCGGAATGTAATATTCCTTTTTCTGCATTCTAATATTATATTGTGTTAATATTGGTTATGACTGTGCGTTGGGACACTGTGTCAGTGATCCGGGCAGTTTAATAGGATGACACGCGTCGTCCTAGTCACCCTTTATATTATATTACATTCCTTGTCTGGAATAGGGGCGTGACAGATTCAAAGGTCATGACCCTCAACATCGCATCCACACCTCTAATAAGAGATAAGGACAATTTTGAGATCATCCCAAACCCAAAAAAATATAGAAATGCCCCCAAACAACCCCAAACGACCCACCCTGTCTAGTTTAAACCGCAAATGAACATAAGTCGAAATAGGTATCGATTCGAAGGTTACGACCCTTGACATCGCATCCACACAGCGAATAAGAGATGAGGACAAATTTTAGAACATCCTAAACCCAAAAAAGTACAGAAATACCCCCAAATAACCCCAAACGACCCACCCGGTCTTGTTTAAACCGAAAATGAACATTTGCCGAAATTGGTATGCGAAGGTCACGACCCTCAACTTCCTACCCACACGTGTACTAAGAGATAAGGACACATTTAAGAACATGCAAAACTCAAAAAAGTATCGAAATGCCCCCAAATAATCCCAAACAACCCACCCGATCTTGTTTAAACCAAAAATAAACATATGTCGAAATAGGTAATCAATTCGAAGGTCACGACCCTCAACATCGCAGCCACACATCCAATTAGAGATGAGGACACATTTTCGAACACCTCAATCCCAAAAAAGCACAGAAATTCCCCCAAACAACCCCAAACGAGCCACCCGATCTGGTTTAAATCGAAAATGAACATTCATCGAAACTGGTATCGATACAAAGGTCACAACCCTCAACTTCATATCCACACCTGTAATAAGAGATAAGGACACATTTTAGAACATCCCAAACCCAAAAAAGTATAGAAATGCCCCCAAAAAACCCCAAACGACCCACCCAGTCTAGTTTACACTGAAAATGAACATTTGTCTAAATTGGTATCGATACGAAGGTCCCGACCCTCAACTTCATATCCACAAATGTAGTAAGAGATAAGGACACATTTTAGAACATTCCAAACCCAAAAAAGTACAGAAATGCCCCCAAATAACCCCAAACGACCCACTTGGTCTTGTTTAAACCGAAAATGAACATTTGTCAAAATTGGTATCGATACGAAGGTCACGACCCTCAACTTCATATCCACACATCTATGAAGAGATAAAGACACTTTTTAGAACGTCCAAAACCCAAAAAACTACAGAAATGCCCCCAAACAACCAAAAATGACCCACCCAGTCTGGTTTAAATCGAAAATGAACATATGTCGAAATAGGAATCAATTCGAAGGCCACAACCCTCAAGATCGCATCCACACATCTAATAAGGGATGAGGACACATTTTAGAACATCCCAAACCCAAAAAAGTATAGAAATGCCCCCAAGCAACCCCTAAGGACCAACCCGATCTGGTTTAAACCGCAAATGAACATAAGTTGAAATAGGTGTCGATTCGAAGGTTACGACCCTCGATATCGCATCCAAACCTCTAAGAAGAGATAAGGACACTTTTTAGAACGTCCAAAACCCAAAAAACTACAGAAATGACCTGAAATAACCCCAGACGACCCACCTGGTCTGGTTTAAAGCGAAAATGAACATATGTCAAAATTGGTATCGATTCGAAGGTCACGAGCCTCAACATCGCATCCACATGTCTAATAAGAGATGAGGACACTTTTTAGAACATCCCAAACCCAAAAAAGTACAGAAATGCCCGCAAATAACCCCTAATGACCCGCTCGGTCTGGTTCAAACCGAAAATGAACATTTGTCAAAATTTGTATCGATACGAAGGCCACGACCGTCAACTTTATATCCACACGTGTAATAAGAGATAAGGACACATTTTAGAACATCCCAAACCAAAAAAAGTATGGAAATGCCCCTAAATAACCCCAAACGATCCACTCGGTCTTGTTTAAACCAAAAATGAACATATGTCGAAATAGGTATCGATTCGAAGGTCACGACCCTCAACATTGCATCCACACGTCTAATAAGAGGTAAGGACAGTTTTTAGAACATCCCTAACCTAAAAAAGTATAGAAATGTCCCCAAATAACCACAAACGACCCACCCGGTCTGGTTTGAACCGAAAATGAACATATGTCGAAATAGGTAATCAATTCGAAGGTCACGACCCTCAACATCGCATCCACACATCCAATAGGAGATAAGGACTCATTTTAGAACATCCCAAACCCAAAAAAGTACCGAAATGCCCCCAAATAACCCCAAACGACCCACTCAGTCTTGTTTAAACAAAAAATAAACTAAAGTCAAAATAGGTATCGATTCGAAGGTCACGACCCTCAACATCGCATCTCCACGTCTAATAAGAGATAAGGGCACTTTTTAGAATATCCCAAACCCAAAAAAGTACAGAAATGCCCCCAAATAACCCCAAACGACCCACCCGATCTGGTTTAAATCGAAAGTGAACATTTGTCGAAATTGGCATCGATACGAAGGTCACGACCCTCAACTTCATATCCACACGTGTAATAAAAGATAAGGACACATTTTAGAAAATCCCAAACCCAAAAAAGTACAAAAATGCCCCCAAATAACCCCAAACGACCCACTCGGTCTGTTTAAACCAAAAATGAACACTTATCAAAATTGATATCGATACGAAGGTCATGAACCTCAACTTCATATCCACACGTGTAATAAGAGGTAAGGACACATTTTAGAACATCGCAAACCCAAAAAAGTACAGAAATGCCCCCAAATAACCCCAAATGACCCACCCGGTCTGTTTAAACAAAGAATGAACACTTGTCAAAATTGATATCGATACAAAGGTCACAACCCTCAACTTCATATCCACACGTGTAATAAGAGGTAAGGACACATTTTGGAACATCCCAAACCCAAAAAAGTACAGAAATGCCCCCAAATAACCCAAAACGACCCACTCGATCTTGTTTAAATCAAAAATGAACATATATCAAAATAGGTACTGAATCCAAGGTCACCACCCTCAACATCACATCCACATGTCTAATATGAGATAAGGACACTTTTTAGAACATCCCAAACCCAAAAAACTATAGAAATGCCCCCAAAAAACCCCAAAGGACCCACCCGGTCTGGTTTAAACCATAAATGAGCATAAGGTGAAATAGGTATCGATTCGAAGGTTACGACCCTCGACATCACATCCACACGTCTAAGAAGAGATAAGGACACTTTTTAGAACGTCCAAAACCCAAAAATCTACAAAAATGCCCCTGAATGGTTACAAATGACCCTCCCTATCTGGTTTAAATTGCAAATGAACATAAGTCAAAATAGGTAGCAATTCGAAGGTTACGACCCTCAACATCGCATCCACATGTCTAATAAGAGATAAAGACACTTTTTAGAACATCCCAAACCCAAAAAAGTATAGAAATGCCCCCCAAATAACCCCAAACGACCTACCCAGTCTGGTTTAAATAGAAAATGAACATATGTCAAAATTGGTATCGATTCGAAGGTCACGACCCTCAACTTCATATCCACACGTGTAATAAGATATAAGGACATTTTTTAGAACATCCCAAACCTAAAAAAGTATAGAAATGCCCCCCAAATAAGCCCAAACGACCCACTCGGTCTTATTTAAACCGAAAATGAACATTTGTCCAAATTGGTTTCGATACGAAGGTCACAACCCTCAAATTCATATCCACCCCTGTAATAAGAGATAAGGACACATTTTAGAACATCCCAAATGGGGCATTTCTATAATTTTTTGGGTTTGGGATGTTCTAAAAACTGTCCTTATCTCTTATTAGACGTGTGGATGCGATGTTGAGGGTCATGACCTTCGAATCGATACCTATTTCAACATATGTTCATTTTTGGTTTAAATTAAACCGGGTGGGTCGTTTGGGGTTATTTGGGGGCATTTCTGTAGTTTTTTGGGTTTTGGACATTCTAAAAAGTTTCCTTATCTCTTCTTAGAGGTGTGGATGCGATGTCGAGGGTCGTAACCTTCGAATCAATACCTATTTTGACTTATGTTCGTTTACGGTTTAAACCAGATCGGGTGGGTCATTTGGGGTTGTTTGGGGGCATTTCTATCATTTTTTGGGTTTGGGATGTTCTTTTTTTTTTTTTTTGATAAGTAAGAAATATATTACGAAGGAAAAGAAAAAAATACAGAAAAGGCATCCTTTAAGAACCCAAAAGAGGGGAAAAGGACCCTAGACAAGAGAGGGCATGCCCTATCCAAACAACAAGGAGGAAGACAGAACCCCTTCAAAGCTACATCCTATAATAGGTTACAAACTCCTTATCTTGCTTTATGAGAATCGCTAGCTCCGGAGGGAAGGACTCGTGCTCCCAAAGAATTCCGTATGGGTCCGTAGGGATGGAGGCCATGAAATCTGCAGCTGATTCTGTTCTCTCCACACATGAATGAATTCTTTAGACCTAAGCAGCCTTGCCTTTATGTGCATCTTACTTTTCAAAGTTAGGATTTGCCGAGGCCCAGTAATCACTCCATTCAAAATATCGACGGCCAACTTCGAATCCGACCTAATAGAGACATCATAAAAGCCCTTATCAACGCAAAGGGAAATTCCTTTGTACATAGCCATGAACTCCATGGACAGCACCGAAAGATCTTCCCCTATGCCAGCAAAGGCAGCTAAGGGATCCCCACTATCATCACGAATGAGACCCCCAATGCCTGCCTTGTCATCTGAAAGAGACCCATCACAATGGAGAGCAACCATGTTCGGATTTGGAGCAAACCAAGAGCATGCCTTTGGAATTCTTGCAGTCCAATGAACTTGAAGATCCCATTTGGCAGAAATATGATGGTTGGCAGTAGTAGGGTCTCCCACCAAGTCAATGGAAGATAATCTGCCAATAACATCCCCCTTTATAGCCCCTACAATCTGGTCCTTAGATCTGATTTTGTTTCTAAAAATTCTGTAATTTCTCTCCGACCAAATATGCTTGATTGTGGCACAGAAAGCAAGCTTTATGACCAGCCCCAATTTCCCCACTCTACCTGCAACATATCTAACCGAAATGGCTGCATCAATGGCATTGCTAAGAGTGGCCCCATCATGAAAACAAAGGTCATAAATATTTTTCCAAATATCAGTAGTAAAAGGGCACCCGAAGAAGAGATGATTCCTTCTTTCAGTTCCAGCCCAACAAAACACGCAATGATGAGGAGTCGGAATGTGTCTATGAATGAGGTTGTCCCTAGTGGGGAGGGCATCCGAAAGGCATCTCCAGGCTATAAAGGAATGGGACTTTATACTCCCTTCAAACCAAACAGCTTCGCTCCAATCAATACGGGCAGCTCTTGTGCAGATAGCATTCCAGGCTGATTTGGAAGAAAAATTACCCGATGAGTTACCAGTCCACACTGTCAAATCTGGAACCTCATCATGAAAATTTTCAATGGCTGGAAGGGCCCTCCAAATATCAATGAGATCGAAAGATGTAGAGGGACCAGGGTGCCAATCTCCATCACGGATAATCTCCTTGACACAAGCATGATGGGCAGGAAGGGAATAAGAGCCTGTGCATCATAGCAAATCCTATTACCAAATCTGCTCAAAAGAACTCCAAACGGGTGCCAATTATCAAGCCAAAGCTTTGTAGCAGACCCATCCCCAATAATAGTTTTGATGAAGGGAAGGGCTTTATCTCTGTACTTCAAGACTTTACGCCAGACCCAAGAGCAGTTATTGAGACCCTTGACTGTCCAAAGGGACTCTTACTTGAGGTATCTTTGTTGTACCCAATTAACCCAAAGCCGATCTTGCTTGGAGGCAATCCACCAAATTTTTTTTTTTTGATAAGTAATTTGTGAATGTATAGAAGAAGAAAAGAAAGATACAAGAGAAGGGAACCTACTAACACCCCTTAGACAGACCTAAGGAGGAGAAAGAGGCCCCACACCTCCGAGGACAAACCCCTCGGATATTCAAGGAGAACCACCCAAACCCAATTATGGAGGCCTAAACTGGGCCTTACCAACAGAATCATCATGAATCAGCCGCATTAGGTCCTCATGAAACTCTTGAGGATACATAATAGTTTCCCCATCCCCACTATTTATGGAAGCAATAAAGTCCGCCGGTTGGTTCAGTTCTCTCCAAACATGCCTCACTTCATAGCGAGCCAACTGGTCCAACCTAGAGATGATCTGGTACTTCAAAGCATAAACATTCCAGGGGCAGCCAATCACATCTGTAACAATCTCCATGGCCAACTTCGAGTCAGATCTGATAGAAATATAACGGAGGTTCCTCTCTATGCACAAAACGACTCCTCTGTGGATAGCTATCAATTCCATGCTAAGAACCGAAGCCTCCGACCCTTTACCAACATAGGCCAGAATCGGATCTCCTAAGGAATCACGAATGAGACCCCCATAAGCAGCTCTATCTCCTTTCAAGGACCCATCACAATGGAGAGAAATCAATTGAGCAGGGGGCTTTGGCCAGAAACAGATTTTGGGAGCCGAATTGGCCCACTGCACTTGGACCCCCCACTTGTCAACCAAAAATTGATTCCTAGGAGTATGGGCAGCCAATAACGGACATTGAGAACCTTTAGTGGAAACATCAAATTTGATGTCTTGAAGGATCTTATCATAAGACCTTGACTGACTACTAACGAGCCGTTGATTCCTCTCCCACCAAACATGATAAATCGTGGCACAAAAAGCAAGCTTGGGAATAAAATCCATCTTATCTTTAGCACAAACCACATGAGAAAGCCAATTGACCACATCAGTCAGGGTAGCAGGTCCTTTGCCATTGATAGAACACATAGAGCTAACCCTATCCCAAATGGTATTAGAAAAGGGACAGGCAAAGAAGAGATGGGCATGGCTCTCCAAACCTCCCCAACACAGGACGCAATTCTGTCCTACAGCAATATTCCTTCTAATGAGTTGGTCTTTAGTTGGCAACCCTCCCATCAGGCACCTCCAGGTAGTACAAGAGTGCCTAGGAAAAAAACCAGGAAACCAAACAAGCTTATTCCAATCCACCTTTGTTGCACTACTTCTAATAAGATCCCAAGCCGACTTGGTAGAAAAGAGACCATTAGAAGTTTCCTTCCAAACAATAAGATCCTCCTCACCACTCACAATAGGAATACTAGGGAGATCCCTCGAAATAGTTATCAGATCAAAAGAACCCTGAGGGGGCAGATGCCAATGGCCATCCCTAATAAAGTCCGAAACCAAGGCAAGCCGGTGAGAACCGGCATCATAACGGATCCGATCTCCATATCTTTTAATCAAAACCCCTTTAGGATGCCAATTATCCAACCAAAGTCTAGTAGCTTGGCTATTCCCAAAAATATGATGGATATGTGGCTCAACCTGATCTCTAAATTTGAGGACTTTCCGCAATCCACCAAATTTGCTTCATAATTTCTGCAATGTTCATTTCTTTGACCCGCTTGATTCCCAACCCTCCCTCTGATTTTGGCTTACAGACCACATCCTAAGAAATAAAATGGGTTTTCCTCTCAAGGGAGGGGCCTGACCAAAGGAAATTAGAGAACATAGACTCCAGTTTGGTGATAACATTTCCTGGAAGGCCAAAGATCCCTACCCAGTAAATGTAGCTACCTTGTAGAACTGAAGATAAGAGTTGAAGACGACCAGCATAAGAGAGGAATCTAGTCTTCCACCCCTCCAATTTTCGATGAACTAGATCCAAGATGGGGCTGCAATCTTTCATGGATAACCTGCCAAACACAAGAGGAACTCCAAGGTACCTAATAGGCAGCTTGGTTTTCGAAAAACCCATTAAATCCAAAAGTTCTAGACTGCTAGCTTGGGTAAGGCCCCCTAATATAATAGAGGACTTAGATCTATTAAGTTGAAGCCCGGAGAGGGCAGCAAACTCATCAAGACCCCCCAAACTAGCTGAAATCGAATCACGGTTCCCCTTCACAAAAATCATAAGATCTTCCGCAAAAATGAGGTGGGAAAGGTGGAATGATTTACAACGGGGTAGCAGCTTAATCTGACCATCAATCTCAAGCCTTCGCATAATTCCAGAAAAAGACTCCATTGCAAGGGTGAAGAGGTAGGGGGACAGCGGATCACCTTGTCGAATCCCTCTCCCTCCACCGAAGAAACCCGCCGGGCTGCCATTAATAAGGACAGAAAACATAGGAGTGGTCACACAAGCTTTCACCCACCCTATAAACTTGTCAGAGAACCCCATTCTTCCAATCACATCAAACAAAAATTTCCTACTAAGAGAGTCATAGGCCTTGTGAAGATCCATCTTCAAAACTGCAGTAGGACTAGCAGCTTTTTGTTCGATACCACGCACAATATCATGGCAGACAAGGATATTGTCAACAATAGACCTGCCCTTGATGAATGCCGACTAATTATGACTAACTACACTCCCAATAACATGCTGGATCCTATTAGAGAGGATTTTTGTGATGATCTTATATAGGAGGTTGCATAAAGCAATAGGCCGAAACCCCGCAAAAGTGGAGACATCCCCAGACTTCGGCACCAAAGTGATAAAAGTAGCATTAATAGAATGGGGCATGAAGGAATTCGCAAAGAACCATTGGACAGCATTCGTTAGCTCCTCACCAATGACCTCCCAAGAGTGCTTATAAAAGCCAGCCCTGAAACCATCAGGCCCTGGGGCTTTAGAGTCTTTTAAACTGAACACAACTCTTCTAACCTCCTCTCCATTCACCTCCTTGCCAAGTTCCAAATTCTGGGATTCAGAGACCACCCCCGAGAGGGGAATCGAGGGGGGGCAGGAGCCCAAATCAGTGTAGTTCGACCCGAACAGCTTCTTATAGAAAAGAACCGCCTCCTCTTTGATAGCCTTAGGGTTGGTCAAAGTATTTCCAGTCTGGTCCATGACCTCCAAGATATGATTTCTATTGTGCCTACTTTGCATGGACTTGTGGAAAAAGTTGTTGTTGCCATCCCCCAACTCTAGCCACCTAACCCTGGATTTCTCTTTAAGAAACCTTTCTTCCATTTGTAATGCAGCCCACAGCTTGCCTTTAGCTTCTTTTTCCAAGATAGCAAGGGAATCATCAAGGGGATCAAGGGAAAGGTGATGCTGAATTCGGCCAAGATCGAGTTATGCATCCTTAACATTTTTGAAGACATCTCCAATGCCCTCCTTATTCCAGCATTTAAGTTCAGATTTCACATTCTTTAGCTTCGCCGCAAAGTGCAAAATAGGATTAGAGTTGGCATTTACAGCCTTCAGCCAGCCCCTTGTAACTACTTCGTCATAGTCCTTATGATGGGTCCAAGCATCAAAAAACCTAAACGGTTTAGGTCCAGAATTTCGGGTTGTGGTCAGATATTCCAAGGCAAAGGAAGTGAGCTTCCGAGAAATGCAACTTGTCCAGCCAAGCATTATTAACAAGGACTCGGTCTAATTTGCAGCAGATTCTGCGAGTGCCACTTTGGTTATTATTCCAAGTGTAAAATTCCCCTCTCCATTTTAGGTCAGCCAGCCCCGAATTGAAGATGCAAGAATTAAACTCGTCAACCACCCCCTGATGGATCGCATCCCCTCCCATCTTCTCATTTTGGTGTCTAACCGTATTGAAATCTCCCATGACAGCCCACGGTTCAACCACTCCTGTAGCAATATCAGTTAGCTCCCTCCAAAGTTCCATCCGACCTTCTAGGGAATTAAGAGCATACACTGCAGTGCAAAGGAAGGACAATGAAGTCCCAAGAATAGAAATCCTCATGTGTATCAACTGAATGGTAGACTTTAGAACATCCACCTTAAGGCAGCCCTCATCCCAGCCAATCCATAGACAGGTATGGTACTCCTGACTACAATTGTGACTAAACTTCCATCCCCTCTTCAGGTTTTGGAAAGTAGAGTCAACATTCCCTTCTTTGATTTTAGTTTCAAGGAGAATAGCCATTTTATAATTATTATCAGCTATGATTCTCTTCACACACCTCTTCTTCTCTGGGGCATTCAAGCCACGCACATTCCAGTAGAGACAGTTCATTAGGAACGTTGGAGGGGAGGGGGAGCTAGCTTCTTACCCCCAAAAGCCAGACCACTATCACTTCCTTTTTGATTTGAGCTTTGGCTAGGAAGCACTTCAATACGCTGAGGTTTAAAAGAAGTCAACAGTCTCCTCTTCCCCATCTCCCTAGTAGCTCTCCCTTCCTTTTTTGAATTCAAAGAAATTGCATGGTTAGGGATGGAGGGCATACCTTCTAAAATTGGACCCCTTAGAATAGTGCTGCCCGAAATTTTCTTTCCCTTGGTGGAGATCTCTTTCAGATTTGATTGGGCTCCTTCTGTAATTTCCTCTCCTAGAGCATCTCCATTAGCTTTGTCACCCTCATCTAGGATTTGCAACAAGGATTCCCTAATGGGGCCCCCCCAATCTGTAATTTCCATAGAAGGAACTGCCGCATTATCTCTTGCCATAGCCATAGTCTCCTCTCTCTGCCCAGCTGCCACAAACCCTTCCTTATTTTGAAAAAAGGTGTGGTTTTCAATATCCACTAAATCACCTCCAGCCGTTGCATCATTCTCTTTCCTTGCATGGCGTTGAAGAAAATCTGCTGATTGAGACACACATTCCCCTTCCTCCTCACCTTCCTTGTGTGGGGGATCTCCAATATCTTGCTCACATTCCACTTCCTTCCCTAAAAGGATGTTGCATGAGTCAGAATCCAACATCAGTTCTGTGGGGTCATAGGGAATTTCCTCCGTTAGATGCTCCAACAAAGCGAAAGCATTATGGTGCACAATCTTCTTCCCCCTGCTAGCCGAATTCTTTGGGCTAGAATTAGGCAACTTTTTAGAAATTCTAGCAATCTTCTCCATAGAACAGATATTGCTAGGATTCCCCATGGACTGAGCTTCCAAATTTGTAGTGTCCACAATCCCATCAGATCTGCCACTTGGAGTATTTTTGAAATTTTAATTTTGAACTTGCTTACCAGCACCTCTACCGTGTAAGGCTTGAGTGCCGCCTCCACTAGCTGCTCCGGTCACCTGAGGACTCTTGTTGCTCTTCACTCTCCACTCTTTCCGGCTGGAGGGCATTTGCTTGTTAAGATTAATGCCACACTGCCCACTTGAATGCCCAAAAACCCTGCAACTGTTGCACTGAGGAGGGCTCCATTCGTATGTAATTTTTTGGTAAAAACCCAGACCGTCATCATCATAAACAACCACTTGATCCGGGAATTCATAATCAGCTTCTATCTCAACACAGAGCCAGGCATAGGATAGCCGCTCTTGAGTCTTAGTCATCTTATCAGTGACTATTGGCTTTCCCAGGACACTGGCAACGAGCTCAAGGCCTCCACATTCTAGAAATGAAAGGGGAGGTTGGGAAGGGTAACCCAAATAGGGATGGAGTTCAATTCCACCTTTTCAAGCTTCATCCCTAGTTTCCAAGGCCGAAGGATTAAGGGTCTCTGCTGCACAGTCCATGGCCCCCCTTCAAGAACTTTGGCTTTATCTTCCTCCAAATTGAACCAAAAAATAAAAAAGCCACTATCAAGGAGATTAATATCCACATGCCCAGAAATGCACCATTGTTTCAGCAAGACTTCCTTAACATAAGAAAAACTCAGTCTGCGACCAATGAAGTGCCCAAGAAGGGTGTTCTTCCACTTTGATAATTCTGCCCGTAACATAGCTGAAGAACTTTGAGCAACACGGTTGCCCTCAATAAAATTTGGCTCAATAAAACTCAGTTCCAGACCTTCATTATTTAAAGAACTTGAAGAGGACTGAAAAAAAGATGCCCAAGATACTCCCTTCTTCACAGCCCCGCCTTGTTGAACCAATCCCGAGCCAGCCACCACCACACCACCACCCGAGGAGGAGGCCCCACCACCAAAATCACCCCCTGCCGGACCTAAATCACATAAGCCTTCCACAGTACCCCCACCTTCCCCCTCTCCCGGATTGGGAAAAGGAGGAAGACCATTAGCTGAAGCTAATGGCCTGCCGGCCATCACCAAACACTAGCACCAAGAACCCCACTCTCAAAGTCGACCTTTACCACCAAAGGAATCTTTCGGATTCCTCCTCCTTAGGTCTGTCTAAATCATGTTCCTTACTTGAGATGCTCAGATGACATTATTCGGTTTGGGATGTTCTAAAATGTGTCCTTATCTCTTATTAGACGTGTGGATGCGATGTTGAGGGTGGTGACCTTGGAATCGATACCTATTTCGATATATGTTCATTTTTGGTTTAAACAAGACCGAGTGGGTTGTTTGGGGTTATTTGGGGGCATTTCTATACTTCTTTGGGTTTGGGATGTGCTAAAATGTGTCCTTATCTCTTATTACACGTGTGGATATGAAGTTGAGGGTCGTGACCTTCATATCGATGCCAATTTCGACAAATGTTCACTTTCGATTTAAACCAGACCGGGTGGGTCATTTGGGGTTATTTGGGGGCATTTTTGTACTTTTTTGGGTTTGGGATGTTCTAAAAAGTGCCCTTATCTCTTATTAGACGTGTTGATGTGATGTTGAGGGTTGTGACCTTCGAATCGATACCTATTTCGACGAATGTTCATTTTCGATTTAAACCAGATCGGGCGGGTCGTTTGGGGTATTTGGGGGGCATTTTTGTACTTTTTTAGGTTTAGGATGTTCTAAAAAGTGTCTTTATCTGTTATTAGATGTGTGGATGCGATGTTGAGGGTCATGACCTTCGAATCGATACCTATTTCGACATAAGTTCATTTTCGGTTTAAACCAAACTGGATGGGTCGTTCGGGGTTATTTGGGGGCATTTCTATACTTTTTTGGGTTTAGGATGTTCTAAAAAATGTCCTTATCTCTTATTACACGTGTGGATATGAAGTTGAGGGTCGTGATCTTCGAATCGATACCAATTTTGACATATGTTTATTTTCGATTTAAACCAGATCAGGTGAGTCATTCGGGGTAATTTGGGGGCATTTCTAAACATTTTTGGGTTTGGGGATGTTCTAAAAAGTGTCATTATCTTTCATTAGACGTGTGGATGCGTTGTTGAGGGTCGTGACCTGCAAATCAATATCTGTTTCGACATATGTTCATTTTCGATTTAAACAAGACCGAGTGGATCGTTTGGGGTTATTTGGAGGCATTTCTGTACTTCTTTGGGTTTGGGATGTTCTAAAATGTGTCCTTATCTCTTATTACACGTGTGAATATGAAGTTGAGGGCCGTGACCTTTGTATCGATACCAATTTCGACAAATGTTCACTTTCGGTCTAAACCAGATCGGGTGGGTCATTTGGGGGTATTTCAGTACTTTTTTTATTTGGGATGTTCTAAAAAGTGTCCTTATCTCTTATTAGACGTGTGGATGCGATGCTGAGGGTGGTGACCTTGGAATCGATACCTATTTTGACATATGTTCATTTTCGGTTTAAATAAGACCGAGTGGGTCGTTTGGTGTTATTTGGGGCCATTTCTGTACTTTTTTGGGTTTGAGATGTTCTAAAATGTGTCCTTATCTCTTATTACACGTGTGGATATGAAGTTAAGGGTCGTGACCTTCGTATCGATACCAATTTAGACACATGTCCGTTTTCGGTTTAAACCAGACCGGGTGGGCCGTTTGGGGTCATTTGGAGGCTTTTCTGTACTTTTTTTGGTTTGGGATGTTCTAAAATGTGTCCTTATCTCTTATTACTGGTGTGGATATGAAGTTGAGGGTCGTGACCTTCGTATCGATGCCAATTTCGATGAATGTTCATTTCGGTTTAAACCAGATCGGGTAGGTCGTTTGGGGTTATTCGGGGGCATTTCTGTATTTTTTTAGCTTAGGGATGTTCTTACAAGTGTCCTTCTCTCTTATTAGACGTGTGGATACGATGTTGAGGGTCGTGACCTTCGAATCGATTCCTATTTTGACATATGTTCATTTTCAGTTTAAAAGAAACTGGGTGGGTCGTTTGGGGTTATTTGGGGACATTTCTATACTTTTTTGGGTTTGGGATGTTCAAAAAAATGTCCTTATCTCTTATTAGACGTGTGGATGCATTGTTGAGGGTCGTGACCTGCGAATCAAAACTTATTTCGAAATATATTCATTTTCGGTTTAAACCAAACTGGGTGGGTCGTTTGGGGTTATTTGGGGGCATTTCTATACATTTTTGGGTTTGGGATGTTCTAAAATGTGTCCTTATCTCTTATTACACTTGTGGATATGAAGTTGAGGGCCATCACCTTCTTATCGATACCAATTTCGACAAATGTTCATTTTTGGTTTAAACCAGACCAGGTGGGTCGTTAGGGGTTATTTGGGGGGCATTTCTGTACCTTTTTGGATTTGGAATGTTCTACAATGTGTCCTTATCTCTTATTATAGGTGTGGATATGAAGTTCAGGGTCGTGACCTTCGTATCGATACCAATTTGGACAAATGTTCATTTTTGGTTTATATAAGACCGAGTGGATCGTTTGGGGTTATTTGGGGTATTTATATACTTTTTTGGGTTTGGGATGTTCTAAAAAGTGTCCTTATCTCTTATAAGACGTGTGGATGCGATGTCAAGGGTCATAACCTTTGAATCGATACCTATTTTGCCAGATGTTCATTTACGATTTAAACCAGACCGGGTGGGTCGTTTGGGGTTATTTGAGGGCATTTGTATACTTTTTTAGGCTTGGGATGTTCTAAAAAGTGTCCTTGTCTCTTATTAGAACTGTGGATGCGAGGTTGAGGGTCGTAACCTTCGAATCGATACCTATTTTGACTTATGTTCATTTGCGATTTAAACCAGACAAGGTGGGTCGTTTGGGGTTGTTTGGGGGCATTTCTATACTTTTTTTTGTTTAGGATGTTCTAAAATGTGTCCTTATCTCTTATTACAGGTGTGGATATGAAGTTGAGGGTCATGACCTTCGAATCGAAACCAATTTGGACAAATGTTCATTTTCGGTTTAAACAAGACCAAGTGGGTCGTTTGGTGTTATTTTGGGGCATTTCTATACTTCTTTGGGTTTGGGATGTTCTAAAAAGTTTCCTTATCACTTATTAGACATGTGGATGCGATGTCAAGGGTCGTAACCTTCCCATTGAAACCTATTTCGACGTATGTTCATTTGCGATTTAAACCAGACAGCGTGGTTCGTTTGGGGTTGTTTGGGGGCATTTTTGTACTTTTTTGGGTTTGGGATGTTCTAAAATGTGTCCTTATCTCTTATTATAGGTGTGGATATGAAGTTGAGGGTCGTGACCTTCGTATCGAAACCAATTTGGACAAATTTTCATTTTCGGTTTAAACAAGACCGAGTGGGTCATTTGGGGTTATTGGGGGGCATTTCTATAGTTTTTTGGGTTTGGGATGTTCTAAAAAATGTCCTCATCTCTTATTACACGTGTGGATATGAAGTTGAGGGTCGTGACCTTCGAATTGATACCAATTTCGACATATGTCCATTTTCTATTTAAACCAACCCGGGTGGGTCATTTGGGGTTATTTGGGGGCATTTCTGTACTTTTTTGGGTTTTGGATTTTCTAAAAAGTGTCCTTATCTCTTATTAGACGTGTGGATACGATGTTGCGGGTCGTAACCTTCGAATTGATACCTATTTCGACTTATGTTTATTTACGATTTAAACCAGACAGGGTGGGTCGTTTGGGGTTATTTGGGGGCATTTCTGCAGTTTTTTGGGTTTTGGACTTTCTAAAAAGTGTCCTTATCTCTTCTTAGACGTGTGGATGTGATGTCGAGGGTCGTAACCTTCGAATCGATACCTATTTTGCATTAGGTTCATTTACGGTTTAAACCAGACCGGGTGGGTCCTTTGTGGTTGTTTGGGGGCATTTCTGCAGCTTTTCGGGTTTGGGATGTTCTAAAAAGTGTCCTTATCTCTTATTAGACGTGTGGATGCGATGTTGAGGGTAGTGACCTTGGATTCGATACCTATTTCGACATATGTTCATTTTTAGTTTAAACAAGACCGAGTGGGTCGTTTGGGGTTATTTGGGGGCTTTTATGTACTTTTTTGGGTTTGGGATGTTCTAAAATGTGTCCTTATCTCTTATTACACGTATGGATATGAAGTTGAGGGTCGTGACCTTAGTATCGACACCAATTTCGACAATTGTTCATTTTCGGTTTAAACCAGACCGGGTGGGTCGTTTGGGGTTATTTGGGGCCATTTCTGTACTTTTTTGGGTTTGGGATATTCTAAAATGTGTCCTTATCTCTTATTACAGGTGTGGATATGAAGTTGAGCGGCGGGACCTTCCTATCGATACCAATTTTGATGAATGTTCATTTTCGGTTTAAACAAGACCGAGTGGGTCGTTTGGGGTTGTTTGGGGGTATTTCTATAGTTTTTTGGGTTTGGGATGTTCTAAAATCTGTCCTTGTCTCTTATTACACGTGTGGATATGAAGTTGTGGGTCGTGACCTTCCTATCGATACCAATTTGGACAAATGTTCATTTTTGATTTAAACCAGACCGGGTGGCTTGTTTGGGGTTATTTGGGGGCATTTCTGTATTTTTTGGGTTTGGGATGTTCTAAAAAGTGTTCTTATCTCTTATTAGACGTGTGGATGCAATGTTGAAGGTCGTGACCTTCGAATCGATACCTATTTCGACATATGTTCATTTTCAGTTTAAATCAAACTAGGCAGGTCGTTTGGGGTTATTTGGGGGCATTTCTGTAGTTTTTTGGGTTTTGGACGTTCTAAAAAGTGTCCTTATCTCTTCTTAGATGTGTAGATGCGATGTCGAGGGTCGTAACGTTCGAATCGATACCTATTTCGACTTATGTTCATTTACGGTTTAAACCAGACCGGGTGGGTCGTTTGGGGTTGTTTGGGGGCATTTCTATAATTTTTTGGGTTTTGGATGTTCTAAAAAGTGTCCTTATCTCTTATTAGACGTCTGGATGCGATGTTGAGGGTGGTGACCTTGGACTCGATTCCTATTTCGACATATGTTCATCTCCGGTTTAAACAAGACTGAGTGGGTAGTTTGGGGTTATTTGGGCTCATTTTTGCATTTTTTTGGGTTTGGGATGTTCTAAAATGTGTCCTTATCTCTTATTACAGGTGTGGATATGAAGTGTAGGGCCGTGACCATCGTATTGATACCAATGTTGACCAATGTTCATTTTCGGTTTAAACCAGATCGGATGGGTCGTTTGGGGTTATTTGGGGGCATTTCTATACTTTTTTGGTTTGGGATGTTATAAAATGTCTCCTCACCGCTTATTAGATGTGTGAAAGCGATGTTGAGGGTCGTGACCTTCGAATTGATACCTATTTCAACATATGTTCATTTTCGGTTCAAACCAGACCGGGTGGGTCGTATGGGGTTATTTGGGGGCATTTCTGTAGTTTTTTGGGTTTTGGACGTTTTAAAAAGTTTCCTTCTCTCTTCATAGACGTGTGGATATGAAGTTGAGGGTCGTGACCTTCGTATCAATACCGATTTAGGCGAATGTTCATTTTCATTTTAAACAAGACCGAGTGTGTCGTTTGGGGTTATTTGAGGGCATTTTTGTACTTTTTTGTGTTTGGGATGTTCTAAAATGTGTCCTTATCTCTAATTACACATGTGGATATGAAGTTGAGGGTCGTGACCTTCGTATCGATACCAATTTAGTCAAATGTTCATTTTTTATTTAAACTAGATCGGGTGGGTCGTTTGGGGCTATTTGGGGGCATTTCTGTAATTTTTTGGGTTTGGGATTTTCTAAAATGTGTCCTTATCTCTTATTACAGGTGTGGATATGAAGTTGAGGATCGTGACCTTCGTATCGATACCAATTTCGACGAATGTTCATTTTCGATTTAAACCTGATCGGGTGGGTCGTTTTGGGTTATTTGGGGGCATTTCTGTACTTTTTTGGGTTTGGGATGTTCTAAAATGTGTCCTTATCTCTATTACACGTGTGGAAATGAAGTTGAGGGTCGTGACCTTCGTATCGATACCAATTTCGACAATTGTTCATTTTCGGTTTAAACCAGACCTGGTGGGTCATTTGGGGTTATATGGGGGGCATTTTTGTAATTTTTTGGGTTTGGGATATTTTAAAATGTGTCCTTATCCCTTATTACAGGTGTGGATATGAAGTTGAGGGTCGTGACCTTCGTATCGATACCAATTTCAATGAATGTTCATTTTCAGTTGAAACCAGATTGGGTGGGCCGTTTGCGGTTAATTGGGGGCATTTCTGTACTTTTTTGGGTTTTGGGTGTTCTAAATAGTGTCCTTATCTCTTATTAGACATGTGGAGGCGATGTTGAGGGTCGTGACCTTGGAATCATTACATATTTCGACTTATGTTCATTTTTGATTTAGACAAGACCGAGTGGGTCGTTCGGGGTTATTTGGGGGCATTTCTATACTTTTTTGGGTTTGGGATGTTCTAACAAGTGTCCTTATCTCTTATTACACATGTGGATATAAAGTTGAGGGTCTTGACCTTTGTATCGATACCAATTTCGACAAATGTTCATTTTTGGTTTAAACCAGACCGGGTGGGTCGTTTGGGGTTATTTGGTGGTATGTCTGTACTTTTTTGGGTTTGGCATGTTCTAAAAAGTGCTCTTATCTCTTATTGGATGGGTGGATGCGATTTTGAAGGTTGTGACCTTCGAATCGATACCTATTTCGACATATGTTCATTTTGGGTTTAAATCAAACTGGGTGGGTCGTTTGGGGTTATTTGGGGCCATTTCTATAGTTTTTTGGGTTTTGGACGTTCTAAAAAGTGTCCTTATCTCTTCTTAGACGTGTGGATGCATTGTTGGGGGTCGTGACCTTCGAATTGATACCTATTTCGACATATGTTAATTTTCTGTTTAAACCAAACAGGGTGGTTCGTTTGGGGTTATTCGGGGGCATTTCTGTACTTTTTTGGGTTTGGGATGTTCTAAAATGTGTCCTTATCTTTTATTACACGTGTGGATATGAAGTTGAGGGTCGTGACCTTCAAAGCGATACCTATTTCGGTATATGTTCATTTTTTATTCGAACGAGACTAGGTGGGTCTTTTGGGGTTATTTGGGGGCGTTTTTATACTTTTTTGGGTTTGGGATGTTCTAAAAATTTCCTTATCTCATATTAGACGTGTGGATGCGATGTTGAAGGTCGTGACCTTTTGAATCGATTCCTATTTTGATATATATTTATTTTCGGTTTAAACTAGACCGGGTGGGTCGTTTAGGGTTATTTGGGGGCATTTCTATACTTTTTTGGGTTTGGGATGTTCTAAAATATGTCCTCATCTCTTATTAGATGTGGGGATGCGATGTTGAGGGTCGTGACCTTCGAATTAATACCTATTTTGACATATGAACATTTTCGGTTCGAACGAGACCGGGTGGGTGGTTTGGGGTTATTTGGGAGCATTCCTGTACTTTTTTGGGTTTGGAATGTTCGAAAATGTGTCCTTATCTCTTATTACCTGTGTGGATATGAAATTGAGGGTCGTGACCTTCGTATTGATACCAATTCAGACAAATCTTCATTTTCGGTTTAAACAAGACCGGGGGGGTCGTTTGGGATTATTTGGGGGCATTTTTGTACATTTTTGGGTTTGGGATGTTCTAAAAAGTGTCCTTATCTCTTATTAGATGTGTGGATGCGATGTTGAGGGTCGTGACCTTGGAATCGATACCTATTTCGACATATGTTCATTTTGGGGTTAAACAAGATCGAGTGTGTCATTTGGGTTTTTTGGGTGAATTTCTGTACTTTTTTGGGTTTGGGATGTGCTAAAATGTGTCCTTATCTCTTGTTACACGTGTGGATCTGAAGTTGAAGGTCGTGACCTTCGTATCGATACCAATTTTGACCCATTTTTGGTTTAAACAAGACCGGTTGGGTCGTTTGGGGTATTTAGGGGCATTTTTGTACTTTTTTGGGTTTGGGATGTTCTAAAATATGTCCTCATCTCTTATTAGATTTGTGGATGCGATGTTGAGGGTCGTGACCTTCGAATTGATACCCATTTCGACATATGTTCATTTTCGGTTTAAACCAGACCGGGTGGGTCATTTGGGGTTATTTGGGGGCATTTTTATACTTTTTTGGGTTTGTGATGTTCTAAAAAAGGTCCTTATCTCTTATTAGATGTGTGGATATGATGTCAAGGGTCGTAACCTTCGAATCGATACCTATTTCAACTTATGTTCATTTTCGGTTTAAACCAGACTGGGTGGGTCGTTTGGGTTTTTTGGGGGCATTTCTGTACTTTTTTTGGTTTGGGATGTTCTAAAATGTGTCCTTATCTCTTATTACAGGTGTGGATATAAAGTTGAGGGTCGTGACCTTCGTATTGATACCAATTTAGACAAATGTTCGTTTTTGATTTAAACCAGTCCGGGTGGGTCGTTTGGGGTTATTTGGGGGCATTTCTGTACTTTTTTTTGTTTGGGATGTTCTAAAATATGTCCTCATCTCTTGTTAGATGTGTGGAGGCGATGTTGAGGGTCGTGACCTTCGAATTGATACCTATTTTGACATATATTCATTTTTGGTTTAAACCAGACCGGGTGGGTCGTTTGGGGTTATTTGGGGGCATTTCGGTAGTTTTTTGGGTTTTGGTCATTCTAAAAAGTGTCCTTATCTCTTCTTAGACGTGTGAAAATGAAGTTGAGGGTCGTGACCTTCGAATCGATACCAATTTTGACAATGTTCATTATCGGTTTAAACCAGACTAGGTGGGTCGTTTGGGGTTATTTAGGGGCATTTCTGTAGTTTTTTCGGTTTGGGATGTTCTAAAATGTGTCCTTATCTCTTATTACAGGTGTGGATATGAAGTTGAGGGTCGTGACCTTCGTATCGATACCAATTTTAACTAATGTTCATTTTCAGTCTAAACAAGGCCGAGTGGGTCGTTTGGGGTTATTTGGGGGCATTTCTGTACTTTTTTGGGTTTGGGATGTTCTAAAATGTGTCCTTATCTCTTACTACAAGTGTGGATATGAAGTTGACGGTCGTGACCTTCCTATCGATACCAATTTAGATAAATGTTCATTTTTGGTTTAAACCTGATCGAGTGGGACGTTTGGGATTATTTTGGGGCATTTCTATACTTTTTTTAGTTTTGGAAGTTCTAAAATGTGTCCTTATCTCATATTACATGTGTGGATATGAAGTTGACGGTCGTGACCTTCGTATCGATACCCATTTCAGTAAATGTTCATTTTTGGTTCAAACTAGACCGGGTGGGTCATTTGGGGTTATTTGGGGGCGTTTCTATACTTTTTTGGGTTTTGAAAGTTGTAAAAAGAGTCCTCATCTCATATTAGTTGTGTGGATGCGATGTTGAGGGTCATGACCTTCGAATTGGTACCTATTTGGACATATGTTCATTTTCGGTTTGAACCAGACCGAGTGGGTCACTTGGGGTTATTTGAGGGCATTTCTGTACTTTTTTGGGTTTGGGATGTTCTAAAAAGTGTCCTTTTTTCTTATTAGACGTGTGGATGCGATCTCGAGGGTTGTAACCTTCGAATCGATACCTATTTTGTCTTATGTTCAATTACGGTTTAAACCAGACCGGGTGGGTCATTTGGGGGCATTTTTGTATTTTTTTGGGTTTGGGATGTTCTAAAAAGTGTCCTTATCTCTTATTAGATGTGTGGATACGATGTCAAGGGTCGTAACCTTCGAATCGATACCTATTTCGACTTATGTTCATTTTTTATTTAAACCAGACAGGGTGGGTCGTTTGGGGTTGTTTGGGGGCATTTCTTTACTTTTTTGGGTTTGGGATGTTCTAAAAAATGTCCTTATCTCTTGTTGGACGTGTGGATGCGATGTTGAGGGTCGTGACCTTCGTATCGATACCTATTTTGACATATGTTCATTCTCGGTTTATACCAAATCGGGTGGGTCGTTCGGGGTTATTGGGGGCATTTCTGTGCTTTTTTTGGGTTTGGGATGTTTTAAAATGTGTCATTATCTCTTATTACACGTGTAGATATGAAGTTGAGGGTCGTGACCTTCGGAGCGATACCTATTTAGACGTGTGGATGTGATGTTGTGGGTCGTGACCATCGAATCGATACCTAATTCGACGTATGTTCATTTTCGGTTTAAACCAAACCGGGTGGGTCATTTGGGGATATTTGAGGGCATTTCTATAATTTTTTGGGTTTGGGATGTTCTAAAAAATGTACTTATCACTTATTAGAGGTGTGGATGTGATGTTGAGGGTCGTGACCTTGGAATTGATAGCTATTTCGACATATGTTCATTTTGGGGTTAAACAAGACCGAGTGGATCGTTTGGGTTTTGTGGGTGAATTTCTGTACTTTTTGGGGTTTGGGATATTCTAAAATGTGTCCTTATCTCTTATTATACGTGTGGATATGAAGCTGAAGGTCATGGACCTTCGTATCGATACGAATTTAGACAAATGTTCATTTTCGGTTTATACCAGACCGGGTGGGTCGTTTGGGGTTATTTAGGGGCATTTCCGTACTTTTTTGGGTTTGGGATGTACTAAAATGTGTCCTCATCTCTTATTAGATATGTGGATGCGATGTTGAGGGTCGTGACCTTCGAATTGATACCCATTTCGACATATGTCATTTTCGGTTCAAACCAGATCGGGTGGGTCATTTGGGGTTATTTGGGGGCATTTCTATACTTTTTTGGGTTTGGGATGTTCTAAAATGTATCCTTATCTCTTATTACACGTGTGGATATGAAGTTGAGGGTCGTGACCTACGTATCGATACCAATTTCGACAAATGTTCATTTTTTGTTTAAATCAGACCGGGTGGGTCGATGTGGGTTATTTGGGGGTATTTCTGTACTTTTTTGGGTTTGGATGTTCTAAAAAGTGTCATTATCTCTCATTAGATGTGTGGATGCGATGTTGAGGGTCGGGACCTTTGAATCGACATATGTTCATTTTCGATTTAAACCAAACCGGGTGGGTCATTTGGGGTTATTTGGGGGCATTTCTGTACTTTTTTGGGTTTGGGATGTGCTAAAAAATTTCCTTATCTCTTATTAGATGTGTGGAAGCATTGTTGGGGGTCGTGACCTTCGAATCGATACCTATTTTGGCATATGTTAATTTTTGGTTTAAACCAAATCGGGTGGTTCGTTTGGGGTTATTCGGGTGCATTTCTGTACTTTTTTGGGTTTGGGATGTTCTAAAATGTGTCCTTATCTCTTATTACACGTGTGGATATGAAGTTGAGGGTCGTGACCTTGGAATCGATACCTATTTCGACATATGCTCATTTTGGGGTTAAACAAGACCGAGTGTGTCGTTTGGGTTTTTTGGGTGAATTTCTGTACTTTTTTGGGTTTGGGATGTGCTAAAATGTGTCCTTATCTCTTGTTACACGTGTGGATCTGAAGTTGTATCGATACCAATTTAGACCCATTTTTGGTTTAAACAAGACCGGTTGGGTCGTTTGGGGTTATTTAGGGGCATTTTTATACTTTTTTGGGTTTGGGATGTTCTAAAATATGTCGTCATCTCTTATTAGATGTGGGGATGCGATGTTGAGGGTCGTGACCTTCGAATTGATACCTATTTTGACATATGAACATTTTCGGTTCGAACAAGACCGGGTGGGTGGTTTGGGGTTATTTGGGAGCATTCCTGTACTTTTTTGGGTTTAGGATGTTCTAAAATGTGTCCTTATCTCTTATTACACGTGTGGATATGAAGTTGAGGGTCGTGACCTTCGAAGCGATACCTATTTCGGTATATGTTCGTTTTTTATTCGAACGAGACTGGGTGGGTCTTTTGGGGTTATTTGTTGGTGTTTTTATACTTTTTTGGGTTTGGGATGTTCTAAAAAATTTCCTTATCTCATATTAGACGGGTGGATGCGATGTTGAAGGTCATGACCTTTTGAATCGATTCCTATTTCGATATATGTTTATTTTCGGTTTAAACCAGACCGGGTGGGTCGTTTAGGGTTATTTGGGGGCATTTCTGTACTTTTTTGGGTTTGAGATGTTCTAAAATATGTCCTCATCTCTTATTAGACGTGGGGATGCGATGCTGAGGGTCGTGACCTTCGAATTGATACCTATTTTGACATATGAACATTTTCGGTGCGAACGAGACTGGGTGGGTGGTTTGGGGTTATTTGGGAGCATTCCTATATTTTTTTGGGTTTGGCATGTTCTATAAAATGTCCCTATCTCTTATATGATGTGTGGATGCAATGTTGAGGGTCGTGACCATCGAATTGATCCATATTTTGACATATGTTCATTTTCGATTTAAACCAGACCGGATGGGTCGTTTGGGGTTATTTGGGGGCATTTCTGTACTTTTTTGGGTTTGGGATGTTCTAAAATGTTTCCTTATCTCTTATTACACGTGTGGATATGAAGTTAAGGGTCGTGACCACAGTTAGCAAAAATGGGAACAGTAATAAAATGGAGTTTTATGGTACGGTTTTTAAACGGTAAGAAATTACAAACAGACGGTCAAATAAAATGGTGCAAAAAATAGAGAACGGTAAAAAATAAAAAACGGACGGTACGGGTTTTAAACGTTTATATTTAAAAAAAAAAGGATTAAAAAAAAGGCCACTATTCTCATATAAATTGAGGAATTTTTATTTGAAATACATGCTTCTATTTTCGGCATCCATGCATTGTCTTTGAGTTGATTGTGATATCATGAAAAATGTAGCCCTCCAAGTCATCTTTACATTGGTGAAAGAATTAAGCCGATCAGAGTTCGGGAGAGAGAGATATGATCAGTTAAGTCCAAGGTCTTAAAAAACACCAAAAAAAGGGGAACATGTTTTAAACCTGTTTTAAATGCGTTTAAAACGGGACTGCTTGCCGTTTGTCATTTTTTACCGTATGTTTGGAAAGCATACGGCAAAACGTGTTTAAAACGGTAAAAAATGGGAACATGTTTAAAATGGAGTTTTAAGCGCGTTTTTGCAAATAGTGGTGGTGACCTTCGTATCGATTCCAATTTCGACAAATGTTCATTTTCGATTTAAACCAAACTGAGTGGGTCATTTGGGGTTATTTGGGGGCATATCTGTACTTTTTTTTGGTTTGGGATGTTCTAAAAAGTGTCCTTATCTCTTATTAGACGTGTGGATGCAATGTTGAGGGTCGTGACCTTCAAATCGATACCTATTTTGACATATGGCCATTTTCGGTTTGAACAAGACCGGGTGTGTCGTTTGGGATTATTTGGGGGCATTTCTATACTTTTTTTAAGTTTTGGAAGTTCTAAAATGTGTCCTTATCTCATATTACATGTGTGGATATGAAGTTGACGGTCATGACCTTTCGTATTGATATCCATTTCGGTAAATGTTCATTTTTTGTTTAAACTAGATCGGGTGGGTCGTTTGGGGTTATTTAGGGGCATTTCTGTAGTTTTTTGGATTTTGGAAGTTGTAAAATGAGTCCTCATCTCATATTATTTGTGTGGATGCAATGTTGAGGGTCATGACCTTCGAATTGATACCTATTTGGACATATGTTCATTTTTTATTTAAACTAGAATGGTTGGGTCGCTTGGGGTTATTTGGGGCATTTCTGTACTTTTTTGGGTTTGAGATGTTCTAAAAAGTGTCCTTCTCTCTTATTAGACGTGTGGATGCGATCTCGAGGGTCGTAACCTTCAAATCGATATCTATTTTGACTTATGTTCATTTACGGTTTAAACCAGACCGGGTGGGTCGTTTGGGGGCATTTCTGTACTTTTTTGGGTTTGGGATGTTCTAAAAAGTGTCCTTATCTCTTATTAGACATGTGGATGCGATGTCAAGGGTCGTAACCTTTGAATCGATACCTATTTCGACATATGTTCATTTACGATTTAAACCAGACAGGGTGGGTCGTTTGGGGTTGTTTGGGGGCATTTCTTTACTTTTTTGGGTTTGGGATGTTCTAAAAAATGTCTTTATCTCTTATTAGACTTGTGGATGTGATGTTGAGGGTCGTGACCTTCGAATCGATACCTATTTTGACATATGTTCATTCTCGGTTTAAACCAAATCGGGTGGGTCGTTTGGGATTATTTGGGGGCATTTCTGTACTTTTTTGGGTTTTGGAAGTTGTAAAATGAGTCCTCATCTCATATTAGTTGTGTGGATGCGATGTTGAGGGTCATGACCTTCGAATTGATACCTATTTGGATATATGTTCATTTTCGGCTTAAACTAAACCGGGTGGGTCGCTTGGGGTTATTTGGGGGCATTTCTGTACTTTTTTGGGTTTGGGATGTTCTAAAAAGTGTCCTTATCTCTTATTAGACATGTGGATGCGATCATGAGGGTCGTATCCTTCGAATCGATACCTATTTCAACTTATGTTCATTTACGGTTTAAACAAGACTAGGTGTGTTGTTCGGGGGCATTTCTGTACTTGTTTGAGTTTCGGATGTTCTAAAAACTGTCCTTATCTCTTATTAGACGTGTGGATGCGATGTTGAGGGGCGTGACCTTTGAATAGATACCTATTTCGACATATGATCATTTTCGATTTAAACAAGATCGAGTGGGTCGTTTGGGGTTATTTTGGGGCATTTCTGTACTTTTTGGGTTTGGGATGTTCTAAAATGTGTCCTTATCTCTTATTACACGTGTGTATTTGAAGTTGAGGGTCGCCTTCGAAGCGATACCTAATTCGGCATATGTTCATTTTTGGTTCGAACGAGACCGGGTGGGTGGTTTGGGGTTATTTGGGGCATTCCTGTACTTTTTTGGGTTTGGGATGTTTCAAAAGTATTGTTATCTCTTATAAGACGTGTGGATGCGATGTTGAGGGTCACGACCTTCGAATTGATACCTATTTCGACATATGTTCATTTTCGGTTTAAACCAGACCGGGTGGGTCGTTTGGGGTTATTTGGGGGCATTTCTATACTTTTTTGGGTTTGGGATGTTCTAAAATGTGTCGTTATCTCTTATTACACGTGTTGATATGAAGTTGAGGGTCGTGACCTTCGTATCGATACCAATTTCGGCAAATGTTCATTTTTGGTTTGAACCAGACTGGGTGGGTCGTTTGGAGTTTTTGGGGGCATTTCTATACTTTTTTGGGTTTGAGATGTTCTAAAAAGTGTCCATATCTCTTATTAGATGTGTGGATGCGATGTTGATGGTCGTGACCTACGAATCGATACCAAATTCGCCATATGTTCATTTTCGATTTAAACCAAACCGGGTGGGTCGTTTGGGGTTATTTGAAGGCATTTCTGCACTTTTTTGGGTTTGGGATGCTCGATAAAATGTCCTTATCACTTATTAGATGTGTGGATGTGTTGTTGAGGGTCGTGACCTTCTAATCGATACCTATTTTGACATATGTTCATCTTCGGTTTAAACAAGACCGAGTAGGTCGTTTGGGGTCATTTGGGGGCATTTCTGTACTTTTTTGGGTTTGGGATGTTCTATAATGTGTCCTTATCTCTAATTACACGTGTGGATATGAAGTTGAGGGTCGTGACCTTCGTATCAATACTAATTTAGACAAAAAAAACCCAAAAAGGTATAGAAATGGCCCCAAATAACCCCAAACGACCCACTTGGTCTGGTTTTGTTCCTGTTTAGGAGAGAGAAGCTTTGGCGATTTTGAGAGGGGGATTTTTTGTGTTTGCTCGTGGGAATGGCAGGCTGGCCATTATCTCCGGCTAATGGTCTCCCTCCTGATCTCAGTCCGGGAGGGGGGTGGAGAGGGAGTTTTTGTTTGTTGGAATGGGGGTGATGCACGTGGAGATGGGAGTAGTGGTAAGGACTCTCCAAGTGGTGGTGCTGCATGTGCTACAACTTCTCCTTTGGAGGCTTCGGTTGTAGTGGGATCCCTTTTGGGGGATGAAGTTCAAGGCTTGGACTAGATTGGGTTGGTCGTTTGGGGTTATTTGGGGGCATTTCTATACTTTTTTATGTTTGAGATGTTCAAAAATGTGTCCTCATCTCTTATTAGATGTGTGGATGTGATGTTGGGGGTCGTGACCTTCGAATTGATACCTATTTTGACATAAGTTCATTTTCGGTTTAAACCAGATCGGGTGGGTCGTTTGTGGTTATTTGGGGGTATTTCTATAGTTTTTTGGGTTTTAGACGTTCTAAAATGTGTCCTTATCTGTTCTTAGACGTACGAATGCGATGTCGAGGGTCGTAACCTTCGAATCGATACCTATTTCAACTTATGTTCATTTTTGGTTTAAACCAGACTGGGTGGGTCGTTTGGGTTTATTTGGGGGCATTTTCATACTTTTTTTGGTTTGGGATGTTCTAAAATGTGTCCTTATCTCTTATTACAGGTGTGGATATGAAGTTGAGGGTCGTGACCTTCGTATCCAAATTTGAATGGAACGAGGCGTGCGAGAAAAGTTTTCAAGAGTTGAAAAACCGATTGGTGTCAGCTCCAGTTCTGACCATTCCGGACGGTACTGGAGGAATGGTAGTATATACTGACGCATCCAAAATAGGATTGGGTGGCATCTTGATGCAGAGAGAAAAAGTGGTCGCCTACGCCTCTAGACAATTAAAAGAACATGAGAAGAACTACCCCACTCATGACTTAGAATTGGCAGTGGTGGTCTTCGCATTAAAAATATGGTGACCTTACTTATATGGTGAAAAGAGTGAAATCTTCAGCGATCACAAAAGGCTAAAGTATTTCTTCACCCAAAAGGAGCTGAATATGAGACAGAGGCGATGGTTGGAATTGGTGAAAGACTACGATTGTGAAATCCAGCACCATCCTGGTAAAGCCAACGTTGTTGCGGATGCATTAAGTAGAAAATCTCAGACTGCATACCTCGATTCCTTAGTCGTAAGCGAACAGTTGGTAGGAGAAGCTCGGAAGTTTGAGCTGGAACTCGTGATCGAAGGAATGGCTATGCAATTAGCAGCCATGGATCTGTAGCCGTCGATACGAGAGGAGATAATTGCAAAGCAACCATTAGACCCTGAACTGGCCAAGATTATTGGTGAAGTACAGCAAGGAACCCATAAGGACTCAGATTTTTCTTTGGCCCATGATGGTGCCCTGAAGTTTTGAGACAGATTGTGTGTGCCTAACGATTATGATATCTAGGACTGAATCCTTAAAGAGGCGCACAACTAACCCTATACAATCCACCTTGGAAGTACGAAGATGTATAAGGATTTAAAGAAGTATAACTGGTGGATAGGAATGAAGGAAACCATAACAATATACGTGTCCAAGTGCCTCACCTGTCAACAGATAAAAGCAGAGAGACATCGGCCGTATGGTTTGTTGCAGCCACTTCCCATACCCGAATGGAAGTGGGAAAGGATAACTATGGATTTCGTGACAAATCTACCCAACACTAGGAAGGGCATGAATGCAATTTGGGTGATTGTAGATGGACTAATGAAGGCGGCACACTTCATACCAATCATGATAAGTTACCCAATGGAGAAGCAAACCCAGATTTACATTGAGAATATAGTCTGCTTACACGGTGTGCCTGTCAGTATTATGTCTGACAGAGACCCTTGGTTCACTTCAAGGTTTTGGAGAAGTTAACAGAAGGCATTGGGATCTCAACTTAATCTTAGCATAGCTTTCCATCCGCAAATGGACGGACAGTCGGAAAGAACCATCCAGGCATGAGAAGATATGCTTGAGCCTGTGCTTTAGAAATGAATGGTAGTTGGGATGCTCATATACCACTGGTGGAATTCGCATACAATAATAGTTATCACTCCACCATTGGCATGGCACCATTCTAAGCATTGTATGGACGAAAATGTTGAACTCCGCTATATTGGGATGAAGTTGGTGAACGAAAATATCTCGGACCTGAGATGATACAAGCGGCCTGCGACAAGGTGGATATTATAAGAGAAAAGACCAAAGCAGCCCAGTCAAGATAGAAAATTTATGTGGATAATCGAAGGAAGGACATTGAGTTTGAGATCGGAGAAAAAGTATTCCTTCGAGTATCTCCAACTAAAGGATTGCTACATTGTAACAAGAGGGGCAAGCTGAGCCCAACATTCATTGGTCCTTATGAAATACTCAGTAGAGTGGGACCCGTGGCATACCAATTGGCACTACCACCATCTTTGTCAGGTGTCCACGATGTATTCCATGTATCAATGTTGAGGAAGTACATTAAAAACCCGACACATGTACTACCAATGGAACCTGAACAGTTGGATGTGGATATGACCTACGAAGAACAACCCACGGAGATATTGGACAGAAAGGAGCATAACCTCCGTAACCGCACCGTCGCTTTTGTGAAGGTTCGATGGGGAAACACTCCAGTGGAAGAAGCTTCATGGGAACGTGAAGAAGAAATGAAGGAGAAGTATCCTCAACTCTTTGGATTACAAGGTAAGCAAATTTCGGGGATGAAATTTTTGTAAGGTGGGGAGAAATGTCAAACCCTGCTCCTAATTGGCTAGAGTTTTGATTGAAGGATAGGAACCCCTGACTAGGGAACCAGGAACACTTTGGAGTATCACTCCAGTGACTTGGACTAATGACGAAACCCTGTGCATGTCATCCTACTTACCTGTTAGAAGGTGGATAGCAGACCCCTGCAGCTGCACAGCTCATAACATGATGTATGGCCTGGACCCCAGGTAATCTCTCTCCTCCCCATGACAGTGGGACCCACCTCTGGAAAAGTGTGCAAAAACCCTTTAAATGACATGTGGGGACAATGCCCTGACCAAGGGTCAAACCCCTGTGCAAGGCCCACTGAGATTCAGCTTTGCTGGAATCTCTGGGCAATGGTACTGGGGGATGCAGACAAGGCCCAGAGACATAGCCCGGTGAGTGAAACAACATATTTTAATGGATTTTAATTATGGGGAGCACCCAACATGGACATGGGCACCCTCCATAGATAGAGGGGAGTCTGAGGGACCACCTCATACCCCTAGTTTAGTGTGGACCCCACCATAGAGCTCAAAATGGTTGTGAATAGGGTTAAAAATGCATTTTGAAAATGGACTTAACTGGCCAAACAAACCCTAGTCATGGGCTGGCCTATAAATAGGAATGCCTTGGGCTCATTTAGAGCCCTTAGCAATACTAAAACCGTGAGGGGAGAAAGAAGAGAGAAAGGAGAGAAAGGAGAGGAAGGAGAAGAAGAAAGAAGGGGAGCTGAAGGCTGCCACCCATCCAAGCTTGGGATCGAGTTCTCTCACCTGTGCAGGTATAAACTTTCATGAAAAACCTGCTGCTCTCTTCAGATCCCTGTATTTTGAATGATTTTCTGCTCCCTAGGCAGCCTAGAACAGCTAGGGTTTGCCTTGGACAGCTCCAGATCTGCCATGCAAGCATAGAGCATGGGAGATATGAGATTATCAAAATTTATAAATCTGTTATGCTATTCTTGGAGTCGCATTCTAGCTGTGTACAGTTGCACTACCAGATGCTCTGTTGCTTGGCTATTTAGAGCCCTGGATGCAAGCTATGGCTGCATGGGACCAAACCCTAAGTGGTTGCAGCCATGAAACATCATAATACATCTGTTTCCAGCCTTGCATGTGGCTGAAAGTGAGGTTCATGCTTGAATAAAACCCTGTGATACTATTCACTGGGTTGTCTGGGCAGCCTCTGGCAGCTAAATGGTGGACCTGATGGAGGATCCATTTGGATCAAAATGAAGATCACCCTAGGGGCAACCTGACCCCCTAACATGCAAAGGGGTCAGATTTGAGCACTGCCTATAGAGCCCAACCCTGGAATCTTAGCCCTTTGTCGATTTACAAACTCTGGGCGATTCACTGGGCGATGCACCCAACGCCCAGTGAAGGATATGCTGCTGTTTTTGTAGTCTGGCCTTGGAAACCTCACCCAATGTCCGTGGGACAATGTGGAAAGGTGGGAAATGACATAAATGCCCTTCCCCACATCTGTCTTAATAAAGGAATGCTTGGGAACCTAAGTGGGCCCCGCAGGTGAAGGAAACCCTGCCTGTGATTGGTCCTACAACACAGACAAGTTGTGGACAGTATTGTGAACCTAAACTGGCCTAGGGTCTGGTACAGCCACTGATAATGACCATTTTACCCTTGTGCCACCGACACTAGATGATGCACCGGGACATGAGCCTAAGGCCCAGTACAAGGCCCAGTGTTTCCCAGTGAGTACCAACTGAACATCGGGTCAACCCAGTAAGCTTAGGTTAACCCTAGAACTACCAGAGATAGATTGGAAACCTAACATGACAACTTCTGATTCATATCTAGGATTTGATCCCACACTCGAGGTCAATAATCAGACTGCTGTTGGAACTGATTTTGCGATCGAGGTCTTAGAACCAAACCTGGGTGAGTGGATTATTATCATATGTGTACATGTATAATGCTATGCCGGCTATTAAATTTAAATCATATATGTTGTGTTACTTAAATTCTGTTCAATTATTCAAAATACTACACATTGATTGTCTGTTGATCAACATTGTGAATTATGCTTGATAATTGTGATTGTTAGACTAGATGTCGTAGTCGGCTTGGAAATAAGGCCTGTGGTAGCCCGTAGTATGGGATGTAGTTGACACCACCTGACTCATACGATGCCATATAGACATGGAGCTAGAGTTTCATCACCTGTGCTTCCCACCCTTGCCAACAGGGGTTTAGGTGTTGGATGCCTGTGAGGGTGACCATATGTGTATTTGAGAAAAGAAAAGAAATGAAAAGAAAAGAAATGTGTTTACACCGGAATGGTGATTATGAGCTATATGTCGGGCTATAAGCCAGATTTGAAAAGAAAAGAAAAAAGAAATGGATTGCCCCACAGGTTAATCACAGAGGGCTGGTCGGGCTGACCTTGGTGAACGAATGCAGGAGCTGACTGGTCCTCTCTGACAACTCAATGGGTGTATCGCGGGGAGAGGTAACCAAGCCTGCACCAGGGATACATGTATTGGGGATTGTCGTAGTACAGACCTGACTTAGTTGTATTGTAAGGGGGCTAATAAATAATCTGGACTTACATATTATGTAGGATTATGTGAATTATGGTTGCAAGTGCATGCATGATGATATATTTGCTCATGAGCTCAGTGGGGCTCACACTCTGTTATACATTATTTTTCTTAGATGATTTTGCAGATCAATGCCGTTGTGGCATGGAGGCTCATTACGAGGAGGCGAGCCCTAATTATTATGATGATATTGGTGTGGACCTCGACAGAGGTCGTGCTGATGATGCGTGCATTCTTAGTGGTCCTTGATGAAGACTGTTGAGGAGTGCTTCTGATGCTTTTTATCTTGGGGACTCCTTTTTGTTTTTGCAAGGAGTTTTTCCTCGTACTGCCTGTGGTTCTGTTGTAGTTTTCTTTCTTTTTCTTTTTTGGGGTTGAGCTTACTCACTCTGTATATATATGTATGTAGTAACTTTAGTTTTGTTCTTGTCAGCTTTGTTTCTTAAGTTAGGGGTTGTGGGGAAATGTATCAGAACAAACTTGTCTATGTATATATTATCACCATTTCTCGTATCGCTACGCTTTCTATTTGTTATTGCAATTGAAGTTTATCTGCAGCACTCTGATCTTGCCATTGGTAAAGTGAATGAATGTGGTTCCATGAATGTATTAACTACTTCTAGATCCGTGGGATTTGGCGGATTTTTGTTACGCAATTCAAGTCACCTACCTAATCCTCCCAGGGGTGGTCTGGGGTGTAACACAGTGAGAGCAGTTCGCTGTCATGGAATTTTTGGGAGAATTCGGGAAGGAGTTTGATTAGTCTATTCTCAAATTCTTGGTGGTGATACGGTAGCCACACTATCAGATACTTTTTCCCGAGTTCTACGCATCTCTCGTGAGAATTCTCGTGATTCCACCCCAATGGATACATCAGCCTTGGCTTCTTTTCCACCTAACCGTGGGCCTAATAGCGGGACTAGTACTGGTGATAGTGGTGGTGGTGGTGGTCGTGGGGCTGGTAATGGTAAAATTCCTACTTTGGGTACTTAGGCTACTTCAGATAATTCAAGTTCGGTGAAGACTTGTTACCATTGTGGTCGCCTAGGACATATCCAACATTTTTGTTGGAAACTTCATGGCAAACCACCTCAACAACAGTTTGCCAATTTTGCTGCTACTATTGAGTCTACTATTTCTTCATCTCCATAGTTTGAGGGTAAAACCGTAAAGATGTCTGTGAGGAGTATGCTCATTTTACCCAATTTTAGATTTCTCAGTCATCCCAGCCTCCAACTGCTGCATTTGTTCAGACAGGTAATGCCACTGCATGTCTTTCGACTACTTCGCACCCCTGGATCATTGATTCAGGTGCCTCGTATCATATGACCGATGTCTCAGGTATATTTTCCTCCTTTCACAAATCGTTTTCTAGTGCTATTTTAGCTAATGGTTCCTTAGCTAAAGTGACTGGTACTATTTATTTTACATTTTCTTTGTCCTTGTCTTCTGTCCTTTATTTACCTGACTTTCTTTTTAATCTCTCGTCTATTAATAGGTTTACCAAAATCTATAATTGTCTCATAACCTTTTTCTTTGACTCTTGTGTATACATAGGATCTTACGACAAAGAAGACGATAGGTAGAGGTCGTGAATTGGGGGGGTTGTATATACTTGAGGACACTTCATCTGTGGCGTGTTCAAGTGTGGTGTCACCTCACCAAATTCATTGTTCCTTGGGTCATCCATCGTTGGAGAGTTTGGCGTCACCTCACCAAATTCATTGTTGCTTGGGTCATCCTTCGTTGGAGAATTTAAAACTTTTAGATACTCGTTTTTGGTCTTTTTCTAGTTTTAAATTGTAAGTCTTGTCGGTTTCGGAAACTTCATCGTGTGTGTCCTCCTAGAGTCAATAAACGATCTAACCAACCTTTTTCTTTAGTTCATTCTGATGTATGGGGGTCTTTGTCCAGTTGTTTCTAAGTTAGGCTTTCGTTATTTTATTACTTTTGTTGATGACTATTCCAGAGTTACCTGGATTTATTTAATGAAAAATCATTCAAAGTTGCTTTCTATTTTTGTGCATTTGTGAATGAGATTCATACTCAATTTTAGACTCCTTTGCATATTCTTCGTAGTAATAATGCTAAGGAAATTTTTTTTGCCCCCTTTACTGAATTTATGATTCAATGTGGTATCATTCATCAATCCTCTTATGCTGATGCCCGACACTCCACAACAAAATGCTGTGGCAGAGAGGAAGAATGGACATTTAATGGAGGTCACCCAGTCTCTTTTGTTTGAGATGAAAGGGGCCAAACCTTTTTGGGCAAATTCTGTTTTGATTGCGTGTTACCTCATTAACCGCATGCCTTCCTCTATTTTACATGGGGGTATTCCTTATTCTTTGTTATTTTCTTTTGCGCCTTTGTCTTACCACCACGTGTCTTTGGTAGTATTTGTTGTATTCCTGATCATCGCCTCGGTGTTTCAAAGTTGGATCCTAAAGCTCGTAAGTGTCTCTTTGTTGGTTATTCCCGTACCTAGAAGGGTTATAATTGTTACTCATTTGGCTTCAGCCTCCCAAGGCTGAGAATGGTCAACTAAAAACCTGCTGCCTCCACTGACCCGTTGATAGGTAATGACCTCACCGCCCACTGCTACTCATCACTAGGGCCTCCAGCCCTCTTAAGGTCGTCCTTACTAGATGTTAGATCTACTAGGAACCAGGTCAAACAAAATTCTGTTAAGCTAGTGGTGAGTGGTAGTGGGCGGTGAGGTCATTGTTGGTCAACGGGTCAGTAGAGGCGGTAGGTTTTTAGTTGACCATTCTAAGCCTTGGGAGGCCAAAGCCAAATGAGTAACAATTATAACCCTTCTAGGTACGGGAATAACCAACAAAGAGACACTTAATAGCTCTAGGATTCAACTTTGAAACACTGAGACGATGATCACGAATAAAACAAATACTACCAAAGACACATGGTGGTAAAACAAAGGCGCAAAAGTAACAAAGAATAAGAAATACCACCATGTAAAAGAGGAAGGCAAGCGGTTAATGAGATAACACGTAGTTAAAATAGAATCTACTAAAAAAGGTTTGGCCCCTTTCATCTCAAACAAAAGAGACTGGGTGACCTCCATTAAATGTCTATTCTTCCTCTCTGCCACACCATTTTGTTGTGGAGTGTTGGGCGTCAGCACAAGAGGATTGATGAATAATACCACATTGAATCATAAATTCAGTAAAGGGGGCAAAAAAATATTCCTTAGCATTATTACTACGAAGAATATGCAAAGGAGTCTAAAATTGAGTATGAATCTCATTCATAAATGCACAAAAATAGAAAGCAACTTTGAATGATTTTTCATTAAATAAATCCATGTAACTCTGGAATATTCATCAACAAAAGTAATAAAATAACAAAAGCCTAACTGAGAAACAACTGGACAAAGACCCCCATTGATGCAGGTCCAAGCAGCCGCAAGAAGAAGAGATAGCCCTAAGCTTAGGGCTGATTGAGGAGCCTTAGTTTTTATTCTATGCTTAGGTTCTTTTGTAAAATTTAATTTGAACCAGGTTTATTTTGTAAACTTAAATTGAACCAAGTTCAACCTTTGGTTCAATTTAAGTGATTCACTCCTATTGGCTAGGAGTTAACCTATTTCTATTGGTCCTTAGAGGACCTTGTATTCCTATTGGTCCCTAGAGGATCTTGTATTAGATTTTGGGCTTTCCGCCTTATATAACTAAGTAAATCGTGGAAGGCTCCCCACTACTCATTTTGCTAAAATTTGTTTCAAAGTTTGCTGCTGCCTAGCTTCCTTGTGAGCTTGCCTTGTGGATTCAAGGGAGGGATTGGTAAGACTCTAGTTGACTCCCTGCATCTGTTCAGATCGGGAGGTCCTCTTCTACAGCTTCTAGTTGCTATTCTACAAATCCAGTAAGTGTTTCTAATTGTTGCAATTACTTTTCATCTTATTCCTCCATTAGAATCCATCCAACTTTCAGTCACAGCATCCCTAGACCATTCCCCTCACTCGATCCTAAGTTCTATCCCATTTATTACCTCAAATCCACATCCCTCCTCATATCCATTAAACCCTAAATAACCTAGACCTGTCCAGACCTAACCTACCCTCAAAACCCCTCCATATTAGGATCAAACCTTCCTCTCCCTATTTGGGAAATTTGATCCAAACCTTGGACCAAACCCCCATTATAAACCCAAAATTCACCACCTTCTCCTTCCCCAAACCAAACCCGAAACCCTAATTTTTCTGATTTTGAAATTCTCATTCAAAACTCACAAAACCAGGTTCTTTAGACTCACCTAAACCTGCCCTGCTTTACCCTATAAAATTCAAACCCAACACCCCAAGTCTAACCTGTGCCTTCACCAAGTTCATCAAAATCTGCCCTCTAACTAGTAGCTTAACAGAATTTTGTTTGACCTGGTTCCTAGTAGATCTAACATCTAGCTAGGATGACATTACCTCTTCTATCTTTCTCTCTCTCTCTCTCTCTCTTATTAGGGCTCTAGGCTCACCACTAATCACCATGAAAATCTCGACTAGGATTCCTAGTACCGCTGCCATTTGACTAGGGCTTCTCAGCCCTCCGCCTACCTGAGTCGAGCCTCCCAGGCTCTCTTCCACTATCGTACAGGGCTCTAGACCCCTTAAACCATCACGCAGGACCTCAAGAACCCTGTCCGGCATTACACACATGCAAAGCCCCAGGCCCTCTCCCGTTGGCATGCAAGGCCCCCAGGCCCTCTCCCACAGTCGCACAAGGCCCTCAGGCCCTCTCCCACCACCACACATGGCCCCTAAGCCTCCCTCTGACTTTGCATAAGGCTTCTAGGCCCCTGCTCACCGTCATGCAAGGCCTTTGGCCTCTCTTTGTCGTCGTCCAGGCCTCTAGGCTTCTTCCGCCGTTATGTAGGGCCCCTAACCCCTTCTGCCACCTTCGTGCAGGGCCCTTAGGCCCCTTCTGGCTTCACACAGGGCCTCCCCGATCCTCTACTACACTGAACAGGACCCTCCAAGGCCCTTGCCGACATCGTTTGAGCCTCCCTGCGCCTCTACCACCATCACCTGGGTCTCCTAGGTCCTTGCCTACCTCGCGCCTGGCCTCTAGCTACTTCACAAAGGGCTACCTAGGCCATCAGCCACCATTACCGAAGCCTCCTAAGCTTTCTGCAACTTTTGTCTGCTCTTCCAACCACCATAAGCTAGCTTCTACGCATGTTTCTTCTCTATCAGTGAGTCCTTTTATCTCTTTGAGTTGTTGATATTACTTATTCTTATGGCAAAAAGTAGCACAACCTCCACTGGTGGAATAGAGGGTAGTGTGGTGGGTCATCTTGGTTCCCATGGCCATAACCCTTTTCTCCAGATAGGCCCTACAAAACTCAATGGGACTAATTGTCTAACTTGGTCTAGAGCATGCCTTCTCATCATTCGAGGACATAATTTTTTGGGGTATTTAAATGGTGACACCCCTAAGCCTACTACTACCAGGACTTGGTTGGCTACTGATGCTCTCATTATGTCTTTCTTGCTAAACTCTATGGAACCCACAATCAGCTCCAATTTTGTTCTCCTAAATTTGGCTAAGGGACTATGGGATGATGTCAAGCAAACTTATGCACAACCAAATAATTATGCTCAAATATATGAACTTTGCCATCAGGTCAGTGAGACCACCCAGAAGGAGCTCTCCCTCCTAACTTACTATTCCACACTGAATTTATCACCCTGCTCCAATGGCTTGTACTGCCGATGCTAGTACCTCCCAGAAGGAGCGTGAGATGGAATGGGTGTATGATTTTCTTACTGGATTGAACCCCGAATATTACCAGATCAGCATTCAGGTTCTTGGGCAAGATGCTTTTCCCTCTCTACTGTAGGCTCATAATTTGGTTCAACGTGAGGAACTGCGCCGATCTGTTATAATGCCTTCTGCACCCCCACTCGTTTAGAAGTTGTTTACTACACCACAGTCTCTTCCTTCTTTGGACACTAAATCGGACACTGCTTGAAAAGAATCAGTAAGTGTGATTATTGTGGTCACCCTCGCCATAATAAGGAGACTTGTTGGAAGCTGCATGGTCACCCTAAGGGAATGTGGTGGGAAATAGGGATCCTCCTGTCCTTAGGCTCATCTATCTGAAGCCTCTGATGGGTTCTGCCTCTCCTACGACATCCCCTTTTTCTTCAAATCAAATGGTTGAGCTCCAATGTCTGATGACTCAACTTGGCACTGCATCCTCTACCACAACTCCTTCTACTGCACCTACTTCCAACCTTGCACATTCAGGTATATTTTATGTTTCTTCTCCATCTAATCCTTCCTGGCTCCTCTATTCCAGAGCCTCTGACCATATGACCAGCTCTTTGGACCTATTTCGAATCTATCTTCTATGTTTGGGAAAGGACAAAGTCTGAGTTGTTGATGAGTCCTTATCTATTATTTTTGATAAAGGTATTGTTACCTGCACTCGTACTATGTCTTTATCTTCTGTTCTGCATGTCCCTAATCTTTGTGCGAAGTACTTTCCATTTATTATCTCACTGTCGACCCTAACTATTATGTTTCACTTTTACTCTACTCATTGTGTTTTCCAGGATCTGGCGACGAGAGTAACGATTGGATATGGAAGGGTGTGTGACGGACTATATTACTTGGACCATGCTCTCTCTAGTACAACTCCTCTGGTTTCTGACTACACTCTTCGTGTTGACAGTGCCCTTACCCAATTACATCGGTGGCATCACTATCTTGTCATCCCTCTTTGCGTATCTTAGGTCATTTATTTCCATCTATAATAAAACACTGTACTCTGGACAAGTTTGCTTGCGACACCTGTGAACTCACCACGCATACTCGGTCCTCCTATTTTCCAAGTGATAAAAAAAAAGTAATATTCCCTTCTCTATTATTCACTCTAACTTGTGGGGTCCTTCTCGGGTAGTTGCTCAGGGTGGGTTTTGATGGTTCATTACTTTTATTGACAATTGTACCCGACTAACCTGGGTCTATCTTCTTCCAACCAAACCGATGCCTTTTCTTATTTCCAGTCATTTCACACCATGATCCAAACTTGGTTCAATGCCCAGGTTCGAGTTTTGCAAAGCGATAATGGGGCTATGTTACACCCCAAACCACCCCCTGGGAGGATTAGGTAAGTGACCCAAATTGCATAATGGTAATCCACCAAATCCCATGGATCTAGAAGCAGTTATTACATTCACGGTCCCACATTCATCACATTACTACAGGTAAGATCAGAGTGCTGCAGATAAACTACAATTACAATAGCAAAGAGAAAGCATAGCAATACGGGAAATGATGATAATATATACATACATATGTTTGTCCTGATACATTTCCCAAACTACCCACAAACTAGAAAGTAAAGCTGAGAAGAAACAAAGCCCAAGAAAATATATACACATATATATACAGGGTGAGCTGACCCAACCCCAAAAAGAAAGTAAGAAAAACTACAGCTAAACCACAAGCAAGACGGGGATAAACTCCTAATAAAAACAAAAAGGAGTCCCCAAGATAAAAAGCATCAAGTGCACTCTTCAATGGTCTTCATCAATAACCATCGAGAATGCACGCATCATCGGCACGACCTCCATCGGGGTCCACACCAATATCATCATAATAACCAGGGCTCTCCTCCTCGTAATGAGCCTCCATGCCACAGTGGCATCGATTTGCAAGATCATCTAAAGAAAAACATATATAACAGAGTGTGAGCCCCACTGAGCTCGTGAGCGAAACATATCATCATGCATGCACGTGCAACCACAATCCACATGATCCTACATGGTATGCAAGTCCAGATTATTTATTAGCTACCTAGCAATACAACTAAGTCAGGTCAATGCTACTACAATCCCCAATACATGTATCCCTAGTATGGGCTTGGTTACCCCTTCCTGCGATACACCCATTGAGTTGTCGGAGAGGACCAGTCAGCTTCCACATTCGTTCACCAAGGTTAGCCCGACCAAACCTCTATGATTAACCTACAGGGCAATCCATTTCCTTTCTCTTTTCTTTTTATTTCTGGCTTATAGCCCATAATCACCATTCCGGTGCAAACACATTTCATTTCTTTTCATTTCTTTCTTTTCTCATATACACATATGGTCACCCTCACAGGCATCCAACACCTTAACCCCTGTTGGCAAGGGTGCGTAGCATGGGTGATGAAACTCTAACCCCATGTCTATATGGCATTGTATGAGTTAGGTGGTGTCAACCATATCCCATACTATGGGCTACCACAGGCCTCATTTCCAAGCCGACTACGACATCTAGTCTAACAATCATAACATCAGATAAAATTCATAGTGTTGATCAACGACAATCATTGTGTGATATTTTGAATAACTGAACAGAATTTAAATAACACAACATTTATAATTTGAATTTAATTGTCAGCATAGCATCATAGTTATATGTACATACACGATAATATTTCACTCACCTAGGTCTGGTTCTAGGAACTCGGTTGTAATTTTAGTTCCAACATCAATCTGGTAGTAGACCTCGAGCGCGGGATCAAATCCTAGATGTAAATCAGAAATTGTTATATTAAGTTCCCAATCTATCTCGGGTAGTCCTAGGGTTAACCTTAGCTCATTGGGTTGACCCGGTGTTCAATTGGTCTTCACTTGGATTTCTTTGGGCCTTGCACTGGGCCTTAGGCCTACGTCTCGGTGCATCATCCAGAGATGGTGGTCTAGGGGTAAAATGGTCATTCTCAATAATTGTACCTGACCCTAGGTCATAATAGGCTTACTGTGCTGCCCTCAACCTGACAGTACTGCAGAACCAAGCACAGGCAAGGTTTCCATCACTTGCGGGGCCCACTTGGGTTCCTAAGCTAAACCTTCGTAAGGACAGATGTGAAGAGGGGCTTTTAGGTCATTTTCCACCTTCCCACACTGCACCATGGCCAATGGGTGAGGTTCCCCAAGTCAAAATGCCAAAACAGCAGTGTTTCACTCACTGGGCGATGGCTCTGGGCGTTGGGTGCATCGCCCAGAGTCTTCAAATCGACATCTGGCTGAGATTCCTAGGTTGTTGATTATGGGCAGTGCCCAAATCACCTCCCCTTGCATGTTAGGGTGCTAGGTACCCCCAGGGGTGATCCTCAATATGGTCATGTGGATTTTCCACTGGGCCCACCACTTGGCTGCCAGAGGCTGCCCAAACAGCCCAATGAATAGTATCATAGGGTTTTCTTCAGGTATGAAACTTAGTTTTAGCTATATGTTAAGCTGAAAACAGGTGTAAAATGGTGATTCAAGGCTGCTACCACCTAGGGCTTGGTCCTATGCAGCCAGGGCTTGCATCTAGGGTTCCAAACAGCCAGCCAATTGTGAATCAGGGCAGTGCAGCCATGCACAGCCAGTATCGGTTCCAGATCTGTGTTACAGATGTATAATACATCATAAAACACTCAGATCTTCCATGCATCAGGTTTGCATGGCAGATTTGAGGCCATCCATAGCATTTCCCAGCTATTCTGTGCTGTCAGAGGGCAAGAACACATCAACACAAGCATCAACAAAGAAACCAGCAGGGGTGAGCAGGGATTATATACCTGTACAAATGTTTGGATGCTCGGTTCCAGCCTTGGATGGGTGGCAGCCCGTCCTTCCCTTCTTCTTCTTTCTTCTTTCTTCTTCCTCTTCTTTCTCTCTTTTCTCTCTTCTTTTCTCTCCCATGAAATGAGCAGTGCTAAAGGCTTAAAATGAGCCCAAGACTTATCTATTTATAGGCCCAGCCCATACTAGGGTCTGTTTGGCTACTAAGGCCCCTTTTGAGAATGAGTTTTTAACCTATTTCTCAGTGATTTTGGGCACACTGGTGGGGTCCACAGTGAACCAAGGGTATGAGGTGGTCCCTCAGACTCCCCTCTATCTATGGAGGGTGCCCATGTCCATTAGGAGTGATCCCCATAATTTAAAATCAATTTAATATGCTATTTTGCACACTGGGCGATATCTCTGGGCCTTGTCTGCATCGCTCAGAGATTTTAGTAAGGCTGAATCTCAGTGGGGCTTGCACAGGGGTTTGACCCTTGGTTGGGGCATTGTCCCCACATGCCATATAGGGTTCTTTAAACATATTTCCAGGGGTGGGTACCACAGTTATGGGGAAGAGAGAGATTACCTAGAGTCCAAGCCATACATAATGCTATAAGCTGTGCAGTTGTAGGGGTCAGCTATCCACCTTTTGACAGGTATGTAGGAGGACATGCACAGAGTTTCCTCATTAATCCAAGTCACTGGAGTGATACTCCACAGTGCTCTTGGTTGTCTGGTCAGGGGTTCCTGTCCTTCAATCAAAATTCCAACCAATCAGGAGTAGGGTTTGACAGGCCAAGTATATTGATGGCCACTTTCTCCATTTTTTGGACGAACACAGTATCTTGTCTCAAACATCCTATGTTCGTACCCCTTAACAAAATGGTATCTTGAACGAAAAAATTGACACATTTTTAATTATGCAATTTATTTACAAAAAGACATGATCCACTAGACACAACCTATTAACCCCCCGCTCTAAGTTGTTTCACATACCCTAGTTCTGGCAAGAGTCTTATCTCTAGCCTGTTTCACTTCTTTGCTTTGCTATGTCCGGCCATGTTGAGTTTGGAATCACTCATTTGGTTTGATGGGAAAAATCTGCATTAATTGACAACCATATCAAAGCATCAATGAGCCTCCCTCTCTTCCATTTGGCCATCATCAAGCCCATCTCAATATTCATTAGATTTGCCAAACAGTTCTGCAAATATAGCATTAGAAAGCACCGTCCACAGTATGAATGGTATGGAAGCTTATTCACAAGATCATACTTTCACATGATGGTGTGTATCGTCTGAGATACACAGAAGCAATGTTTGTGGCACAGTCCCACATTCATACAGTTAAAGTCCAGAATGAAACGACAAGCCACTAGATTTAATTCTAATTCACTAACATCCTATTAGAAATGTGAACGTTGATTAAGACTAGTATCATAAGGTTTCTAATTTAGTATAACTCCACCACTCTCAAAAGTCAGTTCAAGCTTCCAAAAACAAAGTCCATCCCATGAAACCCCGTGTGAGGAAATTTCTCTTTTGGATTGCACAACAGAAGGACAAACAGAGATAGTACTCATCCACAAGAACACGGCTACAGGACAGATTGTCAATTGCAAATTGAACATTTTTGTTGTTTTGTTAGCGGAAGATCTAAATAGGAAAAAAGTGAATATGCAAAAATAAACAAATAAAATCCACCCAGTGATTTTTCGTCAGGAAAATTCAACTGCGGTGATAGCAACACTGGGATTAATACTTAAGTCGCATCCAAAACCTTGGGTTTCAATTAGTTCACCATCCCCTCCCCCCTCAAAAAAAAAAAAAGTAAGGAGAAAATGAAAGTATAACAGAGAATCGCTCCAAGAATCGGCGGATCAATGTGTTGATGCAATTTCATACCGAAATCAGGGAAGAATATGTACAAACGATTGGAACAAGAATAACGAGATTGATGGGGAAAAAAAAGGGGGAATGAAATGAACAGACCTCTTTGGAGTGGAGAAGGCATTCGAGATAGTCTTCCCTAAGAAGTGCAGAGTCTTTGGGCTCCTTGCAATGAGACATACACTCGCTGAAGTCCGCATCTTCCTTGTTTCCTGTGATCCCTCTCTCTCTCTCTCTCTCTCTCTCTGCGTCTGTTACTCACATAAATAATTTGACCGAAGAAAGGTGCAATATTGGTATCAGCTTTTCCTTGGGAAAAAAATTTGGGATCAGCTAATGCAGATCCAATTTTTTTTAAGAGAAATTTACTGTTTCCTCCCTGTTTGTTGTTCTAATTAAACTTTTTACCCCTCTACTTTCTATTATTACACTTGGACCTCTCTAGCTGACGGTGTTACGATTGTTAATTATAGTTTAAAAAGACAGTTTTACCCTTGTTTGGTGTTAGTTATATTTTGATTTAATATAAAAGGGGGGACCCACCACTTATTCTTCTGCAACCCCTATTGCACCCCATCACACCTTCCGCTGTGTACCCCATTGCCCCATCATTGCTACAATCTCCGACCACCCTTGCCCAACATGATGCTGTTGGGTTTTGGGCTTCATTAATACAGGCTATTATTTATTGGGCCCATAATATAGGTTACCCACTCTAGGCTAAGTCAGGGGTATTTCTGAACTAACACATTGTGGGAGTGTGTTAGTAGGGTTAAGTTGAATATTACATATTCAACCTAAGGTCCCCATAGCCATCACTTGATTTTACTAGAATGCCTATTCACGGGAGATTCAAGAGAAAGGCTGTGGAAGGCTATTGGGAAGCACTAAAAGTTTGGGGATCGACTATAGCTATCAACCAAAAGGGTATGTCATTTATTCTTTTATTTATTGTATTCCAATTCTATATGGGATTATGTACAAGTGATTACTGATCTTAATCACAACAAGTGGCATCAGAGGCAACCCATATGGATCTGGAACCCGTGTTCTTGATTAAAACCAATTTTTGAATATTTTTGGGCTTTGGATCGACCTTGTACGGTCACTGCCGGTGGTATACGACCACTAAAAATAAAAAAATTCTATATGAGATTGTAGAGGAGGTCAGGGCGGTCACGGGCATATAAGGCGTTTTGTCGAAAATGGCTCCACGCGTCGGCATACGTCGCTGGAAAAAGTGCGTGCATCTCATGCGCTGTTTTTCGTTAAAAAAAAAAAAAATGGTTTTTAATGATGGCTGGCGATTCATCGTCGGGTCGACTCGGTAGGATTTTTGAGTCAACCCAGTGAGCAGGCAGGTTTGACTCAATCAAACCCGGATGTTCTTATTCGGGCCAGCCCGAGCCCCATCCAAGTGGGCCGACCCGAACCTGACCCAAGTGGGGCAACCCGAACCCGATTTAGGCGGGTCAAATCGACCCGAACTGGGTTAACCGGGCCAGGATCCAAATAGACTTGGGTTGGATAGTTCGATTTGAACCGGTCCAATTTAGCCCCGTTCAGACCCATTTGAACCGTTTTGTTTGACTGGTTCAGCCGGCCAATGTGTGATATCATGCGCCGACATCTTCAAGCGGCGCGTGAGGGCGCGTAGGAGGGAGTTTGGAGTCCCGATTTTTTCTGCTGCGTCTGTTTTTTTTAGACCTACACACTGGTGTGCCTCACTTGCTTCAAATATGACTTCTGGGACCACAGTGAGCATGTGTGTGTGTTTTTCAATTTTTGAAATATGTGTTCATGCATTCCTTGATTCCAAATGATCATGAGATAAATACTTATAATGCAATGACATGATGTAATGTAAAACAATAGCACTATTTCATTAAATTGTTATGTGTGAAAAGTTTCATAAATTAGGTTGTTCAAATTTATGAATAAAACATCCCATAGCTATATCATGAGTCTTTGGGGGTTCTAATAAGGTCAAATGGAACCCACCAAAGTGGTAAAACCTGATTTTATTATAATACTCATAACTCAAGGTTCACTTTAATGGTAGCAAAGAAAGGTGATGCTCACCCAAAGGTAGCATCATCAAAGACTTAAAAGTAATATACACCCACATATAGGGAGAGACTAACCTAGGAATAATAGTTTACCCAAAGGTGACAATTTTGTCAAAGGTTGGTGCTGTCCCACAGTAATTGCAAAGTGTTGAGAGGACCAGTGCATTTCAAAACCCAAAGGTTAGGGATGTAGATTCAGTTGACACTCTTGTTTATGTGCTAGTACATTAGGTTGTACAACTAGCATGAGTTATAGGTATTAAAATACCCAGTTTTATATTTTACTTTCCTGTGATGGATGTATGATTTTATTATATCCTTATGGCAAATGTCTCTAGGCCATGGTTTATTGGATATTCTCAAGCTTTCTGGTGAAAACTATAGAAATTGGAATGACGATTTGGAGGTCTATCTATGCCTTAGAGACCTAGATCTTTGTTTGAGAGAACCCAAGCCAATTAACCTCACCTCAGCCAGTACTGAGGCTGAGAAGACTAACCATGGGAAGCGGGACACTACCAATAGGAAATGCCTGAAAGTCATAAAGCATGCTATCCCTGAGACAATGAAAAATAGCATTACCATGAAGGTGACTGCCACAGAGTACTTGGAGGCAATTATAGTCAAGTTTGAATCTTCAAAGAAGGCTCAGTCAGGTGACTTGATGACCAAGCTGACGACTGCCATGTTTGATGGAAATGGTAGTTCCAAGGAACACCTTCTGGGTCTAGTTTCCTTAGGAAACAAAATTAGGGAGCTGGAAATAAATCTTGATGATGACTTCTTAGTGACCATTGCACTGAATTCACTCCCAGGGCAATATAAGCATCTTCATGGCACCTATAATGCTTTAAAGAATAAATGGAGTATGACTATGGATGAGTTGATTAACATAGTTAGGCAGGAAGAGGCAAGAATGAATAGCCGAACAGGGACAGAATTGAAAGTGACAATCTAATCCAGGGCAAGGGGTCTTCATCTGGAGGACCTCACAAAAACCACAACTGGTTTTCCAAGAAAGGTAGGTACACACCCTACCAGACTAGAAAGAATCACAATGAGTAGGGCAACAGAGGGTAGCAGGGCAACAGAGAGAACACATGACACAAGGATTCGAGCAGTGTTGAATGTTTCTGGTGTAAGAAGAAAGGGCACATGCAGAAGGACTGCTTCAAGAGGAAGCCTTATCTTGATCAGAAAAAGGACACTAGTAAGAATACATCTCTGGTTTGTTATGAATCTTCCCTTATAGATGCACCAATAGATTCTTCGTGGTTGGATTCTGGGTCATCCATTCATGTGATTCATTCCTTGCAGGGGTTCACAAGCAGGAGGGTCCCAAGCAAGTGTGAGGTAACAGTGTTTGTTGGGAATGAAGCGGAGGTGCAAGTGAAGGCCATAGAAACTGTTAGATTATCTTTAAAATCAGACAGTTCAGACAATTTTATTGAGTTGAACGATGTTGTTTTTATTTCCTCTATGAGGAAGAACTTAATTTCAGTTTTCAGATTAGTTTCTAATGGATATTCTGTTAATTTCAATAAAGATGGCTTCACTTTGGTTATAAATTTTATCATTGTTGGTTCTGGCTATTTTTCTGATGGTTTGTATAGATTGAATTGTGTCTCCTGTTGGGTTATGAATGTTGACACTAAACGCCAGCTTGTGGATGAGAAGTCTCCTGTACTTTGGCATAGAAGGTTGGGCCATATCTCTAGAAAGAGAATGGATAGGTTGATCAAGGAGAAGGTACTTGATGACATGGATTTCCAGGACATGGAAACATGTGTTGACTGCATAAAGGGAAAAATGACTTCTTCTACAAAGAAGGATGCTTTTCGCCACACTGTGGCCCTAGACCTCATCCACACAAACATATGTGGACCTTTCCTGACTACTGCACTTGGAGGCTGGTGCTACTTCATCACTTTCATAGATGACTGGTCTAGATACAGTTACATCTTCTTACTTGCTGAAAAATCGAATACATTGAATGCCTTTATGATATTCAAGGCTGAAGTAGAATTCTTCCATTCTAAAAAGATAAAATCTATCAGGTCTGATAGGGGTAGAGAATACTGTGGAAGAGCAGGTGATACAGGATAGCAACTTAGGCCCTTTGCCAAGTATCTACAGGAACAAGGGATAGCTCCACAGTACTCCATGCCAGGTACACCTTAACAAAATTGTGTAGCAGAGAGGAGGAATCGTACTCTAAAGGACATGGTCTAAACCATGGTCAGTAACACCACTGTTCCAGAGTCCTTATGAGGTGAAGCACTCAAAACTGCAGCTTACATTCTTAACAGAGTACCAAGTAAGTCTATAAGTAAAACTCCTTATGAACTCTGGACTAGTAAGAAACCCAGCCTTAGACATTTACGAGTCTGGGGATGCCCTGCTGAAGCCAAACTTTTCAATTCTCAACAGAAAGTTTGGGACCCAAAAACTGTGAGTTGCCGTTTTGTGGGCTACCCAGAAAGGTCTAATGGCTATAGATTCTATTGCCCAAGTTCAGGGAATAGAATAGTACAGATCACCCATGCCAAGTTTCTTGAGATAGAAGGAGATTAGTCTGTGCCCCAGAACTTAAGTTTTGATAAAGGATTGGAACATCTGCTATAGCACCAGAGTCGAGCGACCCGTTGTTGATTGTAGACGGTGATTCTTACATGGATGTTGATGTGGATGTGCCCACAGATCCTATTATTACGGCCACTACAATTGTGGATGTGCCACTGCCTATGTTCGATGATCCATTATCAATTGACACGGTCACCAATGCAGACCCTGAGCCTTTGATGTGATCTACTAGGACTCGTAGGTCTACCATTCACTCAGATTATGTCACATATCTGAATGAATGTGAGTTCAACATCAGTAAGGAGGAAGATCCTGTTACCTTTCTGCAGGCAATCAACAGCAGGGACTCTGACAAATGGGTGAAAGCTATGAAGGAAGAGTTACAATCCATGCATAACAATGGTGTTTGGGAGCTGGTGGATATTTCACAGGGTTACAAAGTCATTGCATCAAAATGGGTCTTCAAGACCAAGACTGATTCTCCGGGAAAGATAGAGCGCTACAAGGCCAGACTTGTAGCAAAGGGTTTCACACAGAGAGAAGGCATAGATTACAAGGAGACATTTTCGCCAGTATCTTCGGAAGACTCATTCAGAATCATTATGGCCATTATAGCACATTTTGACCTTGAACTGTCAGATAGATGTGAAGATGACTTTTCTGAATGGTGATCTGGCTGAGCAAGTTTACATGCATAAGCCAGAGGGTTTCGTGGAGAAAGGGAAGGAGCATCAAGTTTGCAAGCTGAAGAAATCACTGTATGGACTGAAACAGGCTTAGAGACGGTGGTATTTGAAGTTCGATCAGAGAGTGACTTCATATGGTTTTGTTGAGAATGCAATTGACAATTGCATCTACCTGAAGACTACCAGGAGCAGGTTCATTTTCTTGGTATTTTATGTAGATGATATTTTACTAGCCAATAGTAATCTTGGTCTACTTCTGGAGTTTAAGCAGTTTCTGTCTAGTAGTTTTGAGATGAAGGACATGGGTGAGAGCACATATGTACTTGGCATTGAGATAAGTCACAATAGAAAGCGAGGTCTTCTTGGTTTATCACAGAGGGTTTATATTGATAGAATCTTGAAGAGGTTCAACATGTCCTAATGTTTTGGGAATGATGCACCAATCAGCAAAGGGGATAAGTTGAACAAGCAGCAGTGTCCGAAGAATAATCTTGAGAGAGACTCTATGAAGGACAAGCCCTATGCATCAGCTGTGGGAAGCTTAATGTATTCACAAGTGTGTACTCGACCTGACATTACTTTTGCAGTTAGTGTGCTTGGGAGATTTTAGTCTGATGCAGGATTGGCTCACTGGATTGCAGTTAAGAAGGTAATGCGGTACCTATTGAGGACCAGGGACTTCAGGCTAGTCTACAGAAAAGATGATAAACTTGAAGTGGTTGGATACTCAGATTCAGACTTAGTGGTTGTACTGATGACATGAAGTCAACTTCAGGTTATGTCATCTTGATGGATGGAGGTGCTGTTTCATGGAAAAGTGTCAAGCTGATGATCATAGCTTCATCCACCATGCAAGAAGAATTTGTGGCACTGTTTGAGGCAACCAAGCAAGCAGTATGGCTGGGAAATTTTATTGCAGAACTGAAGGTTGTTGACTCCATCTCTAAACCCTTGAGGCTATGGCGTGACAACAACTCTGCAGTCATCTTTTCAAAGAACAACAAAAAGTCCAACAGCTCAAAGCATATTGAGATAAAGTATCTTCTTGTTAGAGAGAAGGTAACTGAGGGAGAAGTTGATGTTGTACACATCCCTACTAAGAAGATGGTGGTTGATCCCCTCACTAAAGCTCTTCCAGTGGAAGTTTTCAGGGGTTATGTTACAAGCATGGGACTTATAGAGTTTTTTGATATGTATGTTTAGTGGGAGTCTATTTTTTCTCCTTTTAACTATTTTTAAGCTCTTTATTTGACCAGTGGTTTTTGTATTCTTTTGACCGTCTTAATACATTTATTGGTTAAGATTTTATTATTTTTTCTTATATGACATGTCTTATGAAATGGCGGTTAGCCATAGGCGGTATTTAGCCAGGGATTCTAAAATGGCGGTTCGTCATAGGCGGTATTTAGCCAAAGATTCTAAAATGGTGGATAAACCATTGGCGGTGAGCCAAAGTATGGTATTAACTCAAGTTCATGACCGTTTGCCCAAGTATGAGTTAATGTAAAAGTGTACTACCTGTGAGGATTTTCAAGGTAGAAGACCTACAAGGAAAGAACATTTACTTGGTAATCATTTGTTATGCTCATGTTTCCTTGTTTATACATATACCCAAAGCGGTTCGCGTTAATAGATCATTTGTGGCTGTGATGACAAAAAGTTGTATGCCGTATGTTGAGGCATGTCTTCTGCTGTCGTTCGACACAAGTGGCTATTACTAGAATCAAAGTAATTTGAGTGGAAGAATGGGACTCTGGCCAATTCCAATAAAAGATATGTATATTAATTTTGCCTACGTGGGAGATTGTTGGGTTTTGGACTTCAGTAATACATGCTATTATTTATTGGGCCCATAATATAGGTAACCCACTCTAGGCTACAGGGATAGTTCTGACCTAACATATTGTCGGAGTGTGTTAGGGTCAGGTTGAATATTATATATTCAACCCAAGGTCCCCACAGCCGTCACTTGATTTTACTAGAATTCCTACTCACAGGAGATTCAAGAGAAGGCCGTGAAAGGCTATTGGGAAGTTCTAAAAGCTTGGGGATCGATTACAGCTATCAACCAAAAGGGTATGTTGTTTATTCTTTTATTTATCTGTTGTATTCCAAGTCTATATGAGATTATGTATGAGTGATTACTGATCTTAATCACAACATATGCAACCTCCAATAAAGAGTGGTAGCCGCCCCCACCCCCATTCAACCCTTCCCCTTGAGCGTCGCCCCCTCCCACCCCTTTTCCCGCTCTGTTCACGACTGTTATTAGTGCTCTCTCTCAGCTATACAGACCTCACTCCTAATCTCTAAAGGATAAGAATAACTTAGCTTAGGTTTCAGCTTCGCCAGATTCAAACAAATTCACCATTCAAAAAGATGTATAGCTAATAAATCGTCAACTATTTGCTTCCTCCCTTCACCAAACCCACCGTATCCTTAAATCCCAATACAAACTCTCATATTTATCAACACCACAACGTCATAAACTGGGGAAAAGCAGTGAAAAAAAGAAAAAGAAAAGATAAACAATAAATTTCCTTGGAACAAGTAACATCCAACAAATTGATGGAAACAGAATTCCGTAAAACAATTTCTCAACCAATCAATCAATCAATCCTCCCTGTCTCTCTTCATCCACAACCGACAAAGAACCCCAAAATCTCTTCCTCGATCAAGAAAACCTTGATCTAAGTATCTAACACCAACAATATACATTCATCGGAGGAAAAGAAGAAACCCTAAAATCTCCACTTTAACAGCCACTGATTGGAACCCTAATTCCTGAACCACCAAACGGCTATGCTTGAGATGTAAAACAGCGATAGAAACCACAATCGAGAAAGAGACTATCTTGAAAGAAATTTTTAGAACACAATAGCAAAAGTACTGAAATTTACATTAGAAACAAATCAAAATGATGCGAATTCCACGGGCAATGAAGAAGAAATTTGAAGCTTAATTATAACGTGAGATTTGGAGATGGGGGAGAATAAAACGTCAAATTATTTGGAGAATGTGGGTAAGGATAATACAAAGATTGATGAGAGGAAATGGCGGAGAAGAAGGAAAGAAAGAATAGAATGTTAAAGGAGAGGAAAGGAAAATCTGGTGGAAAATTTTGATGATTTCTACTAGTTCGATCCTTGTTTTTCTTCAAATTATGACTCCAATAGCATCATCAATATGCCACCACCAACACCACAAGAAGCACAACCACCTTTACTTCAGCAGGTAGTCAGTGGCTGGAATGGAAACAAATCCATGGGAACAAAGAGTGAAGTTATGGGAAAAATTGCAATGATGATGATCGGTACCCACATGTCTGTGTCTTACAGTGGCATTCAGGTCCATGCCTTTGGAGTCGGGCGTCTCACCTTCACCGGAGACGATGAAGTTCAAAGGAAGAAAAAGGGGACATTGATGCCTTCTCATCCTTTTTTATCCAAAAGGTAAAAGGATCATCTTACATGCACCCAAGGTTATTTTAGGCATTAAACTTTTTTCTCCTTCGCCATGTCACGAGTTAACAAAGGGACACTAACGGGCTGGTCTAATTGTAATAGATCATAAACTGTAGTAAAGAGAGGGAGTAATAATTGAAAGTAGAGGGGAAGCAAGTTTAACTAGGGTAAAGTATAGGGGAGGAAATGGTAAATTTCTCTTTTTTTTTTGTAAACACTTTGTTCCCACTACACATGCATTGACTTACACAACTGTGTGCCAATAGGGATGCAAGTTTGGCCCTATTGGCCCAAACCCACCTTGTCCTGCCTTGAGCCTGAACAGGGCCTCAGTTGAGATACCTTGGCATTGAGGCGCGGGCTAGGGTTAGAAATTTTTTTACATAGAGTCAAGATCGGGCAGGGCCAGGGTTGAGGCCTTGGACTAAGCTCGGCTTGGCCAGCCCGACCTTGTTTTAATTTAAACTTTAATTGTCACACACATTTTGTTATGAAATATATTAATATGAAGATAGTAAGTGATATAATATTATTTAATGTATATTTGATAATTTTCTCCCCGACCCAGTCCAGTCCATGCATCTCCCTTCCCCCATTCCCATAATCAAGGCCAATCAGGGTTAGGGTCGGATTTTTTCGGGCCATGAGTCATGGCCAGTCCAACCCGACCTTGTTGTAGCCTTATGTACATTGGATAACCCTTAGGAATTTGCAAGTGACTAATCTAGACTATGGTCCTCTCAATCCAATGGTTGGAATAAACATATCATCTACCAATTTGACAAAATAGATAACATGTGATATATATTTTTTTTTTAAAATGGCTGACTTTTGTTACATTAATAATTTACTTTTTTAATTAGTATTACAAATATTATTTGAGCAAGAGATTGTTATTTGGTCATGTAACACCTGGACCAACATGGGGGCCAATATGAGTGCATGTAAGATTATTTGACTGAATATGATTTTATAGTTCACTGGGGTGTTGAGCAGTAGTTTCACACGATCCTATGTCTAAGCATAGGAATCACTAGCGTTCTTTTCCTTATTATTTTTGGGAAGAAGAACACTGTCTGTGATTGTGGCCCATGCTAGCACTCCCACGAGTCTATGTCTCTCCTTCCCATATGAAAAGACACCTTTGGCCCCTTGTTTTGAGGAGAGAGATAGACACATGAGAGTGCTGGTGTAGGCCATACTCCCGACTAGAAAACATCGAACGATTGAGATGTTTCTCGTTCCATTTGAAGATAATTATTCTACCGTTGTAGGATTCTTTTCCAAACTGGTAGCGTGTAGAACGTTTCTCATGACTAATTTGTCAATCAAGGCAATCTTTTCCTTAAGGCCCCGTTTGTTTGACGGATAAAAATGGGTGGAAAACTTGTGAGGGTGGGTCCCACATGCTGTGGGTTAGATTGACAAGGGAAGGAAAGGAAAAGAAAGAAAATAATGGTATATTCATTTTGCAGTGGGATGAGATTTATTGGAAGAGAGAGGAAATGGACGTGTGGTGGGATTCCATGGGAAAGAAAGGAAATAGGAAGAGGAGAGAGATAGAATCAAAAGTAACTTTTCCACGAATAGTGATAAAGTCCTATCAAATGACTTTGAAAGTGAATGGGTTGAGAAAAAGAGGGGTGCCACCTCGCCATATCATACTATTATATAAGTGCACGAACTCATGCTTCGTAACTACTTTTTCACTTGTCTATTTTATCCTTTGTTTTTAATTTAAATCTCATTTATACCCCTTATTATTATCCTTTCGTCCTTATTATTTTTTCTATATTTTTATCAATTTGTCGGTACCCTTTCCCAATAAAATCTTTGTTACTTCTCTATTCTACCCTTTCTTGAAACCCTTTCACATTAAACTCCTCTCATTATCGAGGTTTTGAAGAAAAATCCTCTCCTGCGTGAACGGAAGCCCTGGATCAGAGTGAACCCAAGGGAATGTCACCATCGTCGCTACTGCTGCTCTCGTCACTGTACAAGTCTCAAACATATTCGATCCATCTCTAATGTTCCTATTCCCTTCTTCTCTCTTTCCCTCCCCTCCATATCCTTCTCTCTCATAATAGTCCATCCATTCCATGGTCATTACAGAGAACAAAGGCCTTCATCGTTGCACTTTGGTGCTACTGTAGGCATTCGGCAGGGGTGCCCTTTATCTCCTTACTTGTTTACCTTGGCTCTAGAAGTCCTCTCTAGACATTTGCAGTCCTGTACTGATCAGCAGCTCATTACTCCTATGCCCAAGTGCAAAGCTTTAAAGCTTACCCACCTTGCTTTTGCAGATGACTTGATGATTTTCTCCAAAGCCTCCATAGCCTCGCTCGAGTGTATATTGCTTTGTCTTCGTCAATTCCATGCCACTTCAGGGCTCCGCATCAATCCTAACAAATCCCTCATCTTCTTTGCTGGTATTCCAGAATTGGACAAAAGGGAGTTTCTTGACAGCTCTGGTTTCCTTGAAGGCCATCTGCCAGTCAAGTATCTAGGTCTCCCTTTGATCCCAGCCAGGCATTCTGCTCATCACTGCACTCCCATGTTGGATCTCATCAGGAAAAGGCTTCAGTTATGGAAAGCCAAGCTCCTCTCCTATGCTGGTAGACTGGTCCTCATCAGATCTGTCCTAAAAGCTTCCTACCTCTACTGGTTCGGCATCTATGGGTTGCCGCAAGCATCCATCAAGTCCCTGAAATCCTTGTTATCTGCTTACCTTTGGAAAGGCTCTGACACGCCTAGGTTTCTCCACCCTCTCAAATGGGCTTCAGTCTGCCTCCCAAAAAAGGAGGGTGGTCTGGGTATCAGAAGGATCAAAGAAGCCAACCGGGCTGATATTATCAAGCTCATTTGAAAGATAGCCTCTAAGAAAAAGAGCATTTAGGTTGACTGGGTTTACTCGAGACTCCTCCAGCAAGACTCTATTTGGACTGTTAGTGTCTCCTCTGAGGCTTCTTGGGTTTGGCGCAAGATCCTAGAAGCTCGTCATCTTGTTCAAAGTCATATCCACAATCACATTGGAGATGGGCTCTCCACCTCTCTGTGGCTGGACAACTGGCACCCTAAAGGAATATTACTCCATCTTGTCACCCCAAGGGTTATCTATGCTTTGGGTTTTCATAGGAAGGCTCGGGTGGCTGATATTATCCATCTTGATGACTGGGCTCCCCCCCAAACCTCCTCTCCGCAGTTATCTCTTATCTGGAGTGAGCTTCAGTCTATCAGCAGAAGGTTGCCTACTAGGGGAGATAGTGTCTCTTGGAATGCTAACAGCTCTCCTGCATTCTCCTCTAAAGGAGCTTGGAACCTTATCCGGCAGAAAGGTCCGATGGCTATTTGGAGGAAGCTTCTATGATTCAGGCATCACATCCCTAGGCACTGCTTCACTACTTGGAGGGTCTTCATTGAATGTCTTCCTACGCAAGCCTTCCTTCGCAGGCGGCACATCCAGGTGTCCAGTTCTTGCTGCCTTTGTTGGAGCAACTCGAAAGACTCGGCTCATCTGTTCTTTGATTGCCCAGTCTCCAAGGCCATATGGAAAGGCATCCTCTCCAAATGTTGGCCTGCCCAAAGAAGGATTCTCAGTTTCTCTAGAGAATGGATTTGGGTTGACATGACCTATGGAGGAACTTCTGTGTGTGATTCAGTGGGAAAGATGGCTTTCTGTGCTGCTATTAGTCACATTTGGATGAAGAGGAATATTAAAAAATGGACCTCCAAATCGCGTACCTTTCAGCAGATATGGGATTCCATTTCCTTTGAAATCTCCTCAAAGCTGCTGTTTGCCCCTCCCTCTTTTTGTAAGGACACCCCAAGGAACAGGCTTATTGTTGTCTCCTGGGGTCTCTCTAATGTTTCTCTTCTAGCTCCTGTTAGCTAATGCTCTCCTAGCTTTGGGCTCTTGTATTCCCCCTTTGGGGGCCTTTCCTTTTTCTTTAGTAATTATATTCTTTATTCACCCAAAAAAAACATCGTTGCGGTTTCACCCGATGGGTCTATATGTGTAGTGGTAATGATGGTGTGAAGCTGCTACTGGAATTGGCTGATAGTAAGAGGCTTCATTCGCTTGACGCTGTGAATATTATTCATGCCTTCTGTTTGTCCGAATTGGTATTGGCTTTGCACGGCAACGCAGGAGAGTGCTATGATTTGGGATCTAGAAAGCAAGAGCATCATTCAGGACTTGAAACCTGATGCAACTTTTGTCAATAATCAGGTATATTTGGTTTCAGGGTTAATGTTTATTTATTTGTATATTAGAATTACATGCTTCACTTACATGTTGTTTATTTTTCCGTATTCCTATTCAGCTACACTTTTGATGTATGTGCCTTTTCCATCTCATATGCATATCAAGTGTTCGATCTTAATGATTCTTGAACATTGTGGTGACTGTTGAATGTCATGGCTATGCTTAACTTAAGTTTGGACATCATCTTATTGGAATAAGTAGCAAACCCATTTTTTTTTAATCCAATTGAACTTGGACCACCAATTACATACTTTGACATCTTCGTTTATCCTACATTTTGTTGAAATGAGTATTTAGGCATGGGTTGTTTTGGTGCTGCTCATTTGTTTTCCTTCAAAGGGCTCCTTTGTTTTCTGATGTGTCACTCATCTGTTATCAGTGTTCTCTTTTATTCTGTTGTCTTCTTTATGAATTTGTTGTTGTGGTTTTTGTTCTACTTTATGAAGCATTTTATGGCCTTGTGTTTTTTATTTTTAACTTTTATTTCGAAGGCATACTCAATTGCTTGGTTATCAATCTTTAGTTATAACTGTTCGTTTCTACTTTTCGTTGAGATGACCATATCCTATCCCCCTACTCGAGGGAAGGGGGGATCCGCTCCTAGGTCGTCGCTCTGTTGTGTCTAGCACTCTAGCCCATCCTCTCTAGGCACTTTTGGAAGGAACGGTGTGTGATAATGTACACGCTTCCCCGGTCCTTGTAGATACCCAGAAGAAAAATTGATTCCAACAAAGAAACTTAAGATAGACTGACATGCTATGTTTTCCCTTTCCATTCCCAAGTCAACTAACTGACTTTATGCCCTGTACTATTGTCAGTTATTGTTATTTCATTAGCAGCATAGATTTGTCCAGTTGACCAATTCACTCAAATCATTTGTAGCTTATTGAGACATAATATGTTCTCAATTATTACATGTTCGATTGAAGTTATAATCCTCTGAGACTTTCCTACTGATGAGTGGAATACAATTATTATATATAGTAACCCTTTCTATTTCCATTGTGGACAAAAATTGTTGATTATAATCAGTTTGAGAATTGTTGAACAATATAGTTTTTTGATAAGGTTCGTGTGTCTCCCTATCTGTAGGGTATTACTCTAAAAAAGAAGGAACCTTTTACAGATTCTTTATTGTCCATATATTATTCAAGTTTATCTTGTCCTTGATTGAGGCTCAAAAACATGATGCATGGGGTTATCATGTTGTCCTGGAGATCATAGTGTTTAATTGAGTCTTGATGCTCATGGATTGATGTCAATTGTTGATACTATGTTATAGTGGTGATTCATGGTAAATTATGTGATAGAAAGACAGAAGAACCAGCTGAAACTTTTATTGTGTGCTGGAAGCATAAGAATTAGAAGACATCTCAAACTTATATTAACAATGTGTTTAGCAGTGATAAGATAAATTTATTTTGACAGTCTTTGCATCCAACTAGAAAGAAGGGTGGTGGGCATACCTGCATGAAGCTCCTGTCAATATTGCTTCTCTCTCCCTCCCGTTCTCTCTCTCTCTCTCTCTCTCTCTCTCTCTCTCTATCTGTCTCTGTACTGAAATACTTTTATTCTTTTGTATTAGAATACTTGATATGTGTTGAATTATGTACACTAGAATATCATGGGGGTGTTTTGATCTTTTTCCTGTCTTTATTTCATGTACAATCATGTCGGCTATGTTAGGGACAATTCTATCCATGTTTTTTCTATCTCTTATTATAAATATATGGCTTGGGGTCTACCTTAGGCCACTGAAGAAATATTCTCTAATTCTAAACTCTCTAAACGTGGTATGAGAGTTTAGAATTGGAGAATAATTCTTCGGTGGTCTAAGGTAGACCCCAAGCCATATATTTATAATAAGAGATAGAAAATACATGGATAGAATTGTCCCTAACATAACCGACATGGCTGTACATGAAATAAAGATAGGAAAAAGACCAGAATACCCCCATAGTATTCTGGTGTACATGATTCAACACTCCCCCTCAAGTTGGAGCAAATATGTCAATCATGCCCAACTTGACTAGATGAGGATAGAACAATTTCTCAGACGATCCCTTAGTGAAAATAATAGCAACCTGATCAGTAAACTTCACAAAGGGAACACAAATCAATCCTTCTTCCAACTTCTCCTTATTAAAATGCCTGTCCACTTCAACATGCTTAGTGCGATTATGCTATACTAGATTGTGTGCAATGCTGATTGCAGCTTTGTTGTCATAGTACAACATCATAGGAAGATGAACAGGAACACCAAGGTCTTGTAGTAAGCCTTTCAGCCAAATTAACTCACAAATGCCCTGTGCCATAGCACAAAACTCTGCTTCAACACTAGAACGAGCCACCACATTTTGCTTCTTGCTACGCCAAGTGATACGATTGCCCCTACAAAAGAACAATACCCAGAGATAGACTTCTGATCTATAGAACCAGCTCAGTCAGCATCGGTATATACCTCTACCCGCAGGTGACCATGAAGAGACAGAAGAATGCCTTTTCCAGGAGCTGACTTCAAGTAGTGAAGAATCCGAAGAACAACCTCCATATGAGAAGAATAAGGGTCATGCCTGAATTGACTCATAGTACTCACAACAACAACAATGTCTGGACATGTGTGTGAGAGATAAATCAACTTCCCCACTAGTCTTTAGTACCAGCCTTTATCAACAGGTTCACCCTCTTTTTCTTTGAGGCGGATAGTAGCCTCCATAGGACTATCTGAAGGGTGACATCCTAACAAACCAGTTTCAGCCAACAAGTCTAGAACATACTTCCTTAGGGAGAGAAAGATGCCCTTAGAAAACCTTGCAACCTCAACCCTAAAAAGTATCGTAGTTTCCCTAGATCTTTAATCTCAAACTCCTGCCCAAGAAACTTTTTCAACTGGTTGATCTCATCATCATCGTTGCTAGTAATCACAATGTCATCCACATAAACTATAAGAACAGTGAGTTTTTACCAGCCCTCTTTGTAAAGAGAGTGTGATCAGCATTACTGTGCTTATAGACCATAGGAATCATGGCCTTGTGAAACCGACCAAACCATGCTCTAGGTGACTGCTTCAGCCTAAAAAGTGCTCGCCTCAATTTGCACACTTTACCTTGATTACTGTCACAAGAAAACCTTGGTGGAATATTCATGTACACCTCCTCACCAAGTTCTCCATTTAGGAAGGCATTCTTCACATCCAGCTGTTATAGATCCCATCCAAGATTGACTGCACAAGATAGCAAAACCCGAACTGTATTCAACTTTGCAACAAGAACAAAGGTCTCCTGGTAGTCAATCCCATATGTCTGAGTGAAGCCTTTTACAACCAGACGTGCCTTATATCGATCCACAATCCCATTGACCTTCTGTTTAACCATAAACACCCATTTACATCCCACTAGTTTTTTCCCCTGAGGAAGATCTACAAGATCCCAAGTATTATTTTTTTTCAAGGCTCTCATTTCTTCCAACATAGCTGCCTTCCACTTTTCATCTTCATAAGCTTCCTGCCAATTTTTAGGAACAGAAATAGAAGAAAGAGAAGACACAAATGCACGAAAAGATGGAGAAAGAGAATTATAACAAAACAAAGCAAGAAATGGGATGCAGGGTGCAAGTTTTAGTACCTTTGCGATGAGCAATAGGTAGTTCAGAAGGAGAGGTCTCACCAGGAGGAGGAGGATGAGGATCTGGATCCTGAGCCGGCAATTGGATAGGTATTGGTGCCATAGTGGATTGATGTTGCCCTCTTTTGGAGCATCTCTTTTGGTAGGTGATGACATTCGAGTTATCAATTCTCTTCTGAAATTCACTGATGGTTCTCTGGACTAGAGTTAACTCCCCCTGACTAGGAACATGACCATCATTATTTTATACAAGCTTCCCCTGTAAAGGAATCCTTACGGAAGAAGGGATAGCAGCCAGGGGAGGCTGGGTAGCAGCTGAAGGAGATGGAGCAGCAGCCAAAGGAGGTTGGGTAGTAGCCAAAGTAGGCTCCAAAGTAGGCTGGGCAGCAACCAAAGGAGATGGGAGAAGAGGAACCTCAAGGGGAGGAAGCACAAATACATCTTCACTAGAACTAGAATTCTCCCCCTGAAGATGTGGGGATGGATAATAGGAAAGACATTTATGAAAAACGACATCCATACTGACTAGAGTACGATGGGAAGGGGGATGGTAACACTTATAACCTTTCTGGGTTGGAGAGTAACCCAAAAAAACACACCACAACCCACGAGGGTCAAGTTTGCCATGAGATTTTGTGTCTCTGGCAGAGCATACACAACCAAACACTTTGGGAGGAACCACAGATGGAATTCCCATGTAAAAGTTCAGCCAGACTATGGGAGTCAAGAACACGAGAAGGCAACCGATTAATGAGATAGGTTGCAGTGAGAACAACATCCCATCAATATTGGGAGGGAATATGGCGCAAAAACATCAACGCCCTGGCCACTTCCAACAAGTGTCAGTTCTTCCTTTCAGCTACACCATTTTGGGCTGGGGTATCGACACAACTAGTCTGGTGAATAATCCCATTATCAGCAAAATACTTTTGAAATTGAGTTTCCTTATACTCAGTGCCATTATCACTTCTCAAAACCTTGAGAGTATCTTAGAACTAAGTTTGGATCATTTTATGAAAATACTGAAAACAAGAAAAAATGGAAGTTTTACGACTAGGGCCCCAAACATCAGACTGCACCAATTGAAAAAGTGAAGAACTCCTTTTATTTGAAATCGAATAAGTAGAACATATCTGTTTGGCCAGAACACAAGCCTCACAAAAAAAATCGGTCTTATCACATGTTTTGACCAAAGTAGAAAATAAAGATGCTAAAATTCCTAATGGAGGCTGACCTAATCTAGAGTGCCACTGGTAAATTTTAGAAGAGACTAAGGAGTTCTAATGTGGAGATGGTAATGGGGTGGAGTGAGATGACCATCATCAAGCAGCTACAAGCCACTATGCACTTTACCCAAATCCAATCGTCTTCCTAGAGGCCAGATCTAGAAACACACAATGGGAAAGAAAAAAAGTCACTTTGTAGTTAAGATCATAAGTAATACTACTAATGGAAAGAAGGTTTGTAGTAAAATTAGGAATATGCAAAACTGAAGACAAAGTAAGGGAGGAAGTGCAGTTGATGATTCCTTTTCCAGATATGGAGGAAAGGAAACCATCATCTACTTTGACCTTGTCTTTCCCAGAAGTGGGAGAATATCGATGGAATAAGCTAGAAGAACCGGTCATGTGATCCGTAGCCCCAAAATCTATGATCCAAGGATGGGAAGCTATAGAAGCACAATGACCACCAAATGGAATACTTGACCAGGCAAAGTGTGAACTTGAAGGAGTAGAAGAGGTGGCAAGAGCTAATGTAGTAGAGGCAGCAGTAGTGGAAGACCTTAGCACTCATAGGAAAGCCTGTAGATCATCCTGGGATAGACTAGTGTCAGTAGCCGAGGCTGTAGGAACAAATTCAGAGTGGTTTGCCTTATTTTTTGTCTTCTTCTTGGTAGCCTGTTTAGCCTTAAAGTCAGCTGGTTTCCCTTGAAGCTTCCAGCACTTCTCTTTGGAGTGGTAAGGCTTGTGACAATGCTCACAAGTAACAGTCCCTGTAGTAGAATCACCAAGAGAAACATGTCTGCTAGGTGCAAGAGTAGCCTAGGCAGCAAACTGGAGGGTTGATCTGTCAGTAATAGGAGGGAGGAGCATAGCAGCCCGATGGTTCTTTTCAGAGGAGACCAAAGCATATGATTGTTCAAGTGTGGGAAAAGGGGAATGACCTAATACTTGAACACGAATCTGGTCATACTCCATGTTCAAACCAGCCAAAAAATAATACACCCAGGTTTTGTTCAGATGCTTTTTATATGCAGTGATATCAGCAGCAGTAGTGGGATGATAATCAGAAAAATGGTCCAGTTTTTGCCAGAGACTACGTAAAGTAGCATAGTATTTGGAGACAGATAACTCCCCCTTAGTAGTACTATTGGCCTTCTTTCGGAGTTCATACACCTGTGCATCATTACCAAGCTGTCCATATGTCTCCTTGCAAGCAGACCAAATCTAATGGGTTGTATCAAGGAGAAGGAAACCACTGGCAAGGTCTGATTGCATTGAGCTAATCAAATAGGACATAAGTATACCATTGTTAGAGATCCATCTAGTCAAGAGAGGGCCAGGGGCAGTCGGCCTGGTAATAGTAGCATCAATATGGCCAGTAAGCCCATGGCCAACAATAGCAAAGTATGCCGAATAATACCAGATCAAATAATTGCTCCCATCCAATTTGATAGTATTAGGGAGGAAGATCACAGTTGTCATTCCTACCAAGCCCATTAGCAGCAGAGGTGCCAGTAGAGACTTCAGAGTCACCCATAAGGCAGCAAAGAAACCCAAATCGCAGAGGAGGGCTGTGGTGATAAGAAACCCAAGAATGCCTTCAAATTAAGGGCTGAAAATTGGAGAAGAATCCCCTTTCAATGTGAGAATATGTGTCTCCAAAAATCAGCAGCAGCAGACAAGTGACCCCTAGATCGATATTTTTAGGGTTTTAAAAAAAACCCTGTTTGGCTGAAATCAATGTAGGGATGAATGGATCCAAAAACTGAATTGTTGAATCTCAAATTGAGGCCAAGTGTGTATTTATAAGTGGAGAACCAGCCTTCAAAAAATCAGAACCAATAGAAGTCACCAACTCCTAGATCGACAATTGTCAGGGTTTTGAAAAAAACCCTAGTTTTGTAAAAAATGGATCTTAAGAGGTATTGAATGCAAGTGAAGATAGGAACAGAATCTTAGGAGAGGGCCTGCTGCAATTCTTGATCTTCAAAGAGGAGGATTGGTCCCTTTGTAGCAGAGATGGAAACAATCCAAAAGAACTGAAGTTCCAAATATCGCAGACAGGTAGTCTTTGTCCCAATTGATCAAAAAATTGTAGCATGGAAAGAGGTAATTGAGGGTAGCATCTGGATCTGTAGATCACCTCATCAGTGCTGCCCTAGTGGGAGAATGGAAGCAAGGGGATCAAACTAGAAGAAGAAGAAGAAGAAGAGAAGAAGAAAAAATTGAAGGGGAAAGAAAATCGAGAATGGAGGGAGGGGAAGGTCCCTAATTCATAACCTGCTCTGATGCCACGTTGAGAGAGTTTAGAATTAACGAATAATTGTTCGGTGGTTTAAGGTAGACCCCAAGCCATATATTTATAATAAGAGATAGAAAATACATGGACAGAATTGTCCCTAACATAGCCGACATGGCTGGACATAATTCAACAATATGATTTCTACCTGTTGGGTGATGTGGCCACATTGCCGTTATCCAATGGATCCATAACGTCACGTCCCGTAATAGAAGGGATATTGGTGAGAGTTTGGGGGGTGATTCCACGTTAAGGAAGCAAGCAACGACTCTTCTATGGACTCCTATAAATATGGTTTTAAGGAGTTGGAAAGATAATGAAGGATAGCGCAACTGGAGCCCCCAATCATCTATTCACCACTCTGTAATCTTCTTCTGCTAAACAGGTACTGCATTTCATCGGGTGACTAGATTCTCATCTCTTGACGAAGTCGATCTCTAATACTACCGTTGTTATCTAGTTGCAGCCCTGCCCTTATCATAAAAGTTAAGTTCTTATTTTGATGGATTTATGTTTTGTGATCTACACCAACTTTTTCTGTCTCTCAAGGCATCTTAAGATTGATGCCAATAACACAATGTTTCATGATGCCTTCAGATGCTCAATTTCTTATAGAAAATGGAAGAGACTGTTTCTTCTTCTCATTTTCAGTCATTTAAACTCAAAGCTCCCCAGTGTCTGTACTACTCAATCAGGCACCTCAGGCATCACCGGGGACCTCGAAAATTCAGACTCCAATCCACATGGATGAAAGAGGGGGTCAACTGTCTCTGAGCAGATAAATTATGGAACATGGATGATTAAAGGTTCTACTGCACCAACCATAGTGGATATTGTCTAAGAAAGTATAGAGTATATGCAAAAAAATTTATTTTGGCTTAATTTTGAAAAGCTCACCAGATTGTGATTATTTATCTGTGAAGACGTTAATAAATAATAGGGAAACCAAAAGCCATTCACAGAACCAAAACAGTAAGTCCTCACTGTGTTGGAATAGTGTTAGAATTTTTTCAATAGGGAAACCAAAAGCCATTCGCACTCCTTCTTTGGTTCAATGTTGGCCTGATTTTTTGACGGTTTTGGGTCATTCTTTGGTTCAATGTTAGCCTGGTTTTTTGGCTAAGGAACATGTATCTTCAAAGAGACATATCTAAGGGACATGTATCTTCAAAGAGACATATCCAAGGGACATATCCATTTGTATAGGTGCATTCATAGCACTTGGATTGGAATCTTTTAATCTAATCCACCGATCCAAGAGACACATCTACACCATGGAGTATCTCCAAGAGACGCACCTACACCATGGGGTATCTCCAAGAGAACACCATGGGGTATCTTCAAGAGACATTTACATATAAGTGCTTGGAATAGAATCTTTTAATCTTATCCACTCATATCAATGGACACACCCATTCCATGAGGTGTCTTGAAGGGATACATCTACCACTATAAATAGAGGTGAAATGGATAGCCCAAATCATTCAATTATTGTGGGACGATTTCGGTCACTCAGGCATTAACGAATTCTCAATTCTCTGATAGTTTCAAGTGATTGCTGTCTCTGCAGATCAGTAATCAGTCTAGCCTGTTTTATCTTGGGAGGCAGATTTGCTGCAACCCAGTGCAGTAATAAGGTGCAAATACTATCTTAAGGATAGAGCATTCTCGTTCGACTCAGGCTATCTCTTTGTCCTCTTCTTTTGATATCAGCGTTTTTTCTAACAAATAATATTTTTTGCTGATTTAAAAATTCTGCATTTAAATATGTGATATGTTTTCTATCTTGTCTGATTGTGCCTCTACCCTTTCCATAAAATTTAAGATTTTTTTTGATGGATTTATGTTCTATAATATACACTTATTCTTTCCATCTCTCAAGGCATCTTAAGATTGATGCAAATAGCAAATGGTTTTGTGATGCCCATGTGATTGAATTGCCTAATTTCATGACAAAATTCTTTATACAAGTCATAATCGTATGCACAATCCATTGTGCTTCAGCTGGCACAAGGAAGGTAAAAATATCATTTCGGTTAGTTTGGCAAATACTCATGATGCTTTTCAAGACTTGTGATTAGCGGTCAATGGGTTTCGCTCTTCCTGCATTTTCTTCATGAACTTACTGAAATTACATGTTACACAAAGCTGTTACTTTGGTTTAGCATTAAGGAGGGCTTCTTCTTGTATAGGTTGAGAATTTGGTTTCTAATTCCTGGGTACTACAGAAGCTTGATATTTATGTTTTTGCACAATGTGAATTTAATTCGTCTGATGTATTAATTGATTATCTACTCTTGACAACAGAAAGAAGAAGGCAGTTCATAAGACTAATGACTATAGCAACAGATGAAAAAAAGCTCTAGAGCATCCTTAAGAGAATAGGGGCGAATGCCATCCCTGCCATTGTGGATGTCAACTTATTCAAGGATGACATTATCATCCAGTCTCTAAACCCCTAGGTTACAACCAACTAGACATGAGATTTTGTGGTCATTTATCATCCAATTTCTAAACCTTAATTATATTTGCTAATTGTATTTTTTGTTTGTTTCAGTTCAAATGTCAATGGCTGCCAACGCTTGGATTGTTAGTGTCGCTCCTCAAATAAAGAAGTACAATCTCATTCCTTAGCTCACTTCTCCATAGGCTCCATCCATCTTTGCCAGTTTATCCTGACTACGTGTAGTTGTAACTTCGATGATAGTTGGTGTGATGTCACTGTAATGCACATTTACATGCAGTAGCATTGGGTGTGGCATGACCCATAAAGTGTATAGAAAATGTATTTGTTGATTAAAGGTGCTCCATTATTGGATGTTGAATTTTGTTTCCTGTCCAAGTGAAATTATTGCAATTGAGGGATTGTCATCGTTTTGTTGATGCCTTTGCTGGTTGTAACCTTATTTATTTTTCTTTCAATTTGCTTTTATTTATGTTTTCATTTTGTTTTATTTTTTTGACTGACTAATATATGAATTTCTTCTGCTCCAGAATTGCATGATCTTCTCCCTGGAATACCAATTGAGTATGCCTTCATTCACTCCCATAACCACTCTTTTTTTAGCTTTTTAACTCCACTCTCTCTCTCTCTTTCATAATTATATTAGATGAGTAAATCCTACTATATCTATCCTCCTTATCTTATTTATTAGGAAACAAAATCTCCCACTAAATCTATCTCCCCCCCCCCCCCCACCCTTTCTATCCACATTTCACCTCCCTCTTATCCTATTTAATAGGAAAAGATCCATCTCTCTCTCTCCTTCCTATCCGCGCTTTTCCTCCTTATCCTATTTGTTAGGAAACAAAATCTCCCCTCTTCCCTCTCAAAATCTTCCTTCCCATCTGAAAATCTCCACTCTTCTTCCTCTCTCCCTCTCAAGTTTCCCCCATTCCCAATCCTGTCTCTCTCTCCTTCCTATCCACGCTTTTCCTCCTTATCCTATTTGTTAGGAAACAAAATCTCCCCTCTTCCCCTCTCAAAATCTTCCTTCCCATCTCAAAATCTCCACTTTTCTTCCTTTTTCCCTCTCAATTTTCCCCCATTCCCAATCCTCTCTCTCTCTCTCTCACACACACACACACACATCCCCTACATTCTCTCTTATAATTCTAAATATATGAGGTGCAAGAATAATTTTAAGTTTTTATTAAAGAAGTGTTTGAATTTAAATAATGTGGTAAACGAAAGGCGGCGGTTTGAACTCAATGTCAAAAGAATTAGCAGAGATACGTAAGTACTTTATTTTAATATTCTGCATTCCTTTTTGAGATTGATCAAAATTGTCTATATTTTGGCACTCCCTTGTCTCTTATACTGGATTTCAATAGAGAAAGAGTTTGGAGCTTGGGACAATAAAAGCTCACTATCTATCTTGGAGTTTTAATAAAAGTTCATTGTCTAGCTTGGAGTTTGGGATAATATTAGTGGTTCAAATGTATTGAAGCAGATTTTAAAGTCACAAAATTCTTTGGTGGTTCAAGCATATTTCTCCAGATTCCTAAATCCCATTGATACTATTCTTTTCCTGTTTTGTCTTTATAATAATGCTATAATCATAAATGTTCATTTTTTGGTGTTTTAAAATCTTTGAGCGGATGAACTATTGATTTTGTGTATTCTTAGGGATTTGATTGTATTTTTATCATATCATATTAGAAGAGAAATGATTTATGTGTAGATGGGCTGCCAAAGCTTTCATACCTACCTCACATAATAGACAATGACATCAAGAATTATTAGAATAATTATTTGAAGAATAAGCTCAAGAAGCTATAGACAGGCCTTGATGGCAATACCCGAGATAGGTTCTCATGTTCTTGGCAACTTTCCAAAGGTAAGTGAATGAGAAGTCAAGCAGGCTCTATAAGAGGCATTGTCTTTGGAGAATCCAAACAATTTGTCTGAGTTGAAGCCCTCCAATGGCTGTTATTGTTAAATGAGATAGAAACAAACATCGCAACATATGCCTTGACCAATGAGAACATTCCCAGATTGCCCCAAGGATGGATGAAGAATTTAGAAAAATCTCCCCATTTGTGAGATGGCATCGCGACCAAATGATGAGATGCCATTGCGATCAAATTTTGAAATGTGTAACAATGAGACGGCATCGCAACTGATTTTTGAAATGTGAACAATGAGAAGGCATCACGACCAACTTTTTGAAATGTGCAACGATGAGATGGCATCGCGACCGAATTTTGAAATGTGTAACAATGAGAGGACATCGCAATCGAATTTTGAAATGTGTAACAATGTGACGACATCGCAATCGAATTTTGAAATGTGTAACGATGAGACATCATGACCAAATTTTGAAATGTGTAACGATGAGACGGCATCGCGATCAAATTTTGAAATGGGTAACGACGAGACGGCATTGCAATCGAATTTTGAAATGTGTAACGATGAGACGGCATCACGATCGGATTTTTGAAATGTGTAACGATGAGACGGCATCGCAACCGGATTTTGAAATATGCAACGATGAGACAGCATCGGGACCGGATTTTGAAATGTGTAATGATGAGACGGCATCGCGACCTGTTATGGCCTGGAAAAAAAAATTGACCTGAACCCTAACCCGAATCCGAATATAGATCTGGAACCCGAAGTCGTAGCATCGTGTACATTATTGAGTATTGATTTGATGTTCGAACGGGTAGGATAAAGAGGGAATCTAGGTGGTAACCCGCCGCTCATCGGTAAAATGACAGATACCTCCCCTGTGTAGTTGCGGGATCCACACGCGGATGTACAACTCGTGGTAAGAGATCCTAACCACGTATTAGGTGTTTTTAGCATCATAACTGCGTCCGTGTGGGTTCGCTTACAGAACAATTTGAATTTTAGATGTTCCGACACGAAGAAAACAAAGATAGAAATCTCAGGTTGATGTACTAGTCAATTGTTGCATCAACCAGAGAATTGTACGATCACGAATTTTGCTCCTAGAGGTGCGGGGCCTAGTGTTTTGGGTCGGGGATCTTGCCGCTGTACCCCGAATACTGGATTGGAACTTTTTCCTCAACATTCTAGGATCCATGGGGCAACAAAAATCCAAATGTCTATGTAAGGATCGGCTCAATGCATAAAGAGACAAAATCCCACAAGAAAAGACAAATTAAGGAATTAGTATTAAGATTAGATTATGTGAAAATTAAGTTAATGAATCTATCAAGTTAAGCTAATGACACCTATCAAATTAAGTTAATGACACCTATTAAGCTAATGACACCTATCAAAGTAAGCTAATGACACCTATCAAGTTAAGCTAGTGACACATGTATACACTGAAGAAAGAAAGTAAAACTAAAACCTATCTAATCTAACCGACTCTTATTAAGGTTTAAATAATTAAACCTTAAGTAACCGACTCATATTAAAAATTAAATAATCAAAACCTTATCAAACTTAAGAAACCGACTTATATTAAAATTTAAATAATCAAAGACTTTATCTAAACCCCACCTACCCACTTACATGATTCTAGTCTTTTGAACCAGAACAAAAGAAAAGAGAAAAGAAAAGAAGAGAAGGAGAAAAAGAAAAGGGAGAAAGGCCGATAGAGAGAAAAGAAAAGGAAAGAAGGAGAAGAAGAAGAAAGGAAGAAGAAGGGGTTGCTAACCTAAGGTAATATCTTCACCCCCCTCATCTTCTCTTCAACCTAATTATGTTAGATTCTATGAAACCCATCTTCCTTCCTCATCAAATTGTTTCTCCTAAACCCCTCTCTTGCCTATCTTCTCCTAAACCTATGGATTCTTTTAATTTATTTCTTGAGAGGGAATTGAGTAAACCCATCTCTTGATTCCAACTTTAAGGTAAGTCTGACCTTGGCTTTAGATGGTCCCATTTATAGTAAAGATCACACAAACAACATCCTTGGTCAAGTGAATGTGGATTCGGCTCTAAACCCCATCAGAAATTATGTTTTCTCGTATTTTTGGGATTGTTGTGCATCTCTGGTCGATGTCCTAGTCGACTGGATCATCAACCAGAGAATGTAACTTTAGTTTTTAAAACACTGCCATCTCAGGTTGGTGTCCCAATTGACTGGTTCATCAACCAGAGAATAATTATTTCAATTTTTAGAACACTGCCATCTCAAGTTGGTGTCCCAGTTGACTACTTCATCAACCTGAGATGCTGTTTCACTTGTGAACACGCCCTAGACCCTATCCAACTTTACCATGGGGTAACCCTAGGACTCCACATGAGTTCTTGATGCTTTCTAACACTAGATGTGGTTAAACATTCGTAGGACGTTACCGTTCGCTTGTCAAGTCGCGTCGACCACCGACACCTAACAAAACCCAATAACACTATCTTTATCATAACAAGGTAAGTGGGGATAGGTTTTTATTTATTTTGGGAGTGTTTATTTCATTCTTAGATGTATTTGCTAGGAATCATTCGCATATTTAAATTTATGTTTTATTTCTGATATTATTTATTTCATTATTTATAACTTATGGTTGTGAATGATATGATGTGAAATGGTTGGCAATATGAATCTTTGTGTTAGAATAGATGCCATAGTCGACTTGGAAACGAGAGGTATGGTGTACCGTAGTATGGGATGCGGGAGCACTGTACATCTCGTACTATGCTATTAGATTGCATATGGCTAGGAATGTCACTCCGGTGCTACAACCCTTACCAACAGGGGTCTACGTGTTGGATAGTCCTCCCTGGGGAAACCAGCTGTTACCAACGGAGGTACTGGAACCGGCGATGTCCAATTGAGGATCGAAAAACCAGCCGTTATCAACGGAGGTACTGGGAACGGTGATTTTCGACTGAGGACCGAAACTGTGGTAGAGGATTAAATCTCAAGGGTTTGCTGAGTAAACTAGCCGTTACCAACGGAGGTACTGGAATCGGCAATGTCCGATGGAAGATCGGGAAACCAGCAGTTACCAATGGGGGTACTGGGACCGACGATGTTCGATTGAGGACCGGGATCGACAGGCTCCCAACGCAACTCGGGTTTGACATCGCCAACGAAAGGGGATGCTACCTAAGGTGTTGCTGTAGCACAAGCTTAGAGACTTAGGCATTGTTTTTAGGTGGAATTAGGATTAAAATTGAATTTCATGCACATAGGATTTTGCTTGTGAATGCTTGCGTGGTTTATCCTTTACTTGCTAGGCTCAATGGAGCTCGTCCTCGTGGATATCTTTTTTTTAGATGATCATGCAGGTGGAGGTGACTGTGTTGGGGAGGAATTCTTTTAGCCGAGAGATGATGGAAGAGATGACTATGGTGATTTGGACACGGAGGGGCATAGTCCCGGCTGTGCGTGTGATTACTGTGTCTTTTCTTAAATGATGCAATAGGTTGAGAACTCTCATTTTTGTAATCTTCTGACTATCCTTTTTGGTGGATGAATTTTCACTGTTTATATTTTAGAATAGTTGTGTGTTGGCTCGATGATCGTGAACTTGGAAATATCGAGCTGTTGGAACTTTCAATGTAAATAATATGTATAAAACTTATAGCACTTTACTTTCCCTGCACTCTGATCAATGTAACACATGTTATCTTGAAATTGTATTGTGCTTGTGATGTGTACTTACTGCATCTGGATCCTGGTAGTCTGTAAATACATCGGGTATTCGGGTCAGCCTTCGAATTCCTCCTAGGGGTGGTTTCGGGGTGTGACATGACCGAATTTTGATATGTGTAATGATGAGATGGCATCACGACCGAATTTTGAAATGTGTAACGATGAGACAGCATCGCGACCAAATTTTTGAAATGTGAATGATGAGACGGTATCGCGACCGGATTTTAAAATGTGTAATGGCATCACAACCAAATTTTAAAATGTGTGACGATGAGACGGCATCGTGATCGACTGAGGAAAGGAAGCACGATGAGATAGCATCGCGACCAAACTAAAAAAAGTACGATGAGATGGCATCACGATCACTTTTTAGAAAACATACAATGAGATGGCATCATGACCCACTTGGGAAAAAATGTATGATGAGGTGGCATCACGACCAATTTTTAGAAAACATGCGATGAGATGGCATCCTGACCAATTTTTGGAAAGCATACGATGAGATGGCATCGTGATCGAATTTTGAAAGACATACGATGAGATGGCACCGCGACCACTGGGGAAAAATATTCGAAGAGATGGCCCCGCGGCAAGTTTTTTTTTTTGGGCCACCGCGCTGCCAGTCCTAACCGGTGCTGCCACGCGAGGCCACAGACCTACACAGCGCTGCCATACGGTTTCACGGCACTGCCGTGCGGCGCCATCGGGCGCAGGCCCACAGCTCGTGGGGCCACCAAGTCCTTAATTTCTATAAAAAGGGGGAGCCTGGCCTCATTTCTCACCTTCCCCTCTCCCTCTGCTTGGTTCCATCCCTTCTTGGGCTCTCCCCTCTCTCTTCTTTCTCTATCTTCCTTGCTTTTTCTCATTTTTCTCTTTCTTCTTTGTTTTTCCATCTCTCTTGTGGGCCATCCACCATGTTTTCATCCAAACGAGGTAGGCCGTCATCTTCTTCCTCCGAGGTGTCTTGCGACCTGAAGGCGGAGTGGTACACGGGCAATATTTTGGTGGACACCACGCTCCACAAATGCTGCACCATCTGGGGTCAGGCTCTCAAGAAGGTAAGTGGTGCTCACCTTTTCTTCTCTTTTCATGCCACACATTTTCTTTTTCAGTATTTGATTTCCACTCAATATATTGTAGGAGCTTTACTCACCTGTTTACAAGAAGTACTGTCGTACCAATGACGTCTTGTCATAGTACTCGTGCCTTCATCCTTCCGTGAGGGAGAGGGTGGACTTGACTGGCTTGGGGTGTACTGCTCAAGTAGTTGCACCCAAGCTAGACACTCCCGTAGTTCATGCTTTGGTAGACCGTTGGTGGCCATCGACTCATACATTTCACCTCCCTACCGGGGAGGTAACCATCACTCCTCTAGATTTCTTCATGATTACCAGAAAACTTGTTTCTATGACTCCCTCCCTCGAGACGAGGCCTCTCAAGGATATTGGGAAACTTCTGGGTTTTACAGTGACCTCATGTGTCATTCTATTGTCCTCCCTGAAGAAGGAGTGCGATGACTATGTCATTGATGACAACTGCCCTAGGGAGTTATTGGACTAGGCTGGTAGGAGTTTTCTCCTTTATCTTGTCTCCAATGTTCTTTTCTGTGACGGGCAAGGCCACACAGACACTATTCTTGCTTGTTTCTTTAAGGGTTTTCATGAGGCAGCATCCTTTGACTGGGGCAGGTCTGTCTATGCTCACTTTTTGAGGATGTTGGATCGTCTTGCCTTCGGCGCTCTTGGCTTGACCGGCTGCTTCTACGTTCTTTGGGTATGTTTCGATCCCCTGATCTCTCTTTTTCTTTTTCTCTTAACCTTTAAATTTTGTTTGGTTCTTGACTTTTTTTGCTTCCTTATTTCCTTCACAAGTTTGGTGCTATGAGGTTCTTGGGATCCATACCCCTGGCCTCCCTAACGAGCCAGCTCCTTACATTCCCCGAGTGACTCGCTGGGGGAAGGCTATGTGTTCTCTTACCGATGAGCTGCAAGTACATCTTCAGATCAATTATTTGGCAGCTACCTAGGTAATGATCAATGAAACTTCTCTGAGTCTTCCTGTTCTTCCTAAACTGATTCCTCGTTGCTTGTTTAACTAAAATGATTCTATTGGCAAATCCGTTGGCAGTCCTATGATGAGGAGGAGATTTTGTACCCTGATGAGTTGGAGGAGTACCGGTTCGATTATGGGCTTGTCTGGAAGCGGATAGCCTTTGAGGGCCCTTCTAGGGTGGAATTGTATCTTAGAGAGAGGGTAACCCGACAGTGGGATCCTACTCAGATGGTACCTTGGCCTCCCCCTGCTCATATGCGTGCTCCTCTCTTACCCCCTAACATCGAGGCCTTGAGGGTTGGGATTGCAGCTATAGAGTTGATTATGGTGAACCAGGATTACTAGGACTACCTTCATCGGGAGACCGTCCATGTTTGCTTGACCCGGGAGGATTCCATGGTATTCCCTTGAATCTTATCTCCTTTTGTGACATTTTTCGTCCCTCTCTTTTTCTTTTGAAACTGACAGTCTTGTCTCTTCTTTTCTTTCTCCCTTTTTGCAGTATCCAGGCCGCCGCCTGATTCCTGGGGAGTACAGATTGCCTCCCTCATGTGGCTCCAGTGTGAGCTCTCGCTCTTCCCATGCTGCCGGTACTGACTTGCCTATTACGTAAATGGGTGATCCCATCCCAGGGTACAGGAGGTGGACTATCCCTTCCAGGTTTGACATCAGTCTCCAGACCGTCCTCCCTACCTGTCGAGTTCTTGATCACGACTTGGGGCTCTTGATTCCCTTTACTGGGGGTAAGTTGTCTTCTTTTTCTTGACTTTATGATTAATTCCTTTTTCCTGGCTGCCTTTTGCTTGCTGTCATCATAACAGATCAGTGTTGAGAGATATGCTGACATTCGTCAGATGCAGGCGAGTGTGGTTGCCAAGTTTTAGGAGAGGATCCGTGACATCCAATGGTTGGAGAGTAATTTCTCTTCTGTATCTTTTGATGTTTTCCCTTCTTTTGGAATCTCTTCCCTTTTCTTGAAGTAATCTCAATCCTTTTTCTCTTTCAGAGAGATCAGCCCCACGAGATGAGGGAGTCTTGGGACCACTTCGAACGTCGTTATCAGCGGAATTCTGAGGCGAAGCGACGGTATGCTGAGGAGAATGGGCACCTTTGGAGGGAGCTTACGCATGCAGGACTTTTTCGATTCCCATCGCTGGTGCAGGGTGATGTCGATGATGATGATGATCATGACGATGACGATGTTGACGATGAGCACATCTCGGAGGCCGAGGGCTAGACCAGATCTTTTGGCGGCGAGAATTAGTCTTCTCCCCCCCCCCCAATTATTGAACATATTCTCTTTTTGTATGGATTCTTAGAGTGTTATTGGGATTTTTTTTTTTTAGATGTTGTTTGGATATTGTACACTATATATATATCTTTTATATTTTATGTTATGTACATAGTAGGTTAATTATCTTGAAACAATTACTTTATTTTTTTGTAAGGCACAATCCCAAACTTCTTTCATTTAACCCTCGATGGTTAAAGGTTATGCATGGAAATGGTAGGGCGACGGAAAAGAGGGTACGACAACGAAAAAGAGAGTGATGGATACGAAATATAGTCCAATAAGGTCACCCCTCAATTACATGTTTCATCCATAATTCATCCAATAGATTCATGATCTTCGGCATTAACTCTTCTGGTGGTCGAACTTTCGCCGTTGCTTCTTTCGGGGCGAAACGACATCGCGTAGGTACGAGATGAGGTAGGTAGAAGGTGGTATGAGTCAAACCCATCAACCACACATAATCACCATCTTGAATTTTGAAGACCAGGGCTCCTATGTTCCACCAATGGTAGTTCCACTGAATCTTCTCGTCCATTCTTTCTTCCAAGTATTTCTTCCAATCCTTGATTGTATAAAACTCGATCATTTCTCTTCGGATTCGGAAATGCTTCAGGTGCAGCGTGTTGTCAGGTATTGCTTGGACCAATCATAGCCTTTCCAGTAGCCACATTTGTAAAATTGTAGGGGATCCTGTACAATAATCTGTGCCATACTTTTGGGAAGCACTCATGTCATCCAGACCTTTGAAAGTCTCAACTAGCATTGTCGGGGTGATATCACATCCTTCGAGAAGCTATTGGACAACGTCGGCCATTACAGGGAGAACACCTTTTCTCGGGGTATGCAACAAGTATCTCCCAATCATGCAAAACAAATATGCTTTCATCCTATTCTCTTGTCGAGTCTTTCTGACACTTTCCTGCTTGGAGAATATTCCTACAATTTTCATAATGTCAACTTTGCCATATTCCATGATCTTCTTGACTTCCCTCTTGGGCCATCTGAAGAAATCTTGCAGCACTTCTTCATAGCTATTGCGTAGAGGGGGACGGAAAAGTCTTCCTAACAGTGATGAGAGCATGCAAGCTCAAAAATTTTCAATTTTGGGGGTTATCTTCACATCTCCAAATTTGAAAACATGTAGTTCTGGATCCCAGCATTGGTATACTTGCCGAAGCATGTCATAATGGATCTCCACATACATAATCCCTCCAAGGATCAGTAGATGTACATCTTCTAAAGCAGTTGGATCGTCTGAGCTCATGTCTACGGTCCATTTACGTAAAGTCTCGTCGAAAGTTGCCTTCTTTAGGGGATGCATATTGCTTGTTCCCAACCAAAGAACTCCTTAGTAAACTGGAAATGATCTCTATCCTTGTTTTCTATTTTTTTGTTAGACTCAAGGAATAGTCAGCTCCCACTAACAACACACGAGGAGATGCTGGATGGCGGATTTTTGTTGGATGGCAGGATTTCTCTTTCGATGGGTGATGGAAATTGTCGGGTGGCAGATTTAGGAATATGCCCCTGATGAAGGGTTGATGTGACCGCACTTGAGCATGCCAAGTTGCCTACATAGCCTTTGAAAAGGAATCAAGTCAAACGTAGTTCATGTAGACCTGACGGCTACACAAAATATTTTTTGAGTTGGTCTATGTTGACAAGACCCTTGACGTCTTCTCCATAAAGATCAACGAGTTGAACAGCTTGCCTGGTTAGGATTTCCTTTACTTGATAAGGTCTGCTCCAATTTGGCCTAAACTTGCCCCTGGGGTCGTGGATAGGTGTCCTTCTTATTTCAGATGCTCTTTCCTGGTAGACTGCCCCAAGGAAATAAACTTTCTTCCTCATGCCCCATCATCTCGGATAGAGATTGCCCTAGTGACAACTTGATTCCTCTTCTGGTATTCCCCTAGTCACCTTGCTGGTTAAAAGGATGAGTACACTACTGCTGCCGCTCCAATGCTTAGGATTTTATAAACCATAAATTCCCTTGATCTTGGTAGACAAACTGTCTTTTTTTGTTTTTATCTTTTTTTTTTTTTTTTAATCTATCTTTGGTCGCATCAAAGAGAGAGATACTAACAAATAAGGGAATAGAGTGGAAATATAGAGAGTACAAGAGATAAGAAACAAATGGATAAATGGAGGATTGTATGTGGGAGGACCGAACTTGATTGTTCTTTTTATCAAGTTGCCTATGTACTCTAAGTAGGGATCAGGTCGAATGTAGTTCAGGACAAAGATGTCCTAATGTCAAAGCCTAGATAATTAAGTTCCATCATAGCCGGATGAGCTCGAAGCTGTTAAGGAGAGTCTCGTCATCATTTAGCCCGGGAGGGATTTACTAGGTTGTAATGGGGCTTAGTAGGGGTGTCAACTGATCGGGCCTAACCGGGCTTCACCAATCTCAAGTCCTGCAAGCTCGATCGGTCTAGGGTCGGTCTCGGGCTATAATCGGGCTACTAGAATCGGGCCTTAACCGGGCGGTCACGGGGCTATGGACCTGTTCAGTTCAAATTGGGCCTTAAATGGTGCTTCACATATATTTTCTTTTCTATTCTGTTTTTTTCCCCATCTGCCTCTTAATCATTGTAAAGAATAAAACCAAATGCTTATTGTGAGCCCACAACAGAACCCAATCAATGGAAGCCAACACACTTCAGAAGTAACCAATAGAAGTATAAAACCCATCCACCTCATAACCTAATGACCATATATTAAATAGAAACATAAGCATTGTTTCAACAGGTCAAGAACCAGTCCTACTTGTGCACGATTCAAGGTATCGGTATTGTGTTCGCTGTATCAATATCATAAAATGGTTGAAAAAACAAAAATATTAGTATTTTAATGAGTAAAATGATCTGATCCAACATGATATGGCCGATCTATATTGAAATTGATAACGATATCAATAAAAATGTATCTTGGGGGTAAAATGGGAATTTTAAGAAACCTTAAATGGGTCAAGTTAGGTCGGGCTAGGTTGAGCTTAGAATTGGTCGGTCTAGTCGGGCGCCCAACAGGCGAGGACCTCACACCGGGACCGCCCAGTTATTAAAGGTGTTGGACTTAAGCCCGAAACGTTTAGTAATTGGGTCGGGCCGGGCCAGGCTTTAATTGGACGGGCTATGTCGAGCCTACTGGGCCAGGCCTGGAATTGACACCCCTAGGGCTTAGGACTAGGTTCCAAAGGATGGTAGAGGCTCAAATGTGCCCCTTGGGTCCAACCATGACTCGACACTTCTGCTCTCAAAATTCTACCAAGACTCTGGTAACTGAACTTGTTGGGGAACTTTTTCTTTTTAGTAGTGTAATCGAGAAGTCTGGCAATCCCTCTCGTATTTCAACTGAAGACGTTGGTAATTTTAACCTCGATAATTTTGGCAATTCCATCCCCGAAAGAAAATTGACAATTTTTGCCCCATGGTGTAATTGCTCCCAATTGTTTGCAATTTCTTGAGCCAATGCATCCTCTCTTTTTTTCTTTTTTTTTTTTAACTCTTGTTTCTTTTTTACTCTCATTTTTTTTGAACTCTTTCATCATTTTAATTTTTGGCTCGCTTTTTTTTTTTTAAACTCTTTCATCACTTCTTTGTTTTTTCTCTTTTTTGAACTCTCATTTTTTTTCTTTTGATATTGGCCCAATTGTGGTTGTGGAGACGGAGCTACTTTTTTTTTTTTTTAAATCTTTTGGAAACTTATTGCCCTTGTGACATCTTACTTCACCGAAGAGACTTCTTCCGGTTAGACCCTAGAAGCTAATGGGACATTTTGATGAGCAAGAGGATATATGGATAATGAGGTGTAGGTGGGCCAAAGTGCATTTTTTTTTTAAGGAAAAGGCTTAGGCACAACTGAGGGACTAGCGGATTTTGTTGTCTCAGGGTTTATTTAAGATGACTAGCGGCCAAAGGGGGGCCTCTCTTAATAGGTTTTATGAGATGAAATCTTCATCTACACTTCTAGCTCGTTGGATGAGTTTACAGAAGGAAATTTGACTGAATGAAAAGACCTAAGGGATGCGGACCCAATGATGTCTTCAGTGCGATCCTGTCTACACAAGTGTGAAGTACTGTCACTGCTTTATCGCGAGACTATGCAGTTTGTACCATAAAAAATTCCCTTCTAACTAGAGCCAGGTACTGGATCCATCTTAAGTTGGCCAGCGAGACTGATGCTCATCAAGTTAATAACCGTAGTTTAACGCCTTCGGGCAACAGTGATATCCTCAATCAGTGTTTGCCCCTGTTCCATCAAAGGAATACGGAGAACTTTCTTCGGCAATTCTACCACTTTGCAGGCTGGTAATGTGAAAGAAGTATTCCCTTTTAAAATTGGTGGTAGCAATAAAAGGATTTTTCTATAAACTTGGAGGAATCTGCTCCTTAGGGACTCCGTTAATCTCATACAAATGATTCCTTATCTTCTCCCAATCATCCTTTCTGTATCCTCTATTAAAGAAATCCACCAAACTAAATGTTGTACCAGAATGAAAGGTGCAGCGAGGTCAACGCATGGTCAAATTAGGTTCCTCTTGCAACTCCTATCCCCAGTGAGGACTATGGAGGGTATAGAGGACATTTCATTTTGCACAACGAATAATTGCTCAAGCCATTGAGTTTGTGTCTGAAACCAAAGAAGGAACTTCATTGTGTTTGACCGAGGGGGAACAAATTCTAGATGCAATTCATCCTGGCTCATATAGGTTAACAATTCTGGAACACGAAAGCTGAATGCTACCAGGTATCTTTCGAAGAGGTACCAGAAGAAACAAAGGGTTTTAGTAGACAACTGGTAGATATCTCTTATCCCAAAGATATTGAAGAAAGGATAATCTAGATGGACAGGAAGTCCTCGGAGGTCGTCCCTCCCATGGTTGAAGAGAGTAATTTCATGGAACAATTCCAGGCAATCTTCACTCCTTGATTATAAGATCTGTTCTTGGAGATGGAGAGGCAAAAAGTCAATCCATGATTGCAATCCTGCCAAAACCTCTTCTTCCTTGATCTCTTCATTACCATCAGGCCCATTCGGCTGGGTCATATCGGTTGTTGAAGGAAGAGAAGATTCATGGACATCCTAGGCGAATATCATTGATGGAGATTTTTGACCTATCACTACCTCTTCTGAAGGAACCAGCGAAGCTTGGATCAAGGAGGTGGGGTCAAACCCTTCTAAACCTTCTTCGAGGACGTTGATTGTTTGATTAATAGACTGCTGTTCTACCCCTGGCTTGAACATTCCTGCTTCTAGTAGGTCCTGGATAGCATGCCCGAGGGCAATGCATTCATCAATAGGGTGCCCCTTTTGGGTGTGATAGTCACAGTAGTGATCCGGGTCATACCAAGGAGGTGGAGGATCCCTAACTGGTCATGGTCGAACCGTGCCCAAAAGCCCTAGTTTCTTCAATTCGGTGTATGCCATAGACCTAGTCATGCCCAAATCAATGAACTCACGCTAACTTGAATTTACCATATTCACCTCTGGGTTTTGGTTCTGATTTTGTATCAAGCAATTATCCTGGCCGTGTGCATCTCTGAACAATTTGTCTTCAATGCACTTCCTTGCGGTTATGAGCACTTTGAAAGTTATGAGGTGTTGACAATAGAGACAATCATGATATTCTCCATACAAATTCTCCAAGATCATCTCCACATGTTCTGCTTCCGTCGGGAGGCTCCATATCTTTGCGGCCTTCTCTCTAAACCTCATGATGAAATTGGAGAACCTTTCATTTAGCCCTTGTCTTAGTGTCTCCAACTCTCATCGTGTGATACCAATTCAGTGTTGTAAGAATAATGCTTTATGAATGCTTTCACAACTGTCGACCAGGTTTGAGTTTGAGTCTGGTCCAACTGGGTGAGCCACCTCAGAGTTGATCCAGCTAATGAATAAAGGAAGGCCTGACCCATCTGGTTTTCTATGAGTTCCCATGACTTGGCCACAGTGATGAAGATTTTTAAGTGGGCTTTGGGCTCTCCAGTTCTGTTGAATTTGTCAAGCGTCCATTTGAAATCCTCGGGGCTTCCTGTCGAAAAGAAAACCAAATCATCTTCTGGCTTCGTAACTGTTTTGCCTTTCACGGTAATCTCCAGTTTCTCGACGTTTTCCCTCATTTGCTTTTCCCTTTTAGTCTCAGGTGGATTCTGTAGGGTGTTGACAATCACAACCTCCTCTTCTTCTATCATGACTTTGGCCTGCACCCTAGGTACCGTCGATGTAATCCTAGGTTCTCCGGGGCTTTGTGCATTATCTCCTCTGAACTGGCCCTGCATTGCCTGTACCATCTGTGTGACCAATTGTTTCATCTCTGTCATTTCTTTCCTCATGCTGATCGGGCTACTGATTTAGTACTTCAATTGACGGGCTGACATTTGACGGATCCATGGTGCCCACACTGGGTAATGACCTTACTAGACTCTACCTGAGTGGAGGACTGGAAGTACTTAAGGCCTCTAGGGATCAAATTGGACCAACTCGGGTTAGCCCATTATCATGACGGGCCCACATGAGTAACAGGAATAATCCTTATCGTGGATTGTGCTTGACAAAACTTATTTTAGGACTTAAGAAGTATTTTTTATTTTATATTTTATATTTTTTTATTTCTTTATATATGTAAATATACATATCTATGTTCTAGTTTACACAGCAAATATACAAACATATATATACAAACAATGGTTGGGTGGCATGACGATCCATTCCTAACCTCTTCACTCCACTTCTAGCCATAAATCCTCTCTTGTTTGATGGCTCCTAGAGATCGAATTAGGATCGTCACGAAGAGGCTTTCTTGAGGATCTCCCAACGGTCTATCCTCAGTTAATGTAGAATACCTTCCATTTTTGGGATAACCAGGGCTTCATTATTGAAATAATGTCCTGGGTCGTGTACCAATTTTTGAGGGACTATCGAGGTTGCATTTTTTTTTATACACCATCCTAAATGATTATGCCGCTTTCATCGAGGGACTATCAAGGGACAAATGGAGCCCTTTCCCATGATGGGTAAACTACGTTAAGGAGGATATACTGCCAAGAACATTGTGTTCGGCCCCGAAGGTTTGCTACGTTAGTTTGTGGTGTATTCTAATCATATATGGTCTAATTTCCTACATGATGCATGCAATGGATAGGCTGATAAGACAGAAAAAGGTCACCCTTGATAGCACCTATATACGTATCACTCGTGGTCGCGAATCGTCAGTACGTGGTGCTTTTAAAATACGTGGAGAGTAGGTCACACAATCTCAGAGTAATCAAACTAGTGCCCTTTTTGGGTAGCGAAGTACCCCACAACACACTAGTAAACACCATCGTTGGTACAATCTTAGAGTAATCAAACTAGTGCCCTTTTTTAGTAGCGAAGTACCTCACAGCACACTAGTGAATACCCTCATCGGTGATTCTAAACTCGTATAGTAAATATCAAGGGCTGTGGCTTAGCCGCGAATTACTCCAATGACTAACCACGGGGCTGTGTGTTTCCAAGTAGTGTTGTGTGTAACGACCTCGATCCAAGGACCAAGTGGGGCCCATGACACAGAGTCCAATCGGGACCACATAGGAAAACATTCGGTCAAGCATTCAATATAATCAAAGTGCAAAAAAAAAATTAAAGACATAACTGTAAGCAGAAGATAACGATATAAAACTTAAAACATGGTACTGATGGCTCAAACATCTCCAATCCGTACTCTCCAAGGAGAGGAACAGAACTTCAAAATAATTACAGTCATCTGGATTCAAGATCCTCCTTCAAAATAAATATCCTTTACAACAATAGAGTTCTTTCAATTTCAAAGTAATAGACTCCTAAAATGATCCTCAGATCATCATTTTTCATCTTACTTAACGATAGCAATGCCCTTGCCCTTATTCATGCCTGTCTTATCTGAAAAAAATTTATCATTTGAGGAATGAACTATCGCCCAGTAAGAAATTACATTGCCAATCATGCTCACATTATACATGCAATTAAAGTTTCATTTTCTATCCATAAGCATAGTATCATTTCTTATCATTTGAATAATAAACATTCAATCAGTCAATTTCCACAAACTTTTCAATCCTTTATCTATCGGTAACATTTCATTTCAGTTTTAAATCTTCATCTAGTATATCTCTATCGTACTACCGAAGTAGCTCTAGTTACAAACCACTAGAATGGGTTCAGTCGTATCATCGAAATGGATCCAGTTACAAACCACTGGAATGGGTTCAGTTATGGCCTCAACACCCATCTTCATAGGCACTTCATGAGCACCGGGTTGTATGTTGGCCGTGCCCATCGGCACATAACTTTCTTTTTATTTTCATTCTTTGTTAATCATTTTCAGTCATCATTCATAGAATCATGTACCATTTACATTCCCATTAATAATCCATAAGATCATTCAACATTCAAGTATATAGAGACCTATCTTAGTCATATCAAGGAATCTTTACTAAATATCACCATAAACATTGCATAAACATATATGCATTCATTCTACAATATTAACCATCGATTAACAATGCTTCCTTACCAACACTTTCATGTTCCGAACGTCCAATTAGTGTCATCCTTTCGAGGGTCCTTGTTCTTCAAATAAAAACCTCAAAACTTAGGGTTCTTATCTCAGATCCTCAACAAGCTCAAAATCTCTTCAATCCAAGGTAGGTTTTAGTGGAAATCATCAATTGTAAAATTCTGTGATGTCACTATTTTACCTACAATGATATAAAAATACAGAATAAATACTTAAAGTGCTTAATATTGAACAAGGTCAATGGCTACTGAAAGATAACCTCCATATAACATGAATAATGTATGGCTTCATCTATATAAAATTCATAATGCATTCTCAAGCATCAAAGTCCTATTCTTCCATCCCATTTAAGAAATCTTCTCTCAAGAGACAAAAATTCAGAATTCAAGGATGGGAAACCTACCTTGTTGAAGAACCAAGTCTTGATCCTAGCTTTGGCCCTTCACTCCACCATATTCCAAGCTCCAATCTTCAATTCAACCTTGGAACTCTTCTCACAAAACCCTAGAATTTGAACTCTCAAATCCCAAAAGGATTCACTCCTCTCCTCCACGATTTCCCTTCCCTATCTTTTCTTTCCTTGTTTTTCTTTCTCTTCTCTCTTTCTTAGAATAACTCTCCCTCTTTCTTAAAATGACTCTCTCTCTTTCTCTTAGATTTATCTCACTTGAAATCTCCCTTATGCCCCTCCATTATCTTCTTCTTTCCTATTATATCCCCTCATTAATATATATCTTACTTAAAATCTCCTTTTTGCCCTCACTTAACTCTTCTTTTCCTTTTGTAACTTTCCCATTAAACCCTCACTTAAACTCTTCTTTTCCTTATTTCATTGAACCGAAAAGTAACTCAAAAGAACCACATGAACCAAAAAGTAAACTATTAATAAAAAAGTGAACCAAACATATCTTTCATACACTTTAACTTATAAACCATAGTATATAAAAGTGTACCATAGTGTATAAAATTAATACATAGTCTATATACATAGATCAAGGGTTATGAAATTACATAAATACCCTTACATGGCCATACATGACCAACAGGCATACTCATGCTTATAATTCATTATAAAACATATAAAATCATAGTTACATGAAATCTTACCATAATTTGGCAATTCAAACATGAAAATTGATTCCCTTCCATCCAATCTAGTCATTCCATAAATTCAAGAATAAACAATATTAAAAGATAATTCTTGGGTCAAGGTATTACATTCTCCCCTCCTTATAAAATTTCGTCCTCTAAATTGACGTACCTTGATCATCAAACAAATGAGGATTACTTACTCATTCATCCAAACTCAAGCTCCCATGATGCTTCCATAAGACTTTCACCAATGGGGCAGCTTAGTTTCATAAAACTTTATTCTTTCTTTTTGAGTTTCATAACTCCTTTCATTGGGGCAGTTTTCATTCTTTTCTGTATAAGTTTCACCCAATAGACTTCCTTACACTCGTGATACATCTTAGTACCACTAATACCTAACTCAGTTTTAGGATGGATTAGAATATTGATGGGGTCCTTATTTCCCACTTCTAAGTAGTGGAGGAAACATTCGGGAATCCATTACTCCACTCATTCATATTGCTGAGTGAACTTTATCAAATCTTTCAGTTTCAGTTTTTATCTTTCTTTACTATCCTTGTCCTTTCATTTATCCATTTCCTTTCATCATTCCTTGATTTATTCAATGTTTAGCCTCAGCATTCCATATGATTGGTATACCTCCAGTCCATACCGCCGAAGTGGTTCCAATCAATACCACAGAAGTGGCTTTCCAATCATTACCACCGAAGTGGATTTTCAGTCATCACCATAGAAGCGGATTTTCAACCATTTGGCATAAGGCCTGGTATACTTCTCACAGGTTTGCATATTGGCATTTAACATTTCTTTCATAATCTTTCATCATTTTTATTCTTTTTACCATATCATTTATTCTTGATGTATCAGTTATCATTATATCTTTAATTGAGGTGACAAAACTGCCACCAAGCATTCTTGACATCTTTGACTTAGCATTTGCTCAGCTTGGAAGGCTGAAATCATCATCAATGGTGGAGTTCCTATCATCATCCCAAAAAATTCAAACTCTGGTTCCTTCATAGGTCTTACGACCACTCTCTTTTTCAAAACAAAGAACATTAACATGATATGCCGCTAGCCAAGCCATTCCAAGTATAACATCAAAATCCTTCTTTTCTAACAAAATTAAGTCTGCAGTCAATTTTCTCTCCATAATCTCTACATCACATGCTTCACAAATTAATTCTGTCTCTATCATTCCTTTAGAAGGTGTAGACACACACAACTGGTAATTCAAAACTTTGGGCACAACATTCAATCTAGTAGCAAAAGTACTTGATACAAAACTATGAGTGGATCCTGAATCAAATGGGATATAAGCAGGTATTCCAGAGATTTTCAACATACCTAACCATATATAATTATTCATCAATTAGTATAGGGAAACCACCACACAACATCATTATCCTAAAACACTCATTCATAACATTTCAAAGTAAAGTAATTGTACCTGCCACAACAGAGGGAGACACCTCTGCATCCTTCTTAGTCATTGCAAAAACCCTACCAGTGGCTCTTGGCTTCTGGTTTCCTTGAGTGTCCTTTCTATTGTAGTCATTTTGATTGGCTTGCCCTCCTTGGGGGTTTTGCTCTGGCTGCTCCTTCAGAGTTGGATAATTCTTTGCTAGATGTCCAGGTTCCTTACACTTGAAGCAAGTGAACGTTCCCACCAAATAATCACCCTTGTGGTTCTTAACACACTTCTTGGAGTCAACATTTCCTTAGGGCTTTTTCTTATGGAATTTCTTTCAACTATCCTTGTTTGTTGTAGGGGTAGAAAAACTCATCTTGAACTTTTTCTTTGGTTTAACTTCTTCATCCTTTGTTGCATTCTTCTCCACAGCCTCATAGATCTGAGATTTGTGGAATATTTCAGCATATGTCTTCAGTTGCATGGGAGAGATACTCTTCTGGATCTCCACCCTTAAGCCTTGCTCAAACTGTCGAGCCTTCATCTCCTCCGTACTCACCGTGTGTGGTGCGTACCTAGATAGTTCCTCAAACTTCCTCTCATACGTCATCACTGTTTGGCTTCCTTGAGTTAAGTGCATGAACTCAAAGATCTTCTTTTGCTTTACACAAGGTGGGAAATACTTATCATCAAAAGCTGCCTTGAATCCATCCCAGGTGATTTGCCTATCACCTGCTTCCAATATGGGCTTAGTCATTCTCCTCCACTAATCCGCTTCTCCTTGAAGCATAAAGGTGGCGCACATAACCTTCTGTGCATCAGTGCACCTGATCACTTCATAAACCTTCTCCAAGTCACTAATCCACTGTATGGCAACAGCTGGATCAGCATTTGTTCCCTTAAAAGCTACTGAATGGAGCTTCTTAAAATCCTTAAGGACATGCTTTTCCTCAGTCTCTGTCACTTCCCTTCTGCCGCCACTACCAACAGTTGGTGTAGCTTGAGCAGACACCTCTACCCGATTAGTTTGGTTTTGTAATGCCCCCACAAGGTTGCCAATATTATCTAGTACTTGTTCCATCTGAGTTTGCCCTTCATTCACTGGTGTTGCAGGGCTCTCTAGGGGCACTTCAGTCTGGCCTCTACCTCTTTTTCTCTTGGGTACCATTACTAGGTCACCAAAAACATGGATTCAATCAATTCCTCGTCCATAAAAAGGACTATCAATTCAATATCATCCATCATTCTAAGCAGTCCATTTTGACAATCAATTCCATCCAGTTCTCATTCAATTCAGTTTTGTTCAGTTAGCATTCCTATGGCATCAGACCACTAGTCTACAGAATCTATCTAAACCTATTGCTCTGATACCAAGACTGTAACGACCCCGATCCAAGGACCAGGTGGGGCCCATGACACCAGAGTCCAATCGGGACTGCACAGGAAAACATTCGGTTAAGCATTCAATATAATCACAGTGCAAAAAAAAAATTAAAGACATAATTGTAAGCAGAAGATAACGATTTAAAACTTAAAGCATGGTACTGATGGCTCTAACGTCTACAATCCATATTCTCCAAGGAGAGGAACATAATTTCAAAATAATTACAGCCATCTGGATTCAAGATCCTCCTTCAAAATAAATATCCTTTACGACAACAGAGTTCTATCAATTTCAAAGTAATAGATTCCTAAAATGATCCTCAGATTATCAGTCTTCATCTTGCTTAATGATAGCAATGCCCTTGCCCTTATTCATGCTTGTCTTATCTGAAAAAAATCTATCATTCGAGGAATGAGCTATCGCCCAGTAAGAAATTACATTGCCAATCATGCTCACATTATACATGCAATTAAAATTTCATTTTCTATCCATAAGCATGGTATCATTTCTTATCATTTGAATAATAAACATTCAATCAGTCAATTTTCATAAACTTTTCAATCCTTTATCTATCGGTAACATTTCATTCATTTTATCATTTTTCATTTCATTTCAGTCTTAAATCTCATCTAGTATATCTCTGTCGTACTACCAAAGTAGCTCTAGTTACAAACCACTAGAATGGGTTCAGTCGTACCATCGAAATGGCTCCAGTTACAAACCACTGGAATGGGTTCAGTTATGGCTTCAATACCCATCTTCATAGGCACTTTATGAGCACCGGGTTGTATGTTGGTCGTGCCCATTGGCACATAACTTTCTTTTCATTTTCATTCTTTGTTAATCATTTTCAGTCATCATTCATAGAATCCTGTACCATTTACATTCCCATTAATAATCCATAAGATCATTCAACATTCAAGTATATAGAGACCTATCATAGTCATATCAAGGAATCTTTACTAAATATCACCATAAACATTGCATAAACATATATGCATTCATTCTACAACATTAACCATCGATTAACAATGCTTCCTTACCAACACTTCCGCATTTCGAACGTCCAATTAGTGTCGGCCTTTTGAGGGTCCTTGTTCTTCAAATAAAAACCCCAAAACTTAGGGTTCTTATCTCAGATCCTCAACAAGCTCAAAATCTCTTCAATCCAAGATAGACTTTAGTGGAAATCATCAATTGTAAAATTCTGTGGTGTCACTGTTTTACCTACAGTGATATAAAAATACAGAATAAATACTTAAAAGTGCTTCATATTGGACAAGGTCAGTGGCTACTGAAAGATAACATCCATATAACATGTATAATGTATGCCTTCATCTATATAAAATTCATAATGCATTCTCAAGCATCAAAATCCTATTCTTCCATCCCATTTAAGAAATCTTCTCTCAAGAGACAAAAATTCAGAATTCAAGGATAGAAAACCTACCTTGTTGAAGAACCAAGTCTTGATCCTAGCTTTGGCCCTTCACTCCACCATATTCCAAGCTCCAATCTTCAATTCAGCCTTGGAACTCTTCTCACAAAACCCTAGAATTTGAACTCTCAAATCCCAAAAGGATTCACTCCTCTCTTCCACGATTTCCATTCCCTCTCTTTTCTTTCCTTGTTTTTCTTTCTCTTCTCTCTTTTTTAGAATAACTCTCCTTCTTTCTTAAAATGACTCTGTCTCTCTCTCTTAGATTTATCTCACTTGAAATCTCCCTTATGCCCCTCCATTATCTTATTCTTTTCTATTATATCCCCTCATTAATATATATCTTACTTAAAATCTCCTTTTTGCCCTCACTTAACTCTTCTTTTTCTTTTGTAACTTTCCCATTAAACCCTCACTTAAATTCTTTTTTTCCTTATTTCATTGAGCCAAAAAGTAACTCAAAAGAACCACATAAACCAAAAAGTAAACTATTAATCAAAAAGTGAACCAAACATATTCAGACACTTTAACTTATAAACCATAGTATATAAAAATGTACCACAGTGTACCCTTCCATCCAATCCAGTCATTCCATAAATTCAAGAATAAACAATATTAAAAGATAATTCTAGGGTCGGAGTATTACATTGTGTGTGCATGATAGTGGTGGTGAAAGTGGGTATCATCCGATCTCAGAGTACTCAGTATGATGTGCCCCACCTCCCCGGGGGTAGAGGCACAACAGGGAGTACCCTCGTCGTTTGACTTCACTTCAAACACACATGATGCAGTTAGTACACAAAAGAGGTTAGCTGAACATGTTATCAATCAATAATGTAGAAGGAAGAACATTCTTGTGTTTAACGGTAGCATCTAGTATTGAAAGCTTGACCATCAATCCCCAATGGAGTCACCACTATGAGGATCCATTCTGGAACTGCGTGTTCCCGCAATTCGGAGGGTTTGGTTACGTTCATCGGTTAAAGAGAGAAAGAATGCGTCTTCTCTCGAAGGGGTATATGCCAATTTATTAGGGGATGGGGGTCATACGATAAAATGAAATGGAGTCACCACCTAGAATTAGGGCCTAGGACTCATGGGTGTAGACCTGTGAAGGGCTACGGGACTTCGTTTGGTCTGGTCAGAGATTCGGGGTAAGTGGTTAGGTTATAAGAGTGGGAAGGTGTTAGGCACCCACCTCGCCCGGTACCCACCTCGTCCGATAAAATCAGTCTTTCTACTAGATGCTGGTTTTCAAATATTCTTCCTTCATAAATGTCCTATTCCCACATGTACGGCTAAAATGTTGCGCAAATTGCTTGATTAAATTAACTACTATACACTACAAAGTCGTAATTTAAAAGTCTACATTGTTACAGAATTAAAATGCATTTAAACCAATGCAGTTATATGGGATGAATCGAGTCCCCCAGCTCAGGTGGAGGCAAAAGATTGGCTTTGTCCTTCGTCAAACAGAGTAACAGCGTCGAGAAATAGTTACATTAGAAATATATTTGGGGAGTACTTACCTGGATGTTGGGAAGCGTAACGGCATACGGGTTTCGGGTGCTGAGACCTCGGACAGAATAACAGCGTTGGAAAGCTTCAAAAACTAGGCTTCTTCAAATATCGGGCAGAGTAACGGTGCACGAGCATCGGATACTAGGACCTTGGACAGCACAACTGCGTCGAAAAGCCCTTCGAAAACTGAGGATTAGGACATCGGGCAGGGTGACTAGGCCATGGGAGGCTTCAGGGTTTTGGACAGAACCAAGTTAGGGAAGGCGGGTCCGGAGGACCCAGACTCCAGACAGAGGGTCTAGGTTCGAAGGCTCGAAATCGTAGGGGCAGTGCCCCGAAACTAGGAAAAAAGGAAAAAATTGAAAAACTGGAGCTCTGGGTTCCCCCCCCTCTCCACTTGAAAACTTGTTTAAATGAGGGGTGGGGGCCTATTTATAGGCAAAAGTTCGTCTGGCGGTGTCGCGGGGGATTTGGCAGTGCCGCCGGACGAAAAAATTTCATTTTGGGTACCCGGCCTGTGGTCTGGGACGTGGCACTACTGTGCGGCACCGCGGAGGGGGAATATTTCTTGGCCGCAGCCAGGCACGGCACTGCCAGGCAGTGCCACGGCCTAGCATGGCACTGCCAGGTAGTGTCGTGGCCTTGTACGATGCTACTGTACAGTGTTGTGGCCCCGCGCGATGCCGCTGGGGCAGGACCTTAAGCGAGGGTGTCGTGGGGGTCATTCCAGGAATGCAGGGAATCCGTGAGTGGAAACACAATGGAACAGAAGGAGTCCGAGTTACCCCGAAGGAAAGGAGTATTTCAATGGCATTGCCAGTCTTTCGCGTCAAGTTGTCATCATCGGGGGGGTGCCAAAATCAGCGTCTACACCAAGGTAATTAATGCCACTATAATGGTTTTTAGATTTGGATCAGGACACTATTGCAAATGGATCCATGCACTCTTAGCTATTGTCCAGTGGCTGAATGCTGGATTGTTCTTTGTCTTGTATATTTATATAGTTGAATGGCCTTTCAAAAATTGGATGAATGATCTCCATTATTTTAGTTTATGGTTGTGAATCCTGACTCTTATTCTAGGGGGCCTTTTATTTTTTTAATCCTAACAGAATGAACACAGAAGACCTTTAGCTATTTCATAGTGATCTTCTTCTGGTACCTTCATTGTGTCGAAAAAGGGCATTTATCTCGTTTAAGTCCATTATACTCTCGACTGTATGGACTACTCGAATGATAGTGCTAATCATTTGAGAATGGTATTATGTCTATGTCAAACCATATCATTTTTCATTCTTTTAGTTATCATATTGCTAGGTTGTGCTTGTTTATAAAGTTATCTATAGTAAGTCTATATTGTACTTAATTACTAAATTCGTTTTTCATGCTAGCTCTCCATTTCCATTTAGACTGCTATTGCTTGTGCTTTTCAATTGCATAATGGGTCTAGAAGAGAAGTTCCCTTCATGTTTTAATCTTATTGAAATGTTGTTCAAGGGTGTGGCCCGAGTACTACATTTCTTGTTAGTAGAGCTCTTTTAGTTCTATTATGGATGGTACATTTTTGACGTTTCAGAAAATTGTTACTTTCTCTTGCAAAGCTATTAAACAATTCTCTATTTAAAAGAAAATTTTTCTTCTTCTACTTCAAAAGAAATAATAAAGAAGCTGCCTTCATGTTTTAAGTCTTAATAGAGGTTCCTTCAAGTGGTACACGTTTTTTTTTTTGTTGAGTTTGTGCAAACTTTTCAATTGATTTCTTTACTCGTATTTCTTATTTAAATACCCTCTCTTCTTTTTTTATCCATTCTCTCTCTTTTTTTATTTTACCCAAATTGTTGTCAATTCATGTTCAGTGGTTCAACAACATCTATTGATGAAGTGTAATATTAAACTCCTTACAACCATGAAAAAACTCGACTGAAACCTGTCGAAACTACCGAGTTAACTCAGTTTCCCAGGTTTCTGAGAAGAGTTGAAGGGGGATTTTATAAAATCTCTGGATTTGACTGGGTTTCGATGGTTTTGACCATATTTTGGTGGTTTCGTCACATATGCCGATCGAAACTAGGACAGATAGGTATTTATCCCAGAAACCAGGACAAACACTTAGTTATGTCTAATAGCATTTAAGTAAATGTTTTTGTATTTCATTTACTTAAGATATTATTCATAAATAAGCTAATTCCCCCTATTTGAATCCAATAAAAATAGTTAAAAAATAAAATCCCAGAAGAAAAAAAGTTAACCCCCCTGTTAAAGAACAAAAAATTGGATTTTCGATGGTAGGTGCAATTTTTAACTTTCTGATGCTGGAGTTTTTCTCAAATCTAAAAATTCCATAAATCTTAATATGGTAAGACATTGCTAAAAACCAGAAGTGCAAAATATTGTCATTCAAAGCGATTTTGACAGCATTCGCACACACCAAATTAAGTTTGACCGGTAGATAGCTCCTTCAATATAAATCAGATTTAAGCAATCTTGGACTTATTGGAAAGCTATCAAAACAAAGCTTTCTAACAAATCCAAGATTGCACTTAAATCTCATTTATATTGAAGGAATTATGTTCTGGTCAAACTGTATTTGATACCATGTCTAAGAACAATATACATTATCAAACTTGGATCAAAACCATAAGTAATATTTTTAGTGTTCTTTATGTGAAACTAATGCATGGATTGAGTTTAAAATGTCAAAAATAGGCAGCACAACAAGAATCAGGGTAAAAAAAATAACTTCTAGGCCTCAAAACCAAGGTTCAAGTTAGCCTGGAGAAAGTCCCAAGTTTCAACCGAGATATGGTCGAAACCCGAGTTTGAGAACCTTGCATACTGTTAGTGGAGGCGGAAGCGATGGGATTCCCATGTAATAACAAAATTTTATGAGCATGCAAGGATCTCAATAAACACATTAATGTACTAACCTCAAGGTGAGAGCAAGGTCACCTAGAACACTCAAATGGTGTGTTCCTCTAAAGGAATGCAACACTTGAAGAAAATCTCCCAAGCTTGTTTCACCTCCAATGGCCAATAGTGCTTGAGGAAGAAGAAAACTCTTTTTCTCTCTTACAATTTTGTGCAAGTTGTTCTAATCATTTTTTCTCTATCATCATCAATCATTCTTGGCCTTAGGTCTCTTTATATATATAGAAACCTAATTGAGGAGGTGGCAAACCTACGGTCCAGATCTAACCAAGTGGTGTGATCCTAAAGGGTAGCCCATAAGATTATCCTAAATTATACATAAGGACAAAACTTATCCAAAATTGTAGTATAGGACGATCCTACCAGGGCGTAACCTGATAAACCCCTTGTAATAGGTAATTTTATTGCATTTTCTCCCCACACTACTCACACCTGCAACCATGGAATAAATGTCACCGCCACAATTTCGGTCCTTTATAATTTATCACGAGAGTATGAAGGACTTTGATTGGCCATAAAACTCTTTGAAAACTCTTTTTCAAAATACATTTAATTTAATATTAATACAATAAAATACTCTTTGCAAACACTTTACAAAATACCAAGGCCTTGGATTTGGCACAATCAAATCCGTTCACTCTCTTTTTGGTGTTCTCCCTTTACGGGCAGTGGAAACTTTATTGAGCATCACATCCATAACTATTTACATTGTGCACACCGAGTGGTTGATATATAGTCAGTCCTTTTGGTAGACATCAACCGCTGACACACCACAAATGTACAGAACATAAATAAAATGGCAAGTGTCTCTCAAGTACAGAGAAAATAACTACGGGAGATTCCCGTTGCAACTACAACTTGACGGTGAATAATTTGGGAATCCCTATGGATCATGTTCAACATGAAATGTGTCTATATTTACATTTTGGTCCAATCACTATTGTACGAATGTAAAATATAGCAACCATAGAACAGATTGCCCAAATCTATCCGTCGTTGTGAACAAAATGGTTTGAATTGGGCAGATGCAATATATACTTATGACAAGCACATAATTAAATAAAAATTATTTAATTAATTTAATCAAATTAAATTGGGTTTGATGGACACATAAACGTTACATCCAACACTTACAACATGAGTTCATCTTTCTATGTTTTTGCTTATCTTTTTAAATATTACCTTCTTTGCAGCTAACCTTTTTTTGGTGCCATAAACCTAAAGAAAATTGTATTCACAATAATGCTCTCTTAATTGTATCCACAATAATGATCTCTTAATGATGTCTTTCTTATATATGCTCATAGTAGGCACATAGGTTGATTTGGGGAGGTGGCTGGGTAGGAGATGAAAAAACAAAAGAGGCGGGAAGGGAGGGTGGATGGGTCAGTTTCATTATTCATGAACTTGCAGAAGTGGGGCAGTGGTGGTTTCAATGGAAGTGTGACATCCTTGTTATTGGGAGGAGGGAGAATAGAGCTCCTCTACAATTCCTTTCATTATCAATCACAAACATCTTCAATGTGTGCTTTTAGGTATTTCATAGAAGTAAAAATGATGTCCTTGTCTCCCTTTTTTCATATTTTGCAAGAAATCAAGCACAAAACAGACTCTTCTTGTCTCACACAAGTCATACTTCCCTTGATTGTTCCTGGGATAAATTTATGGGAAAACCAATGCAGAAGGGCTGGCATTCGGGATTTTATTAGCACTACAAAAAAATATGCACCTATGTTTATTTATTTATTTATTTTTTGATAGATAGGTCCAAGGAGAGTTTATGGATAGAATTGTATCTATAGATACCATATTTATGCTTTTTTTTTTGAGGTAGATTTCGGTAAATGAAATGAAAATGATGGCTTCCTTTTTCTTTTACGTATTTGCAGAAGTAAAATGATGTCCTTGTGAACAAGTGCCTAGCGCACTACCAGGAGGTCTTGGGTTCAAGCTTCCTGGTTCATACCTTCCCTCCCTCATAGAATAGGACAGAGTAGGACCGAAAAAAAAATGATGTCTTTGTCTCTTTTTTTTTTTTTTTGGTTAGATTTTGCAAGAAATCAAGCACAAAACATAGAGAAAGAGAGAGAAATCACTCCCCTCTTTCTCCCTCTGTCTCAAACAAATCACGCTTCCCTTGATTATTCCTGGGATAAATTTTTGGGGAAACCAGTGAAGAAGGGGGTTAGAATTTGGGATTTAATTAACACTAAAAAAATCTGCACCTCTTTTTTATTTATTTAGTTTTTGATAGGTAGGCCCAAGGCGAGTTGAACTCATGACCTCTTCTCATGGATTAGACTGGGCTGGGCTGAACTGTAGTTATAGATACCATATGTATGATTTTTTTTGGAAGAATTCAGTAAATGGAATGATAATGATGGCTTCCTTTTGGTTAATCTGGTTGGGAAACCAGATTGGGAACAATGCAAGAGACTTGCAAGAGCGGATGTGATTCATTCTAACAGATATGATTGGTGGCAGTTAACAAGAGATGAATTGTATTTATTGTCTGTAGTGTTGGACAAGTGTGTGTCCATCAAACCCGATTTGATCCGATTCAACCCGGTTCTTCTTTGTATTGAGCTTTTATACATTTTAGTTTAATATTATCACATGCGATATAAACTTTTTGAGCATTATGTGTCCGTAAGTTTTACTTAAAATGGTAGTCACGACTAGGGTTTGGGCTGGGCACCCTTATCATATGGTCGTCGCATTAGGTATGTCTAGACATGTGATGTCAGGGTACAAATGCGAGTACTCGCATGTTTAATGTGTGTATTGGCAAAGAATCTACTTTGTCGATTCCCTCATGTATTACTGTCAGATGTAGGAAGGGATAGACATGTGTCACCGACACCCTTTGCCTGAGGGAACCCTGTCGCTGCAAAGTGTGATCGCATTCTTTAGTTCATCAATGACTGAGACTCAAGCGAGTCAAAGCCGGTGTTCTGGGAATACGTGAACATTTTATGAGTGAAGGAGTTATCCAACATGGTCACCACTGCCCAATTAAGGGAACACCAAGATTGAGACTGTCTATGTATGGTAGGATCAGAATCTGGATCTAGTGCCGTTTTGGAAATGGTTTTGCTAAAATCTATTTTACATAAAATAATAGATTATATATATTTATTTGAACAAAGTATTTTATTGAGTTTTGCGAGACCCGATCAGATGCGCAGACGCTCTTATATGTACTATGGATTGGGGTTTGACAGTACATGAGTACATGCCCTAGATTCCATAATGATGGTGTTGATTAGTGGGGGGGTTGTATATGATAATTTGTTATCATATAGGGAGTTATTTTGAATTTGCTATTTTAACTGGTTCTTAATTTAATTAATGGATATGGTGTTAATTGTAATTATCCATAAATATTAAATAAAGTAACTAATTAATACTTTCTTTATTAGATTCTGCTTCTTCCCCTTTTAGAAGCACTTTGAGTTTAACCGGAACTGCCAAACAAAGAGAGAGAGAGAGACAGACTCTCACTGGGATTAATTCTAATCCCTTCAGGGCTTTTAGAAAACCCTAGCTCTATATATAGGGGACCAAAAATGCAGAGGGGGCACTGTTCCACGTTTTTGGCTGCCCCCCTCTCTCTTGCTTTCTGTTCTCTCTCTTTGAGATCTCTTCTTCTTCTTCTTGTTTCTCTCACCTATGATTGAGAGTTAGGGTTTTGAGAAAACCCAGATCTGTGCTTGAATAATTTGAGAGCATCTGGGATTGGCTTGAAGAACCTTGATAGTGCCACTTTGAAGGTTCAGATCCGTTTACTTGGAGCGCTCACTGGAGGAAGAACCATTGTCTATTGGAGGAGCAACACTTGAGGCTCACCAGGTTAGCAATTCTTGATTGATTCCTTCAGTTATTAATTATTTAATATTTATGGGATGCGAAAGAAACTTGAATCGATTTATTTTCGCTGCGCATTCGAGTATGGGATGGATCCCTCTTACCATGTGATGGATTAGAGATGATTTTCTTCGTCCCATTTGTGTTTCATAATTACATGAGACATATGAGGGAAGGAGAAACCCTAACAGGGATGCACCAGGGTTCCCATGGGAGACCATGGGAAACCCTAAAATTAAAATGGGGCACCCATGGGACACCATGGGCTAGCCCAGGGCGTCCAAAACCCTAATTGCTTTGTTATTGGTTTCCCTAGGGAAGCATGACTTGATCCCATGGACCGTAGTTTGACCCACATGTACAAGTGTTGATTTTGTGTATTCTTTGGGATTAGATTTGTTTGTTTATTATATTAATAGAGATCTGATTTGGGTGCAGATGGGGCTAACATAGCTTCCTACATTCCTCAAAGAACAGAAGACAACATTAAAAAGTATTGGATACCCATTGAAAGAAGCAGCTCAAGAAGCTCCAGGCAGGCCTTGCTGGCAATACTAGAGATGATCAAGGTTCTCATGTTCCCAACAAATCTCTAAAGGTCAGCAGGAAAAAATGCTTCAAACTGAAATCCATGGCTAGGCAGGTTCGATGAGAGATATTGTCCTTGGAGAATCCAAACAATTTTTCCAACTTGAAGCCCTCCAATGGCTACTATTACATGAGACTGTCCCAGACATCGAGATATGCCTCGAGCACTTAGAACATGTCAGATTGCTCCAAGGATGGATAAAGAACTCACCCGAAATCTTATAATACAACCTCAAAGACCACTCAGAATTCCAATGTTTTTGGAATTGATTCTTCTTATAGTCAAGGTACTCCCCCAGTTGCGGCTAATAATGCCATTGTATAGTGTGATGATTTCAAAATTTTTGATTTGGAGTCCACAACACTTGATGTCTCTCAATCTGTGCTTATGGATGATACAGTCAATTTCTCAATTGCCATTTCTGTCTCCCAAGTATGCAAAATCAATTGCTACGAACTATAAAGCTATCTACCACTACTCCTTCAGTGTGTATTTATTAGTATTCATTTCTATTATATTGTCTCTCATTTTTCTATGGGTTGTTATTCATGTAACAAGGGTAGGTTACATTTGGAAAAATAAGAAAAGGGTGAAAAGACTAATGTACATTAATCAATTATCAATAGGACATTGAAGGATCAATTAGGTGGGGCAAACTAGACATTTTATTTTCTTTTATTAAAATCTAATGAAGAAAACTTATAATTGCTACTAGATTTTTTAACAAAGGGTTGAAATGTAAGTGTGCACAACTCATCTTCCCAAAAGTCATCTCTACCCAACATCTTTCTCGTCTCCGACCACGAACCAAACCAACCTCTCTTATGTTTTCGGTGGACCTAAAGGTCCCTTTAAGTGACCGGCGAATACTGCAAAGAATGTTGTGGCAGCATTCTAGGTCGTTGGCCTAGGAATCATCTCCTTACTTGAGACTTGAAACTTTGGGACTGAGAGGAGAGCACAATGACAAAAAGAAAGAGACCAGGACAAAGAGACGGAGAAAGAAAGGAGACGGATACTATTTTCTGTCACCGTTTCTTTCCACAATCCACAATTGGTAGTCTTTTGTTTTCTCTTTCCTTCTTCTGTACCATCAGTTCTCAGTTTACCTTTCCCTCTGTTCTTATTTTAAAAAAATAATAATAATCTCAATCTCCTTAAATTTGTTCTTTGCTTTCTTCTGATCTGACTTTTGTTTTGATTGTACACTCTAATTATGTAAATAGGAGGAATTTTTTAGTTGGATGTATGGTTATTTGATGGGAGTGCTAAATATTTGAATGGATGACGTTAATTGATAATCTTGAAGCTTCTTGGCTGCATGAATGTCAAAAAATTGAGTGTTGGTTTTATCTTAAAGAATTAAACTGGACTTGCTTTTGCTTTTCACTTTCTGTTTGAGCATCTGAGGAGAGAGGATGTATAGGTTCTCCATAGTAATTGATAAACCCAAAATTACCCTGGCCAATCAAGAACCGCCACGTGTCCCGATTGGAGGAAGAAGGCCATCCTAAGCCTGGCAGGGAACCAGCTCGGGCGCGGACCCGGGTGTGAACCACAGGCGCGGACCAGACTTAGGCACGGATCAGATCAGGGCATAGACCAACGGACTACGACTACCATCAAGGTCCAAGTCCAGGTACTACGAACTACGACCACTATTAAGGTCCAAGTCCAGGTACTACGGACTACGACCACCACCAAGGAAGTCTAGGTACTACGGGCTAAGACCAACAAAGAAGTCCAAGGATCAAGTCCAGGTACTACTACCAAGGAAGAAGTCCAAGTGCTATAGGCCACTACCACCAACAACAAGATATGTATGGGCACAAGGCACCGCCTACCAACAACATAGTCCCAGATGGACTCAAGCTCCAAGGATCTCATCCAACACGCACGAATATCTATCTACTAAGGAAGAGTCCTACTACCAACCACAGGAAGACAACCAACTAAGGACATCAACCCTACTGGGACACTACCTCCCGTAGGGAGACAACCAACCACGGAAGAACCCTGCTACCCAGGGACTCTATTAACTACAGGGACTATTCGCCATCAATCAGGACTCTCCACACCGCCACACTCTACTATAAAAGGGAAGGTATTCTACCCCATCAACCCATCTTGAATTCTATTAGTAATCTGTTTGCTTAGAGATATTTAACATAGGCATCGAAGAGTCCTAGGCTGGAACCACACCGGTTCTTTGTTGTCACCCAGGTTCTTTTATAGGTTACGGCACTCGAAGGACTGCCGAACGATTTCCTGACGCAATAGATTGGCGCCGTCTATGGGAACGATGCTAGCCATCGTACCTACTAGCTCGATTCCACCATCAATCAATGGCACCATAAGGCAAGAAGACCGCTCCCTCCACCAACAATGCTGTGAGGGAGGGGAACGGATCACCTCCTCCAGAGAGCTCGCGTCACAGAGCCACTGAACATGTCTCTCAAGAGACGGAGGTCCTAGAGAACCAACAGGTTGAGGTAGTCAACCTCAACCCCGAAGCAGCCATGGAAGCCGTTGGGGAGCCAGTACCTGATCCTAATGCATCGACGACTGTGGGTCAGATCAATGACTTGTAGCGACAGATCCTCCATGACCAACAACTCTTCCATGACTACCTGAGGCAGCGTGCAACATCCCACCATTGCGGGACGGACTCTCGACAGGAGCAGAGCCCTGGGAGGTGACCTCCCAGGGGTGATAGGTCAAAGAGGCACACCAGGCAGTGGGAAGAGCCTTCCCAACCTCCTAAGAGAACAACGAACCTTTCGGTATGATTAAGCCATGGGAGAACACCATCGTACCGATCTGTGGTACCCAACCCTGAAGGGTCCATCAGGAGGTCGGGGTTCCAAGGTCGACTAGGAGGGAGTCACACAACAGGACAAAGCCAGACCTATTGCAAAGAAAGCCCCTCGCGTTCATATCAAGGTTCATTACGACTTTACCCTTCACCATCCCACCAACATTCAAGAAGGGAGGGGACTTCCAGGAGAGGATGAGAACGAGGTCGCAGTGAGTGACCAGCTAGACGTGAGGGACAGTCATGGGATGAAGAGCTAGACAAGAGACTCTGAGATTTGGATGAGAAGTTGGAAGGACTGAAGAAGCAGACCAAGGGCGAGACACACTTGATCCCTGGACAGCATCCATTCTCAGAAGAGATCAAGTCAGCCTCACTCCCCTCCAGGTTTAGGTTACCTACCTTCGAACTCTACAACGGTACCATGGATCCTAATGACCACATCAACTACTTCAACGGAATGATGACCTTATATGGTGGATCGGACGTGGTCTCCTGTTGAGCATTCCCTGCATCTCTCAAGGGTACAACAACCTCATGGTTCTCCAGACTACGATCGAGGTCGATTGGTTTGTTCGTAGAACTATGTGAGCAGTTCATCAACCGCTTCCACAGTAGTGTCAAACAGAAGAAGACCACAATCAATCTATTGAATGTGATACAGAACCTAGGGGAGTCCCTCAGGGAGTATGTCAGCAAGTTCACCAAGGAGTCCCTGGAGGTCCGAGACTTAGACAACCAGACCCAGCATGCAACCTTGGCTGGGGGCATCAGGGACCTAGACTTGATCAAAGACCTGGTACGCCAGGAGACCAGGACCATGAAGGAGCTCCTGGAACGGTGTAATGAGTTCGCCAACATGGCCGAGGTACTACAAGCTTGGAAGAAGGTGATCGAAGCCAAGCCACGGGATAATAAGAGGTCGGCGCCGGATGACCGCAAAGAAAATAAGAAGTCGAGGATTGAGCGTTGACAGGAGAAGGACGACCGCCCATCAGGGAGAAGCGACCATCGTCCAGAAAGACGTGAGAGAGCAAGCAGCCCAGAGTTCACACCTCTGAACACCACCAGGTCTCAGATCCTTATGCAGATCCAGAACCATGACCTACTCCGTTGGCCACGACCCATGCTAGCAGGACCTAAAAAGTATAATCCTAACAAGTACTGTCTCTTTCACAAAGAGAACGGGCATGATACAGAAGACTACTACCAACTGAAGAGGGAGATAGACCAACTTGTAAGGGCAGGGAGCTTGAACAAGTATGTGAAAGGAAGGCGTGACGGCCATTCGAGCCAAGGAGACCGAGGTTGTGATCGAGAAAGTGAAGAACCAAGAAGGGAAGAAAAGAGGGCGGATTGAGATAGAGAATGAGACCGCACGGAAGAGAGGAGAGATATGCCAGAGCCAAGTGGCACTAAGGGAGCCCCCATCCTCACCATACTTGGAGGACTGGGGCAAGAGTCTACCAGAAAGGCTAAAGCCCATGCCAGGTTCGTGGGAGTAGCAGAGAAGCCAAGCAAGGTGGCAAAGACCGAGACGGTGATCTCCTTCTCGGACGTAGACCTGGAAGGTGTGAGCTTTCCACATGAGGATGCTTTAGTAGCGTAGGTGGAGATAGCCAATCGACCAGTGCACCGAGTGCTAATAGAAACAGGGGCGTCAGTGGAAGTGCTCTCATTAGAAGTCTACCGCCAATTTGGGTTTGGGGATGACCAATTCAAGCCAGAGCCCACCTACCTCCATGGGTTCTCAGGCGCCACTGCCTCCATTAGAGGCACTATAGAGCTACCCATCACCTTTGGAGAACATCCTCGGTAAGTGACCGTCATGGTGAACTTCATGGTTGTCAGGTCCATGGTGTCTTTCAATGGCCTCTTAGGGAAACCATCTCTGATATCCTTTAGAGGAGTCGTATCACCACTCCACCTGAAGATGAAGTTCCCTACTGACAATGGAGTGGGCGAGGTCCGAGGCGACCAGAAAAAAGCCAAAGAATGCTATGTCACCTTTGTCAAGAAGAACAATGGCAACACATGGGGAATGGTACTATGCATGGAGAACCAGGTCAGCGACCAGAGGGATGAACAGATAGAGAAGAGAGGTAGACCGATGGAAGACCTCACCCTATGGCTACTCAGCAAGGATGACCCTTCCAAGGTCGTACAGATTGGGTCACTGTTGAACGATGAACAGAAAGAAGAACTGGGACACCTCCAACCAACATGAATGTCTTCGCATGGTCGACTATCGACATGCCTGGCATGCCCAGATCCATAGCAGAGCACCGGCTACATGTAGACCCAACCAGGAAGCCCATCCAACAGAAGCGGCAAAATTTTACCCTCGACCGACAGGCAGCTATCAAGGAAGAGGTTGACAAGTTGAGCCGAGCAGGGTTCATCAGAGAAGAGAAGTTCCCTACCTGGCTCGCAAACGTGGTCATGGTACGAAAGCCCAACGGGAAGTGGAGAATGTGCGTCGACTACACCAACTTGAATAAGGCATGCCCAAAGGATGAGTACCCTCTACCCAGGATTGACTTATTGATTGATGCAACCGTCGGCCATGAGATTTTGCGCTTCATGGATGCCTACTCTAGGTATAACCAGATCCTCATGCATGAGGATGATGAGTCCTACACTGCATTCCGAACTGTCAAGGAGAACTACTACTATCGTGTCATGCCATTTGGACTGAAGAACACAGGGGCCACCTACCAGAGGATGGTCAATAAGATGCTCGAGGAACAGATCAGGCATAATATGGAGGTGTATGTGGATGACATGCTCATCAAAAGCGTCCAAGCCCACCAACACCTGACCGACCTAGAAGAAGTGTTTACTGTGCTGAGAAGAAACCAAATGAAGCTAAACCCTACAAAGTGCGCTTTCGGAGTAACGTCAGGGAAGTTCTTGCGGTTCATGGTCTCAGTATGTGGGATAGAGGCCAACCCATCCAAGATCAAAGCCATCCAAGAGATGGCACCACCTCAAATGGTCAGGGAAGTACAAAGGTTGAATGGAAGGGTCGCCGCCCTTTCAAGGTTCGTGTTCCAGTCGGGAGACAAGTGTCTACCATTCTTCAAGACGTTGAAGAACCTCCGAAGTCCTAAAGACTTTTCATGGACAGAGGAATGCTAAAAGGCGTTTGATGAACTGAAGGAGTACCTTGAGAACTCACCACTGCTTCGGTGACCAGAACCCAATGAAGAGCTGTAGATCTATCTGGCTACAACCTCAGTCGTGGTGAGCGCAGTACTATTGAAGGAAGAAGCAAAGGTACAAAAACCCATCTACTAAGTCAGTCATGTGTTGATTGACGCAGAAACCAGGTACACCAGGATCGAGAAGGTAGCCTATGCATTGGTGATCGCGGCCAGAAAGCTATGACCCTACTTCCAAGCCCATACAATCATAGTACTCACCAACCTACCATTGAAGAAGGTTCTCCACAAGTCGGAAATCTTCGGACGATTGATAGCCTGGGCGGTAGAGTTGAGTGAACATGACATCAGGTTCCAACCACGGATGGCCATCAAGGGCCAAGCTTTTGCAGACTTCGTCGCCAAGTGCACTCTACCTAAAGGCGAACCAGAAGCGGCAAAACCAGAGGAGCATGATCGAGGATCATGGGAGATGTACGTAGATGGTTCGAGTAATGCAACAAGAAGTGGGGCTGGCTTCATACTCACTAGCCCTGAAGGCTTTCGAATCCAATATGCTCTCCGATTCACCTTTCCAGCATCCAACAACGAAGCAGAGTACAAGGCATTACTGGCTGGACTCCGGGTGGCCATGGCCATTCAAGTTATGCACCTATCTATCCGGAGTGACTCTCAGCTTGTAGTGAACCAGGTGAATGGAGAGTATGAGACGAAGGTGGAGCAAATGGTGTCATATCTAGCAGGTGCTCAGGAATTGATCAGGGAGTTCTTGAAGTTCGAGATGGTTTGTGTTCCTAGGATTGAGAATGCCACCGCCGACGCCCTATCCAGGCTAGCCAATGACGAACTTAGAATCTTGGCCAGTGCAATGTACATTGAAATACTACATGAACCAACATATCAGGAGAAGCAGGTCAATGTGATTGAGGAGGGGATTAGTTGGATGGACTCTATACTCGACTATCTATAGAACGACGTCTTACCAGAAGATAAGGTCGAGGCAAGGAAGATAAGGATGAGAGCTACGAAGTACACCATCCTAGATGAAGTACTATACAAGAGAGGGGCCACAGCACCACTGCTTCGGTGCCTAGAACCCAAGGGAGCCCAGTATGCCCTGGCAGAGGTCCATGAGGGGATATGCGAAAGCCACATGGGAGGAAGAGCTCTAACCTACAAAGTCCTTCGCCAGGGGCTCTACTGGCCACAAATGCAAGAGGAAGCCATACAGTATGTCAAGGCTTGCAAGCAATGTCAATTGTTCGCCCCAGTACCCCATCTACCCTCCACCAAGCTGACATCGATCCTCAACCCCGTCCCTTTGCCATGTGGGGGGTGGACATCCTAGGCGACTTCACCGTAGCATCAGGGAACCGCAAGTACTTGGTGGTTACCATAGACTACTTCACCAAATGGGTCGAGGAACTACCAAGCGTCCTATGGGCATGCCAAACCACAGTAAGGACACCCATAGGAGAAAGCTCATTTTGCCTAGTATACGGCACAGAGGCACTGGCACCAATAGAGGTCCTTGCCATGTCCCACAGGGTATTGCACTTTAACAAGCGCACTTACAACGACGGACTCCGAGCAAACCTAGACTTCTTAGATGAGGTCCGTGAGAAGGCTCTCCTAATGAACGTGGCATAGCAGCAGTGAACAACTAAGTACTATAACGCTAGAGTTAGGGAGAGGCTATTCCACCAAGGAGACCTAGTCCTACGATGTGCAAGTGCATCATAACCATGAAAAGAGGGAAAGCTATCGGCCAACTGGGAAGGACCTTATATAGTTTCCAAGCAGATACGCCCAGGGACCTACCGCTTGAAAACTCCGGGGGGCAAGAAGATAGATCGCACCTGGAACTCAGAACACCTAAAGAAGTACTACCAATAAGAGGAGCACAGTAGTAGTAGCATAGTCGGCTGTCAGCCACGGTACATAATAAGTCACATTACAATTACAGTTTTCAAGGATAATTTGAAATTTTATATTGGGATACATTCATCTACTCTATCCATCGATCGGATTACCTCCAAAACACCAAGGCACAATGCTATTAAGGTCCATAGACCACCAAGGCGCAATGCCACTAAGGTCCATAGACCACCAAGGCACAATGCCACTAAGGTCCGTAGACCACCAAGGTACAATGCCACCAAGGTCTGTAGACCACCAAGGCACAATGCCACCAAGGTCCCACCACCAAGGCACAATGCCAGGTCTACGAGGCGCAACGCCACCAAGGTCCATAGACCGCCAAGGCTCAAAGCCACCAAGGTCCGTAGACCACCAAGGCGTAATGCCACCAAGGTCCACTGACCACCAAGGCGCAATGCCACCAAGGTCCGCTGACCACTAAGGTGCAATGCCACCAAGGTCCGATGACCACCAAGGCGCAATGCCACCAAGGTCCACTGACCACCAAGGTGCAATGCCACCAAGGTCTCTGGACCACCAAGGCACAATGCCAGCAAGGCCACCAAGGTTGAACGACTACCAAGGCCCATCAACCACATACGAGGGATGAGGAACAACACCTAGAAGGGAGACTACTTACTTGGGCGGTACTTCCCTAACGTCAAGCCGCCGACCCGGGAGAATGGAAAGCGAGTTGCAACGACCAACAAGTGAACCCATAAGGGTCGTAGATGACAGGCCATGGACATGGGCGAGGTTCGAGGTTCGAGATCAAGGTCCGAGGATGAGGTTTGAGGTTCGAGGTTCGAGGTCCGAGGTCAAAGCTTGAGAGGGGTCGAGATCAAGGTTCGAGTAAAGAAGTGTCTATGGCTAAAGACCAATTCGACTCAATACAAAAAAAGAAAGAAAAAATTTTCTACCACGGCCTTAGGCCGTAGGCGACAGGCCATGAGTAAGGGCGAGGTTCGAGGTGGAAGTTCGAGGCCCAAGGTTCGAGGTCAAGGTTCGAGTAAAGATGTGTCTATGGCTAAAGACCAATTTGACTCAATACAACAACCCAAAAAAAAAAAAAAAGAGAGAGAGAGAGCAAATATTTTATACCAGAGAAGACAGGCATGGACCAACGGAGATGGGCGTGGATGAACCAAACGAACACCTACAAGCCAATGGGCATAGAGCCAATGGGTGCGGACGCCAGATGAGTGCGAAAGCCGGATGGGTGCAATGCCGCTAATGGCCGTGGACAAGAGACCATGACCAAGCGGCCATGGCCAAAGGACAGGCATGGACCAATGGACATGGGCGTGGATGAGCCAAACGGGCGCAGATAAGCCAATGGGCACGGAGCCAATGGGCCCGGACGTCGGATGAGCATGAAAGCTGGATGGATGCGACGACCGCCAATGGCTGCAGACAAGAGACCACGACCAAGAGACCACGGCCAAAGGACCATGGGCGCCATCAATGGTCGTCGACTCTTAAGAGAGAGAGAAGAAAGAGAGTGAAAGAAAAAAAAAAAAGATCCATAAAGGGGCCACGGCCTTTGGGCTTCAACCCCTTGGGCGAGGAGACAAAGAGAGAGAAGAGAGGGAAGAAAGAAGGAAAAAAAAAAGCAGCCAAGGGTCCACACCCAAAAGGCCATGCGCACGGACTCTTGAGTGAGAGCAAAGGTAGGAGAGAGAAGAGAGAGAAGAAAGAGTGAAAAAAAATCCATCAAGGGCCATGGCCTATGGGCGTCAACCCCTTAGACAAGGAGAGCAAAGGAAAAAAAAAAAAGAGAAGCCAAGGGTCCACGCCCAAAATGCCATGGGCGCGGACTCTTGAGTGAGAGCAAAAATAAGAGAGAGAAGAGAGAGAAAAAAGAGTGAAAAAAAAAAAAGAAAAACAAATCAAAATCCATCAATGGGCATTTCCCAATAGCAAAGCAAAAGAGAGAGAAGAGAGAAAAGGTAGGAGAGATAAAAGAAGAAAAAGTAAGAGAGAAGAAAGAAAAAAAAAAGAGGGTCTTTGGCCACGGCCAAGGACCGCGGTTGATAGGCGCCAACGGGCGAGGACAGTAGAGCTCCAATGGGGGCAGATAGTCGAGCGGCGCCAACGAGCGCGGATGGACGAGTATGGACAATGGAGCGGTGCCAACGGGCGCGGACGAGTACAACCAGGGCCGAGGTACGAGCAAAGGACGTGAGACCGAGGCACAGGCCGACACGGGGGCAAGGAGGCAACAAGCTCGTGACCGAGACCACGGATGGGATCAAGATCAAGAGTAAACAACACTAAGTAGGCCAAGGCTGGGCAAGACACCAGGAAGGCCAAGGGCTAATAGCCAAGAAAGAAGAGACTAGAGGAGAGCAAGGGAGACAAAGCTTCAAAACAAAAATGAAAAGGCTACTCTCTTGAAAACTCCGTTCTGAGAGAGTGGAGGGCAAATGATAAACCCAAAATTACCCTGGCCAATCAAGAACTGCCACGTGTCCCAATTGGAGGAAGAAGGCCATCCTAAGCCTGGCGGGGAACCAGCTCGGGCGCGGACCCTGGCGCAAACCACAGGCTCAGACCAGACTTAGGCGAGGATCAGATCAGGGCACAGACCAACGGACTACGACTACCATCAAGGTTCAAGTCCAGGTACTACGAACTACGACCACCACCAAGGTCCATGTCCAGGTACTACGGACTACGACCACCACCAAGGAAGTCTAGGTACTATGGGCTAAGACCAACAAAGAAGTCCAAGGATCAAGTCCAGGTACTACTACCAAGGAAGAAGTCCAAGTGCTATTGGCCACTACCACCAACAACAAGATATGCATGGGCACAAGGCATCGCCTACCAACAACATAGTCCCAGATGGACTCAAGCTCCAAGGATCTCATCCAACATGTACGAATATCTATCTACTAAGGAAGAGTCCTACTACCTCCCGCAGGAAGACAACCAACTAAAGACATCAACCCTACTGGGACACTACGTCCCATAGGGAGACAACCAACCACGGAAGAACCCTACTACTCAGGGACTCTATCAACTACGGGGACTATTCGCCATCAATCAGGACTTTCCACACCGCCACACTCCACTATAAAAGGGAAGGTATTCTACCCCATCAACCCATCTTGAATTCTATTATTAATCTGTTTGCTTAGAGAGATCTAACTTAGGCATTGGAGAATCCAAGGCCAGAATCACATTGGTTCTCCATTGTCATCCAGGTTCTTTTGTAGGTGACAGCACTCAAAGGACCGCCGAATGATTTCCTGACGCAACAGTAATGTAGTTCTTTCTTTAGTTCAATACATTGATTCTTGTATCTTTCTGTTCCTAGTGTGATTCATAGTTCTAAATTTGCTTATAGCTATACCATAGAGTTGTAGAGTACGAGATTCATTCGAGGAAGAAATAATTTGACTCGTCATTCTCTGTCTCAACATGATTATTTTAGCTTTATATTGTTCTATGTCCAAGAGAGGCGCCATAGTTTTGCGCTCTTCTTTTTTTTTTTTTTGGGGGCCGGAAGGGGGGATGTTCATGTTGGGAAGTTACTTTTCTTAATGGTTTAACCACAAAGGACAAGTTCCTGCCTTTGTGCAGATTCTTGGACTGACCTGGCATTTCCCCATAAACAACACTTTTCTGTCTTTCAAGGATCACTTTACCGTCTATGATACCTAGATATGTATACTTGGTCATGCTATCAGACTATCAGTATGGGATATGGCTCCAACTCTATGGCCTAAAGAGTCGAATGTTATGATCTACCAATAGAGATTAGGAAAAAATTTGTATTGTATTTCTATGTTGTCTCACTCATTTTATCAACCACTAAGTACTATATCTGGGAGATAGTGACACTGCTTCTTGTCCTAAGGAAAAGATCAGGCTAGTTCAGCAGTGTGCTGGACAATTAATTGATTTAAGTGAGAAGATTTAAAAGATTGTCTGGATGGAAAGCCTCACTCTTGCACAAAGTGTGAACAATTGTTCATGGCTGACTCCACAAAAAAATGGGATGTTCAGTTGAATGAAATTCTGAGATTTATTTTCAATAGTTCAATATAAGCAGATGTTGTGTCTCTCCTATTGAGAGAAATTATGAGATTTATTTTCTTCTTTCACATCTATCTAGATTCCTATTTTTTTTTTACCCAGCTACTGTTCTTTCTCTCCCCTCATTTGTCTAATTTGCAACAGTAGTTTGTTTCAGTCTTCGTGTTATGTGGTATAGATGCTAACTTGCACATGGGCTGATGTTTGAGGGATTGGGAGAGGGTGATCAGATTGACTTGCTTTGGTAGGTTCATACGAATAGGTTGAGAGAAAGGGATCAGGTGGAGAGATGTGAGAGGCAAGATTGCTTTGAGAGAAAAGAAAAATAAGAGAGTAATGGTGCTTTAGGTGGGAGAGAGTGTCGACAGAGAGAGATCTTGGGGAAATCATTGTAGGGGTGTGGACAGGGAGAGATTTGGGGGAAAATATTATAGGAACAGCTGAAACTTGTGTGTGTGTGTGTGTGTGTGTGATACAATCTTGGCCACAGATCAAGCACCCAATCAGCATGAAGGGGAAATTCAAGGGAGTACCACAACACATCTCAGGCCCAGAAATGAATTACGTAAGCCTAAATGGCTGGAAGGATTTATTTAGTGGAATGATAATGTGTAACAGAATTCAGTTGTAAGGGTTTATAAAGACCCAGCTTGTGTAGACAAATGCATAGAAAATTACGTTTCAAGTTCTTTCCCTAACTCTAATTCTGGAGCTTCCCTCCTGTGCCCGAAACAGGAGAAACACCCTTCCTCCCATCTCTTTCTCTGTCTCTCTTCTCTGAAACACCTTGCTGATTCTGCAGTTCTTGAAAAATCAGTATTATTGGTGCTTTCATTGTACCTTGCATCTCCTCCAATAGCCATGGCAGAGGACCTTCGTTCTAAAGATAGATCTTCAAACCTCTCAATGGATACGATCATAACTAAATGCTCGGAGCTCATTCTGGAATCAAAGAAAGATGATGAAGAGCGGATTCGTTCTTGGATTCGTCACGATATGGAAGCCATTAATTCAACCTTCCAAGAACAATTGATGGAGATGATCGCTACTAAGTTAGATGGTACAGCCGGTGCCTTCATTCCAGATGACCATCTTCCCCAATCTCAACAATTACAGCGTAACCACAGAGGTATTAAAGTTGATTTTCCTCGATTTCTTGATGGTGATCCTGTTCACTGGTTGTTTAAAGTCCATTAGTATTTTGATTATCATAGTATTCCTGAGAATCAGAGAGTTAAGCTTGCGTCCATTCACTTAGATGGTCCTGCTTGTAGTTACTTCCAATGGAAATTTCACAATAATCAGTGCCGTACTTGGACTGATTTTGAGAATGGGATTCGAATCCATTTTGGGCCTTCCAGATATGAAGATCTTAAGGGTGCCCTGTCCAAGCTGGTTCAAGAAACCACTGTTTTGGATTATCAGGTCAAGTTTGAGTCGCTTTGTAGTCGTATTTACGGCCTAAGTGATGATATGTTAAAGAGTTGTTTCATTTCTGGTTTAAAACCAATGATCAGAAGAGAAGTCCTAGCCTTACAACCTGACTCTCTACAGCAGGCCTTGGATCTTGCTAGATTACAAGAAGACAAATTTCTTGATTTCAAGACTCATAATAAACCCTGGCAACAGAGACCACTACCAAGCAATACTTTACCTTCAATCTTGGGTCCTAAACCTACACTTCAGCCTTCTACCCAACCTCTCAAACAACCAATAAGAAGATTGTCTGAGGCTGAGCAACAGCAGAGGAGAGAAAAAGGACTCTGTTTTAATTGTGATGAGAAATTTCATGTGGGCCATAAGTGTAAGGGCCGTTCCACTCTATTGCTGTTCGAAGGAGATGAGTTCATGGACGAGGCTCTGACCGATGATATTGAGGACCTATAGGACCTTAGCTCTGATCCGGCAATTAGTTTGCATGCTTTAATGGGCCATCGATCACCTAAATATCTGCGCCTCAAAGGATTGATCAATAATTCCAATGTTGAGGTGTTGATAGATGGGGGTAGCACACACAATTTTATTCAAGAACACAATACAAAATTCTTGGGTTTACCAATTACACCATCACATACCTTTCAGGTTCAAGTAGGCAATGGGGGGAACTCTTAACTTGTGTTGGTATCTGTCGAAATGTTTCATTTAATCTGCATGACCATTCTTTTACCACTGATTTCTTTGTCCTCTCCCTCCATGGTGCTGACCTTATCCTAGGGGTTCAGTGGTTGGAGACCTTGGGCACCATTGCCACTAATTACAAGGATCTTACTATGAGGTTTATGCGGCAGGGTAAATTGGTGGAGATTAAGGCAGATCTGTGCCATACAATTTCACCAATGACTTGTCATCGCCTAACAAAAATTTCTGCAGCTCATACCGTTGCTTCGTTTTTTCTGCTTTGGGGTTATTACACACTTGAAGCCACAGAATCTGTCACTACAACCCATATGCCTTCAATCATTCAGACTGTGCTTGACACTCACAAATCAGTATTTGACACACCTAAGACCTTACCCCCTGCTAGTCTAAATGACCATCAGATATCTCTTGAACAGCACTCCAAGGCTGTATCTATTCAACCTTATAGATACCCTCACTATCAGAAATCTGAAATGGAGAAGATGGTGGCAAATATGCTTGCAGATGGGATCATTCAACCCAGTGTTAGCCCCTTCAATAGCCTTGTGTTGTTAGTTAAAAAGAAGGATGGCAGTTGGAGGTTTTGTGTTGATTACAGGGCTTTGAACCACGTAACAATCAAGGATAAATTTCCTATTCCTACTGTGGACGAGCTGATAGACGAATTACATGATGCACGTTGGTTCTCTAAGCTGGATCTCAGGTCGGATTATCATCAGATTCGAATGCATGCTCCAGACGTTCCAAAAACTGCTTTTCAGACTCACCAAGGCCACTATGAGTTCCTTGTGATGCCATTTGGCCTCACAAATGCCCAAGCACCTTTCAAGCAACTATGAACAGAATTTTTGAACCTTATCTCAGAAAATTTGTGATCATTTTTTTTGATGATATACTTGTCTATAGCAAGTCATTGGCAGATCATGCAACTCACCTGGCTTTGGTCTTACAATGCCTTCAGCAGAATACTTTTTATGCCAAGCTCTCTAAATGCAGCTTTGCTCAACCTTCTATTGGGTACTTAGGACATATTATCAGTTCTGAGGGATTACAACCAGACCCACAGAAAATTGATGCTATTGCTAACTGGCCTGTTCCTAGTACATTAAAGAGGCTGAGGGGTTTTTTGGGTCTCACCGGCTATTACCGAAAATTTATACAAGGTTACGCTTCAATTGCTTCCCCTCTTACAAACCTCCTTAAGAAGGATGCTTTTACATGGGATTCAACGGTGGAACAAAGCTTTCAACGATTGAAAGCTGCATTATGTTCGACCCCTATTTTGAAACATCCCAATTTTGCGTCCCCATTCGTCTTAGAAACGGATGCTTCAGGGACAGGAGTCGGAGCAGTATTAATACAAGATTCTAATCCTATTACCTTCTTCAGTAAGAAAATGTCACCCCAGATGCAGGCAAAATCAACGTATATAAGGGAGCTTTATGCGATTATATGTGCAGTACCCAAGTGGAGGGAATATCTTTTGGGTTCTAGGTTCATTATCAGAACCGATCAGCAGAGTCTCAGAGGGTTTATGGCCAGCACAGTTCAATCTCCTGAACAGCATCATTATATTTGCAAATTGCTCGGTTACTCTTATGAAATCTATTATAAGCCAAGTCCAGACAACAAGGCTGCAGATGCTCTCTCTCACAGAGATTCGGCTGATTCTGTCCCAGTTACATTCATGGCTATTTCTTCACTGCATTTTGATTTCCTTGATGATCTTAAAGCCACTCATCGCACTGATCCACAGATAATAGAACTCATTACGCAGTGCTCTTCTGATGCCGTGGCTGCTTGGCCTTAGTCTTCTCGCAATGGTTTGTTATATTATAAGGGCAAGTTGTTCGTGGGGGATAATTTTGCTTTACGGAATACTCTTCTTTCGGAGTTCCACGGATCTCCGGATGGTGGACATGCTGGTATCTTGCGGACATATCTGCAAATTTCTGCTAATTTCCATTGGAAGGGCCTCAAAGAGGATGTTAAAAGGTTTGTGCAACAGTGTGTTACCTGCCAGCATTCCAAGGGACTCAATCACTCTCCTTATGGCTTGTTACAGCCATTACCAATTCCTGAGCAAGCCTTTGAAGATATCAGTATGGACTTTATTACACATCTCCCTCCTTCTCATGGATTTTCAGTCATTTTTGTAGTAGTTGATCGTTATACGAAGTTTGCCCATTTTGGGGTAAACAGAGGTGGTTAACAGTTGTTTGGAACAATATCTCAGGTGTTTTGTTTCTACAGAACCCCACCTTTGGTTCATGTTTCTACCCTTAGCCGAATATCACCACAATACTGCCTTCAACTCTTCTATTGGGATGGCCCCATTTGAAGCTCTCTCTGGCAGACCCCCGCCATGCATTCCAACTTATTGTCAAGGATCGTCATCTTTGGAGGCCTTGGACAGGGATCTACTGACTAGAGAAGAAATCAAGGCTCGACTGCATCAACATTTGAATGTTGCCCAGCTTAGAATGAAACTCAATGCTGATAAGCATCGGACTGAATTACAATTGAACGTGGGGGATTTGGTGCTTTTGAAGTTACAGCCATATAGACAGACCTCTATGGTACGCAAACCATGCCCCAAGTTAGCTAAAAACTACGATGGTCCTTTCAAAATTCTGGCTAAGATTGGCACTGTGGCTTACAAGTTGGAACTTCCTTCTGGGTCCAAGATTCATCCTGTGTTTCACATTTCTCAACTCAAACCTTTCAAGGGTCAACAATGTATTCAACCAGTCTGGCCTGAGTATGTTGAATGCACTACTCCACCCTTACAGCCAGCTTTGGTACTTGATTCTAGGACGATTTTACGACAACGTCAGTGGATAGCTCAACTGCTTATCCTGTGGCAGGGGACTCCTTTGGAAGAATCGACTTGGGAAGATGTCTTTGTGCTCAAGGACTCTTTTCCTGCATTTCACCTTGAGGACAAGGTGTTTGTCCATGAGGGTGGAAATGATACAATCTTGGCCACAGATCAAGCACCCAATCAGCATGAAGGGGAAATTCAATGGAGTACCACAACACATCTCAGGCCCATAAATGAATTACGTAAGCCTAAATAGCTGGAAGGATTTATTTAGTGGAATGATAATGTGTAACAGAATTCAGTTGTAAGAGTTTATAAAGACCTAGCTTGTGTAGACAAATGCATAGAAAATTACGTTTCAAGTTCTTTCCCTAACTCTAATTCTGGAGCTTCCCTCCAGTGCTCGAAACAGGAGAAACTCCCTTCCTCCCATCTCTTTCTCTGTCTCTCTTCTCTGAAACACCTTGTTGATTCTGCAGTTCTTGAGAACTCAGTATTAGTGTGTGTGTGTTTGTAATTTGAAATATCTAAATTAAGATTGTGGTGAGACACTGATGGTAAGTTCCTATTTTGCTTGTAAGCTTTTCTCTTGAAGGTGAAACTAACAATCCACATGGATTGTTTTAGCCATAAATCACAAGACTATTATGAGAACCGCTGGTATGGTGCAGGTCCTCTATTTTTAAAAAATGGGGCTTACATGCACTTTAGGTTCAAGTCTCTGGAAACAACCTCTCTACGAAGCAAGGGTAAGGCTACGTACATTATGACCCTCTCCAAACCCCACAGTGGCAGGAGCCTCGTGCACTGGGTATGCCCTTTGGGGCTTACATGCACTTTGGAGAGTCAAATTACTGAACCATGCAATACAAGGCTGGAGCCAGACCTGGTCTTTGTATTTAAACAATTTCTCAGTCCCCCATATTCTTTTAGAGATGAAATTGCCTATATTTTTAGTTTGGGTCCTTATGGGACTGATGCAAAAACATACAAATCCGCTATAAAAAAATTGAGAACCTACATTGTAAATGGGGGTCCTGTTTTACTAACCTCCGAAAACATTGAACACTCAATTCCCCTTTGAATGAAATGTAAGATTTCCATAAGGTGAGCTGGCATAGTCACACTTTATTTTAATAAATCCGGTTTAGTTGTGTTGATGGGAGCTGCCTTAATGGTATGAGTCCAATTACTATGTGTGGACCTAAAGTATTGTTTCCTTAATGGGAAGGAAACTCTAGTTTCTATGCAGGGTTGGTTCCTACCCTCACCACTATAAATAGTTGTCACTGGCCCATTAAGTGATCACTCTGAAGAAAACCCAAAAGAAAAGTGGAAGAGGGGAGACCAGACCAACGTTTGTGTGCGACAGGGATCGTAAAGAAAGTTATCGGCTTCAAACCATGAATCCAGGTACGTCATTCACACCTCTATAATTTATGTGTATGCTCATTGATCTCCATGAATGTTCCGCATGAGTTATTCCATTATGAAAAGGTAATACCAACATTGTTGATTGATGTGGGTTCTTATTTGACTATCTTGAGACTGTGTGAGCTCCATTTGATGGTGGAGGAAATGTTATATTAGCTGTTTAGAGGAGATAAAGGTTTGGGAATTGTACAAGCATTGGGATGGTAAAGCCTAGATTTGATGCACAACCTAGATGGATAGACAGTCTCCAACTTGTGAGAGAGAGAGAGAGAGAGACTAGTTCTGAGATTTTTTTTGCGTGGATGTGAGAAGAATGCGATTGGCCTCATCTAAAAGTAAGGGGGAACTTTATAATGCACACAAGCTTTTTGAGTGAACTTCTGTTTTACATGTCCACTCAAAATGAGCATTCAAGAGAGAGAGCAATCCTTTGGAGTGATGTAGATCAAAACATTTAGAGGATCATGGGGGCAAAATAGTCTTTTAATTATCGGCTGGAATATTTAGAAGACTTGAAATCTAGTTTCTATTTTTGAGTCAATCCTATTTACTATTTTCTTAGTTTCTATTTCCAAGCTTAGTTTCTAATTATCAGTTTAGTAGTTTCTATTTTCTTTTAACTTGAGGTGCAAGCATAGCCCTTTATATATTGTAAAGGCTTTTATAAGCCTCCCCACGATTTGAATAGTTGAATGAAAAAAAATTTCTTGGAAGCAAAAGGTTCTCTTGTCCAATGGCTGTGACATGAAGGGCTCGGTGGCCTGGCTGAGAGAGCCAAAATCCTAGGGCTAATAGGAGTCTGGCTGTGAGAGCCGAATCCTCTTATCCCTTCCTCCTTCTTATCCTATCTTCTCTTCCTGTCCTACTCGATATCCCTTGTTGTGTTTGTGGCTGCAACTTCTGTAACTGATCACTATTGAAGCCTAGAAGCTGTTCTCCAAGCAAGCCTTAACTGTTGTTGCTGATCATCACCAGAGAAGGATCGAACCACACTCCCGCAGATCTGTTTTCTGCTCCGCTGCCTGCAGCAATCGAACCAGTTTCTCTCGAAGGTCTGAGCCTTGTTCCAGTAGAGCTTTGGGTTATTGAATCACGTGAAGAAGGAGCCCACTTGATCCCAGTTCCAGCCCAGTTTGCTCGCTGGATTGTTCCACAGCCTTAACCTTCTAGTTTCATCACCAACTCAGATCTTCTTTGCTGTCCATCAGAACTGAACCGAACTTGCAGCAAAGCTTCATCCCATCCAGGCCTACACTCGATCCTCCTTGGAGCCGAAACACAGTGCTGTTTTGCAAGTTATTGTTTTCTTTCTATTTGTGGGTGTTTACCTTCTAATTATGATTTGCTTCCATTATTGATGATCTGCTGCAACTTTTATTGATCCTACTGCAGAGTACGTGGTTCTTAGCTGAACCCTTTCTACATTATGGAGTCTCCATCTAAGGCAGCTGGTCTACATCTGGTTGGTGGGTTAGCCTCTAATCTTAGGGATGCGTTTTGTTGTTCATATATCAAAGGCTGGTAAGGTTTTGTGTGGGAAATTGATTCTCAAAATGCATTTTCTGAATAAAACCATAATTTTGGGCTAACAACCTTGAGATATGAAAATACCTTGGGATTGTCTTAATACAGCAGCTAAGGAATTACCCATTTCTTGCTGCCAATTTTAATCTGAGCAATAGTATATGGAAACTATATTAGTGATAGATTATTATTGTGACTGGTTATATGTTCATCTTTACAGGCTTTTATAAAGAAGGCTCAAGGAGCATTCAGATAGGCAAGACCATATTAATCATTTTGTTCTTATTCAATCAAAGCCGCACTCGTTTGCTTTCTTCTGTGCAAGTCTTTAACTTAAATAGGTAGAGCACTTGGGGATTCCTTAAGAGATGGTGGTTCAAATCCACCAAGACTCATTGAATCTTCTTATGTTCAATTTTTTTTTTATTCATTCGTATTGGGTTATGTCTAAATTTGTATTCCATTTGGGTCGGGCATTTGGATCGTTCCCCTGGTGGACACGTCAATGAATGTGACAAGTGGGAAAATAAATAAAAAGGGGCATTGAATATTTTGGAATTTGATCTTTGTTTGATTAAACAATTTCAGCTACTTTTGTTGTAATGTTAACAATTTTGATCAAGGGATCTTCCCGTATGTTGGCCAGTGGACCTTACAATTGATCTTTTGTTTTTCTGCTGGCCAGATGCTGTTAAATTTGTTTTAAATCATGCAGTTATACATGCCATTTTTTTCCATCCCATAGGAAATGAACATTGTGAGTTCTGAACTTGGGTCTTTCAACCTGACAGTTAATACTCTTGAATTCTAGTTCTTAACTCTTATAGGCAATACCCTATTTTAGAGCTACTTTCTCCATTCTAGTTCATATAATAACTCTCTCAAATCTCTAATTGATCTGAAATTTCGTGGATTAACTTCTGTTATAACATTCTCTTAATTTCTATTCTAACCTCTTTGCCCTGCTTTCTTAGTAGAAGCAAGTCTGTACCATTGCCTCCTAATTTCAACTTCGAAATTCTGTGAGATTTTTCCAGTTGATAACCTAGAGTGATATGGTCATTCGACCTGAATATGAGGACCATCAGAACATTACTCTTTTAATTATTGATCCATGGATCCATTCTGAATTTTTCTTATTGTTCTCTGATTTTATTCTGCAAGTTTCTATTTTCTCTATTATTCTCATCCATTTTGCTGCTCCAATCCTTTGGGCCTTTTGTTTAAGAAGTGGGACTTGAGAGACCAGATTTACATTAGTGGGACAAGTCGACCAGATGACAACTGATCTCCCTTCACCAATGCACTTGAGCAAATGATATTTCTATTATGAATAAGGATGATTTGATCAAATTTATAATATTTGGTGATCTTGGTCAAACCTGTGTTTTCTTTTTGTCAACCTTGGGATGTGTTGTCAACTTTGGCCAAATTGAAGAAAATTAGGCATATTCAGACAAAATTTTGACATCTTGGTCAAAATTGTGTAAATTAGGTCAACTAGTAAAGATTTTGATGACATTAAGAGAATTTTGTCAGATTTGTCAAAGCCCTACACTTTAATCAAATGAGCCCATTACATGGTTTTAGGTATTGGCCTCGGATCAGCTGCATCTGGCGATTTGTATTAGTATCGGCCAAAATCGATACCGATAACTAGCTAATACCAAATTAGTGCATGGTAAACGAGGAATAATGGTCAAAATACCCTATGGTATCGATATCTTTGAGGGTAAAATGGTTTGATATGTTCAATATTGATCGATACTATATCCATATCCAATTCATGTCGATCCACCAATATCTGATGTCTAAAACCATGGCCCATTAGGATCGGAAGTTCGAATCAATAACCCCTAGTTGATATTTATAACCCCATTAAGCTCCAGTCATTGAATGTTTGGTTCATACTAGGGCTGCAACAGGATCAGGTTGGGCTGGGCCTTTTAAAACCCCACCCAACCCTGAGTCCCCTTAGTTGGGCCCAAGCCTGGCCTGGCCCTGACTCAAGGCCAGAAAAAACTAACCCGGACCTGCCCTTAGGATCAAGCTAGGTTGACCCTGATTGGCCCTAACCATGGGGGGGGGGGGGGGAACGGAGATGCATGGGTTGGCTAGGCTAGGAAGAAGAAGAAGAAGAAGATGGGGAAAAAAAAAAGAAGACAGGATTGGGTTGGGCTGGGTCGAGCTCTTCCCGAGGTCTCAATCCTGGCCTGACCTAGCCCTGACTCAGGGCCAAAAATTTCCAACCCTGGCCCACTCTCAGGGATAGAAATTTCCAACCTAACTCGCCCTCAGGGCCAGTATATATCAACCCAGGCCCTGTTCGAGTGCAGGGCGGGCTCGGGCCGCTAGGGCCAAACTTGCACCCCTAGTTCATACGGCCTCTCAATCGTGTTTATATAGCTTCTGAGAAGAGGATCTTAGGAACCAATTCTTCCCTGATTCCTGGGTTGGCCCACGTTAGAAGGGCCTTCATGTGGGCGTTCCTTGCCCTTGGTATCTGACTTTCTCCTTTTCGGATCTCCTTGCTTATGGGGACATTGATCCGAAGCTCGACTATAGTCCATTCACAATTTTTCTTCTACCATGATGAATCAATTGATTTAATGAAAACCTGTTTGGTAGCTCGACACCACCCGTAGACACAAAGAGAGGTGAAATGACTGCCCCACCCCTCGTGAATGTGAAAAATCCAGCCCATGATTAATGTTCCCACGTGTTGGCGCTGGGGTCACGCTGCGAGACAGAGAACTCTCTCCCTAAACAAGGCTGAAAGACAAAGAACCCTCTCTCTAAAAAATGGCTATATCTGTACTGCCTCTAAAATCCATGTGAAGGGGTGGTTTAATCATGGTTTTAGTGCACTAGTATCAGATCGGGTATCAATCACTTACAAAACCAATATGATACCAATACGGAATTGGCATGGATCGTCCGTATCGAACAACTTTGCCCCTGATTTCCCTTAAAAATAGGATTTTTGACTATTTTACCCATTGTCCGTATACAACACGTTATCGGTATCAACGACCAGCAAAACTTATTGGTATCATTTTCAATATTCCAATGCCCGCTTTTCTCCTTATTCATCCCGCCTTTACCCAATCTCTCCGTCCTCTTTCCTATACAGTATACACTATGAAACACCATCTCCCCGTCTCTCTCCTCTTTGGCTCTTAAGATCGGGTGGTACTGAGCTGTACTTAGTTGGAAATCTTTGGGTGTCCTTAAAGTGTTAGGGTTTTGTTGTGGCGTTCTTGCTGCAAGTCTAAGTTAACACAATAAGTTCTGAAAAATTCTTCTTTCTTGTATTCGAACAGAGAAAAAATCTTTGCAAATATTATAACTTTGAGACACAATTTGTAGATAAAATCTTTTGTTCATTTTATCAGTTTTGGCAAGGTAGACAATCTTGAAATCATGGCGGAAGGGAATTTTATGGGCAGAGTTATTTCTTATGTCGCTAATGAATTGCTTGCCAATACTCTTGCTAACAGGTACAACACTGGGTTTTCTTTGTTCGTTGTTTCCCTCGCTTTTATGCAATGCTTCGATCATACATTTTTTATTATTTTTTCTTAGTTTGTGGTTTTTAAAGCTTCAAAATTTGATCGATGGGATCTATTTAATTCATCGATCGATACGTTCCCCTTGAAGCGATATGGTCTCAACATTTCTATCTCTATTAGCTTTTCCTACTGTGACACATTTGTCTCTTGTAGGCCAGAAGGTTGAGAAGACTAAGGTTGTGTTTGGTATGCATTCTTACCAAACATAGCATAAATATCTGATAAATGGTTTAGACCTTATATTTTTCTACCTTGTATGTTTGATGTTTTTTCAAGCTGTTAAATCTTGAATTGCATGTGTTATTCGTGCTCATTACCTTCGACTTATTGGAATGTTCAAGTTGAAAATGTTACTGCAGCTAAGAAATCTTCACAGATGTTAAGATCTTCAGATAATTCAAAGAAATTATGCTTGAGAATGCATTCCAATCTACCTGTGGTGATGCTGTGGATTCTGATAAGGGGGAGAAAGGGGAAGACAAGACCGCTCCAACCATTCCTGTAGTATCCCTGATTGCAGAAGGTAAAATTTTGTCCCCCCTGCTTGGAATACTCTTTGCATGCTCTGAATATTAAATCCCGATGTGTTTTTTTGAGCACCTTTTGGTCTTGTTATTTGTGGTGCTCAAAAGCAAGAAAAATATCACCTTAATTTGCCTACCCATCAATTTCCTCAATTCCCTCTAATAGAGTGAGGTGGACCCCACTCCAGGCAGTGTGTTCGGGCATGGGGTAGGATGGTCATTTCTGCCCTCCTACTAGATGGAATTGAGGAAATTGAGGGGCAGGCAAATTGAGGGGATAAAGATTCTCATAAGCATAGGGAGCAAGAGGTCTGTCCAAATAATTGGGAAGGTTATCAAAGATAGCTTGTAATTTAGTTAGTAGAAGTTTTTGCGTTGCTATGCTTTAATTGATGATTCTTGGGAAGTATCCACTGCCACATATTTGAGCATGTGACTTTTGATAAGACTAGATTTTTAAATAAGTTTATGCATCATTTTTCTTTTGCTGAAGATCAATAATAAGGTCTCTGATCTTGATCAAGCTATTTATTGTTTTTTTTTTAATTATCTTTTCTTTGTCGTCAAATACAACTATGTTTCATTTGTAACAAAGATTTTGGATAGTTGTGTAGGTATTCGAAGGAGATTCCAGATGTATATGAAATATTTTTGTTTGATGCTATTGAAGGAGAGAGGAGGCTATTCATCCAGAGTGATGAGTTGGATGCAGTGTCACACCCCCATCCCAATAAAGGATAAAATACTATAAAAGGGGTATGATAGGATGCTTACCAACATCCTAACCACTACCAGGATCTCGATGCAGTGGCCAACGAACAGCCTTACACTAATATTAATTTACAATAATATCAGAACACGAAAAGTAGAAGAATATTTCATTCCAAAAGATCAGAAATGAGCGAAAGCGTTACAAATACAAAGGATTCAATTCTACGTGATAAATAATTTAATGTTTTACATTTTGACCCAAGAGATTTACTAGAAACTGAAACAGTAGAAATACTACCAAATATATACAATACTCATGATGAACAAAATAAAAGATATAAATTGTGCCCCAATGGCATAGTCCATGAGTACACGCCATGATCAAGGTCCAAAATCACGACTCCGATCAGTCCACATCAAAAGGATCACCATCATAGATCACCTGCATACAGCTAAAAAGGGTTGCGCAACGGGGGTAAGCTCCACTGAGCCCAGTGAGGGGATGGGGAATGCACAAACATACAATTCACACATAGTCCACGATGCATGTAAATGTTAATAGATTTTTCACCTAACAAACAATCTAAGTCATGGTATATGCTACTGTGATGACTCAGGAGACACTGAGGGTCACTTATCCTATCGCCCTGATGAAACCTCCATTATCACGAGGGAGCCTACGTCGGTAGAAGCCATCAGACCACCCAGTGCCAGACCCCGATAGTCATCACTACCCCTGACCTGGCCTCTCCCGCCTCCACAGACATCAGGTGCTCAGACTATCCAACACATAAACCCCTGTTGGCAAGGGTCGTAGCATAAGGGAGTATAAATCCTAGCCACAGATATACTACATGTAATTCTTATCGTCCCGAGAGGTATTCCAAGTGCATCAACGTCCCATTCCATCTAGTACCTGGGTACCAGCACGGCATGAAGCATACAGACCAGGATGACAAACAATGATTTTAATAATAATAATTTTAGGATTCTGGAACCAACATATCCTGCACCATAACCCAATATAATAAAGTAAAGCAACATATCCACAATTCATCAGTTCATATCCAACATAATTTATATGCAAGAATGCAACATGTTAATAATGAATTCAAGCATACACAATTGATATATATATATAAAACAGCCCAAACATCACCTAAAACCCACTCACAGTTTGCTCGCTTGTCGTTCGGTGTGTTTGGTAAGGTTTGATTTGATGCATACACTCCCGTACAGATTTTGAAGTCTAAAGACACGTGAGAACAATGTTAGAAGTGTATAGGTGGGCCCTATGAGGGGTCCCAATAATTTGTTTGAAGTTTAGTTCTAAACAGCAAGGGCAGTTACAGGAACGGAGGCAGCCAGGTGAGTCCGGTCGTGGATCCGTCTAGGCCAAACACTGAAAACATATAGAACGGACTCACGGGCAGATGTGGAATATGGATTCGCTCATGCATCCGTCCAAAACCTTAGACATTCCCGAGAGCGAACTGAGCTATGGGCGGATTTACCAAGTGGGTCCGCTCGTGGCTCCACCCCAGGCTAAACAGCCAGGTTATACCGGACGGACTGATGGGCGGTGGATACACGACAGTAGATCTGCTCGTGGATCCGTCGACATTCCTTTGAAATTCGAGAGAATTTCTACCTTCAGCCCTTCATCCCTAGAACCATAGAGGTCCTAGGGTTGGGGAGGTGAGTCCAATCCTTCGTTGGAGGTCCTAAATATCTAGCCCTTTATAGGACTTAGAGGATTCAAGGGATTGGACCCAACTCTAAGGTTTTCTCCAAGTGTTACTATTATTAAGTTTGACAAAATACAACGCAACTTCCTAAGTCAATCACCTTCAATCTTCATCCCTATAGGTGTTATGGCTTTTAAGACCCTAAAAGGATCACTTCGAGGTCCAACAAGACCACCAAGGCCTAGTCTAAGAATTAGTCTTGGGATTCACGGGTTTGGAATCACTCTAGGGTTTTCCATTTCTAGGATGAAGTCTCAAGTCCCTTAGGACAGCAAGGGTAGACCTTGGTACCCTGATAGGTAAATTAATTAATATATTTTGGGATAATTTAGGTGTTAATTAACCCCTAATAAGATTTATTAAGTCTTACACAAGCAGCCACAATATGGGCGAAGTCACCGAATTACAATCATGTTCCTAAGTTGCTGTCAAAACATATCAATTAGGTTTGAGCCCACTTTTGAGGGTCTTTTAATTGTATTGGATCTGTAGTTCTTTCATAGAAAATGTAGCCCTTTGAGTCTATTTTACAATGCAACTTGAATCACATAGATATGATATGTATAGACAAAGTTATGGCCAAATTACTGAACAGTAGTCATGCTGTAAACTGCGGGCGGATTCACACACGGATCCACTTGTGTGAGTCCGCCCGTGCATCCGTTCGAACCCTGAGACACACCCGAGATACACCCGAGAGAAGTGGATCCACGGGCAGATGCACGATTGTGAGTCCACCGCTGAGTCCGTTTGCAGTAGGAATGAGTTTTTCAACTTCGAACTTTATCCAAATTGGTTCCCAAGGCCCCCAATAGCTTCAAGGGATTGTAGGGATGACTTCCAAGGTTCATTAGGGTCCCAATAATCCTAATGGCACAATGAATTAAGGCATCTATGGTCTATATCAAATTCCTCAACCCAAACTTGGGTTTTTTGGTGAAATCCCTAGGTTTTCATGGCATAGGTTGTATAGCACACCATTGGGAGGATTAAGGGTGTGCAATGGCACCCAAAGGGACTAAGAATAAGTCCCACACAAGGGTTGAGTTCCAAGTGAAATCCAAGATCATCCCTAACCCCAAAATCCAAAATCCTAAGCTAATAAATAAGAAAATGAAGAGGGAGAATTGGAAGATTCACTCACCTCCAATGGAGAAACAAGATCCAAGGCTAGGTGAGCCCCCCATCTCCTTCTTTTTCTTCTTCCTTTCTTTTTTCCTCTCCTTCCCAAGTTTTTTCTCTTTTGAGAAATGAGGAAAAGCTTAAGAGCTTCCTCCTCTATTTACCTTCTTAAAGCTAAAATAAATCATAAAATGTAAACTCCCTAAACTACCCTTACCGTTATTCCCTTTTCCTTACAACAAGCCATGGTACAACTATTGGGCCAAGATTAAACCCATGGTCCTTGAACCAACCCAACTTCTCAAACCTAAAAAGAACCTATTGGCTATAAAACGAAATGGGCCTTAGGGCCAGTTTGGTTGGCAGCCCAAATCTTCAAAATCCATTTTAACTCAAGTTGGGCCTTAGGGCCAGTTTGGCTAAGGTTCTTAGGTCCAATTAGTTAGGGTATGTTTGGCTTAACTTAAGGCCCAAAAATATGTTTTCATCTAGGGCTTGTTTGGCTAGGGTCTCTTAGATATAACGTAAGGCCTGTTGGGTAGGGTAGCTTAAAAGTTCATTTAATAAAAAACACATCTAAAGCTAGTTTTAGAATAAAACATGGGCCTTAAGGTCCGTTTGGTTTCTCATTAAACCTCAAGTGCTAAGGTCTTAAGTCTTGTTTGGTTTAGGCCTTTAGCACTAAAACTCATTAAAATTATATTTGGGCCTTATGGGCCCACATACAAGATTCAAAAATGCAAAAGAAGGTAAGGGTGGGGGTCCATCTGGTCCAAGGGTCTGATTATAGTGTCTGGGACATGGGAATGTGGGTTCTACAGGAAAATAAACCAAAAGGGCAGGTAACAGCACGGGCGGATCCTCGAGTGGATTCAGTTCGAATGAGTCCGTTCGTGACTCTGGTGCTGCTGTCAGGGCCCAAACTTCAAGGAAAGTAGCAGGGGTTTGACCTGTACTTTCAGGACTTCATGGGGACACTTATAATAAAATATTAGGTTCAAGGTCATTAATATTGATCATTGCTACCATGGCATTACCCATTGGGTAAGGTCTAAATTGCCCCGAGATATTAGGGTATATTTCGAGTGCGGGTGTAACATCCCCCCAACCTTATTAAAAATTTCATCCTCGAAATTTGATGTGTCTGGGGTTCCGAATAGATGAGGATACTCCGACCACCTTTCGTCTTCTCATCACCCAAAAGCTCCTTAATCAGATGCTTACTCCATGGTATCTTCACAATGAGATAGTATGGTTGTGTAGACTGAGCTTGTTGCACCCCAGGTTCTCTTCATATCCTCACCATAGGTCAAGACGGCAACAAGTTCAGGTCATTCCCAAATCAAAACATTAGTTGAGTCTAGGATGTACCTCCTCAGTATCAATGTATGGAATACATCATGGACTCCTACCAATTAATGGTAGTGCCAACCTTTACGCCTTTGGCTAGTGGTCTTCTCAACTCCCATTCTTATTGAACCTCATCACCCATTTGGTTGCCGATACCTGAAGTAACACGTCGTCTCCTACGGCAACTCCAAGTCATCCCTTCCCATAGGGATATAACTCTTCATTGTCAAGTCCACAACAAGCTAATGCTGCTCGCGAGTCAAGACAAGCGTCAGGCTGGGAGTGTACTCTCTCGACATCAATACATGGAACACATTATAATTACCTATCAAGGATGGTGACAGTACCAATCCATACACTTTGGCTTTACTCCTACTATTTCTCTTCTCGAATACATCTATCGACTTTAGTAACGCTGCATCAGCAGGTCAGGCTTCTCTGATCTTCTCCATCAATGACGATTGCACCACTAAAGTTGTAAATGACCTAGCGATACCTTCTATCAACCGTCCAAAATCCTCTCTTTAATAATATCCATCCTTACACCTTTACACCAGTGGCCTAAAATTCTCCGAGTTCGATTGATTTATGTTCAACATATCCAAGGCTCCGGGAGGATCGACTTCGAATAATCCTTGAGAATCAACAAATCTAACTATCTCTATGTAACATACCCACTGTCTCTTTTCCTGAGGTTTTGGGTTGTAAGGTATAAGTCTACCCTTTTCTTATAAGGCTTTTGCTCTGAAGACTCTCACTTCTGATTCTCCAATACTTAACTCAACTGTAGAATGAATTGGAATATTGATGGAATATCCTATTTGTTCACTCCTAATACAGAGGGAACGCACTGGTGACCCACTACTCCACTCATACCTATTGTTGAGTAAAGTTTTGTCAAATCCTTCAGTTTCAGTTTTCAAAGCCATTCAACCACACAAGACTACAAGACCAACTCCCGACAGAACATTCTACACCAACTTTCATCCTAAGAGCTGTTACCGACTTCTTTACCTCTGGTCTAGACTACCTCTTCTAACCATCCTTCGATTGTGGGTGAACAACAGTACTAACTCTCCACTACATGCCTTGCAGTCTTTAACCGCCCCTCTGGAATTTAGACACACATCTAGGATCCTACAGGATAAGGTCCATGGACTAGGTCCATATACCAAGTCATTCCCAGCATTTTCGATAGGGTTACCAGTAAATCCTAGGAATGGCACTCCCAAGTGACACGGGTGCTATAGGCTCACTCTAGAGCACTCAGGACCACTCCTAGTACTTCCAGTACAGTCACTAATGAGTTCTAAGAATGGCACTCCCAAAGGGATGCATGGGGCCGATGCTCAAACTTGATTGACTCATCTAAGTGATGCTCAAGGTCAAGCAAGATTTAAGAATCAGCTCTCCTGAGGTACACTCAAGGCTAATACCGAAATCTCCATCTAACAATCTTAAGCAGTGCTTGGGGTCAGGCAAGATTTAAGAATTATCTCTCATAAGGATGCTCAGGGCCGATACCGATATCTCCATCTGATACTGCTGAGTGGTACTCAGGCTCAGGGAAGATCCAAGCCACTCTCCCAAGGATCGCTCAGGGTTGAGACCGAAATCTCCATCTTACACTCTTGAGTGGTACTCAGGCTCAGGCAAGATCCAAGCCGCTCTCCCAAGGATCGCTTAGGGCTGAGACCGAAATCTCCATTTGATACTCCTAAGTGGTACTCAGGGTCGAACAAGGCCAAGGATAGGCACACCCAAGGGTATTCAGGGCCAATCTCAGTACTCAGATATCTCCCAAGGAAGCCCAGCCAATCACTGAGGCCACGAGAAACAAAAGAAAAGAAAAGAACAACACCCCTTCTAATCATTATACTACGTAATAAGTCCTTTGGTGAGTCTCTCACCAACAGCGGGCTACGCACTAAGGGATTCCTACAACAATGATTGGCAACTAAAATTGAGTTTAAAGTTCTAAAAAAATAGAGCATAAGGATGTAATCGGTATAAACATATGGTACCTGACACAATGAACTTCATCTTAAAGTCATATTAGCAATGTGAAGAAAATAATGCATGTTAGGCATTAGGAATAAAATGTTTGTCACCGCTTGATGGTGACTCTGTCCACTCTAGAATCATGGTGAGACATTGCCTTGGGATCCACTGTCCCGTTGTGACTCCTTGGGATATAGGACATTCAGATACGACACGTACTCGGCCTTACGGTATGGGCAATTCCTAATCATATGCCCTCGCGCGCTGCATCCGTAGCAAGTAATATTTGGATCACAAGCCTGAGGGGTATTGGTGGATCGTGACGATTGGTCATGTGGAATTGCATTCCGTCTCTCGAGCTGCACCGGAGTTGTACCAAGGTAGGCCCCTTTAAAGTTCTTATTGGGTACCATAGGTTCCTGTGGACTTGTAGGTCTCTTTATGGATCTTGGCTGAGTTACGTATTCCTCCTCTTGTCCGTCCTTCCCAAACGTATCAGGTACAGGGTGTGTATCGGGCACTGGAGGTGTCACACCCCCCATCCCAGACAAAGGATATAATATAATATAAGGGATGATTAGGATGACACGTGTCATCCCATTAAGCTACCAGGATCACTGACACAGTGTCCCAACGCACAATCATAACCAATATTAAAGTCATATAATATCAGAGTGCGGAAAGGGAATATTACATTCCAAAAGATCAATAGTTTTGCGAAAGCGTATAAAATCAAATAGTTACAAGATGTTCAAAGGCTAAATGATAAATATTGTAATTAATACATTTCCCAAGACCATCTAATAACTATCAACAAGGGTATAACAATTGTAGACACTGATTTTTGTCACCCCCTAATTGGCGATGATGACAACGGGACATGGACGATGGACGACGCACCCCCCCTCTTTTCAGACCCAAAGATACCTGGCCCATAGGACCAAGAATCATGCTGAGCACAAAATGACCCATTTTAGGCCCAAAAAAAAGGAAAAATGGCACTGCGCGCCCACGGCGCCGTGGACTATTCCCACGGCGCCGTGGACGCCTTCCCACGGCACCGTGGGTACCTTCCCACGGCACTGTGGGGAGGTGTACCGGATTTCCACGGTGCCATGAGGGGGTGTGACATCAGCCTGCTGACGTCACCCACGACGCCGTGGGGGGCTTTTCGGCTAGGAGAGAGAAAATGTCCCTCCCTATAAATAGGAGGGTCCCCTCCCACATTTTCCAAGGAATTTTGGGTAGAGAGACCCTCCCCAAGTGATTCCTTGCATCTTTTCCCCCTTTTCACCCTCATTTCTCCTCCTTCTCTCATGAGTGTGTGAGTATGTGAGGTTTCCCTGGGGTGGACAGATCCTTCGATTGTCCCTCTGAGTATAGAGCGCTTTGGCTCCTTAGCTTTGGTATCCCGTCTGTGCACGGATGACCATCAAAACTCCCTTGTTACAGACGTTATTCTGTCTGTTTACTCTTTTTCAAATCACTCGAAAGAGCCGTTACCCCGCCGAGAAAGAAGCAGCGTCAGTCCATTCGTCCATCTCCCCTGAGCCAGGGGCATACAACCATACAGGTATAATTATTGCATTTTATCGATCCAATGTAGTCCTTTCATGTTTTACCGCTTTAATCTGCACTTTTTACATATATAATGTAGTTTATTGTACTTTAGTTTAATTCATAGCACTTGAATGTAGTTCATAATATCCCCCATCCCCGTAATAAGAGAGAAACAACATTCGTCCTTACGTAGCATCTAACAGAGAGAGACCGGCTTCGGCCGGGCGAGGTGGGTGCCTAACACCTTCCCACACTCGTAACCTGACCCCTTACCCGAACCTTTGGTTGGACCATATGGAGTCACGTAGCCCGATTCCGCTCACCACGGGTAGGGCTACACTTAATGGGTCCTAGGCCCTAACCCTAGGTGGCGACTTCTCATTAGGTTAACATATTTTAATGCATGATCCCAATCCCCTATTTATCATATATTGACAATGTTATCCACATCCATACACACACACATGTATCTCCCAAAATCCTATGTCACCAAGACACCAGAAAGAAGGGCTGAGGAAACCTTCGTCCCGAAGGACCGCGGTACTTACAGTGGCGACTTCACTGGGGAATGGTGGGCAAATGTCCACCCGAGGTCAAACTCTCTAAATAGGTGCTATCAATAAATGACAGAATGTTCTCTCTAAACTTTTATAAAAAGAAAAAAAATATGATAAAAAAAAAATTAAAAAAAAAAAATGCAAAACAAAATACAAAAAAATAAATAAATACCATAATATATTTGTCTGGCTAACCTTTGTGTGTACTAACCGCATCATGCATAGTGCTTGAAGTGAAATCAAATGGCGAGGGTACTCCCTGTCGTGCCTTTACCCCCGGGGAGGTGAGGCACGTCATACTAAGTACTCTGAGATCGGATGATAGCCGCTTCCTGTACCACTCTCTTGCTCACATACACTGCATGGGAACTCCTCTTACCCTCGTAGTTAGTCGTTGGACCCCATGAGTAGTCATGGGTAATTCGCGGCGAAGCTACAGCCCTTGATATTTACTGTACGAGTTTAGAATCACCAGCGAGGGTATTCACTAGTGTGCTGTGGAGTGCTCTGCCACTCAAAAAAGGCACTAGCTCGATTACTCTGAGTTTGTGTGACCTATTCTCCAGGTATATCAAAAGAACCACGTGCCTACAATTCGCGACCACGAGCGATAGGTATATCGGTTCTGTCAAGGGTGGCCTTGTTCTGTCCTATGAAAGCCTACCCATTACATGCATCATGTAGGAAAATAGACCACATATGATTAGGGTACGACACAAACTAACCTTTGTTAGCTGTAAGAAAGACCGAGTTTAGGGTCATTTGACGATTAACCTGGTTTTGATATGAGATACCGCCAAAGATAAGGAATTCCATAGTCCCACGATGGTCCCTCAAAGAAAAATGGAAATCCACTTCCATATAATGGAACCTTACATGTCCCTCGAGAAAAAAAAAAGAAGGCATCTCATCTTGACTCCAGACATAATCATCAATGACCCGGTAACTAGGATCTTTCTTTTGTTTGTTTTTTTTGTTGTGTTCGAAAATGCTTGGGCAATGACGGCATTCGAAGTCTGGTCTCAAAAGGAGTCTGCTGAAACTCTGATGACCACTCCGATTACTTGAGTCGAATAAAATAATAAAATGAAACAATTGTTATAAAATACAAAAAAAATCACAAACAAAAAAAAAAGATAAATAAAATAAAATTCTTCTTTAGCCTTCTTAGGGTCTAAACTAGGTATTCTTCTCTCTTTCGTAGAAGCACGATTCCGTCCTTATCCATCTGGGTCCGACGCAATGGAAGGTTGACTCGAGCCAACCCACCATTCTCCTCAAGATCCCTGATTCCTTCTCATTCTTCTAGTTCATCTTCTGAGATATCACTTGTGAGTAACATGAATCCTCCGGAGGATCATTTGTTTGAAAGTCACGTCGAAGATCGAGTGGATAGGTTGCAAGTAGACATGGCCGAAATGCGGCAACTCATGGCACGGCTAGTTCAGTCGGTCAATGAACTATCTAGGGGCAGATCCATAGCTGGACCTGCAGAGCAAGAAGTTCGGAAAACTAACCCCACAACCCTCAAGACTCCAATCATCATACCAATGGAAGAAGGTGAAGATAGCCACCCTATGGACCCTCCCGAGACTGAAAGGGAGAAGAAAATGAGAGAAAAAGTAGCTGAGTTGGAAGTGGTTGTCAAGGGCAAAGTCAAAGAAAAAGATGAAGAAGACCTGGTGTTCTTTCCCGAAGGGAAAATCCCCGAAGATTTCAAATGGAAATTGGATAAGTTCGACGGATCGGGAGATCCTAGGGCTCATCTCAAGATTTTTGCCACCATTGCCAGATCATGGGGACTTTCTGAAAACCAAATGGGACAGGCGTTCTTATATTCTTTGGCCGGATCTGCTTTGAGATGGTTATCCCCGCTTGATCACACCCAAACCCAGTCATGGGCCTCTGTGGTTAAAGCCTTCACTAAGCAATATTCATACAACACTGAGATGGACATTACTCGAAGAGAATTGGAAACCTTGAGGCAAGAACCAAGTGAAGAGTTCTCAAACTACATCATGCGGTTCAGGGAGAAGGCCGCGAAAATGTGGAACTGCCCTACTGAGGAGGAGCAGGTCGAGATATTGTTAGAAAATCTGTATGGGGAGTACCGTGAGAAGATATACTACCAGCACATCAAAACATTTGATGCTCTTATGACAATCGGGAAGAAGATTGAAGATAAGATCTTTAAAAGAAAGACAGAATCGGGTATGACCCGTGAAGCATCGAGAAGCTATTCGGCAAGGAAAAGCCCAAGAGCCAAAGGAGGAAATGTGTAGGGACAAGCGATCAAAGCGGCAGAAGTCCGTGGTAGCCATAGGATCCACCCTCTCGTGATCCAAACTGGATATGAAGCACCCAGGAGGAATTTCAACTTTGAAGGAATGATGCCCTTGTTGTTATTCACCAAGCTCAAGAAACAGGGAATGATCAATTCCGTCCCTCCTAAGCCTGTGGATTTGAACAATCCACCTACCTGGTATAAGCCCAATCTGTACTGTCATTACCACGACCAACAAGGCCATCATACGGATAGATGCCTAGCTCTTAAGCATGCGATCCAGGACTTGATTGACGAGGGTAAAATTGAACTTCAGAAGAAGCAGCCGCCAAATATCACCACAAATCCTCTACCTAACCATGGAGTAAATATGCTTCAAGAGGGTGCCGAGCAAGCAGATCCTACTACCTTGATTCATCCAGTCGGGAAGAGGAAGCTAATGAAAGCACACGTCTATATAGCAATGTTGACCAAGAAACTCAAGGAGGAAAAAGAACCACAGATTCGACAAGAGGTGTCTCAGGAAGTGGATCGGCCCGATTCCCCTTTCTATCATCCAAAGTCAGAAGGTGCCACATGGGTAGAATACCAGATACCTGCATGGAAAATGTCACAACCATTGGTGAAAGGGACCTATTCCCCAGAGTCGTCTACGGGATCAGTGAACATGCTGCAGGAAGAGACACCATTCCAAGATCCTACCCCATCAATCCAGCCCATCCCGTGGTATTCAGGAAGAGACAAGCGGTCACGGCAAGCACGAGCAGAAAGGATGCAGATTTGCGTTTATTGCGCCCGAACCAACTGTGACGGGAATATCCGAACAGGCGGGCAACCATGTGACCAAGGTAGAGGTATAGCATCCATCAACCGGCTTCGAAAGTTGGATTTCTTGGAGTATGGATTAGAGGGTCTCGAGATGATGACACCATTGTGCAAGTATGGTTTCTCCTCATCCGAAATATCTCACCTGGTTCCTGAAGAAGAAGAAGGGACTAAAATCACCAGAGTCACATCTCAGCTCCTTAAAGCAGTCTCAGCATTAGCTATTGGACAAGCTCTGACCAAAGAAGTCTCTCTTGCTCATATAAGGGGAGATATTGACAACAGCTCAGATGAGGAAGACGACCAAGATATCCACGAGGGATGGATAGAGTATGCCGAGCAAAGTCCGACGATGGAGGACGAAGGAGTAGAAGAGATGGATTGGGTAAATAACATCGAAAACGATGATAATAATGACCCTACCGGCCTTATTCAACCTGTATCATCAGATGAGTATGAAAGCAGAGATGATGAGGAGATATCATCTCCAGAGGTTCCCAGAGGCGATTGGACGGTGTCCAGAGAAGATTTCGAGCGTTGGAACATGAGCGCCTTCTATCAGGTCGCAGATATACTCGACGTTTCCACCCATACTCAAGAGATCCTGTATAAGGCTACTTCTCTATTTCCAGATCTGGTGTGTAGTAACTTCGCAGCACGTTGTGAGAGCTTGGTGATGCCAAATGAGAGCGATGAACTCGCTCGCACCCTCCATGAGCTGAAAAATATGACTTGGTTAGTCAATGCTTTGGCCTGTGATCTGTTCGGAACTCCTCCAGAAGACCTGGTCTTGTATTCAGATTCATTTTCCTATCCCGATCCACCCCGAAGAAGTGAAACCTGGGACGCATGGATCAATGATATCAGCCTCGGGGAATTTTAGAATGACCCCACCAGAGGTATCTTTCCTATGGACATCGATGATGAAGGGGAAGAACCGTTGGAAGAAGAACAATCATCTGAAGAAGATGAAAGTGAGCAAGAATCCGCATCAGAGGAATCCAATGATGAAGTGTCCGAAGGGGAAGAAGAAACGGAGGATGAGGAACCTTGGCAACCAAGGACACGTCTGGAGAAGTATGAGAACACTTGTGGACCCGCACCATGGGAATTATCATTCCGGGTGAACAAGATCCACCGGGATGTAGATAAAATCCAAGAAACACTCATGAGGATGGTGGTCTTGGATGATAAATACCAGGAGGAGCTTCAACAGCTGGAATCTGTTAGAGAACAGTGGGCGCTCCCTCAAGCAATTCGCCATTTGGAAAACTCTGTAAAGTTAACTTTGGCCTTGACACAAGACCTGTGTGGGACTCCTCCCTCGTCTCCGTATCAGGGTAACAGAGAATACCGCGCATGGGCAAGAGCACATGATGATTTCTATATGTGTCATATCAATGAGGGAGAAGCGGTAAATGACCCAACAGGGAATATCCACCCAGTTATTTCAACAAAGAGGTCCGAAATTTTAGTTTCTCAAGGAGAAAAGAAGGATCACAGCTTCTATAAGTCATTGGCAGAAGCAAGGAAGATGTACCAAGCGGCTTCGGAAGCCTTTCATGCCATTGGCCAATTGATACCAGAAGAACCCCATACAGTCCAGTAGGTTGCTGAAAAGCGAGAAACCCTGTCAGGAATCCTAAATCAAGCTTGGAAGTCTATTATGGCCTTGTCTGACGAAGGAGGTAAAACCCGAATTTGTCCCAAGGGTCCTCTTATCATCACTAATAGTGACGAAGAAGATGGGGACTTTTGCCCAGTCCGGTTGGTCACTAAAGAAAGAGAGTCAGAGGTGGCGAAAACCAAGAGTGGCCGAAACTTCAAGAATAAAGAGTTGACAGTGGAAAAATATTGGTCTAGCCAGTCCACGGCAGTTGTTGAGCCAGAAAACCGAGTACTAGACCAATTGAAGAAAGCCCAAGCTAACATCTCAATCTGGGGTTTATTAATGACGTCACCAACCCACCGAGAAGCTGTTCTGAAAGCTCTTACCAAGGTTCAAGTGCCCATAGAAATGGGGCCTGAAGAGTTATCTCACATAGTGGGAGCCACTTATGCCATTCAGTCACTCTTTTTCTCAGAAGAAGATTTACCCCCAGGAGGAAAGAATCACAACCGGGCACTTTACATTACGGTGGAATGTAACAAGAATCAGGTCCCCCCAGGTTCTGATAGACAATGGGTCCGCCCTCAATGTGATGCCCCTCAAAGCAGCCAGATGCATGGGTTTATCTCTAGACAAAATGAAGTCGTCCAGTCAAACCATCAGGGCATACGACAATTCCAGAAGGGAGGTGATTGGGATTCTTACCACCAGTGTCAAGATTGGACCAGCCTGCTTTACCATAGACTTCCAAGTCATCGACATTTAAGCATCCTTCAATATGTTGCTTGGAAGACCATGGTTACATTCAACTAGAGCCCTAGCATCAAGTCTTCATCAAAAGCTGAAGTTCATATATGATCAGAAAGTGATTACCATTTTTGGAGACCCAGAAATGGTACACACTTTGGCCAACATTGAAGTAGGTGGTTCATCCTAGCAAGAAGTGCAGCTGGGTGGGTTTGAAATCGGTCACATTTGTACTACCTCTGCAAGAGAAGAAGACCAGAGTCTAGGGAAAATCCTGACAATGTGGAGCGAGGCCTCTGTAAAGATTATGAGAAAGATGAAATATTTCCCTGGGTTGGGATTGGGTAAAAACCAACAAGGGGTACCAACGTTCTCGGAGATACCAGCCAATGCCAACCGTTGTGGATTAGGGTTTAACCCGAAGAACCCAAGGAAGAAAACCACAGGACAGAAGAATAGTACGGCAAATGGTGAGCCATATTTCAAGACTCTGAACGGGTACTTCGTGAAAGAGGGAGAAGACTTCCCTTACTGTGGAAATCCAGAACCATGGTTCAATCAAGAACAGGGCGAACGTCCACCAGGACTTGAAATATTCTTTAAGAACGAAGTAGACTGGATAGCCATGGAATTGGATCAAGCCAGCAAAAAGGAAGTCACAGGGGATTAAGGGATCGGCAAACTGTTCGAAGTAGCAGTGATCATTGAAGAAGAAGAAGAAGGACCGGTACCGCATCTTCTCATACAACCTCTCCAAGGATCCATAGCGAATTGGGCCAGAATGATGGAAGATTTCCATATTAATGAATCTGAAGTTGTAACCAGCTCTAGTATAGTCCTGTCTAAGTCAATATCTGAGTCTGTATCTGAGTCCGGTGGAAATGTCCAGTCCATTGGGCCTGTCTGTACTCTTCCCTTTATCATGAATGAAATTATTGATTCTGAGTATGTTTCTTCTTCTTCTTCCTATTCTTCTGATGATGATAATGTCTTAGAACATCGTAATCTGTTAGAACAATTGGAGCAAAGAAGAGCTCAACCCGTCCGAGAGGATACCCACCCCGTAAATATAGGGACCGATCAATGCCCTCGAATAATCAAAATTGGTGCTTCTCTCAACAATAACGAAACATCCCAAATGATCTCTCTCCTCAAGGAATTTGAGGAAGTCTTCGCCTGGTCCTACAAGGATATGCCTGGCATCGATCCAAAGATTGTGCAACACAAATTACCAACATATCCGGAGGCTCGCCCATCAGAAGTTAAGAAGGATGCGGCCGAATGGAGTGAGAAGATCAGGGAAGAAGTAATCAAACAATGGAATGCGGGATTTCTTCAAGTAACTCAAGACCCTCAATGGTTGTCCAATATTGTCCCAGTCCCTAAGAAAGATGGGAAGGTCGAATGTGTGTGGATTTTCGTGACCTAAACAGGGTCAGCCCGAAGGATGATTTTCCGTTACCCCACATTGACATTTTGGTAGACAACACTGCAGGCCATGCTCTACTGTCCTTCATGGATGGTTTCTCAGGATATAACCAAATTAGTATGTTCCCGGAGGACAGGGAGAAAACTGCCTTCACCACACCCTGGGGCACGTTTTGTTACAAAGTAATGCCTTTTGGGTTGAAAAATGCTGGGGCAACATATCAAAGAGCGGCCACGGCTATCCTACACGACATGATACACAAAGAAGTAGAGGTATATGTCGATGATATGATAGTCAAATCTATTGACCGACAAGGCCATGTTGTAGCTCTCAGAAAGTTCTTTGAAAGAATCAAAGAATACAAGCTGAGGCTGAACCCTTAGAAGTGTGTGTTTGGGGCCAAAGCAGGAAAATTACTGGGATTTCTTGTCCGCGAAAGAGGGATAGAAGTGGACCCTGACAAGATAAAAGCCATCACGAAAATGCCACCACCCCGGACGAGAAAAAGAGGTACGAGGGTTTTTGGGCCGCATCCAAGACATCAAGAGATTCATATCTCGGTTGACATCCACTTGTGAACCTATCTTCAAACTCCTAAGGAAGAAAGAGCCGAAAGAATGGAACGAGAATTGTCAAGATGCCTTTATGAAAATCAAAGAGTATCTACTTTCTCCTCCTATACTTGTCCCTCCAGTGTTCGGTGAACCTTTGCTCCTATATTTGTCAGTAGGAGAAACAGCGGTTGGATCAATGATGGCCCAAGTTGGCAAGGCGGATGGAGAAGAGCATGCAATCTACTATGTGAGCAGGAAATTCATCGAGTATGAAACTCGATATGCCCCAGTAGAAAAGACATGTACATCTCTGGTTTGGGTAACTAAGCGCCTGAGGCACTATATGGTGTCACATCCCGTCAGGTTGATCTCTCGTATGGATCCCATTAAGTACCTCTTCGAGAAACCAGCATTGACAGGAAGGATGGCTAGGTGGTTGTTGCTATTATCAGAATTCGACATAACCTATGTCAGTCAAAAGTCTGTGAAAGGGCGAGCAATCTCTGACCATCTAGCAGCATTTCCCTCAGAGCATGATTCCCGAGCAACAGAGGACCTCTTCCCAGATGAAGATTTGTACTCCGTGGAAGCCGAACCAACTAAGGGGTGGCAACTGTACTTTGATGGAGCCGCCAATCAAAAAGGATTTGGCGCAGGGGTGTTATTGATAACCCCAGAAGACTTTTACTTGCCGATGGCCTTCAGATTGGAATTTAGTTGTACCAATAACATAGCAGAGTATGAAGCTTGTGCTATTGGATTAGAAATGGCTCTGTCTGTAGGAGTTGACAAAATTAAAGTTTACGGGGATTCCTCTGTAGTGATCTGTCAAACACAAGGAAAGTGGAAGACTAAGGATGAGAAGTTGAAGCCCTACCAAGTCTATCTGGAACAACTGACGCAATGCTTCAAGGAAGTTTCTTTTGAGTATCTGCCCAGGGATAGCAATCGGTTCGCCGATGCTCTAGCCACTTTAGCATCTATGGTAGAATGTGATACTCAAGACAAGGTCCAGCCCTTCCTAATAGAAAGAAGGACTTGCCCAGCATATGGAGAACCAGTCAACACGCTCAACGAGGATGGAAGACCTTGGTATGCTCCAGTGGTCGACTACATCAAGGAAAGGAGATATCCTGAAGAGTTTTCAGAAAGAGAGAAGAGGCATTTACGAAAATATGCCACTCAGTTCATCCTCCAAGGAAACATGTTGTATAAAAGGTCTTATGATGGTATCCAACTATTATGTGTGGATGAGGATCAGGCTCAAATCATCATGGAAGAAATCCATCAAGGAATATGTGGACCACACATGAATGCAAGGATGCTGGCCAAGAAAATTCTCAGGATGGGATACTATTGGGCCACTATGGAAGCTGAATGTGCTACCTTCGTAAGGCGATGTCATAAATGCCAGATATTTGCCAACATCATTCATATTCCTCCGACAGAGTTGCACTCATTAAATGCCCCTTGGCCATTTTCTACTTGGGGAATTGATGTGGTTGGAAAAATAACTCCAAAGGCTTCAAATGGACATCAATTCGTGTTAGTCGCCATCGACTATTTCACAAAATGGGTAGAGGCTCAATCTTATGCAGTCCTAACTTCTGCCAAGGTGGCAAAGTTCATAAAAGAGAATCTCATCTGCAGATACGGGGTGCCGCAACAGTTGATTTCAGATCAAGGCCTGCATTTCAGGGGAAAAGTGGAAGAACTCTGCAACCAATTTGGCATTAAGAGGCATAAGTCTACTACTTACCGACCACAGACTAATGGAGCAATAGAAGCAGCCAACAAGAATATGAAGGTCATATTGCAAAAGATGGCAGATACACACAATGACTGGGCAGAGAAACTTCCACTAGCTTTATGGGCATATCGGACATCTATCCGAACCTCTACTGGAGCTACCCCGTATTCTCTGGTATATGGGATGGAAGCCGTATTACCGGTGGAAATTCAGGTCCCTTCTCTTCGAGTCTTACTCGATAGTCAATTGCTAGAAGGAGAATGGGTAAGGGCCAGGTACGAAGAGCTCAATCTCCTGGATGAGAAAAGGATGAAGGCCACGGATAATCTCAACAAATATCAGCAAAGAATGGCTAGGGCATTCAATAAAGGTGTCCGCACTCGGAGCATTGAGGAAGGAGATTTGGTCCTTAGAGAGCAGCAAGCTCCGATCCACGACCCAAGAGGAAAATTCCGACCCAATTGGAGTGGACCCTACAAAGTCAAGACCATATTGCCAGGACAGGCGGTTCAACTCTCTGATCTTGACGGAGAAGATCTTCGGGGTCTGGTCAATATGGATCAACTAAAGAAGTATTTTGTCTGAGATATGTGAAGCAATTTGAACTACGTTAGACCTGATTCCTCCGAAGGCATACGTAGGCAACTTGATGTATTCGGGTACGGTCTCAAAAAAAAAAAATAAAAAAAAATAAGAAGGCATTGTATCGGTTTCCTCCCATAAATTCCGCCAGCCGGCGTCCCTTGCACATATGGGTAAATCTTGCCATTTGGCCTTCCATTCCTTGACCTAGCTTAGAAGTAAAAGTCATCTAGAGCTGGTTATTAACAAAGAATTTATTCATTCTGTGTCACAAAATGCTAACCCAATCCTTGATACAGGTAGCATGAGAGGATCAAAGAAAGAAGGACTCGACGAACGGTTGCGTCAGTGGACTCTCCGGATGAATGTGGACGAGCCTACACTCCTAGAGGATCACCATCTGATAGTATTGGGAAGGATCGGTTGTTTCAAGCTCCATCATGATTTACTAAGGGAAGTGTCGAAGTGCTGGAACCCCCAATTGCACGCGTTTCACTTCGGAAAAGTCTGGCTGGCTCCGACCATTGAAGAATTTCGGGCTTGCATGATGCCACCCCCTCGAGAAAAGTCGTTCCTCCCAACTATGAAGAAAGAGCAGCTCTTCAAAAATTTGGGAGATTTCTTTGTCATGAATAAGAAGGAGTTAAAGCAAGTTCTCAATTATGACAAGGTGGATGCGTTGAAAGTTGTGAAGATCTTCAACAACAATGGGTTTGAAGAAGAAAGACAGATCCGACGCAGAAAGTGGGCATACTTATTCTGTATGATTGGGAGGTACTTGTTAGCATCTCCAGGAAAAGGCATGCCATCAATAATTGCAGAAGTGGTGAGGCAAATTGAAGAAGGATGCGACATCGCTCCTACCGTTTTAGCGAAAACATTCAAAGGGTTTGATACCATGAGTCGTCTCGAAATACGGTCAGATTTCCTTCATGGATCTCCGGTATTCCAAATGTGGTTGATGGAAAAACTAAAATTGGTCGCACCAATTCCGTGTCCTCATCTCCGGCCTATGCATTATCAAATATAAAGGGAAAAGTCAGAATTCCACAAGGTCCAAGACTAGAAGAAATATCTGGAGGAGAGAGATGTCCAAGAAATCCAGTGGAACTGCCCTTGGATGAAGGCCGAGAGAAAAATCAGAAACATCAGGGAACAATTATGTGAGATTCATGGGTTTAACTCACATCAGTTTTTATATCACTTCCTTAGTATCTCCAAGGCAGGAACAACCTAAGATGGAAAATTTCAGAACCTCAGAGATGTGACACAAGAAGTGGTGATGCTATTATCCGAAAAATGTTACAAATAAGTGATATCAATTGGATGTTCCTATCTTTACTTGTCTGTCTTTCTTTTCTCAATTTCTCTGTCCTTGCTCATGTAATGGAACCATTTACCAATGGAATTTGTGCTTCTAAGGAAAGGGATGGAGTCTCATGTGCATTTCAAAGAAAGAAATATCCAATGAATTCATAGACAATTCGTTTGTGTACAAAAAAAAAAAAAAAAAAAAAGTATACATAAAAATTACACTAGTATCCATACCAAAGTGTATAAACAAAAAAGAGAAGGGAAGGAAAATAAATGTACATAAGTGTAACAATATCTCCAAATAAAAAAAATATAAAAGAAAAAAAAAAAAAGAGAAGAGCAGTCATGACTCAGGGGAATAATCGTCAACGTCCAAGCCTCCCCCCTCTCCGCTTTGGGACGCTATCAAGGCATCCCTCTCGACCTCAGCCCGCGTAAGGTTGAACTGCAGCTGATCATTTGCAAGCCTGAGTCTCTCAATCTCTCTCCGACAATGGTCGAGCTCAACCCTCTAAAAAAGGAGAGAGAAAGAGAGAGAGAGGAAAATCAAAAGATAAGCAAGAAATAACAATAATAAAAATTAAAATAAAAAAAAAAAGAAAAGAAGAAAGGGGGGGGAGAGACAAAGTATTACCATACTATGGCCTGCGTCCACACGTGAGATGATTATCTCATCCATGCTCACCATCATGCGCCTCATATCGGCGTATCGACTCGCATCCACCTAAACATGATAACCACCCAAGATGTCAAGAGTTTGAAAAATAATGGATGAAGTTAGGAAAGTCGGATGTGCTTACCCCGTCATAAGGAAGAGGGAGGCCTAGGTCCGTATCCGTAGCCCGAGGGGGTGGTAAGATGACCTCAACCATCCCAGGCTCGTGGTGGCGAATGAACCATGAACGATACCCTGGAATGTGGTCGTCTGGACCAGCAATCCGCAGGGCTGGAACCTCTCCAGAAGGCCCAACACCTGACTCCACCTCCCCTACTTGGGAGGTGCGAGAAGAACTCCCACCACCATAGACCCTTGGAATCATGGGGCGACCTGGAAACTGTCAAGAGGAGAAAACACATCAGAATAAAAGATAGATTAACAATCTGAGAATAAGAGGGGAAAATGGAGAAGATCTTACCTGAGGACCCTCGCGGGTGAGGGGGACGCAGACTGTCTCTCGAAGAAGGAAGTCGGTGTAGTCCGTCTCGGCTAGCACCACCCAATCGCAGGCTCACCAACCCTCCAGTGCCTAATCTCATCTCGATCGATCAAGGCTGGCTGATGGACCCGAGCAGGAGGAGGGCAGGGCACCAAGCGAGCCTCAGACCACTGCAGGGACACTCGCTCTCCCAAGTAAAAAGCCAACCCCCATGGGCCCTCAAAAAGGACCCTGCTAGTGGAGAGAGCTGAGGCCCTGTCAAACATGTCCTGCTCTAAAATCACCTCCCCCCAATAAGGACGGAGAAAAGCCTGTCAAGAGAGACATCAAATCAATGCAAAAATAAAAAGGAAGAGGAGAAAAGAGAAAATAAGATAAACAATCACTTTAAATTTACCTCGGTCGGCTGCAGCTCGTTTAGGAGGCCGCGAATGGACCCAAGGTCCTTATGGCGACCGCTCCTGAGCAAGTGGGACTTACGCCATTGCGTAGTCCGAGGAAAGGTGGTTCCGGGGTCATCCCCAGGTCTGAAAGTAGGGACCCGAACCGAAGGATCTCATAGCTCCACGTCTGCAATAGGCAATCATAAATGAGCTCAAAAAAGTAAGAATAAAATGAAAACAAAAAAAAAAGAGAGGGAAAAGAGAAAAAGGCAAAGTTGAGAGAACTCACCCATAAGACATAGCAGCATCCGATCAGGTTCGGTGACCCCACAACCAGATAATCTAACATATCCAGGAAGTAGGCGTACGCCAAGCCCCCCTAATCGTAGCCCACGGCCACGTCAAAATGCTCAAAGAAGCGAACATATGCGGCGTCGGCTGTCACCGTACCCGTCATATCGCTGAAGACCACCTCCGCCAGCAAGAATAGGAGGAAGCATCGAGCCTGCTGATCCTGAAGGACGGACGACGACTGGTCTGTAACAACCCTCTCATCCCAGCTACCCCTCAGGACCGACGCGGGGATCTCTCTCCCTGTAACGGCAATCCCCAACTGCTACCTGTAGTACTCCAGACGCTCTGATGGCTCTGCCGAGGCTATAATCCTCTCCTCCGGAGTCAGTGTCACGGGTAATCCACCAAAGGGGAGTCCCGTGATCATGTAGAAATCTAAGGGGGTGACCGTCGCCTCACCAAAGGGAAGGTGAAATGTATGGGTGCTCGGCCGCCACCTCTCTATCGAGCTCTCACGATCGGATCGCCAACTCACGAGCCAGGGACGAGGCGATGTGCCCCAGCCCGGTCCGAACAACCCGCGATCGCATGCCCGGGGCAAAGTGTGCGGTACCACTCAAAAGCGACCTCCACCTGCAATATTTCTTGGGCGAAGGAAGGGAGCTGCCCTGCAAAGAAAAATAAGGCAAATGGTTAGCCGAGATAGTGAGGACAACAATTAAACAATTAAATAAAATAAAAAATAAAAAATAAAAAAAAAGAAAAAAGAGAGAAAGAGGGAGAGGCTGTAAAAGGGGGCGTCACCCAGATTTGCGTACCAAAGGACACTTAAGGTGGTGTCTGATGGCCTCGCTTTGATTTGCGTGCCACTAGGTGCCTAGGAGGATATCTAGAGGTGTTACCTTGATTTGCGTGCCAAAAGACACTTAAGGTAGTGTCTGATGACCTCACTTTGATTTGCGTGCCACTAGGTGCCTAGGAGGATATCTAGAGGCGTTACCTAGATTTGCGTGCCAAAAGATACTTAGAATATTTGTCTGATGGCCTCGCTTAAGTTTGTGTGCTGCTAGGTGCCTAAGATGATATCTGGGGGCATTACCTACATTCGCGTGCCATTAGGAGCATTGGGGCAGAATCTAGGGGCATTACCTCTAATCTATGCGATGAAGTATGAAGCTAATATAAATAAATGCATAAATTGAAAGGGAAAGAGTAAGAATACTGACCTGGCCCCATATGGAGCGACAACCATGGCAGGCCGTGTCGGCCAGGGTGACCCCTGAAAGATACCATGCAGCCCGTGCATCGCGATCAGTGGTACCGAGTAGTGGCTCCCGGTGAGACTGACATCCTCGTCGGCGGAAAGACATGGTATGAGTAAATAAACAGGGTTTGAAGTCGAAAATAAAAAACAGCAGGGCTTCGCAGCAGAAATGGGAGTGAAGGAATGAGGGAGGGAACCCTCTATTTATAAATTCGCTATCGCGCCCACGGCGTCGTGGAATTCTCCACGGTCCCGTGGAACAGCGGCCCACGGCGCCGTGGAGGATTGCCCACGGAGCCGTGAAGTCTGGCATGGTGCCGTGCACACGGGGCCGTGCAAGCACGGTGCAGCCCATACACGGGGCCGTACGGACCCCCACACGGCGCAGTGGACCCAAAAAAAAAAAAAAAAAAAACATGTAAAAAATAAAATAATAAAATAATAAAAAAATAAAAATAAAAATAAAAATATATATATATATATATATAAAATATCCCCAATGAAATCCCTCAATACTAACTTTCAGTCGAGTGGTGCCTTATCACCCTCCAGACTTGATGGTTTCGTTCGAGTGGAACCTTATAACCATCCAAGTTTGACTTTTGGTCGAGTGGTGCCTTATCACCCTCAAATTGGATCTTCGGGCCGAGTGGTGCCTTATCTAGATTTTCGGTCGAGTGGTGCCTTATCACCCTCCAGGACTTGATGGTTTCGGTCGAGTGGAACCTTATAACCATCCAAGTTTGACTTTTGGTCGAGTGGTGCCTTATCACCCTCAAATTGGATCTTCGGGCCGAGTGGTGCCTTATCTAGATTTTCGGTCGAGTGGTGCCTTATCACCCTCCAGACTTGATGGTTTCGGTCGAGTGGAACCTTATAACCATCCAAGTTTGACTTTTGGTCGAGTGGTGCCTTATCACCCTCAAATTGGATCTTCGGGCCGAGTGGTGCCTTATCTAGATTTTCGGTCGAGTGGTGCCTTATCACCCTCCAGACTTGATGGTTTCGGTCGAGTGGAACATTATAATCATCCAAGTTTGACTTTTGGTCGAGTGGTGCCTTATCACCCTCAAATTGGATCTTCGGGCCGAGTGGTGCCTTATCTAGATCTTCGGTCGAGTGGTGCCTTATCACCCTCAAATTGGATCTTCGGGCCGAGTGGTGCCTTATCTAGATTTTCGGTCGAGTGGTGCCTTATCACCCTCCAGACTTGATGGTTTCGGTCGAGTGGAACCTTATAACCATCCAAGTTTGACTTTTGGTCGAGTGGTGCCTTATCACCCTCAAATTGGATCTACGGGCCGAGTGGTGCCTTATCTAGATTTTCGATCGAGTGGTGCCTTATCACCCTCCAGACTTGATGGTTTCGGTCGAGTGGAACCTTATAACCATCCAAGTTTGACTTTTGGTCGAGTGGTGCCTTATCACCCTCAAATTGGGTCTTCGGGCCGAGTGGTGCCTTATCTAGATCTTCGGTCGAGTGGTGCCTTATCACCCTCAAATTGGATCTTCGGGTCGAGTGGTGCCTTATTTAGATCGCCAGTTGAGTGGTGCCTTATCACCCTCAAAATTCTATCCCAGTGGAGTCCCTCATATTCGATCCGGTAGGCCGAGTGGTGCCTTACCTAGGTCTTTGGTCGAGCGGTGCCTTATCACCCTCAAAAATTGTTTGAGCAATAAAGATTTGGTTCTTCCGAGTTTTTCTTTTGAGGATTATCGAAAGATTTCATCGCGATTAACCGCCTATTTTTAGCAACTCTGCCGCCTTTGAGCAAAGCGTCAGCAGTACATGCTCTTGGTGACAAAATTAGTTGGTCTTTTGTCTTTACCCTTCGGCTGTTGGCATAGGCCTCGGCCAAAGAGGGGCAAACTATAGACACTGATTTTTGTCACCCCCTAATTGGCGATGATGACAACGGGACATGGACGATGGATGACGCACCCCCCCTCTTTTCAGACCCAAAGATACCTGGCCCATAGGACCAAGAATCATGCTGAGCACAAAATGACCCATTTTAGGCCCAAAAAAAAGGAAAAATGGCACTGCGCGCCCACGGCGCCGTGGACTATTCCCACGGCACTGTGGGGAGGTGTACCGGATTTCCACGGCGCCATGAGGGGGTGTGACATCAGCCTGCTGACGTCACCCACGGCGCCGTGGAGGACTTTTTGGCCAGGAGAGAGAAAATGTCCCTCCCTATAAATAGGAGGGTCCCCTCCCACATTTCCCAAGGAATTTTGGGTAGAGAGACCCTCCCCAAGTGATTCCTTGCATCTTTTCCCCCTTTTCACCCTCATTTCTCCTCCTTCTCTCATGAGTGTGTGAGTATGTGAGGTTTCCCTGGGGTGGACAGATCCTTCGATTGTCCCTCTGAGTATAGAGCGCTTTGGCTCCTTAGCTTTGGTATCCCGTCTGTGCACGGATGACCATCAAAACTCCCTTGTTACAGACGTTATTCTGTCTGTTTACTCTTTTCCAAATCACTCGAAAGAGCCGTTACCCCGCCGAGAAAGAAGCAGCGTCAGTCCATTCGTCCATCTCCCCTGAGCCAGGGGCATACAACCATACAGGTATAATTATTGCATTTTGTCGATCCAATGTAGTCCTTTCATGTTTTACCGCTTTAATCTGCACTTTTTACATATATAATGTAGTTTATTGTACTTTAGTTTAATTCATAGCACCTGAATGTAGTTCATAATATCCCCCATCCCCGTAATAAGAGAGAAACAACATTCGTCCTTACGTAGCATCTAACACAGAGAGACCGGCTTCGGCCGGGCGAGGTGGGTGCCTAACACCTTCCCACACTCGTAACCTGACCCCTTACCCGAACCTTTGGTTGGACTATATGGAGTCACGTAGCCCGATTCCGCTCACCACGGGTAGGGCTACACTTAATGGGTCCTAGGCCCTAACCCTAGGTGGCGACTTCTCATTAGGTTAACATATTTTAATGCATGATCCCAATCCCCTATTTATCATATATTGACAATGTTATCCACATCCATACACACACACATGTATCTCCCAAAATCCTATGTCACCAAGACACCAGAAAGAAGTGCTGAGGAAACCTTCGTCCCGAAGGACCGCGGTACTTACACAATAAATGTTTATACATGGGTTTTAAGCCCTAAAATAACAAAAGAGGAACAAGTCCCAAGTATCCTCACGCCGTAGGCGCAATCGTCACAAGTACACCCATCGCCATGTTCCTCAAACACAGCTTCCGGCTCCTTCGTACCTGCACTATAATCTAAAAAGTGTGTACACGAGGGGGTCCACTGAGCCAGTGAGGGGATGGGGATGCACAAACACACAATTCACATAGTCCAATGATACATGCACACGTTAATTCTATTTTTCCACCTATTACACAACTAAGTCAGAGGTATATACTACTGTGACAATTCGGGAAGCACTGTGGGTCACTTTCATTCATCACCACAATGAATCCTCAATTTCCACCTAGGAGCCTACGCCGGACAATGCCACCAAAACATCCCAGTGGCAAGCCCCAATATAACCATCACTACCATAACTGGCTCTCTCTCACACCACAGAATCCGAGCTCTGATTATCCAACACCTAAACCCCTGTTGGCAAGGGTCGTAGTATAAGGGAACAAAAGTCCTAGTCGCAAGTATACTACATGCAAATCCTATCGTCCCGAGAGGTAATCTGGGCGCATCAACTTTTCATCTAGTTTAGTGCCCGGTTATCAGCACAGCACGGCGCATATAGTTCAATATGGCATTCAATCAAAATATTATATATAGTCTGGGGTTTCAACACCGGCATTCACTGACACCGTAACCCAATAAGAAAAAAGAAAGCAACCACAACATCAATATATCATCTCCATTAAAAGTAGGTAAAATGCATAGGCATGCCTAATAAGATATACTACCAGCATGATACATGTATATTTAAGGATAGCAAGCCTAAACAAACTAAACCCACTCACCCTTGGTGTTATATTCCGAGGTTATGAGATGTCGTCGCGGTTAAGTAGCACGTTGTAAAAAGGGAGATTAAACCTAGTGAAAGAGTGAGAATATGGTTAATTATGTCAAAGGGGAGGGTTTCCAAAAGGTCCTCCCACAAATTACCTAAGTTATAGATTTTAAAGGTAGGGTGGTTTTATGGATGGTTTCATGCCCAAACCTACAACCACATGTAAAATCAACCTTAACAGGGGCTTAGGAAGGGTTCTGCTAGGTGCGGGTTTTACGTGTGATTTTACCTCAGATATAAAATCACAGGTAAAACTGACTTTAACAGAGAGCTTCTTAAGAGGATGGTCTCAGGGTGGTTGCAGGGGCGGTTTCTCGTAGGTCTTGAAACCGCAGGTCTCCAAATCTCAAAATTAAAGGGTTATTCACCAAGGCTTCCATTTCTAAGTAGATTGGAGAAAAGGAAACACCAAGAGAGCTTCCTCCTTGGCACATTAGGGTCCTAGGACCTCATTAGGCTTATGCATCTCAATGATTCAACAAAGGGAAGCAATGAGAACTTCATTTAGAGCATAATAGGATAGAAACCCTAGGTCTTTCCATTGGGATGGAATTGAGAGCTTTGAGGTTAGCCAATGGAGTCAAATAGCTCCACAAAAATCAAGGCCATGAGTTCCCATCGATTTTTGGGTTCCAAAGTAAACCCTAGATCGATTCCCTCCCATCTCCCACCCCAAAACCCAAAATAAAATAAGGGAGAGGGCCATAATGGCTTACTTACCTCAAGGAAGTGATACTCCACGTTGAGGCTCCAAGAAGCAAGATCCTCAAGCCCCCTTTCAAGCTCCTCCACACATCTTCTCCTTACTCTCCTTTCTCTTTCTCTCCTCCACGTTTTAGGTTTGATGAGAATAGTAATGAGAAGTAAATGCCTTTAGTTCTAAATAGATAAAAGTGACCTTAGGGCCCGTTTGGTTGGATAATACTAGAATAGAAATCTATTTTTAGTTCATTAAGTCAAATGGGTTTAATGGGCTAAATGGGATAAATGGGCCGACCCACTGGTTTCAAATATGATAGAACCCACTTAGGGATGGGTCAATCCACCATAGGATTATAGGTCTATCACACGCTCCCTTAAATAAATGGGACCCACAAATAAAATATTTTCTACCCAACTAAAATAGCCTGGGCGATTTAAACCTTAACCCGCACTTTGAGGGCATTGAGGGAAAGGGTAAATAAATAAAATTAAAAGCTAGAACTTGCTTTTCTAATTGTCATGGTTTGTCCCCCATGACCCCGATAGTTTTCTCTACAGGCAAACCCATACTGTGGTCAATAATTTTATAGCTGGGTTTGACCACCAGTGAGAACAGCTCACCAGCATATATGGCAGCGGTAACCACATGTCACAGAAAGAAAATAATAATTAATTATACTCCCAGGGTGTGGGTATAACATCCTCCCCACCTTATAAGAAATTTCGTCCCTGGAATTTGAAGCAGCTAGGGTCTCAAGTGATAAGGGTTGTTGGATAACAACATCCCAAGTCACCCACATCTTGAACTAAGTCAAAGGTCGGGTTAAGATGAGACAGTGCCTACATGTCACAGCAAGTTAGGTTCCACAATTCTATTTTCGTTACAGGGTCACATTACCACAGAGGTGTGGTTCACAATAACCTTAGGAAAACAGGTTTTCAACTACTAAGTTAAGTCTCAAGGAACAGAGGTTGCCTAGATCTTCCAGATCAGGTGATACCTAGCCTTCACTACTCTAGTCATTCTTGGGTTATAGGATTTAACCTGTCCAGTTTCCAACATAGGGTTCACATGCTGAATGCTTTCACTTCAGGTTATCTCATTACCTAACCCAACTCTAGAATGATTTGGAATATTGATGGAATCTCCTATTGTTCACTCCCAATACGGAGGGAATGCATTTGGTGATCCATTATCCCATTCATATCTGTCATTGGAGAAGGTCTTGTTACATCCTTCAGTTTCAGCTTTCACAACCTTTAAACCTACTACATAGTTATCCCATAGGGAAGAATCCACATCAGTCCTCTTTCGAGAACCAATACCTTTTAATAGTTTTGGTCCAAGTCAACTCTTCACACAGGTCTCAATAATTTAACCTACTCGATCATTAAATTCATTATTCATTTCCCTAAGGTTTGGTCAACCAAGGTCAGGACTCCAACTAGTTATCGGCCTTTAGGGCAGCATCGGATGCAAGCACAGTTGTAGGCAGGCCCTTGCATCCACCCTTGCATTCGATCATGGCATGACACAAATTTTGAAAATGTTCTTTAACCCAATTTGTCTCACTTGGATCTTTAAGTCCCAAAGACAAGGGAAGGGTGTCCTAGGGTCCAATAGGGTCTGGTTATATCATTAAATTCATTAGGCTTAGAGAACTCAAGGGATTGAACTCTCAAAGGTCAGGTTCTAGGGTTTTGAGTAATGAAACCCAAACTCCTAGTCACACAAGTCCAAGGTTCTATGGGATATCTATATATATGTATATATTTTTATTTTCACACCAATACATCGGTATAAATTCAATAATTACATTCATATCCCTATGGACATATCTGTCATCTAGATCAATCCACAAGAATAAGAAGTTCTCAGGTACGGTTCGCTAAGTCCCCCCTTTTTTTTTTTTTTTGGAAAGTCAAATCACGGTGTATGACTTTCCCTATGAGTCTAAACAAGATTTGGATAAACCAAGTAAAGTTCAAATAGAATCGTCACTAGCTTGAGGTGTTATGAGTGACTTCCAAATACACGTGACCTTCATGGCTTACTCAAATAAACAGCCTAAACCAGCCAATTACTTTCCTTTCTTAGTATCTACCCACAGGCTTAGATTCTATGCACCCCATTAAGGGTCTCTACCCGTATAGGTTTAGGTTTCCCTATCCATAAGGTTCGGGTCTTTAAATTCACAGGATCTAAGGTCTTCAAAACAAGCTCAAAATCTTAAAAGAAATCGGGTGGACTCATGAGCGGTGTCAGTATTCTAGGTCCGTTCGTGGCTCCTCCATAAAAATAGGGAGAGCGGACTAACGTGCGGATGTGGAATGCAAATCCGTTCATTCGTCCGATCTCAAAAGTCTCAATGGTCGAGAGGGTTTAAGTCAAACGGATCTACGGACGGACGCATGAGTGTGGATCCGTTCATTGATCCGCACAGATTTAAAATGATAATTTCAAGTTTTGTGCGGAGTGGATTCACAACAAGTGGATCCGTTCGTTCGTCTGTTCGTAGAATTTTAATAAAACAGAGCCACGAGTTTTAAAATTCACTTTTGGCTCCAAAGAAAGGGACATAACCGCAGGGAGAAAAAACTCTACAGGGACTTCCTTTCAAGCTTCCCTTGGGTGGTTTTCTTGTAATCTTAAGCCTCAAGGTTCAACTCTCACTTGTTCAAGATATGGTTTTCTTTCCATTTCTACTTTCTCTTTTCTTAGATTTGGGATGAATCATCTCAAGTTGTGATCATGTCTTGATTTTGCTTGTAATCCCATAGCCATGTACACCAAGTCTATGCCAAAATCGATTGGCCGGAATTAGGAATTTTGGGTGTAAATCAAGCCCTAGTTGATCGATGGCCCTAAGTTGTTGGATCCTTATTTGATTATTGTATCTTTTACAAATTTTCAAGTCTTTGCAAACATTTTAGAGATTGTTGCTAGGTTTATCATGCCTAGTTGAATTTTACTTGGATTATTTCTAGGTTTTGATTGTGGTAAAATCATAACTTCATGATGTTTTGGGAAAACTCTTCAAGTTCAAAATAAATTCTTTTGCATGCCATATAATCTCATAGAAAATTATCACATTGTCTTATCTTCAAGCATATTCTCTTGTATACATGATTATTGATAAAATCCTTAGAATCTTTTCTCTTTTCCTCAAATAGATAATTCTTGTCTCTTGTTGGGGTATTTTTAGCCAATAACTTGCTCGTTTGATATTGGTTGGGATGTAAAGTAACCAAAAGTACATGTTGTTCACATTGATCTCATTATTCACGTCCATGCACTAGGGATCTCACATGGATTTTATATGTGCATTGATCTTATTCATTTATCTTCAGTCCAAACATCTTCCTATGGTTATCATGTCTCATTTTTTCTTATAAGTTTTTGTCGCAATACAGTTCCCATATCTTGTAGACATTTCACTTCTATATTTTTATTTTCCAAACATAAAGCTTAAATTACTAGGGTAACATAGGCCACAAGAGGGGCGAGGAAAACATTAAATGAAGGTAACAAACACCTAAAATAGGTTGGTTAAACCAAACAGGGCCAAAAATCCTTTCTGGCTTGGGCAGTTTTATGCTTGGTTTTACTCAAATATGAAATCGTAGGTAAATCCGCCTGAGACTGAAACCAGAATAAACAGCCTTGGCTAAGCGCGAATTTTCAGGTGGTTTTTACTTGGGCTAAAACCGTATGTAAAACCGTCGGGCTTTTTTCTTTAAATTTAAAGTCCGCGATTTAAAGGCTCATTTTCCTCCTTTCAAAACACAACTCTAAAACTCTGGAGAAATCCCAACTGCGACCATACTTGCTCCCTCCTCACTCCTTGGTGGATTTTAGTGCTCCAAATTACTCTTCAACAACATCCAATCGCATTCAGGTAAGATCTCTCTCTCTCCCATCGATTTCTTTCTCTTGGAGAAACCCCAAAACACGATTTAGGTTTTGAAAACTTGGGGTTTTTGCTTCCTTTTTTCCTAAGAGGTTGTTTGTAACCTAATCGTGATCATTTTCTCACCATAAGCAACCTATACAAGGGCTTGCACACAACTATGCCATCTAATCCAAGGATTTTGGTTGGATTTTGGAAAAACCAAAACCTAATCAAATTTTCCTCTTCTCTTTTGCCATATTTGATTCGGTCTTATTAGATAAGGCTTAGCTTACGTTCTTTGAGTTATCACAAGCCATATTTACTTGTTTCTCAAGATTCAAAATCCCAATTACAAAATCTGAAAATTCTTTTTGAAGTTTATAGCATGCTCCATGATCGATTAAACCCATTTCTTGCTTGAACTTAGTGTTTTGCATGAAACATTACTTTCTAGGCATAGGGTGGCCATGAATCTCTATCATGTATGATTGTGTTCGCATAGTGGTTATGCATTCCCTTTTTCCCCAACTTCTTAGATCACAATTTGATAAAAATCAAAATTTTCTAGCCTAAGAATCCTACTGTATTTTAATTTGCTTTGAAGGAAAAATCAAGGGCTAGGTTTTGAACTTCATAACCTTACATTGATCATCTACTTAGGCCTTAGCATTCAAGGTACTAATTTGTTATAAATCTTGGCTTTTTGGCTGTAGGTTAAGAGTATCTAATGGCTCCAAGAACACTACGTGCATGCGTTGAACAAGTTGCACCAACTGTCCTAGATCCACTATGGTTCCAAAAGATAGATGATCAAAAGCTTTACCGAGACTACTTCTGCTTAAAAAATATAGTGGAAGGGTGGGATGTAGTGTTGGATGATCTCAAAGCTTTCAAAGTGGAGCAGAGATTCGAGGCATTGGGGTGGACCAACATTCTCAACCTTCCTAAACCATACTATCCAAAACTCACCCTATATTTCTATGTAAATTTGGACACCGAGAACCCAAGCACACAGAATTATCGGGTTGCTTCATATGTCAAGGGGGTCCCTATAGCCTTCACAGCATCACTGTTAGCTGAGATTCTTAATGTGTCTATTGGGGAAGCAAAGACCTATTGCTCATCGAGAAAGAACCCCCATACCTTCATTAAGTGGGAGGTGTTGACATTCTGACGGCCATCAAGCGGTTGAACCTATTTGTGGTGGATGGCTTCGATGAGGTCACGAAGCAACTCTTCGACCAAACTCGGTGCCTAGAGGGTATCGAGAGAGGGGTAGCTGACATCAACATCTTGGTCGCGGTGGTGGCGGTGGTGCAAATGACTAGCCCAGCTTTCTCTCAACAAATTGAAGTTATCCCAGATCAGTTCTTCTAGTTCTTATCTTAGGATAGATATTTGTGGAGCTCTTTTACTTTTCCTTTAGTTTTTTTTTTCTCTTTTGAAAATGGTGGACTTGTATATTTAATTTGAGATCAACAGAATCAAATGTTTTGATTTGGAACAAATAGGATCTTGCATTCTGAGTTAGGAAAGGCACAGTTATGCCCAAACAGAGAATCTGGAACAATTATGGTGTTTAGATTGGTATCTTTTGATTGAGCAAGATGGAGTCATGTTTTTGTTGAAATGGATGAAACCATGAATGTTAAAATGAGAAGGATATGGTTACCTTCCAAGAATATTTGGAACAATTGGATATTTGTAATTAATCTTATATATATCTCTATGTATTTGTTTAATTCTCTCTTGTTTAAATCATTGTTGATAATTGTGCTTGGTTATAATTGATTCATTATTGTTTATGAATTATAACATACGTACAATCGTCCATCTATGACCTACTTAAGACTCAACCAAGTAATTACATAGTTGTAGCTTAACAGCCTACGGTTCAAGTCCTAAGTTCCATGTTGCTTATTATCTTCTAAGTTCTTGTTTCACCACAATCAGTCTTCTCCTATGTCTGCACACAATCATTTATATTCTTGAAGATTTTTTTTTCTTAGAACCTAATTATGGAGAGTAAATTAAGAGTTTGCGAGACTGTTGTTGGTGCAGAGCATCATTGCTCTGATACCACTCTGTCACACCCCCATCCCAGACAAGGGATATAATATAATATAAGGGGTGACTAGGACGACGCATGTCATCCCATTAAGCTACCAGGATCACTGACATAGTGTCCCAATGCACAGTCATAACAAATATTAAAGCCATATAATATCAGAGTGCGGAAAGAAAATATTACATTCCAAAAGATCAATAGTTTTGCAGAAGCGTATAAAATCAAATAGTTACAAGATGTTCAAAGGCTAAATGATAAATACTGTAATTAATACATTTCCTAAGACCATCTAATAACTATCAACAAGGGTATAACAATAAATGTTTATACATGAGCTTTAAGCCCTAAAATAACAAAAGGGGAACAAGTCCCAAGTATCCTCACGCCAAAGGCGTAATCGTCACAAGGACACCCATCGCCATGTTCCTCAAACACAGCTTCCGGCTCCTCCGTACCTGCACCATAATCTAAAAAATATGTACACGAGGGGGTTAGCTCCACTGAGCCAGTGAGAGGATGGGGATGCACAAACACACAATTCACATAGTCCAATGATGCATGCACATGTTAATTCCATTTTTTCACCTATTATACAACTAAGGCAGAGGTATATGTTATTGTGATAATTCGGGAAGCACTGTGGGTCACTTCCATTCATCACCACAATGAATCCTCAATTGCTCCTCAATTGCCACCTGGGAGCCTACGCTGGACAATGCCACCAAAACATCCCAGTGGCAAGCCCCAATATAACCATCACTACCATGACTAGCTCTCTCTCACACCACAGAATTTAGGCTCTGATTATCCAACACCTAAACCCTTGTTGGCAAGGGTCGTAGTATAAGGGTACAAAAGTCCTAGCCGCAAGTATACTACATGCAAATCCTATCGTCCCAAGAGATAACCCGGGCGCATCAACTTTTTATCTGGTTTAGTGCCCGATTATCAGTACGGCACGGCGCATATAGTTCAATATGGCATTCAATCAAAATATTATATATAGTCTGGGGTTTCAGCACCGACATTCACTGACACTGTAACCCAATAAGGAAAAAGAAAGCAACCACAACATCAATAAATCATCTCCATTAAAAGTATGCAAAATGCATAAGCATGTCTAATAAGATATACTACTAGCATGATACATGTATATTTAATGATAGCAAGCCCAAACAAACCAAACCCACTCACCCGTGGTGTTATATCCTGAAGTTATGAGATGTCATCGCGGTTAAGTAGCACGCTGCAAAAAGGGAGATTAAACCTAGTGAAAAAATGAGAATATGGTTAATTATGTCAAAGGGGAGGGTTCCCAAAAGGTCCTCCCACAAGTTACCTAGGTTGTAGATTTTAAAGGTAGGGTGATTTTATGGATGGTTTCATGCCCAAACCTAAAACCACATGTAAAATCAAGCTTAACAGGGGCTTAGGAAGGGTTCTGCTAGGTGCGGTTTTACATGTGATTTTACCTCATATATGAAACCGCAGGTAAAATTGACTTTAACAGAGAGCTTCTTAATAGGATGGTCTCAGGGTGGTTGCAGGGGCGGTTTCTTGTAGGTCTTGAAACCACAGGTAAAACCACAGGTCTCCAAATCTCAAAATTAAAGGGTTATTCACCAAGGCTTCCATTTTTAAGTAGATTGGAGGAAAGGAAACACCAAAAGAGCTTCATCCTTGGCATATTAGGGTCCTAGGACCTCATTAGGCTTATGCATCCCAATGATTCAACAAAGGAAAGCAAGGAGAACTTCATTTAGAACATAATAGGATAGAAACCCTAGGTCTTTCCATTAGGATGGGATTGGGAGCTTTGAGGTTAGCCAATGGAGTCAAATAGCTCCATAAAAATCAAGGCCATGAGTTTCCATTGATTTTTGGGTTTCAAAGTAAACCCTTGATCGATTCCTTCCCATCTCCCAACCTCAAAACCCAAAATAAAATAAGGGAGAGGGTCATAATGGCTTATCTACCTCAAGGAAGTGATACTCCACGTTGAGGCTCTAAGAAGCAAGATCCTCAAGCCCCCTTTCAAGCTCCTCCACACAACTTCTCCTTTCTCTCCTTCCTCTTTCTCTCCTCCATGTTTTAGGTTAGGTGAGAATAGTAATGAGAAGTAAATGCCTTTAGTTCTAAATAGACAAAAGTGACCTTAGGACCCATTTGATTGAGTAATACTAGAATAGAAACCCATTTTTAGTTCATTAAGTCAAATGGGCCTAATGGGCTAAATGGGATAAATGGGCCGACCCACTGATTTCAAATAGAAAAGAACCCACTTAGAGATGGGTCAATCCACCATGGGATTATAGGCCCATCACACGCTCCCTTAAATAAATGGGACCCACAAATAAAATATTTCCTACCCAACTAAAATAGCCCGGGCGATTTAAACCTTAGCCCGCACTTTGAGGGCATCGAGGGAAAGGGTAAATAAATAAAATTAAAAGCTAGAACTTGCTTCTCTAATTGTCATGGTTTGTCCCCCATGACCCCGATAGTTTCCTCTGCAGGCAAATCCGTACTGTGGTCAATAATTTTGTAGCTGGGTTTGACCACCAGTTAGAACAGCTCACCAGCATATATGGCAGCGGTAACCACACATCACGGGAAGAAAATAATAATTAATTATATTCCCGGGGTACGGGTATAACAGGAGGAGTCCCTGGTACAGCCTATTCCCGCTACGCAGTGTGAAACTGTGCATTCAGACTAGGCATGAACTGTTACTGTTGATGTTGCACTGCAGTAGTTGCCTCACTCATAAATAGTTCATGACATTGTTGAAGGTCTTTTAGCATTTCCAAGAACGTGTCTTTCAAAAATTCATCTTGGCGTCACATGAAACTTCTCATCATATCATTCACTATAGTGGTGACATCATGAGCAGTGAGGAAGGGTTGTGCAACAGGTGCAGGGGGTGAGTTACCCTGCGCACCAGTGGCAGCAGGTTCCGAGGGAGGTACAGGTGGTGGCACCTGTGATGGGGGCACTGGCTGCCCTTCCCCTACTATTGCTTGAAGCTAGGCATTCAGGGTTTGTATGAACAAGCGTTGTTCTTGTTGCATATTCCACTGATCCTGTAGCATAGCTTACAACATGTTTCTCAGCATTCCGATAACCTCAGCATCATTTTGAACTAGAGGAGTCTCTAACAAAACCGCACCTGAGGAGTCTCTGGTCTCATCATGGGGAGGGGAGTGATTCCCACTAGAACGGGTATAGACCATTTTGAGTACCTACTCATTTGTCTCCCACAACATAAATACGCCAAAACATCAAAGCACAAAATAAGAGTTTAAGTCATGAGTTCCCACACACATATGCATGCATGACAAATCGTAAGTGATGGGAAATACATAATATGAGTTAGAATGGGACTAGCCAAAGAAAGCTAGTCGAAAATCCCACAGTTGGCTTGGATGGTTGAAGTGCAAGTTGTAAATAGATCATACAATCGCCTGATCAACTACCCAAAAAATCTACATTCAAATTCAGAGAGTAGTAGTGACAGTGACATGGAATCCTAAGCTTAGGGTTTATAGTCCTTTTATGTTTTCTTATGTTTTATGCTCTTTACATTATTTTGGTTCAGTAGTAGTTTATTTTATTTTATTTTATTTTTTTCCATTTATGTAAGAGCTCAAGAAATTCAAATGAAATTACGACTAAATAGTTGTTTCTTCATTACTGTGCCTTGTTATTTTGTTTATTATCGATGTTATCGGCTTTCACTCCTAACTAGTCTTCTACCTAGGTTGTGTACTCATCAATTTATTGTCTTACAAGTTTTTAAGTTTTGAACCTAATTGTGTAGAGTAAATCAAGGGTCTCTGCTAGACTGTGATTGGTGCAGAGCATCACAGCTCTGATACCACTCTGTCACACCCCTATCCCAATAAAGGACAAAATACTATAAAAGAGGTATGATAGGATGCTTACCAACATTTTAACCACTACCAGGATCTCAATGCAGTGGCCAACACACAGTCTTACACTAATATTAATTTACAATAATATCAGAACGCAAAAAGTAGAAGAATATTTCTTTCAAATCTACGTGATAGATAGTTTAATGTTTTACATTTTGACCCAAGAGATTTACTAGAAACTGAAACAATAGAAACACTACCAAATATATACAATACTCATAATGAATAAAATAAAAGATATAAATTGTGCCCCAATGGCACAGTCCATGAGTACACGTCATGATCAAGGTCTAAAATCACGGCTCCGATCAGTCCACATCAAAAGGATCACCATCATAGATCACCTGCATACAGCTAAAAAGGGTTGCGCAACGGGGGTAAGCTCCACTGAGCACAGTGAGGGGATGGGGAATGCACAAACATACAATTCACACATAGTCCATGATGCATGTAAATGTTAATGGATTTTTCACCTAACAAATAATCTAAGTCATGGTATATGCTACTGTGATAACTCAAGAGACACTGAGGATCACTTATTCTATCGCCCCAATGAAACCTCAATTATCACGAGAGAGCCTATGCCGGTAGAAGCCATCAAACCACCCAGGGTCAGACCCCGATAGCCATCACTACCCTTGACCTGACCTCTCCCGCCTCCACAGACATTAGGTGCTCAGACTATCCAACACATAAACCCCTGTTGACAAGGGTCATAGCATAAGGGAGCATAAATCCTAGCCACAGATATACTACATGTAATTTCGATCATCCCGAGAGGTATTCTGGGTGCATCAACGTCCCATTCTATTTAGTACCTAGGTACCAACACGGCACGGCACATACAGACCAGGATGGCAAATAATGATTTTAATAATAATAATTTTGGGATTCTGGCACTGGCATACCTAGCATCGTAACCCAATATAATAAAGTAAAGCAACATATCCACAATTCATCAGTTCATATCCAACATAATTTATATGCAAGAATGCAACATGTTAAGAATGAATGCAAGCATACACAATTAAATGATCTATATAATTATATATATAAAACAAACCCAAACATCACCTAAAACCCACTCATAGTTTGCTTGCTTGTCGTTTGGTGTGTTTGGTAAGGTTTGATTTTATGCACACACTCCCATACAAATTTCGACGTCTGAGGATGCGTGAGAACAATGTTAGAAGTGTATAGGTGGGTCCCATGAGGGGTTCCAATAATTTATTTGAAGTTTAGGTCAAGACAGCAAGGGCGGATGCAGGAATGGAGGCAGCCAGGTGAGTCCGATCGTGGATCCCTCCAGGTCAAACTCTAAAAACATATGGAATGGACTCACATGCAGATGTGGAATATGGATCTGCTCGTGTATTCGTCCAAAACCTAAGACATTCCCGAGAGCGAACTGATCTACGGGAGGAGTTACCAAGGTGGGTCCGCTCGTGGCTCCGCCCTAAGCTAAATAGCTAGGTTATGCCAGACAGACTGACGGACGAATACATGATAGTGGATCCGCTCGTGGATCCGTCAACATTTCTTTGAAATCCGAGAGGATTTCCACCTTCAGCCCTTCATCCCTGGAACCATAGAGGTCCTAGGGTTGAGGAGGTGAGTCCAATCCTTCGTTGGAGTTCCTAAACATCTAGCCCTTTATAGGACCTAGAAGATTCAAGAGATTGGACCCAACTCAAAGGTTTTCTCCAAGTGTTACTATTGTTAAGTTTGACAAAATACAGCACAACTTCCTAAGTCAATCACTTTCAATCTTCACCCCTATAGGTGTTATGGCTTTTAGGACCCTAAAAGGATCAATTCGAGGTCCAACAAGACCACCAAGGCTTAATCTAAGAATTAATCTTGGGATTCACAGGTTTGGAATCACTCTAAGGTTTTCCATTTCTAGGATGAGGTCTCAAGTCCCTTAGGACAACAAGGGGGTTTTGAGGGCATCAAGGGTAGACCTTGGTACCCTGATAGGTCAATTAATTAATATATTTTGGTATAATTTAGGTGGTAACTAACCCCTAATAAGATTTATTAAGTCTTACACAAACAGCCACAATGTGGGCGAAGTCACCGGATTACAATCATGTTCCTAAGTTGCTATCAAAACATATCATCTAGGTTTGACCACACTTTTGAGGGTCTTTTATTTGGATTGGGTCTATGGTTCCTTCATATAAAATGTAGCCCTTTGAGTTTATTTTACAACGCAACTTGAATCGTGTCGATACGATATGTATAGACAAAGTTATGGCCAAAATATTGAATAGTGGTCATGCTATAAACTGCGGGCGGATTCACTAACAGATCCACTTGTGTGAGTCTGCCCGTGCATCCGTTCAAACCCTAATACACACCCGAGAGGGGTGGATCCACGGGCGGATGCACGATTGTGAGTTCGTCGCTGAGTTTGTTCACTGCAGGAATGAATTTTTCAACTTCGAACTTTATCCAAATTGATTCCCAATGCCCCCCAATGGCTTCAAGGGCTTGTAGGGATGACTTTCAAGGTTCATTAGGGTCACAATAATCCTAATGGCACAATGCATTAAGGCATCTATGGTCTATATCAAATTCCTGAACCCAAACTTGGGTTTTTGGGTGAAATCTTTATGTTTTCATGGCTTAGGTTCTATAGCACACCATTGGGAGGATTAAGGGTATGCAATGGCACCCAAAGGGACTAAGAACAAGTCCCACACAAGGGTTGAGTTCCAAGTGGAATCCAAGATCATCCCTAACCCCAAAATCTAAAACCCTAAGCTAATAAATAAGAAAATGAAGAGGGAGAATTGAAAGATTCACTCACTTCCAATGGAGAAACAAGATCCAAGGCTAGGTGAGCCCCCCCTTCTCCTTCTTCTTTTTCTTCCTTTCTTTTTTCCTCTCCTTCCCAAGTTTTTTCTCTTTTGAGAAATGAGGAAAAGCTTAAGAGCTTCCTCCTCTATTTACCCTCTTAAGGTTAAAATAAACCACAAAATATAAACTCCCTAAACTACCCTTACCTTTATTCCTTTTCCCTTACAACAAGCCATGGTCCAACTATTGGGCCAAGATTAAACCCATGGTCCTTGAACCAACCCAACTTCTCAAACCTAAAAAGAACCTATTGACTATAAAACGAAATGGGCCTTAGGGCCAATTTGGTTGGCAGCCCAAATCTCCAAAATCCATTTTAACTCAAGTTGGGCCTTAGGGCCAATTTGGCTAAGGTTCTTAGGTCTAATTAGTTAGGGTATGTTTGACTTAACTTATGGCCCAAAAATGTGTTTAGTCTAGGGCTTGATTGGCTAGGGGCTCTTAGATATAACTTAAGGCCTGTTTGGGTAGGGTAGCTTAAAAGTTCATTTAACAAGAAACATATGTAAAGCTAGTTTTAGAATAAAACATGGGCCTTAAGGTCCATTTGGTTTCTCATTAAACCTCAAGTGCTAAGGTCTTAAGTCTTGTTTGGTTTAGGCCTTTAGCACTAAAACTCATTAAAATTATATTTGGGCCTTGTAGGCCCACATACAAGATTCAAAAATGCAAAAGAAGGTAAGGGTGGGGGTCCATCTGGTCCAAGGGTCTGATTATAGTGTCCGAGACACGGGAATGTGGGTCCCATAGGAAAATAAACCAAAAGGTCAGATAACAGTACGGGCGGATCCTCGAGCGGATTCAGTTCGAGTGATTCCGTTCGTGACTTCGGTGTTGCTGTCAGGGCCCAAACTTCAAGGAAAGTTACGGGACTTTGACCCGTACTTCCAGGACTTCTAGGGGACACTTATAATAAAATATTAGGTTCAATGTCATTAATGTTGACCATTGCCACCATGGCATTACCCTTTGGGTAAAGTCTAAATTGCCCCGGGCTACTAGGGTATATTTTGGATGCAAGAGTTGGAGATAATCATAACTAAGGGAATCGGGGACTTGTTGGCAGGGTTTCAAGAATCAAGGAATTGGATTAGAAATCACCCGATCTTGATTTTTTACAAATCTATACGGTTAATTCCTGGATAAAAACACTAGAATTATTTGAGTATTCCTTGAATGTGCCATTTCTAAGGCTTTTTCAGAAAGATCCCAATCTGAATCGAGTTGGAATTGACAGTAACTGCTTCTGTCAGAGATTATAAATTTTAAAACCCTGGCTGTGGGTGTCCACTATCTTTTTTATTTTTGGTATCTTGAAGCAAGATACTATGTGTAGTTGGGTGGGAATGGGGAGGGGGAGGGGAAGTCTCACCAGCAGATACTTAATCGGTTTATGGCTCACAAGTCAATATGAGCTGGGCCGATTGGAAAATGAAATTTATTTTACAGGTTCATATATCTATCCTTGCCAAATCAAATGTTGTCAAACTTTAGAGTACCCAACTCTGCTTGCAAGGATCTTAATACAATCAACAGATGGGATCATGAAAAATAAGATACAAATTATAGATACCAAAAAGAGGCAAGTTCAAATCAAATCACTTCTTGTTGATGCACTAGGCAAAGACTGTAAGCTACTTGCCATGATTCGGAGGAACACTTATACACAGACCTACTACAATTGCATCATTGCATCATTTCAGGTACAAATACTTCATATCAATAATATACTTCCCAATGTCTTTCCCATTTTTACTTTTTCAGTGGATGCCTGTCCCAATTTTAATTACAAAAACAGTAACAAATGAGTACAATTTTTGACATCCTGATGTTTCACATCCAGAAGGTATAAATTTCAGAAGGAACTGGAAGAGGCCGAACAATTTTCGACACTGATATTTACAAATATCTCCATCCACAATACACAAGCAAGAATTTCAGAGCTGTTTTTCCATGTTCCACACCATAACATTCTCTTTCTACTGGTAAAAGTATTTTGAATAGTGGTGAGCTATTAGCTTCTGACTTGGTCATCTGGCCAACCAATCCAAACAAAGAATCTTGGAATGCAGTTATAATATTTTTTGTTCATCCTCTAAGAAAACCTCAACAGGTGGGTGCCTAAACCCATGACATAACTATCAGCTGGATATTGTACACTTGATGTCCAACCATGAGTCCCTTCTATAGTTATCAGTGACTATTTTCATCCGATTCTGGCCTTTGAAAGCAGTAACACAAAGAGTTTGTCAAGACCTGCATGTTCACCATTTGAAAAAAAAAAAAAAAAAAGGAAGATGTGAGAGACAAAAATTTCTAGGCTCAATTTGAGATGACACACAAGATGAGAAAACCAGTGTAACAAATGCTACAATGACAAGAAAATCAATGTGTCAACATGCCAATTTGACACATCTCAATCCCAAAAGCTGATCAAGGAAACATGATACTCCCTGTAAATGAACTTCCACAAATTCATCAATGCACAACCATGTATGTCTATAGAAGGAGTCTTCCACTCTTTCAAAATTTACAGCATCCTCAGGAATAGCTTAATGACAGTAGAGTATTAGTCATACTCATCAGGTACTAAGACTCAGCAATAAGGTTTCGATTACATTAATGATCATCTGTTGTTAAGAGTTAAAATATAGATGCTCTTGTCTATCAACCATCAGGTAACCCTCTCAGTATGCACTCCCTGAAATGCTCTACTCTATAGAGGTTATACCATAGAAGCAACAAATGCAATTCATTAATTAATCCAATGGTTTGCCTTACTCTTGTTGAACTGATCTGGTTCGATATCAGCTCATCGAAAATTTTGAAAACCCAGACGATAGATTTTTAAAGCTATAGCATTTTCCAAAAATGCCCTAATGATGTTTTTTCCAGTATAGATATTGGAGCAGTAGTAGATGATTCAGGTTCCTCTGTTACACTATTGAAGGAGAAAACATTTGTAACCAACAGATGTTCATGAGTAAGAAACTTGAGTATTTTACTTAAGTAACCTATCCAATAATACATCTACATATTGGTAAATATCAACTGATCCAGAAAGAAACATGAAAAAATTTCCATTACCTTATTTTCATTTAGAATGTCATCAGAAGAGACTATCTTCTCAATGTCTTTCCTTCTCTCCCTATGCAGACAATTCCATAGTCTCTACAGATGGTTCTGACCTGAAAAAACGAATCGAAATCTTAGTAGTTCATTTGGCATTGCAAAGCAAATGTTAGAAGACTAATATCCAAATGCTACAAAACTACTCATATCCAAATGCTTGAGTTCACTTGTTTTTGTGCTGAAGATAACCCTAGAGAATGCAAAGACTAATCAACTTGCTGATCTTTGCTCCAAAAGAAATATAGTCCAAATGCCCAAACTAATCATTCTTGCATACTACTTTTATATTGAGCATCACTATCTTTAGCCAACTTCTGACCTCCCAGACTCCCAGTAGTGTACTACTGACAAACATAAATTATGAATGGATCAATCACGCAAAACTAAAATAAGGAGATCTTTTACTGTATATAATATGGAGTATTTTGATGGTATGGTTTATATCTAAACAATGGGGGAGCGGTAACAGCGCTCGAGCACTGTCATTATAAACTAATGTTAGCAGTACTCCATCAATTTGAACCGTTGAACTACTATCAACTAATCTGGAACGTTCATTTTATTAAACCACATTACCTATTCTTTACCCACCTAGCTGGTGAACCTTTCATCTCTTTCAAACACGATTCCCAAAATCTGATCTATCTTACACGATCCCCCAAATCCCTTTCCCTTCCTCTGCTTCACCAAGCATTCATCTTCTTTTTCCCTTTCTCTGCTTCACCAATCTGAAAACCCTAATGGCATTGGATTTGCAGGAGATGTTGCCGTTGTGAGCGAGGATCTATAGTGTGGCGAGCCACTCCTCTATTGGAGTTCCCATCGGAGAGATCCTGCTGTGAACCTTTCTCGCCTTAGCGGTTTATTCTGCAGACCAGAACCATTTTCTGCGTACCTCTCTCGGTCTGCTGGTGAAACTCTGCTGCGAAATTTGGTTATTTTTGTGCGTATCTCTCTCTATTTTGGTCTCTTTTTTTTTGTTGGTGGAATCTCATTGATTGGGCTTATTGGAATTCGAAAGAACTTACATTGCAGGAACACCAACCCCCAATATAATCCTTTTCTCTTTTTCTCTAAACGTCTTTGAATTTGTCCCACGGCAGAAGTAGTTTCTGAATTTGGCTTTGCCGTCTTTTAATCAATGCGAAAGTATATTTTTTGAGTCCTTTGATATATGTTGTTTCTTTACCCATTTTGATTATTTTTCCTATTCATACCTTGCATTTCATTATCTCTTTTGACATTCTTGTTAGATATTGGCTGATACAATCAAAAGATCTCTAACAAGAATAAATCCTTTTTTTCACCATCTAAAGCGTGCCAGTGTAAATTTTTCATCCTCTTTATGCACCATTTGATATGTGCTTGTCTTAATCTTCCTAAATCCTTTGATAAAAACCAACTATGTTCTATGGGTGGTTGCACTGGGACAATCTTTGTTGGTTTATATGGACATTTTGGATGATGGTATTAGGTAAGTAGCTCATCTAAGACTGCAACTCTTGCTGCATCTAAGCAAACCTGACAAAAACCAACAGAAGGAAACAATAGAGAAACAGAAGCACTCGTTTCCATGATTTAAATTCTTATTTTTCATGTCAATGAGGCCATAGTTTTTTTTTTCTTTCTTTTTTCTATGATGAAATTCAGGTTAAAAATGTAGTTCGTTTCCTGATATTGTTTTATTTGAATATTTATAGCTTAGTTGTTGTAGTTTTTGATTTGTAGTTGACCTTACAGTTCTTATTCTGCTGTTAATTAGGATATATTAGTTTAAACTGTGTTGAAAAATAAGGAGTTTCTATTGTGAAACTTAGTAGTTCAACATTTTATTTTATTTTTTCTCAAAATATGTTATTCTCTTCATGTTTTTACAAATGGTAACATGCACATTGCAGGATAGGTACTTTATAGTGTTGAAATTGACACTGATCGGTTAGAAGGTTTATATAATGCATTTATTGAGGGTGAAAACAATATAATGGATCAAAATGAAATTGGTTCTAGTGATGTATTTAATGATGAGATGGATAGTGATAGCACCTCAAGTCAAGAAGAAAATGATAATCATAATGGTAATACTAGTATGGAAGAAGAAGAAAACAATTCTTTCCAAAGTGATGAGAGTAACTCTTACAACACATCTTCTGAGAATGATTTAGTTGATGAGTTTAATGAGGAAGAAGGCTTGGAGGATTTGGGTTTGGATGGAGATGAAAACAGTTCACAAGCGAGAAGTATCATTAATGATTTGGAGCCTTTTGTTGACATGCAATTGCAGGCTGATGATGAAGCATATACTCATTATAACAAATATGCAAAGGAGATGGGCTTTTCAGTTCGGAAATATGGGGCGTTGCACTCAAGAGTTGATAATCATGTCATAGTAAGATACTATGTATGTTCAAATTAAGGTGAAAAATCTTCAAATGACAAAAGGAGGCGAATGGATTACAAGCCTCATACAGTAAAGAAAACTAATTGTAAGGCTTTAATGAGGATCAAGTTCAATAATGGGGTGTGGGCTGTGGATATGTATGAAAAGGAGCACAACCACCCATTAGTGGATAAGAGTGAGTCATTTAAACTTAGATCACATAAGAAAAATGCTAGAGGTACAATTGAACTTATACAACGGCTCCGTAAGTGCAGGTTAAGACAATCCCAAATAGTGACAGTTCTAAAAGAATTTGCTGGTGGAGCGCAACATGCTGGTATAAGTGATGATATATGTAGGAACCTGTCGAGGTCCGAGAGAAGGAATTGTGTATGGGTTGATTGTCAACAAGCAATCAACTACTTGGACAACAAGAGGGCCTCAGATGCAGGATTCTTTTATGCAGTCCATGTTAACGAGGATCAACAGTTAACAAGGATTTTTTGGGTGGATAGTCGTGCTCGGGAACAGTATAAGAATTTTGGTGACGTAATTGTGTTTGACACAACTTACAAAAAAAATAAGTATAAGTTCCCATTTGCTCCTTTCACTGGTGTTAATCACCATATGCAGTCTACGTTGTTTGATTGTGGCTTAATAGCCGATGAGACAAAAGAATCTTTTATATGGTTATTTAAAACATGACTTCAAACTATGCATAATATCCACTCGAAGGCGATCTTGACAGATGAAGACCCGGGAATAATGAAAGAAATTAAGCAAGTCTTTCCATTGGCTGTCCATCAGCTTTGTGGATGGTATTTGGAGAAGCATAGGATCAATCACATGAGGCCACTGTACAAGAGATATTCGGACTTGAAGGCAGTATATAGAAGTTGTATTAATAATTCTAAGACACCCCTTGAGTTTGAGGAGATGTGGGATAATATGATATGAAGATATAATTTGGAGGATCATAAATGGCTTAAGAAGCAGTTTAGAATACGCCAACATTGGGTGCCTTGTTATTATATTGACATCTTTTTTGCTGGTATGAGTACGACACAAAGAGGAGAGTCAATCAATAACTACTTCAAGGGCTTCTTTACACCATCAACCCCCATCAATGAATTTGTAACACAATATGATTAGGCTATTAAAAAATGACGAGATAAAGAAGCCAAGGCAGATGTCACTTGCATCACCTCAACCCCATTTTGTTCGACAGGTTATAAAAACGAGCATCAAGCAAGTAGTGTTTATACGAAAAAGGTGTTCAAGGTTTTCTCAGTAGAGTGGTTTGCACGTTTTGGTCTTGAGGCAAGTCAATGCAATGATGAAATCACAGTTAAGAGGTACAAGGTTTGTTCAAGGGGTGAGGATTGAGAGTTACATGTGAACTATGTGTTGGACAACCAAGAGGATGAAATCACTATTTGTGACTATAAGATGTTTGAGCAAAAAGGGATACTTTGCAGGTATATCCTTAAGATTTATGTGATAACGGATAGATCCCAAATTCGTCATCGTTATATTATGCTTAGATGGATCAAATGTGCCCGTTATATTGAGTCTGGACTTGGCGAAGGCTCATCTAAACGACAACCCCAACAATCTGTGTGGATTCTTCATGACATTGCCCACCGGTTTGCAAGTGAAGGATCTCTATCTTAGGAGAGGTATAATATTGCTCATAGAGTGTTGAATGATGGTCCACAGGAGGTGTTGAGATTATAAGCAACCGTTAGCAATTTTACTAGCAATTTTGTTCCATAAGGGGGTCAATGTGTATCTGATCCATTACAACCTTCTATTAACCGAGGGAGACGGAGGTCATCTCGTTTTAGGTCAGAACTCAAAAGAAGGGTTTACCATTGCTCGTTTGCAATAGTACAAGGCACAACATCACGAGATGTCCTATGGTAATGGTGTGTTTTGAATGAAATTGATTTCATAATTGAATGTTGTTGTTTATTAAGTGTAAAGTGTATCTTATTTTTATAATATCTTTTATAGGTAAATGCGCTTACTGAAGATACCAATAGGCAACAATTGTGCCTGTCGATGCTATTAGATTTGAATGGTAATACATTTTTTTCAGATAACATGTGTTGCTTTTATATATATATATTAGTAAACATCCACGTGCATTTGCACATGTGGCCATATGTTGGGGGAGGGGGAGAGTTTTTGGAAGAGAGAAGTTATTTGGGAGGAGGAGAGAGAGAGAGAGCATGGAATTGATGCGGAAATCCCTTTTCAAGAAAACGATCCTTTTTCATACAAGAAGCCTTAGACCCAGAACTGCGACTGCATTTTCTTCCATCTCATGGCAACATCTTTCGGAAAGGCCTTCAGAGCATTAAGAAGAGCAATAACTTCACCAGAGCTCCAATTCAAACCACTTCTGTTTTCTTTCTTATTACGATCATGCACGTGTAGGCATTTGTTAAGCAGTGGAGAACAAATTATTTTGGTTTTATAAGGTAATGAGACTTTCTCGTTGGGCAAAATAGTATCATGTACTTGACTCTTTTCAATGGATATTGATGCATATCATTAAACGTACTATACTATAAAAAATGAGAGCTAGTAAAAAAAGGAAAATTGGATATGAAATAATGAGAAACAGAAAATAAAAAGATAGTCTGATGGCTTCGAATATATATTCCTAATTTTACTTGGATATCAAATACAGAGCCTAGAACTTGAAAATAGACAACATATAATAGCCTAAGGGGAAAAAGGAAAAGGAACTTGTACTAATTAACTCTATGGAATCTGACGAGGAAACCTTTTGTGGTTCAACCGGTGTCTTCAATCTCCAAACTTTTTTGGTCCATTTCCTATTGAACAGCAAATTAATTCTGTGGCTTACGAACTCACATTACCAGAGCATTCCAAAATACATCCAGTATTTCATGTTTCAGCTCTTAAACCTTTCAGAGGGGATCACACCGACCTCATTCAGCCCCTCCCTTTACTTGCTGCAAGTGTTGACAACTCTCCTCAGTTTGAACCCTTGACTGTGATAGCAGATAGAACGGTTCTCAGACAAGGAGTATGGGTCCCTCAGGTTTTGGTTCAGTGGGAAAATTTTCCCTTGGAAGAGGCTTCTTGGGAGGATGCACGGGAATTTCATAACCTCTACCCAACATTCCACTGTAAGTACCATGGTCCCTCGGGACGAGGGTTCCTCAGCCCTTTTGGTATATGGCGACATAGGGTTTTGGGAGATATATGTGTGTGTGTGTATATGGACATGGATAATATTGTCAATGTATAATATTGATAAATCGGGGCTTAGGATCATGCATTAAAATATGCTAATATAATGTGAAGTCGCCACCTAGGTTTGGGCCTAGGACCCATTAAGTGTAGCCCTACCCGTTGTGAGCGGGATCGGGCTACATCACTCCATATGCTCCGACCCAAGGTTCGGGTAAGGGTCAGGTTACGAGTGTGGGAAGGTGTTAGGCACCCACCTCGCCCAGCCGAAGCCGGTCTCTCTGTGTTAGATGCTACATAAGGACGAATGTTCTCTCTCTTTTATTACGGGGATGGGGGATATTATGAACTACATTCAGATGCTATGAATTGAACTAAAGCATAATAAACTACATTACATATATGCAAAATATGGACTAAAACGATGAAATATGAAAGGACTACATTGAATCAACAAAAATGCAGTAATTACACCTGTATGGTTGTATTCCCCTGGCTGAGGAGAGATAGACGAATGGACTGATGCCGATTCTTTCTCGGCAGAGTAACGGCTCTTTCAAGTGATTTGGAGAGGAGTAAACAGACAGAATAATGTTTGTAATAAATGAGTTTTGATGGTTATCCGTGCACAGACGGGATAACAATGCCAAGGAGCAAAAGCGCTCTATACTCAGAGGGAGAATCGAAGGATCTGTCTGCCACAAGAAAACTTCGAGCACTCACATTCTCATGAGAGAAGGAGGAGAAATGAGGGTGAAAAGGGAGGAAAAGAGGCTAGGAATCACTTGGGGAGGGTCTCTCCACCTAATCTTCCTTGGGAAATGTGGGAGGGGACCCTCCTATTTATAGGGAGGGACCCCTTCTCTCTCCTGGCCGGATAAGTCCTCCACGATGCCGTGGAGATGTCCACGGCGCTGTGGGGGACTTTTCCACGGCGTCGTGGGTGACGTCAGCAGGCTGATGTCACACCCCCTCATGGCGCCATGGAAATCCGATACACATTCCGACGGTGCCGTGGGAAGGCACCCGCGGTGCCATGGGAAAGCGTCCACGGCGACGTGGGAAGAGTCCACGGCGCCGTGGGAGCACAGTGCCATTTTTTCTTATTTTTTTTAGCTTAAAATGGGTCATTTTGTGTTCAGCATGATTCTTGGTCTTATGGGTCCGGTATCTTGGGTCTAAAAAGAGGGAGAGTGCGTCGTCTATCGTCCATGTCCCGTTGTCATCATTGCCAATTAGGGGGTGACAAAAAATCAGTGTCTACAGTTTGCCCCTCTTTGGCCGAGGCTTGTGCCAACAGTCAAAGGGTAAAGACAAAAGACCGACTAATTTTGTCACCAAGAGCATGTACTGCTGACGCTTTGATCAAAGGCGGTAGAGTTGCTAAAAATAGGCGGTTAATTGCGATGAAATCTTTCGATAATCCTCAAAAGAAAATCTCGAAAGAACCAAATCTTTATCTTGTGAGCATTGCTCAAACAATTTTTGAGGGTGATAAGGCACCGCTTGACCAAAGATCTAGATAAGGCACCACTCGGCCCACAAGATCGAATATGAGGGACTCCACTGGGATAGAATTTTGAGGGTGATAAGGCACCACTTAACCGAAGATCTAAATAAGGCACTACTCGGCCTGAAGATCAAATTTTAGGGTGATAAGGCACCACTCAACCGAAAGTCAAACTTGGATAGTTATAAGGTGCCACTCGACCGAAACCATCAAGTTTGGAGGGTGATAAGGCACCACTCGGCCCGAAGATCAAATTTGAGGGTGATAAGGCACCACTCGACCGAAAGTCAAACTTAGATGGTTATAAGGTGTCACTCGATCAAAACCATCAAGGTTGGAGGGTGATAAGGCACCACTCGATCGAAAGTCAAATTTTGATGGTTATAAGGTGCCACTCGACCGAAACCATCAAGTTTGGAGGGTGATAAGGCACCACTTGATCAAAAGTCAAACTTGGATGGTTATAAGGTGCCACTCAACCGAAACCATTAAGTTTGGAGGGTGATAAGGCACCACTCGACCAAAGCATTCAGTATTGAGGGATTTCACTGGGGATAGAGTTTTAAGGGTGATAAGGCACCACTCGATCGAAGATCTAGATAAGGCACCACGGCCCAAAGATCAAATTTGAGGGTGATAAGGCACCGCTCGACCTAAGATCTAGATAAGGCACCACTCGACCAGAGTTGCCAAACAGGCGGTTAACCGCGATGAAATCTTTTGATAAACTGATTGATCTTGATTGGGAGCAAGAGGACTCGACTGATCTTGATTGAGAGGACTTGATTGATCTTGATTGGGAGCAAGAGGACTCGATTGATCTTGGTTGGGAGCAAGAGGACTCGATTGATCTTGACTGGGAGCAAGAGGAGTCAATTGATCTTGGTTGAGAGCAAGAGGACTCGATTGATCTTGATTGGGAGCAAGAGGACTCGATTGATCTTGGCACTAACATCTTGAACAAGAGTTAGTATGATTCATGATAGATGATTGGAGTTTATGTATGAGGACTTTTCCTCAACATTTAGGGTTTTTCCCCTTTTAGGGCCTTTCTTGAAAATATTTTTCTTTTAGGTTTTTGTTTTTTCTTTGTTTTACAAGGTAAGACCCTCCTGATGCCGAAGAAGTATTGTGTCACAGAGAAGGTGCTCGCATGGTATAGACATCATTCTGTCGATGATGGCACGTGGAAAGCCACTCTTTAGTCAATCTGAGACAATGGTATGACGTACTTATAGTCAATCTGGCTGACCTGTGGAACGACACACTCTAGTCATTCCGAGGGAAAGATATGGTTTCAGTGAGGGACGGGTCTCATCTGAAATGCTTGCTGGGGAATGAGCCATTCACGAGTTTTGACAATGGTTGGATGAAAAAATTATGCGCAAGTGCAGAAGTGGTCAAGAGATCACGACGATCAGACCATACATGAGTCCGGTAGAGGCTAGATAAAATAATGATTTGGATGATAAATTGTCCATGGGTTTAGACTAAAAAGGATTGATTTGTACATGAGTACAATGGAGCCCGAAAGATTCATGGGATGATCGAACTACACTTGAGTATAGAGAGGATCAGAAAGTTCAATGATTAGTTTGCACACGAGTGCAAGGAGGATCAGATAATGGATCAATCTTATATACGAGTACAATGCGGATCAAATGATGGATCAATCTATACATGAGTACAATGGCGACTGAAGATTCACGGGATGATCGATCTACACATGAGTATAGTGAAGATAAAAAAATGTTAATGATTAACTTATACACGAATACAAGGAAAATCAGATAATGGATCAATCTTGTACACGAGTACAAAGAGGATCAGGATGATGGGTCAATCTGTACATGAGTACAATGGAGACCAAAGATTCACTGCATGATCGAATTACACACAGGTATAGTGAAGATAAAAAATGTTAATGATTAACTTGCACACGAGTACGAGGAAAATCAGATAATGGATCAATCTTGTACACGAGTACAAAGAGGATCAGATAATGGATCAATTTTGTATATGAGTATAATGAGGATCAAATGATGGGTCAATTTGTACACAAGTACAAGGAGGATCATATAAAGGATCAATCTTGTACACAAGTATAATGAGATCGAAGATTTATGGGATGATTGAACTATACATGAGTATAGCGAGGATTGAAAATGTCAAAGATTAACTTGCACACGAGTGCAAGGGGGATCAGATACTGGATCAATCTTGTGCACGAGTACAATGAGGATCGAATGACGGGTCAATTTGCACATGAGTACAATAGAGACTGAAGATTCATGGTATGATTGAACTATACATGCAAGTAGAGTGAAGGTCAGAAAGTTCAACAATTAACTTGTACGCGAGTACGAGAAGGATCAAATGATGGATCAATCCGTACACGAGTACAACAGAGATCGAAAGGTTAATGAGATGATCAAACTATACACGAATATAGCAAGGATCAGAAAGGTCACAGAGTAATCAAACTATACATGAGTATAGTGGGATCGAAAAAATCAATGAATGATCAAGCTATACACAAGCATAGCAGGATTCAATAGGGTCAAAGGTTCAATCAATTTGTACGTGAGTACAACTGAGACCAAAAGATTCAAATGGTAATCGAACTATACACGAGTATAGCAGGGATCAAAAGGATCAAATTGCACGAGAGTGCGGAACCACATGTGAATCTGGTATAACCGAAAGATCAAACTAACAGTGATCCAAAAAACCAAATGCACATGAGTGCAGAAGTGGTTAAGGACTTGGTCAAATTGTACATGGGGCCAAATCATTGGAGATCGAGTTGTACATGAATTCAACAGTGATCAGATAGTCCAACTGCACGTGAGTGTGAGAAGTACGAGGGTCCGATGGAACTAAATGATCAGAGCCCAGACTGTATATGAATTCTGCCATAATCGACTGAGTAGGTTGCACGCGAGTACAATGGCAACGAAAATTTAGATGGCATATGATCAAGACATTGTCAGGAAAATGCAATCCTATGCATGTGTAGCCTTGATGAAAATGGAAAAGCAATCCAAAATGTATACCATTAGATGCCAAGTAGTGCATGGGCATTATGATGATGAAAATAAGATAGCACATGAATGCTGTCATGATCGGATTACTGGAATGCTTAAAGAAAAATGCAATCTTATGCACACGGATCCATGATGACAATGGCAAAGAAGTCTATCATTAAAACTCAGGTAGTTTACATTATGATCCAAAATACAACAAAAAACAATCTTATGCAAGTAATCTTTTTTTTTTTTTTTTTTTTTTGCATGCAAAGGGAATCATAGTCCTAATGCAAATTATGTCATGCAAAAAGGAAAACACAACCCCATGCAAGTAATCAATACAAGAAAATGAAAAGTAATCACATACAAACATAGACACTTACCAGATATTCTCCATTTTTGTGTTGCACAACACTTGTCCTTCACAAAAGCTTAGTGCAGAATTATACATTACCAAAAATATACTTTGGCAGAAAAATCTGAGATTCACTCAAACCCCCCCTTTTTTTATATTTTTTATTTTTTAGAAACAATCTTATTTGTGAGAGAAATTTATTTTGAAAACTTATGGTTATTCACATTCTGACCTAGTAATGCATAATTCCACATAGACATATTATTCTCATCCCGTTACACACATAGGCTCGTCAAACATCGTTTGTCCAACATCGAACTGGTGTGGGGTGAATTTTTGACAAAGCGAGTCAAAGGGGTAAATTGAGAGAATATGTATGAACAAGATGGGTGGATAGGTCATTCTTCCCTTCCTTCATGGAGAGTCATGACAGTTTATCCTAGACAGTATCATCCTTCTCTGCTTGTACGGTCATTTTATCTTTTAGGCTGAGACTCTTCATGATTGGGAGTCGATCCTCATGGATAACATGCCCCTTTAATTTTACATGCTCTTGCCTGGTGGATTGCCCCAAAGAAACAAATCCTTTTTCCTTATGCTCCTTTGTCCTTCTTATCTTGGATAGAGGTTGACAAGTTAATTCTTCTGCTCGTCTTACTGGTTGAGAGGGTGAGTACAATGCTGCTAGCATTTAATTCCCTAATCATCTCTTCAGAAATCTTCATGATCTTGGTAGACGTGCTTCTTTTTCTTCACATCATCGGATCGCATCAAAGAGAGAGGGATACTAGTGGGAAAGGGGAAAAAGTATAAATATGATAGATATGATGCAAGTGAGCAAAAATAAAAAGTTGTACATGAACGAATGGAAAACCGTACATGTGGGAGGACCGAACTTGATTATTACTTCATCAAGTTGCCTACGTACCCCAAATAGGGATCAGGTCGAACGTAGTTCAGGACAAAGATGCCTTAATGTCAAAGCCTTAAGGATTAAGTTCCATCATAGCCGGATGAGCTCGAAGCTGTGGACGAGAGTCTCATCACCATTTGGCCCGGGAGGGCTTTACTAGGTTGTAATGGGGCTTAGGACTGGGTTCCAAAGGATGGTAAAGGCTCAAATGTGCCCCCAAAACTTTACCAAGATTCTGGTAACTAAACTTGTTGGGGAATGTAATCAAGAAGTTTGGCAATCCCTCTCGTGTCTCAATTGAAGACTTTGGTAATTTTAACCCTGATAATTTTGACAATATTGTCTCCGAAGGAAGAGTGGTTATTTTTGCCCCATGGTCTAAGTGCTCCCAATTATTTGCAATGCCTTGAGCCAATGCATTCTCTCTTCTCTTCTTTTTTTTTTTGCTCTCTCCTTTTTCTCTTTTTTTCTTTTTTTTTTTTTTTGTCGTTCATTTTTTTTTTTTTAACCTTTTTCTCTTTTTTTTTTTGAACTCTCTTCTTTTTTTTTTTTTTGTTCTTTTATTTTGAACTCTCATTTTTTTTTTTTTGAGATTGGCCCAATTTTGATTGTGGAGACGGAGCTACTCTCTTCTTTTCTTTTTTTTTTTTGCATCCTTCGGAAACGTATTGCCCTTGTGACATCTTACTTCACTGAGAGACCTCTTCCAGTCAGACCCTAGAAGCCAATGGGACATTTTGATGAGCAAGAGGACATAAGGATAATGAGGTGTGGGTGCGCCAAAGTGAGTTTTTTTTTTTGTTTTTTTTTTAAAGGAAATGGCTAAGGCACAATTGGGGGACTAGCGGATTTTATTGTCTCAGGGTTTATTTGAGATGACTAGCGACCAAAGGGGGCCTCCCTTAACAAGCTTTATGAGATGAAATCTTCATCCCGGCTTCCCGACTCATTGGAAGGGGATCAGATGTATGGAAAGCTCCAGATCTTTGACCATCAAGACTTTGATTTTGGAAAGAAGGGTAGTAATATTTTTTTTTTTTTTTTAACTAGCAGTCATGAGATCATCATAAACTATTATTTGGATGAAAGAGAAAAAAAAGAGAACGAGTAGATGGACGAGAGAACATATTCATTGACGGCTAATGGAAAATACACGGTGGATGAGTTTACAGAAGGAAATTTGACTTAATGAAAAGACCTAAAGAACTAAGGGATGCAGACCCGATGATGTCTTCAGTGCGATCCTGTCTACACAAGAGTGAAGTACTGTCACTGCTTCGTCACGGGACTGTGCAGTTTGTACAAAAAAAGTGCCCCTCTAACTAGAGCCGGGTGCTGGAACTATTTTCAGTCAGCAAGACTAATGCTCATCAAGTTAATGACCGTAGTTTAACGCCTTCGGGTGACAGTGATGTCCTCAATCAGTGTTTGCCCCTGTTCCATCGGAGGAATACGGAGAACTTTCTTCGGCGATTCTACCACTTTGCAGGCTGGCAATGTAAAAGAAGTATTCTCTTTTAAAATTGGTGGTAGCATCAAAAGGATTTTCCCAGAATCCTGGAGGAATCTGCTCCTTAGGGACTCCGTTAATCTCACACAAATGATTCCTTATCTTCTCCCAATCATCCTTTCTGTATCCTCTATTAAAGAAATCCACCAAATTGAATGCTGTACCAAAATGAAAGGTGCAGTGAGGTTGACGCATGATCAGATTCGCATTTGGTTCTTCTCGCGACTCCTATATCCAATAAGGGTTATGGAGGGTATAGAGGACATTCCATTTTGCACAACTGAATAATTGCTCGAACCATTCAGTCTGTGTCTGAAATCGAAGAAGAAATTTCATTGTGTTTGACCAAGGAGGGACAAATTCTAGATGCAATTCGTCCTAACTCATATAGGTCAACAATTCTGGAACACGAAAGCTGAATGCTACCACGTACCTTTCGCAAAGGTACAAAAGGAAACAAAGGGCTTCAGTAGACAACTGGTAGAGGTCTCTTATCCCAAAGATATTGAAGAAATGATAATCTAGATGGACAGGAAGTCCTCGGAGATCGTCATTCCCACAATTGAGGAGAGTAATTTCATGAAACAAATCCAGGCAATCTTCACTCCTTGATTGTAAGACCTGATGCATGATCTGTTCTTGGAGATGGAAAGGTAAAAGGTCAATCCGATATGGCAATCTTGCCAGAACCTCTTTTTCCTTGATTTCTTCATGGCCTTCAAACCCATTCAGCTTGGTCATATCAGTTGTTGAAGGAAGAGAGGATTCATGAACATCCTGGGCGAGCATCATTGATGGAGACTTTTGACCTGTCACTACCTCTTCTAAAGGAACCGGCAAAGCTTGGATCAAGGAGGTAGGGTCAAACCCTTCTAAATCTTCTTCGAGGGCATTGATTGTCGGATTAACAAACTATTGTTTTGCCTCTGGCTTGAATTTTCCTGCTTCCAGCAGGTCTTGGATAGCATGCCCGAGTGCAATGCATTCATTAGTGGGGTGCCCCTCTTGGGTGTGATGGTCACAGTATTGATTTAGGTCATACCAAAATGGTGGAGGATCCCTGACCTGTCGCGGAGGAACCGTGCCCAGAAGTCCCAGTTTCTTCAATTCGGCATATGCAAGAGACCTAGCCACACCCAAATCGGTGAACTTACGTTGTCTTGAATTTGCCATATTTGCCTCCGAATTTTGGCTCTGATATTGCATTGTGTGGCTATACTGGCCATATGCCTTTCTGAACAATTTGTCTTCAATACGCTTCCCTACGGCCATTAGCTCTTCAAAAGTCTTGAGGTGTTGGTAGTAAAGGCAATCGTGATATTCTCCGTACAGATTCTCCAGGATCATTTCCACCTGTTCTACTTCTGTCAAGCAATTCCACATCTTTACGGCCTTCTCTCTAAACCTCATAATGAAATTGTAGAACCCTTCAGTAGGGCCTTGCCTTAGTGTCTCCAACTCTCTCCATGTGACATCCACTTCAGTGTTGTATGAGTACTGCTTTGTAAAGGTTCTCACCACCGTTGACCAAGTCTGAGTCTGTGCCTGATCTAACTGTGTCAACCATCGCAAAGCAGTCCAAGAAGCGAGTACAAAAAAGTCTCGCCCCATTTGCTTTTCCGTGAGGCCCCAAGATTTAGCCACTGTAGCAAAGATTTTGAGGTGAGCTTTAGGATCACCTGAACCATCAAATTTATCCAATTTCCATTTGAAGTCTTCGGGTATCTTTCCTTCAGGGAAGAACACCAAATTATCTTCAGGTTCCTCGCGAAGCGTGTCCTTGATAGCAATTTCAAGCTTTTCAACTTTCTCCCTCATCATATGCTCCCTTTCAGTCTCCGAATACTCCTGAGTTACATTGATCACGCCATCTTCTTCCTCCATCATAATTTTGGTGGGTACCCTAGGCACTGTCGGGACTACTCTGCGAGTTATAGGCTGAGCATGCTCCGGCTCCCTAAAAGTAGGTATTGTGCCTCCTTGGGACATGTCTCGTACTGTTTGCAAGATTTGCACCATAAATTGCTTCATATCCGCCACCTCAGCCTGTAATTGGTCCATTTGTCGACCTAACCGTACTTCGGGTGGATCACTGTCTAACGAATCCATGGTGATTCTATCTGGGAAAAGCTTGATCGAACTCTGCCTCACGATGTTGGGTGGAGAAGGGGAAGTCCTGAAAACCTCTGGATTTGATCGGACCAATTTGGGTTAGCCTATTGTCATAACGGGTTCACGCAGGTAACAGGAAGTCTTTTGTTGTGAATTGTGCTTTACATAAGTCAGAAAGAATTATTTCAGGTCACAAGGAATTTACTTGAGTATGTAAAATTTTTTTTTATTTTAAACATTTTTTGTATTTTATTCTTATCATTTTATTGGTATTTTATTTTTATCATTTTTTTTTGTATTTTATTTGGCTCAAGTAATCGAAGTCGTCATTGGAGCTTCTAATATTGTAGAAGTTCTCTCAAACCATACTTCAAATGCCATAGTCGCCCAACCATTTCTTAAAAAAGAAAAATAAACAAACAAAGAAGAGAGCCGAGTTTCAGGTTCCTGATGATTATATCTTGAATCAATATGAGGTGTCCCATTTTCGAGGGACATGTAAGAATCCATCATACGGGAGTGGGCTTCCATCTTTCTTCAAGGGACTATCGCGGGACTATGGAATTCCTTACTTTGGGCGGCGTCTCGTATTGAAGCCAGATTAATCATCAAGCGACCTTAAACTCGATCTTTCTTACAGCTAACAAGGGTTAGTTTGTGTCGCACCCTAATCATATATGGTCTATTTTCCTACATGATGCATGTAAGGGGTAGGCTTGATAGGACAGAAAAAAGTCACCCTTGACAGAATCGATATACGTATCGCTCATGGTTGCGAATTGCGGGTACGTGATTCTTTTAATATATACCTGGAGAGTAGGTCACTCAATCTCAGAGTAATCATGCTAGTGCCTTTTTTTAATGGCTAAAGCATCCCACAACACACTAGTGAATACCCTCGCTGGTGATTCTAAGCTCGTACAGTAAATATCAAAGGCTATAGCTTCGCCGCGAATTACCCATGACTACTCATGGGGTTCAACGACTAACTACGGGGATAAGAGTGTTCCCATACAGTGCGTGTGTGCACAAAAGTGGTATAGGAAGCGGCTATCATCCGATCTCAGAGTACTTAGTATGACGTACCTCACCTCCCTGGGGGTAGAGGTACGACAGGGAGTACCCTCGTTGTTTGATTTCACTTCGAGCACTATGCATGATGCAGTTAGTACACACAGGGGTTAGCCAGACAAACATATTATTATTTTTTTTTATTTATTTATTTATTTTTTTTGTACATTTTTTACATATATATATATATATATATTTTTATTTTATTTTTTTTATTTTTATTTTTTTATAAAAGTTTAGAGAGAACATTCTGTCATTTATTGATAGCACCTATTTAGAGAGTTTGACCTCGGGTGGACATTTGTCCACCAAGTCCCCAGTGAAGTCGCCACTGTAAGTACCATGGTCCCTCGGGATGAGGGTTCCTCAGCCCTTTTGGTATATGGCGACATAGGGTTTTGGGAGATGTATGTGTGTGTGTGTATATGGACATGGATAATATTGTCAATGTATAATATTGATAAATCGGGGCTTGGGATCATGCACTAAAATATGCTAATATAATGTGAAGTCGCCACCTAGGTTTAGGGCCTAAGAACCCCATTAAGTGTAGCCCTACCCGTTGTGAGCGGGATCGGGCTACATGACTCCATATGGTCCGACCCAAGGTTCGGGTAAAGGGTCAGGTTATGAGTGTGGGAAGGTGTTAGGCACCCACCTCGCCCGGCCGAAGCCGGTCTCTCTGTGTTAGATGCTACATAAGGACGAATGTTCTCTCCCTTTTATTACGGGGATGGAGGATATTATGAACTACATTCAGATGTTATGAATTGAACTAAAGCATAATAAACTACATTACATATATGCAAAATATGAACTAAAACGATGAAATATGAAAGGACTACATTGAATCAACAAAAATGCAATAATTACACCTGTATGGTTGTATTACCCTGGCTCAGGGGAGATAGACGAATGGACTGACACCGACTCTTTCTCGGCAGAATAACGACTCTTTCAAATGATTTGGAGAGGAGTAAACAGACAGAATAATGTCTATAATAAAGGAGTTTTGATGGTTATCCATGCACAGACGAGATAACAATGCCAAGGAGCAAAAACGCTCTATACTCAGAGGGACAATCGAAGGATCTGTCCGCCACAAGAAAACTTCAAGCACTCACATTCTCATGAGAGGAAGAGAAATGATGGTAAAGATGGAGGAAAAGAGGCTAGGAATCACTTGGGGAGGGTCTCTCCACCCAATCTTCCTTGGGAAATGTGCGAGGGGACCCTCCTATTTATAGGGAGGGACCCCTTCTCTCTCCTGGCCAGATAAGTCCTCCACGACACCGTGGAGATGTCCACAGCGCCGTGGGGGACTTTTCCACGGCGCCGTGGGTGACATCAGCAAGCTGATGTCACACACCCTCATGGCGCCGTGAAAATCCGATACACATCTCCACGGTGTCGTGCGAAGGCGCCCACGATGCCATGAAAAAGCGTTCACGACACCGTGGGAAGAGTCCACGATGCTGTGGGAGCGCAGTGCCATTTTTTCTTGTTTTTGGACTTAAAATAGGTCATTTTGTATTCAGCATGGTTCTTGGTCTTATGGGTCAGGTATCTTGGGTCTAAAAAGAGGGAGAATGCATCGTCCATTGTTCATGTCCCGTTGTCATCATTGCCAATTAGGGGGTGACAAAAAATCAGTGTCTACATCCACCTTAAGGACAAGGTGTCTTTTGAAGACATAAGGGATGATACCATCTCAATAGAAGGGTGTCAACAACAGATGGCACTAATATAACTGGTAGACACAGGAGACCAGTCAAGAAGCCAACCTAGCATAAAGAATATAAAATGTGAAAAGGACTTCAATGTAAAACTAAGAAAGTGGAATTATAGATAATAGAATTGGATGTGTACTGTTATAAATAGATCTGATCAATAGAAGGGAAGACAGGTCGGAAGTTGAGAAGTTTTCTCATATTTTTCTTTCTTCTTCTTTTACTCTGTTTTCTATTTTCTTTTCTCAAGTTCTTCTTTATTTTCCATTGTTCTTTCTTTGGGTCCCATCACATGAGGAGGATGCTTAAGGCCACTTCCGGGCCCTTGGCTCAAGAAGCTGGAATAGCTTGATAGCTGGGCACCTGCAACACAAGCTGTGACGATAAAACCTGCATAGACCATTGGGAATTATTAGATAATGTAGGGTTTCAGTTGATGTTTATTCATCTCCATTAGGAGGTCATATATACAAGAGGTTACAGCCTTAGCCGATTCTAATTACAATGGAAAGATGAGTGGTAGGTATTACATGTGATATCATTTTCTAATAGTAATGGAATTCTAAATAGAGTTGGAGACTAGAGAGATTACATATTCTATTGTGAGTGAAACTATGAGTGCTAGATGAGTGGAGAGATTACATATTCTATTGTGAGTGGAACTCGATCTCTTGTATCGATTGATAGGAATACACCAAACGCCTTTGCAATCAACACCCCCAAAGCTGGTTTAAGTACTAACTGCTGCGATAAACCCAACAGATAGATGATAAAGGTCTGCAACAGATTTATGTCAAAAAAACTTGGAAACATATCCAAAGTACACAAGGTTTAAGAAACTGGATTTAAAGAAGATAATGACTTGAGTGGAATAAAAACACCTTTGGAATGCAATAGCAACATCATATAGATTTCCTGTACCACTCTTTATTCTTCCTATTTCTGAAATATAAAAAAAATCATATAGATCTTTTTGAAACTCATAAAGAGAGAGAGAGAGAGAGAGAGAGAGAGAGACGCACCTGGAGGAGTTTGTACAGATTCAATGTCGTTCTTAGCGAGTAACAATGAAATTTGAAGATCAAAAACCCTACGTTTATGACAAACTACGAGAGGAAAAGAGTTGGAGAGACGGAAGGAAAGGAAAGTGTGGAAAAGAGCGAGAGAGAGAGAGAGAGAGAGAGATATTGGAATGATGAAATGAAGAGTGGGAGAAGATATGGGAGGCGATTAGATTTTAAAAAAAAATGGAAACTAAAATGAGAGTGGGAGAAGATTTGGGAGAGGATTAGGTTTTTTAAAAATGGAAATTAAAATGCCAAGGTACCCGAAAAATGATTGGAAAAGACAAGAAACATAGTAAGAAAATAAAGGTTGGAGATTTCTTTTTCTTTTTATGGTAACTTAGCAGATTCTTAATTAATTAAGGTTAGTAAAGTTTATTTTTTATTTATTATTTATTATACAAATTTAAGAGGACGGGTATCATGAATCTCTAAAAAATGGAAAGGAGAGGTAAAAAATATAGTAGGAGAGAAATGGTATTTAAATAAACAAAAAGGGTAAAATAGTCAAGGAAAAGATTTACCACAAAGCACGCATTTGTACTTTTATATTATATATGCACGTGGACAAGAATGTGTGTGTGCGTGTGTGTGTGTGTGTGTGAGAGAGAGAGAATATGGAAGCACTTTATTATAATTAATGATGTCAGATGTCAATTTACGAAGCAAGGCAAATAAACAAAGAGGAATTACAGCCACTTTTAGTTTGTTCTTTAAATATTATTGGGCTTCCTCTTTGGGCTTCCTCTCAAAAGATGAAATCAGATCTCAACCATGAATAGAAAGTAATTTCTTAAGCTATTTACTGACAAGGATTTCAAGCTTTATGTTATCACCTTGACCCAAAATCTCTTTCATGTGAAGGAAAGGAAGCTGCTTTAATCCAAAACCTGAGATAGAGTAAACATATTCAAATAAAATCAGCAGCAAATGGGATTCGGAAATAAACAAATACTTAAGACAATAATAACAATTTAGTTATTCAATTAAGTACAATAAAGACTTGGTAAAATTATCTTGCATCAAAAGCACTGGAGATTAGCTCCCTGAAGTAAATCTCTCTATTGCTATAAAGAGAGTTGATAATTGTATCCATGAGCTAAGAAATGAGACACCCTTTGTTACAGAGAGATTACGATCTCTTTTTTATATTGACAAATTTAATGATCTCAAATAAGACCTCATGAAGAGTTGCTTCAAGGGTAGCTTGGTGATTCTCTAATGTATTTTTTGTATTCAGGCAAAAATATCCGTGAGAAATGCCTTAAAATATACTAAATACATTATATATATCAACATAGCAATCTTACCTCTTGGATCCACAACCACTTCGGGTGCCACATTCAAACTGATATACCATAGACATTGCAGCTTAGCAATCTATCATCATTAAATCAAAATATGAAATTAGTAATAGAAGAGTGATGTTTCAAAAGAAATAAAGAGGACTTTGGATATATCATGACTATAAATCCATCCTTCTGAAAAGCAAAGAATGTGCGCAGTATGATCCTTCTATTAAGAACAATTTCTATACCATCTGGCCAGACATGAATGGTGATTATTCATGAAAGGAAAATAGAAGAGGTTATTGTTGTAGTTTTCTAAAAGAACAATATAGAATAATTATGATTAATTGTAGTATCTTCTTAGACACCACATGTCAAGTGGTATGCATGTAATTTTGACTACTTGGTAGGCTAAGCTGTAGGACCAGTAGGCAACCCAAATGTCTCTTTTGAAAAGAGATGGTAATATTATCCTATATACTACCAATACAAATTATTCTTTCCACCAAGGGATGAGATAAAGAACCTAAATCTTTCATCTAATAGAGGTCACCCGAACATATCTAGAGTCCATGTCAAAACCCATATCCAGTCAAGTGTTGAGAACTGAAATCAGTAAATTATCCTCAAACTCCCAAGGAACTCATGAAAACTAACTAAGATCTTAACAGAAGAAGTAATCAACCAAAACCTGAGAATTAGGGTTGAATGGAGAGAACTTTAGATACTCACAGGGGGATTACAGAAGTAGCAGCAGCAGCAAGTAAATAAGCCCAAACTGAGATCGAGCAGCCCCCAAGAGGTACTTACACAAGTAGAGTTGCTCATCAAGAAACGTCTCCCAAGGTGTGTTCCAATCATCTAACTCCATATCTCTCTTGGATTGTGTCCCACTTTTTTACATGATAATATTTTCTACCATCTTCCATTCTACTAATTTATTCAAGAACTGCCTTCTTGAATTATATGGTAGCCATTTAGTTTTTCACAGAAGTCACTAAATTGTTTTCTACTTAAAGAAAAAACAGGTCTCTCCTTGTACCAGATTTTGGCAGCATTGTCTTTCTGTTCAATCCTTTCCCAAAATAGAGATTTAAGGTGAGTCCTTCTGCAACCTATCAATGCATTTAAAGTCAACTTTGTTGAGTGGATAGGGGTTGCACAGAGAGCGTGGGAAGGGGTTATAGAGAAGGAGGTGGGGCAGATATCCAAAGGAGGAGGTGGGTCATAGAGAAGTCTAAAATAGAGATTTAAGGTGAATCCTTCTGCAACTATCAATGCCTTTAAAGTCAACTTTGTTGGATGTATAGGGGTTGCACAGAGAAGGTGGGAAGGGGTTATAGAGAAGGAGGTGGGGGCAGATATCCAAAGGAGGAGTCTGGTCATAGAGAAATCTGAAACTCAGATTTCTTTTCTTTTTCTCGATGGTTTTGCTGCCTCAGTTGCAGAGTCGAAGTTGAAGGCGGGAGAGAAAGAGAAAGTGAGTGAGAGGGTACCTCACGAATCTGATTTTGGGTTTCTTCCCCGTGCGCGAGAGAAAGAAAGAGAAAGAGAGAGAGAGAGAGAAGGCAGGGGGTGGATGGACGTGTCTTTTGGAATTTAGGAGGCTTCTTCCCGTGCGCGAGAGAAAGAAAAAAAAAAAGAAGAAAAGAGAGAGAGTAAGAGATGGAATTTTAGGTATTTTAAAAAATTTGACAAAAAATTTTGTAGTACGTACAGGGGGCACCGGGGCAGGGGCTAGCCGGAGAACAGGTGCAGTGAATCGCCTTTCAGCCGCTGCAATCATCCGGGAATGGAGACTGAGAACAAGGGGACAAGCTGGTTTCGTATATATATATATATATAATACAAACTTTTGCACGTGTGGTCTTGTGTTGAGAGAGACAGAGAGAGAGTTAATGACCATTTTGCAAGAAGGATTGTGATTCAAAATATTATACTTTCATCAAAAAATATATATATATATATATATTATACAATAGTTCCAAGGTAAAATGATGTTTATGAGATAACCAAAAAAACCAAAATAAGTTTGTGCAGCATGATTTGGCACATGCTAAACTGCTAATAAATTATGGAACAACTATTTCTAAGTTTCTTTAGAATCACTTCATTCCTAGAATCAGTCTATATAGAGCGGAAACATTTCAAATAAAAAGTAGTTTCTGACTCTAGAGCTAAAAACAATAGCAAAAAGAGAGAAGGGTGAGGAGAGAAGCACCGCCACCTCCCTTAGATCCAGAAAGGTTCTAATTTGTCCAAGCTTCTATGATAAGCCACCAAATGTGTCTCGATAATAAACCAACTTAAGTTCTCAATTTGTTGTCTGTGATCTAAAGAAAACAATCAAATTACCACAACAACCATGGAACTGAAAAACAAAGAGAAGATTTGAAGTAGAGAGAAATTAAATAATGATAAATCTAAAATAAATTTTGTGAGTTCTCGTCCACTGCCAGCATGTGGATCAGCTATAACATTATTCCACATTTTTATTGGCTGATTCTTTGAATAGCCCTAGTTATGCTACATTTGAGTCTGAAGCAATGTTTTCTAAAGTAATGGGCCTGATTTGGAAATTTGGTGCAAAGAGTACTCTAAAATCATAGTTGAATGATGTATTCAGCATTGCCCATTGCCCATTGCCCATTTCCATTCCTTTCTCTCTCTTTGCCTTTACAACTACCAAAAACTGCTTCTAAATATTACTGGACAGGTCAAGGATTTCAAAAGTTGGGTGCAATGGTTAGATTAGCCGTTGCCAATCCGGATCAGCTGCCAAATTGGTCAGCTATCCCAACCATTCGTGGGAGGACCGGAATTGTGTCCACAGATCATAGCCAATAAACCAGTTCTGATCCCAATACTTGCAAATAATGTAAAGGGGCAAGGGGAAAATCCATCATGCCCTGACCTGTAAGCCTTTCCAGCACCCCTTATATATTTATAAAAAAATTAAGAAGCCAATTAAGAAACAGATTTAAACCTCATTATATGATCTAGATTTCTCATTTCCATTGCACTTTACAAATGCTCAAATCAATACTAAGGAATTCTACCAAATCTCAAATCAATCATTCTCCTGCAGAGGTGAAGGATCTACAAATTTGATTGGGATTTCATTATGATGTCATTAGACTTTGAGCTTTCAACCTATGATATAATGAGTTTCAGCAACACCATACTTTGAGAAAAGTTGTTAGAAAGGTGTAATTAAATACCTATGATGTTTGTGCTATAGTCAAAGCTTCTGCTCCAATAAATATAATAGTATTCACGACCAGAACTGCAACTCTGCCAGGATGTCCAACAACCACATGGTGTCTCCATTTCTCAGCAAGCTTTACTGTCAATTCTGTTCGAATACCTGTCTCATTTTATGAGGATGGTTATAATAATCTACAATGATATAGCTAAACTATGAAACAATTCTCGACCTCTGGTAGTATTCTTTATCAGTGCACAAAATTTGAATTGTAACCACAGAGTTTACATGTTGGACAGTGCTTGGAGCGAACAAGCCTGATTATCTATTAAAAAGGAAAAGGAAAAAACCTTGATTTTCTTCAATTTAGTAAAATTGATGATCATTGAGTATGAGGGCTAGAGGAAGGGAGGAACATTATATTTGAGACATCCTGTTCCCTTAAAGCAAGTTAGTGGGAGAAAAACCTTGCAGGTAGGACAAAGCTGAGACCAATTTCTAACCCAAATAGAGGAATTGTTCAGTTCAATATTCAACACAGAATCCTGCAATAAATCCTACCTCTGTGATGACAAAAGGACCAGACATACAACATGGTAGAATGCAAATGAGGTTTGCATAACAGAATGTTTTAAAAATAAAGCAACCTTCAGTTGGTAAAGGAAAGAGAACTGGAAAGATGTTGGATGCCTGGAAGAGCGGATGCCAAGGGATGCACTGTGTTCAAAGTTGATCCTACAACTTCTGCTCCTGTAACTGGTCCTGAAGCAATCTTAGGGAAGACTTGAGAATCAGAACATTCAACAAATATATCCCTGAGGCATTCGGTCGGTAGACAAATTAGATCAAACTATGCTCTGAGTTGACCCCCAGTCATGAGGCTTCTCCCTATCCTTAACTATGGAAAGCAAATATGCCATTCCTGGAACTTAAGAGAACTCTCTGAAGGCAAGCCTTTTTATTTCCTAAATCCTAATAATATAAATAGATGAAGGCAAACCATGTTGAGTGCTAGAAACTTACAGGAAATGGCCTGAAGAATTCTGTAAATTCGGCAGAGAAACTTATACCAACTGGAGAGAGGAAAAGAAGAGTAAATTGGCTCTCAGTTCGCAGGTAGCCTAAAAAGGAGAAGTTAAAGGAATTAGTACCAGCATAGGTTGAATAATTTTCAATTCCACCCAGAGACTTCGATGTCTAACTACAAAAAATGAAACATACATGATTTACCCACCTAAAATCCTGAAGCATGAGAAGGGGAATTAAGGCCAACTTTTCCACTTCTTTTTTCTTTTCTTTTTTTTTTTTTTTTGGGGGGAGGGGGGGGTGGGGAAGAGAAAGAAAGAGAGTGTATAGAAACGTGAAAACAAAGAGAAGAGACCCATTACACAACACAAGTTCCGTGTAATTCCAACATTGAAATGCAGTACTTCCATGCTATAAGATGAATACAACAGACAGATATGGGACAACCATGTTGGAGAAAACAGGAAGGTGTGGTGCAAGCAAACCTGAACCCTCAAGGGTAGAGAGGCCGAGATGGAAGGCCTTTTTAATTTGCAGGCTGTTTTGCGGCAAAGAGACGAGCATCTCTCCAAGGAGTTGAGGAAGTTTCAGGGGGAGACAGAGGGTCTGGAGCAGCAATTGCAGATGATTCTTATGGATACGGATCTTCTGGAGTAGTGGTTGAGGGAGAACGAGGGAAGGGTGAGTAAGGCGAAAAGTTTGGAGGTTGAAGAGATTTTGGAGCCTTGTGATGCGCTTTCCAAGCAGATGTTTGAGTGTACTGCGTCCTATTTGGCTATAGAGGATGTGGTGTATTCCCTGGACAAAGCGGTGCAGGAAGGATCAATATCAGTATTTGAGGAGCATTAGGTCACTCTCGCGTGAGCAGTTCTTCCACCGTGCCATGGCTTCCAAGGTCAGGTTTGCGCAGATGCAGGCTCAGGTTTCTAAACAGAGGGAGAGACGAATAGATACAAAGACACAGGCGTTACGCCGTTACCTTGTCAATGGAGCCTAATAAAAGGATCACGAAATCCTAAATGCCTTGAATAGCCTTTAATAAAAGGATCGTTTTAATGACAAAAAAGGAAACGATATAATAGAAATTTTTTTTTTTGGGTAAGAAAAGGATTCGATAGATTTATTTTCATCAAAAACGGTTTTAAGAATTAAGAAAAAATAAAATAAAAAAAGCTAAGGGTACCAATTTTTAGAAAGAATATAATAACAAAAGACTGGAGAGATAATGAAGAAAAGATGGCATTTAAATACGAAAGAAGGATAAAATAGTCAAATGAAAAGTAGCCACGAAGCATGAGTTCATGCACTTATATAATAGTATGACATATACATATATATACTAGTAAATATGCACGTGCAAATGCACGTGTGACTATATGTGGGTGTAGAGAAGAGATATTAGAGAGGGGAGGGTCGCTTGTGAAGAAAGGGAGTTGAGGAAATAATTTGTAAACATAGTAAGAGCTTTCCACGTATGAAATAGCAACTCAAACGTGGTATTCAAAGCCCGGACTTATATTCGAACAAAATCTTGGAAAAAATGGACGGGCCAAGCAAAGGCTTTGGTTTTAGGCCGAAGTTAACCCTTGCGACCAATTAAAAAGGGATAAAATCCCAAAAAAATAAATGATAAAAGCCAAATACGGTCCCATTCAACATCAACCTTAGTGGGTGGCTGCAGTCCTTCAACATTCACATATCTTAGTATTAAGGGGAAGCAGTATTCAAAAAAATGATTTAGCTGAGATTCTCCTAATTTTGCAGGGTTATGCCCCTCTCTCTCTCTCTCTTTCTCCTCATCTCATTTTCTATTCCTCACTTTCACTTTTCAGGTTTAACCTTTTTTTGTTTTATTGGATCCATGTAGCCGACCCCATTAAGTTGGGATAAGGTTGAGTTTTTTGTTGAATATTCAAAAAATGGATATCCAAAAAACTATCAGAATCCATTCGGAAGCTATTCTGATGCAATTAGGGATAGTGATATATTCGATCAAGGATTTAGACCCGGTATCAAAATCGGCATCGGTCTCTGCCAATATCGATTTGATACAAATCTGGATCAGCCGGTATCAACCTAGATCAGTCAATTTTATAACTTATTTCATTTAAAATTAAGATTTTTTACGATCTTACCCTTGGTCTGATACCGATACCCGATCCAGGATTTGCCAGGTATCGATATCTACCTTGACCGATGCCGATACAAGCCAGCCAATCTGATACTGATGCCCATACTGATGCCTCAATCCATGTTAACCCGAATCCTATTCAATCAATTTACATCTCTAATATTTAGACTTATTAAATGTATTGATCCAAATATTATTTCATGCATTAAACTCACAGGAATAAAAAGCCTATAGGAAATAATAAAGAAGATTTGATTCTGAGTTGAAAAATTAGGGAATTTCAATTATTCACATAGCACAAGAATTATATACAAAGTTCCAACAGTAATCACAAAGTACACGTCACTACATAAAATTTAATTTAAACTATTAATGCTCCTCAGTAGGCATTGCAAAGCGACATAAGGGGCATAAATTCTTGTGTTCCAACTACTTGACGATGCATTCACTATGGAAAATGTGAGCAACGCAACGGTATGATGTCGTTTCCTCAAACGAACTCAGGCATGCAAATCATAGAGGTCCATTTAGACGAAGGAGAAGGCTCTTCTTTTGTATAATTGAATTTCTTAATCTCCAAAGAGAATTATTGACATTATAAAAGCATATAAAGAAAAATCGAAGTCAATTTCCAACAATATTCGAGAATAAACTGAAGGAATCAAAACCAAAAACTAAGTATCCAGTTGAAGTTAAACTATATAAACCCAAAACCAAAAAACAAGTAAAAGAGACAGAAAAACAAGGGATTAGAGAATTTACATAAAATTTGGTAGAAAATGAGGAGAATCAAAACAAAGCATCCAATACTCACCATTGAATTAGGACCAAAGCAACTCGAGAACACCAAAAGGATAAGAAATCGGAAGAATGGGGTCCCAGTTCTCCTGTTAGTTAATTTTGTTGTTACTAAAGCAGTTTCCCCTACCCTTCGTTAAGTTACCTGCAAAAGAGGGTGAGAACAATGAGATTATATAGAATAATAAAGGGAAATTAACAAGAACAACAGAGGACTGAATAGAGGAGCAAATTGTAGGTTTACCTAAAATCCAAAAAAACCTAACAGTCAACCAAGCACTATCAAAGAGATAACTTCTCCTATCCTCTCTAGTTGTTGTTTTTTTTAAAGCACATGGTTGCCCAATGGAGAAACCTTTCCGGCATTAGAAATCATGTGATTCCCCCCACCAAGTGGTAATGGGAATGGGGAGGGGAACCAGCATCAGGTAACGTGGAGAGGGAGACAGAGAGAAGGGTGTGGGAGATGGAACAGAGGTGAAGGTGCTGATGGATCTCGCGCAAAAGAGAGTGGGGGAAGGGTTTCGGAAGTAGAAAGGACAGTGGGAGAGAGTATAGAAAGAATGAGAGATGAAGAAGGAAACACGATTGATTGAGAGGAATAAGGAAATTAATATTTTAGTGTAAAAGTGCACGTGCATTTGAGCATTTGTTAGGTGGCAGAGAGAGTATATGTCTACAACAATTCATGGAGCCAGAAAGGTAATTTAATTAGAGATTAGTCAAAATTCTTGTTTTTGTGTCATTTTGAGGTATAGATGGACAATTGCGAAAAAGAAGGGCAAAACAAAGGGAGGTGTTAGCGAAATAGAAAATTAAACTAAACCTGAATTTGATCAGGTTAGATTATGCCAGAACCGGAGCCAGATCTTAAACTAAACCTGAGTTTGGTCAGGGTTTTATCCATAATCATGTACAAACCTCACATTTAACAGATTGGCTAAACCTAGATCAAAGAAGGCAGTCGCTGTCCAAACTCCAGTGCTTATATTACAACTATAAACAATAAGATCTGCAGGCCAGCACTACAAATTAAAATTAAAGGTACAGAGGTAGCCAAATCATCTACCTTTAAAGTTTTAGCAAGTCCAAATGTTTCCTGAAAACAGCAGAAGTCTTTATAAGAAAAGATTTCTTATTCCTAAACTACCCCTCCAACTCCCTAACAAGCATAACATGAATTTTGCGGAAAGAATTTTCTGTCTGTAGGAAACATGAACTACAACGACCTTCCGATTCATTAAAACATCATCTGATTGCAAGAATGCAAAACGAAATACATGACTTCTAGAAAGGAAAGCTTCAAGTACCTCCTGCTGAACTACTTCTCCAACTCCCTTACAAGCCTAACATGAATTTTGTAGAAAGAATTTGCTCAGTCTGTAGGAAACATGGACTACAACAACCTTCCGATTCCTTAAAACATCATCTAACTGCAAGAAAGCAAAAAGAAAAACATGACTTCCCATGAAAGTTAGAACCATGTATGGCTATATAGGTAGTTCACTTTCTTACACTATTGAATTTTGTAAAGATCCTTCATAAATCTTGGCAAATCTGGATTCCATGAAGTAAGGGTATAAACCTTCATCTATAGAGGCATATTTGAACATGCTCGATAAATACATTTGCAGATAAACTTCATATAACAAAGCTATCTTCCTTCCGGTGAAATTGTTTTCAACCTCCCTTTTTTTTTTTTTTTTTTTTTTTTTTTTTTTTTTTGAGAATTCCATTACTATTACTTGTTTTAGTAGATTATCCCCCCCCCATACACTGACATAAATGCCCTTGTAATCCCCATCCAACCGATGAAATGGACAATAGCACAATCCCACGTTGTTACTATAGGTCAAATTGTTGGGGAGGGTGTGGGTGGACAAATCATCATATCATGTTATCATGCAATAAGAAATGAACTGCAGGAAAATGTTTCAATCCAAAAAGCAGATAACCAAAACAAAAATACAAAGCTGAAGGTGATATTGTGAAAATAGCAAGAATAATAAGAATAATCCTTCAAATAATGGTTAAATTTTAAGCTCTTAACAGAAATAACATAATCGGTGCAGTAACAGCAGATCTTTAAATATCAAATGCAGTCTAAAATTGCATTTGTGTATCTTTAATCCGGAAATGCCCTCTCCCAACATGGAGGTGATGAATCCCTCTCAGTAGGACTGAGTGTGTTTTTCTTTTTCTTTAAGAGAGGAGAGGGGGGGGGGAGGATATCAAATGCAGTTTATTAGCCAGCAGAGCTTGCAATTCCACTCTTCCTCCACTTCTCATCTCTCTGTAAGATTGTTCCCCTTTTTCTTATCAACACTTTATAGATAGCCAGTTTCATTGAGAATGTTTTTCTGAGTTTTAGGTCCCACCTCACCTTTAAAAGAAAAAGAGCACGGAGCTTATGCAACTAAATATTTAGTATCAAGGATAAACACTAACTGGATAAACAAGAAAGGGATTGCCCACACGGCAATGCTACCTCAGGGAGGAGACAAAACACAAATGCCACTGTTAGCAAGTATCAATTGGAATAAGATTCAAACTAAGTGGGAGGGATCCCATTAGAAGACAACAGATGTACAACAGATGGACACATATTTCATCCTTTTGCTACAGAATGGATGATGCTGCATACTTTGGTTAAGTTACTTAGAGAATCCTTTGGGGTTGTAGAAAAAGGGGATCACAAATATTTTTGCTGAATCGGAAAAACCACTACCTACCATCGAAAGCATAAGATACTGAAAGATATTTGACAACAGCATAATTAGTTTCTTCAAGAGAGATGGAACATAAGTAGTCCCTGAGGAATTCCAAAGCTGACCTGTAATGATAAAGGTGAGACTGGATTTTGAAGGCATTTGAGTTAGACAAAAAATAAGGATGCCAGGATGGGACACAGGATCTTGAGCACCTCAATGCAATCAGATGAAATTTCAAAAAAGGACTACAGAAATGCATCGTTCTATTCAGTTCAAAGGTCTAACAATGCCAAAATACAATGGTTGAATTGTATCCTTCCATTACTAATCTACTGCCCATTTATGGTGGAGATCTAGTATCACTTTGTTCAGTTATTCAGCTAGCATATTGCTATCCCTCCATTTATGCTGGCCTCATGATTCTAGGAATTCCAGCACATTTAGTATGGGATGATATTGTGGAGGCTTCTACATTTTTCTCAGACTGGTCATTTTCAAAAGAGAGAACTAAAGCAAACCTCTGAAGACAAATTTGAAATAGCAGTAATGTTAGAAGTATATCCAATCTACTCTATTTTTAGGATCCATCTTTGTGGAGTTTACAGGTATCAATAGAGGAGTTCTTTGAAACGGATGTGTTGAGACCATCAGCATGAAGGGCTACTTTGTTTAGTTGTTCAAGCTCTCTGTGGTGGATCGCTCCTCTGTGACGCATCCAGTGTACTTTTCCTTCTTTTCTCTTCATTTTGAATAAAATAGTTAACTAAATTATATATAAAAAAAAAAAATTTCTTAGACTTTTGCTCTATGGCGAGTGACATTGTTTCTCCAATCTAAACATATTAGAGCATACCAAAGCAGAACACCATCCTTGACCCTTATAAAATTTAAAGCAAAATAAGAGAAGGTGCAACCGACTTCTTGATTCAAATCAAGTAAACCTTTACAAAATGAAAATTAGTAAGCCAATAATATACCTTCGAGAGAGTGCAGACCAGGCATTGGACATAGTTGCGAGAAATTGAATCACCAATGATCGCCCATGATTTATGCCTCATCAGCTCAAGAAATCTCTCTGCACTACAAGGAGGCAACCCGCAATCCCTTGGATTCCACCTCCAGTAAAGATACCCTGAATCAGGTCGCCCATTTCTCATGAAATTCTGATCAGCTTCGATGAATTGGCAGGTCTCATTAGTGTAAATCGGACCTGATGGGTTTGGGATCCAATCTCCAGTGAAAATATCACATTTTCCTGCAATGAAATTGACGAATCTGAGACCAATTTCTGAATAATTTAAAATAAAAAGACAGATCATGAACAAGAGCAGCCATTGGAAATAAAGATAACCCATGGAAACGTTCGTGTTCCTCCAGAGAGGGGTTGGGATGCAAAATGAAAAGAGAAGTAAAACAGAAACAGAGAAAATCGCAAAGGCCCAACTTTTGATTTGATTTAATTTGATTTTGAGTGTCTTATTACTTCAGCATTGAGTTCCCCAGCGAGAAAATTCTTCGAAAATCTCAGATGTCAGAATTACGTACCTTCGGAAGAAGGCATGTGATCAATGCCTTCTTCCTAAGATGGTATTTAGGATAAAAAAAAAGATAAATATGTCAAGGGAAAAAATAACCACGAAATATAAATTCGTGCACTTATATAATAATATGATATATATCTATTCTATAAAAATACGTATTCTACATTTTGTATCAAATTTTTTAAATACCCAAAATACCCTTGATCCAACACAAATCTATCTCCCGCCGAACCGTTACCTTCCTCCCCTCTCAAAGACAACACCCCCACACTCACTTTCCCTCTTACGATCCGTCGCCTTCCCTCACAAAATCCCACCTCTTCAATGAGGAAACCTCATTCTCTCTCTCTCGCAAATGGTAGCCTTCGCCGCCGTTCTGTCTCTCACACCCGTCTCTATGTCTCCCTCTCCACATTTATCTGAAGTACGTTGGCTCCCCTCTCATTCCCATTCTGTGCACGGCTATTTTTTCATCATGCTCGCTGATTGCGTTTTTCTCATGTTTATGGCAAACAGGAGAACCACGGTCATGGTGATGTTGAGATCCAAGGTGATCTCTCTCTCTCTCTCTCTCTCTCTCTCTCTCTCTCTCTCTCTCTCTCTCTCTCTCTCTCTCAAAACATTGGTTACTACTATTATTTATTAAGAAAATTTTGTTTTGCTATAGACTTTGACACGCTATTAGAACAAATTTTATTTGACTTTTAGATCAAATACTCTCCCAAATCATGGGAGAACAATGTTTTGGGAAAAATGGGGTTGATTAATTCAAGTGCAGTTTTGTTGTGGTCGGAAAGATGTCCTGTCATTTAAACAAATACTTTTTTTCTTCCAAAATCATTTTGTGCATATGGAAAAAAGAGGGATTTACAGAGTAGTCCTCCAATTGACATCTCTCTGCAGTTCACATCCACTCTTATCTCTGCCCTCAAGTCACGGCAGGCTTTGATGGGAGAGTGAGACAGATATAATACTCGAAATTACTCTTCCATGGGACACCTCCCTCATAGTCTCCACATCCAATGGCTCTCTGACTTCTGAACCACTGCAAATCCACGGTAGAAATCCAACATCTCCACACCCTTGCTGTTAAAACGGGATTCTTCTATTAAAAGCCATTAGTGGCCACCAGAATGCTAAATCCAATTGCTCCATATTCCATTATTATTCTCCCAAATCAGAAGATGTTGATTATGCTCTTTCTATCTTCGACCAAACCTATGATTGCTCTAATTTTGACTACAATACCATTACCAAATCTCACACCCAAGTAGATCACCAGAAGATGCCTTCTTGCTATTCTACTGGATGCTTTTCTCTAATCCTTCTTGAAAACCAACTTTGCATCTAACTGCATTGTGCTAAATTCGCTTATTTGTATGTTTGGTCATGTGAGAAGATCGATAGTGCCCAGCAAGTGTTTGAAGGAATGTCAGAATGGAATGTTGTGACTTAGATTTCCATGATGTTCAATAAAAGATTCAGCATTACAGAACAAATTCTGAAAATAGCCACACCAGACCATTTTTCCTTCTTTAATCTCTCTATTCTTGTAGAAATGAAATAACCCTTTTTTACAGATTTAATTTTCAGTGCAATTTTTGACATTATCTTTTAGTCTATTTTGCAGGACTGTTTGTCGCTAGATCTTTTTTCCTTTTCAACTTCGACAGGCTGGCTATGCATGAAGAATCATCAAGTAGGCATAAGGTGGATGCTGAAGTTCACAAAGGACCTTATCCTACTTATCTTTGCATCATAACATAGTGAGACCTGTGGCTGAAGGTGAGGTGGTGTTATCAGGTCTGATAAATGGAAAAGCGAGTATCTTCAATGTTATTCTTATAGTTTTTTTGGTTTTATTTTAACTCTTATATATCGATTAGAAATTTTGATATGCAGACCTTATGATTCTTGATAGTGGAACATTAATTTTTTTTTTTAAAATATCTTTCCAACATAACAGAGTATGAGAAAAGTAATTCATACCCTGTTTTTCCATTATGCATTTGAAAGCCCACGTCAAATGTTATGTTGCTTCTGCATAATGGATTTCGAATTATAATGTAGCAGAGGAATATCACATGGCTAGATTACAACAGTTAATTTTATCCTTTCGGCCAATATATGGAAATCTAAATCTTCACTTTTGGCTATATAAATGGATAAACCTTTGTGCTCTATTGATTTTTCACATGGCTAGATTACAACAGTTAATTTTATCCTTTCGGCCATTGTATGGAAATCTAAATCTTCACTTTTGGCTATATAAATGGATAAACCTTTTTGCTCTTTTGATTTTTTTCTCAAAATCTTGCACAACTTGTGTTGATTAATTTTGTTCGAGTTTCTTTTTGTTAATATCCTTTATCCTATTACCATGAAGTTATAAGAGCAGGGGTTTATGAACTTTGTGTAACTTGAAATTAATAAAATGTAAAATTGAAAAACCTATGCGTATCATCTATTGATCTTTGAAGACCTATGTTTATCATCTATTGATCTACTTGAAATTAATAAAATGTAAAATTGAAAAACCTATATTTATTATCTATTGATCTACTTAGCCGATGCAATGTACCTAATTGACTAAATGATTACCATTGCTGGTAAGAACTGGAGTTGATGAATAGGACTTCTTAAAATCCATAGCTACCAGTTAGAAACTATGTAAAACTTTAGATGTATTACCCGATCAACTGTCTTGAATATAAGAGTAGATGTACAGGTTGTTGAAGATTAATTTGGGCACATGTTTACTGATATTTTTGCATGTGTTCTTTTAGATTATAAGAGGTGCAGCTTTCCAGGAGGAATGGATGATGATTCTTATTTTAATATCTAATATTCCTTAGTAATGTTAGAATGCCTTTTGTGAATGTTAGCATGGTGGAGGATTTTGGATAGGTGTCTCTTTCTCAACCTGGAAGACATGACTCTGCTTTTAAAAGCATTTTGTAATGGCAGCACAAAATGATTGGGGGTATTCTAATGGCTGGGATGTGGTAATTATGATGATGCATTGATATTAAAAAACTTGTCATTCAGGTGCCTAGGAAGACATGATGACTCTGCTTTTAAAAGCATTTTATAACGGCAGCACAAAATGATTGGGGGTAATTTAGAATGGCTCACTAAGGTATCATATACTTATGGGACTTATTGCAGTCAACCTGTAGATAAAACAGAACAAGAATACCCTGAGGTGATTGATTTGGAAGAACGTGTTTGCTTCAAAATATTGTGTGATTATTCATCCATATAAGCAGTTTGTTACAAACATTTTCTATTTCTGCCACCTAACAGAAGCCCACACATGCAAGTTTACCAAATGAGATTTAAATGAGATGTCCATGAATACTGGGAAATTTTAAGTTTTCTGCCACCTAACAGAAGCCCACACGTGCAAGTTTACTAAATGAGATTTAAATGAGATTTCCATGTATACTGGGAAATTTTATTCCAGAATGTAGCCCAATCCTCTATATATTATGTCTTTGGTTTCTATTCTAATAAACTTTCTGGGGAGTGTGATTTCCCAACCCATTCAGTCATTATGTACCACTGACACTAACACAGGTTGTGCATGACCAATCTCCCTATATGTTCAACAAAAATTCAATCGAGGAGTTGGTCTTATTCCCATTTTTATTAATCTCTATGTACCAGGTTTGTCACCTCGAATTAGAAAGAAACTGTATTAGAGTTGGAGTCAACTTTTTGTTTGTTTGACACTAATTATTTTCTTCATTGCTGTCCATTCTACGGTTTCATGTTTTCTACGTTTTCCAGAATTATTATATCTGTTTTTTCCCCTTAACTGAAAACACTTTGTAAGTTGGGACTAAGTTCAGGCTTTTGTTCTCTTCTGATATCTTTGATTCTATCCACCCACTACCACTCTGTTGTTGAGCTAATGCATATTTAGCTACTTATTCAGATTTTACTGATTATAAAAACTGGCGTGAGGTCGCTGATTTGATTGTTGCAATTCCTCGTGTGATGTGATCATTAATATATTGTACTGTCACATTTTATCTTCTAAATTGCCTGTAAATTCCACCATAGAAAAGTTGGTGGGCTGCAATCAAGGGGACTATGGACATCTCGAAGACCAAATGCTAGGCCATCTCGAAGACCAATGCCTGCTCTCATTGGAGTAGCTCCTTCACGCTAACACCTCCTCATCCACTTGGGTTGAAGAAATTGTAAAATCTTTGAAGCCTTTTGTCTAAAGTTTGTTTGTCTACCCACCCCAATCCAAATTCCAAAGAAAGGAAAACTTACTTCTCTATATTGTTCAATATAAAACCGGAGAAGGTATTGGATCCATACATCTATATTGTAGCCATTTATAAATTTAGGATCTGTATTTTGCTATATGTAATGATTTCTAATGTTTCTTATTATGGAGAAACAACAAGTGTAAAGTCAAGAAAAGAAAAAAATATTAGGCAATGCAATTTTATTGTTCTTTATTTGAATTAGGCATGGAGTTGGATTCTCTCTCTCTCTCTCTCTCTCTCTCTCTCACAACAACATATGGCCACACGTGCATTTGCACGTGTGAGTTTACTAGTATATATATATATATTAAGTGGGAGTTTTTCCAAACCGTTTGTAAATTTGTTTTATATCGTAAGAGTTGGCTTTAGCTTGAGGTTTAGCAGTTGATACTTGTTGTATTAGTTCTTGAGCATGTTGAAGATATAATTTTTTGGTATTTCTGTTTTTGATTTGATCAACAAAATTAAAGAACTCTTCTTGGTTTTCAAAATTCTTCATTGTAGGATTTATGTGTATCATGTTAATGGATTTGGAATCTTCGGATTTGTCACAATCATTACAAAAAATTCCTTGACTACAAGTGCAAGGTGAGATTTGTTCTTCAGTGTCTGATTCCATTTGGTTAATTTCATTGTCTTCAAACTCAGTTTCTGAGTCAGTTTTGATGTCTTCTAAATCAGCTAAGAATTGGATTTTGGTATCATCAGGCATAATTAGAGAGTTTATCCTTTTGGCGAGCCTGCAGTATTTAGCAATATGTCCTGGTTTACCACAATTGTAACATCCAGGCTTTTGGGTGGTCTTTGATTTTTGGAAAGTTTTCTTGTAAGAAGCTTTTCCTGATATTTGTTTATTATTTGGTTCCTTCTTTGGTGTTTGTTTTTTTATAAAACCTATTCCTAGTGTGTCTAGTATGTCTATGGGTTTTATGTTTTTTATGCGGAGTTTCTTTGGATTCAAATCCAAATTGTTCACAAAATCCTCCTAGTTCTTTTTTATAGGATTTAGATTCTTTTCTGATTTGTTTCCTGAGTTTGATATCGGTGCATAAGGCTAGACCTTCTTTGTGGATCAAATTGATAAGGTCACCATAAAATTATGCAGTGATGTGGGTGCTAGCAGGTGCTGATGATCCAGTATGGACCCTTTTTCACACTCAGGGGGGGTAACCCTCAGCGATCTACCGTTTTGCAGGTAGTCTTCTGCTGTGGACTAATAGGCGGTGGTGCCGACCAAATAGATATGAAAGTATTTGAAAATAAAACTTGAAACTTTGTATTAAAGGAGATCTTGAATTACAAACATGATATAATAAGGACTTGAAACATACAGAGAATAAAGGACTGGGAAACTTGATACAAATAAGAGAACTTGAATAGGAATTAACTTACAAGTACTGTTGGGTGAACTGGGTAAGCTTAAGAGACAAGCTTAGAAGGGTACTTGAATTTTCAGAGGACTACTTAATGCTCAACCGTCGGAGACTCTCCTTCGGAAGATTACAAATAAAATTTAAAAAGGAAAAACTTGAAGAACTACTTAGTTCCTATTCTTGATGAAGTCTTCAAAAGAGATGAGTTGCAGAGGATCTGCACTATTTGTGTCTCTCGAATTCTCCTCCCCTTCTTTGGAAGATGAAGTGGTCTGAAATAAGAGGAAGCCTGCTGCATTCCGCAAAAGGTGAGCCTTATCCGGAAAGAATCTCGGGGTCACATGGGCTGCAGTAAAATGTCGGGATACTTTTGACTTTCGAGGCAATAGGCACCGAAAGTAATTTTGGACTGGAGTGCTACAGTTAAATTGATTTTTTTACTATTCATCTTTCAGTCCTTTTTGTCGATGTCATCTTGAGCAGTGGATCTTAGAAAATCTTCAAAAACCGTACTGAGGCATTCCACGTGTAAAAACATTGTTTTCCTCATTGGTTTGGTTTAGATGTTACACTGTATTAGTATGGGCCCAGTGGGGGCTTGACTATCCATGATCAGGGATAGTGGCTGAGACATGCCTATTCAATCGGCCGCGTGTCAATTGCTTAGCCATTATTTTGATGTCGTTATGGCTGACGATTTTCCAACATAAGGGCTTGGAAACTAGCCCTTGGGCTTCTCAAGGGACTTTCTGGAAGTTTGGCCCATTTGGCCCATAGACCTCCTAGTGGATCTTGCAGAGGAGGAAGAGAACTGTTGGCTAAGAAATTAAAGCCCATCATCTGGATCTTGGGCAACTTGGCCTTCGTGGAAATGAGGGGAAATGGATCCAACACTTGATCCAGCATCACCGTCATCACCATCTTCTGAATCCAATTCAGCAAGTTGGGCTGCTATTTTGGCCTGTTTAGCCTTAAGTTGGAGGCGTTTACTGTCTGTGGACTTGTCGGATAGAGCAATTTGTGACTTGGGTTTAAGAGTGGTTAGGGCCTTGATGAGAGCTTCTTTGGTGCATTTGCTGAGGTCACACTTGTCCCACCATTTTACTTTGAAACCTCTGATAAGAACTGGGATAGACCAATCAGGGGTTTCAGCCCTTTTGACGGCATACTCCCAATACATGATCCAAGCTAAATAGCATTGGACAAAGAATTGGAGGAGGTCTGGTTACTCAGGGATATATTCAGTATGTTGGCAGAAAATATGGTAGGCCTAAAAAACTGGATCTGGTAGGATGTCAAGAATTGGGCCAAAAGCCACCCACCATCTGGGGAACCAGTGGGGAATTGGGCTGGAGAACTTATAGTCAAAGCAAAAGAATCAGGAGTGTTGGTTCTTACTATTTTGATAAAAAAAATGCATGGTGTCAGGCATCCATGTAGTCAAAATAGTGGTATTCTTGGGGTTGGTAATTTTGGAAGAATCTTTTGGTAGTAAGAGGATGAGTACCCCAGTCTTTTGGGCCAAAAATTTGAAGGATAGTGACTAAAGTATGGGAGACTAGGTTGGGATCACTTTTATCAAAATTCTGTTTGATCCGGATCGAGTCCGTGTCGACCAAGATGAATTCATAAAACTCTTGGGTTTTAGAGCTATTTGGTGAGTAAAAGTGCCACCCTTGGCAGAAGATTCTTTGGGCAATCTCAAGAGGAGATTTGCATCCTTTGGTAAATTGTTCATCAAGAGAAAAAAGATCTTGGTAAAAAAACTTTTGGATGTATTGGCTTCTGGGAATATTTTGAGAGGGGACTGGTTTGGAAGTCGAAGAACTTGGCGGAGCAATTGACCGCGAGGATCTGGTTGCTGGGGCTAATTGAGTAGAACTTTTTGACACAATTTGGGTGAAAGGAATATTTGCACTGACCTGTTTGGATGAAGAAGCTTTGATCAACTGGTTTGAGCGAACTGGTTTGGCATAAGAGTCTTTGGAGTTGACAGAGGTTTTGGGAATAGGAGGCTCCTTTGGAGCCATGATGAAAGAAATAGTTTTTGGACCCTGTAGGAATTCACGGGTGAGGAAATCAGGAATGGAATTCATATCTCCCTTTATATAAGTGATGTCAAAATCAAAACTTGATAAAAGAGCTTGCCATTGAGCAAAAATTTGTTTGGAAGCAATATTTTGAACATCATTTTTTAAAAACTTGTTTTGCTGCACTGCAGTCTACTCAAATAAGAAATTTTTTATTTAATAAATCCCCTTGAAATTTTTGGATGCACAAAACGACTGATAAAACCTCTTTTTTGATGGTGTTGTAGTTCCGTTGGGCTTGGTTCCATAGTCCTGAAATAAACTGGACCAGGTGCTCTATATTTCCTAAGTCCTGGACTTGTTTAAGTAGACCCCCATAACCGAAATCTGAAGCATCAGTTTCAACTATTTTGAATAAGGCAGGGTCAGCAAGATGGAGGCAGGGAATTGATTTGACCAATTTTTTGATTTGTTGAAAAGCTGTAGTTTGGGCAGTGGTCCAAGGAGGAGAATTCAAGAGACACAAATAGTGCAGATCCTCTGCAACTCATCTCTTTCGAAGACTTCATCAAGAATAGGAACAAAGTTTAAGTCTAGATCCATTGGCTCCTGTAAGTTTTTGTGTTGATTTTTCAAAATATTGTGTTGGAACCAATCCTTCTTATATGCAATTTAATTGTGCTCCTGAATTGATCAATGCCACAGCACAAATTTTGTGTGAAGAGGATATTACTAGTGTGATATTGACATACCATTATTGGCAAGAAACATTGTTGATAAGATCTACAAAATCTTCTTCATTATTTATTTGTGGTTCTGTTTCTACTTCTATGGTAATAGATTGACACACGGTCGATTGAATAGGCGTGTCTCAGCCACTATTGTCTGCAAAAGCAATGGATCTTTCTATTGGAACGATTTGTCCTTGATAGATATAGTGTCCTAAAAATCGGATCTTTGTGTGGAATAATTCCATTTTTTTTCTGGGAGAGGACTGAGCCACTGTTTTTCATAGTGTGAAAGAAATTGTTTAAATGTTTGAAGTGTTGATCTATAGATTTGGAAAATATGAGGACATCATCGATATAGACTATAATAAAATTTCCAAATGGATTGAAAATATCATTCATAATGTTCTGAAATTCACTAGGGGCATTTTTTAGACCAAATGGCATTACATTCCATTCATAATGGCCAAATGGTGTGGTAAAAGCTGTTTTGTAGCAATCGTCTTTGTGGATTTGGATTTGCTAGAATCCGGACTTCATATCGAATTTGAAAAATATAGTAACTTGGTAAAGTTTCTGGAGTAGGTCTTTTTATTAGGTATAGGATACCGTATCTATTGTAAATCATCATTTAAGGGTTTATAGTTGATTACTAATCGAGGTGTTCCTCTTTCAATTTTGGCATTTTTATTAACATAGAAAGCTGCACAACTCCATGGGGACTTGCTTTTGCTGATCAATCTTTTGTCAATGAGATCTTGTATTTCTTTTTTATAAGTTTCTTGGAGTTCTTGATTCATTTGAATAGGTCTTGCTTTGATAGGAATGTTTTTTTCAAGGAATCCTAGTTCATAAGGTAGCCTAATAGTATGTTTGTTTCTGAACCAAAAAGCATCAGGAAATTCAGAACAGAGATCTTTTTCAAATCGTTCTTTGATATGGGATATTTGTTTTTGTATAGTTTTATCGCAAAGTTTTTGTTCCACATGTTTATATGCTACTTTTTGTTTAAGGTAATTAAGATGCTTTTGTTTGCTATTGATTAAGTTAACAGTAGGTTGTGTAGAAAAGGCAGCAGCTTTGAGAAGGTCAATTTGTTTTGTTTGGGCTGGTTCTAAGAATTCAAAATCAACCTATTTTCCTAGGATTTGGGCAGAAATTCCTTGGTTGGTTACTGTAAAAGGTTTAATAAGTTCGAGGAAAGGTTGTCCTAAGATTACTTCAGTATTTAGATCTTTTACTAAAATAAAGACTTGTTTAAGACAAGTTCCTTGGTTACAAATGTGAACATCAGAGAGTTTATAGTTTACATTAAGTCTAGATCCATTGGCTCCTGTAAGTTTTTGTGTTGATTTTTCAAAATATTGCGTTGGAACCAATCCTTCTTGTATGCAATTTAATTGTGCTCCTGAATCGATCAATGCCACAGTGCAATATTTGTGAGAAGAGGATATTACTAGTGTGATATTAACATACCATTGTTGGCAAGAAACATTGTTGATAAGATCTACGAAATCTTCTTCATTATTTGTTTGTAGTTCTGTTTCTGCTTCTGTGGTAATAGATTGTTGGATTTTCTTTAGGTTTGCTATATCAGCCTTAATATTCTTAATTTCGATTTTGAGATCATTGGTAGTGGCTTCTAGATTTGTTAATCGTATATTATCAGATGATTGTGAAGAAGTGGGAGTTTTTCCAAACCGTTTGTAAATTTGTTTTATATCGTAAGAGTTGGCTTTAGCTTGAGGTTTAGCAGTTGATAATTGTTGTATTAGATCTTGAGCATGTTGAAGATATAATTTTTTGGTATTTCTGTCTTTGATTTGATCAACAAAATTAAAGAACTCTTTTTGGTTTTCAAAATTCTTCATTGTAGGATTTATGTGTATCATGTTAATGGATTTGGAATCTTCGGATTTGTAACAATCATTACAAAAAATTCCTTAACTACAAGTGCAAGGTGAGATTTGTTCTTCAGTGTCTGATTCTATTTGGTTAATTTCATTGTCTTCAGATTCAGTTTCTGCTAAGAATTGGATTTTGGTATCATCAGGCATAATTAGAGAGTTTATCTTTTTGGCGAGCCTGCAGTATTTAGCAATATGTCCTGGTTTACCCCAATTGTAACATCCAGGCTTTTGGGTGGTCTTTGATTTTTGGAAAGTTTTCTTGTAAGAAGCTTTTCCTGATATTTGTTTATTATTTGGTTCCTTCTTTGGTGTTTGTTTTTTATAAAACCTATTCCTAGTGTGTCTAGTATGTCTATGGGTTTTATGTTTTTTATGCGGAGTTTCTTTGGATTCAAATCCAAATTGTTCACAAAATCCTCCTAGTTCTTTTTTATAGAATTTAGATTCTTTTCTGATTTGTTTCCTGAGTTTGATATCGGTGCATAAGGCTAGACCTTCTTTGTGGACCAAACTGATAAGGTCACCATAAGTTAGGTTCTGGTAAGGGATATCCCCATTGTTTTCTTCCCTCAATTTTTGTTTCAATTTTTCAGAAAATAGACTAGGGAGTCCTGTAATAAATTTTTCTTTCCAACATGGAAGATTGGTATCTTCACGTGTTAGGATTTTTGTCATAAAAGTATCTTTATACCATTTGAAGTCATGAAGTTTTTTTACATTTGAGGTTTGATAATTGTTCTGAGGATCTATCCTTGAGTCTTGTTGGGTCTCCTAGGAAATACTTAGTGATGCTGAAAATAAGGGTATTAACAGCATCTCCTATTGGCTGGTTATTGATTATCATAGGGAGTCCTGCTTCAGTTATTTGTATTGCATTTAATATTGATTCCTTTTCTGTTGGGTTGAGAATGTTATCCCACCAACCTTTAAGTTGACCAGTAAACCCAGAAATAATTATTTCTACAATGGCTTGGTCAGGGATATCCTTGATACGATGTGCATTGCTAACCATGGTCATTTCTTGGAGCTTATTAGCTAAGTTATAATTAGACATCCCATCTATATTCCATTTATAGATGATGCCACTTTGATAATTTGCTTGGAAAAATTCTTTCCTATTTTCAATTTGGAGATCTGGGTAAGTAGGTCGGGGGTAGCAATTTGGTGACATGTAAGAGCTGGTTATAGCATTAAAATGTTCGTCGTCTTCACTGGATGTTTCAGAAGGAATAAGTTGTTGTATGGTAGCGATAGTGCTACCTTGTGATTCCTTCTGAGGTGTGTCAGGGATGACTAAGGAATGTAATCTTGTAGAAACTTGGTCTAAGAAATCTTTACCTTCTTGGGTGTTGAGATGTCCTAAACTTTTCTTTGATATGGTAAAAGGTTTGAAAAGCATAGTTGTTGAAGAGGTACTTTTATCTGTTATAATAGGGGACTGGGACTCAGTATGTAGATCCTTTTGGACAAGATTCTCTATTCTGATCAGTTGGCTTCCTATAGTTTGTAAATATTGATTTGTATAATTGACTTGTTCAATAACCTTATTTGATCCATCAGTAACCCCTTCAATGGATCGGAAGGGTGTTGCAGGAATTTCTGCATTATGGACTTTAAATTTTAATTTTGAGGATGGAGGGTGGATTGATTCAATAACTTTATCCTCAACTGTGGTCCATGCACGAAAGACTTTTTTGTTAACATTAATGTTTGTAAAAGGATAGCTAATATTCCTATTACTTGTATAGATGTCTAGATATGTAAAAAACATTATATTGGTTTTAATAGTATTCATCTTCTCATATCGAAGATTTTTAATCTATTGTTGCTGTTCTGTAGAGAAATAGTTAAAAAATCAATCTCTTTTTTCTTTGTTTTTGGGAAGGAGAAAATCTTGCCGGAGTCGTGGTTTGTCAATTTGGAATTCTTCCAAAGAAACGACACTAACCTATGCCTCATTTTGCATATCCGTTTGTGTTGGTGAGGTTGGGTTATTTCTGGGAGAAGAAGGAGGGCTAGATCGATCTTCATAAAATCCTTGGGCAACAATACTATGTGTCTGTAAGCCTAATAGTTTGAAAGTCTTCAGCTGTTCATGTAACCTTTGGTTTTCTAGATGTAGATTTGCTAAGGTAGAAGCAGATGCATTGGAGGTTGAAGGCTGAGTTTTTCAAAATCCTCTAAGTTTGTTTTAGGTTTCTCATTTTTTCTATGGAACGTGATTGTAACAGTTCCATCATGGCTTTGGTTTTTAGATTCGATTTCAATAGTTGGTTCAATAGATGGTTCCACAGGTGGACACTGAAGACACCATTTGGGAGGGAACCTGACCTCTTTCCAGCTAATGGTTTTTGGTGGAATGGTTCGTGAATGGACAAAGTCGGTTTCAATAAACGTAGTCTGTCCTTTAATAGTTCTCTTAAGGGCTCTGGATCTCACAGTCTTCATGGCTTTATACTGGATGCGATGGACTATAGCAATGGGAATAGATCCTTTCTTCATTTTGTAACCGCTAGTGTTAATGTTAACTTTCAGGGCATCTAGAAGGTTTGCATCATTTAGAGGGAGGTTAATATCAGGGTATCAGTTGAAATAGACTGGTCCTTTACATAGGCTTGTTTCTATCATTCCTAAGAGAGTCTTCAAAATCTATAAATCTTTGGTCTCTGAGTGCAAGAAGGAGAGAGACGTTGAGTCCTTCTCTGTGGAGAGGTTTGATGGCCACTTGGATGAGTCCTATATGGATGTAATTGAAGTCTTTTTTGAGCTTATTGAGGCTTACGGGCTCTAGAAGTTGGATTTCTTCCATATCAGGAGAGTAGTTAATAGTCTGTTCAACGGTCTTGATAGTTTCTCTAAAACTGTACCAATCTTGTTTGTAGACTTCCTTGGTTGGGACTCTAGGCATCGTCCAATTTTGAAGGGACTGGTCAAGATCACCTGTGAAAACTTCATCATTGATGACGTTACTGTGCGAACTAGGTTCGCCTACAAGTTGCGAAGACAAAGACCTAGTTATTCGACTCATGGTTATCGGTATTATCCCCCCATACAGAAATCAAACTTTAGCCACCAAAGGGTGAAGGGTGATTCAGTACTAACAACCAATAGCGGCACTTACACACGTCTACCCTACACGGCTCCAGATAGCAACTAAAACCCCCGACGCAACTCCCAGAGGACGATATACAGCAAAATAAAAGGGGAGGAAAAGTAAAAAAAATATGACTTGGCTCTAATACCAGTAGGTTAACCAGGATGCTCAATAAAATTATGCAGTGATGTGGGTGCTAGCAGGTGCTGATGATCCAGTAATTTGTTTGGAAGTAATATTTTGAACATCATTTTTTAAAACTTATTTTGCTGCACTGCAGTCTACTCGAACTCAATATCACACTAGTAATATCCTCTTCTTACAAAAATTGCATTGTGGCATTGATTGATTCAGGAGCACAATTAAATTGCATACAAGAAAGATTGGTTCCAACGCAATATTTTGAAAAATCAACTCAAAACTTACAGAAGCCAATGGATCTAGACTTAATGTAAACTATAAACTCTCCGATGTTCACATCTGTAACCAAGGAACTTGTCTTAAACAAGTCTTTATTTTAGTAAAAGATCTAAATACTGAAGTAATCTTAGGACAACATTTCCTCGAACTTATTAAACCTTTTACAGTAACCAACCAAGGAATTTCTGCCCAAATCCTAGGAAAATAGGTTGATTTTGAATTCTTAGAACCAGCCCAAACAAAACAAATTGACCTTTTCAAAGCTGCTGCCTTTTCTACACAACCTATTGTTAACTTAATCAATATCAAACAAAAGCATTTTAATTACCTCAAACAAGAAGTAGCATATAAACATGTGGAACAAAAACTTTGCGATAAAACTATACAAAAACAAATATCCCATATCAAAGAACGTTTTGAAAAAGATCTCTGTTCCAAATTTCCTGATGCTTTTTGGTTAAGAAACAAACATACTGTTAGGCTACCATATGAACCAGGATTCCTTGAGAAAAACATTCCTACCAAAGCAAGACCTATTCAAATGAATCAAGAACTCCAAGGAACTTGTAAAAAAAAAATACAAGATCTCCTTGACAAAAGATTGATCAGCAAAAGCAAGTCCCCATGGAGTTGTGCAGCTTTCTATGTCAATAAAAATGCCGAATTTGAAAGAGGAACACCTCAATTAGTAATCAACTATAAACCCTTAAATGATGCTTTACAATGGATACGGTATCCTATACCTAATAAAAAAGACCTGCTCCAGAAACTTTACCAAGCTACTATATTTTTCAAATTCGATATGAATTACACGTGGAATGCCTCGATATGGTTTTTGAAGATCCACCACTCAAGATGACACCGACAAAAAAGGACCGAAAGATGAATAGTAAAAAGTCAATTTTACTGTAGCACTCCAGTCCAAAATTACTTTCGGTGCCTTTTGCCTCGAAAGTCAAAAGTTTCCTGACATTTTACTGCAGCCCATGTGACCCCGAGATTCTTTCAGGATAACGCTCACCTTTTGCGGATTGCAGTAGGCTCCCTCCTATAAAAGACCACTTCATCTTCCAAAGAAAGGGAGGAGAATTTGAGAGACACAAATAGTGCAGATCCTCTGCAACTCATCTCTTTCGAAGACTTCATCATGAATAAGAACTAAGTAGTTCTTCAAGTTTTTTCAATTTTTTTTTTGTAATCTTCTGAAGGAGAGTCTCCGACGGTTGAGCATCAAGTAGTCCTCTGAAAATTCAAGTACCCTTCTAAGCTTGTCTCTTAAGCTTACCCAGTTCACCCAACAGTACTTGTAAGTTAATTCCTATTCAAGTTCTCTTGTTTATATCAAGTTTCCAAGCCCTTTATTCTCTGTATGTTTCAAGTCCTTATTATATCATGTTTGTAATTCAAGATCTCCTATAATATAAAATTCTATCAAGTTTTATTAGCATATTTTCATATCTACTTGGTCGGCACAGCCGCCTACTTATTCACAGTAGAAGACTACCTGCAAAACAGTAGATCGCTGAGGGTTACCCCCTCTGAGTGTGAAAAAGGATCCGTACTGCCCTAAATCTGAAGCATCAGTTTCTACTATTTTGAATAAGGCAGGGTCAGCAAGATGGAGGCAGGGAATTGTCTTGACCAATTTTTTGATTGTTTAAACAACTGTAGTTTGGTCAGTGGTCCAAGGAGGATGTTTATTTTTCAGTCTGGAGTATAAGGCCTCACAAATTTGACTGATTTGGGGGATAAAATCACGTACATAGTTGAGGCTTCCCAAAAACCTTTGGAGTTGTTTTTTAGCAAGAATTTGATTAGGGAATTTGTCTACAAAAGCAATGGATCTTTCAATTGGAACGATTTGCCCCTGATAGATGTAGTGTCCTAAAAATCGAATCTTGGTGTGAAATAACTCCATTTTTTTCTGGGAAAGGACTTGAGACATCTAAGATTCACCGAACCAGTCAGTGGCTCCCACGTGTCACAAAGTGACCCGCTCCAGAACCAAGGAGAACCAACCGGGGGTCCCACTCGGGCGCGACCTGCACCCAGGCGTGGCCTCTCACCTAGGTGCGGCCTCACCTAGGCACAGCCTCACCCAGGCACGACTTGCACCCAGGCGCCGGCCTCACCCAGGCTCGGCCTCACCCAGGCGCGGCCTCACCCAAGCGTGGCCTCACACCCAGGCGCTGCCTCTCACCCAGGCGCGGCCTCACCTAGGCGTGGCCTCACACCTTGGCGAGGCCTCTCACCCAGGCGCTGCATCATGGACACAGACGTGATGTACACGGACACCGAGGCCGCTCATCTATGACCCAATCGTGTCACTGCAGACTTATGCCACCACCAGGACTCTGGGCCACCGCTTAGAGGTCACGTCACCCAAACGAATTCAAGCACCAATGATGTTATCACCACACGCGAGTATCTATCCGCCAAGGATCTTGATACCACCAGGACACTCCCTCCCGCGGGGAGATGACCAATCAGGATAGAGCCCTACTACCCAAGGCCTCTATCCACTCAACGGCACACTTGCCATCAAACTGGGACTCTCATATCATCATACTCCACTATAAAAGGAAAGGTACACCACCCTCAAAGGAGACATGTAAACTCATATTGAATAATCACTATACATCTGTTTGCTCAGGAGATCTAACTTTGGCATCAGAGAGCCCTAGGCCAGAACCACACCGGTTCTCTCTATTGACCCCTTGGTCCACTTGTAGGTGACAACACTCGTAGGACCGCTCGACGATTTCTTGATGCAACAGATTGGCGCCGTCTATGGAAACGATGCTAGCCATTACATCTACTAGCTCGCTTCCATATTCATCCAATGGCACGAAGGAAGACTACCACCACCAACAACATGGCGAGGGATGGATCACCACCCCCAGAGTGCTCTCGCCACAGAGCCAATGACCAGGACCATGTCCCTCTGGAGGAAGAGATCCCCCCTAATGACCAGTTTGTGGTCGATGAGCCCAACAATGACGAGGTAGACGATGTGGTGGTGGAGGTGATACCTGACCCCAATGCACCAGCCACTATGGGTCAGATCAACGACCTACAGCGACAGATCCTCGATGAACAACGACTCTTTCGAGACTACTTGACACAACGTGCAATGTCTCACCACTGAAGGTCGTCACCGTCAGCAAGGGCAGAGTCCACACCTTGACATGAGCTAAACCCTAGGAGATCATCTCCCAGGGGCGTGGGATCAGAGAGACTTGCGCGACGGGCAACCCCCACTCCGCAGCGGGGGGAGCCTTCCCAGCATCCCAGGAGAACAAGAGACCTCCAGCCATGATCAGAGCGTGGGAGGACACCAACACCTAGGGTGAGGATGCCTAGCCCGGAGAGATCGGTCCGGAGGTCTGTGTTCGACAGACGACTTGAAGAAGGTCACATACCACGATGAAGCAGGACCTACAGAGAGGAAAGCCCCTCACCTTCGCGACAGGGTTCATCGTGGCGTGACCATTCACCATCCTACCAACACTAAAGGCAGGAGGGGACATCCAGGAGATAGCGTGAACGAGGTAGCAGTGAATGTCCTACCAGGCGTGAGGGACAAACACGAGATAAGGAACTCGATCGAAGACTCTGCGACCTGGATGAGAAGCTGGAAGGGCTAAAGAAGCAGACCAAAGGCGAGACACATTCCATACATGAACAACACCCATTCTCGACAGAGATCATGTCAGCCACGTTCCCTTCCAGGTTCTGACTACCTACCTTTGAACTTTACAGTGGTACCGCTAATCCTAATGACCACATCAACTACTTTAATGGCCTGATGACGCTGTATGGTGAGTCAGACGTGGTCTCCTGTCGGACATTCCTTGCATCCCTCAAGGGAGCAGCCACATCATGGTTCTCCAGGCTACGACTGAGATCTATAGGCTCGTTCGTGGATCTATGCGAACAGTACGTCACCCATTTTCAGAGCAGTGTCAAACAGAAGAAGACCACCATCAACCTACTGAACATGGTACAGAACCCTGGGGAGTCTCTCAGGGAGTATGTTAGCAGGTTCACCAAGGAGTCCCTGGAGGTTCGAGACTTGGACGACCAGACATAGCTTGCGGCCCTAGCAAGAGGTATCAGGGGCATGGACTTGATCAAGGACCTAGCACTTCATAAGACCAGGACTATGAAAGAGCTCCTGGAGCGGTGCAATGAGTTTGTAAATAGGGCCGAGGTAGTAGAAGCTAGAATGAAGATAATCGAGGCCAAGCTGTAGGATAACAAGAGGTCAGCACTTGATGACTGTAAAGAAAGTAAGAGGTCGAGAACAGAGCGTCGACAAGAGAAGGGTGACCGCCCATCTGGGAGGACTGACCATCGCCTAGAGAGAAGTGAGAGGGTAAGCAGCCCAGAGTTCACACCATTGAACACCACCAGGCCCCAGATACTCATGCAGATCCAAGACCGTGACCTACTCCATTGGCCACGACCTATGCTAGCAGGACCAGAGAAGCAAAACCCTAATAAGTACTGTCTCTTCCACAAAGAGAATGGGCATGACACAGAGGAGTGCTATCAATTGAAGAAAGAGATAGAACAACTTGTAAGAGCAGGAAGCTTGAACAAGTATGTGAAGGGGAGACGTGACAACCGCTCAGGCCAAAGAGACAGAGGTCATGACGAAAACAGAGTAGAACCGAGAAGGGAAGAAAAAAGAACAGATCAAGAGAGAGACTGCCCAGAAGAGCGGAGAGATGAAACAGAACCTATTGGCACCAAGGGACCTCCCATCCTCACCATAGTTGGAGGACCGGGGCAAGAGTCCATCAGAAAGGCTAAAGCCCATGCCAGGTTTGTGGGAGTGGCAGAGAAGCCAAGCAAGATAGCCAAGACTGAGACGGTGATCTCCTTCTCGGATGAAGACCTAGAAGGACTAAGCTTCCCACATGAGGATGCCCTGGTAGTACAGGTAGAGGTAGCCAACCGACCTATACACGGGGTACTGATAGACATAGGGGCATCTGTAGATGTACTCTCCTTAGACGCCTATCGATAGCTCGGGTTCAGGGACGATCAGCTAAAACCATAGCCCACTTACCTCCATGGATTCTTAGGTGCCACCGCCTCCATTAGAGGTACCATAGAACTACCCATCACCTTTGGGGTACATCCTCAACAAGTGACTATCATGATGAACTTCATGATAGCCCTTAGAGGAGTCATATTGCCACTCCACCTGAAGATGAAGTTCCCCACCGAGAAATGGGGTAGGCGAAGTTCGAGGAGATCAGAAGAAGGTAAGGGAGTGCTACGCCACCTTCATGAAGAAGAATAATGGTAACACCCGCGGAATGGCACTCTGCTTAGAGAACATGGTCAGTGACCAAAGAGATGAACTGACAGAGAGAAGAGGAAGACCAGCGGAAGACCTCATCCCATGACCCCTCAGCAGGGACGACCCCTCTAAGGTCGTACAGGTTGGCTTGTTACTAAGCAAGGAATAAAAAGAAGGACTTGGACACCTCCTCCAAGCAAACATGGATGTCTTTGCATGGTCGACCTCTGACATGCCTAGAATACCACATTCCATAGCAGAGCATCGACTACATGTCGACCCATCCAGGAAGCCCATCCAACAGAAGCGGCGTAACTTCGCCCTTGATCGATAAGCAGCAATCAAGGAAGAGGTCGAGAAGTTGAGCCAATCAGGGTTCACCAGAGAGGAGAAGTTCCCAACCTAGCTCGCCAACATGGTCATGGTACCAAAGCCAAGTGGGAAGTGGAGGATGTGTGTCGACTACACCGACCTGAACAAGGCATGCCAAAAAGATGAGTACCCACTGCCCAGGATTGACCTACTGATTGACGCCACCACCGGCCATGAGATGCTAAGTTTCATGGATGCCTACTCCGGGTACAACCAGATCCTCATGCATAAAGGTGATGAGTCCTACACCGCATTCCTGACAAATAAGGAGAACTATTGTTACCACGTCATGCCGTTCGGGTTGAAGAATGTGGGGGTTACCTATCAAAGGATGGTCAATAAGATGTTCGAGGAACAGATCGATCGCAACATGGAGGTATATGTGGATGACATGCTTGTGAAAAGTATCCACGCCAACCAACACCTGATCGACCTAGAGGAAGCATTCACAGTACTGAGGAGGAACCAGATGAAGCTAAACCCTGCAAAGTGCGCCTTCGGTGTAACGTCAGGAAAATTTCTAGGGTTCATGGTCTCAGTACGCGGAATAGAAGTCAACCCATCCAAGATCAAGGCCATCTAAGAGATGGCACTTCCTCAAATGGTCAGGGAAGTGCAGAGGTTGAATGGAAGGGTCGTCGTCCTTTCCAGGTTCGTGTCACGGGCAGGTGGCAAGTGCCTACGATTCTTCAAAACATTGAAGAACCTCTGAAGCCCTAAAGACTTCACATGGACAAAAGAGTGCCAGAAGGCGTTCGAAGAATTGAAGGAGTACCTAGAGAGCCCACCGCTGCTTGGGCGACCAGAACCTAACAAAGAATTGCAGCTCTACCTGACCGCCACCCCTGTCGCGGTCAGCGCAGTACTGCTGAAGGAAGAGGACAAAGTCTAGAGGCCCATCTACTATGTCATTCATGTTCTGATCGATGCAGAAACCAGGTACACCAGGATCAAGAAGGTAGCCTATGCATTGGTAATCGCGGCTAGGAAGCTACGACTATACTTCCAAGCCCATACCATCACAGTCCTCACAGACCTACCTCTGAAGAAGGTACTCCACAAGCCAGACGTCTTCGGACGATTGATAGCATGGGCAGTGGAGTTAAGTGAGCATGACATCAGGTTCCAACCAAGGACAGCCATCAAAGGTCAAGCCCTGGCAGATTTCATTGCAGAGTATACCCTATCTGAGATCGAGCCAGAGATAGGGGAACCCGAGGAGAAGGATTGCGGATCGGGGGATATGTTCATGGACGGGTCGAGTAACGCGGCAGGAAGTGGCGTTGGCTTTATATTAACCAGCCTCGAAGGATTTCGTATCCAATATGCTCTCTGATTCACCTTCCAAGCATCCAACAATGAAGCAGAATATGAAGCACTACTAGCTGGACTCCGGGTGGCCAAGGCCATCCAAGTCACACACCTATCCACCCGAAGCGACTCCCAACTTGTGGTAAATCAGGTGAATGGAGAATATTAGGCAAAAGATGATAGGATGGCATCATATCTAGCACGTGCTTAAGCATTGATCGAGGGTTTCATGAAGTTCAAGATGGTTCGAGTTCCCAGGGACGAGAACGCTGCCGTCGATACCCTATCTAGGCTAGCTAACGATGAACTCCAAAATTTGGCTAGTGTAGTCTATGTTGAGAACCTGCGTGAGCCAACGTATAAGGAAAAGCAGGTTAACGAAATCGAGGAGGGACCTAGCTGGATGGACCCCATACTCAACTACCTCCTAAACGACGTCTTTCCAGAAGACAAGGCTGAGGCAAGGAAGATCAAGATGAGAGCTGCAAAGTACACCATCCTAGATGGAGTACTGTACAAGCGGGGGGCAACAGCACCACTACTCCGATGCCTAGGACCCAAGGGGGTAGAGTACGCCCTAGCAGAAGTCCATGAGGGGATATGTGGAAGCCACATGGGGGGACGAGCCCTAGCCTACAAAATCCTCCACCAGGGGCTGTACTGGCCACAAATGCAAGAGGAGGCCATACAATATGCCAAGAAGTGCGAGCAATATCAGTTGTTCGCCCCAGTACCCCATCTACCCGCCACCAAGCTGACATCAATCCTCAACCCCATACCCTTTGCCATGTAGGGGATGGACATCTTAGGAAACTTCACTGCAGCACCGGGAATTAGGAAGTACCTGGTCATCGTGATTGATTACTTCACCAAGTGGGTCGAAGCTAAACCCTTGGCCAAGATAACATAGCCAGAGATGGAGAAGTTCATCCGCGATGACGTCATCTATAGGTTTGGGGTACCACAGATCCTAGTCTCAGACAACGGCAAATAATTCAACAACCCCAAATTCCTAGCATTCTGTCAAAGCTACAACATGGACTATCGGCCTGTATTGGTAGCATACCCATAGGCCAATGGTCAGGTGGAGGTCACCAACAGAACACTGCTGGGAGGAGTCAAGAAAAGGCTAGAGGGAGCCAAAGGGAAATGGGTCGAAGAGCTACCAAGCGTTCTGTGGGCGTACTGAACTACAGTAAGGACACCCACAGGAGAGAGCCCATTCCGCCTAGCATATGACACTAAAGTATTGGCCCCAGTAGAGGTTTGCGCCATGTCCTATAGGGTTCTGCACTTCAATGAACATACCTATATCGATGGACTACGGGCGAACCTAGACTTTATAGATGAGGTCCGTGAGAGAGCACTCCTAAGGAACGTCGCCTACCAACAACGTACTGCCAGGTACTATAACTTCAGGGTTAAGGAAAGGCTATTCCACCAGAGAGATCTAGTCCTACGGAGGGCAAGTGCATCACAGCCACAGAAGGCAGGAAAGCTATCAGTCAACTAGGAAGGACCTTACATAGTCTCCAAGCAGATACGACCAAGGACCTATCGCTTGAAGACTCCAGGGGGCAAGAAGGTACACCGCACCTGGAACTCAGAACACCTGAAGAAGTATTACCAGTAGAAGCAACAGATCCATCGATAGTAGCAGTCAAGTAGTAGCAGTAGTGGTAGTGGTAATAATAGTAGTAGCAGCAACAGTAGCAGTAGACGACATCACTGTTTCAAGGAGAATTTGAAAATTTTCATTCAAAATAAAGAGGTGTTTCGGGAATACTTGTCTTCTTCTACCACTCAATCGAATCACTGCCACTACACTAAGGCGTTATGCCACCATCGAGGCTTTATGCCTAAGGCGTTATGCCACTACTGAGGCTTTATGCCTAAGGCATTATGCCACCACTGAGGCTTTATGCCTAAGGCGTTATGCCACTACTGAGGCTTTATGCCTAAGGCATTATGCCACCACTGAGGCTTTATGCCTAAGGCGTTATGCCACTACTGAGGCTTTATGCCTAAGGCGTTATGCCACCAGCGAGGCTTTATGCCTAAGGCGTTATACCACCACTGAGGCTTTATGTCTAAGACGTTATGCCACCACCGAGTCTTTATGCCTAAGGCGCAATGCCACCAAGGTCCAACGACCACCAAGGCGCAATGCCACCAAGGTCCAATGACCAGCAAGGCGCAGTGCCACCAAGGTCCGATGACCACCAAGGCGCAATGCCACCTAGGTCCGATGACCGCTAAGGCGCAACGCCACTACCAAAGTCCCATGACTGTCAAATGGCACCAACGCGCAATCAACCACCAAGAGACAGTGCAATCAAAGAAAAGCAACAACGATCACATAAAGAAGTCCTAATAGTTACAACTCAAGTTCAAAAAGAAAAGGTTCAAGACGTCTATAAGTTCGATACAGCCATAGGGTCAAGGGAGCACCGAGGGGTGGGTTACCTCTGACGCAGCAGGAGACATCAGGTCCACCTCGAGAAGGCATGCAGTAGCACCCCCCTCAGGCAGGGCAGTCTCCACCTCTGGCACTGGAACGCTCTCCACCACCGCAACACCAAGAGGCACCACAGCAAACTCAGAGAACCCCAGGATGGAGAAGTCATAATCGGGGGTCACCTCCAGGACACAAGTGGCTAAGTCCTGGATCCCTCCCTCATACGTCGGCTGAAGCTGTGCCTGATACAATGTCGAGAAAGTCGAGGACCCCTGGAACTTAGCCACAGCTCGCTCGCCTGCAGATGCCAGCTCCGCCTCATGACTCTCCCTCAACGCATGAAGCTCCTCCTCCAAGGCAAGAACCCTGGCCGAACTCTCGGCCGCATCGGCAGAGGTCACTCGAAGCTCCTCAGACTCCTCCAAGAGCTTCTCGGACGCCACCGCGAGCTCCTCCGACGCCCTCTACGTGTGGGCCTCGGCCCTCTCACGGGCATCGATATATCCTTGGAGCTCCCTCTCCACATCACGCAGGGTGCACTATATCTGCACCTCGCGAGAAGCATGACCCTCTAGTTGAAGCACTGCCTCAGCAACACGGTGATGGACCTACAATCAGCATGACAATCAATAAACACTCTAACTATAACAGGAGCAGCAAACATAATTAAACAAAAAGGAATAACTCATAGAAGCCATATCATGGTAGAGAGTCTGGGTCAGACACGCATCGCTAAGCCTCTGCAAGGCTACCCTCGCGGTAGGAAGCCTCCCTTTGTCCACCCATTCCCGTGACACGCCGGATCCAGCCAAGGTCGAACCCTTCGGCATGCCCAAGGTGATCACCAGGGACTCATCCATCGCAGGAAGATCAGTGGCAGTACCATCGGAGGAACTCACCCCTTTCCCCTTGGAGAGGGGCAATGCAGAAGACCCAAAAGGGGTGACAGTAGAAGGCGGAGGCACAGAGCCCGAAACACCATCATCATCAGGAGAAGTACGGGGAAGGAGGACACGCACACCAGAGCTCATCACATAGGCATGTCCTGGACCACCCTTCCGCTTCGCCCCAACAGTCACAGGCGCGGAAGGACCACCAACATCTGTTACTCTAGCAGATGAACCACCCTGAGAAGCGGCCTTCTTTCGCATATTACCACGGAGCAAATTGAAATCTGGACGCATATCCACTGCGTGATAACATCAAGCGAAAACTGTCCAACCAGTCAGATGATATATATATTAAAATACAAGCATGCCAATCAAGTACAAAAGACAGTGCTCTTACCAGGACTCAGCTTCCAAGGGGACAGGAAGGCCTCCGAGTCCAACTCCTGGATGTGGAATGGATCGCAACCCAGGCACTGCTTGAGGGAGTCACCCTCAAAATCACTCAGCTCAAGCCCCTGGTTGACCCTCTTGAGGTCAATGACTTCCCTAACAGTCCGTAGTGAGCATCGGGGGACCATGGCAAGAAAGAAGCGATCCCTCCAATACTTCACGTTGCTAGTGATCCCTGTGAGAAGCTCCAAAGAGGCATAGGGCCCCTTGAGCATGCGGCGAGCAAAGTGATAACATCCATGATTCCCCTTCTTCAGCAGATAAAAGTGGGAGAACAGGGGAACAGTGGCGGCACGCCCCATACGGGTAAAAAATACATAGAAACCCTCCAAGAATTGGGCAACACCTGCCCAGGGGTGAGGTACCAATGCTCTAGCACCAACTCAACAAAGCAAGGGATAGGAAGGCGAAGGCCCTGGAGGAAAAAGGCACTGTAGAGACAGATCTCATCTGCTCGGTGAGAGAAGGCATACTCGCCAGGTCCGGGAATACGTAACACGACCTCAGCGGGAATGTGGAACTCCTCGCAAAGAGAGACCAAGTCGAAAGAGGACAAGATACTAGCAACATGAACCAACATATCAGTAGGACCGACGACTGAGGACGCTGCCCCAGAAGGCCTACGATCCCTACCGGGACCAGAGACACTAGAAGGTCCCACTCCTCCATCAATAGCACTGGGGGAAGGTACAGAGGATGGAGTACACACAGAAGAAGGCGATCCTAGGGAACGCTCCTTTGAAGATCCAACCCCGATCGAAGCAGTGCTAGGGTCATCAGGAGACGACATGAACGACAAGAGAAGAATAGACTACTTACTCGAGAAAGCGATCTCCCAGACAAGAAGCTAGCAAGAAAAATGAAATGAAGACCACCTATAAAGTATAAATAGCAGATCGATCACAGATAAGAAGAAGGAGAGTGGAGAAGCATGAGGGTCTATCGCACCCACGGGCGCGGCCTCACACCCGCAGGCGCTGCCACCGTAGGCGGGGCCCCATGCCCGTAGGCACGGCCACCCATGAGCAGCCTCACGCCTGTAGGCATGGCCACCCCAGGTGTGGCCACCCTAGGCGCGGGCCTCACACCCACAGGCGCGGCCACCCCAGGCGCGGCCTCACGTTGGCAGGGGCGGCCTCACGCCCGTAGGCGCGTCCATCCCAGGCACGACCTCACACCAGTAGGTGCGCCTCACACCCATAGGAGCGGCCACACTCGCAGGCGCGGCCTCACCTAGGTGCAGCCCTGCATCAAAAAAAAAAAAAAAGAGAAGGGGTTGAACTTTCCTTAGGGGGAAGGCGATCGCACGGGGGACCAGACACATGACGACGCGATCACACCATGGGCACGATCAAGTGATAGAGACCACCAAATACAAGGCACTCAAGCCAAGCACCACTCAAGCCCTCTAAGTAAGCAAGGCACTAAGTGAGCACAACGCATGCAAAGGGACCCAAAACTAAAGGAAGGAAAACGAAAAAGTGGACACTAGTCTAGGTGACCCAAGGACAAGCACATGGTGGGCACCAAAAAGAGGACAAAAGACAAAAGTGCAATGCAAAGGAGAAATTCAAGAAGAGCAAAAAGTGGGAGACAAAAAGTAAGAAAGAGAAATGATGAGGAAAAATGAGAAGTGGAAAAAGAGAAAGCGAAGAAGAGGGACATATATCTATAAAAAACAAAGCAAAAAAGAAGAAGGAAAAGTATAAGAGGAAAGGTTTGAACCTCCAACCTCTCCTACCTCACTAACAGATTTACAGGCAAGCCCCATAAAGAAAGTTCATTTGCAGCGGACCCCTCACTATATAAAGGCATCTACTCTCTTGGACATCCTATCTCAAGAGAGTGGGGGCAAATGATACATCCAAGATTCACCGAACCAGTCAACGGCTGCCATGTGTCATAAAGCGACCCGCTCTAGAACCAAGGAGAACCAACCGGGGGTCCCACCTGGGCATGGCCTGCACCCAGGCGCGGCCTCACCCAGGCATGGCCTCACACCTAGGTGCGGCCTCTCACCAAGGCGCGGCCTCACCCAGGCACGGCCTCACCCAGATGTTGGCCTCACCCAGGCGTGGCCTCACACCCAGGTGCGGCCTCTCACCTAGGTGCGGCCTCAAGCAGGCATGGCCTCACCTAGGCGTGGCCTCACCCAGGCGCGGCCTCACCCAAGCATGGCCTCACACCCAGGCGTGGCATCGTGGATGCAGACGTGATGTACACAGACACCGAGGCCGCTCATCTATGACCCAATCGTGTCACTACAGACTTATGCCACCACCAAGACTCTGGGCCACCGCTTAGAGGTCACGTTATCCAGACAGATTCAAGCACCAATGACGTTATCACCACATGCGAGTATCTATCCGCCAAGGATCTTGATACCACCAGGACACTCCCTCCCGCTGGGAGATGACCAATCAGGATAGAGCCCTACTATCCGGGGCCTCTATCCACTCAACAGCACACTCGCCATCAAACTGGGACTCTCCATATCATCATACTCCACTAGAAAATGAAAGGTACACCACCCTCAGAGGGGACATCTAAACTCATGTTGAATAATTACTATTCATCTATTTGCTCAGGAGATTTAACTTTGGCATCGGAGAGCCCTAGGCCGGAACCACACCGGTTCTCTCTGTTGACCCCTTGGTCCACTTGGGTGGAATAGTTTACCACAACTTGGGTAAAGGGGATATCTGTACTGACCTGTTTGATTGTACTGGCTTTGACCAATTGGTTTGAGGAGACTGGTTTGGCATAGGAGTCTTTGGATTTGACAGTAGTTTTGGGAGTAGGAGGCTCCTTTGGAGCCATAATGAAAGAAATAGTTTTTGGACCCTGCAGGAATTCATGAGTAAGGAAATCAGGAATGAAATTCATATCTCCTTTTATATAAGTGATGTCAAAATCAAAGCTTCATAAAAGAGCTTGCCATCGAGCAAAAATTTGTTTGGAAGTAATATTTTGAACATCATTTTTTAAAACTTGTTTTGCAGCACTACAGTCAACTCGAACAAGAAATTTTTAATTTAATAAATCCCCTTGAAATTTTTGGATGCACAAAACTACAAATAAAACTTCTTTTTTGATGGTGCTGTAGTTCCGTTGGGCCTAATTCCATAATCCTGAAGTAAACTGGACTAGGTGTTCGGTATTTCCTAAAACCTGGACTTGTTTAAGGATACCTCCATACCCTAAATCAGAAGCATCAGTTTCTACTATTTTGAATAAGGCAGAGTCAGCAAGATGGAGGCAGGGAATTGTCTTGACCAATTTTTTGATTGTTTGAACAGCTGTACTTTGGTCAGTGGTCCAAGGAGGAGGTTTCTTTTTCAGTCTGGAGCACAAGGCCTCACAAATTTGACTGATTTGGGGGATAAAATCACGTACATAGTTGAGGCTTCCCAAAAACCTTTGGAGTTGTTTTTTTATCAAGAATTTGATCAGGGAATTTGTCTACAAAAGCAATGGATCTTTCAATTGGAACGATTTGCCCCTGATAGATGTAGTGTCCTAAAAATTGAATCTTGGTGTGGAATAATTCCAATTTTTCCTGGGAGAGGACTAAGCCACTGTTCTTCATAGTGTGAAAGAAACTGTTTATATGTTTAAAGTGCTGGTCTATAGATTTGGAAAAAATGAGGACATCATCGATGTAGACTATGATAAATTTTCCAAATGAATTTAAAATATCATTCATAATGTTTTGAAATTCACTAGGGGCATTTTTTAGGCCAAATGGCATTAAATTCCATTCATAATGGCCAAATGGAGTGGTAAAAGCGGTTTTGTAGCTATCATTTCTGTGGATTTGGATTTGCCAGAATCCGGACTTCATATCGAATTTGGAAAAGATGGTAGCTTGGTAAAGTTTCTGGAGGAGGTCTTTCTTATTAGGTATAGGATATCGTATCCATTGTAAAGCATCATTTAAGGGTTTGTAGTTGATTACTAATCTAGGTGTCCCCCTTTCAATTTCAACATTTTTGTTGACATAAAAAGCTGCACAACTCCATGGGGACTTGCTTTTGCTGATCAATTTTTTGTCAAGGAGGTCTTGTATTTCTTTTTTACAAGTTTCTTGAACTTCTTGGTTCATTTGAATAGGTCTTGCTTTGGTAGGAATGTTTTTCTCAAGGAATCCTGGTTCATAAGGTAGCCTAACAATATGTTTGTTTCTGAACCAAAAAGCATCAGGAAATTCGGAACAGAGATCCTTTTCAAATTGTTCTTTGATATTGGTTATTTGTTTTTGTATAGTTTTATCGCAAAGTTTCTGTTCAACATATTTATGTGCCACTTCTTGTTTTAGGTAATTAAGATGCTTTTGTTTGCTATTTATTAAATTAACAGTAGGTTGTGTAGAAAAGGCAGCAGCCTTGAGAAGGTCCATTTGTTTTGTTTGGGTGGGTTCTAAGAACTCAAAATCAACTTGTTTTCCTAGGATTTGGGCAAAAATTCCTTGGTTGGTTATTGTAAAAGGTTTAATAAGTTTGAGGAAAGGTTGTTCTAAAATTACTTCAGTATTTAGGTCTTTTACTAGAATAAAGACTTGTTTAAGACAGGTTCCTTGGTTACAGATGTGAACATCAGAGAGTTTATAATTTACATTGAGTCTAGATCTATTGGCTCCTATAAGTTTTTGTGTGGATTTTTCAAAATATTGTGTTGGGACTAATCCTTCTTGTATACAATTTAGTTGTGCTCCTGAATCGATTAGTGCTATAGTGCTAATTTTGTGAGAAGAGGCTATCACGAGTGTGATATTGACATACCATTGCTGACATGAAACAATGTTGATAAGATCTACGAAATCATTCTCATTGTTTGTTTAGGGTTCTGCTTCTTCTTCTATTTCAATGGATTGTTGGATTTTCTTTAGGTATGCTATATCAGCATTGATATCTTTAATTTCAGTTTTAAGATCATTAGTGGTCACTTCAAGATTTGTTAATCGGATTTGGTCTAATGTTTGTGAAGAAATGGGAGTTTTTCCAAATCTTTTGTAGATTTGTTTGATATCGTAAGAGTTGGCTTTAATTTGAGGTTTAGTTGTTGATAATTGCTGTATGAGCTCTTGAGCATGCTGGAGATATAATTTTTTGGTATTTCTATCTTTGATTTGATCAACAAAATTAAAGAATTCTTCTGGTTTTTCAAAATTCTTTATTTCTGGACTTATGTGTATCATGTTAATGGTTTTGGAATCGTAGGATTCATCACAGTCATTGCAAAAAACTCCTTGACTACAAGTGCAAGGGGCGATTTGTTCTTCTGTGTCAGATTCTATTTGGTTAATTTCATTGGCTTCAGACTCAGTTTCTGAGTCAGTTTTGATGTTTTCTAAATCAGCTAAGAGTTGGATTTTGGTATCATCGGGCATAATTTGAGAGTTTATCTTTTTGGCGAGCCTACAGTGTTTAGCAATGTGTCTTGGTTTACCACAATTGTAACATCCAGGTTTTTGGGTGGTCTTTGGTTTTTGGAAAGTTTTCTTATAAGAAGCTTGTCCCGATATTTGCTTATTATTTGGTTCTTTCTCTAGTACTTGTTTTTTATAAAACCTATTCCTAGTGTGTCTAATATGTTTGTGGGTTTTATGTTTTTTATACGGGGTTTCTTTGGATTCAAATCCAAATTGTTCACAAAATCCTCCTAGCTCTTTTTTATAGGACTTGGATTCTTTTCTAATTTGTTTCCTGAGTTTGATATCGGTGCATAAGGCTAGACCTTCTTTGTGGACCAGACTGATAAGGTCGCCATAAGTTAGGTTCTGATAAGGAATTTCTCCATTATTTTCTTCCCTTAATTTTTGTTTTAATTTTTCAAAAAATAAAGTAGGAAGTCCTGTAATAAAATTTTCTTTCCAACATGGAAGATTGCCATCTTCACGTGTTAGGATTTTTGTCATGAATGTATCTTTATACCATTTAAAGTCATGCAATTTTTTGCATTTGAGGTTTGATAATTGTTCAGAGGACCTATCTTTGAGTCTTGTTGGGTCTCCTAGAAAATACTTAGTTATGCTGAAAATAAGGGTATTGACAACATCTCTTATTGTCTAGTTATTAATTATGATAGGAAGTCCTGCTTCAGTTATTTGTATTGCATTTAATATTGATTCCTTTTCTTCAGGACTGAAACGTTATCCCACCAACCTTTGAGTTGACCAGTAAACCCAGAAATGATTATTTCTGCAATGGCTTGGTCAGGGATATCTTTGATACAATGTGCATTGCTAACCATGGTCATTTCTTGGAGCTTATTAGCTAAGTTATAATCAGACATTCCATCTATGTTCCATTCATAGATGATGCCACTTTGATAATTTGCTTGGGAAAATTCTTTCCTATTTTCTATTTGGAGATCTGGGTAAGTAGGTTGGGGGTAGTAATTTGGTGACATGTAAGAGCTGGTTATAGCATTAATATGTTCGTCGTCTTCACTGGATGTTTCAGAAGGAGTAAGTTGTTGTATGATAGCGACAGTGCTACCTTGTGATTCCTTCTGGGGTGTGTCAAGGATGACTAAGGAATGTAATCTTGTAAAGACTTTGTCTAAGAAATCTTTTCCTTCTTGGGTATTGAGATTTTTTAGGCTTTTATTTGAAGTAGTAAAAGGTTTGAATAGCATAGTTGTAGAAGATTTGCTTTTGTCCGTTAGAATAGGAGATTGGGACTCAGTATGTATATCCTTCTGGACAAGGTTCTCTATTCTGATCAGTTGGTGTCCTATAGTTTGTAAATATTGGTTTGTATAATTAATTTGTTCAATAACTTTCTTTGATCCATCAGTAACACCTTCAATAGATCGGAAGGGTGTTGCAGGAACTTTTGCATTATGGACTTTTAGTTTTAATTTTCAGGACGGAGGGTGGATTGATTCAAGTGTCTTATCTTCTGCCGTCGTCCAAGTATGAAAGATTTTTTTGTTAACATTGATGTTAGTAAAAGGGTAACTAATATTCCTGTTACTTGTATAGATGTCTAGATATGTAAAAAACATTAAATTGGTTTTAATAGTATTCATCTTCTCATACCAAAGATTTTTAATCTGTTGTTGCTGTTCTTTAGAGAAATAGTTAAAAAACCAATCTCTTTTTTCTTTGTTTTTGGGAAGGAGAAAATCTTGCCGTAGTTTTGGTTTGTCAATTTGGAATTCTTCTAAAGAAATGACCCTAACTGGTGCATCATGTTACATATCAGTTTGTATTGGTGTGATAGGTGGTTCAACGGTCTTGATGGTTTCTCGAAAATTGTACCAATCTTGTTTGTAGACTTGTTTGGTTGGGACTCTAGGCATCGTCCAATTTTGAAGGAACTAGACAAGATCACCTGTGAAAACTTCATCACTGATGATGTTACTGTGCGAACAAGGTTCACCTACAAGTCGCGAAGACATAGACCTAGTTAGTCGACTCATCGTTATCGGTATTATCTCCCCAAACATAAATCAAACTTTAGCCACCAAAAGGTGAAGGGTGATATAGTACTAACAACCAATATCGGGACTTACACATGTCTGCCCTACACGGCTCCAAATAGCAGCTAAAACTCCCAAGGCAACTCCCAGAGGACGGTATACAATAAAATTAAAGGAGAGGAAAATACAAAGAAGCAAAAGTCAAAAAAATAGGATTTGGCTCTGATACCAGTAGGTTAACCAGGATGCTCAAAAAATTTCTTGACTACAAGTAAAAGGTGAGATTTGTTCTTCAGTGTCTGATTCTATTTGGTTAATACTAAATCACCCTTCACTCTTTGGTGGCTAAAGTTTATTGAACAAGTCAATTATACAAATCAATATTTATAAACTATAGGAAACCAACTGATCAGAGAATCTTATCCAAAAGGATCTACATACTGAGTCCTAGTCCTCTATTATAACGGATAAAAATACTGCTTCAACAACTATGCTTTTCAAACCTTTTACCATATCAAAGAAAAGTTTAGGACATCTCAACACCCAAGAAGGTAAAGATTTCTTAGACCAAGTTTCTACAAGATTACATTCCTTAATCATCCCTGACACACCTCAAAAGGAATCACAAGGTAGCACTATCGCTACCACACAACAACTTACTCCTTCTGAAACATCCAAGAAGATGACGAATATATTAATGCTATAACCAGCTCTTACATGTCACCAAATTACTACCCCCGACCTACTTACCCAGATCTCCAAATTGAAAATAGGAAAGAATTTTCCCAGGCAAATTATCAAAGTGGCATCATCTATGAATGGAATATAGATGGGATGTCTGATTATAATGAAAGAAATAGTTTTTGGACCCTGCAGAAATTCACGGGTGAGGAAATCAGGAATGGAATTCATATCTCCCTTTATATAAGTGATGTCAAAATCAAAACTTGATAAAAGAGCTTGCCATCGAGCAAAAATTTGTTTGGAAGCAATATTTTGAACATCATTTTTTAAAACTTGTTTTGCTGCATTGCAGTCTACTTGAACAAGAAATTTTTTATTTAATAAATTCCCTTGAAATTTTTGGATGCACAAGACGACTGATAAAACCTCTTTTTTGATGGTGCTGTAGTTCCGTTAGGCTTGGTTCCATAGTCCTGAAGTAAAATGGACTAGGTGCTTTGTATTTCCTAAGTCCTGGACTTGTTTAAGTATACCCCCATAACCTAAATTTGAAGCATCAGTTTCAACTATTTTGAATAAGGCAGGGTCAGCAAGATGGAGGCAGGGAATTGATTTGACCAATTTTTTGATTTGTTGAACAGCTGTAGTTTGGGCAGTGGTCCAAGGAGGAGGTTTCTTTTTCAGTCTAGAGTATAAGGCTTCACAAATTTGATTGATTTGGGGAATAAAATCTTGAACATAGTTGCTGCTTCCTAAAAACCTTTGGAGTTGTTTTTTATCAAGAATTTGATCAGGGAATTTGTCTGCAAAAGCAATGGATCTTTCTATTGGAACGATTTGTCCCTGATAGATATAGTGTCCTAAAGATCGGATCTTTGTGTGGAATAATTCAATTTTTTTCTGGAAGAGGACTAAGCCACTGTTTTTCATAGTGTGAAAGAAACTGTTTGAATGTTTGAAGTGTGGATCTATAGATTTGGAAAATATGAGGACATCATCGATATAGACTATAATAAAATTTCCAAATGGATTGAAAATATCATTCATAATGTTCTGAAATTCACTAGGGGCATTTTTTAGACCAAATGGCATTACCTTCCATTCATAATGGCCAAATGGTGTGGTAAAAGCTGTTTTGTAGCGATCGTCTTTGTGGATTTGGATTTGCCAGAATCCGGACTTCATATCGAATTTGGAAAATATAGTAGCTTGGTAAAGTTTCTGGAGCAGGTCTTTTTTATTAGGTATAGGATACCGTATCCATTATAAAGCATCATTTAAGAGTTTATAGTTGATTACTAATCGAGGTGTTCCTCTTTCAATTTCAGCATTTTTATTGACATAAAAAGCTGCACAACTCCATGGGGACTTGCTTTTGCTGATCAATCTTTTGTCAAGGAGATCTTGTATTTCCTTTTTACAAGTTTCTTGGAGTTCTTGATTCATTTGAATAGGTCTTGTTTTGGTAGGAATATTTTTCTCAAGGAATCCTGGTTCATAAGGTAGCCTAACAGTATGTTTGTTTCTGAACCAAAAAGCATCAGGAAATTCAGAACAGAGATCTTTTTCAAATCGTTCTTTGATATGGGATATTTGTTTTTGTATAGTTTTATCACAAAGTTTTTGTTCCACATGTTTATATGCTACTTCTTGTTTGAGGTACTTAAGATGTTTTTGTTTGCTATTGATTAAGTTAATAGTAGGTTGTGTAGAAAAGGCAGTAGCTTTGAGAAGGTCAATTTGTTTTGTTTGGGCTGGTTCTAAGAATTCAAAATCAACCTGTTTTCCTAGGATTTGGGCAGAAATTCCTTGGTTGGTTACTGTAAGAGGTTTAATAAGTTTGAGGAAAGGTTGTCCTAAGATTACTTCAGTATTTGGATCTTTTACTAAAATAAAGACTTGTTTAAGACAAGTTCCTTGGCTACAGATGTGAACATCCGAGAGTTTATAGTTTACATTAAGTCTAGATCCATTGGCTCCTGTAAGTTTTTGTGTTGATTTTTCAAAATATTGTGTTGGAACCAATCCTTCTTGTATGCAATTTAATTGTGCTTCTGAATCGATCAGCGCCACAGTGCAAATTTTGTGAGAAGAGGATATTACTAGTGTGATATTGACATACCATTGTTGGCAAGAAACATTGACACGCGGCCGATTAAATAGGCATGTCTCAGCCACTATCCTTGATCATGGATAGTCAAGCCACCACAGGACCCATACTAATACAGTGTAACATCTAAACTAAACCAATGAGGAAAATAATGTTTTTACACGTGGAATGCCTCGGTATGATTTTTGAAGATTTTCTAAGATCCATTGCTCAAGATGACACCGACAAAAAGGACCGAAAGATGAATAGTAAAAAAGTCAATTTAACTGTAGCACTCCAGTCCAAAATTACTTTCAGTGCCTTTTGCCTCGAAAGTCAAAAGTGTCCCGACATTTTACTGCAGCCCATGTGACCCCGAGATTCTTTCCGGATAAGGCTCACCTTTTGCGGAATGCAGCAGGCTTCCTCCTATTTAAGACCACTTCGTCTTCCAAAGAAGGGGTGGAGAATTCGAGAGACACAAATAGTGCAGATCCTCTGCAACTCATCTCTTTCGAAGACTTCATCAAGAATAAGAACTAAGTAGTTTTCAAGCTTTTTCATTTTTTTTTATTGTAATCTTCCGAAGGAGAGTCTCCGACGGTTGAGCATCAAGTAGTCCTCTGAAAATTCAAGTACCCTTCTAACCTTGTCTCTTGAGCTTATCCAGTTCACCTAACAGTACTTGTAAGCTAATTCCTATTCAAGTTCTCTTGTTTATATCAAGTTTCCCAGTCCTTTATTCTCTGTATGTTTGAAGTCCTTATTATATCATGTTTGTAATTCAAGATCTCTTATAATATAAAATTCTATCAAGTTTTATTGGTATATTTTCATATCTACTTAGTTGGCACAGCTGCCTACTTATTCATAGCAGAAGACTACCTACAAAACTGTAGATCGCTGAGGGTTACCCCCTCTGAGTGTGAAAAAAGATCCATACTAGATCATCAGCACTTGCTAGCACCCACATCACTGCATAATTTTATTGAGCATCTTGGAAAACCTACTGGTATCAGAGCCATTGCAGAAATGACCATGGTTAGCAATGCACATCGTATCAGAGCCATTTCATCCTGCAACACCCTTCGGATCCATTGAAGGGGTTACTGATGGATCAATTGAGGTTATTGATCACCCTGCACCCTTTGGTGGCTAAAGTTTGATTTTTGTATGGGGGGATAATACCGATAACCATGAGTCGAATAACTAGGTCTTTGTCTTCGCAACTTGTAGGCGAACCCAGTTCGCACAGTAACGTCATTAGTGATGAAGTTTTCACAGGTGATCTTGACCAGTCCCTTCAAAATTAGACGATGCCTAGAGTCCCAACCAAGGAAGTCTTCAAACAAGATTGGTACAGTTTTAGAGAAACTATCAAGACCGTTGAACAGACTATTAACTACTCTCCTGATATGGAAGAAATCCAACTTCTAGAGCCCGTAAGCCTCAATAAGCTCAAAAAAGACTTCAATTACATCCATATAGGACTCATCGCCTATATAAAGGACCAGTCTATTTCAACTGTTCCTCTGATATTAACCTCCCTCTAAATGATGCAAACCTTCTAGATGCCCTGAAAGTTAACATTAACACCAACGGTTACAAAATGAAGAAAGGATCTATTCCCATTGCTATAGTCCACCGCATCGAGTATAAAGCCATGAAGACTGTGACATCTAGAGCCCTTAAGCGAACTATTAAAGGACAGACTACGGTTATTGAAACCGACTTTGTCCATTCTCGAACCATTCCACAAAAAACAATTAGCAGGAAAGAGGTCAAGTTCCCTCCCAAATGGTGTCTTCAGTGTCCACCTGTAGAACCACCTATTGAACCAACTACTGAAATCGAATCTATAAACCAAAGCCATGATGGAATTGTCACAATCTCGTTCCATAGAAAAAATGAGAAACCTAAAACAAACTTAGAGGATTTTGAAAAACTCAGCCAGGTACCTAGCCGAGCTTCAACCTCCAATGCATCTGCTTCTACCTTAGCAAATCTACATCTAGAAAATCAAAGGTTACATGAACAGCTGAAGACTTTCAAACTATTAGGCTTACAGACACATAGTAATGTTGCCCAAGGATTTTATGAAGATCGATCTAGCGCTCCTTCTTCTCCCACAAATAACCCAACCTCACCAATACAAACTGATATGCAAGATGAGACACAGGTTAGTGTCGTTTCCTTAGAAGAATTCCAAATTGACAAACCAAAACTCCGACAAGATTTTCTCTTTCCAAAAAATAAAGAAAAAAAAGATTGATTTTTTAACTATTTCTCTAAAGAACAGCAACAACAGATTAAAAATCTTTGGTATAAGAAGATGAATACTATTAAAACCAATATAATGTCTTTTACGTATCTAGACATCTATACAAGTAACAGGAATATTAGTTACCCTTTTACTAACATCAATGTTAACAAAAAAATCTTTCATACTTGGACAACGGCAGAAGATAAGACACTTGAATCAATCCACCCTCCGTCCTGAAAATTAAAACTAAAAGTCCATAATGCAGAACTTCCTGCAACACCCTTTCGATCTATTGAAGGTGTTACTGATATATCAAAGAAAGTTATTGAACAAGTTAATTATACAAACCAATATTTAAAAACTATAGAACACCAACTGATCAGAATAGAGAACCTTGTCCAGAAGGATATACATACTGAGTCCCAATCTCCTATTCTAACGGACAAAAGCAAATCTTCTACAACTATGCTATTCAAACCTTTTACTATTTCAAATAAAAGCCTAAAAAATCTCAACACCCAAGAAGGAAAAGATTTCTTAGACCAAGTCTCTACAAGATTACATTTCTTAGTCATCTCTGACACACCCCAGAAGAAATCACAAGGTAGCACTGTCGCTACCATACAATAACTTACTCCTTCTAAAACATCCAGTGAAGATGACGAACATATTAATGCTATAACCAGCTCTTACATGTCACCAAATTACTACCCCCGACCTACTTACCCAGATCTCCAAATAGAAAATAGGAAAGAATTTTTCCAAGCAAATTATCAAAGTGGCATCATTTATGAATGGAACATAGATGGAATGTCTGATTATAACTTAGCTAATAAGCTCCAAAAAATGACCATGGTTAGCAATGCACATCGTATCAAAGATATCTCTGACCAAGCCATTGCAGAAATAATCATTTCTGGGTTTACTGGTCAACTCAAAGGTTGGTGGGATAACGTTTTCAGTCCTGAAGAAAAGGAATCAATATTAAATGTAATACAAATAACTGAAGCAGGACTTCCTATCATAATCAATAACCAGACAATAGGAGATGCTGTCAATACCCTTATTTTCAGCATAATTAAGTATTTCCTAGGAGACCCAACAAGACTCAATGATAGATCCTCTGACCAATTATCAAACCTCAAATGCAAAAAATTACAAGACTTTAAATGGTATAAAGATACATTCATGACAAAAATCCTAACACGTGAAGATGCCAATCTTCCATGTTGGAAAGAAAAATTTATTACAGGACTTCCTAGTTTATTTTCTGAAAAATTAAAACAAAAATTAAGGGAAGAAAACAATGGAGAAATTCCTTATTAGAACCTAACTTATGGCAACCTTATCAGTCTGGTCCACAAAGAAGGTCTAGCCTTATGCACCGATATCAAACTCAGGAAACAAATCAGAAAAGAATCCAAGTCCTATAAAAAAGAGCTAGGAGGATTTTGTGAACAATTTGGATTTGAATCCAAAGAAATCCCGCATAAAAAACATAAAACCCACAGACATATTAGACACACTAGGAATAGGTTTTATAAAAAACAAATACCAGAGAAAGAGCCAAATAATAAGCATATATCAGGACAAGCTTCTTACAAAAAATCTTTCCAAAAATCAAAGACCACCCAAAAACGTAGATGTTACAATTGTGGTAAACCAGGACACATTGCTAAATACTGTAGGCTCGCCAAAAAGATAAACTCTCTAATTATACCCGATGATACCAAAATCCAACTCTTAGCTGATTTAGAAGACATCAAAACTGACTCAAAAACTGAGTCTGAAGCCAATGAAATTAACCAAATAGAATCTGACATAGAAGAACAAATCGCCCCTTGCACTTGTAGTCAAGGAGTTTTTTGCAATGACTGTGACGAATCCTACGATTCCAAATCTATTAACACGATACACATAAGTCCAGAAATAAAGAATTTTGAAAAATCAGAAGAATTCTTTAATTTTGTTGATCAAATCAAAGATAGAAATACCAAAAAATTATATCTCCAACATGCTCAAGAGCTCATACAACAATTATCAATAGCTAAACCTCAAACTAAAGCCAACTCTTACGATATCAAACAAATCTACAAAAGATTTGGAAAACTCTCATTTCTTCACAAACATCAGACCAAATCCGATTAACAAATCTTGAAGTGACCACTAATGATCTTAAAACTGAAATTAAAAATATCAAGGCTGATATAGCAAACCTAAAGAAAATCCAACAATCCATTGAAATAGAAGAAGAAGCAGAACCCCAAACAAACAATGAGAATGATTTCGTAGATCTTATCAACAATGTTTAATGTCAACAATGGTATGTCAATATCACACTCGTGATATCCTCTTCTCACAAAATTAGCACTATAGCACTAATCGATTCAGGAGCACAATTAAATTGTATACAAGAAGGATTAGTCCCAACACAATATTTTGAAAAATCCACACAAAAACTTAAAGGAGACAATGGATCTAGACTCAATGTAAATTATAAACTCTCTGATATTCACATCTATAACCAAGGAACCTGTCTTAAACAAGTCTTTATTCTAGTAAAAGACCTAAATACTAAAGTAATTTTAGGACAACCTTTCTTCGAACTTATTAAACCTTTTACAGTAACCAACCAAGGAATTTCTACCCAAATCCTAGGAAAACAAGTTGATTTTGAGTTCTTAGAACCCACCCAAACAAAACAAATTTACCTTCTCAAGGCTGCTGCCTTTTCTACACAACCTACTGTTAATTTAATAAATAGCAAACAAAAGCATCTTAATTACCTAAAACAAGAAGTGGCACATAAATATGTTAAACAAAAACTTTGCGATAAAACTATACAAAAACAATAACCAATATCAAAGAACAGATTGAAAAGGATCTCTGTTCCGAATTTCCTGATGCTTTTTGGTTCAGAAACAAACATATTGTTAAGCTACCTTATGAACCTGGATTCCTTGAGAAAAATATTCCTACCAAAGCAAGATCTATTCAAATGAACCAAGAAGTTCAAGAAACTTGTAAAAAAGAAATACAAGACCTCCTTAACAAAAAATTGATCAGCAAAAGCAAGTCCCCATGGAGTTGTGCGACTTTTTATGCAACAAAAATGCTGAAATTGAAAGGGGGACACCTAGATTAGTAATCAACTACAAACCCTTAAATGCGTTACAATGGATACGATATCCTATACCTAATAAGAAAGACCTGCTCCAGAAACTTTACCAAGCTACCATCTTTTTCAAATTCGATATGAAGTCTGGATTCTGGCAAATTCAAATCCATAAAAACGATCGCTACAAAACTGCTTTTACCACTCCATTTGGCCATTATGAATGGAATGTAATGCCATTTAGCCTAAAAAATGCCCCTAGTGAATTTCAAAACATTATGAATGATATTTTAAATCCATTTGGAAATTTTATCATAGTATACATCGATGATGTCCTCATTTTTTTCAAATCTATAGACTAGCACTTTAAACATTTAAACGGTTACTTTCACACTATGAAGAACAGTGGCTTAGTCCTCTTCCAGAAAAAAATGAAATTATTCCACACCAAGATTCAATTTTTAGGACACTACATCTATCAGGGGCAAATCGTTCCAATTGAAAGATCCATTGCTTTTGTCGACAAATTCCCTGATCAAATTCTTGATAAAAAATAACTCCAAAGGTTTTTGGGAAGCCTCAATTATGTACGTGATTTTATCCCCCAAATCAGTCAAATTTGTGAGGCCTTGTACTCCAGACTGAAAAAGAAACCTCCTCCTTGGACCACTGACCAAACTACAGCTGTTCAAACAATCAAAAAATTGGTCAAGATAATTCCTTACCTCCATCTTGCTAACCCTGCCTTATTCAAAATAGTAGAAACTGATGCTTCTGATTTAGGGTATGGAGGTATCCTTAAATAAGTCCACGTTTTAGGGAATACCAAACACCTGGTCCAATTTACTTCAGGATTATGGAATCAGGCCCAACGGAACTACAGCACCATCAAAAAAGAAGTTTTATCTATAGTTTTGTGCATCCAAAAATTTCAAGGGGATTTATTAAATAAAAAATTTCTTGTTCGAATTGACTGTAGTGCTGCAAAACAAGCTTTAAAAAATGATGTTCAAAATATTGCTTCCAAACAAATTTTTGCTCGATGGCAAGCTCTTTTATCAAGCTTTGATGTTGGCATCACTTATATAAAAGGAGATATGAATTCCATTCCTGATTTCCTCACCCGTGAATTCTTGCAGGGGCCAAAAACTATTTCTTTCATTATGGCTCCAAAGGAGCCTCCTACTCCCAAAACTACTGTCAAATCCAAAGACTCCTATGCCAAACCAGTCTCCTCAAACCAATTGGTCAAAGCCTCTACATCCAAACAGGTCAGTGCAGATATCCCCTTTACCCAAGTTGTGGTAAACCGTTCCACCCAATTAATTCCAACAACCAGATCCTCTCCATCCACTACTCGGCCATGTTCTTCTACCACAATTTCCAAACCAGTCTCCTCCCAAAACATTCCCAGAAGCCAATACGTCCAAAAATCTTTAGACCAAGATCTTTTTTTCCTTGATGAACAATTTACCAAAGGTTGCAATTCCCCTCTTGAAATTACCCAGAGAATCTTCTACCAAGGCTGGCATTTTTATTCACCAAACAGCTCCAAAACCCAAGAATTTTATGAATTCATCCTTGCAGACACTGATTCTATCAGACTCAAATAGAATTTTGATAAAAGTGATCCTAATCTAGTCTCCCATACTTCAGTAACCATTCTTCAAATCCTTGGCTCAAAAGATTGGGGTCCACACCCCCTCACTACAAAAAGATTTTTCCAAAATTACCAACCCCAAGAATACCACTATTTTGACTACATGGATGCCTGGCACCGTGCATTTTTTTTAATCAAAATAGTAAGAACCAACACTCCTGGTTCTTTTGCTTTGACTACAAGTTTCCAGCCCAATTCCCCACTGGTTCCCCAGATGGTGGGCGGTTTTTTGCCCAATTCTTGACATCCTACCAGATCCAGTTTTTTAGGCCTACCATATTTTCTACCAACATACTGAACAGATCCCTGAGGAACCAGACCTCCTCCGATTCTTTGTCTAATGCCGTTTAGCTTGGATCATGTATTGGGAGTATGCCGTCGAAAGGGCTGAAACCCCTGATTGGTCTATCCCAGTTCTTATCAGAGGTTTCAAAGTAAAATGGTGGGACAAGTGTGACCTCAGCAAATGCACCAAAGAAGCTCTCATCAAGCCCCTAACCACTCTCAAACCCAAGTCACAAATTGCTCTATCCGACAAGTCCACAGACAGTAAACGCCTCCAACTTAAGGCTAAACAGGCCGAAATAGCAGCCCAACTTGCTGAATTAGATTTAGACTATGGTGATGACGGTGATGCTGGATCAAGTGTTGGATCCATTTCCCCTCATTTCCACGAAGGCCAATTTGCCGAAGATCCAGATGATGGGCTTGAATTTCTTAGCCAACAGTTCTCTTCCTCCTCTGCAAGATCCACTAGGAGGTCTATGGGCTAAATGGGCCAAATTTCCAGAAAGTCCCTTGAGAAGCCCAAGGGCTAGTTTCCAAGCCCTTGTGTTGGAAAATCGTCAGCCATGATGACATCAAAATAGTGGCTAAGCAATTGACACGCGGCCAATTAAATAGGCGTGTCTCAGCCACTATCCCTGATCATGGATTGTCAAGCCACCACTGGGTCCATACTAATACAGTGTAACATCTAAACCAAACCAATGAGGAAAACAATGTTTTTACACATGGAATGCCTCAGTACGATTTTTGAAGCTTTTCTAAGATCCACTGCTCAAGATGACATCGACAAAAAGGACCGAAAGATGAATAGTAAAAAAGTAAATTTAACTGTAGCACTCCAGTCCAAAATTACTTTCGGTGCCTTTTGCCTCAAAAGTCAAAAGTATCCCGACATTTTACTGCAGCCCATGTGACCCCGTGATTCTTTGTGGATAAGGCTCACCTTTTACGGAATGCAGCAGGCTTCCTCCTATTTAAGACCACTTCGTCTTCCAAAGAAGGGGAGGAGAATTCGAGAGACACAAATATTGCAGATCCTCTGCAACTCATCTCTTTCGAAGACTTCCTCAAGAATAGGAACTAAGTAGTTCCTCAAGTTTTTCCTTTCTAAATTTTATTTGTAATCTTCCGAAGGAGAGTCTCCGACTGTTGAGCATCAAGTAGTCCTCTGAAAATTCAAGTACCCTTCTAAGCTTGTCTCTTAAGCTTACCCAGTTCACCCAACAGTACTAGTAAGTTAATTCCTATTCTAGTAAGTTAATTCCTATTCAAGTTCTCTTTTTTATATCAAGTTTCCTAGTCCTTTATTCTCTGTATGTTTCAAGTCCTTATTATATCATGTTTGTAATTCAAGATCTCCTATAATATAAAATTCTATCAAGTTTTATTGGCATATTTTCATATCTACTTGGTTGGCACAGCCGCCTACGTATTCACAGTAGAAGACTACCTGCAAAGCGATAGATCGCTGAGAGTTACCCCCTCTGAGTGTGAAAAAGGATCCGTACTAGATCATCAGCACCTGCTAGCACCCACATCACTGCATAATTTTATTGAGCATCCTAGTTCACCGTACTGGATCTGTTCTGTAGAGAAATAGTTAAAAAATCAATCTCTTTTTTCTTTGTTTTTGGGAAGGAGAAAATCTTGCCGGAGTCGTGGTTTGTCAATTTGGAATTCTTCCAAAGAAACAACACTAACTTGTGCCTCATGTTGTATATCAGTTTGTGTTGGTGAGGTTGGGTTATTTGTGGGAGAAGGAGGGCTAGATCGATCTTCATAAAATCCTTGGGCAACATTACTATGTGTCTGTAAGCCTAATAGTTTGAAAGTCTTCAGCTATTCATGTAACCTTTGGTTTTCTAGATGTAGATTTGCTAAGGTAGAAGCAGATGCATTGGAGGTTGAAGCTCGGCTAGGTACCTGGCTGAGTTTTTCAAAATCCTCTAAGTTTGTTTTAGGTTTCTCATTTTTTCTATGGAACGTGATTGTGACAGTTCCATCATGGCTTTGGTTTATAGATTCGATTTCAATAGTTGGTTCAATAGGTGGTTCTGCAGGTGGACACTGAAGACACCATTTGGGAGGGAACTTGACCTCTTTCCAGCTAATGGTTTTTGGTGGAATGGTTCGAGAATGGACAAAGTCGGTTTCAATAAACGTAGTCTGTCCTTTAATAGTTCTGTTAAGGGCTCTAGATCTCACAGTCTTCATGGCTTTATACTGGATCCGGTGGACTATAGCAATGGGAATGGATCCTTTCTTCATTTTGTAACCGCTGGTGTTAATGTTAACTTTCAGGGCATCTAGAAGGTTTGCATCATTTAGAGGGAGGTTAATATCAGGGTAACAGCTGAAATAGACTGGTCCTTTACATAGGCTTGTTTCTATCATTCCTAAGAGAGAGTCTTCAAAATCTATAAATCTTTGGTCTCTGAGTGCAAGAAGGAGAGAGACGTTGAGTCCTTCTCTGTGGAGAGGTTTGATGGTAACTTGGATGAGTCCTATATGGATGTAATTGAAGTCTTTTTTGAGCTTATTGAGGCCTACGGGCTCTAGAAGTTGGATTTCTTCCATATCAGGAGAGCTAGTTAATAGTCCGTTCAACGGTCTTGATAGTTTCTCTAAAACTGTACCAATCTTGTTTGTAGACTTCCTTGGTTGGGACTCTAGGCATCGTCCAATTTTGAAGGGACTGGTCAAGATCACCTGTGAAAACTTCATCACTAATGACGTTACTATGCGAACTAGGTTCGCCTACAAGTCGCAAAGACATAGACCTAGTTATCCCTCAATTTTTGTTTTAATTTTTCAGAAAATAGACTAGGGAGTCCTGTAATAAATTTTTCTTTCCAACATGGAAGATTGGCATCTTCACGTGTTAGGATTTTTGTCATAAAAGTATCTTTATACCATTTGAAATCATGAAGTTTTTTACATTTGAGGTTTGATAATTGTTATGAGGATCTATCCTTGAGTCTTGTTGGGTCTCCTAGGAAATACTTAGTGATGCTGAAAATAAGGGTATTAACAGCATCTCCTATTGGCTGGTTATTGATTATGATAGGGAGTCCTACTTTAGTTATTTGTATTGCATTTAAAATTGATTCCTTTTCTGTTGGACTGAGAACGTTATCCCACCAACCTTTAAGTTGACCAGTAAACCCAGAAATAATTATTTCTGCAATGGCTTGGTCAGGGATATCCTTGATACGATGTGCATTGCTAACCATGGTAATTTCTTGGAGCTTATTAGCTAAGTTATAATCAGACATCCCATCTATATTCCATTCATAGATGATGCCACTTTGATAATTTGCCTGGGAAAATCTTTCCTATTTTCAATTTGGAGATCTGGGTAAGTAGGTCGGGGGTAGTAATTTGGTGACATGTAAGAGCTAGTTATAGCATTAATATAAATATATATATATTTATTTATTTATTTATTTATTTATTTATTTTAGTAGCATAACAATCAATTGTTTGTGTTGCAGAACCTCCAAGTATTGAATGAGAGTATTATGATCCACTACTTGGTTGAATGGTAGTACATTGTTAATCATCTTTTCTAGATTTTGATAGAGGCGGAGCTCCCCTTGAATGAAAGTACTCATTTTTTCTTTGCTCTCTCTGTGTCAGCCAGACACTGAATTGGAGGATTCTTTCTGCTTGAAGAAGAAGATGAAAAAGATTTATTCCATCATTGTTAACATCCTTGAGCAGACATCCTATTTGTTTTGATTTATTTCTTGGGCACTAAAATACTGTATGGTTTTTATCTGTATAGATATAGTTTATGACATTGCTCAATCGCATCAGAAAAATTCTATTCTAGGAAGCATTTTTTAGTTTTAAAACCTTTTTTTGGAAACTGATGGATGATTAAACAAGTAATTTATATTCTGTTACATTTTAGTTGCAACTATAACTGTAAGTCTTTTCATCCTGAGATCTGTACGATTAGTAAGTTTTTACATCCAGGTTAATGTTTCATGTCCAGCATCACAGCTGTACCTAGATGATGTTAGCTAGTTCCCTCTTACCTGCAGACAATAGTGTGAATAGTTGGCTCCCAATATGCCATTAGTTGCCTAGTTGGTGAGATTCCAGCAATCAAGCATGGTTTAGGACAGTTCTGGTCAGATTGTGGCAACCTCCAACTTTAAGCAGGCAGATTCAAATTTCAAAGCCAATGAGACCGCTCCATTCTGATCAGTTTATTGGCTTTGTATACCAATTGTCATTTTTAATCCCTTGTTGTGAAATATGTACATTCGTGTGCAGGACTATTCTCCTTTGTCAGACTTGGTGAATCTTTATGGTATCAAGGGAAAGCTTTTCACACTCATGCTTGTCTTCCTTCCATATCTTCACTTACTATCTATTTGTTTGCAATTCTTATTTTTTTTGCACAGGCCTTCACCTACTTAGATGAGGCCCATAGCATTGGAGCAGTTGGGAAAACAGGACGAGGTGTTTGTGAGCTCTTAGGAGTGGATATTGCAGATGTGGATATCATGATGGGAACTTTAACAAAATCCTTTGGGTCATGTGGTGGTTAATTTTTGCAGGATCTAAGGTTCTCTCTTTTATGCATGGAGTACAAATTGAGCATTGTCACTACCATTGCTTAGTTTATTCATTGTTAATATTTTGTTGAATAATATCTGTTATGAACTTAGGTTGTGCATTCTGTACGCAGGCCATTTCTTGTCATTTTCAGGTGCTTATTCAATATCTGAAATACACTTGCCCTGCCCATCTTTATTCAATATTTGAAAATCACTATTGCAGCATAAGAGGTGGTGTGAGGCGGTGTATGATGAACCTTGACCATGTCATGGAATGCAATTGATGACCCCGGTTTTATTTTTGTTACTTTGGGAGGAACAAAACAGTGACTATTAGCCATTCCTCCCTTGCTAGAGAATCTCATGTAATTATGGCCTACATCTCACAGCTAACATTTGTTGAATTGGGAAGATAGTAGTGCATCTCCTATCACTTCGTATTTTATTTGATTGGTTATTGTTGAAAAGTGTAATAATGCCTGTGTGATTTTTTTTTGTAACCCCTCCAAAGGATATTTCAGTACCTAATAATAATACACTGAAGCATCTGAAACTTATCATGACATAATTAGACAAATCTCTCCGTCCATAACCCTCCTGATGATGTTATTAGCTTCTCTAAACTGATGTGCAATGACTGCTCTTGTTAATCCCATATTGAAGAACAGTGGAGTCACACAGTATATTCATTAGATAATATATATCTGTTAGCAAATATTGTGGGAGGATTCTGAACGTTTCCGAGCATTTCCAGCAGTGGCAAGTGTTGGTACTAGGAACACAGGGAGGCAAAAAAACACTTCCAAGGAGCATTTCCAAACTATATCTTTTAGAGACTTAGTACTCACAATTCATAGGTGACAGGTAACAGATGCCATGCTAGATATTTTACAAGTAGAATATGGAGTTTGTGGTGGATGAGAGGGCACTGGAGTGTTGGACAAGTGTGTGTCCATCAAACCCGGTTCGGTCCGGTTCAACCCGGTTCACCTTTGTATTGAACATTTATACATTTTAGTTTAATATTGTCACATGCGATATAAACTTTTTGAGCATTATGTGTCCGTAAGTTATACTTAAAATGGTAGTCACGACTAGGCTTTGGGTTGGGCACCCTTATCATATGGTCGTCGCATTAGGTATGCCTAGACATGTGATGTCAGGGTACGAATGCGAGTGCTCACATGTTTGATGTGTGCATTGGCGAAGAATCTACTTTGTCGATTCCCTCATGTATTACTGCCAGATGTAGGAAGGGATAGACATGTGTCACCGACACCCTGTACCTGAGGAAACCCTGTCACTGCAAAGTGTGATCGCATTCTTTGGTTCATCAATGACTGAGACTCAAGCGAGTCAAAGCCGGTGTTCGGGAATGCGTGAACACTTTGTGAGTGAAGGAGTTATCCAACACGGTCACCATTGCCCGATTGGGAACACCAAGATAGAGACTGTCTGTGCATGGTCGGATCGAATGGGATCGATGCCGTTTTGAAATGGTTTTGCAAAATTTATTTTACATAAAATGATACATTATTTATAGTTATTTCAAATAAAGTGTTTTATCGAGTTTTGCGGGACCCGATCGGATGCACGAGACGCTCTTATATGGACATGTACTATGGATTGGGGTTTGGCGATACATGTGTACATGCCCTAGATTCCATAATGATGGTGTTGATTAGTGGGGGGGTTGTATATGATAAATTGTTATCATATAGGGAGTTATTTGGAATTTGCTAATTTAATTGGCTCTTTATTTAATTAATAGATTTGGTGCTAATTGTAATTATCCATTAATAATTAAATAAAGAATCTAATTAATACTTTCCCTATTAGATTCTGCTTCTTCACGTAGCACTTTGAGTTTAAACAGAATCGCGATGAGAGAGAGAGAGAGTCGGACTCTCACTAGGGCTCTATTAAATCTATCTAGGATTTAATTAAACCCTATTATTATAAATAGGGGACCAAAAATACGAGAAGAGAAGCTCTCCACGTTTTTGGAGCAGACACTCTCTCTCCTGCATTTTTGGTTTCTCTCTCTCCCTCTTGTGATCTCTCTTCTTCTTCTTGCTTCTCTCACTGTGTTTGAGAGTTAGGGTTTGTGAAACCCTAGATCTGTCTTGAGGAGTTTGAGGGCATCCGGGATTGGCGTGTAGAACCTTGATAGCATCATTGGAGGTTCGAGATCTGTTTGCTTGGAGCGCTCATTGGAGGAAGAACCACTTGTCTATTGGAGGAGCAACACTTGAGGCTCACCAGGTTAGCGTTCTTTATTAATTCCTTCGTTCATTGATTATTAATATTTATGGGATGCGAAAGAAACTCGAGTCGATTATTTTCCGCTGCGCATTCGAGTATGGGATGGATCCCTCTTGCCATGTGATGGACTAGAGACGAGTTTCTCCGTCCCTATTGTGATAATTAATTTTATGGAATGCAATAGGGAAGGAGAAACCCTAATAGGGATGCATCAGGGTTCCCATGGGCGACCATGGGAAACCCTAAAATTAAAATGGGGCACCCATGGGACACCATGGGCTAACCCAGGGCGTGCAAAACCCTAAAGATAAATATCTTGGTCTCCCTAGGGAACCATGGTTTGATCCCTGGACCGTTGTTTGGCCAACAGTGTGGTATCAGAGCCACCTTTCCCACCCATGAATATTAGATAATTAATGGTTAATATGATTATCATGAGTGGGATGCAAGTTGGCACATGGGTGGTTAGGATATGGTTGTTGTAACAACCTTCCCATGTGCACATGGGTAGTTACAAGGTTGTTAATGTAACAACCTACCCATGTGATGATGGATTTGGTTTGTTTTGTTTATTCCAATTATTGAAGCATGTATCCAATTAGGTTGTGATTACTAATTTTTATTTTAAAATTTTTTAATCATGTTCTATATGTGGGGGGGGGGAGCGCATGCTGCCAAGCCTCTGTGCACGCCCTTCCCCATGAACCTACCCTTGTGCGCATCCCCTTATGGGCTGCTGCCTGGGGGCAGCAAGCTTGCGGGCTGCGGGCCTGCAGGCTGCTGTCCGTGGGCTTTAGCCTATGGGCAGCAGGCCTGCGGCCTACAGCCCAAGCTGCTGTCCGTGGGCCCTGCGCCTATGGGCTGCGCAGGGAGTGCCTGCAGCCTGCGCAAGTGGGCTGCATGCACCCCCCTTGTTTTCCCTCCAGTTTAACAAAAAAAAAAAAAAAAAACAGTTTTTTTCAAAACAGAATTTTATTATTTTGTTTTGTTTTTGGAGGATGATGGTGGGTGAAGAGATTCCCTCTTTATCCACTTGCAATTAAAATGCGATTTTAATTTTATGGGCTTGGATACATGATATCACATGCGATGTGGTGGTTCAATAATTGAAGGAATCCATATTTTAATTTTTGGTTCACTTGCTTTAATGCCCATGCATGAAATTATATTATGATGTGATTATGGGAATGTTATTCTAATAAATGGATGGATTGTTTATGTATGTGATACATGGGGTTATGGGTGGATGTGATGCTTCTCTCTCTTTCTCTCTCTCCCCCTTTCTTTTTTATAAACAAATGTACTCCACCCCATGGACAACCCAAATGGTGGGTTGGTTTCTTCATGCGGGGTTTCTTTATTATTATGGAAAGGAAAGTGTATAGAATTTTTCTAGGTTTCCATTGTAATTTTAGAGGAGTTAGGACTCCCAGGGCATGTAGATGGTGATCCACATGTGGTGCTCAAAGCTTATGGAGATGCAAGTCACCCTACTTTGAAGACGTGATCGGGCAGAGGAGATGATCGAGGCGTGGCATCCATGGCATGATAAATGCACCCAAAGTTATTAGTTTTAGTTTTATTGGGAGGATTCTTTAATTGCTTCTGATAAAAATGCCGCCATCCCATAATCACTTTTAATTAATGTTGATTAATTATGTTGTTTAAATCTATCCATGTATGTGAGAGTTAATTAATCCCTCTTTATTCACAATACATGTATGATATGGACTAGTCTTAATCGGTAGACATGTCCATGGCCTCCTATTGAAGATAAATGTAGAAAATGTGTGACATGACCCCGCATAAGCCGACAGGACATTGCCAGGACCTCTGTCACGCATTTATCTATATTTACCTCCATCTAGATACGTTAGGGTATGGATAGTGAGAGGGCACTGCGATAGTGGGCCATCTTTCATGATTCCATGATTCTAACTAATGCGATAGGTAAGTACATGACTTGGGTGTATGTCAGCCGATAGGATCTGGACATGACACCCAGGTGGCCAAAAATATTGGAAGCCCATGAGGCGGACAGCTTAGTCCACACTACCATGGTGTGTATAATGACTCCCGACAGGGTAAGTTATGCATGCAAGGGTTATAGGTATCCAATTCATCTTTTGGGTTATGAGGGAAACCCAAATCATGAAAGACCATTGATGTGTGTGTGCTCAATTTATTATTTTCAATGGTCATTAATTAGCATGTGGTTATTTACTTGTGCATGTATAGATTAATATACGATGGCTGCCGTTAATTCCAACCTGTTAACACTCATTAGCGAATACAAACTTAATGGTACAAACTATGTCGATTGTACCGGAGCATTAAGTTGCTCCGATCGTGAAGGATCGTACGCTTCTAGATGAACAAGTTCCTCCTCAACCCGACCCGAGCGATTTTGAGGCAAATGAAGAGATGCAAGGGTTCCTCATGAGGGATTCCAAGGCATCACTCTATATCCTAGGATCGTTGGAAAAATCAGTTGTAGACTCAGTCAAGGATATACGCACTACTGGGGGTAAAATGGATAAGCTTGCTGAATTGTTCAATAGGCAGTTGACACACGCACATTCTGATGCGGTGAGTCAAATCCATAACTCCAAGATGTCTCAGGGGATTCCAGTGATGGATCATGTAATGAAAATGATCAATCTGTTTGAAAAACTGGAATCCATGGGGACTGATTTCATCCTGCGATACAAGACTGATGTGATCTTAGTGTCACTCACTTCTGCCTACGCACCTTTTAGGATGTCCTCCAAGATGTCCGAGAAGGAGATGGAGCTCACCGAGCTTGCTAATGCACTGGTAGAGGCTGAAGCGTCCTTGAAAAAGGACAAGGCTGAGGTCAATGCAACTGAGGTAAAGCCTTCTTCAAATGGGAAGAAGAAGAAAAAGGGAAGTAAGGGCAAGACCCTGAAAGCCAAGGGTGGGAAGTCTGGCAATAAAGGCAAAGGCAAGTGCTTCTATTACAAGAAGGAGGGTCACTAGAAAAGAAACTATCGTGCTTACCTGGCAACTTTGAAAGACAAGAAGTCGGATGAAACAGAGGCTGCTAAAGAAGGTACATGTGATGTTCACGTTCTTTATGAGTCTAATTTGTCTTTTGAACCGACCAATTCTTGGTTGGTGGATAGTGGATCCACTGTTCACATTTGCAATGATTTGCAGGGGTTCAAGGAGACAAGGAACCTGGAAAGAAATGAAGTGCGTCTTCGGATGGGCACTGGAGCTGAGACCATGGCGTTGGCTGTGGGAACTTTTATTTTAAATTAAAGTTCTGCTAGTTTAGTTTTAAAGGATTGCTATTATGTACCCTCTTTCAAGAGGAAGATAATTTCAGTTTCAAAACTTGTTTTGGACGGATATAGTTTTTCCTTTAATTCTAAATTGATTATTCGTTTTAATAATTCCTTTGTGGCATCCGGATATATGCAAAGTGATTTGTATTTTTTAGATTGCCCTATTAGAACGAATGTTGTTTCAAATGTTGATTTGAAACGGAAAGCAGCTCCAGTGAACTCAACATATCTGTGGCATCTAAGATTGGGTCACATTAATGTGGACCGAATTAGTAGATTGGTGAGGGATGGGTCCTTAGAGAGTCTGAGGATGGAACCATTCCCCACCTGTGAGTCATGCCTTCAGGGCAAAATGACCAAGAAATCCTTTAGCAATAAAGGTGCTAGAGCCACAGATCTGTTGGAGTTGATACACACTGACGTGTGTGGACCCATAAACATACAAGCAAGATATGGGTATGAGTACTTTATCACGTTCACCGATGATTACTCTAGATATGGTTACATATACTTGATGCGTAGGAAATCGGAAGCCTTTGATAAATTCAAAGAATTCCAAGCCGAGGTCGAAAGACAGCTCGATAAACGCGTCAAGTCCTTACGATCAGATCGTGGAGGGGAGTATCTATCGGATGAGTTTAAAGAACATCTCATATCCCAAGGGATAGTTAGTCAACTAACTAATCCAGGCACACCACAACAAAATGGTGTATCCGAATGACGCAATCGGACCCTATTGGATATGGTCAGGACGATGCTCACTTATAGTGAGCTGCCTCTTTCTTTCTGGGGGTACGCTTTAGAGATGGCGATATATATCTTGAATAGGGTTCCATCTAAGTCTATAGCCAAGACACCCTTTGAGTTGTGGAAAGGGCGAAAGCCCAGTATTCAACACCTTAGGGTATGGGGTTGCATAGCACATGTGCGAAAGCAACAGACAGACAAATTAGAATCCAGGACTTCGAGATGCTATTTCTTAGGCTACCCCAAAGGCACGATAGGCTATTATTTCTATGACCCAGTTGACCAAAAGGTCATTATAAGTAAACATGTCACATTTTTGGAGGAAGAAATGATGACCCGAGGTCCGAACCAGTAGTCATAAAGAGCTATCGATGGCTCGAAATGTCACTTCCAAGTGAGACCAACGACATACCCATGAAATACCAACACCGAGGAACCTCGACGCAGTGGGAGGACTATTAGACCACCCACCAGGCTAACTTTTCTAACCGAAGAGGAAACAGTGGAAGAGTTCCACATGGTATCGGTTGAATCGGATGATGATCCGATGACATACTCTGAGGCTCTAAAGGATGTTGATGCCACTAGGTTGCTGGAAGCAATGCGCTCTGAAATCGATTCGATGCATTCCAACAAGGTCTGGACTCTAGTCGATCCACCACTTGGCGTCAAGCCGATTGGATGTAAATGGATCTTCAAGAGGAAGAAGGGCGCGAGATGGAAAGGTCAAGAGATTCAAAGCGAGACGGTGGCAAAGGGTTATACCAAAGAGGGTATAGACTATGAGGAAACCTTTTCACCTAGCGATGATGAAATCCATCAGGATTTTATTGGCTATCGTAGCACACTTTGATTATGAGATCTGGCAGATGGATGTGTAGACTGCATTTCTAAATGGGTTCCTTCAAGAGGAAATCTACATGGAACAGCTAGAGGGGTTCTCTTCCTTGGAGGAAGAAAGAAAGGTGTGCAAATTGCAGAGGTCCATTTATGGGCTGAAGCAGGCTTCCAGGAGCTGGAACATCAGGTTTGATCAATCAATCAAATCATTTGGTTTTGATCAAAACATGGATGAACCATGCGTTTACAAGAAGATCAGTGGGAGAGCAGTATGTTTTCTTATTTTATACATAGATGACATATTGCTGATTGGTAACAATGTGGGATTCCTTTCATCAGTAAAATAGTGGTTATCCACAACATTTTCGATGAAAGACCTTGGTGAAGCTAGCTATATCCTTGGGATCAAACTCGTAAGAGATCGCCAAAAAAAGGATGCTAGGCTTGTCACAGGCTACCTATATAAACAAAGTCCTGGCCAGATTTAGTATGGAGAACTCCAAGAGGGGAAGTGTTCCCTTCAGGCATGGAGTCAGTCTTTCCAGATCTCAATGTCCTCAGTCTCAGGCGGACATTGAAGAGATGAAGAAGATTCCCTATGCCTCAGCAGTAGGAAGTCTAATGCACGCTATGTTGCATACGAGGTCAGACGTTTGCTATACAGTAGGTATTGTGAGTCGTTACGAGTCTAATGAGTGGAGGTGTCATTGTATAGAGGAGTACAAAATAGAAATCTACAGCTGATCCCTATTTTTATGAACACCTTGCATCATGTGATGCGGCTAATAAGGTGTTTGGGTTAGGAAGTTCCTAACATTTTTGGAGTAGTTCCTGATCTTGTCAAGGGCCCTATTCCCCTGTTATGTGACAACAGAGGGGCCATTGCACAAGCTAAGGAGCCTAGGGCTCATCAGGGGAACAAGCACGTGCATCGGAAGTACCACCTCATCAGAGAGATTATCCAGCAGGGTGACGTGAGTATCTCCAAAGTGGACACAACTGAAAATGTGTCTGATGCCATGACAAAGGGTTTGTCACTAGGTGTGTTTGAGAAACACATGGAGGGCATGGGTTTAAAATGTATGGGGAATTGGCTTTGATGTACAAGTGGGAGATTGTTGGACAAGTGTGTGTCCATCAAACCCGGTTCGGTCCGGTTCAACCTGGTTCACCTTTGTATTGAACATTTATACATTTTAGTTTAATATTGTCACATGCGATATAAACTTTTTGAGCATTATGTGTCCGTAAGTTATACTTAAAATGGTAGTCACGACTAGGGTTTGGGTTGGGCACCCTTATCATATGGTCGTCGCATTGGGTATGCCTAGACATGTGATGTCAGGGTACGAATGTGAGTGCTCACATGTTCGATGTGTGCATTGGCGAAGAATCTACTTTGTCGATTCCCTCATGTATTCTTCGCGATGTAGGAAGGGATAGACATGTGTCACCGACACCCTGCACTGAGAAACCTGTCCACGCAGTGTGATCGCATTCTTTGGTTCATCAATGGCCGAGACTCAAGCGAGTCAAAGCCGGTGTTCGGGAATGCGTGAACACTTTGTCGATAAGGAGTTATCCAACACGGTCACCAGCCCAATTGGGGAACACCAAGATAGAGACTGCATGCGTGCATGGTCGGATCGAATCGGATCGATGCCGTTTTGGAAATGGTTTTGCAAAATTTATTTTACATAAAATGATACATTATTTATAGTTATTTCAAATAAAGTGTTTTATCGAGTTTTGCGGGACCCGATCGGATGCACAGACGCTCTTATATGGACATGTACTATGGATTGGGGTTTGGCGTACATGTGTACATGCCCTAGATTCCATAATGATGGTGTTGATTAGTGGGGGGTTATATATGATAAATTGTTATCATATAGGGAGTTATTTGGAATTTGCTAATTTAATTGGCTCTTTATTTAATTAATGGATTTGGTGCTAATTATAATTATCCATTAATAATTAAATAAAGAATCTAATTAATACTTTTCCTATTAGATTCTGCTTCTTCACCGTGTAGCACTTTGAGTTTAAACAGATGCGGGAGAGAGAGAGAGAGTCGGACTCTCACTAGGGCTCTATTAAATCTATCTAGGATTTAATTAAACCCTATTATTATAAATAGGGGACCAAAAATACGCAGAAGAGAAGCTCTCCACATTTTTGGAGCAGACACTCTCTCTCCTACGTTTTTGGTTTCTCTCTCTCCCTCTTGTGATCTTTCTTCTTCTTCTTGCTTCTCTCACCTGTGTTTGAGAGTTAGGGTTTGTGAAACCCTAGATCTGTGCTGAGGAGTTTGAGGGCATCTGGGATTGACGTGTAGAACCTTGGTAGCACCATTGGAGGTTCAGATCTGTTTGCTTGGAGCGCTCATTGGAGGAAGAACCACTGTCTATTGGAGGAGCAACACTTGAGGCTCACCAGGTTAGCAGTTCTTTATTAATTCCTTTTGTTCATTGATTATTAATATTTATGGGATGCGAAAGAAACTCGAGTCGATTATTTTCCGCTGCGCATTCGAGTATGGGATGGATCCCTCTTGCCATTTGATGGACTAGAGACGAGTTTCTCCGTCCCTATTGTGATAATTAATTTTATGGAATGCAATAGGGAAGGAGAAACCCTAATAGGGATGCACCAGGGTTCCCATGGGCGACCATGGGAAACCCTAAAATTAAAATGGGGCACCCATGGGACACCATGGGCTAACCCAGGGCGTGCAAAACCCTAAAGATAAATATCTTGGTCTCCCTAGGGAACCATGGTTTGATCCCTGGACCGTTGTTTGGCCAACATGGAGCACATGCCAAATTAGAAGGGATGGATCATAGATGCTTTTGAATGGAGGGCAATGAAGAAAAGCGGCATATATGATCTGTTATCCAGTCCAGAATATGTGTTCTTCCCTGTAGATTCAGATCCATTTTATATGAACCAGTGTTTTTAACACTCCCACATTGGCACTAATCTGGAATGTTGAAATTGAATATGAATTCTCTTCATTAAAACGAGTAGAAAACAACTCCTCAAAACATGTAGGCCACTCCTTTGCTCCAACCTCAAACAATGATGGTTGCTAATCAGCAAAGTGCAGTGTTCAAACACCAATGCTGGTGATACAGGAACAAGAATATGGAATCAACCATGTCAGCATTTGAGTTCTACTCAAATTCCAGACGTTTGTTAGGGTTATTCTCAGTTTAATCATATCCAATTGATAACTAGGAAAGCTGCTTTATTCTTTTTAGTTTTCAAGCCATGCATACTTGAAAAGGTAATGTGGTCCTGAAAAGGCATTACTAGTTAGTGCTTCCAGTCCATTGAGCCATCAAACAGAGACATCTGTATTATTGTGAGGCTAATGCTTTCTTTGAGAAAAAGTAGAGAGATAAGAAAAATATTCCTCAGATGCACACATGAGGCCATCTTAACCTTATAAAATGGAGCTCATGGACCTTGTAACAGTTACAAACACAAAAGAGAATAGTCTCTTAAAGAGATGGATAGTTCCAGTCAAGTCTCTAGGAGATGTGAATTATGCTGTCAATATCTTCATTCTTGTTTCTCTGGTAATCTAATTCTTGTCTTTCTTCCCAGGAATGTGTGGTGGCTAAGATAACTTGAATTTTATTAGATTTGTTTGGAGTTAAGTGTCTCAACTCTTTAAGTGTAATCTCTCTGTCTCTTATCTCTCAAAGAAAGATGGTTTAGCAACAGACCCTTCTTTGTTTAAAAATTTCGGACTAGGGACAATTTTGCAACCAAATTGCCAATATTTTTTCTTCTATATTCTTGTCTGTTGCAGTTTCCCAGGAACTTGCAAGAGCTCAGGCTTATTCGTTAAACTTACAATGCACTCTACAACCAAGATCTTCTTCAAACCTTCTACAATGCTCAAAGAAACAACCCACTTTGTTGTAATCATGAACATGGCTAAGCACCCATAACAAAAGGTCAATATTCATTAAACATCATCAAAATTTTCAACTGTCATTGATACATGGACTCATGTCACCCCTCAAAAAAATATATATTGACTCAAACCATGTTGAATCCCTAAAAATTATGTTGATGTCTATTGTAGAACCCAAAAACAGACCACTTCATACCAATAGAACCAGAACTAAGAACCCCCAAAAAAGACCAGTGAAAAACCAATACAACTAGAACTAGAACTAACTACCGGATTCATCATCAGATGAGAGAACAATAACAGGAATATATCATCATCAGCTAAGATGAAGATGGGATTCTCACAGGTATCTCCAACCCTGTTGATGCCTTCAGCCGGTGGGGCTAGAATCTGCTCAGTAAGATGATTTTGCACGTAATTGCGCCACCTCCGGTATGCGGTTATCAATAGGAGAGATGAGGGTCTCCTCCCCCTCCACCTACCAAACTCTCGCTCCATTCGTGCTTGCGACAAACACCCAATGAACTTCTAATTCTTGCCATTGATATGACAAACAAATTAATCTGTAAATTGGAGAACCAATAATTAGAACATATTTAAGAAATAACTAATGTGGTGAAAAAAAGAGAGGAGAAAATCACAAATAAATTTGAAATTGAGAACCACTAATTGGAAGAACAATCATTCTCTGTTTAAGCCTGGAACTACAATAAAATACAACTCCAATTTTTATTTGTTTTTGATGAAAATGTAATCACACAAACCACTCACCAATCCCAACACAATTCCATTTACAACAATGGTTAAAATGTTTCTACATGTAACTCATACAGAAACAAAAGTTGGTGCCTTTATTTTCTTGCATAACCCAGCAGTCATGAAGTACAAACAGAAATGGGTCCTAAACTCCTAAATATAGGTTGCCTATATGCAGCAAACAAATGTTAGTTACGAATTGACCTCTCGAGATCAGCTCATTTACTGTAACTATGTGGTCTAGCACTGCAATCATGAAAATAACTGAATCTAGAAAGGCACTCCCTTCATGGACTGTTTGGAATGAAAGAAGAGGAGTAGCTCACAGAATGTATCAATTGGATTTAAGAAAAGTAGCTCACAGAATCTATCAAATGGACTTAAAGAGGAGTAGCTCATTAAAGAGAGATAACTATACAGCTGCATTAAAGACCCACATCCATAACTTGATTTGTTTTTTTTTTTTTTTAAAAAGAGATAACTAAGGAAATCGACAGATGAACTCCATTAAAGATAACTACTCACCAAGAGGCAACAACGGTTTAAAGGGCAGGAAAGCCATCCCCACTGTTGATGTTCCCGCTCAATTACTCCCTGCTCTCCATGGAATTTCACATCTCTCTCTCTCTCTCTCTCTCTCTCTCTCTCTCTCTCTCTCTCTCTCTCGTTGAACCAGCATATATGAGAAGATCACCTGCAACTTTCTTTCCTAAAAAATGAAAGACAAACAAATCTGCAAATCTTCTTACCTATTCATCTTCATCGTTTTCGTGTAAGTCTCTAAAAGGGCTGGGGAAATCTGTGAGAAGATCACCTGCAACTTCTCTTAGCTATTCATCTTCACCATTTTCATGTAAGATTGTAAAAGGGCTAGGGAGAGTACAGCTGCAACTCCATATTTCAGCCTCTAAAATGTATTGAGAGCTTTGGGGTATGTGCCTTGTAAGTCCACCTTTTCACTCTCTATGGTGAAGGAACCCAAGAGAGTCCACGTTATCAGCCTCTTAAAACTTTGGAAGTTGTGAACAGCTAGGTGAATTGAGACTTGAGAACCAAAGTCATTTAAGACTTCACCAAATCCCAAAGCAGGTTAATCGAACATTCGTATCTACTATCCGATATCCGTATCTGGTATAGAACATCATTCAGCCAAACCCCAAATGAATTTTTGTTCTCAATGATCTCTCTCTCTCTCTCTCCAATTCCTTAGCAAATACCAATATCGATTCCTAGTTGAACCCGTATCGATGGATTGGTAAGGACAAGGGTGAAAATGTAAAAAAAAAATCTAATTTTTGAACAAAAAAAAAAAGGGTAAACCTAACTGATAGATCGATTTAGATCGATATCGGTTGAGACCAAAACTGATTTCTAGTCGATCTTGTACAGGTGGGTCAGTATAGACAAGAGTAAAAATATATTAAAAAAAAAAAGAAATTTTTTTGAAGAACATAGGATAACCTATCCGATCCAGTCCGATAAATACCGTCCTGGATCAATATCAAAGGAGATGGAGATCGATATGTATTAGATTGCATTAGTTAGGTTACCCTATTTTCTTAAAAAAAATTACTTTTTTTAATATATTTATACCCTTGTTTGTACTAACCCACCGATACGGGATCGGCCAGGATTTGGCTTTGGTCTCAGCCGATACCGATGTAAATCGATCTATTGGGTTAGGTTTACACTTTTTTGTTCAAAAAATAGCTTTTTTTTTTGTACATTTTTACCCTTATGAGTATCGACCCACTGATACAGGATCGGCCAGAAATCAGTATTGGTATCTGCTAAGGAATCGATATTGGTTTCTCATCCATGTCTATTGAAGGATATCCGGGGAAAAAATATGAATAATTTGAAAAACAAAAAAAATAAGAAAAACTCAACCGCTAATAATAGATAATATAGTGATAATAAAAAATTTATTATTGACCGCGATCTTTACGATTTTTGATGATTCAACAAGTTCTAAGGTTTGATGAAATGAGATTTATGAGGCGATCACATCCGATTCGTATCTAATCTAAAGAATGGTGAAATGAGAATTATGAGACTTATATCCACTAACAGACATGAATTGAGAGTAAATCGTATTTGTCGGGTAGAGGCAGGTCTTGGTTACACAAATCAGGGATGTAAGTCAAAATATTCGAAAAAATCACTACATTGGTTTCTCATCCGTATCCGTTTAGGGATACCCATATTCGGTCATGGAGTATTTGGATCCGATCATATCCGATCCGTTTATATCTCTATAGGGTATAGTGACCGACGTAAACAGATATTTGAAAATTCGCATCAGTTATCGTTTAGGGGTATCCCTATCTACATCCGGGGAAAAAAATATATGAATAATCCCGAAAAAAAAAAAACTCAACTAATAATAATAGATAATAAAGTGATAATAAAAAATTAATTATTGACTGCGATAGTCAAGGTTTTTGATGATTCAACTAGTTCTAAGGAATGATGAAATGAGATTTATAAGGCAATCACACTCAATTCGTATCCGATCTAAGGAATGGTGAAATGAGAATTATGAGGCTTCGATCCACTAAAAGACATGAATTGAGAGGGGATCGTAAATGTCGGGTGGAGGCAGGTCTTGGTTACACAAGTCATGGATGTAAATCAAAATATTCAAAAATTACTACATTGGTTTCTCATCCGTATCCGTTTAGGGATACCCATATTCAAACATGGACTATCTGGATCCGATCATATCCAATCTATTTATATCTCTATAGAGTATAGCAACCGCTGTAAGAAGATATTCGACGTGGAATGATCCAAAAAAAATTTCATCATAAATCACGGGTGGAGGTAGGTCTTGGTTACACAAATCAGGGATGTAAATCAAAATATTTGAAAATCACTACATTGGTTTCTCATCCGTGTGCGTTTAGGGATATCCATATTCAGTCGTGGAATATCCAGATCCGATCATATCCGATCCGTTCATATTTCTATAAGGTATAGCAACCGACATAAGCAGATATTTGAAGATTCGCATCCGTGATCATTTAGGGGTATCACTATCTATTTAAGGATATCCGGGAAAAAAACATATGAATAATCCATAAAAAAAAAAAAAACTCAACCGATAATAATAGATAATAAAGTGATAATAAAAAATTTATTATTAGCCGCGATATTCAGTTGATGATTCAACTAGTTCTAAAGAATAATGAAATGAGATTTATGAGGCGATCACACTCAATTCGTATCCAATCTAAGGAATGGTGAAATGAGAATTATAAGGTTTTGATCCACTAAAAGACATGGATTGAGAGTGAATCATAAATGTCGGGTGGAGGCAGGTCCTGGTTACACAAATCAGGGATGTAAATCAAAATATTTGGAAATCACTACATTGGTTTCTCATCCTTATCCGTTTAGGGATACCCATATTCGGTCGTGGAATATCCAGATCCGATCATATCCGATCCGTTCATATCTCTATGGGGTATAGTAACCGACGTAAGCAGATATTTGAAGATTTACATCTGTGATCGTTTAGGGGTATCCCTATCTATTTAAGGATATCCGGAGAAAAAAAATATGAATAATTCAGAAAAAAAAACTCAACCGATAATAATAGATGATAAAGTGATAATAAAAAATTTATTATTAGCCGCGATAATCAGTTGATGATTCAACTAGTTCTAAGGAATGATGAAATGAGATTTATGAGGTGATCACACTCAATTCGTATCCGATCTAAGGAATGGTGAAATGGGAATTATGAGGCTTTGATCCACTTAAAGACATGGATTGAGAGTGAATCGTTAATGTCGGGTAGACGCAGGTCTTGGTTACACAAGTCATAGATGTAAATCAAAATATTCAAAAATTACTACATTGGTTTCTCATTTGTATCCGTTTAGGGATACCCATATTCAAACATGGAATATCCGGATCCGATCATATCCAATCTATTTATATCTCTATAGGATATAGCAACCGATGTAAAAAGATATTCGGCTTGGAATGATCCAAAAAAAAATTCATCATAAATCACGGGTGGAGGCAGGTCTTGGTTACACAAATTAGGGATGTAAATCAAAATATTTGAAAATCACTACATTGGTTTCTCATCCGTATCCGTTTAGGGATATCCATATTCTGTCGTGAAATATCCGGATCCGATCATATCCTATCCGTTTATATCTCTATATGGTATAACAACCGTCATAAGCAGATATTCGAAGATTCACATCCGTGATCGTTTAGGGATATCTCTATCTATTTAAGAATATCCAGGGAAAAATATGAATAATCCGGAAAAAAAAAAACTCAACGGATAATAGTAGATAATATAGTGATAATAAAAAATTAATTATTGACGGCGATCTTTAGGATTTTTTATGATTCAACTAGTTCTAAGGTTCGATGAAATGAGATTTATAAGGCGATCACATCCGATTCATATCTGATCTAAGGAATGGTGAAATGAAAATTCTGAGACTTCGATCCACTAAGAGACATGGATTGAGAGTAAATCGTAATTGTCGGGTGGAGGCAGGTCTTGGTTACACAAATCAGGGATGTAAATCAAAATATTCGAAAATCACTACATTGGTTTCTCACCGTATCCATTTAGGGATACCCATATTCGGTCATGGAATATCCGGATCCGATCATATCCGATCTGTTTATATCTCTATAGGGTATAGCAACCGACATAAGCAGATATTTGAAGATTCGCATCCGTTATCATTTAGGGGTATCCCTATCTATTTAAGGATATCCGGGGGAAAGAAATATGAATAATCCCGGAAAAAAAAACTCAACCGATAATAATAGATAATAAAGTGATAATAAAAAATTAATTATTGACTGCGATATTCAGGGTTTTTGATGATTCAACTAGTTTTAAGGAATGATGAAATGAGATTTATGAGGCGATCACACTCAATTTGTATCCGATCTAAGGAATGGGTGAAATGAGAATTATGAGACTTATATCCTCTAAAAGACATGGATTGAGAGTAAATCGTATTTGTCGGGTGGAGGCAGGTCTTAGCTACACAAATCAGGGATGTAAGTCAAAATATTCAAAAATCACTACATTGGTTTCTCATCCGTATTCGTTTAGGGATACCCATATTCGATCGTGGAATATCCGGATCCGATCATATCCGATCCGTTTATATCTCTATAGGGTATAACAGCCGACGTAAAAAGATATTCGACGTGGAATAATCCGAGAAAAGATTCATCATAAATCACAGGTGGATACAAGTCTTGGTTACACGCCATGAATGCAAATTAAACTATTCAAAAATCACTACATTGGTTTCTCATCGACGTAAGTAGATATTCGATGTGGAAGAATCTGGGAAAAAATTCATCAGATAACAATAGATATCCAACTAATAATAAAAATTTACATAATAAAGAGACATGCCAAAAAGATAAAGTTAAATTGATACACCAAAATGTGTATTTTACATGATCCATTTAAAAGACATCCAATAATACATCTTAAATCTATGTAGGAGGTATCCAAATTACAACTTCATTGTTATATATATGAGGATACATGTCAAAAAAATAAACCAAAGAGAAATGTCACAAACTGCAATGGACCCAAAAAATACATAAAAGGTATTCGGATGCGAATTCATGTTCTTGTTCTCCTTCCAATCATTGGTGTCTTGACGTGAAGTTGGTGGTTCATGAACACCACTTGCAAGCCTTACCAACCCCTCACGAGTAACATCCGGTTGATATTCATCAACCCAAATGAAACAGTTATGGTGATTATTATTTGCAGGACATCGGTAAAACCATCGACCAAAATTCTTCTTTGTCTTAGCCATATAAAGTTGCATTGTTCCTTGCCCACATGCACAATTTGGCCTTTGACTTTCTGTCATTTGATTTGTAACCTACACATTAAAACAAAAGATCAGGCATAAATAAGGGTAAAATACAAAGAGTCAGGTAGATTAAAATGTACAAGAAAACCTCAAACAGTATGAGAATAAATTCCAACAAATTCAAATCATTGAAAGGAAAGCAGATGATTATTCCCATTAAGTTGATAAGTAGTTCATTCATTCAGCAAAAAACACAACCCAAGACAAGCCTTATCCCAATAGAAAATCCCTAACGGTTGAGATTGTAAAATCAAGAAGGTTATAGCTGAACTAAGGGTGATCATAGAAGCCCTTGGAAAAAATATCTCTGGAAATCTTCGGCTTAAGATATAGATCGTATTTTGTGAGAGATTTTGGGGTTGACTAAGAATTTATCAATAACCATGACAGGAATTATAGATTAGGGTTCAAATTGAAGAATATCACCTTATAAATAATTATAATTAAGTGCAGTAAGGGCATCACCCAGACAGCAACCAGGTGGCCTAGTAATGTCTACATGATACCACCCTAGGAGAGCTATGACTAGTTTGTGAAATGAGTTTGGTTTCAAGGCCCAGAAAATAAAATAGGAAAAAATAAAAATATGAGATAGAATCACTCTAGCTTCTGTCGAATGCATGAGGTGAGCAGTGCCGACCTAGTAGCTTCTAGAGTATGAAGTCCACACAATCCCCAACAATAGTGTACACTCACAAAAGACTCTCAAGCAACCAATTAAGAAACCAGTATCATTCAACACTATGGGTGAGGGCGAAAAAGAAGGAGAGAACATTGAGCATTCATCAATGATAAGGTAAAAGGATTATAGATATAGAAGCCATCTGCCTCCTTTGGTTGAAATTTAAAATTGGAAGATTCCTAACTCCTCTTTGTAATTAACTTACACAAACACATTCTAAATCTCACTATTACAACACAAGACTCAAAGTACAAACTTTATCATCAGTAAACTAGCAAAACAACAATGAACCAAACTCACATGCCCAAAAAAAATCCTAAAATTCTGAAATCAGAAACTCCTTGTGGACTCGTAAATTTTCTCAAACAAATACAAAACTACCTCTAACCACGCATAAGATGCAATCAATGGCTCACTGGTTTGCCTAAGGAATAAGAACCAGATTCAAGATCTTCCAGCACCTACCAGTACCTACCAGGATTATATTGGGGGTTGGTGTTCTTGCAATGTAAGTTCTTCTGAATTCCAATAAGCCCAATCAATGAGATTCCACCAACAAAAAAATAACCAAAATAGAGAGAGAGAGAGAGAGAGAGAGAGAGAGAGAGAGAGAGAGAGAGAGATACGCAGGAAAATAATCAAATTTCGTAGCAGGGTCTCACTGGCAGACCGAGAGAGGTACGCAGAAAATGGTTCTGGTCTGCAAAATAAACCGCCAAGGAGACAGAGGTTCACAACAGGATCTCTCTAATGGGTACTCTGACAAAGGAGTGGCTCGTCGCACTACGGATCCTCGCACACAACGGCAACATCTCCTGCATATCCAATGCCATTAGGGTTTTTAGATTGGTGAAGCAGAGAAAGGGTAAAAGAAGATGAATGCCTGGTGAAGTAGAGGAAGGGAAAGGGATTTGGGGGATCGTGTAAGATGGATCAAATTTTGGGGATCGTGTTTGAAAGAGATGAAAGGTTCACTGGCTAGGTGGGTAAAGAACAGGTAATGTGGTTTAATAAATGAACGTTCTATATTAGATGATAGTAGTTCAACGGCTCAGATTGATGGAGCACTGCTAATATTAATTTATAATGGCAATGCTTGAGCGCTGCGACCTTTTGGCCCTAAACAATACGACCAAGCTGGTTTAAGTGATTCCACCAAGGAATCCTCTCTCTCTCTCTCTCTCTTTTACACACACACACACTCAATGTGTAATATGATGCTAATAAAAGCACAGCAACTGCACGCTTCTATAGCCCGTGACAACAATGCCGAGGTTAAAATACCAAAACACAATATCATAGATTACAGTAACTACTCAACATGCTAGCAGTGACCAATCGAGAGAGCACACACCCCCCCCCCAACCCTTCCTAAAAAAAAATAAGCAAAATTATGGCACGTCTCTTTGACAGAGAAAAATATAAAGCCAAAATAATCATATTGAGACTAAGAGCAATGAGTCAAATTCTTTCTTCATAACGAATCTTGTACTATACAACTCTATTGTAAAGCTAGAAGCAATTTAGAACTATGATACGAACTCTAGGAACAAAAAAGACACAAGAATCAATGAATTGAAAAGTAAGAACCTATACGTCTCTCATCAGTTACTTAAACAGAAGTGGAGAAAAAAAAACAAGCAAATTCGGTTTAATTCCTCAAGATAAAGCAACACTCAATTTTTGTCATATTCGCAGCCGACAAGCTTCAAGATTGTCAATGAACATCATCCATTCAAATATTTAACACACCCGTCAAAAAACCATACATCTAACTACAAAAAGCTCTCTCTCACTTTTTAATTAATTCGATTCTAGGAAACATAATGGATGGAAATCATGGAATGAACTAACAGAACATTTGTTTCTGTAGATACTGCGAGGGAGAAAGTTCTTTTCAAGAATATCCAGAGAAAAAAGTTTCAGACTTTCAGTGGGTGACACCGAAATTCCTGTTTTATATAAATACAAGTTTTCCACCATTTTTTCCCGTCAAACAATCAGTGTCTAGTGGGAAAAGGTTTTCTGTCTAAGGGCATGGCTCTTGTGCCAGGTGGGGGCCAACGGGAAATCTATAGGAAGTAGTACCCCATGTATGAAATTTTTGCTTTTCATGCGACAGGGGTTGAGGTGGTCATTTGACCCCATCCTGCGTATCTGGTGGACGCGGGAGCACGACGGGGTACTTTTTACCATCTGTAAAACTCTCTGTCCGTGAGGGCCTGGGCAAGGCCGCGGGACACACACAGACGCTGCGCTGAATGCTTGAAAGGGCAAATTCTTCCCGCAGTCTTAGAAGTTATTTTCTGACCAGTCGACCACGAGTCCCTCTCCTTCCACCCAAGCAATATTGTCTAAATCCCTGCAGCGATGACTCACAAACCCTCCCTGAATTCACGCCATGCTCTAGAGTCCTGCACTTTCCAGCTCCATAGCTGGAGCCCTTTTCAGTCCCAAAGTCTTTCCAAAACCCTCGAACCAGATCTATGCGCTCCCAAACCCTACTCCACTTCCACCACTGTAACCACCCCTCCTAATGGCGTCCTTCATAGCAAGAGGCCTTGCCTCTCTGATCGCACCACCAGTTTCTCGATCGATAGCCTCGACATATCCAAGCTGAGCTTGATGGAAAACGAGAGGACATCCAGGGCTCCTTACAAGAGAAACAGCTTTCCCTGGATCGCCCGGAAGCGGCGGCGGCGAGGCTCTCGATCCGTCTCCGGCCGGAGTAGCGACAAGAGTGGGACCCGTCGATGCTGCTCGGTTGGGGCGTCCGCAGCTTATGCGACATGCTCTGACTTCCCTGTTGCTGCTGGCACGGATTCGAGTGGGGAGTTGTTTGTTCATAATGGGGATGGCAGTTGGGCGTCGGATGTTAGTGAAGCTAATAAGCATTCTAGGAGGGATGGAAGGGATATTGGGAGTGGGGAAAGGGAGAATTTGGGTTATGCGTCTTTGCAAGCTGGGGTTTTTGATTCTCAAGGTAACGAATCCGGTTATGGGAGTGAACCTGGTTATAGAGGGGATGCGGAATTCGGCTATGGTGATGAGTTCGACGAGGAAGAGGATGATGGGCGGCTGATGTTCTGGGACGATCGGTTTGGAGGTACTTCAACTTCTGCTGTTTCCATTGCCTGAATTTTGTAGTTTAATTTCTCATTCCCCAATCACCACTCCCCAATTGTTGTTTATAACTACAATATTATACTCGGATGTATTAAAATGATTTTGGAGTCATTGTTTTAAACACGATTCAGTTGGTTTCGCCCGTGTCCCGGATAAAATACTCATTCTTTCCTTGGGAGGGGAATCAAATAGAATCAATAATGGAAGTGACCAGTACTTTTGTGCGAGGTCTGAGTTTACTTTTAATACTGAGGACTATATATCACGTTTGATAGAATTTTTAATGAAGCCAACAACTTACATAGACCAGGTGTTCTATTACATGTCATGAACTTGTTTCACTAATGTATTTTCTGTAACATAGCCATCTTGTCATTGAGAGTTAAGAAGATATTGCATATAACCATGTGAGGATCTTGAAGGAAAGTGAGTCCTTTGGTCTGAAAATTTGTTGTTCATCTGTTTGGTGCAAACTAGTGTTGGGGTCCAACCAAGTGTTCTGTATTTCCTTTTATTGCTTTCTTTCATAATCGAAATAAATCATTGGAAGTGGATCATACAGAGCCATCTCTTTATGATATCAAACTAATTTAGATCAGCAGGGTTCTTGTCCTGTCATTGGTTTGAGCCATATGGTACCAAATGGTTGGGATAAACCTCCTCCTCTGATGTTCTTATGTGTCATTCTGGTAGAAGGAGAAGTACGAATTAATATCATCGTCACAAGCTTTAAATTTTTTGATGTCCATGAAAACAAGAAAGTTTGATGCAGTTGCATTAAACATTAATCCTATATGGAGTCCTACGTGCAAGCTTGGGAGGCCCACAAGGTGTTCGTGGTGGTCCAATGGGCTGAAATTGGCCTTTGGATAGTTATATTATAGGTTGAGCCTTTTATTTTTTTGGGTTTCATAGTAATAGGCCTAATTTATAAGCACATAAAGTGGGGGTGAAGTTGGTATACATGTTTAGTAGTTAAGTGTTTGAGTTAGATTAAGATACTTAATAGTTTTTAAGATCTGTTTTGAGTTTAATTTATTTACATTATTGAGTGTGTGAGAGCGATTAAGAGTCTTCTTATTACGCAAGTTAGAAATTTTAGAAAGTGTTTATATATGTAATAAACCCTCGTCAGTTAAGGATGTTTTGAGCAAATAAATTTGAGTTTTTTCAAGAGTTTTGGTGCTATTGAGGCAGTGCATACAGGATTGGTTTCCCAGACCTGATTTCTTTCTTCTTGTTATGATCTTCTTTTTATCAGGTGTTATCTGACCCTCTTCTCTGCTACTATTCTTCATCTTCTTACTTCTTATTTCTCTTGATTCCACAACAGGTGGAACCCTTATTTCTGGTTCAATTTTCAAATTGCTAGATTTGATGGTCTTCCCTATTCTAGTTTTATTTCGTCTCCATTCTTTTTTAAATTCCAGGAGGCCCTCCACTTCAAATTTTTAATTCAAGTTTGGTCGTTCACTTGATTACTTTACTCTTAAAGTGCTGTCAGAAACTACGAAATTGACACTCATCTTTCTATTTGAGAATTTCATCACTTTAGTGGGCCCATAGACACCCAAAAGCAGGGTTTTTTAACCCGGGGTTGCATTAAAGTTCCTCTTCTTTTCTAAAGGAATCTGTTCCACATAGAAGTGTAACAAGTCTATGGGGATTATTGACTGTCCATGTGGACATTAATTACTCACAATATGATTGTTACCAATTACTTGCAATATAATCGTTACCCACTTATGGTAGTAACAGGACTAATGACTTTTTTCACAGCACTGCTCTATATTGGTGCATAGTTGACCTCAGGTCTAGATCCAAGTCATCTCTGTCCACTGCTACCATACAACTAACTAATTATTACTTGGGGAAGTGTTCTCAGCCTGGGAGCATGGGTCCTGCATGCGCACAGGGGCCAATGGGAAAGCGCATGGGGGCATCATTTGCGCAATCAGGGGGGGGGGGGTAGGAGCAGTGGTGCAGTCATTTCATCCCCATGTGTCTGGGCGCAGGGCGCACACTCCCGGACACAGTTCTTTTTCCCATATTACTAGGGGAAAAAATGCTACCTGGTTGTGTGGCTCCTGTGCCTAGACACAGAAGCTTGTGAAACTACCATGCTGCCTCTATAAAAAAGCGGAAATCCCGCCCAAGACGATGCTTGTGCGTGCACTCCCATTGGCCAGCATGCATGTGCAGGCTCTAGAGGCCCAGACAGTGATCTCTTTCCTGTATTCCTATTATTATTATTAGCTATTTTTGTGATTATGTTAAATGATATTCTAATGTAAACAGATTAGATGCTGTCAGGGGTATTGCTAGGCTATGACTGTGGATGTTAAAGTGTTACAAGATTTTGGTGTGAAACTTAGATATGAAATATTATTGTCTATTCATTATTAAAAAATAAGGGCGTACCTAGTGCACGAGGCTTCCGCCACTGCGGGGTCTAGAGAGGGTCATAATGTACACAGCCTTACCCCTGCTTTCGCAGAGAGGTTGTTTCCAGACTTGAACCCGTGACCACTTGGTCACAATGGAGCAACCTTACCATTGCACCAAGGCCCGCACTCCTATTCATTAATATACCATATATAATATGCCATGTACATACAGTCTGTTATGTGTTCATTAAACTTGGATTCCCATCTATATAAGTGATCCCATGATTTGTTGATGTACTGTTCTTTTGCCTTGTATTTTTTGGTGCAAGCTGGGCTAGAAGGTGTTGTCAGGTTGGCAGCCAAGAGAACATCTGCCAATTCTTTTGTGTGAATCCTGACTTAATGTTTCAAGCTCATTCTTTGCTGTTCCCGCCTTAGATTGACTGGACTGGGAGAAAACAATTCATGTAATTTGAATGAGGCTCAAATATAATGCTGGTGTTAAGTAGTATACATTTTAGCTCAAATATATCTATATTGATGGATATATATTTATTGCATGAGTTCTTTCTTTCATTTAATTCATTCTATTTTTTATTCCATAAATGGTTCTTGATACCGAGAGAGCCTGACAGTGAGTGGACTGTCATCAAGCCTCCAGAAAGCCAAACTATGAGTCTTCGTTTCTAACTTCTATGCACCAGCATCTAGGGGATCTTGTCATTCTCAGCATTTGACGCTACCCCTGTGGTGTGGGGGGGGGGGTGGCATCATCTCCTCTGCTGGCTAAGGTTATTAGTTGACTTCATAATCGCATTTCTGGATATCTGTGCACAATTTGGATGTATTCCTGAAGTGTCCATGTGGTACCATGTCCCACAGAAAATTATGTGTTGGACATTTGGTAGTCCAGATCTCTGATTTTATCTGATAGGACTAGCAATGTGGCTCATGGTTTTTTTTCTTTTCTCCTTGAATTACAGATCGTCATATTGAGATGGTTGGGGAGAACACTTTTTCAGACCAAAAAGCTCATCACAGGTGTAGACGTAAGAAACAGGATTGGAGGATGAGCAATCCGATAAGGTGATCAATACTGTTTTTCCCCGAAGTATTTGACCTCATTGTAATTATCAAGTATTTGCTGTTCATTCAGCTGAAATTATTGGTTTCCAGCCTTTGTCACTTCATTGGACATATGTGTGTCATCTTCTTTCATTGATGTTTTGGCATTGCCTTCTTCTTTCTGGGAACCTTGTATATATAGGACTTCAACCATATACGCTTTTGTACATTTTGGACAAGGGAAGAAATAGAATTATATCTTTTTTTTTTTTGGTAAGAAATAGAATTATATCTTGAACCTTATTCCCATTTGTAAGTGGATGTGTGGGTATATGCTGATCTCAATCATAATTGCCATTGTAAGGTCTGATGAATTGGTGTTCAGGTTGGCATGAGAGCATGAGTAGGCTCTGCTTTAGGAAACCTGATTAATTGCATCAAGGTATTTGCATGCCAGTATTCAGGTTGTTTTGATGTCTAACTGTGATGTGAATGGGGTCAGATTTGCATGATTCTTCTATTTGGCTGTCCCTAGCCCCCTCATTCAATTTACAGCAAGGATTATTTGCTCCTTTTAGTACGTCTCACTGTTAATCCTGCCCGAAAGGGATGATGTATAAGCTGGCTTCAAGGTGCTTGTAATGTTCTGTTTGAATCCATGGGTGGTGCTGTCATGATTTGATGCAAAACTTGTAGCTTTGATGGTTGATGATGATTGGAACTTGAATTATTTTGGATCGAGTTTGCAGCATTGACGATTCCTGTGAGGCTTGTCTTATTGATCCAGGAGCATTTTGGTACATTAGAGGTCAGATTGCAGATACTCGGGGCAATTGTCGCAAATTTTAGGAGCACGACTCTAATGATTGAGAACTGGCAATGACAACATAAGCTGCAAATAGAGATGTTATCACCCTCTCAAGTTTTGTTCTTTGTTGTAATGTAAGTGTTTTGATTGATTGGAATAAGCCTCTTTAATTTGAGACTTTCTCCATTCAAATGGCCTGTATCTCTCCCTGTTTGGAATTTAAGGGAACCTTTCCTTAAAGTGTAGTAGAGTGTCTTCTTTGGAGACTTTTCTTTCTGAGAAAATTTCTAATTAAGGTGTAATTAAAGGCCCGTCTAAATAAATTAGGCATTAACCAAATCCGAGGAAAAGACGGCTTTAGTTTGCTGAACTTTCGATGAGCTTGAACGAGACTATTCTCTGGGTGGTGCACGAGGAGAAGGACCGTTCGCTACATGAAATCCGGAATCACTGCTGGTCAAACAACGGTTCCCTAGGGAAACCAATTAGCTGAAAATTAGGGTTTTGCACACCCTGGATTATCCCATGGTGTACCATGGGTGTCCCATTAAATTTTAGGGTTTTCTATGGTCGTCCATGGGAATCCTGGTGCATCCCTATTAGGGTTTCTCCTTTCCTATTACGTCACATAAAATTAATTATCACAATAGGGACGGAGAAATTCATCTCTAGTCCATCACATGGCAACAGGGATCAATCCCATACTCGAATGCGCAATGCAAATTAATCGATTTGAGTTTCTTTCGCATCTCATAAATATTAATAATCAATAAACTGAAGGAATTAATAAAGAACCTGGTGAGCCTCAAATGTTGCTCCTCCAATAGACAATGGTTCTTCCTCCAGTGAGCGCTTCAAGTAAACAGATCTAAACCTCCAATGGTGCTACCAAGGTTCTTCAAGCCAATCCCAGATGCTCTCGAACTCTTCAACACAGATCTAGGGTTTCTCAAACCCTAACTCTCAAACACAGATGAGAGAAACACGAAGAAGAAGAGAGATCACAAGAGGGAGAGAGAGAGAGAGAGAGACCAAAAACGTAGGAGAGAGAGTATCTGCCCAAAAACGTGGAGAGCTCCTTCTCTTCTACGTTTTTGGTCCTTTATTTATAATAATTTGAATTAATTAAATTCCAGTAGGATTTAATAAAAACGTGGAGAGCTCCTTCTCTTCTACGTTTTTGGTCTTTTATTTATAATAATTTGAATTAATTAAATCTCAGTAGGATTTAATAAATCCCCAGTGAGAGTCTGACTCTCTCTCTCTCTTTGTTTGGCAGTTCTGTTTAAACTCAAAGTGCTACACAGGTGAATAAGCAGAATCTAATAGGGAAAGTTTTAATTAATTATTTTATTTAATATTTAGTGGATAATTACAATTAGCACCATATCCGTTAATTAAATAAAGTACTAATTAAAATAGCAAATTCCAAATAACTCCCTATATGATAAGTATTTATCATATACAACCCCCCCCCACTAATCAACACCATCATTATGGAATTTAGGGCATGTACACACGTACTGCCAAGCCCCAATCCATAGTACATGGCCATATACGAGTGTTTGTGCATCTGATCAGGTCCTGCAAAAACTCGGCAAAACACTTTGTTCAAATAATTATAAATAATCTATCATTTTATGTAAAATATATTTTTGCAAAACCATTTTCAAAACGGCACTAGATCCAGATTCTGATCCGACCATACACAGACAGTCTCAATCTTGGTGATCCCCAATCGAGCAGTGGTGACCATGTTGGATAACTCCTTCACTCACAAAGAGTTCACACATTCCCAAAACATCGGCTTTGACTCGCTTGAGTCTCAGTCATTGATGAACCAAAGAATGCGATCACACTTTGCAGTGACAAGGTTTCCTCAGGTACAGGGTGTCGGTGACACATGTCTATCCTTTCCTACATCTGGCAGTAATACATGAGGGAATCAACAAAGTAGATTCTTCGCCAATGCACACATCAAACATGTGAGCACTCGCATTCGTACCCTGGCATCACATGTCTAGGCATACCCAATGCGACGACCATATGATAAGGGTGCCCAGCCCAAACCCTAATCGTGACTACCATTTTAAGTAAAACTTAGGGACACATAATGCTCAAAAAGTTTATATCGCATGTGACAATATCAAAGTAAAATGTATAAATGTTCAATACAAAGGTGAACCGGGTTGAACCGGACAGTACCAAGTTTGATGGACACACACTTGTCCAACAATCTCCCACTTGTACATCAAAGCCAATTCCCCATACATTTTAAACCCATGCCTTCCATGTGTTTCTCAAACACTCCTGGTGACAAACCCTTTGTCATGGCATCAGACACATTTTCAGTTGTGTCCACTTTGGAGATACTCACGTCACCCTGCTGGATAATCTCTCTGATGAGGTGATACTTCCGCTGCACGTGCTTGTTCCTCTGATGAGCCCTAGGCTCCTTAGCTTGTGCAATGGCCCCTCTGTTGTCACATAACAGGGGAATAGGGCCCTTGACAAGGTCAGAGACTACGTCCAAGTCTGATAGGAATTTCCTCAGCTAAACACCTTCTTTTGCTGCATCACAAGTTGCAAGGTATTCTGCTTCGGTAGTAGAATCGACTGTAGACTTTTGTTTCGCACTCCGCCATACAATGGCACCTCCACCCATTAGATATACCATCCCGGACGTGGATTTTCTGTCATCCTTGTCAGTTTGGAAATCTGAATCTGTGTATCCCAATACTGACAACTGATCAGATCCAAAAACCAAGAAATATTCCTTAGTCCTTCTTAGGTACTTAAGGATATTCTTGACAGCACTCCAATGCTCGCGTCCAGGGTTAGATTGATAATGACTTACCATACCTACTGCATAGCAAATGTCTGGCCTCGTACACAACATAGCGTACATAAGACTCTCTACTGCAGAGGCATAGGGAATCCTCTTCATCTCTTCAATGTCTGTCTGAAACTGAGGACATTGAGATTTGGAAAGACTGACTCCATGTCTGAAGGGAACACTTCCCCTCTTAGAGTTTTCCATACTAAATCTGGCCAAGATTTTGTCTACATAGGTAGCCTGTGACAAGCCTAGCATCCTTCTCTAGCGATCTCTCACGAGTTTGATCCCAAGGATATAGCTAGGTTCACCAAGGTCTTTCATTGAAAACGTTGTGGATAACCACTGTTTTATTGATGAAAGAAAACCTACATCGTTACCAATCAGCAATATGTCATCTACGTATAAAACAAGAAAACATACTGCCCTCCCACTAATCTTCTTGTAAACGCATGGTTCATCCATGTTTTGATCAAAACCAAACGATTTGATTGATTGATCAAACCTGATGTTCCAGCTCCTGGAAGCCTGCTTCAGTCCATAAATGGATCTCTGCAACTTGCACACCTTTCTTTCTTCCTCCAAGGAAGAGAACCCCTCTAGTTGTTCCATGTAGATTTCCTCTTGCAGGAACCCATTTAGAAATGTAGTCTGCACATCCATCTGCCAGATCTCATAATCCAAGTGTGCGGCGATAGCCAATAAAATCCTGATGGATTTCATCATCGCCACTGGTAAAAAGGTTTCCTCATGGTCTCTACCCTCTTTCTGGGTATAGTCCTTTGCTACCAGTCTCGCTTTGAATCTCTCGACCTTTCCATCTGCGCCCTTCTTCCTCTTGAAGATCCATTTACATCCAATTGGCTTGACGCCAAGTGGTGGATCGACTAGAGTCCAGACTTTGTTGGAATGCATCGAATCGATTTCAGAGCGCATTGTCTCCAGCCACCTAGTGGCATCAACATCCTTTAGTGCCTCAGAGTATGTCATCGGATCATCATCTGATTCAATTGATACCATGTGGAACTCTTCCACTGTTTCCTCTTCAATTAGAAGAATAAGCCTGGTGGGTGGTCTAATAGTCCTCCCACTGCGTCGAGGTTCCTCAGGTGTTGGTATTTCAGTGAGTATGTCAGTTGGTCTCACTTCTGGAAGTGACGTTTCTGAGCCATCTGATAGCTCCTTAATGACTACTGATTCGGATCTCTAGGTCATCATTTCTTCCTCCAAAAATGTGACTTGCTTACTTACAATGACCTTTTGGTCAACCGGATCATAGAAATAGTAACCTATCGTGCCTTTGGGGTAGCCTAAGAAATAGCATCTTGATGTCCTGGATTCCAATTTATCTGTCTGTTGCTTTCACACATGTGCTATGCAACCCCATACCCTAAGGTGTTGGATACTGGGCTTTCACCCTTTCCACAACTCAAAAGGTGTCTTGGCTACAGACTTAGAAGGAACCCTATTCAAGATATAAATTGCTATCTCTAAAGCGTACCCCCAGAAAAAAAAAGGCAGCTCACTATAAGTGAGCATCGTCCGGACCATATCCAATAGGGTCCTATTGCGTCGTTCGGATACACCATTTTGTTGTGGTGTATCTGGATTAGTTAGCTGACTAACTATCCCTTGGGATATGAGATGATCTTTAAACTCATCCGATAGATACTCCCCTCCACGATCTGATCGTAAGGACTTAACGCGTTTATCGAACTATCTTTCAACCTCGGCTTGGAATTCTTTGAATTTATCAAAGGCTTCCGATTTCCTACGCATCAAGTATATGTAACCATATCTAGAGTAATCATCGGTGAACGTGATAAAGTACTCATACCCATATCTTGCTTGTATGTTTATGGGTCCACACACGTCAGTGTGTATCAACTCCAACAGATCTGTGGCTCTAGCACCTTTATTGCTAAAGGGTTTTTTTCTCATTTTGCCCTGAAGGCATGACTCACAGGTGGGGAATGGTTCCACCCTCAGACTCTCTAAGGGCTCATCCCTCACCAATCTACTGATTCGATCCACATTAATGTGACCCAATCTTAGATGCCACAGATATGTTGAGTTCACTAGAGCTGCTTTCCGTTTCAAATCAACATTTGAAACTACATTCGTTTTAGCAGGACAATCTAGGAAATACAAACCACTTTGCATATATCCGGATGCCATAAAGGAATTATTAAAACGAATAATTAACTTAGAATTAAAGGAAAAATTATATCCATCTAAAACAAGTTTTGAAACTGAAATTATCTTCCTCTTGAAAGGGGGTACATAATAGTAATCCTTTAAAACTAAACTAGCAGAACTAAAATTTAAAATAAAAGTTCCCACAGCCATCGCCATGGTCTCAGCTCCAGTGCCCATCCGAAGACGCACCTCATTTTTTTCCAGGTTCCTTGTCTTCTTGAACCCCTGCAAATCATTGCAAATGTGAACAGTAGATCCACTGTCCACCAACCAATAATTGATCGGTTCAAAAGACAAATTAGACTCATAAAGAACGTGAACATCACATGTACCTTCTTTAGCAGCCTCTGTTTCATCCGGCTTCTTGTCTTTCAAAGTCGTTAGGTAAGCACGACAGTTTCTTTTCCAGTGACCCTCCTTCTTGTAATAGAAGCACTTGCCTTTCCCTTTATTGCCAGACTTCCCACCCTTGGCTTTCAGGGTCTTACCCTTACTTCCCTTTTTCTTCTTCTTCTCTTTTGAAGAAGGCTTTGCCTCAGTTGCATTGACCTCAGCCTTATCCTTTTTCAAGGACGCTTCAACCTCTACTAGTGCATTAGCAAGCTCGGTGAGCTCCATCTCCTTCTCGGACATCTTGTAGGACATCCTAAAAGGTGCGTAGGGAGAAGTGAGTGATGCTAAGATTACATCGGTCTTGTATCGCAGGCTGAAATCAGTCCCCATGGATCATAGTTTTTCAAACAGATTGATTATTTTCATTACATGATCCATCACTAGAGTCCCTTAGGACATCTTGGAGTTATGGATTTGACTCACCGCACCAGAATGTGCGTGTGTCAACTGCCTGTTGAACAATTCAGCAAGCTTATCCATTTTACTCTCAGCAGTGCGTATATCCTTGATCGAGTCTACAATTGACTTTTCCAACGATCCTAGGATATAGAGTGATGCCTTGGAATCCCTCATGAGAAACTCCTGCATCTCTCCATTTGCCTCAAGATCGTTTGGGTCGGGTTGAGGAGGAACTTGTTCATCTAGAACTGTGTACAGTCCTTCAGCAGTCAGTAGCAACTTAATGCTCTGGTACCAATTGACATAATTTGTACCGTTAAGTCTATATTCACTAATGAGTGCTAACAGGTTGGAATTAACGGCAGCCATTGTATAATTATCTACACATACACAAATAAATAACCACATATTAATTAATTAACCATTAAAAATATTAAGTTGAGTACACGCACATCAATGGTCTTTCATGATTTGGGTTTTTCTCATAACCCAAAAGATGACTTGGATACCTACAACCCTTGCATGCATAACTTATCCCGTCGGGAGTCATTATACACACCATGATAGTGTGGACTAAGCTGTCCGCCTCATGGGCTTCCAATATTTTCGGCCACCTGGGTGTCATGTCCAGATCCTGTCTGTTATACCCGTACCCTGGGAGTATAATTAAGTATTCTTTTCTTCCCGTGACGTGTGGTTACCGCTTCCATATATGCTGGTGAGCTGTTCTCACTGGTGGTCAAACCTAGCTGCAAAATCATTGACCACAGTACGGGCTTGCCTATGGAGGAAAGGTTCCTCAACCGTCGGTGGGGGAAATTCGTTGACGGCGACTTTGTTGATTTTCCTCCAAGTACTAGTCCGGGAAGTGAAGAGTACCAGAGCGTGTACCTCAGAGCGTTGCCTCACTTGGACACTTTGTTCAGTGATGAGCTTGACACTGCCTTGGCGAGACTGTTGGGGTCATGGGGGACAAACCATGACGGCTGAGAAGTAAGTTTTAGCCCTTAATTTTATTTATTTACCCTTTCCTTCGATGTTCTCAAAGTACGGGTCAAGGTATGAACAGTCCGAGCTATTTTAATTGTGTAGGGAATATTCCATTTGTGGGTCCCACTTATTTAAGGGAGCGTGTGATGGGCTTATAATCCCATGGTGGATGGACCCATCCCCAAGTGGGTTCTTTTCTATTTGAAACCTGTGGGCAGACCCATTTAGTTAAGAGGCCCATTTAACTTGAGGGCCTATTTGACTCTATTTGACCCAAAGATGGTTAACCCATTCCTTTACCCTAAATAAGACCATGGGTCGACCCATTACCTCTTGACCCATTTGGCTTAAAAGATCCAAGACCCATTTTTACAAATAAGTCTAAAGGGGGAGAGAGCACTCATCCCTCATTACTTCTCCCATCCAACCTAAATCATGGAGGAGAGAAAGAGGAGAGAAAGAGGAAGGAGAAAAGGGAGGAAGAAGGGTGGAGCAGCTTGATAGGGAGGCTTGAGGATCTTGCTTTTTGGAGCCTCAACATGGGTGCTATTTTCTTGAGGTAGGTAAGTCTTTAAGGCCCTCTTCCTTCTTCATTTTGGGTTTTGGGGTTGGGAGATGGTAGAGAAATCGGTCTAGGGTTGTCTTGAGACCCAAGGATCGATGTGAGCTCATAGCCATGATCATGGTGGAGCTATTTGACTCCATTGACTAACCTCAAAGCTCCCAATCCCATCTCCATCAATAGACATAAGGTTTCTACCTTATTATGCCCTAAATGAGGTTCTCCTTGCTTTCCTTTATTGAATCAATGGGTTGCATAGGCCTAATGGGGTCTTAGGACCCTAATGTGCCAAGGAGAAAGCCTTCTTGGTGTTTCCTTTCCTCCAATCTACTTGGAAATGGAAGCCTTGGTGAAGAATGCTTTGATTTTGGAGTTTGGAAGCAGGTGGTTTTACCTGCGGTTTTAAGACCTACGAGAAACCACCCCTGCAACCACCCTGAGACCATCTCTTAAGAAGCTCTCTGTTAAAGTCGATTTTACCTGTGGTTTCACATCTGAGGTAAAATCACACGTAAAATCGCACCTAGAAGAACCCTTCCTGAGCCCCTGTTAAAGTCGATTTTACATACGGTTTCATGCTCTCTGAGAAACTACCCATAAAATCGCCCGTTCCCAGAACTGCTAACATTTGACCTTGACCCACTATTTTGACTATAACTTGATCTACGCATATCGTATTGATATGATTCAACTTGCGTTATAAACTAGACTCAAAAGGCTACAATTACTATGAAGAAACCTTGGACCCAATATGAGTGTGTGATCCTCAAAAATGGGTTCAAACCTGACGGATGTGTTTAGACAGTAACTTTAGAATTTAAGTTATATGTCAGTGACCTTGCCTACTTCGTGGCTATTGGAGTAGAACTTATTAGGGTTTAATGGGGGTTTAATTACAACCTAAGGTGCCCCTAATCATACTAATTAATTGATTTATTATAGTACCAAGATCTACCTTTAATGTCCTTAAACCCCCTTTCCCTCATTAGTTTTGGGTTGGGAAACTTTGGAAATTAAGGTTGGACCTTGAGGTTCCACTTGGAACCTAAGGGGTGACCTTAGTTCAGTGTTGGACCTCATTAATGAGGTCTTGCCTCTAAGTACAATCCTAGAACTCCTCCTTGCAACATTGTTGTTGAGTTTGGGTTTCACTACTCAAAACCCTATAATGTGACCTTTGAGAGTTTAATCCCTTGAGTTCTCTAGACCCAATGAATTTAATGATGTAACCAGGCCCTAGTAGACCCTAGGACACCCTTCCTTTGTCCTTGGGACTTAAAGATCCAAGTGGGGCAAATTGGGTTAAAGAACACCTTCAAAACTGTATCATGCCTTGATCGAATGCAAGGGCGGATGCAAGGCTCTGCCTACAACAGGGCTTACATCCGTGCTACCCTAAAAGCCTACTGGCTATGTAATTTATGGGGTTTCCCCTAAGGGACTTTCCCCCACCTTTTCTAACACTCTTCTACACTATCCTAGGCTTCATTAATTATGTGAAGAGACGCACTTAGCAGACATCGAACGACAAATCAAATCAACGGAACACGAACTATATTGTGAGTGGGGATTGGATCTTATTTTATTTTGAGTGTTTTTATGTTTAAATGTTGTGCTTGATGCATTCATGTTATGTGATGCACTTCATGCATAAATACATATTTACACTGTTTATCTATGAATGTGTTCATGTGTGTGATAATTGATGACTATGTGCTACAAATGTGATTGAAATTGTATGAGATGATACTGTGGTTTGTTTAATGTCTTTCTTCATATATTATATTTGGCCTGTCATATGCTGTGTCGTGCTGGTATCCGGGTACTAGATGATATGGGACGTCGATGCACCCGGAATACCTCTCGATACGATAGTTTTATATAGCATGTTGCATATTTGATTTGATATTTGTGTTAAAAGGATACGGAAGGTAGATGTGTAAGTTCCTACGCCGTATCGCCTTATTGATAATCTAGCCCGGGGATCAAGGGTAAGTTTTGGTACCGTGGTTGAGATTATCGAAGGCTTATTGGGAGACCAATGGTGTGTTCTGGGACCGGCAGGCTTCCACTGACGTAGTTAGGGGTATATCGTTGGGGATCGAGGGTGTGTTCTGGTACCAGGGATATGGCCTTACTATGTCGTAGATCAATGGTGTTGTATCATTGGGGATCGATGGTGTGTTCCGGTACCAAGGATACAATTCGATTACTCTACACAACATAGCATCCATGCATACATTACATCTCATCATCATAATCAGGGATACAGAAGGTAGATGTGTAAGTTCCTACGCCGTATCACCTTACTGATAATCCAGGCCAGGGATCAAGGGTAAGTTCTGGTACCGTGGTTGAGATTATCGGAGGCTTACTGGGAGGCCAATGGTGTGTTCTGGGACCGGCAGGCTTCCACTAACGTAGTTAGGGGTATATCGTTGGGGATCGATGGTGTGTTTCGGTACCAGGGATATGGCCTTCCTATATCATAGATTAATGATGTTGTATCGTTGGGGATCGATGGTGTGTTCTGATACCAGGGATACAATTCCATTACTTTACACAGCATAGCATTCATGCATACATTACATCTCATCATAATCATCATCATTATTCATATTACATATCATATTGTTGTGTTTATCGCATGACTTTAAATCGGATCTGATGTGTAAATCATCATTGGTGGTATGGGACGTCAAGGATATTTGTTCATCAGGTTCGGTTTGTAGTCCCATATTTATTATGTGTGTGTAGATTCAATTTCTTGCTCATTGGGCTAGTGAAAGCTCACCCCTCGGGGAACCCTTCTTTTTAGATTGTGATGCAGGTTGTACGGTACCGGTGGATAATGAAGGACTCGGTAAGAGATGTTGATGCGAAAGTTGGTCTACGACCATTGATGCTTATCTTTACTCCTTGTTGCTTTCGATATTATATTGTTGGATGTATGTTTCATTCCTTTCTCTGTATTTATCAAACAATGTCAATTGTATTAATTTTTAAATTCAAGGATAATTCACCTTATGTATTTATTACCATTGTAGTTATTCCCTAAATGAGGATCAACAGTATTTATTATAAGTTTTTTCGCTATTCTGATAATTGATCTGATTCTCATTTATATGACTGTGAGGTAAGCCACTGCGTCCAGGATCCTGGAGGCGGTTTAGGATGTTGGTAAGTATCCTAGTCATACCCTTTTTATTATATTTTATCCCTTGTCGGGATAGGGGTGTGACACTGTCGGCTGACATACACCCAAGTCATGCACTTACCAATTACATTAGTCAGAATCATGGAATCATGACAGATGGCCCACTGTCGCAGTGCCCTCTCACTATCCATACCTTAACATATCTTGATAGAGGTAAACATAGATAAATGTGTGACAGAGGTCCTGGCAATGTCCTATCAGCTTATGCGGGGTCATGTCACACACTTTCTACATTTATCTTCAATAAGAGACCATGGACATGTCTACCAGTTAAGACTAGTCCATATCATACATGTATTATCAATAAAAAGGGATTAATCAACTCTCACATATCATGGACAAATTTAAACACTCACAATTAATCAACATTAATTAATAGTGATTATGGGATGATGGCATTTTTATTTAGAAGCAATTTAGAAACCCTCCCAAATAAAAATAAACTAATAACTTGGGTGCATTAACCATGCCATGGATCCCACGCCTCGATCATCTCCTCCGCTCGATCACGTCTTCAAAGTAGGTGATTTGCATCTCTATAAGCTTTGAGCGCCACATGTGGATCACCATCAACATGCCCTGGGAGTCCTAACTCCTCTAAAATTATAATAGAAACCTAGGAAAAATTCTATACACTTTCCTTTCTATAATAATAAAGAAACCCCACATGGAGAAACCAACCCACCATTTGGGCTGCCCATGGGGTGGAGTACATTTGTTTATAAAAAGATACGGGGAGAGAGAGAAAGAGAGAGAAGCATCACATCCACCCATAACCCAATGTATCACACATATAAACAATCCATCCATTTATTAGAATGTCATTCCCATAATCACATTATAATATAATTTCATGCATAGGCATTAAAGCAAGTAAACCAATAAAATTAATATGGATTCCTTCAATCATTGAACCACCACATCACATGTGATAACATGTATCTAAGCTCAAAAATTAAAATCATATTTTAATTGCAAGTAAGTGGAGGGAGGGATCCCTTCACCCATCTTCATCCTTTAATATCAAAAATTATGTTTTTCCCGTAGGCAGTAGCCACTGACACCGTAGGCAGAATCGACTAGCACCGTAGGTAATAGCCACTGGCATCGTGAGCAAAATCGACTGGCACCGTAGGCAGCAGCCCAAAAAAAAATATGTAAATGGGCAGGGAAAAAGGGGGAGGGGCGTGCGTAGAGGCTTGGCAGCATGCGCTCCCCCCCAAATACAATCATGATTAAAAAAAATTTTAATTAAAAAATTAATAATCACAATGCACATAGATACATGTTTCAATAATTGAAAATAACAAATTGCAACCAAATCCATCATCATATGGGTAGGTTGTTACACTAACAACCTTGTAACTACCCATGTGCACATGGGAAGGTTGTTACAACAACCATATTTTAACCTCACATGTGCAACTTGCATCCCACTCATGAAATCACATTAAACCATTAATTATTTAATATTCATGGGTGGGAAAGGTGGCTCTGATACCACACTGTTGGTCAAACAACGGTCTATGGATCATACCCTGGTTCCCTAGGAAAACCAATTAACTGAAAATTAGGGTTTTGCATGCCTTGGGTTATCCCATGGTGTCTCATGGGTGCCCCCATTAAATTTTAGGGTTTCCCATGGTCGTCCATGGGAACCCTGGTGCATCCCTATTAGGGTTTCTCCTTCCCTATTGCGTCCCATAAAATTAATTATCACAATAGGGACGGAGAAATTCATCTCTAGTCTATCACATGGCAAGAGGGATCCATTCCATACTTGAATACGTAGCGGAAATTAATTGATTCCAGTTTCTTTCGCATCCCATAAATATTAATAATCAATAAACTGAAGAAATTAATAAAGAACTGCTAACCTGATGAGCCTCAAGTGTTGCTCCTCCAATAGACAGTGGTTCTTCCTCCAGTGAACACTCCAAGTAAATAGATCTGAACCTCCAATGGTGCTACCAAGGTTCTTCAAGCCAATCCCAGATGCTCTCGAACTCTTCAGCACAGATCTAGGGTTTCTCAAACCCTAACTCTCAAACACAGATGAGAGAAGGAAGAAGAAGAAGAGAGATCACAAGAGGGAGAGAGAGAGACCAAAAATGTAGGAGAGAGAGTGTCTGCCCAAAAACGTGGAGAGCTCCTTCTCTTCTACGTTTTTGGTCCTTTATTTATAATAATCGAATTAATTAAATCCCAGTAGGATTTAATAAATCCCCAGTGAGAGTTTGACTCTCTCTTTGTTTGACAGTTCTGTTTAAACTCAAAGTGCTACACAGGTGAAGAAGCAGAATCTAATAGGGAAAGTATTAATTAATTATTTTATTTAATATTTAATGGATAATTACAATTAGCACCATATCCATTAATTAAATAAAGTACTAATTAAAATAGCAAATTTTAAATAACTCCCTATATGATAACTATTTATCATATACAACCCCCCCCCCACTAATCAACACCATCATTATGGAATCTAGGGCATGTACACACGTATTGCCAAGCCCCAATCCATAGTACATGGCCATATACGAGTGTCTGTGCATCTGATCGGGTCCCGCAAAAACTCGACAAAACACTTTGTTCAAATAATTATAAATAATCTATCATTTTATGTAAAATAGATTTTTGCAAAACCATTTCCAAAACGGCCGGATCCGATTCCGATCCGACCATACACTGCAGTCTCAATCTTGGTGTTCCCCAATCGGGCAGTGGTGACCATGTTGGATAACTCCTTCATTCACAAAGAGTTCACGCATTCCCAGAACACCGGCTTTGACTCGCTTGAGTCTCAGTCATTGATGAACCAAAGAATGCGATCACACTTTGTAGTGACAGGGTTTCCTCAAGTACAGGGTGTCGGTGACACATGTCTATCTCTTCCTACATTTGGCAGTAATACATGAGGGAATCAACAAAGGAGATTCTTCGTCAATGCACATATCAAACATGTGAGCACTCGCATTCGTACCCTGATATCACATGTTTAGGCATACCCAATGCGACGACCATATGATAAGGGTGCCCAGCCCAAACCCTAATCGTGACTACCATTTTAAGTAAAACTTAGGGACACATAATACTCAAAAAGTTTATATCGCATGTGACAATATCAAAGTAAAATGTATAAATGTTCAATACAAAGGTGAACCGGGTTGAACCAGACCGAATCGGGTTTGATGGACACACACTTGTCCAACACTGGGTTGGTAATCTGGCATTGAAAATGGTAACTTGATTGCAGTTCACATAACTTAACTTCAATTCTTCCTTGAGAGACACTTCTTTGTAATCATATCTGTTGTCTTTCACCTCATATTTGATATTAATTCTTGGCTTTCCATCTCTGGCATTCAAGCTTCACCAAATTCTTCAACTTTTAAGCACAACTCGGCAAAATGTCAGATCGAAATCAAGGGCCAAGGATAGGAAAAGGTATTCTGCCCTCTGGGTTTTAACTTTTTGGTTTGTACTTTTTACTATTGGACAAAGAAGTTGTTTGAAAAATGCACCAACCTGCTCACTTCGCCTGAAAATAGCAAGTGCAGGCCAAGGCCCAAGATTCAACTCCTAAACTGATTGCATTTTGAGTCAAGGGTGTCAATTTAGAACTGAAACAAAAAAATGGAGATAAATCTTAGAAGGCTAAAGCACAAGCTTTAAGATTTCATTTTCACTCTCTTTTGACTTGGTCTTCGATTATCGCTTCTTCTCTTCTCCTTTATAGTTCTGCTCGTTTCCTCTTTTCGTGCCTTGATTCTCCAAGACTGAGTACAAGATATTCCCAATTTTCATACGAATCGAAGAAATGAACTATTTAAGTTAAATTGAGTCATCAAGACCGTATGCTTAAACTAAATAAGTTCTGAATAAAATCAAATTGAACCAAATTTTTTCAATTTTGACTCTGATATCAATATGTTTGGTCTTCTCATGGTAGATTTTCTTTTTGTTCTGATATAATGACATAAGTGTGATGAAAGCATTGAGGTTATGGAAATTATTTGGTTTTAGTTAAATTTTTATTGATACATATTGTATCCTGAATCAAATCAAACCGTGAAATTGGAACTAAATCGATTGACACTTTTGACACGCTTGGGCACGGTATAATGGTTTATTTTGCAGATGCTTGTATATCAAGACAACAAAAGAATTTTTATTCTCTCAAGTGTGATGCATTGCCTAGTGTACCTTTAAAGTGTATGGGACGAGGCATTGCACTTGAGACTTGAAATTTTATCCTCCCAAGTGCACTGGTCACAGTCGGATGCTCTTAAAAGGTGCACTGCACCGCACTTGGGAGCATAAAAATTCGATTTCAAACCAAAAAGATCTTGTCAATCCGGGCAGCATGCAGCCATGTGCAGCACTTGAGATGAGGCATGTGCATTGACCGCCTTACCCTTGCTCAGGCAAAGCGTTTGGGCAGGGGTAAAGCGGTAAATACACACCGCCTCATCTCAGGTGCTGCAGCACTGCCGCCCGGATTGACCGGAGCCACAAAATGGCTTTAACATGAATATCATCTATCACAACTTGCCAGGTGGCAAAAACAAGTGGGTCCACCTGATACAAGATGGAGATCTCATAGTTATCTATAAGAAACGAAACACGATCTACGAGAGTTTTGTATTTCAGTGGGGAGCGATGGGAGGAGGAAGAAGAGAAGTACTGAGCGCGTACAGAGCGTTGCTTCGAGCGACTCGGAAATCATTCTCAGGTGACAAGCTGATGCTGGCTGAGTCGGCAGTGGAGGTCAGGAAGAAATTCGAGGCGAACCGAAACGTTACATCCGAAGCTGAGATTAATAAGCTCCTTGACGAAGCCCGTGATGCTTCCGATTTCATCTCCAACATGATCGTTCAGACCAAACTCAACTCTTCTGGCGGTGGTTACGGTAATTAATTTCTTCCACACTTTCTCACTTTGAATCATTCAAATTCCATGGTTGTAGATTCATTCGAGTCTTTTCCCATGCACACCACTTGTTTGTTCAATTTCCTCGTCAATTACTTCCACTGCATTTGAATTCTTTCTATTTACTTAGTAACGACCTTAACCCAGAGTAGGGGAATGTTGAAACTACCTTGATAACTTCAGTTTGTGTTTGTCCAGAAAGAATGCATCTTTGGTTCATTTAGACTGTTTGTATGTAACTTATGGGGCAGTAACACTATTGTGTTGTCAAGGAGGAGAAACTGAAATTGGTTGCGATTTATGAGATTTGTTTGACTGGATTGGTAGATATCAATATATCATTGCTAGTTTATGATGCATTGTTAAGCCAACTGAAGGATCAGATAAAATTGTGCTAAATTGAAGAATTTTGGTAGGAAGGTTCATTGAAATTGCTAGATGAAGTTTTCCTGAAATAATAGCTAGATCACCATCCAATTGAGGCCCATGTTTTAGGATTTTCTTCTCTAAGAGAGGTCCCTCCTTCGTTTTGGAGTTTTGGGTGTAATCTTGGACCAAAATGACAACTTCCCATAGTTATTCTGGTTCATTTGGTTAGAAGTAGAGTGAACGACAATGGCCAAAAGTGAAGTGAAATCAACAAATTTCCCCCTTAAACTTTATTTTTCATTCATTTCACCTGACCTCTTAGTATTGAATTTTGCAGCGATCTCATCTATTCTTTCACATGGTGGACTGGGATTTTCTCTAAGATCATACTTGATTTGAATTAGGGAATTTTTCTTGTTCGTTAAATTCATTTGTTGAGGAGATGTAACTTTTTATACTCCATGAATAATGTCATTAATGGCCATTTGAGGTAGTCTGATTCCCTGTATGATGGATACTGGTCTCACCTAGTGCCAAATGATAGACCTAGTTGGCCCTCCTAATGATTTAACCAGTATATTCAACTAGTAGTTGCCTAGTGGAGGTCTCATCCACTCAGTTTCCCATGCATATTGGGAACAAGGATTAAAACCCTGGAATTGGATCTTCCAGATCGAATTGGAATCATCGCAGGATTGGTGAGGAATCACACAGAATTGGCTAAAATTATGCCCTAGCCCTAGATTTTGGAAGGGGATTGGCTTTGACTAGTTCCAATTCTTTGATCCTTGATTGGGAAGGGCCATGATAAAGCTGTTCTTTGATGTTATGGTCTTCAAAAGGCGAGTTCGAGTTTTTTTTTTTTTTTGAGGGGGGGGTTGTGGTTAAACATTCCTGACCATTCTAAGCAATTGTAAATGTTGCAGTGATTAAGCCTGGTAAAGAGCATACTGGAGCAACATTGGAGATTCCGTCCGAGGAGCTTCTCCGAAAGACTTCATGACGAGAGAAGAAACTGATGGAAGTAACACTATGGGAAGTTATACATTCCAGATTCAAAAGCTTGATTTGGTTTTAAGAAGAAAACCTTGATCACATTTCTATGCATTATACTGTTGTAGGCATAAGTGTCACAGCTTCCAATCAAGCCTCCATTTTAACTTTTTTTTTTTTAATCCTTAATAAGGCCAGGCGTCAGATTGCCATTAGCAGGGGAAAGAGGAAGCAAAATCACCAGGTTTGCCTTGACTGTGTTACACAAAATCTTATTAGATAGTGTAATTAAATTTTATTTTACTTTTCAACAGAATTATTAAAGAATTTATTTGAAAATTATTGGAAAGTTTAATTACTGTACTTAGTGAAGCTTCATTGTTATTAAGAAAATCATGACCTAGAAAAAACTTCCCTCTTTTATTTATTTATTTATAGGCCTAGGGTGTGTTCCTGCCCTGCAATTGGCTGAAAAAAAGTGGGCCACCAAAATTTAAATTCTTTACCAACAACTGCCTAGCTCAGTTGGTGAGCTGTGGTGCGCTTCATGCCCATGCTTACCAGGAAGTCTTGAGTTCGAGTCTCTTAGTTGGTACCTTACCCCCTCCCCAGGTCACTCCTTCCCTTAGATAAATATATATATAAGCTCTCAATCCCCAAAAAATTAAATTTTTTTTTTTTTTGTTAAGTAAATTTCCGTTGCCGGGAATCGAACCTGGGTCTCCTGGGTGAAAGCCATAAATCCTAATCGCTGGACGACAATGGATTGATATAGGAGAAAATGTGGTGAACGTGAAGCATTGGCAATTGTAGGGAGCACTGTACTGCATCGTGCGGCGTTGCAGAGGCCATGTGGCACAACGGGCCCCACATGGCACACATGACCTCTACAGCATTGCACGATGCAATACAACACCATGCAGTTACAGCATAGGATAAATACGTTCTTGCGGAAATATATTCTATGAAGCCAAAATGAGAAATATATTCATTTTCCCAACAATATCCAACACAAACAAATCTCTTGAAAGAACAGCAAAAAAAAAAAAAAAAAAAAAATCCAACGCAGACATGGTTTTAGTTAGCGATATTGGATCGACATACGATCCGTATCAATATCGGCTATGATTGGTACTGATACATGCCGATAGTATCACCAAAAAAGTGACATTTTTTTAATTTTTGGTCAATACATATCGATATCAGGATCTGATACCATGAACTTTAAAAAGGGTCCACCAACAGCAATTGGGTTGTGGAAATTAGTTTCGTCGCCAGTAGGGAAGAAAGATAGATTAGATCTTTATCTCCTCCAGTTCTCTGCCCGACCCAATTCAGAGAAATTGGGGAACTGGACCGGACAGGGCAGGGAACTGGAGGAGATAATTTTCCCGGACAGAAAACTACTTCCTGATAGGAAATTAAGGTTTCCATAAATTGTGGAAATATAGGAAATTAGGGTCGAGATTGATAAATTTCTCTATTTGAAAATTTCCCAGGATCCATCCATCTGTGAAAGGTACTTGTGCACACTGCAGTTTTGCATGTAGGCTCAATGTGGGACACATGTCCTTTTTACTTCTAAGAATATTTCTTTTGTGCCTAATCAAATGGTAGTGGATGGGACATGTCACATGTGTATGGTGGTAAGGAAAAAGTATGCCACCCGGTCGCACAGTGTATGCCGCCCTTACACCCACACATAAGGGTGTGTGTAATAACCGCCATACCCCTAGAAAGATGAAAATGACTAGGGGTATGTTGCTCAATTGGGTGGCATTCTCTTTCTCAAAAAATAATTAACGTTTAATTTTACGATGTTGATTGAGTTATAGTTTGAAATTGAAAATTGAGTGTGTGCCTAGCATGGATTTGATTCACAGTATTGATTACTGATCTCAATATTGATATGTATCGGTCGTATCGGTCCGATTCGAAATCAAAACAGCATTTGTTCATCAAGAAATCTATATCAGTACCATATTGATCAGGAATCAATATCTATCATGGCTGATATCGATACAAATCGACCAATCCTGTCAATCTGATAAATTTCTTAACCCATGGTGAGTGAGATTCAAAAGTCAAAACTACTACAGACCTTGTGCAATCTACATATTCATGTTCTGTGAACTATTTGAAGAGGGGCTTGATACTAGAAACCCACACTACGCAAAATGGTAGCTAAAATGTAAACTCCATAAGACTATTCTATTATCATGAGTAGTAATTTAGGGTTTTGCGTATGGGGAGTCCATGCTACGGTTTGAGTCCTGATTATGTTACTATATATTTTGCTTTTCTAATAAAGCTACGGGAAAGAGAACGCCACGTGGTCATGCAACACACACACTCTTGTGCCCTAACACAGGGGTGTGCAAAATGACCTCCACACTCTTGAAACCCCAAAAATGACCAAGGGTGTGACGGTCATTTTGCGCACCCCTATGTCAAGCGTAGGGGTGGCATTCTGGCACAACCGGGTGGTTTCTTTCTTCCTAAAGTTACATATCAACAGAAAAATGTAAAGGAATTTACTGAAATAAAGAGCCATGTGAACAACCTATAGCTTCAGACAAACAAAGGTCACGAAGCCACAGAATGGAACACGGCCAATCTGTCATACACATGATAGACAGGGCCTTCCGAGCCAGGGCATCTACTACTACATTCAGGGCCCGTGGAATACACTAAAACGAATTGAAACAAAAGAAGTGGAGAGGCGCTTCACATCATTAATAATAGCTGCTACATTTAGCAGTGGGATTCGGTGTAGTTCAAGAATGTAGGACACAATCTCCTTTGTAAATCGGTGATGGGCCTGAGGCCTAGCTGGTCCACCCACATGGGGCAGGCCAGCTGAACCAAAAACGAGAGAGAGAGAGAGAGAGAGAGACAGTCACTTAAGTGACCGATTCCTCCTCTGATTGGCCTATCCCAGGGTTTTAGCCTATATATAGATATAAGGCATAAAACCCTAGGTGTGCATTAATTAATTAGATCTCTCCCTCCTTCAAGTTTTGTGTTATCCTAGGGTTTCCATTCAGTTGCCTAGGGTTTTGTGGTGTGGAGTTCTCTGTGGAGAAGCCTGTAGAGATCGCGTTGTGCTCATAACTGCAAGCCGCTTTCAATCGTCCCTTCCGCTGCGATTCCATTCAGTTCAGGTAATCCCTAAACCTCTGTGATTAATGGATTTGGAATGCTCATAACAGTGGTATCAAAGTCGGTTAGGGCTTGTTGTTTGCACATTTTTTTTTCCTTCTTCTCCACGCCTCGCTGCCCTTGGCGCACACCCGCAGTAGCGGCTGCCGCGAATGTGTGTAGGGGTGCACATGATCTAGTCCGCACATAGCAGCGGCAGCGTAGGTCACTGCCTACACTGTCGCGGCCGTGTAAAGCAAGGTGTATACATGGTAGCAGCCGCTGGCTGGGCCAAGCAGCTGCTGCCGAGTAATAAAAAAAAAAAAAAAAGAATACGGAGAAGAAAGAGAAACAGAGAGATGTCATCATTGTATATTTGTAATGATTATTTAAAAACATAAAGAAACAAAAGTAAGAATCATCATAATTGAATCATGATTTGACTCATGATTGAGATGGAGAGTTTTTTGTTTTTTGAAACAAAATCGTTTTTTCCTGTTTTTTTTTAATGTTCTGCCCGTAGAATGCCTGTGTGCACAGCAACAGTAGCTGCAGGCTGTGGTTTGCGGCTGCCGCGGCTGGGTGCCACAAGGCAATTGGCATGGTGGCCCATCCACGAATAGAAATAAAAAATAAAAAAAAATAAAAAAACCCTATTTTGTTTTGTGTGTTTTATTTTAGTTATAAAACAGAATTGCATATATGGTTTAATTTTGGGTTATAACTATATGCATGATGATATGGGGGTTTTTGCTTCGGACAAAGTGCATATGATGTGGTTTTAACTATATGCATATGATATGGTTTTTACTAAATGCATGTGATATGGTTTTTATTTTATGCATATGCTTTATTTTTGTTATGCAAGCATTGGGGTTTGTCCATGATGTGTTATTCATGTGGTTTCTTTATTGAAGCATATCTTGTGTTTGTGTTTTGTTTTTGTGGCCCCTAACAAATTTTTGGGGATCTCCCATGTAGGGTTTCTCGGTTTTGGAGGATATTTTATTTATGTCATGTGCACCCCCCATTAGTGAGAAATCATTTTGTGAGATCCATGGGAGAAAAATGGGAGATAGGGTGTTACCCCAAATCGTCTCATATTTTTCCCATGTGTATTGGAGATCGCTCAAGGCCACTTTGTTAATAAAGAAACATGTGATTCCCCCCATTGCGGTACAGACCTGTTTGACACTGTCAAACACCCCATCCCATGCACACCATGTGTTTTGCTATTTTTATATCTTCATGGGATGGATTTGGTACTTGTCAAGTGACGTGTTTATTTGGATAGATGTGCGTTAGAGTTAGTGCCCTAGAAGTGATACAAAGTGCAGTGCTCACCGGTAGTTTATAGTAGGATCTTAAATGTAAACAACCGGTTATAATTTTAATATTTTTTGAGAAGCCATGTAATGGGAGCTACTGCATTGCGTAGCATAACCCCATACCGACTCGGCATATATCACTTCAAGTACCAAATTTGGGTCTCTTGTGCGAGTCCCTTGCGCACCAGTGTGTATGGTGCATTAAACTGTGGTTAGGAGATTCTTGTTTTTTTTCCTACATTTGTTCAAAATCAATTAAAGTTATACGTCCCCAGACCCACACATTGCACATTGTGAGATTTGATTACCAGCTTAGCGAAGTTTTTGGTCTCACCGTGTGGGGAAGGATACCATTAATTTTAATTAGGATTTCTTGAACAAATTTGTGGATTATGTATACTAAATGTCCTCCCTTGCACATTGTAATGATGGCCTCTAAGAGTGTTGTTGCCGACCTTAACCAAGGCAATAAGTTGGATGGCACCAACTATGACATGTGACACTGAAAGGCCAAGTTCTTGCTTAATGAACAAGATTACCTCGAACACCTGACCACTGAGATGGCCCCACCCAAAGTGGGTACTACCGTCCGTCACCGTCAAGAAAAAGAGGTTTACGACAATTAGTTTAAGAGAGATCGTAGTATGTGCTTTCTTATGTTAAGCACGATGCACGATGATCTTATCGGCTAGTATGAGAAGTGCGATACTGCCAAGTCTATGTGGGACCAGGTAAGGCTCAACTGTGGTGGTACATCCACGACCAGACTTAGGTCCATTACCTTGAAGTTTGAGATGTACCGTAAGGACCCCAAACACACTATGGTGAACACCTTAGGGTTGTGAAAGACATGATCCAAAAATTGAATGATGCTGGGGTACACCTTACCGATGATCAGTAAGTACAGGCCGTCATCAGGATGTTGCCTGATTTAGGTACAGATGAAGATAGTTCTGACACATAACGACACTGTCAAGACATTTAGTGACATTGCCGCTCATGTGGAACTAGAGGCGGAGTGCCTAGAGACAACCCAATCACATACCCTTGTTGGCCAAGCGGGGTAGCGTAAGAATGGGTCTAAGCGCAAGAGACAGAGAAACACTGGGAATCAGGATCCAGCTCAGAAAGCTACGCCAACTGGGCGTAAGACCACCAAGCATCGATGTGGCAAGCGAGGTGAAAAGAAAGATATCACCAAGGTTAAATGCTATAACTACCAGAAGATGGGGCACTTCGCTTGTGACTGCACTGAAGCAAAGCAGGTACCATTTCTGCGTCTCTCTGCTTGTACTTTTGTATGTACACACATTTTGGTTACCCAAACCTAGTCTGATTGGATTGAGGATACAGGTGTAACAAGACACATAGCGCGAGATCGAGGAAGGTTCGTAGATTATAGAAAGATTTTGGATGGCGCCCAAAATATCTACATGGGGAATGGCACTAGTGAAGCAGTTCGAGGAGTTGGTATCTACCAGCTCACCTTGCGCACTGGGCGCATCTTGCTACTTCATGATGTGCTATACACACCAGAAATCCAGCATAATCTACTTTCAGTTACTGCATTATTGACTTTAGGATAATCCTTTATTTTTTATGGTGACTTTTTTGAGATACCATTGGATGGCAGTAGTTTTGGACATTATAGGCTTGGGAATGGTTTTATTAAATTAGATTTGATAATTCCTATTGTTTCCTCTTCATCTTTTGTAGTTGATTCTAATACTAGTCCTGATTCAATTACTTGGCATGCTAGACTAGGACACATAGGTCGAGATAGGATGGGATGGCTAGCTCGAGAAGGCCTTCTTGGCTCACTCGCTAAAGTCAACCTATCGACATATGAGGCCTGTTTAGCGGGTAAGGCCCACCGAAAGCCTTTTGGAAAGGCTAAACAGGCAACCCAGACCCTAGAGCTTGTCCATTCGAACATCTGCGGACCAATGAACGTGAAGGCACGTCATAGTGCTTCCTATTTTCTCACCTTTATCGATGATTATTCGCGATATGGTTATGTGTATCTGATCTCTCACCGCTACGAAGCGCTAGATTGCTTCAAATGCTTTGTAGCAGAGGTTAAGAATTAGCAAGGCAAGAGGTTAAAAACTCTGCACACTGACCGAGGACACGAATATTTATCCGATCAATTTAAAGAGATGCGTGAGGAAAAAGGAATCACTAGGTAGCTGACTATTCCCCACACTCCACAGCAAAATGAGGTGGCAGAGCGGAGAAATAGGACGCTTTTAGATATGGTTAGATCGATGATGGCACAGGCCAACCTCCCAATATCTTTCTGGGGGGGATGTTATGTTGACCGTTGCCTATGTCCTTAATCGCGTGCCATCACAGTCAATTCCCTCCACTCCCTATAAATTGTGGAAAGGCGCAAAGCCCGTTTTGGGGCATATGCGACCATAGGGATGTGTAGGATATGTTCATAGTACCTCCCATAAGTTTGAAAAACTTGGCCCTAGAGCTAAAAAGAGTATCTTTATAAGATATTTCGATACCTCGAAAGGCTATGTAGTATACGGTGAACATCAAGATGGAGGAATGATAGAGAGTGAGTCCCGCGATGTGGATTTTCTTGAGATCAATTTCCCTAGCATCAGTGATGCTGGCAGAGACCTTGATTTTTTTGAGATAGAGACTGATGAAAGGGTCTCACCTACTCTTGGCGAGGGTGAGGAATTAAACATTCATCAAGAGATCGCCAAAGAGGGTGAGAGTGATCATCAGCCCAGTGGGACTGCGCTACCTAATGAAAGCGCATAACCCGCAGGTCAAGAATCCTTTGCGCATAAGAGCACATGTGGACACGTTCCCCGATGTCATTTTGAGATCGAAGGGGATGCTGCCCTCGTCTGTGCCCCGAGGGATGAGGATGAGCCAGCCTCAGTGAGTAAGATACTCTCTTCTTCAGCTAAGGAAATGTGGCAAGCTGCTATAGAAGATGAGTTGAGTTCTATGAGTAAGAACCAAGTCTGGGAGTTAGTTGATCTTCCACCTAGGCGTAAGGCCATTGGGAACAAATGGGTCCTGAAGGTCAAGCGAAAGGTAGATCAATTGACAAGTATAAGGCACGTCTTGTGGTGAAGGGATATACCCAAAAGGAGAGTATAGAATATGATGAGATGTTCTCCCCTGTGGTGAGAATGGCCTCAATACGCCTCATTCTAACCATTGTCGCAGAGTTGGATTTGGAACTCTACCAAATGGACGTTAAAACTGCTTTTCTCAATGGAGAATTAGACGAGGAGATCTTTATGGCTTAGCCTATGGGCTTTGGGAAGAAGGGACATGAGCGCAAAGTATGCCGTCTCAAACATTCCATTTATGGCCTTAAGCAATCGTCCAGGTGGTGGTACATTAGATTTCACCATGCCATTTCCACTGTGGGTTTTGACATGATTGAAGAGGACCACTGTGTATATGTTAAACGGTCCAAGATGGGGTTTCTTATCCTATCATTGTATGTTGACGACATCTGATTGGCTGAGAATGACATTGAAATGATTGTCGCCACTAAAGAGTGGTTGTCCTCTACTTTTGAGATGAAGGACATGGGTGAGGCCAACTTTGTGTTGGGCATGAAGATTGTGAGGGATCGCACTAGGAGACTTCTTAGTTTGTCTCAAGAGACTTACATAAAGAAAGTCCTGCAGCGGTTCCATATGAGCAACTCGAAACCCATTGACACTCCAATGGACAAGGCATGCACTTTGAGCCTAGACCAATGCCCTAAGAGTGATGAAGAGAGAAACCAAATGTCCAAAATACCCTATGCAGCAGTAGTAGGTAGTCTGATGTATGTGATGATGTGCACGCGTCCAGATATTTGCTTTGCCGTTGGCATGGTGAGCCGTTACCAGAGTAACCTAGGGCCAGTTTATTGGCAGGCAATTAAGAGGATACTTCGATACCTATGCGCACTGCAGACCTCTCGCTCACCTTCAGTGGTTCAGACTTGAGACTGAGAGGCTATAGTGATGCTGATTGGGCTAGTGATAGAGATGAGTGCAAGTCCACTTCAGGGTATGCGTTTGTCCTGGGAGGCGGGGTTGTCACTTGGAGTAGCAAGAAATAGACCTGCATCACCCTGTCCACGATGGAGTCGGAGTACATCACATGTTCGGCAGTAGTACAGGAGGCCATTTCGCTCAGGAGGTTCTTGCAGAGACTTAGCGTTTCTGCTCACTCAGATGACATTGTGGTTATACACTGTGACAGCACGGCAGCGCTTGCATTTGCGAAGGACTCCAAGTTCTATGGTAGAGCCAAGCACATTGACATACGGTATCACTACATTCGAGACATGGTAGTGCGAGGTGAAGTGGTTCTACAGAATATCTCCACTGGCAATTTGTTGGCTGATCTATTGACTAAGCCCATTGCCAGAGATGTTTTCCTAGTTCATGTTAGGACCTTGGGACTCAGGCGGATCTGATATGTATTTGCTTTGAGAACACTTTGTTTGTGATGGACATTTATTTGTATTTCTCTTATGCATATATATTTGTTTGAGTAATCTTGTGTGTATACATTCATTGTTTGTAAAGATGTCACCAGGCTTAGAATCGACCCACTCACACGGGTGATTTGCCTCGACGCTGGGGTGTAGCGAGCGAGATGAGCCCATGAGCATATGTGCTCTATGACACCTTAGTTAGAGCTAAGATGAGACCTTTACTTGGTCCAACTTGGAAGACACCACACTTCCAAGTATCTTGTTAAAAGCCAGATGTGAGGTTTTAAGTAGTGACCATGAGGGTGACTGCGCTAGAGACTCAGGTTAGGCGCTTAGAGTAGCGACTAGACTAAGATCTATATGGCATTTATTTATTGCGAGTGACATGCCCACCCTAGTGGGAGTTACGTCATAGCATGCATATCATACTGCATGTGCTTATGATGACCGACTATGAGAGTGATCGAATGGATCCCTGCTTCGTTACTGTGTGAACCACGTGGATTATATTAATCCCACAATACCATTATTACCAGAGACAATGTCATGAAAAAGACACCCACCTTAGGACCATGGATGATGCGGTCCAGCGGGAAGCGATAGGGAAAGCTGTTGGGGATATTTGGATTGACATGAGGGGCACAGGGAAAACCATTGGACGTTACACCTTTGTTATGTGGCTCATTGCCCGGACGACGTGTCATATTTGTGATTGACGCAGTCATGAGTACATGACATACCAAGGATTAACACTGCTCATGATGAGGGGTCGAGAGTGTTAGATCGAGTGTAAGTGGATCATTTGGGGTATTTCGAGACATTTGAGAGTGATGTACTATGTTGGCTAGATGGAAATTTGATATAGTGCGCCTATCTTGTATCATCTCGGCAGGTCGCACACCCCCTTACCTGTATGGAGGATAACACGGAATGAGAGAAACTTGAATGCAAAATATATGTGCCCTGTGTGGGCGAGTGGGAGATGTAAATCGGTGATGGGCCTGAGGCCTAGCTGGTCCGCCCACATGGGGCAGGCCGGCTGAGCCAAAAATGAGAGAGAGAGAGAGAGAGAGAGAGGGACTGTCACTTAAGTGACCGATCCCTCTTCTGAATGGCATATCTCAAGGTTTTAGCCTATATATAGATATAAGGCATAAACCCTAGGTGTGCATTAATTAATCAGATCTCTCCCTCCTTTAAGTTCTGTGTTATCCTAGCGTTTCCATTCAGTTGCCTAGGATTTTGTGGTGTGGAGTTCTCTGTGGAGAAGCCTGTAGAGATCGCATTGTGCTTATAACTGCAAGCCGCTTTCGATCGTCCCTTCCGCTGCGATTCCATTCGGTTCAGGTAATCCCTAAACCTCTGTGATTAATGGATTTGGAATGCTCATATGCTAACATCCTTGATATCCGATTCAACTTGAAGTCGGTTGTATCCAGATTCGAGGGCTTGAGATAGCGCATGGCGAATAGCTAAGGCCTCTCCTTGAGCAACCGAGCTAAGGCAAAAGGTAACTGAAATGGCCTTCTGTTGCCACCCCCTTTAATCCCGAAAGATATATCCAATACCACCTTTTGAACCTCCATGCAACTTAATAATTAAGTGGTGGGGGATGGGGTAACTTTTATGGGCTAGATGAAAGATGTTAATAATGATCAAGAATCAAAACGAAGGACAAGGATTAAAACCAGATCATTTATCTAATTGGTGTGAAAATTGAGATTTATAACTATTTTATTCATGGGTGAGATGATTATTCATAAACATACAAATAACCAAATATTCATCCATAAACATACAAATAAAAATATAAACCAAAATACTTAAAAAGGAAACCTTCATTTCTAGGTAGACCAATAAATCCAAATCACCAATACCAAATACAAGAATTATATGCAAGTTTTGAATGAGTTCCAGTGGTTTTGGTGCCAAACTGCTCATTTGGTTTTGAATCTTAAAAATTATACCCACTCAACGTCTCAACCACATAATAAGTGTTAATGAATGGCTTCTGTGTGGGGATCTACATCCTCTACTTCCTTTAGTAGTACTTTGATCCTACTTCTGTCGTCTCTCAGAATGACACGTGTCATTCTTACAATCCAACGGACTTAAAATGAAAAGATTCAAATTTTTTTGAAATTTGAATGACTCATGTCTAAACCATATTAAATCAAAATTTAAACCAGCCCATTTGGTTCGTTTTGATCATCAAACCGAACCAAAACTAAAGGATCAAACCCTAACCCTCCATCTCTAACATTCGTCTCTTCCCAAACGAAAAAATCCGCCTCTGTTCTCTCTCTCTTTCTCGTCAGCCATGAAAAATTTTGAGAGGCGTTGCTCTCTTCTTCTTCCCAAAAAATGCAGATTAGGTCAAACACCATCCATTTCAGAAATCCCCATTTCATTAAAACTGATCTGGTCCTTTCAATTTCATTAGCGGAGCAAAGAGACACTGTGAGAAGGGCCAGAAGACGATAGTGGCTGTGATGCCTACGAGACGTGGGTACATAGGTATCTCACCTGAGCGGCTGCGCCATGTCCGATGGAAAACGAAGGCCTTGCTATTGCTGCCACGAGCAGTGCTACTGGTCTGAAGGCTGGTATTACGGTGATGCTGGGAAGTTTGTTTGGGATGGTTTTGTTCTAAGGAGTGAAGTGGAGATGAAGCTTTTTAAGTGTTAAATTTTTGGGAGGAAATTGGGGTTAGTCATTTTATTATATTTATTTATAGCAGGGGAAATATGGATTTTCCATTCTAGGGTGCTCGGCTATTACTCTGTTTTTGGGGGTTTTTTGTTTGGTCCTGTCATTACTTGTTCTGATATGTACCGAGATTACAGTGAGTTCTAAATTGAATTTATTCATTTCTATCATGCACTTTGTGTTCATTTTGTGTTGTTCTCCTACCAAATTCCTTTGGCTTGCAGCTTTTTTACTTGCGCATTTCTGAGAGAGAGAGAGAGACGGTTTGCTTCCTATGTAACCTTACACAATGCAGTCTGAAGCTCCAATGGCTTTCATTGTCTTGACCCTTAACAAAACGAAAAATCATCATACCTGTTAGAAAAAAAAGAAGGAAAATCAGGCCTTGCAACGATTTTTTTTTATTGCTAATGTATTAAAGAAGAAAAGAGTCTGAAACTCTGAATTATAAAGTGGGTTTCGTGGGTTCCAAAGAGTGGAGATCTATCAAACTCAGCCAGAAACCTTTCAAGCTTGGCGGTGACTGTTTTTTTTTTTACAACGTACTCTGTTTTCTTACAAACACCGGAAAAGATGTGGCGTTCCCAGCAGCTCATTCCGGCCGGCGGTTAGCAGAGGAGTCTCCTCGTAGACTCCGCAACACAAATTTTTTCATGGCCGAAGAGAGAGAGAGAACAGAGGCGGATTTTTTTGTTTGGGAAGAAACGAATGTTAGAGATGGAGGGTTAGGGTTTGATCCTTTAGTTTTGGTTCGGTTTGATGAGCAAAACGAACCAAATGGGTTGGTTTAAATTTGGGTTTAATATGGTTTAGACATGAGTTATTCAAATTTCAAAAAATAATTGAATCTTTTCATTTTAAGTTCGTTGGATTGTAAGAATGACACATGTCATTTTGAGAGACGACGGAAGTAGGATCACAGTACTACTAAAGGAAGTAGAGGATGTGGATCCGGGTTTTGGGTTGGTTAACAAGCAATATCATGCCTTCTTTACCCCTTTTTCTTTGTGGGGTGGCAAAACCATGCTTGACCCTATTAAGTGCTTCTTATGCCGCTCCAAACCATGAAACATGCAATTCTCTTACATGTAATGGGGTCAAGGAGCAACAAAGGTAAGGAAAGAAAATGGTAATAAAAGACAAGTGTGCAGAATAATAAAATAATGGGTAAAGGTTGGGCACATTGGTGTTGTGCCTAGCCAGAGTCAGTCTATCTCCCAACCCCTTATGGAAATGATCCCCTACCCTTCTCATCCCACCCTCTCCATTGGGCACAACCGTTAGTTTCAGGAAAGCTTGCGATGTACCAAACCCTCTCCTTAAGATAATGGGGGAGAGCTTTCTATCTGGGAGCATGGCCCTTGTGCCAGCATGGGGCCAATGAGAGCACGCACAAAGACATCAATAGGGTCAGGATTCCGCTTTTCATGTGTGGGTCATTTCGCCCCATCCTATGTTTAGGTGCAAGAGCCATGCTCATGGACAAAGTCATTTTTCTTTGAAATATTAGTATATACATATCCTCACCTTTTTCATAAAATCTTACCAAATATGATTGGGCTTTGAAGAAGGGTGGAGTAGGTTAATTCCCTTGACACCATGGTTTTAGTGCATAAAATGGGTATCGGTAACCTACAAAATTGATACGATATGGACTTGGATCAAATATAATTACCCCTGATCCAGGTAACATTCCCTCTCTCACAGAGAACATTTTTTTAAAAAAAATTTAAAAAACCCGTTAATTTGATACTTTAATATCTGAACTAGATGCGACGGGTATTTCACATCCCCGAATACCAATTCGTTAGTGCTTGGGTTACCTTAACCCGATTCAGAAAATGACACGTGTTCTAAATAAACCAAAATACTCTCGAGAAGCACGTGATCCTAATACGTCATTAAGGCCATAATATTCCTTAATTCTTTAAAAACCCAATAAAATCCTTTCTCCACAAAAAACCACCACACGCGCCCACCGATTACACGAAGACACGTAACTAGTCAGGTACGCCGTCGTGTTTCCTGGACTTTCCTCCTTTCTACCCTATAAAGCAGTTAGTCATCGTTCGGTTTCATATTCTCTGCAACAGCAAAATGGCGGAAACTAAGAGCAAAATCGAGTCTATTAGGGAATGGATCGTAGACCACAAGCTTCGGGCTGTCGGTAATGGATCCCCACACTTCTTCCTCTGGATTTTTGATACCTTCTTTTTTCTTTTTCTTCCTAATTTGATGATATTTGTTTCCTGTTTTGATTTTGTTTTGACGTCTTTAATGTTTTTCGTAAAGGATGTCTCTGGCTCAGCGGCATAACAGGATCGATTGCTTACAACTGGTCACAACCTAACATGAAAACCAGCGTCAGAATCATTCACGCTAGGTACTTCTCCAGTTTCTCCTTAGCAGAGTTGTTTTCTCGGTACCGTACTACGTGCCTGGTTTTTTTTTGTTGATTTCATTTGTTAATTAGCGTAGTTCATATTATTTATTTCTTAATTCAATTGGAAATTATGAAAGATGAGAAAGGAGAAAATAAAGTTCGATCGGGTTTGTAGCGTTTGATGTTGGTGGTAGCTTAGATCCAAGGCAGTCTTATTTCACGCAAGGATACGAATTTGAACGAATTCCATGGCTTATGTTTAGGGAATGATCAGTTAGATCAATGCGTTTTCCTCTTTTCCACTCAGTCCCATAAACCACTTCTGTACCGAGGGTTATCTGTATCTATAGCGTGTTTGGACGGCTTCCGTGACTTATACTTAGGTAATGGCTTGTTAGGGTTTGGGCCATTTCGGTTTGTGTGTGTGTTTGTTGTCCCTGGGGGCATGATGGGGTTTACTCTCTTTTCTATGAAATCGAGATATATTTCATCTTATATCCTGAATCCTGGGCTTTCAGATTTTAGGTCTTGGCTTTGGAGATTAAACGCTAAATATTAAAAACTTGAATTACTGCGTAGAAATCACCATTTATATTGATTCGTTATTGACGTAATTTCTTTGAACGTAAGTATTTCTAAATTCCCAGATATGATTTACTTAATTCCCAGATATGATTCCTCAGCTTCATGTTGCCAATCTCCCCTCCCCCCCCCCCCCCCCATTTTTATTGATTCATTATTGACGTAATTTCTTTGAACGTAAGTATTTCTAAATTCCCAGATATGATTTCCTCAGCTTCATGTTGCCAATCCCCCCCCCCCCCCCCCCTCTTTTGTGGATGAATTATGAATTTATTGAGGAGAGAAAGCATGAGCACCAACACAGGAGATTTAGCACAAGAATCCCAAAAGGTTACAACTAATATCAGACCCAAACAACCCCAACTAGGTATGGCTCCCAGCTGCATGTCTCCTCTGTCCTCCCAATCTTGGACACAAGGTTGTCAGCCATGTTCATTGAAGAGGCCACTTTGAATGGCCTTCAACAACCCAAGGAAAACATTAGGTTCTTATCTCCCCCAAGGGAATCAGCCTCTTGGCCCTACGCTATATAATATTCCTGAATCCATTCCCAATGGCCCCTCCAATGCCATCTGGACTAGGTTTGCTCAAAATGACATATCAAATTTCATCCTTAAAGAGTTAAGGATGTGGTATACTCCAAACACTCGGTGGTTTTGAAGAAAAAAAAGAGAAGGGAGTGACAAATAAATTCTGCTCTCCCAGTTTCACCTTTAGATATAACACTGTGAAGGAAGAAGAGTAGAAGCCCACCAAGAGGGCCTTCGCATTCAGATGATCCTATGATGATATTATCTCATTCGACCTTGTTGAAATCCTCATGAAAATTCTTTCATATTCTCCAAATTCCCTCTATTAAGATTGATTCCTGATATTAATGACCATGCAAACAGTTTTGGATGATGACCAGAGTCGTCCCAGCAAAGGTATCTTTACCTTTTGCCACTCATTTTCAGTTATTATTTTCTTCCCTGCATGAGACATCTATGGGAAGTTCGCATGTCTACTGTGCTCCTCTCATTTTATGTTTTGTAAATTCCGGCATGCTTATTACAACATCTGCCAAGTGAGACAATACTGTGGCATGCATTTCCATTTTTCATATTATTTTTTTCTGTGGAAGGGAAGGAGGCTTTTGGATCTTAGGTATGGATACTATGATTAATTGATTTACTTAATTGCAACAAGGCTGTGAATCTAATGTAGAGGTGGAACTGCAACCTTGTGGCTTCAGAGTTGTATAGCATTTAAGTATTTTTTGATTAATTATTTCTGGGGTAAAGGTTCTCTGAATTGCTGGGGCAGGGTACACTACCATCCCTGTGTCTGTATCTCTCCTTCAAATATGAAATGCCCTCCAATGCATGATACTGTTTTGACGCAGCTCATTGGTTGTCTCCTCTATGCCCGCTTGGTCAGAGAACCCTCTCCTTTATTTCTTACTCCGAGGAGGTTTCTCACTGTTATTGAAGCCACGTATTTGTTTCTGACCATTAACTTCTCTACCTTCTTTGGTTTCTCACTGTTATTGAAGGCTCATCTGTGTCTGAAAGTTCCCTTCTCTACCTTTTTTTAGTTCCCTTCTCTACCTTTTTTGGTTTCTCACTGTTATTGAACCTTCTCCCTTATTCACTTGCTCTGCCTAGGAGGAGCTTCTGTTGCATACTGGATGGTTCTCTCAGATGTGTAATGCTGTATGGGCCCATAGGGATCTCCTGCCTGTTAGTTTCTTATGATCTTTTTGAAACCAAACTTTGATCTGGGTCTTCTTACATGTCCAGTGCTGTATAGGTCCATTGGAATCTCCTCACCTGTTAATTTATTGTAAACTTTTTGAAAACCAATTCTTAAGTGTATTTTTTTTTTTGAGGCCCTTATGAGTTGACTGAAGGTTTCTCTTGTTTTTTATTCCCCCCCCCCCCCCCCCCAAGACAATTTAGTATGTACTGTCTACACCGCCCTTACTTCTTGTAGGGATAGTATTTTCTGAATTGATACCATTCAGAAATGCTGTGACCTGGTTGTATCATAGTTGTCAAGGGCATCAGCTTGGTGGGAAGGCATTTTTGGGGACCCTAGTTGATTAGTTGTCTTTCTTGTTTAAGGCGTCTTGATGTAGATCCACACACTGGGCTGTATTACAGCCGCAGGAAGAATGGAAGGAGGGCAGCAGCTGAACCGAGGTCCAATTTTGGACCTATTTGAGCCAGCCGGCTGGGCTGGGCTGGGCCTATGTAAGCTCGCATGAGATACTGAGCTGTTTTTTAGTTGCTTTAATTAGTTATTTTTATTCCTAATGAAAGTAGGACTTTTGGTTGTTGGTTGTTTTAATTTCAGCAAGCAATGTAATAACTGCTACTCACACTGGGGGTTGATTTCTGGTTTCCTAGTTGGATTAGGACTTCTGATTTTTATTCTATTTAAGCAATGTGAGGCTGTTAAGCCAGAGATGTTTTGATTAATAAAATTTTGAGATTGCTTTGCTGCTAGAGAGTTGTGTGATACAGTGGGTGAGAGACCCAGGCCTGAGAGAGGTCAAGTTTTCTTCGATTTTTCCCTTACCCTGCTCTGTTCTACTGCCAGCTGCTGTTGTCTTTGATTCCTGACTTTGATCTATAATTGCTGCTGGTTTTTGCTACCTTATTCCAAGAGGGTTGATTACTCCACCATCTAATATTTTATTCCTATCATCAGGTAATGCAAAATCAAAGTTCAATTTCAGTTTAAATAAATCAGAAGATGCTCTATTTTTTTGTCTATTTCAGCCTGGTTTGGTCTGTTAAATGATATCTGATTTGATAATCTGTTTTCACCCAAACTTTAGGGGATCGAAGATCTACCCAATAGCTAGACTCGATCGAGGTTTGATGGCTATCTGATCTCAGATCTGAGTGTTTTTGTGAAACACGCAAATCTGCAACTTTCGGATTCCGGAATTTTTGTCTTCCTAATTACTCCCTAATTACCCATCTGATCTGAGTTAAAGTTTGGGGTTTTGATAGTACCTAACAGGGGTATTTGATTTAGTTTCAGATTGACTATTCTTCTCAGATTTCCATTCTGAGAAAATTTTCAAGTACTCTCAAATTACTTATCCAATCACTCTCATTTATTGAAGGGTGTTATTATTCATGGTGGGGGTTAGAAATCTCAAGTTTGATCTTCATCTGAGAACGTTAACTTTTTGTTGACTTTGATTTTTGGGTTGATTTTGGGGGTTTGATTGTTTCTTGAGATCCTGCAGTGAGAATGGGTCAGAGCTATTGTTACAGGTCTACTCTTGCATTACGTCTAGGTCAGAAGAGGGGAAAAGGGACAGGAAGAAGGAAGAAATGAGGGAGTAAATGTGAGGGAAAGGGTGGAAATGAGGGAAAAGTGGATAAGATAAGGGGAAAAAGGAAGAATAAGAAGAAAGACAGCAGCAGTGGCAGAAGTAAAATGGGAGGAGGAGAAGAAGATGAACCTTGCAGCTTGTGTTGGCAGATCGATCTTTCACTTGTTCAGTTGTCCAGCCTCGAGGAGGGGGAGGGGGAGAGGAAGATGAAGATGATGTCTTCTCCTTTGAGTTTTGGCTGTGAAACAATTTCACTATTCTATTCATTTATAAGTAAAAAGGAATAAAGATTTAATAAAATGGGAGGACGAGAAGAAGATGAACCTTGCAGCTTGTGTTGGCAGATCGATCTTTCACTTGTTCAGTTGTCCAGCCTCGAGGAGGGGGAGGGGGAGAGGAAGATGAAGATGATGTCTTCTCCTTTGAGTTTTGGCTGTGAAACAATTTCACTATTCTATTCATTTATAAGTAAAAGGAATAAAGATTTAATCACACAGGAAACCCTGCATAATTTGATGTTTTACAGCAAACCCACCACTTTTACAGCAAACCCACCACTCTCAAGGTAACATGCTTTAGTCTTCTTGGTGCCAAGGCGCTTGCCACTGAGTACGTTCACCTTTCAGCCACGACAAATATCAAAATATAGTTTCTGCTTTTGGTTTTTTAATGTGCTCATATTTAGTTTCTTCCCAGTGATGGATAACCTGGATGTTATTAGTTTTGTGAGACAAATGCTTCTTTGAGAAATGGCATAACTAAATTAAATTTTTGTGTAATTCAGGCTGGAATCTTGATCTGTTGGGTGCTTTGTTTTTTGTTCTTTTGCCCAGTGCACCTTGTGGTAACCTTGTATTTTGTTGCTTTGATGCACAGGTTGCATGCACAGGCTCTTACACTTGCTGCTTTAGCTGGAGCTGCAGTTGTTGAGTACTATGACCACCGGTCAGGAAAAAAGGCAGACCACTATGCCAGGTTCCTGCAAATTGAACAACCACACAAAGATTGATGACCTGACCCACCATCTGTAGTATTTGTGACTGGTAACTAGTGATGGGTTTCATAGATTTCATAAAGGGTGTCTGAGAGTTTTGGAGAGGAATGTCACCCAATCTTCTAAGATGCTTAGTTATGTATTTTACAGAACACGAATCTTAAGATAAAAGTTTGTTCATTTGCCTTCAACTCTCATGAGAATGAATAGAGGTCAATGATTCTTGCAGATATGAAATTTGGATTTATTAGACATGTTGTCAGTTCCGACAGTGTGCTACTTTTATCATCTGATCATGCTGTTATTCTTGGTATTAGTCAAGTCCCATACTCTCATTGGGTCCTGTAGGACTTGCACCTTGTGGGCATATGATGGAACTATGGATCACTAAGTCCTTTCTATTACACACTAAGAACAGGTGTACTAGTACTGCTTCCATGGCTATCATTAAAGGCTGTCTAGACAAGCAATACAGCTATTTTCAGGGCAGTGATTGTTGGATTTTTTTACGCAAAAGATTCAAAATCAGTTACTTTTGTACTACTTTTGTACTCTTTGTTTTCCTCTTCTATTCATTGTTTTGAATTTTTACTTGTAATGTAGGAGCTAAAAGCAAGCAATGGATATGGGAATCTATTACTTTTTAGTCTCACATTGCTTAGCTTCAAAGAGGTGAACTTGTATACAAGTATTCATGAGTCTCTAAAGGACATGGGGTTCCAAGGAAAGTCTCCCTTCTCTCATGTGTGAGGTTAGGGTTCGGGGTGCTTTTCACACACACTTATACGTGCCGAGCTGAGTTGGGCCGGGTCAGGGCCATGGTTGGATGTGGGTGTGGGTGTGGGTGAGGATGAGGATGAGGTCTTACATATATATTTCTATTTAAGTTTTTATTCTCCAAATACACACTTTAACGTAGAGGCACCAGTTGGATACATGTATAGACACATATGGATAAAGTCACATTTGTACATATTCAGGGATGCTTATATACGTACAATCACTTCCGTATGTATATAGGAACCCCTGTATACATATAGACTCACCCCTACATCTCTATAAATATCATAGAGCGGACAGAAAGAGGGTTCTGGTTTCTATGCTTTTGGAGACGGAGTGTGTTTGTGTTTTGTTCTTAACAAAAACTGTTTCATCTTTAGTTCCAAAACTAGAGAGCTTTTCCTTCCTTTGCGTTTTGTTCCTTCTTGCAGTATTCCTCTTTTAAGAGCATTGTGTAGCTTTTGGACCCCTTTAGTAATCACTTTGGGAGTGTTCTCTTTAGTGGTTAGTGGATCGTTTCATCTTGGAGGCATAATCGTATAGTATCCAGTCTGCACTAATAAGGAGCGATTAAAGACCTTAAGGAGAGTGTCATCTAGATACAATTCGATCCAATTTCTGTCTTCTTTGACGATATTCTGCAAGTTACAAGTAAGCATATGTTTTTGGTTATTGACATTTATATTTCGCACTATTGCTTATACTTTTATATTGTTCTGTTCATAGTCCAGTTATAACAGTGATCAAAAGCTGCAACCTAACTATTGGCAAGCAAATCCGAGATGCAAAATAGGACATGCAAGGCCTGTAGTTGCAAATTCCTTTTTTTTTAATAAAGATGGTGCAAGTATACTTCGATGTAGTTTTAGGATCCATGAATTCATAGTAGATATTTGACCTGAATTAACAGTCGAGTCCTCGGCTTAAGACAGATCTTAACCTTCTATACTCAGAGCAAATCCCAGTTCCAAGTAACGGGGACTGGTATTACCACAATATTCGATGAAAAATCACAAAATCAGCTACCATGGAACTAGAAGTATACAAACATTTTCTCCAAACAAAATTTTAAAGGGAAAAAGATCCCCAAAATGTTAAAGTCCTCTCACATGATGATCCATAGATCCACATTGACACTCTCTTTAGCTCTATTGAACGAATCTGTCTCTCACCCTTTCATTAGTGTTGCTTCCCTCCTCTGATGTCGTGATTTTTAGTGGGGAATCTGACACAATATAACTCATATGACTAATCCATCCGTTTTCCTTAAAATCACCTCAAGAGAAAAATGCTTTTAATGCCAAATTGGACTCTACAAGGACTTTAGTATCCTATAGGAAATTATCTTGAAATATCAATAGAAATAAAAATAAAAATAAAAATAAAAATTGAAATTTATAAACAAGCATCAAATGTTAGTGACTTGTCCCGTGCCATAAAAGTGTTTTGGATTTTAATAAGGAAAGTGTGGGGTCCACTGTGAGATGTGAAAGGGTGTGTACAGAAATATGCACACTAGTGTCGTGGCAAACTTTTTCACAAATTGTGTATTTTGACATTTCTCAATCTCAGATTCAACTTCGGGTCAAATACACCAGCTTGTGCCAGGTGGTTAGAACCTTGGATCTAGAGTACAAGTAAACCGGGTCACGTATTTGACTCTCTTTAGCCAAGTGTGGATTCTATTGAATGAATCTGTCTCCTGCCCTTTCAAAGATGTGTTGGGCATTTTCTTTCTCCAAGAATTGACTGATCGCTTCTTTCCCTGATTCTGCATTTTAAAAACCTAGGAAAAACCCTCTTCCATAAACAATAAACCCCCCACCCCACTCAGTTCTCACATATGTTCCCTTAGGCTCAACCACTTCCAACAAAAAATAAAAAAAAGTGTATCCAGTGCACACGAGACCGCAGCCTTACCCCACTTCATGGAGAAGTTGTTTCCTAACTCAAACCCATGACCAATAGATCACGATGGAGCAACCTGACCGTTGCATCAAGACCTGTCCTCTAATTCCAACAGAAAATAGTTTACAAAAATTATCTCAAAAATAGAAGAAACCACTATATGTCTTAAAATACTAGAGATTATTTCACTACAAAATGCAAAATAAAAATCTGAAAACCAAATCCCAATTTAATTTTACAGATATTTTTTCAAATTAAAAAAAAAAAATAAAAAGAGGGTTTCCTCTGACAATCGTGTGCAATTTTACACAAACGGCCGTCACACATTTTGAACCATCAAACAAGAGATTTTTTATATGGAGGAGAGAGGGGACGTACGAAGGAATCCGCATGATGGCATCGTACAATTCCTTTCCCCTAAAAAAAAAAAATAAAAGGGAGGACCATCACTCTCATCTTATGGCTAGATTCCTTTCTTAACTCTACCATGCCAATTCATTCTTTTATCATGTATAGAAAACAAACCTGACATTCATATCAACAGTAGAAATACACCTACCTGACACCTAATTGACAGTACAATGTAAGAGTTTCTCCCTAGCATAGTAATAGCATGTCAAACTAACCATAAAAGACCTATGCTCCCTACTTACATGTACATTCTTAAAAGAGTTTATCATATCAACACCATTAGTTAGTAGAACAAAAAAAATTCCCAAGGCCATCTACACCTAGTCTCTTGGGTAAGCCATCCAATTGCTTCTGTTCAATCAGTTCAAACGTCTACCTTTGCCCATCCTTGTCCTTGGGTTTCGTGCAATCTTTGCAAGAAGCCTCTTTCTTACGCCTCCTCTGCGTTTCTGCTTCCGGATTAGAGGATCCTAAAAAAAGATAAAAACAGCAAATAAGTAACGAATGTTCTAAAAATTTAAGTTGATTCTTGAGTAATTTTTTCCCAGTTTTCTGTACAAGAATATGTGTTCCATTTGATGAGTAATATTAGTACCTACCTTATTAAAATTTTAAAAAAAAAAAAAAATTTATGATCCACGTACAACATATATTCCTCCAAAACTACTAATAGTAAAAACAAATCAGTTGCCATATCTCATAAACTTCCATCCATTAAACAGAGACATAATCCAATCAGTGTGTGTGTGTATAAATATATATATACATGGAAACAGCCTCTCTGCGAAAACAAGACTGCGTAAATTATGACTCATCAACAAAATGACCTTTAGGTTGAATGATTTGAGTAGTAGGGTTTTGGGCAGTATAGGGCCCCCCTTCTTAATCCTAAAATGACCTTTAGGTTGAATGATTTGAGTAGTAGGGTTTTGGGCAGTATAGGTCCCCCTTCTTAATCCATATATTTTCTACATTTTGTAATTTAATAATAGATTCCAGTTACTATCACCAAGAAATTCTGACAGCAAAGGGAACAGATGTAAGTAATGCAAGGCTCCTAGCTTCAGATTAGAATGATGATTTAACCATGGCATCACTTGTAATCAAACTTTCATTAGGATGAGGACTTGAAAGCACTATAATGATAAACACATTATGTAAATCATGTAAATGAGTTTGCCTGTGATTGATGAAATCTATTATTGGAACTCCATACAAGAAATCAATTATCTTTATATGGTGACTGACTTGGGCTGTCAAACCATTTGAACAACATCCCATTATTTGATCAATCCGAAAGATTCCATCTTTCCAAGAAGCATTACCTATCCAGATTAATATTAAGAACCTAACAGGTATAATATAAGCAGGCCTTTCTGTATCACATAATCACAACCTTGAAGCTATGCTAGTTTGTTGTTCTAAAAGCAACATTTTGGATTTCTTCTGTAATTCTTTTAGCCATCATAATGTGTAAGATTTGTGCTTGTACCGAGGACATTTCATTTCCTTGTTAGGAAAGAGTTTTGCATAATTGCCCAAGCATACAATAAGTCAGCATGTGTAATTGTTGTTTCTTGGAAAATAATTGCGAAAGCTTTCAAAAAGATGAGTTCAGCATTTCAGTAAGTATAAGTTTGTTTTGTATGACAAGGCACGGAAGCAAGATTTTCTTGAATACAAGTTAAGAACAGAAAATTATAATTATATCCATGGCAAAGCATCGTAAAAAGGTATCATATTTGCTACAAATTTTAAGAATGCCATAGATTTAGCAACTTACAGTACGGTTAAACCTGCCAATACCATTGGAAGAACCAAAGTACAAGATACTCTTCTGTACTTCTTGGAGCCAACACTTCGACTGAACTGGAACTCTTCTCAACTGAAACTTAAAGATAGAAGTCCTAGAATCCCCTGTTTCCTGCCAATATTTCTCCACCTTATAAAACCCAATGTAGACAAAATATGAAACTCGCTTTCCCCAACCATTGATGGAATGAGAGTCTTGCACTTCTTTCGATCCAAGGATAACCCTCACATCATTTTTTTCATCAATGCTGTTCAAAAGTGCAAGATTTCCTCGTTCGAGCTTTTGATCATTGGGTCGCTTTCCTTTCATTACCTTCCCTCCTTGACCACTATAAGACAAGACATCATAATTATCAGACATGTCATTGTCATAACCCCCAGACAAAACAATACTTGTGGCAATATTTTTTCCGCCTTTCTCCAAGTAGTCTATGCCAGACTCCATGAGGTGATGAAGGCCAACAATTGATAGCTCCACTCGGTACCGAAATTTAGCACCAACTTCAACCCCAGGGATGGATCCTAAGATTGCTTCCATATTTACTTTGTCTAAACGGTTATAGGCTTGCATAACCGTATTGGTTGAACTTCCTTTCTCCTTCGGCTTTTTTCTCTCTTCCTCTAAATATTTCCTAAACAGATCGAGTCTCTCAAATCTCTCAATGCCTTGCGAATCAATTGCTTTGCAACCATTAACAGTATCATACCTATGGCTGTCAATGTAAGCAACCTTTCCTCTAGAATGCATTTTCATATTTGTAGTTAATCCTCCCGAATTTTCTGTTTCATGCTTTTTTACTGGTTTTCCTTGTCTGCAGGGACAGTTTAAAGCACCCATCAGAAAACGCCTGCAGGCACATCCATCCTGAACTTTCTCTCTAGCATGATTGGCTTCATTCCTGACTGTCTTCTCAGAAGGCCTTCGCTTCGAAATGGTTCTTTCACAGACAACACTATTGCCTTTTTCAGAAGAAACAAACTTCAGGTGCTTGTCTGTGCTAATACGTCTAGCATTTCTTCCACAATCTGGAGGAAATGTTCTGGTGGCTGAGATTTCTCTCCAGGGGAAATATTTAGGCAAACTCTCATATGTTGCTTCCAAAACATGAGCAAATGGTTGAGGTTGATATGAAGTCATCGACAGTTCTAAGGTGACTGGAGGAGCGGGATCTTTTGGTGACTGCAGTACCAAACCACACCTGGCCTTGGGTTTTAACCTTGTGTACATGTCAACTAACTCAATTTGATCCAAGGCCTTGTATAACACTTCTACATGACTACAAGTTACTAATGTCTCTTCCTGCACATGAGTAATGACAGATTCAACAATTCGTCAAACATCACATGAGTAAGCATAACGAAGTTGATTCAAGAATCAGTATAATACAGTTGGAAAAATCAAACAAATAGAATCGATTCATGAAAAAGAAGATAGAAAAAATTTGTAAAAATGTAATAATTCAAGTAACCTGCAACTAAAGAGACAAGAATCATCACATACTAAGCTGATGGAAGAAGTTAAATCAAGCCCTTTAACCTATCCCATATGTAGCTGGCACAATCTACCGCCCATACACTAGATCGAGCCACATTAGGCACATAATAGACCACGTTTCCGAGGACGACCAGCTCTCACTCTAGGCATTTGAGGGGCAGTAGGTAACCCTTTTCAAGCAGGTTCCACGTAGCCTTCTCCTAGGTAGCTCTTTTTATGAAAGGAACCCTGGACGTGGTAATGACAGTTAGGAACGTTAAATGAAGCCCTACACTAGATCGAGCCCCCATTAGGCACATAATAGACCATGTTTCCGAGGACGACCGGTGGCTCTCACTCGAGGCAGGTGAGAGGCAGTAGGTAGCTCTTTCCAAGCGGATTCCACGTAGCTCTCTCCTAGGTAGTCCTTTTCGTGAGAGGAACCCAAGACGTGGTGTTGATATTTAGGTACGTTAATTACCCTTGTAACCTATCTCATACTAGACTGGCACAATCTAACACTAATACACAAGATCAAGCCCATTAGGCATATAACAAGAATCACCAATTTGACAAACTTCACATGAGAAAGCATAACTGAAGTTAAATATCAACAATCAGTATAATAAAGTTAGAAAAATCAAACAGATAATATCGAATCATGAAAAAAAAAAACAAAAAGAAATGAAATTGCAAGGATATAATCCTTCCAAGTAATCTGCAACTAAAGATACACAAAAATCATCTTCTATTCAACAACTCAACTGCTTGGAAACTTAAAAAAGACGTTAAAATAAGAAATAATGATGTTTATTCAAACAAATCCTTCGCGAAGAGCTCTTGGAGACCAGAGTTGTGCAAACGAAGAACACAAATCCCAAATCTAGAAATGTAACCATAAACTTACTTCATTACACACAAGTGAAGGACGATTTGACTCATATTTTACCACGCAAAGCTTGCTGTTCCATACATGAGCCTGGACGAACTTTACCGTCGGTGATCAGTGAGAGGGTAATGAGTGTAGGACTCACATGGACGGAATGATCAGGAAAAATGAAAAGGAGCCTTCTGTACTATTTTTTTTTTTTTTTGTGTTTTTTTGAGGGGGTAGCAAAACCTTCTGAGGAGTCCAGCTCACGTTCGTGAACGTGAGCGTACAAGAACAGCTCTCAGTTGTATAGATGGAATCCACTTTGTGGGACCCACATAGATGAATTTCATTTGAACAGCTGGGAGCTGTTCTCGTACATTCACGTACGTGAACGTGAGCCCAACTCCTTCTATGTAGGACACTGTACACTCGTTAACCGCTTTCCAAAGTTTACCAAAAAAACAAAAAAAAAAAAAAAGTTAACCACCTTCCAAAAATAATCTTCCATCGCAGAGTGTATCCAATAAATTTATGCCACGTGGAAAGAAAAACACCTTTTCCTAAATTTCCTTTAAGTGTGGTAAAAAATTCTCTTCCTCTCGCATTAAAGTCCCATGTGGGCATATTAAACACTCTCGAAGACAAAGTTCAGAGACTTTTCAGACCATGATTTGAGGAATCGGTATCGGCTCGGAGAATTCGGTTGATTCTGGTCGATTATTACTTCATGGAATTATATGATTTATGGTTCAGTTAAGAGGTTTTCGGTAAAAGGCTCAGTTTGAGGTGAGTAGTGAGAAGAATTGATTGATTTGTGTGGAGCGTTGGGAGTTAAAGTTAGTATTTCTGTGTCTGTATCCATATCCGTTTTGCACTATTCGAATCCATCTGAAAGCTAATCGGATGCGGATACAGATGGACAACAGCTATCCGAAAAGCTATATTTACATGTAAACAGATAAAAGATCCGATCCTTATCCGTGTCCGTATCCGTTTAGCACTATCCAAATTCGTTCGAAAGCTAATCGGATGCGGATGCGGATACGGATATAGCACTATCCGAGCCGAATCCGATCCGTTTATATCCCTAGTTAAAGTGCCCCCCCCCCCAAAAAAAAAGTGCTCCCGAGTATTTCTATTCGATTTGAACTATTCAGGGGATAACTTCGTTGAAATATAAAAAATATCTCATATACTATACTTTATAGAAATATCTCTCACTATAATAGGCCAATAGGTAATTGTTCTTCACTGCCAACCAAGCCAATGGGCCTCCACCACGTGGTGTCATCAACTTTCTTCTTTATCTTATCTCTCTCTTTATAATAAGGGTAATAGGCGGGATCACTGTTAGCAAAAATATGTTTAAAACTCCGTTTTAAATATATTCCTATTTTTACTGTTTTAAATAAGTTTGGTTGTATGTTACCCACGCATACGGCAAGCATTTTCGTTTTAAACACATTTAAACACGTTTAAAACACATTCCCTTTTTTCTTTTGGCGTTTTTTAAGATCTTAGACTTAATTGACCATATCTTTCTCTCTCGAACTCTGATCGGCCTGATTCTTTCACCGATGTAAAGATGACTCGAAGGGCAATATTTTTCATGATGTCACCTTCAACTCAAGGTCAATGCATGGATACAAAAAATAGAATCATATATTTCAAATAAAAACTATTCAATTTATATGAGAATAGTGCCTTTTTTTTGGTTTTTTTTTTTTGAAATATAAATGTTTAAAACTCGTACCGTCCGTTTTCCATTTTTTATCGTTCTTTGTTTTTTTTGACCGTTTTATTTGTAATTTTTTACCGTTTAAAACCCGTACCGTTGGACTCCGTTTTTTTGCCGTTCCTTCCAGAATGTGAACCCAACTCTGGGTAGTGATCCAACTGTACTTGTTAGGTGCTCCATCTTTACTTGTTTAGCAATAGCAATTTAGCAAAACCCCTCAACCCACACCACACCCAAAGAAAGAAAAGCTATAGATTTAGCAGCAGCAGCAGCAGCAAGTGCTCATGCTTGGCCCAAAATCTGTTAGATTTAACCCGATAGCGCAGCAGAATCGGATCAGGTCACACATTTTTCATTCATATTCAAGAGAAGGGAGAAACAATTTCAAAACAAAATCATGATTACCTTTAGAGTCGCAATTGTAACTCTTCCTATAGATAATTGGTCTTCCAAACTTGCGCAAACTTGGAGATTGATATTTGTTTAACACTTTGAAGCGTGTGATCAATCCTTGCAACTTGAAGTAGAAGACAACTCACCAAAAACCTTGGGTTCCAAAACCCAAGTTTCGCTCCTTGCACACACCACCATAAGAAAGGGGAGAGAGGAGAAATCTTGGGAAGGAGAGAGAAGCCACCAAAAAACTTTGAAGGGCTTCTTCACAAGGTTGCCTTCCATATTGGTTTTGGCCTAACCTTCTATTTTAGTGATTTAGTGAATCTCTTCTTCTTGCAATTCCAATTTGCTACCAAAGTTGAAGGCATAGAATCTCAAAACGAATGCAATCTTTCTAATTTATGGCTCATGAGATATTCTCATAATATCTTTTGTCATAATATAATAAGATAATTAACCATAAATATATTATTCTCTTATGTGATGCCATGTGTCCGATAAACTCTTTTAATTGCAAACAAGCCCTTTCACTTTCTTAATATCCCATAACGAATTATAGAATATGTACTTTAATGTTACTGATTCCTAATTCATCATGTACGTTGATTAAGAGAATCTGTGATTGTGATCGGACAGGCGAAAAACTTTGAAATAAAAAATTCAATAAATTAAATATATTAATTTTTATATTGAAAATAAATTTACAAAACATTTTGAATAAACACTGGATCCAAATTTTATGTCCGACCAATCATTGACTTTCTCTCTCCTGGATATTCGTCATAAACGGGGGTAAACGGGCAATGGATTCCATGTGGAGAATCGTTTTTGCTTACAATACAGGATCATGAATCCAGTGTACCGGTTTATAGTCCTAACGAACATCAACCATTGGCTTACCAAAATCCGTAATGTTACACTACAACAAATGGAATCTCTCAAGTCAAAGATTCGATGCAAGATCCATTGACGCGCGCAAGGCTCCGATTGGAGTGTCGCTTCACTTTGTTCAGGGGAAGAACCATTACATAATATATGTGAATTCACCGTGACGCGCGCTTGCTTTGGGCACCACCCTGGGCACAGCAGAATGAGAAGGCTCTGGTCCGGTATGGAATGAACTTATAATCATGGAATTGACTCGATCATCAGATTATAAGTTCATAACCCCAGCCCATTCCCATTTTGGGTGGAACAGATCTACTAATTCTTTGATTCCAGTTAGTAAGAGGGATCTTGAACAAAGAAATAGACCCGCGGATAATGAGTTGAGGAAAAAGAGACAAAAATAGGAGTCTGTGCACCGATATCTGCCATAAAAGGACCAAGCCATAACAAATGAGAAGCTATACGACTTAGCTCCAGCATGTGCTGCTTCGATGACAAGTTAAGGTTGGTCAAGTAACAAAAATGCTGTATTTTGTGGTACATCATTATGGATTGGATTAGTCTTTCTGGTTGGTATCCTAAATTCTCTCATCTCTTGAACCTATTCAGTATTTCCCGGGTTTACCACGAATATAACTGCTTTTCATCGTAAGATGATCAGGTGTCGTGACGATAAGGCTGACCAAATTGTTAAATTATACCTGTCCTTATACTCCATATCTAAATCCATTTTAGTGAGGAAAAGACAGCTGATCAGGGCCATCGAGTGACGGGTAAGTATATCACTCATACAACTTGTAGTACTACATATGATACACGTACCAAATTCATATCCATGCACGTTCTCGACGTGTACCCACATCTATGTACCAAAAATCACTATTCCTTGTGACATGCGATATGGCAACCATATAAACGGTATGTCTAGTCTCATTCCCACTTGAGACCAATTTTAGGTTAAGATCTATGGAACATTCTTATAAGTCCAAATAAAATGTAAATATTAAATTCAATAATTTAATAATCTGGGTTTGATGGACACATTTCCAAGAAGATCATCAATATATATATATATATAACAATAAGTAATAGTAAGTAACAGCATCAGCAGTAGCAGTAGAACAGAATGAGTTCACACACATTGATAGAGGATGAAAATCCATCCATTGTAGCATTCAATTGTCAGAATTCTAAGAACCTGATAAAGTCAAGAAGGGGCGAAAATAGAGACAAGTCTTACCAGCTACAGTTGATGAGATCACACCAACTACGAGAAGAAAGGTTGCAAGGTCTAAAGACATGGAAAGCATAGAGATGAGCTTCCTCCCCTCTGAAGAAATCTCTTCAACATAGCGCTTCCCCATGAAAGAATCCTCCTCCCCACCTCTGCGAGCCTTCGACTTTTTTACATTGTATTATCTTGACTATTGGGGGGTACGATGTCTTGTATTTCATCGCTTGTTTTGTGGGTTGATTCCGAAGGGACGTTCAGATGTCGAAGGCTTCAATTTTTAAGGACTAGATGGGTATTTCGGTACAATTTCTGTATAGAGTTTTTCTATAAATATGTAGTGAGGGTTCTTTCTTTTTAACGCAATCCGAGAGAGGTGTGAGGATGAATGGCAATAACCCTATTCTTCATTGATAGTGAAACAGATCTCATCTTACCGTAGACGTAAGCAATATTATCGAACTACGTAAAATCCTAGTGTTCATTGTGTGATTGCCGTTTACGATTTATATTATTTTTTTCATTGTGTTAGGTTTCGTTTTCAACACTTGACATGTTGAAACAGAGAAATCAGACTTGAGAAATCGAAAAAATGGAGAGAGAGAGAGAGAGAGAGAGAGAGAGATAAAGAAAATAGAAAGCAAGAGAGCTTTTTTGTTCGATTCATGCCGATGGATGCTCGAGAGCCAATTTGATTTCTCCGTAAATTTTCAAAGATGAGTAATTAATTAGGATTACATGTAGGGGTTTTATTCTATTATCGTGTCCCACATGACCAATTAAGTGTTAATGACTTTCTAAATGCCTCATTGCTTTGTTTTGGTTTTGTACATTGACTTGAGTTCTATGTGATACCCATTCAATAACCAATTAAGGAAATTAGATTCTTAACCCAATTGTACTCCTCGATGGGAGGATTGCATTAATGGATAAAATCCTCTCCAATTCTTTAATCTGGCAATTCCTAGCAATGCCACCTTCCTTGTGTAACACGTGACGTAAAGAGATCCTGTGGTGCAGATTAGTTTGCACCATTTCATGAACTACAACCCATTTTACTTATCGGATCCATCCTAACCCGACTTTCCTTCTCCCTCGGCTCATCTCTTTACCACCATTGTCGAGCTTCAGAGGTCTGAAACCAGACCTGCGATCTGCTAGAAGGGAAAACTGTCACACCCCAAACCACCCTCTGGGAGGATTTAGGCAAGTGACCGGATATCCTACGACATCCGTCAATCCCCAAGGATCAAGAAGCAGTATTTACACGTCACAAACCACACAATGAGGGTAAAAAGATAATAAAAGAATATTAGAGTGTAACGGAAGATCAGACTACCCACAGATGATTTATATCATCGATAATACAACCCCAAATACCTATGTTATACCATATACATATCCATTTATGTCCAATAAGTACATTATCTTGGTAATACACTTCTTGAAAGAAAGAAACTTAAATAATAACAAAATCGTCGCTAAGCAACGAGATGAAGAAGATCTACAATTCCTTCGACAGCTTCCTCGCCCATTAGTAAACCCGTATCTGTAAAATCAGCTAAAAGAGAATATACAAGAGTATGAGCTCCACCTAGCCCGTGAATGAAATATAAACTATGCATGCACATGCAAGCACAACAAAATGAGTCCTACATGAGGTGCAATTCATGTTAGCCATCTAATATCACAACTACGGTAGGTTAGTGCTACTACAATCCCCAATACATGTATCCCTGGTGCGGGCCTCTAGCCCCTTCCCGCGATACACCCATTGAGTTGTTGGAGAAGACCAGTCGGCTCCCGCAATCATTCCTAGGTCAGCCCGACCAGCCCTTTGTGATTATCCTGTGGGGTAACCATTAGTATTTAGCTTAATTCTTTTCCCTTTTTAATTGTGGCATAAACCCCGACATATAGCTCCTGACATTAATTGTGGCGTAAAGCCTGGCATATAGCTCTTGACATTAATTGTGGCGTAAAGTCCGACATATAGCTCATGACATTAATTGTGGCTCCCACAGGCATCCAACACCTTAACCCCTGTTGGCAAGGGTGCGTAGCACAGGTGATGAAACTCTAGCCCCATGTCTATATGGCATCATATGAGTCAGGCGGTGTCAACCGTATCCCATAATACGGGCTACCACAGGCCTCATTTCCAAGCCAGCTACGACATCTAATCTAGCAATTCCACATACAAGCATTATCATCCATTTTCAATGTTCAATAGATAAAGTTCAGAATTCAAATGAAAATATAAAACAATTTAAAGTAATTAAAGATAGTAAATATTGTTGTTGGTGTCATGACCCATCAGTCATGTTACACCTACACTTATGGTGTAATTCCACTCACCTTGGTTTGATCCTACCGGTTTAGTTGTTTGTTCAGTTCTGCCCGGTATCTGGCTGTGCACCTCGAGCATGGAATTAAATCCTAAAGTGGTAAATTAGAAATGTGTTATTTTAATTATTCAAACTGTTTTGGATAACCTAGTGTTGGTCTAGGCTCACTGGTCTGACTCGGTGCTCAGCCCGAGATCACTTGGAATTCTCTAGGCCTTGCATTGGGCTTTAGGCCTATGTCCCGGTGCATCATCCGGAGAATGTGGTTTAACGTCAATAGGGTATTTTATGGCTGTAGTACATGGTTCTAGGTCTCAACAGTCTTACAACACAGTCCCCAGGTCAGTAGTGCTGCAGGACCAACATAGACATGGTTTCCAAGCCTTGCGGGGCCCACTTGGGTACCCAAGGTGTTCATAATTATGGACAGATGTGAGGAGGGGTATTTTGGTCATTTTTCACCTCCTTACACTGTTTATAGTCCATATGTGGAGCTCCCCCAAGTCAGATCAAGAAAACAGTGAAGTTTTCATTCACTGGGCGATGTCTCTAGGTGATGTCTGCATCGCCCAGTGGCATCATCCAGAGAATGCAAAACCTGAATCAGGCTAAACCTGAATCAGGCTAAGATTCCAAGGTTTTGAGCTATGGGCGGTGCATGGATCCTCTCCTCACGCATGTTAGGTCATCTTGGACCCCCAGGGGTATACTTTGCACTGGTCCTTGTGGATTTTCACCTGGGCCCACCACTTGGCTGCCAGAGGCTGCCCAGACAGCCTAGCGAATAGTGCCACAGGGTTTTTCACAACAACAGATCTGAATTTGGGTCACATGCAAGGCTGTAATTAGATATAAAATAGTGATTCAAGGCTGCTACTACCTAGGGTTAGGTCCCATGCAGCCAGGGTTTGCATCCAGGGCTCCAATCAGTCAAGCAACTGGTCATCTGGCAGTGCAGCTGTGCACAGCCAGATTTCAGCTCCAAGACCAGTATATCAGACTTATAAAATTAACTAAAATCTTCAGATCTTCCATGCTTCATACTTGCATGGCAGATCTGTAGTAGTTCTAGGCAGTTCCCAGTTGTTCTGGACTGCTAGAGAGCAGAGAAATCGACAAACAACAGAGATTTCAAAGAGGCAGCAGGTATATCACGAGGTTCTATACCTGCACAGGTGTGGGGCTGCACGAAAATCCAGGCCTTGGATGGGGCTGCACCTCCCTTCCTTCTTCTCCTTCCTTTGCTTCCTTCTTCCTCTCTTCTTTTCTCTCCCACGAAATGAGCAGTAGAAGGAACTCTAAATGAGCCCATGGTTCACCTATTTATAGGCCCAGCCCATACTAGGGTCTGTTTGGCTGTTAAGGCCCCTTTTGAAAATGAGTTTTTAAACCGTTTCTCAGTGATTTTGGGCACACTGGTGGGGTCCACAGTGAACTAAGGGTATAAGGTGGTCCCTTAGGCTCCCCTCAACTTATGGAGGGTGCCCATGGCCAGTACAGGTGGTCCCCGCACATCTGCAGATAAAAATACTGTATTTTCCCACTCTGGGGTGATGTCTCTGGGTGATGTGTGCATCGCCCAGTGCCATAGCCCAGAGAATTCATCTGCAGAATTGTTTGGATTGATATGAAATTTCAATCCATTTAGAGACATAATTGGATCATGGTTCCTTCTACGAAAATGAAGCTCTATGAATCTAGTTCCTAGAAAAACTGAAATCAAAGGAAATAATGATTGGATTATGAAGTTATATTATTTTTATTCCGCAAAGGTCAACCTGTCAAGACAGCATGATCCGATTTTGACAGCAACTTGAGCTAAACTTTTAACTAATTTAGAGACATAACTAGGTAATGGTGTCTTCTAACAAAATTCATCCGTATGAGTCTAGTTTCTAACAAAATTGGAACCAACAAAAAATAAGTCTAGGTGGTGGAGTTATATCATTTTAACTAAGAGAAGGTCAATCTGTAAATTAGCAGAATTTGTCATTTATGTTGGGATTTAAGATGTATGTATGGAATTGGGTTCTCATCATCAAATCAATCATCAAAATTGATATTTGGGTTTAAAAATGCTTTATCCAAAACATTCAACGTGATAAGGCTCATCATTAGTTTAGCCTAGAACTAGGATTTAAGTCCAAGGGCCCTAGAATCAAGGGATGGTACCTTCCTTAGCCTGTACATTTGGTGGTGAGCTATACAGTCACAAGGAGTTGGTGTTTGCCTTCTTAATGGTATGCAGGTCCTCACCAATGGGGCTATCTCATTAAGTTCAACCACGGGTTCAATGCACCATAGTATACTGGTAGCTTTGACCTCGGATTCTGGGCTTTCAACAAAATTCCAATTAGCCTGTATTTTTGGGCAGGGGTTTTACAAAAACCCTCGAGGGTTTGGAGATTCAGACCTGCGTTCTTCTCTGGTGGTGGCATAGTGGGTGTTATGGTTTCAAGGTGGATTGAACATAGCCAAGACCATTGTTGAAGGACTGAAGCTTTATCTAAATATACACAGCAGGAAACCAAGATCAAAGTCGTCACGAAAACTGAAACTCTAATTGAATAAGAAACTACATTATTCATCAATCACCCATGTAAATCTCCATATTTCATATCTGAAATTATTCACATCCCTAACGCTGGGTAGATTGATACAAGGATGATATCCAATAAAAAATTACTAGGGTTCATGAAAAATAATCGATTGACATAGAAACCGCTCTTTCAACACCAAACGACGAGGGCTAGGAGGAGAAATATTGTTTACACAAAGTGAAAATTCCCAAAACAAAATCTAAGAAAATGATAATCATATGTTAAACCATATGTTGCCGTCGGAATCCTGCTCAATGACGTGGGGACCTGCAAAAGGTAGAAGAGCACTGAAGAGACCAGGAGCGGACTCCGAGGGGGGACTCTCTGATGCCAAAATCAGTCTGGTAGAACAGTAAGTAGAGGAAGTACGAAAGAGTCAGAGTCAGTAATGATGAGATGCCTTACCTGGATCCCTTCGCTTATTATTTATAGTAGGGGAGTCCTCTAAGGCGGTCGTACTTTCGTAGTTCACTATCAGTGGGAGTCTCCCGAGGTTGCATCGGAGTGGGACTGTTCCTCCCCCTTTGTGAGCAATCTTCAACCGATAGGGGTTATCTGTCAGTTACTTGGATAGGGGTTAGGGTCCCCTTACCTTGTGCGGAAAGATAGTGATGTCATCGTCATTATCTGCTCTGTCATTAATGGTGTCGTTGTCCACGTGTCCTTGTGTCATTGGTTGGGATCCTTTTGCCCCTATCAGATGCCCCCTACTTCCTTAGACGCAAAAGGCGTGTGAGGGAGTACGGGTTTGGCAGACACTGACCCTTTCCTCTTCTTCTTCTCTCTCTCTTTTCTTTTTTCTCTTTCTTTTTTTTTTTTGCTCAGCTGGCCGGGCAGCTCTACTCGGTCGACCTTGCTCGGCCTACCCCCCTTTTTTTTTTTAGCTGGAATGGGCATGGGCATGGCGTGTGCACGAGGCTGGCCTTGCTTGTGTGCCGGCTGGCTTCATGTGTGCGCGCGGTGCGATGTGCACGCGAGGCTGGCTTTGGGTGTTCGTGGGCTGGCTTCGTGCGTGCGCGTAGCAAGGAGTGTGTGCAGGGCTGGCCTTGCATGTACACGGGATGGCTTCGTGTGCATGCATGGCACGCCATGCACGCGAGGCTGGCTTTGGGTGTTGGTGGTCTGGTTTCATGTGCGCGCACAACAAGGCGTGTGCGCAGGGCTAGCCTTGCGTGTACGCGGGCTGGCTTCGTGTGTGAGCATGGCGCGCCGTGTGCACAGGGCTAGCCTAGTGCGCAGGACTGGCTTCGTGGGCCTGTGTGCAGGGCTGGCCTTGTGTGTGCGCGAAGTGGCTTCGCGTGCGCACGAGGCTGACCTGCCTCCTTCCCCACCCTTTCTTCTTTTTTTTTTCTTTTTTTTATTTTTTTATTTTTTATTTTTTATTTTTTTTAAATCACATGGAATGTGATTCACACATCCCATCTTCTTTTTTCTTTGAATTTTGCTTTTCTTCTTCTTTCTTTTTTTTCCTTTTGTGGTCAACCCACTAAAGCTCATGTGTCACATCCTCATGTGTCACATCACTAAAGCTTGTGTCATACACGTTTCTCACCAAAGCTTGTGCCATACATGTCCCCTTTTTTGGCAATCAGCTAGGTAGACCCGCTCGATCCACCTTGCTCAGCTGGGTTCTGGCCGGGCAAGTCTGCTCATGCAGGTTTGGTCAGCCAAGGTGGGTTGGAGCGGCCTTTAGGCATGCTGCGGCTGGTCTCATGTATGCCCACGGCTTTCTTTGTGTGGATTATCCTGGCGCGCATGTGCGGGTTGCTTGTTATCGTCTCTTAGACTTACCCGTTGCAGCTGCGGCTTTCTTTAGTGAAGTTTGCTTTGATCATGGCCGGGCAAACCTGCTCGGTCCACCCTGTTTGGCTTGGCCAATGAACCTCGGGCTAGCTTTCTTGGCTGACCTTACCCGGTTGGCCTTGGCCTCGATCGTGGTTGGTCAGTCGAGTATTTAGGGAGCTTTATTTTGTCATTAAGCTTAACCTCACCGTTTAAGCCTAATCCTTCATTTGCTTTAATGATGGAGGTGACACATCATCCCTCATCTGTCTAGTCGGACCACCTTTATTGGGAAGCATGCCTGAGGTGACCTCTGGCTTCCCTTACAAGCTTTCTCCTACTCCCACCTTATTTATAGGGGTGAGGGGTTCACTTTCATTTTTCACTTTGAGAAGTTTTGAGTGCTCTGCTTCCTTCTGCTCATCTCGTTTCCTTTCTGCTCGTCTCATTACTTTTTTCTCATCCAAGCTTTGTTTGACTCGCGTCTGCTTTGCCTTGTTTGATCCGGTAGCAAGTAAGTCACCTTCCCCTTCTTTTATTATGGCTTCTAGTAGCTCGTTCCCTCCAGCTCCTTACAACCCCGAGGAAAGTTTGACCACTAGCTCTGACTCGGATGACTCGCAATTGGATTCATCTGATTACTTGGAATCGTTGTATATGTCGCCCCCTGCCCCTCCCGCCCTTGAGGAGTTTAAGGGGGAAAATTATGATGGGTCATGTGCTATTACCGTGGCTTTTGCGGACCCTTTACTTGATGTTGTAGCTAAGGATATCCCTCCTTGTCTTGACGCTATGGATTTGGCTGGGCTTAGGGACCGGTATGGCATTCCGGACTCCTTTATCATCAGGGCTGCAAGGAAAGGGGAGAGGGCCAGCTTTAGGAACCATCATGAGCTATGCCTCTATAGGGACCATTTTGAAGCTGGTCTTCGTTTTCCCTTCCATGGTTTCTACCCCATGTTGTTCAATCATTATAAGTTGGCTCCCACGCAATTCACTCCCAATGTATGGCGCCTCATGGTTGCCTTCCTCATATTCTTTACTCGGCACAAGAGGGCGGTGAGCATGAACCTATTTGTCCATTGTTTTTCCTTGTATAGCCTCCCCGAGGGCGAGGGTTGGTATTATTTCCTCCAGTGGGAGGGAATAAAAATCCTCGACAAGCTTAAGTCATCCATTCCTGGCTGGAAGAGAAGGTGCTTCTTCATGAGATCCGAGCACGGGTTTCCTTTTAGCACCTTGTGGGGCGCTGCGACCTACGCCGAGGTGAACGAGAGGAAGTACCTTGATCCCGAGGATGAACTTTCGCTCGCTTTAGCAAAGGCTAGGGGTGCGTAGTGCGTTCTCTCAACTTAAATTGAGGATGAATCCGTTCTGGTTCGACATGGGTTGAGTAGCGGTGAGCTCTTGGGTTGCATACTTTGCATGTCACGTCATCATGATGTTATCCTAACCCACTTTTCTTATCTTTGAACTTCTGCAGTGAATCTCGACGACGAGAGGTATATGGCTGCTTTGAAGTCCAAGAAAGGAGGGAAGCGGGCAAGCGTTGTAGAGTCAACCGCCACGAGGGGCTCTCTCCCTTCAGCCCCTGCTCCTAGAGAGGCTGTCCTTCTCTCTTTGCCCCTGGTTCATCCTCAGGGGGCGCCTTTCTGGGCCGGGTGGATCATCACTGCCTCCGCAGGGAGAGGCTCAATAGAGGATGCGTAGTGAAGTTCTATTCAGCCTTGGTTGGGTGGTGAAGGATGACAACACCGCCCTTGTTGACCCTACGGTTGCTAAGGAGATCATGAGGGGTAGTCTCTTGCCCAGGGACATTGATGCCTTGAGGGTCAACATGAACGGGGTTGCTGCTGCGAAGACTTACTCTGCACTAGTTGGGGTGCGTGGCCTTTCTTCCTTTGCTCCTTTTGGTTATCCATCCTTTTCTTTTTTTTGTTTTTTTTTTACTTGACTCCCATTTCCTCGCTTTTTACTGTTTTGGCATAGGCCATGATATATGCTACTGTCATCACTTCTCGGCTAGAGGAGATGACCATCTTCTACGATCGCCTGGTTGAGGAGAATTCAGCCCTTGCAAAGGAGCATGATGAATGTGGGCGGAAGATTGGGTCTCTTGAGAAGGACTCGAGGAGGCAGCGCAAGGAGTTTGAGCGGCAGCTCAGGGAGCACTCCGCAAAGGTGGCCGAGGATCAGGAGGCCAGGTACGGGCAGCGGTATAGGCAGCTCAAGTTGCTACCATTACTGAGTACTAGGGGTCGGAGGAGTTCACCCAGGCGGTCATCGATGCAGGGGCGGGCGCCTTCCTGCAGGGCAGTACGATGTTTCGAAACTGGACTCTCCAATCCTACCCTGACATTGACTATAGCGGGTGTCCTCTTTTTAACTTGGAGGAACCCGAGCTCAACGAGGACCAGCAAGCCAACGACCCTACTGCAGTCGACAACCCTGAGGGTCGCGAGCTCCCTCCTACTCCTGGACGTGATATGTAACTTGTCTTGTGGTGGCTTTCTTTTTGTAGGGCTTAGTGCCTAAAGCTTTCCTTAGGTTGTTCTTTGGTTGGGCTTCTTTATTGCAAGCTTTTTGTTGTAGGGCTGAGTGCCCAGTAGTACTAACTTCTAATGATAGCTTATCTTATTTTCCATTATGAATTGTCGCCTGTGAGCTATGTGGTATGCCTTCTTTGTTTGCGACCGGGGTGACTTATTCGGCCCATTCTGCCCATTTCGAGGGCATGGATGAAGTAGTCTGTTTGGCCCATTCGAGGGCATGGCCGAGGTAGTCTATTCGGCTCGTTCTGCCCGTTTGAGGGCATAGCTGAGGTAGTCTGTTGGGCCCATTTTGCCCGTTTGAGGGCTTGGCCGAGGTAGCCTGCTCGGCTTGTTCTGCCCGTTCGAGGGCTTGGTCGAGGTAGTCTGTTTGGCTCGTTCTGCCCGTTCGAGGGCATAGCCGAGGTAGTCTGTTTGGCCCATTCTGCCCGTTCGAGGGCACGGTTCTCCTCCAATTGATTTGCAAACGTTTTTGTTGAGAAATTGACTTTACTTAAAAATAAGACAGGCATACAAGTGCAGCCCACAAACTAAGTACTTGAAAGAAAAAGCGAAACAAAAAGATAAGCAAATGAAGGATGGACGCATGGACGCTGCTACTGGTAGTATTTCCTTAGGTTCTCTGAGTTCCAGGAGCATGGTATCCCCTTGCCCCCTAGGGTTTCCAAGTGGTAAGTGCCGGGCTTGACAACTTTGGTAACTCTATAGGGCCCTTCCCAGTTGGGCACGAGTTTTCCTTGATGCCTTGGGTAAAAAATCTCCGTCTTTCTGAGTACAAAGTCGCCAGGCAGAAAGATTCTTTCTTTAACACAGGAGTTGTAGTACTTGGCCACCCTTTGCTGGTAAGCTGCCATCCTGAGCCAGGAGCTTTCACGGACTTCTTCAATTACGTCTAGGTTTGCCCATAGGTCTTCGCTATTTGTCTCCTCAGAGTAGTGTGCCACCTGGGGCGAGGGGAGCCCTACTTCCACGGGGATTACTGCCTCTGTGCCATATGTGAGCATGAATGGCATTTCTCCTGTGGCAGCGCGGCTGGACATCCTGTAGGCCCATAGAATGCTGAGTAGCTCTTCTGCCCTAGGCATCGTCAAGCTTCTTCTTGATCCCATTGAGGATTGTCCTATTTGTCACTTTGGTTTGACCATTGGATTGTAGGTATCCAACCGATGTATTTAGGTGCTCAATTCCATATGTCTTGCAGAAGTTGTTGAATTGCTTACCATTATCGGTCACCAATGCTTGGGGCATGCCGAACCTATATATTACCGACTCCCGAAAAAATTTCTCCATGTTCTCCCTAGTGATGATAGCCAGTGGTTCGGCGTCCACCCATTTTGTAAAATAGTCGATCGCGACCACTACGAACTTTTGCTGCCGAGATGCTACGGGGAACGGCCCGAGGATGTCCATTCCCCAGATAGCAAAGGGCAACGGGCTGGCAATGGACCTCAGTTGGGTTGTGGGCTGGTGTGACACTGGTGCATATATTTGGCACTTCTCGCATTTTCTGACGAACTCCATTGCATGTTGCAATAGGTGTGGCCAGTGGTTACCATGCCTCGTAATTTTCTGTGCTAAGGCTCTGTCCCCCAGATGTTGTCCGTGGATCCCTTCGTGTACCTCTCGCAAGGCGTATTCAGCTTCGGATGGCCTTAAGCATCTGAGGTAGGGCATTGTGTGGCCCCTCTTGTACAAGGTTCCGTCTTGCAGCGTGTAACGGGCTGCTCAAACCTGTATCTTCTTCGCTTCTTCCTTGTCTTCTGGTAAGGTGCCCCCTTGCAGATAGCGGAGGATTGGATCCATCCAACATGGTTCTTCCACGATCGAAAGGATTTCAGGGGCTTCGTCAATGCTCGATTGTGGCAGGACCTCAACATAAACCATCCACCCCAGCTGCGCAAAGTCAGACGCTGCTAGTTGGGATAAGGCATCGACGCTTGCATTCTCTTCTCTACAAATTTGGCGGATTCAAAATTCTTCGAAATCAATGGCTTTTTCTTTGACCATCCTCAAGTAGCTCTCCATTCTGGGTCCTTTGGTTTCATACTCCCCGCTGACCTGTCTCACCACCAGTTGTGAGTCGCTAAAGACCGTTAATTTCTTGACCACTAGTGACTTGGCCAATCTCATCCCTGCAAGCAGTGCCTCATACTCTGCTTCATTATTAGTCATCAAAAAGTTGAACCGCAGGGCGTACTCTACTTTAAACCCTTCTGGGCTAGTTAGTATGAGCCCTGCTCCGCTTCCAGAAGAATTAGAGGCCCCGTCGATGAAGAGGGTCCAAGCTGTTGCGTGGTCTACCTCCTCTTCCTCCTTCTATGGCTCTGGCAGGGTGCTTTCGACTACGAAGTTTGCCAATGCTTGGGCTTTGATGGCGGTTCTCGGCTTGTAGTGGATGTCAAATTCGCTCAGCTCGACCATCCAGTTCACCAGCCTTCCAGAGAATTCTGGTTTTTGTAGGATTTTCTTGAGTGGCTGATCAGTTTGCACCAAGATGGTGTGCGCTTGGAAGCATCGGCGGAGCTTTCGGTCGGCCACAATAAGCACATATGCTACCTTCTCCACTTTTTGGTATCTCATTTCTGCATCCAACAGTACTCGGCTGACATAGTACACCGGCCTCTGGGCCTTCTTTTCTTCACGGACGAGAACTGCGCTCACCGCTACCAAGGAAACGGCCAGGTACAATTATAGCTCCTCTCCTGCTTCTGGCTTTGCTAACATCGGCGGTGACAACAGGTATCTCTTAAGCTATTGGAAGGCCTCTTTGCATTCATCTGTCCACTCGAACCGCTTGGCATGATTCAAGGTTTTGAAGAAGGGGAGGCACTTGTCATCCGACTTGGACATGAATCGGCCCAGTACCACTACGCGCCCTGTTAACTCTTGCACTTCTTCGGTTATCCGAGGTGAGGTCATCCCCAGGATCGCCTCAATTTTGGTAGGGTTTGCTTCAATCCCCCGTTTTGATACCATGAACCCCAAGAACTTGCCCGAGGTCACCCCAAAGGCGCATTTTATGGGGTTGAGTTTGATGATGTACTTTAGTAGGACCTGAAAGGCTTCCTCGAGGTCGAGTACGTGTTTCCCTTACTCCATGCTCTTTACTAGCATGTCATCTACGTACACCTTTATATTTTACCTGATTTGATCCTTGAAGATTTTGTGCACCAGCCTTTGATATGTTGCGCCCACGTTTTTTAGTCCAAACGGCATCACCTTGTAGTAGTACTGGTTGTCACCGGTGCGGAATGCCATTTTTGGGATAGTTGCCTTGTACATCTTGATCTGATTGCATCTCTAATTGTAATACCCATGCCCAAAATATAAGGGTAATTTAGACTTTTCACTTTGTGTGCAGAATCTGTACCAATGGACCAATGAAGGGTGGAATTGTGGTTGTTAGCATACACACTAGAGGTAAAACCTTGCTAGTATTTTATTAGTATTAGTGCAGGGTATGCTTATTTATTTATTTATTTTTCCTTCTTTGTGCATGGTTATATGTTGCTAGTATCCAAATATATTTATTTATAAATTTATTAACATCTAAGAGAGGTTAGCCTAGTGGTTAGGACCCCATATGGATTTAAACAAGTCTAAGGATCAATTCTTGAGGGAAGCAATTGAAAGGAATTTTATTTGTTTTGCTTTGGATAGCTTGGTGGACACAATATTGACTTTTGACTTGGGAACTATAATCGATATTAAAATGAGAAGAAAGATTCTCTTTGTCAAGTGTACTTGAGAAGTTGAGATAAATTAAGGGAAGTGAGAGAATGAAGAAACTTAAAGTTTAATGAATTGTAAAATAAATTAAGAGATTAAAACTTAAAATTTAATTAAAAGGGGGTTGAAACCTATTCTAACAAATAAAGAAGAAGTAAAGAAGAGGAAATAAAGAAGGATTGAAGAAGAAGAAATAAAGATGAAGAAATAAAGAAGAAGAAGGGGGAGGAAAAACAAAAAAAAGAGAGGGAGAAAAGAATTTCACGTAAGAGCAAGAGAGAAGAGGATTCATTGGACTTGTCTTTTTTGAAAAGGTATACATTTTAATGTTCTCATATTCTATTTCATGATCATTTGAATATAGGAGATTGATTCTTGAGGTTGTATTGTTACAGTGTACAGTTTTGGATAGATTATGTCCGCTGTTAGAAAAAAAAATTGTATCTCTTAATCGGTGAGGATTTTGGACCCCAATTTTGATGGAATTATAGATGACATGTAGATGAAATATTATTTCAAATTTGAGGCCCATCCAATTTCTTTTGGTATCCCATCTGAATGAGAACTTGGGACTAATCTGTTGTCTTGGCAGAATTTGAACCTGAACTTGGGAACAATGAAAGCCCAACTAATACTTGGAATTTAGGCTTGAAATTTGGTTTGGATCATTATTATTTAGTATAGTTTAATACCAAAAAAATTTGGATTTAATCATGTTTGGGATATGATATTTATATATTTTGTAAATATGTTGCGCAGATTCTGGCAGAATCTGTGCACTAAGATTGAAACAAATGATTTAAATATAAAATAAGATAATTTGGAGATGATTTTTGGTGGAGATCTTGGTATTAGGGTAAATTGGTCCCCTAAAAATTTTAAGAGTCTCCAAATATGTACAAGGGGGGAAATATTGCAATTTGAGGGCTGCCCATGTTTACAAGTTGGGTACAGCTTTGTGAGGGTACATAAACCTATTGATTTTGCTATTTATAATCTATGTAGGGGATATTGGATCGTTATTTTTGTGATTTGAAGTGCATTAAGAATTGAGTTAAAACTTACGAGGTGAGTGAGACCCCGCAGAACCTATGTATTATTTTCATATACAAATCTCTTTTCTTTGATTTATCATTTATGAAATTTCATGATTTGAAACAACATGACTATTTGTGCATAATTATTTTGAATTCTATTTTGAGGAACTTTACATGTTTTGAATTATAATTTGATTTCTATGGAAAGAATGCATGATTGTGATTTTATCAAAAGCATGATGAGACTTGTCATTTTATAAGAAATGATTTGAATGTAATATTATTGGACTGCAACCCTTCCAACAGGGGGTTATGTGTTGGGGTGGATTGTTGAGCACAGGAGTGAGGCAAGAGCGTGACGTTTAAGGACATGGTCTGGTTCTGTGAGCCAAGAGCTCGAAGCTCACAATTCCATTATGTTTAGGTATGTGGACCGGGGAGTGAGGTAAGAGCGTGACGTTTAAGGAATGTGGTTCCCCCTCCATAGGAGCCCGTTACCGGTTCTGTGAGCCAAGAGCCTGAGTCCCATCCCATTGATTATATTGGTGATATGTTGATTTTTAGCAGTGCCATTTTATGAACCTACTGAGGCTATTAATTGGAACTAGATTTATGAACTTTTGAACTCATGGCATGTTTTACTGGAATTTGTGATATTTTCAGATTTATATAATATATGTTTTGAGATTCTATTACATTTTGGGATATGCATTTGTTTATCGATATTTATGTTCTGTTTCCCCTTACTCATTAAGCTTTCCCCAAGCTTACCCCTTTATTTAACCACACAGAGGACGAGAGTCAAGAGCCATGCTCATGTGATGAGTGCACTGGAGTTATTGGAGGAGATGATACTCAGATTGGGGATGATTAGAAAATTTATGGAATCAATTATCCTTTTTTTTATTTAGAACGATTGTAATGATTTGGGTTTATATTTGACCCTGATACATGGTTTATTTTAATATTTGGATGGATGGATGTAATAGGGATTTATTTTTACTTTTAGTTGTGGTGCCACCAACACTTTAGTTTTAAATATTCGAATTTATATTAATCGAATGCTGAATTTAACTGTTTAAGTCTTCCGCTGTGTTTATGATGGTATTATTGAGGATTTATTTGGAAATTATGACTACTGGTTCAATTTTTGTTCATCTATCTAAAACCATTTCATTCTTGTGGATTTGTGTGACGACCCTTACCCCTAGGCCGGTTTGGGGGCGTTACAGCGGTGGTATCAGAGCGGAGTTTTAGAGCAGAGTATGAACTAGAACTGGTGGCATAGGATTTTTAACATAGAGATGTTACACCTAGGATTGAACCTCTATCAATAGGATAGTTTGTCTTGGTTTCCTGTGTACTAGAAATTTTGGCATGGGAGTGATATACTGCTTTGGAGTAAAGTGTACCTCTTATTGTTAGGTACAATGCCTCCCCGCAGAGGATGCTCAATTCCTCCACCACCACCATCAGTTGAGGAGAATCTACCCCCACCACCTCCTATTGTACCTGGGGTTACGCCACAGGATTTTATGGGAGCCTTTACAAATTTTATGAATTTTGTGCAACAACAGGCTACAGTTGGCCCTAACCAACCACAACCAGGGCAACAAGCCCCAAGGAGAGAGGATACCAGCAGGGTGATGGAAAAGTTTAAGAAATTGGGACCACTGGTCTTCAAGGGAGTGAGTACAGATCCCTTGTGGCCATCAGTTTGGGTTGACAAGATGGAGAAAATCTTCAGAGTCTTGGAGTGCATCGACCACCAAAAGGTCACTTGCGCCACATTCATGCTGCAGGGAGAAGCTAATATGTGGTGGAAGACTTCTATGCAAATACTGGAAGCTCAAGATCCAGTAATTACATGGGCGAAATTCTTAGAGGCCTTCTACGAGAACTTCTTCCCTGAAAGCCTCAGGGAGAGAAAGGAGGTGGAGTTTTTACATTTGACACAGGGATCAGATTCAGTGATGGCCTACAAAAAGAAATTGAGGAATTGGCTTGGTTTGCACCTGCACACATTGATACTGATGCTAAGAAGGCTAAGAAATTTTTGAGAGGTTTGAATCCCCAATTGAAGGGATCAATCGTAGTATTGAAGCTGAGATCATATGCTGAGGTGCTAGAGAGAGCACTATTATTGGAGGATAGTCAGAGGGGTACTATACAGGGCAACTCGAGTAAGGTACAGGGAAAGAGGCCTATTGACAGTCAACACTCTAGGGATGATAGACCCCAGAGGCATCAGAGGACTCACTATGACCAGACCACACAGACTCCTTGTCGTACCTGTGGTAAGCATCATAGTGGACAGTGTAGGCAGAATTCTGATAATTGCTATAGATGTGGAGGACGAGGTCACATGGTAAAGGATTTCCCTACCTCATTAACTCGTGAAGCACCACGGCTTGGACAACAAACAACACCACCGCAGAGGCAGCATCAGATACAACCGTATGGGCAGCAGCAGATACCACAGAGGTTACCATATCAGGGGCAATGTCCACATCAGACACAACAAGGACAACAACAGCCCTCGAGGCATCAACAAAAGCAGAAACATCAGACTGCACAGACAGTTGAAACACAAAAGGCTTAGGCCAGAGTTTTTGCTTTGATGACAAAGGATGTTGAGGCTTCACCCACAGTGGTTTCAGGTAAACCTATATCTAAGGATTTGATTTACAGTATAACTGATGACTTCTTTGAGTGATTGATGAATTGCATCTAAAACTAAGAAAGGAAAACTAAAACCTAGAACGTCTTTTAGGTACACTAAACGTTTCTACCATATCTGCCAATGTATTATTTGACTCGGGTTCGACACACTCCTTTCTATCTAAATCATTTTCTGAGAAGATTAGTGTTGACCCTAGACCATTGAAACCCTCCTTATTGGTGACCCTACCATCTGGAGAGAATTTGGTTGCAGACACTGTGTTTGAGTCTTGTTTGGTTCAGATAGAGGGTAGAGAGATGCCAGCAATCTTAATTCTTCTAGACATGACAGACTTTGATGTCATACTTGGCATGGACTGGTTGTCTACTTACCACGCTAGTATACAATGTTATGAGAAGGAGATAGTTTTTAAACCCAAGAATGAGACTGAATTTAAGTTTAGTGGGTTAAGGACGGGTAAAGCATCGCCTCTGATATCAGCAGTACGTGCAAGGAAGTTACTTGCTCAAGGTTGCCATTGATTTTTGGCTTCTCTAGTTGATTTAAAGAAAGAGGAGCAATAGTTGGAGGATATCCATATCATTAGGGACTTTCCAGATGTGTTCCCTGATGACCTTATTGGGTTACCACCCGATAGGGAATTGGAGTTTACCATTGATCTAGTACCCGGTACGGCGCCGATCTCTAAAGCACCATACCGAATGGCACCATTAGAATTGAAAGAGTTAAAAGACCAGCTGCAAGAATTATTAGAGAAAGGGTATATTAGACCTAGTATGTCTCCTTGGGGAGCACTAGTTTTATTTGTGAAGAAAAAGGATGGGACCTTGAGATTGTACATTGACTATAGAGAACTGAACAAGGTGACCATTAAGAACAGATACCCTTTACCCCGGATCGATGATTTGTTCGATCAGTTGCAGGGTGCAAGTGTTTTTTCCAAGATTGACTTGAGATTTGGGTACCATCAGTTGAAGATCAAGGGTGAAGACATACCAAAGACTGCATTCAGGACCCGTTATGGCCACTATGAATTTGTGGTTATGCCATTTGGGTTGACTAATGCACCAGCTGCATTTATGGACTTGATGAACCGGGTATTCCATGACTTCCTAGATAGATTTGTTATTGTGTTTATCGATGATATCTTGATATATTCCAAGAACAAGGAAGATCATGAGGAACATTTAAGGATTGTACTGCAGAGACTCAGAAAAAAACAATTGTATGCCAAACTAAGCAAGTGCGATTTTTGGCTCAACCAAGTTGCATTTCTGGGTCATGTTATATCAGCTAGTGGGATTTCAGTTGATCCTGCTAAAGTCAAGGCAGTTACAGATTGGGCCAGGCCAACCACAGTTACTGAGATCAGAAGCTTTTTAGGTTTGGCTGGTTATTATAGCAGGTTTATTGAAGGCTTCTCCAAAATTGTTGTGCCTTTGACTAGACTTACCAAGAAGGGTGTGAAATTTGATTGGTCAGAGGAATGTGAGAAAAGTTTTCAAGAATTGAAGCACAAATTGGTGACAGCACCAGTGTTGACGATACCAGTAGGAACTGGAGGGATGATTATTTATAGTGATGCTTCACACAGAGGTTTGGGGTGCGTACTTATGCAATATGGGAAGGTGGTAGCCTACGCTTCGAGGCAATTGAAAAATCATGAGAAGAACTATCCCACACATGATTTAGAACTGGCAGCGGTGGTGTTCGCGCTAAAAATTTGGCGGCACTACTTGTATGGTGAGAAGTGTGAGATTTACACAGATCATAAGAGTCTAAAGTACTTCTTTACCCAGAAAGAACTGAATATGAGACAGAGACGGTGGTTAGAGCTAATAAAAGACTGTGATTGTGACATTCACTACCACCCAGGGAAGGCGAATGTGGTTGCAGATGCATTGAGCAGGAAGTCACAAGGATTTTCAGCAGCCATTTTGACTGAGCAAATACAACTTTAAGAGAACATCAGGAGCCCGGAACTAGAACTTATTGTCAGTTGCCCCACATCATTATTTTCCAAATTGACTATCAAACCATCATTGATTGACCAAATCAAATCAGCTCAGACTATAGACCCTTATTTAATAAAAGTCAGAGGTGAAATCCAGGCAGGGAAACAAACACAGTTCCAGTTGACAGAGGACGGGGTTGTGATGTATGGCACTCGCTTGTGTGTACCAAATGACACTGGACTGAGAGATTTAATTTTGAAGGAGGCTCATTATTCTCCTTACACCATTCATCCGGGCGGTACCAAGATGTACCGGGATCTAAAGGAACATTACTAGTGGAATAATATGAAGAGAGAAATTGCTCTGTATGTAGAAAAATGCTTGACTTGTCAACAAGTGAAAGCTGAGCATCAGAGACCATCAGGATTGTTGCATCCATTGAAAATTCCGTAATGGAAATGGGAGCATATAAGCATGGATTTTGTCACTGCACTACCAAAGACCCCTAAGGGACATGATTCAGTTTGGGTAGTGGTAGACCGTCTGACCAAGTCGGCACATTTCATTGCTTACTCTATGAAACATTCTCTGGAGAAGTTGACGCAGTTGTATATTGATGTGGTAGTCAAACTTCATAGAGTGCCAGTTTCGATAGTGTCAGACAGAGACCCGAGGTTCACGTCCAGATTTTGGAAGAGCTTACATGAAACCTTGGGGACAAGACTAAAGATTGGTACAGCTTTTCACCCACAGACCGATGGACAGTCCGAGAGAGTGATACAGATACTTGAAGACATGTTGAGAGCCTGTGCTCTAGACTTGAAAGGAAGTTGGGAGAAACACTTACCTCTGGTTGAATTTGCATATAACAATAGTTTTCAGGCGACCATTGGTATGGCCCCATATGAAGCATTATATGGCAGGAAGTGTCGATCTCCTTTTCATTGGAATGAGGTTGGTGAATGAAAAGTTATGGGACCAGAATTGATACAAGAAGCTCAGGAGAAAATACAGCTCATACAGAAAAGAATCAAGGCAGCACAAGACAGACAGAAGAGCTACGCTGACACAAAAAGGAAGGAGCTGGAATTCAATGTGGGAGACAGTGTTTTCTTAAAGATTGCACCGATGAAGGGAGTAGTAAGACTCGGCAAGAAAGGGAAGCTTAGCCCTAGATTCATTGGTCCGTTCGAAATTTTGCAGAGGATTGGACCAGCAGCTTACCGACTTGCACTACCCCAAATTTAGCTGGAGTACATGATGTCTTTCACATCTCCTTACTCAGAAAATATGTTGCAGACCCATCGCACGTCCTGAGTTATGAACTGTTGCAGCTAAGAGAAGACCTATCCTATGAAGAAACCCCTATTCGTATTTTGGATCGTAAAGAACAAGTCCTACGAAACCGCACCATATCATACGTGAAAGTTCTTTGGAATAATCATGGCATTCACGAGTCTTCTTGGGAAACGGAAGACAATATGCAAAGAAAGTATCCACAACTTTTTACCGATCCAGGTATGTAAATTTCGAGGACGAAATTTTTATAAGGGGGGAGGGATGTAATACCCATGCCCAAAATATAAGGGTAATTTAGACTTTTCACTTTGTGTGCAGAATTTGTACCAATGGACCAATGAAGGGTGGAATTGTGGTTGTTAGCATGCACACTAGAGGTAAAATCTTGCTAGTATTTTATTAGTATTAGTGCAGGGTATGCTTATTTATTTATTTATTTTTCCTTCTTTGTGCATGGTTATATGTTACTAGTATCCAAATATATTTATTTATAAATTTATTAACATCTATGAGAGGTTAGCCTAGTGGTTAGGACCCCATATGGATTTAAATAAGTCTAAGGATCAATTTTTTAGGGAAGCAATTGAAAGGAATTTTATTTGTTTTGCTTTGGATAGCTTGGTGGACACAATATTGACTTTTGATTTGGGGACTATAATCGATATTGAAAGGAAAAGAAAGATTCTCTTTGTCAAGTATACTTGAGAAGTTGAGATAAATTAAGGGCAGGGAGAGAATGAAGAAACTTAAAGTTTAATGAATTAATAAATTGTAAAATAAATTAAGAGATTAAAACTTAAAATTTAATTAAAAGGGGGTTGAAACCTATTCTAACAAATAAAGAAGAAGAAGTAAAGAAGAGGAAATAAAGAAGGATTGAAGAAGAAGAAATAAAGATGAAGAAATAAAGAAGAAGAAGGAGGAGGAAAAACAAAAAAAAGAGAGGGAGAAAAGAATTTCACGTAAGAGCAAGAGAGAAGAGGATTCATTGGACTTGTCTTTTTTGGAAAGGTATACATTTTAATGTTCTCATATTCTATTTCATGATCATTTGAATATAGGAGATTGATTCTTGAGGTTGTATTGTTACAGTGTACAGTTTTGGACAGATTCTGTCCGCTGTTAGAAAAAAAATTGTATCTCTTAATCGGTGAGGATTTTGGAACCCCAATTTTGATGAAATTATAGATGACATGTAGATGAAATATTATTTCAAATTCGAGGCCCATCCAATTTCGTTTGGTATCCCATTTGAATGAGAACTTGGGACTAATCTGTTGTCTTGGCAGAATTTGAACCTAAACTTGGAAATAATGAAAGACCAACTAATACTTGGAATTTAGGCTTGAAATTTGGTTTAAATCATTATTATTTAGTCTAGTTTAATACCAAAAAAATTTGGATTTAATCATGTTTGGGATATGATATTTATATATTTTGCAAATATGTTACGCAGATTCTGGCAGAATCTGTGTACTAAGATTGAAACAAATGATTTAAATATAAAATAAGATAATTTGGAGATGATTTTTGGTGGAGATCTTGGTATTAGGGTAAATTGGTCCCCTGTAAATTTTGAGAGTCTTCAGATATGTACAAGGGGGGAAATATAACAATTTGAGGGCTGCCCATGTTTACAAGTTGGGTACAGCTTTGTAAGGGTACATAAACCTATTGATTTTGCTGTTTATAATCTATGTAGGGGATATTGGATCATTATTTTTGTGATTTGAAGTGCAGTGAGAATTGAGTTAAAACTTACAAAGTGAGTGAGACCCCGCAGAACCTATGTATTATTTTCATATACAAATCTCTTTTCTTTGATTTATCATTTATGAAATTTCATGATTTGAAACAACATGACTATTTGTGCATAATTATTTTGAATTCTATTTTGAGGAACTTTACATGTTTTGAATTATAATTTGATTTCTATGGAAAGAATGCATGATTGTGATTTTATCAAAAGCATGATGAGACTTGTCATTTTATAAGATATGATTTGAATGTAATATTGTTGGACTGCAACCCTTCCAACAGGGGGTTATGTGTTGGGGTGGATTGTTGAGTACAGGAGTGAGGCAAGAGAGTGACGTTTAAGGACATGGTCCGGTTCTGTGAGCCAAGAGCTCGAAGCTCAAAATTCCATTATGTTTAGGTATATGGACCGGGGGGTGAGGCAAGAGCATGACGTTTAAGGAACGTGGTTTCCCCTCCATAGGAGCCCGTTACCCGTTCTGTGAGCCAAGAGCCTGAGTCCCATCCTATTGATTATATTGGTGATATGTTGATTTTTAGCAGTGCCATTTTTTGAACCTACTGAGGCTATTAATTGGAACTAGATTTATGAACTTTTGAACTGATGGCATGTTTTACTGGAATTTATGATATTTTCAGATTTATCTAACATATGTTTTGAGATTCTATTACATTTCAGGATATGCATTTGTTTATCGATATTTATGTTCTGTTTTCCCTTACTCATTAAGCTTTCCCTAAGCTTATCCCTTTATTTAACCACACAGAGGACGAGAGTCAGGAGCCATGCTCATGTGATGAGTGGACTGGAGTTATTGGAGGAGATGATACTCAAATTGGGGATGATTAGAAAATTTATGGAATCAATTATCCTTTTTTTATTTAGAACGATTGTAATGATTTAGGTTTGTATTTGACCATGATACATGGTTTATTTTAATATTTGGATGGATGGATGTAATAGAGATTTATTTTTACTTTTAGTTGTGGTGCCACCAAAACCTTAGTTTTAAATATTCGAATTCATATTAATCGAATGCTGAATTTAACTGTTTAAGTCTTCTGATGTGTTATATGATGGTATTATTGAGGATTAATTTGGAGATTATGACTAATGGTTCAATTTTGGTTCATCTATCTAAAACCATTTCGATCTTGTGGATTTGTGTGACGACCCTTACCCCTAGGCCGGTTTGGGGGCGTTACAGCATCTCCGGTCGATCTCTCTGACAATTGTGTGACCTACATTTTCAAGCTCCTACACTCCCCTAACCTGGAAAGCTGTTCTCTCATCTGCTGCCATTGGCTCCGAGTCGAGGGTTAGAACCGACATGGCCTTCTCCTCCTCTCCTCCTTGAAATTCTAATTGGGTTATTTTTTTTTTCCCTAAAAAATATAAAAACCATAAAGAAAGGGTTCCATGGGTGGACATCCATGGGTGGAGGTGCAGGATTGAAGAGGAGGAGGAGGAGGAGAAGAAAGAGAAGGAGAAGAAGAAGAAATGCGGGTGGAGTCGCATGAAGAAGAAGATGAGGGGGCAGGTGGAGTACAGGAAAAATAAGATGTTGGGGAAGTGGCAGATGGTGTTGCCGGAGGAGGAAGAAGAAGACGAAAACAAAAAAGGAGGGTCGATCTTCTAATTGAACTAGAAATGACACTCCTACCCTTTGGTTTTTAGACTTAAGAGCATGTGCTCATTAAAATCCCCGCAAAAATGAAGAAATGTGATTTTTTGCCAAAACACATAAATGGGTCCGGGTTTTTGGTTTTTTTCAATCTTTGTTAAATAGAAACAGGCTCCATAAACGATACCAAACACAACCAAAAACAGTTTTTAAGGAAAAAATCAAAAATAAAAACTATAACAAAGATGGTCTAAAACATTATGAACCATCTACATATATTGGCTTTGGAGGCCCCAACATCTATTGGATCTAACATCACATAATCGAAATCAACTCATCATTGGCGGCACTACGAATATTTGCTCAAGAGATGATACAACCATCTTCATTTGAGGAGACACCACAAGAGTTCAAATCAAATAGGAAATATAATATGTTCTTTGCAAATTGCATTGGAGCAATAGGTGGACGCATGTAAGCACATTACTTTCACTTGACAAAAAAGTACTATATAGATCAGGTAGAAAGAATGAAGTTACCCAAAATGTATGTACTACATGTTCATTTGACATGTGTTTCACCTTCTTAGCACATGACAATCAAATACTATGGAAAGCCATGAACACTCCTCATTTTAAATTCCCCCACCTGCAACTAGGTGACGTTTTATATGATAATTGTAAAGAAAACTATCAATTTTTTTATAAGACTTGACAATTTAAATTAAAACTTTATATGTTTAATTTTGTAGGAAATACTATCTTGTTGATTCTAGATAGACACATACGGCTGGGTATATGGCACCTTTTAGGAATATTTTGTTAGAAAAGGAAACTTAGTGGGTATATGGCACCTTTTAGGAATTTGAACCTGAACTTGGGAATAATGAAAGCCTAACTAATACTTGGAATTTAGGCTTGAAATTTGGTTTGGATCATTATTATTTAGTCTAGTTTAATACCAAAAAAATTTGGATTTAATCATGTTTGGGATATGATATTTATATATTTTGTAAATATGTTGCGTAGATTCTGGCAGAATTTGTGCACTAAGATTGAAACAAATGATTTAAATATAAAATAAGATAATTTGGAGATGATTTTTGGTGGAGATCTTGGTATTAGGGTAAATTGGTCCCCTGTAAATTTTGAGTCTCCAGATATGTACAATGGGGGAAATATTGCAATTTGAGGGCTGCCCATGTTTACAAGTTGGGTATAGCTTTGTAAGGGTACATAAACCTATTGATTTTGTTATTTATAATCTATGTAGGGGATATTGGATCGTTATTTTTGTGATTTGAAGTGCAGTGAGAATTGAGTTAAAACTTACAAGGTGAGTGAGACCCCGCAGAACCTATGTATTATTTTCATATACAAATCTCTTTTCTTTGATTTATCATTTATGAAATTTCATGATTTGAAACAACATGACTATTTGTGCATAATTATTTTGAATTCTATTTTGAGGAACTTTACATGTTTTGAATTATAATTTGATTTCTATGGAAAGAATGCATGATTGTGATTTTATCAAAATCATGATGAGACTAGTCATTTTATAAGATATGATTTGAATGTAATATTGTTGGACTGCAACCCTTCCAACAGGGGGTTATGTGTTGGGGTGGATTGTTGAGCACAGGAGTAAGGCAAGAGCGTGACGTTTAAGGACATGGTCCGGTTCTGTGAGCCAAGAGCTCGAAGCTCACAATTCCATTATGTTTAGGTATGTGGACCGGGGGGTGAGGCAAGAGCGTGACGTTTAAGGAACGTGGTTTTCCCTCCATAGGAGCCCGTTACCGGTTCTGTGAGCCAAGAGCCTGAGTCCCATCCCATTGATTATATTGGTGATATGTTGATTTTTAGCAGTGCCATTTTATGAACCTACTGAGGCTATTAATTGGAACTAGATTTATGAACTTTTGAACTCATGGTATGTTTTACTGGAATTTGTGATATTTTCAGATTTATTTAACATATGTTTTGAGATTCTATTACATTTCGGGATATGCATTTATTTATCGTTATTTATGTTCTGTTTCTCCTTACTCATTAAGCTTTCTCCAAGCTTACCCCTTTATTTAACCACACAGAGGACGAGAGTCAGGAGCCATGCTCATGTGATGAGTGCACTGGAGTTATTGGAGGAGATGATACTCAGATTGGGGATGATTAGAAAATTTATGAAATCAATTATCCTTTTTTTTATTTAGAACGATTGTAATGATTTGGGTTTGTATTTGACCCTGATACATGGTTTATTTTAATATTTGGATGGATGGATGTAATAGGAATTTATTTTTACTTTTAGTTGTGGTGCCACCAATACTTTAGTTTTAAATATTCGAATTCATATTAATCGAATGCTGAATTTTAACTGTTTAAGTCTTCCACTGTGTTATATGATGGTATTATTGAGGATTTATTTGGAGATTATGACTACTGGTTCAATTTTGGTTCATCTATCTAAAACCATTTCGATCTTGTGGATTTGTGTGATGACCCTTACCCCTAGGCCGGTTTGGGGGCGTTACACTAATAGGCGTCCATAAACGACAGCAATTCATGACCCGCGGTGGCATCTATCAGTTGGTCTATTTTTGGCAGCGGGTAGGTGTCTTTTGGGCAAGCTTTATTGAGATCGATGTAGTCGATGCAAATCCTCCACTTCCCGTTTGCCTTGGGCACCATGACCATGTTGGCCAACCACTCGGGATAAGTGATTTCCTTGATAAACCCAGTCTCTAATAGCTTGTTGACCTCCTCCTTGATTTTGAGTTGCCGCTAGGGGGCGAAGTTCCTTCCCTTCTGCCGCACTAGCTTTCTAGCCGGATCAACGCTTAATCTGTGCTCGATCATACTCCGAGGGATCCCGAGCATGTCTTCCACGGACCATGCGAAGATGTTTGAGTTTTCTTAGAGGAAATCTATTATCTCCTCTCGCTGGGTGCCGCAAAGGTGTGATCCGATCCTCACCTGCTTGGAGTCATCTCCTTCTGTAACATCGATAAGGTCGAGATCTTTGTATTGCCGCCGCATAGCAGTTTTGAGACACCTGTTGGTCTCCCTTGCATTCACCGATACCTTGGCTGGTGGAAAACTTCATCTTTAAGTGGGGCATTGACACCACTGCCTTCAGCGCGTTGAGCCCCACTCGTCCGAGAATAGCATTGTAAATGGAGGGCACGTCGACCACTAGAAAAGTAACCATTACTGTTGTTTAGTGGTCTCCAATACCTGTCGTGAGCAACAATTCAATTGATCCCTCTACATTCACGGTCGCCCCCGTGAAGCCCTGTAAGGGGTAATCCACCTTCTTCAGCCTATCCCTGCTAAACTTCATGTGGTCATAGGCCTTTATGAATAGAATGTTGGCCAAACTTCCATTATCAATGAGAATCCTCTTCATATCAAAGTTCGCAACCCGTATTGTCACCACTAGGGCATCATCGTGCGGGGACTGGATTCCGACTAGGTTGTAGTCTGAGAATGAGATGACTTGGCCAGTTTTTGCCTTCTTGCTCAATACTTCAGTCGTGTGGACCCTTTGAGCGTAGGCCTTTGCTTTCCTATCCTACTTCAACTTTCTTCTGCCCCGGGACCACCATATATGGTTGATATAACCCTTACTGGGGCATTGCGATTCCCTTGGTCATTCTGCCTAGGGCACTCAGCTGATTCGGGATGCCTTCGTTCTTCTCCGCGTCTCCTGCCCTGGTCTCTCTCTGTTCAGCAGCCGCACTGGTCGTTCCCACGGTTTCTTCTGTGGTCGTCGGGGTGTTCATGGTTTCGACGATCATGAATGTAGCGCCCTAGGTAGCCTCTCTAGATTAGGCTCTCAATCTCCCCTTTAAGGTACTTGCAGTCATCAGTGTCGTGCCCGGTCCTATTGTGGAAGCGACAGAACTTGTCGCCATTCTTCTTGTTGGGGCTATTTTCGATCTTCGTCGGCCACTTGATGAACTTCTCATTCTGAATCTGCATCAGGATTTTCGAACGGGGTTGATTGAGCGGAGTATACCGTTCAAAGTGCTTTGGAGGATTTTGCTTCAGCGCCGCCTCCTCTTCCTGTCATCTTCATGACCTCGCTCGGTTCTCTTTTTCTCAGATCTACCGTCTTGGGCATCCATCTTTGCATCTAGGGTTTCCACCCCCGTCATGTACTCCTCGCATTTGGCCTAGAGTTTCATCAGATTGCTGGGATGACTCTTGCAAAGTTCCCAGTTGAGGTCCTTGTCGCAGATCCCAGCCAGTAGAGCAGTGTATTCTACCTTGGGATCAAGGTCCTCCACTTCTAGCTTGACCTGGTTGAATCGAGTTAAGTAGGATCTCAGAGTTTTGCCACTTTTTTGTTTCACCATAGTGAGGCTTACCGGTGTCTTCTTGTAGCTCCGACTGCTTGTGAAGGCAGAGGCGAAAGCCGTACTGAGCTGCCGAAACTCGTGGATGGAGTTTGGTTCTAAGTGGGTGAACCAAGTTCTGGCGGCCTTCCTTAATGTGGGGGGGAAGGCGTGACACATGATCGCGACGGAGGCCCCACAAAAAGCCATAATCAAGTTGAAGCCCTCCAGATGCTGAATAGGGTCGGTGCTGCCATCATAATACTCAAACGCCGGCATCTTGAACTCCTTTGGGAAGGGGACAACCATGATTTCATCTGAGAGTGCTGTCTTCCCGGAGAAGACAGGTTTCTCGGGCAATGGCTGCTTCTCGGCCATCTTCTGGATCTGCTCTCGGAGGTCCTTCAATTGCTTGTCCAGATTGTTCTTCGCAAGAGACTTGCCGCTGTCCTCCTCGGGCTGATGTTTGGATTGGGCCTCATTCCGACCCGTGGCTTTCTTCCCATCTCTGCCGGCTTGCTTATCGCGGTTACCTTGATCCGTGTGGGCCGAGCCCGAGCTGCTATCGTTGTCATCCCTGCCTGGGCTGTGAGTCCGAGCTGGGATGATAGTATTCCCATGAGTTGTGAGGGCCTTCGAGTTTTGCTCAAGGGCCTGAGCTAGCCTCTCCAGCTGTTGTTGCAGGGCCATGAATTGGCCTTGGGTTACCGGCGCCTGTGGATTTGGTTGGGGTACCTGCCTGCTTGTCTGTCCCCACTGTTGGCTGGTTCTTAGGGTCCCGCCTCTGGGGGCTTTCTCGCCACGATTGGCGGTCATTAACACCTGGCGTTGTTCTTCTTGGACGTTGTTGGCTTGGCTCAGGTTACTATTATTCCTGGCTTCATTGTTTGGTGCTGATCGATGAGTATTCCTGGTGTTCACCATCGTAGACTCTGCTCTTTGGCTTCCCACAGATGGCACCAATCTGTTGCCGCCGAAATCCTGCTCGATGACGTGGGGATCTGCAAAAGGTAGAAGAGCACTGAAGAGACCCGGAGCGGACTCCAAGAGGGGACTCTCCGATGCCAAAGTCAATCCGGCAAAACAATAAGTAGAGGAAGTACGAAAGAGTCAGAGTCAGTAATGATGAGATGCCTTACCTGGATCCCTTCGCTTACTATTTATAGTAGGGAAGTCGTCCAAGGCGGTTGTACTTCTGTAGTTCATTATCAGGGGGAGTCTCCCGAGGTTGCGTCGGAGTGGGACTGTTCCTCCCCCTTTGTGAGCAATCTTCAACAGATAGGGGTTATCTGTCGGTTACTTGGATAGGGGTTAGGGTCCCCTTACCTTGTACGGCAAGATAGTGATGTCATAGTCGTTATCTGCTCTGTCATTAATGGTGTCGTTGTCCATGTGTCCTTGTGTCATTGGTCGGGATCCGTTTGCCCCTATCACCATACAAGAGGGATCTCAAATCTGAAATATCAAGCATAAGTGCAGGGATTCTCCATAGCCAAAGTTCTTCATCAGCGATCCTGAAGAGTGCTACCAAGTACTGCAAGATTGGTTTGGGAATCGAATGCTTTGGGGGTTTTCATATAAAGCATTTTTTATACATTTTCTTATTCTTCAAAGGGGCACTGACTTGACATTCGTGTTCTAAGAATATTTTCTTTCTTTGCATTTCTTTATTTTCATACCCTTTTTACCTATTTTGTTCTAAGAGAGTTTTTTCACAAAAGAGGGTTGATTGATTTGCAAGTTCTGTATGCCATCAGCTATAGAATCAACAGGAGCTCTTTGGACATTGGGGTTGTAACTAGGCGGCAAAGGAGGAGCATTGTTGGGCTTGGTATCCCGAAGGGTATAGGAGATGCCATGGAAGAAGAATCACAACTCGATCTTGATCCCTTGATCCAATATACTTACTTATTCTCTGAAAATCCAACAAAACACAATCCAAAGTCCCAAATCGAAACGCCCAAGCCAAGAAAACAACAAATCATCATCTCTGCAATTCTTTATTTTCATACATTTTTTTACCTATTTTGTTCTAAGAGAGATTTTTCAAAAAATACCCGGGCCTCAGAGTCAACTCCTAAATCGAGACAAGGTCGATGGATTGTTCTTCTAGTGAAGATGAATCAACGATGGGTTCTGATAGGAGGAATGGTACAGCGGGGCATAATTTACCTGCCAGGTACTGCAAGACTGGTTTTGAAGGAAGGAGAGAAGGAGATCGATGAACAGAGAGAGAGGGGAGAAAGCCTCAGCAAATTTATTTTTCTCTGATTTTGTTTTACCTTCTAATCGGGTAGAGAGGATCCGGCACCTAAAATGGGTTGTGGTTCATGAAATGGTGCAAATTAATCTCCACCACAAGATCTCTTACGCCACATGTGTCGCAAGGAAGGTGGCATTGCTGGGAATTGCTAGATTAAAGAATTGGAGAGGATTTTTATCCTGCATTAATAGTGTATAAATTAAGGGTTCAATGTCCTCTCTTTATCCCAATTGCTATTGATCAACCTGTTTACCAAAAAAAAAAAAAAAAAAACAGCTCCCATTTTTGAAATACTCTGAAGAGGAGTAAGAAAGAGACACCTTGAGTTTCCACATTTTGTGTTAGAGACGATCGTCAATCATAGCTCACGGAGATCAAACAATGGTGAACATTATGTGTTTCCCTATTCTAATTTGATAATTTGTGATTCGACATTGCATAGGCAAAATCCTATTATTTATGTTTATACAACAGCAACAACAAACGTAGTCTTATCCCAACTTAACGGGGTCAACTACATGGATCCAAACAAAAACAAAAAGGGAAAATTGAGATGAGATGATAAATGCAAAAATGGAAAATGACAAATGAAGGGGGGAAAGATAAAAAGAAAAATGAAAGAAGTAAGTTAGAGGAATGAATTAGAACCCAATAAGTCAGGAAAATCTTAGTTAAATGGGGTCTGCTACATGAATCCTTGCCCTCCAATAGACTCTATCCAAGGTCGTAGGGTATACAAGTCCTTCTATCTCACACTTGGTATCGGAGAATTGGTTATGTCGATATACTCTTGAAATCACATATTGTGAAATCAATTTTGGGCCATTGACACCCACATGAAGATTGTCGCCCAACCATTATTAGGGAGGCTTGGAATCTATTGCCATGCATATGCGGCTTATGCACAGCTTGGCAAGTCAATGTTCAATTAAAAATAAAAACCGCAAACCAAGCGCACCCGCCAACAAGGGGCCCAGCACAATGGCTTGGGGCTCCCACCAACCTTGGTTTGTTCGAGCATGCTCAGCCTGCTATTTGCATAAGTGAAGACCCAGTGATTTGTTGCATGTTGTTCAGCCACCGACCAACAAGGGTTTTCTGATATCACTAAGGCTGTGTTTGGTATGCATTTCAGGTAGATTTCATATTCTGGAACGATAAAAACAGCTAGAATGCATACCATGCAAACATAGCCCAACTTCTACTCTCGGCCACTTTTGTGGCATTCTTGTTATTAAAAAAATTGGTTTTTTGTCAAACGCCCCCCTGAAAATGCCTATTTGTCTAAATTGCATTTCAGGTAGATTTCATATTCTGGAACGATAAAAACAGCTAGAATGCATACCATGCAAACATAGCCCAACTTCTACTCTCGGCCACTTTTGTGGCATTCTTGTTATTAAAAAAATTGGTTTTTTGTCAAACGCCCCCCTGAAAATGCCTATTTGTCTAAATGGCCCCTTACAACTTTTCTAATTATAAACTCCCCCTACTTTCAAAACATTGTAACAATTTAATCCCTGCCGCTAGTCTTGAACGTTATGTGCAAACGGATTGACTTTTTTTACCAGTCTTAGACCATTCTACCCTTAAAATAGTAGAATGGCCAAAATGACCCTCTGATAAGATCCATCTAAATGACCAAAATGCCCCATTGATAAAAACCCACCCATCTAAATTAAAGAATAAAATGACCAAAATGCCCTCAAATCCTAAACCATTTGATTTTGGAAGCTAGGTGGTTCAGCATAGAGATTCAGTTTGCGCTCATCTGTTTTTTGAATTTTTTTGCAAAGCTTTCGTAGTTTCGTTAGGTTTTTCATCTTTTAATTGAAATCAAGGAACGTAAAATAAGATTTAGGAGAAAATATTGGCCTGTGGTTGCAAGTTCTTCTTCTTCTTGACATTATAATCATCACCATCTCCAAACACATCATCATCCTCTTTCTCTGAATCCATATACCTATAATCTCCATCTTCATACACATCCTCTAAATCCATATCAGACCCAAAACCCTAGAACAAAGGAGGTTGTTCAATTGGGCTTAATCACCTCAACCCTACGCAGGTTCAGTAGATTCAAGCCCAAATCCAGCTCCAACAGAGAGTTCGACCGGTGACAACTGAGTCTGCAGGATCTTCGCCTGAATTTGATTTCAAGCTCCCTAATTTCAATGAGCCTCCATGGGATGAATCGGAGAAGTTCATATTGCAGAGATTGGGTTTGGAAGATGATTTGCAGGGTTGAGTGTTAATTAGGACAATTTGGTCATTCTACTTTATCAAGGGCATAATTGTCAAAAAAGTCAATCCGTTTGCACATAACGTTCAAGACTAACGGATTGTACCAAATTGCTACAATGTTTTGAAAGCAAGGGGAAGTTTACAATTAGAAAAATTGTAAAGGGGCATTTGGACAAATGGGCATTTTCAGCAGGAGGGCATTTGACAAAAACCCAAAAAAAATTATTGAAAGAGTTACAGGGGCGGTGGTTTTTCTGTTTTTGAAAAATAAAATGGAGCTTAATTAAACAAAAAGGAGGTTACATTGGTTTTTTTTAAAACCATACTCTGTCGTTTACATCGAGCAGAGATAACAAGATCATTTGCCACAGAAACGAAAGACTTATCCTTCTTAACAATATTTACAATAGAGAAGTGCTTTAAAGAAGAGTGAATGTCCCACAAAAAGGTAAAGATCTTCCATGTCCAATTAAAAATGTCCTTTGTAAGTCATCGAACCACATCCAGTCCGTCCAGACCTCCAACCTCAGGTTAGTCAAAGCTTTCGATGAGTCTTAAATCTGATAAAAATCCTTTTATTTCTGCCTCCTAAGCTGTCCCTGTGAATTCAAAGTCAATACAGGGGTGGTGGGTTTGATTTGGGAAGAAGAAGATGAAAGTATGGTATCACTTTTATGGATATAAACCATAACAGTGGTGTATTAAAACTAACGTGTTATTGCTATGGGCTTGGGCTTGTTTGATTTATTCTTGTGACATAAATGTCGAATTCTGTTTTACTTTGTAATTGTTGATGAATATAACTTATGGGCTGGGCCCATTGAGAAGCCTACTGAACTATTAGGTCTCCTTAAGCCATAGGGCACATTATATGGGCAGCCCAATTCTTGACCCATAACGAACCTGTATGGTTGATCGACAGGCTAGACCCGGGTTGACCCGATTCTTCAAACCCATTTGACTGTAATTTACATAAACCGTTTCTTGTTTATAGAAATTTTCAGGAAACTGTTATGATGCTTAATGGTTTCTTTGTGAAAGTAGTTTTAAGAATTAATCTGCAGAAATTATTTTAAGGGATTATTTCTATTTTGTTCAACAAAGTCATTAGGCCCATGTGCTCTACTAAATAGAAGGGAAATTTATAAATGCCCTCCTGAGGTATGGGTTTATTATCGATGCATCCATCTATTCGCACTATTTATAAATTAGTCCAAACCGTTAGTTGTTCCTGTTAATCACAAACGATAGATATGTTTTAGAAATTTTAGGACCAACATACCCTTGATAGGGTAGAATTACATTAATGTCCTCCTCTCCTTCTTCCCCTGTGCACCTGCAATCATCGACTTGCAGCAGCGACGATCTAAGGGGTTCGACTTCTGTTGGAACTCCCACAACCAAATTTCCTTCATTTACTTACCATTCACCTCCTACATAAACTCACTCCCCTCAAACTGTATCAAAGGGCACCACCGGATGCAAGACCCAAAGCTGGAGCGATCGAATCCAAAGAAATCGTCTAGGGTTTGGAGAGACCATGCTCTCGCTCAGAGAACCTCCCTTGTCCCTTCCCCATTTTTTTTCTTCTGTTCCTGTTTCAGAGTAGAAGAGGAAGAAGAAGATGAATCAAGGAAACACTAACCCTGAGAGAGAGAGAGTGGGTAGGTAGGGGTTATGGGTTCCGTTATCTTCAAATTTCTTATTCTCTGTTCTCTTTGTATCTCCGGCAGTGAATTTCTCTGAAGCCTGCACGTTCGTTCTCACTTCCATTTCTGTGACAATCTCTTTGATTTTCTCTGCAGCACTACTTCTAAACGCCATTTGGGTTTAATTGATTGAGGAACCTGGATTTCAATTGACTATTATCCATTGGAATCACGTCAATTGCATTCTTCCTCTCTCAAAAATCTCTGCCTCTGTTATTGTACAATAGTGAAGTAGACCAATCAAGCTTTAAAGAGGGAGATGAAATGCACATAGAGAAAGGTGTTGTAGATGATATAAAACCCTAGTGCACAATCTAAAAACAAAAGTGTTGCAGCTGTTAAGTTCCTGCCCATGTTAGGGCTTCTTCGTTCTTCTCCATTCGGTTGCGGAAGAAGTACAAAAGAATGGAAGAGAGGCTTTGTATATAATGAAGGGTAATATGTTCAGTACAGTAAAAAATCTAACGTTTTTCTAAACAATTTAACGGTCATGGATTAACTTATCAATTAATATGAAAAGTAAGAGAGGTACGTATAAAAGGTATGTACAGATAGATGCATCGATAATAAATCCATACCTTAAGGGGGTATTCGTAAATTTTTTTAAATAAAATTTAAGTGTTATTGATTTTATTATTTACGGACCTAAGGGCATGCTTGTTTTACTGATAAGTATACTTTTAAGGAGCTGTTTGGATAATTCCATTAAGGAATAAAAGTGTATCCGCCCATGTCATTGAAATTGTTCTATGCAGGATTAAGAGAACTTCCACATGATGAGGTTATGGAATGTAGCGCCCGCAAATTCGAGTTAGAGATATAGGTGCTGGCCTTCACGGGTTGTTGTGTGATAATGGCAAATCATATATAACATACATTCTACAAAGGATAAAATAAAATCCATAAACATAAATGATACAATGGAAGACTAAGGCTATCTTTGGTATCATTTTTCTTTTTGATTTTTGCCTATTTAACATAATCATTAATGAAAATCATTTTTTTTTATCAAAACATAAAAACGGTTTGGTAACCAATGGACATAAAATGGTTTTTTTTGAAGAAATGGGTTTGGTATCCCTATGTGCAAAATGGTTTTTTGGAAAAATGGGTTAAGAGATGTTCCCTTCACCCACTTTCCTTATAACTCTCTCAGCTCTCCTTCGTTAAAATCAAGAGATCTTCATGTAAAACAGCAATGATAGAATGATCTACAAATCGAATCGTAGTTAAAAACATCAAGATCAAGCATACAACAACAAACTACAATTTATTTAAAACCATCACAGAGATTGAGAGAGAGGAAATAGTATGTAGGTCACACAATCGTCGGGGAGATCGGCTGGAGCTATTGCTCAAGTAATATAAGTTTATCTGTTTATCAAATATGTGAATGATAAAAGAAGTTGAGAATGAGTAGGAATACAGACAGTAATTGGAAGATTGTTTTGAGGAACTTCTCTTTTTTGTTTGATTTGGGAATTAAGTATGAATAAGGAAAGTTGTTATGTACTGCTATTCTCTGTTTTAGCAGTAAAGAATAGAGGGGGAGAAGGAAATAAGTAATCCTCTAGATTTTGAAGAATTTAGTCTCCTCCCCGCCGACAACATCTCTGGCAGATCTCTCTGACGATTGTGTGACCTACATTTTCAAGTTCCTACACTCCCCTAACCTGGAAAGCTGTTCTCTCATCTGCCGCCATTGGCTCCGAGTCGAGGGTTAGAACCGACATGGCCTTCTCCTCCTCTCCTCCTTGAAATTCTAATTGGGTTATTTTTTTTTTCCCTAAAAAATATAAAAGCCATAAAGAAAGGGTTCCATGGGCGGACATCCATGGGTGGAGGTGCAGGATTGAAGAGGAGGAGGAGGAGGAGAAGAAAGAGAAGGAGAAGAAGAAGAAATGCGGGTGGAGTCGCATGAAGAAGAAGATGAGGGGGCAGGTGGAGTACAGGAAAAATAAGATGTTGGGGAAGTGGCAGATGGTGTTGCCGTAGGAGGAAGAAGAAGACGAAAACAAAAAAAGGAGGGTCGATCTTCTAATTGAACGAGAATGACACTCCTACCCTTTGGTTTTTAGACTTAAGAGCATGTGCTCATTAAAATCCCCGCAAAAATGATGAAAAGTGATTTTTGGCCAAAACACATAAATGGGTCAGGGTTTTTGGTTTTTTTCAATCTTTGTTAAATAGAAACAGGCTCCATAAACGATACCAAACACAACCAAAAACGTTTTTTAAGGCAAAAATCAAAAATAAAAACTATAACAAAGATGGTCTAAAACATTATGAACCATCTACATATATTGGCTTTGGAGGCCCCAACATCTATTGGATCTAATATCACATAATCGAAATCAACTCATCATTGGCGGCACTACGAATATTTGCTCAAGAGATGATACAACCATCTTCATTTGAGGAGACACCACAAGAGTTCAAATCAAATAGGAAATATAATATGTTCTTTGCAAATTGCATTGGTGGACGCATGTAAGCACATTACTTTCACTTGACAAAAAAGTACTATATAGATCAGGTAGAAAGAATGAAGTTACCCAAAATGTATGTACTACATGTTCATTTGACATGTGTTTCACCTTCTTGGCACATGACAATCAAATATTATGGGAAGCCATGAACACTTCTCGTTTTAAATTCCCCCACCTGCAACTAGGTGACGTTTTATATGATAGTTGTAAAGAAAACTATCAATTTTTTTATAAGACTTGACAATTTAAATTAAAACTTTATATGTTTAATTTTGTAGGAAATACTATCTTGTTGATTCTAGATGGACACAAACGGCTGGGTATATGGCACCTTTTAGGAATATTTTGTTAGAAAAGGAAACTTAGTGGGTGAATATTGAATATTCAACCCAATATTTGATTCCTCTAGCAATGCATATCTTTCCTATTAGAGAAAGATTGGATGGGTAGATAATTGAGTCACTTTTAGTAACTCAATATATCACACCCATGTGAGCTAGCAATTTTGGGGATTTTGTGAGACAAATATATATTATTTGTGGAATCACAAAATCACAAGAAACGCACACAAGAACCCAAACGTGGAGCTCTCTCCCCTCCTCCCAAAATCAGTTTTCTCCTTCCCTTCTTCTCTTGGTGTTTGATCCTAGAAGAAATCAAGGTGTGTGTTCCTTGGTGGTGTGGAAGAGATATAAAGCTTGACCGTGTGGGAACGCAAAGCTTGCGTGATGCGTGGAACGATTGAGAAAAGACTATCATCGATTGGAGGTCTTGCATTTGTGAGGCTTAAGTAATAATAGATCCTTGCTTCGTTCTTTATTTTGAATGACTTCACCATCGATATTGTGATCATATTTACGCTTCCGTTGCAATCGCACTTGCAATGCCATCAGTGGTATCAGAGCCTCTTTATCGATAGGGTTGTTTTCAATTTTATTTGTTCATTATTATGTGATGCTCATAAAAATTTTATTCCATTTTATTTATTAAAAAATAAAAAAATTTATTGGAGTGAGATGCATGCGCACATAGGGGCCGCGGGCTTGCTGCCTGTGTGCGCCCCTAGCCATATGGACCCCACCCCTTACTATGCCCATGCCCTCCTTGCGCGCGCCATGGCTGCCTGTTGCATGCGCGGTTTGGCAGCCCTGCCGTGTGTGGTGCTACATATGTGCCTTTGTGCACTATATGTATGTGATCTTCCCATGGTTATGTGTTTTTGTTTTGGCTATTCTATGCACCAGTTTTTTCAACAACAAAAAAAAAAAAAAATTCTGTTTTGCTTGAAGAAAGGGAATTTCATTAGAGAAGATGGGTGGAGAGATTCTTCCCTTCACCCACCTTCCCCAATTGGCATAATGGCTTGTTATAATTTTATGCTTGTTAATTTTATTTTAAGCATGTATGTGATGGCTTTGTGGGGGCATGTGTCATGACCATTGTGGCATAAGTTGTCATGGTAATGACTATGTGATGTACATGATCATAGTGACATTGGATTGTCATGGTAATGATCATGTAATCCACACAACCATTATGACATAAATTGTCATGATAATGGTTGCATGATGGATGCATTGGATGCACATGATCATAGTGACTTGGATTGTCATGGCAATGATGTTTTTATGTGTTTTTTGCATTTTTCACATAAAATGTTGAAATATTAATTTTTGAGCATCATATGTGTAATGAGGACTATGGTTATGGGATGTAAAAATTACACGCATTAGATGTATGTGTGTGTTAGGCATGACATGGATGTGATTTTATATATAATTTCCTTTTTATCCTCCAGGCAGTCCAATTTTGGTGGACTGGTTTCCTGTTATGTATTTTTATTTATTTGGAATGGATTGTAATAATTTTTTAATTAGTTTAAAAATTATTCATTGTAACCACTTGGAGACCATTGTGGATCGTGGATTGTCGATCAAGGATCTTGTCGGTTCGTTGGAGAGAAGATTGAAGGATGGACTTGCTTACTTAGAGTGTCCAAATTTATTACAGTTTTGGAATTTTCCTGTAATAGTTAGTTGCATATGCATTATCACACTTTAATTGCCATGAGTGGGAGTGACATATGAGACTATGATTGCTCCCATCCATTTTTAGTCAAAGTGAGTTTGTCTTAGTTATGAACTCATGTTGATTAAAGATGTTATCCCATAACCATTGGTGTTTGTGTGCTTGTTATTTCCATTGGATGGATGTGTTATTATGTTTTTACATTGGATGTATGTTTATGGTTTATATGCGTTCCCTTTTTCCCTCATTTAATACAAGTGTGATATGGGAAACCCTGGTTGGTGGGATTCTCATGGCCTCCCTTAGTTGATGAGTGCAGAAATTTCATTGGTCCACCCTTGTAGATGCCGATAGGATAATATTTGGGTGAATTGGTGAAATTGTCTGCACTCATCTCATATCTGATAGGTAGAGAATGTGGTCAGTGGTATGTGTACTATGATAATAGGCATTAACCCACAAACACCATAGTTCCCTCCAAAATTAAGGGTAAACACTTGACTTGAGTGTGTGTCAGCCGATAGGAATGGGCATGATACTCAGGTGGCCAAATACATTGAAAGTGTAAGTGATGGACAGAATAGTCCACCCAACCAAGATGCAAATGATGAACTCCGATAGGCTAAGTCAGAAGCATAAGGGTTGGTCGTTTCCAATTCATGCCCTACAAGCTAGAGGGAAGCTTGGGGTGTGATTGACCATTGATTGTTCTTATCCCGATTATTTCAATGGTTGTAGATCATGCTAATTAGTGTTTTTTTGTACATCATGTAGTTATTAAAAATGTCAACCCAAATGAACTATGCCGCCCTTATCAAAGATCATGTTTTGACTGGCCCTAACTATGTTGACTGGAGGAGAAACATCAAGTTACTCCCGTCTGCAGAAGGTCTAATGTCTGTCCTGGACAAAGATGAGCCTGAATTCCCTAATGAGGAGAACCCTGATTCTAAGCCTGCCTATGAGTTGTTTCGATAGAAAAACTTTAAGGCAAAACTCCTCGTGTTGAGTTCTCTGGAGAAGACCATCGCTAATTCGGTCAAGGATCTGTACTTGACCAAGAACATGATAGAGGAGTTGAAGGAGATGTATGGGAGAGAAGAACGACATGCCCATCATCAACTGGTGACACTCCTCCATGGCACGAAGATGGCTCAAGGTACTCCGATTATTGATCATGTCATGAAAATGAAGAACTTGTTCCTAGATCTGGAGAACCTTGGGACATCCTTCAAGCTAAATTATAAGACGGATGTCATCTTCTACTCTTTGCCTCAGGAGATCTACGGATCATTTATTGTCAATTACAACATGAATAAACTTTCCGTAGAACTCCCTGAGCTAAGCAACATGTTGCAAGAAGTGGAAGCTGCATCCAAGAAGCAGAAAGTGGAGGTCTTAACTATAGAGGACAAGTCTTCTTCCTCAAAGCCCAAGGGCAAGAAAAAGAAGAAGGCTGACAAGGATAAAAACCCTAAGGTTGGCAATAAGGGAATTCAAAAGAACAAGAGCAAGGGGACTTGTTTCTATTGTAAGAAGGACGGACATTGGAAGAAGGAATGTCGTGCTTTCCTGGCTGCTCAGAAAAAGAAGCAGGAGAAACAGGAAGAAGGTATTTTTGAAACCTTGGTCCTTTATGAGTCTAATTTGTCAGAGGAACCTACTAACACATGGTTAGTGGACTCGAGGTCTACCGCCCATATTTGCAACTTGTTGCAGGGGTTCAAGCTGACAAGAAGACTGAGTAAGGATGAAGTTCGGTTGCAAACGGGTACGGGTGCTGAGGCCTTTGGAGATTTTACATTATTTTTCAGTAGTAGTACTTTAATTTTGAGAGATTGTTTTTATGTTCCTCAGTTTAGAAGGAACATTGTTTCTGTTAGTAGGCTTGTTAAGGATAGTTATACTTTCCTCTTTGGTAATAAATTAACTATTCGGTTGAATAATTCTTTTATTGCTTCTGGCCTACTGGATAACGGGTTATATCTCTTAAAACGGTACTAGAGGTGAATGAGATCTCCAATAATTCTTTAAAAAGAAAATCAGCCCAAGATAATTCAACATATCTTAGGCACATGAGGTTAGATCATATTGGAGTAAAAAAGATAAACAAGTTGTTGAAGGATGGGCCTTTGGAATCATTGAAGGTAGAACCTTACCCAACCTGTGAATCGTGTCTACAAGGAAAAATGTCCAAGAAACCCTTCTCTAACAAGGGAAGAAGCTATGTTAGAATTGATACACTCAGATGTATGTGGACCCATTAACGTTCAGGCGAGGTATGGTTATGAATACTTCGTGACTTTCACTGATGACTACTCTCGTTATGGTTATATTTACTTGATGCACCGCAAGTCGGAAACCTTTGATAAATTCAAAGAATTCCAAGTGGAGGTTGAAAAATAGTTGGGTAATTGCGTCAAGTGCCTTTGATCTGATCGAGGAGGAGAGTACTTATCAGATGAGTTCAGGGACTATCTGAAAGAAGCTGGGATCATAACCCAGTTGACTGCCCCAGGAACACCTCAACAGAACGGAGTTTCAGAAAGGAGGAACCGAACCTTGTTGGACATGGTTCTGTCCATGTTGAGTTATTTTGGGGTTTCGCACTAGAAACTGCCATCTATATTCTGAATAGGGTACCAACAAAGTTTGTGATCAAAACACCTTTTGAGTTATGGTATCGGCATAAGCCAAGCCTTCAACATCTCAAGGTGTGGGGTTGCATAGCGCATGTAAGGAAACAACAGACAGATAAGTTGGAATCTCAAACAGATAGATGCTATTTCTTGGGATACCCTAAGACTGCGATAGGCTACTACTTCTATGACCCTGTTAATCAGAAAGTCATAGTTAGTAAGCATGCAACATTTCTTGAGGATGACATGATCTCAACAAGATCAGATTCAGTGGTCATTAAAGAAGTAACTAATGGTCAAGTACCCTCTGCACCGACAGAGGTTCCAGTTGACGTACCCACAATTGAGCAACAGACTCAAGAGCCTAGGAGGAGTGGGAGGTCTATCAGACCACCAACTCGTTTGAACCTTCTCACTGAGGAGGATCAAAAAGTGGAAGAATTCCACATGGTGTCTGATTATTTAGACACAGATCCTTATACTTATGCCGAGGCTCTTAAGGACGTTGACTCGGTGAAATGGTAGGAAGCGATGCATAGTGAAATAGATTCCATGGATTCTAACCATGTCTGGACTCTTGAAGATCTACCAGAAGGGGTAAAACCCATAGGCTGTAAATGGATCTACAAGAGGAAGAGAGGTGTGGATGGAAAGGTGGAACGTTTCAAGACAAGGTTGGTGGCGAAGGGATACACTCAGAAAGAAGGTGTTGACTATAATGAAACCTTCTCACCTGTAGCGATGATTAAATTTATTCGGATTCTATAGTCGATTACTGCATACCATGACTATGAAATCTGGCAGATGGATGTACAGACCGCTTTCCTTAACGGTTATCTTGATGAGGTCATATACATGAATCAGCCGGAGGGTTTTGTCTCTCCAGGGGAGGAAAATAAGGTATGCAGGTTGTTGAGGTCCATTTATGGACTAAAACAAGCTTCCAGATCATGGAACATCCGTTTTGATCAAACTATCAAGGATTTTGAGTTTGAACAAAACATTGATGAGCCATGTGTGTATAAAAAAGTCTGTGGGGTTGCCGTCTGTTTCTTTGTCCTTTATGTGGATGATATACTGCTCATTGGGAATGATGTGGAGTTACTTTCATCTATAAAGATGTGGCTATCCAAAACATTCTCAATGAAAGATCTAGGTGAAGCCAGCTACATCCTAGGAATTAAGCTTGTGAGAGATCGCAAGAAGAGTATGTTGGGATTGTCACAATCCACCTACATTAACATAGTGCTTGAGAGGTTCAACATGCAGGATTCGAAGAGAGGTAATGTGCCTCTCAGACATGGAATCGGTTTATCCGAGTCACAATGTCCTCAAACTCCTGAGGAAATTGAGGCTATGAAGAGAGTTCCTTATGCTTCGGCAGTAGGAAGTCTGATGTATGCCATGTTGTGTGCCAGGCCAGATATTTGTCATGTTGTAGGGATTGTGAGTCGATATCAATCCAATCCAGGACAGGAGCATTGGATAGCTGTCAAAGGGATCCTCAAGTATCTAAGGAGGACCAAAGATTACTTCCTTGTATAGGATTGTGATCAGTTGTCAGTGGTTGGATATACAGATTCGGATTTTCAAACTGACAAGGATGACAGAAAGTCTACCTCTGGGATGGTTTTTGTGATTGGTGGGGGTGCAGTGATTTGGAGGAGTGCCAAACAGAAGTCAACAGCTGATTCCACAACAGAAGCTGAGTACTTGGCAGCTAGTGAAGCAACCAAGGAAGGTGTCTGGCTCAAGAAATTCTTGACAGACCTAGGGGTGGTCCCTGAGCTAGTGGAGCGACCCATACAACTGTTATGTGACAACAGGGGAGCTATAGCACAAGCGAAGGAACCAAGAGCTCATCAAAGGAACAAGCATGTGGAGCGGAAATATCACTTGATCCCTGAGATTGTTCAGCGTGGTGACATAGCCATAACTAAGGTTGACACTACAGATAACCTATCTGACCCCATGACTATGGCATTGCCTCCTAGTGTTTTTGAGAAACATGTTGGGAATATGGGGGTGAAGTCCATGGGTGACTGGCACTGATGTACAAAAACTCCTTCTGTTTGAATTTATAAACTTTGTTTTTTATTAGCATGATCAGTTGTTGAGCTCAGTTATAGTTCTTAGGTATTCATACCTTAAACTGTTCACCACTGGGGATGGGACTGGACATCCCATCCGACATGGTAGTCGCATTGTGTGTGCTTAGGGAGGATATTTTCCCAAGACACAAATGTGAGTGTACATTTGGTGTGTACATTGGACTGGATCACTTGAGAATTTCACATGTGGTGTACTGTCAATTTATAAAGAAAATGAGATTCTCTTAAGTAATTCACGATTGGTCCCTTGACCTGAGGGGTCCTTATCGACACATTCATATGTTGAGAGTTTTGGTGTACCAACGGTTGATGTCTTTCTCTGACTATATATCGGTGCACTGGATTCTCAATGTCTGACTGTATTCGAAAGAGATACCCAACATGGAACCCACAACCCATACGTTGGGAATATGTTGAAGAGAGTATTCTATACGGGATTGGACCCAAATCCGGATCTGGTAGCATCTTCAAAATGTTTTTGAAATGTTTTTAGCTATATATATATATATGAAACATTATCTATTTTCTTGAACATTTTGTTTGAAATATTTTTTCTCGGTCCAATCAAGGTAATTGAATCTCTCGATCGGTGTATCGGTTTATTGAGGATTGACAGTCTCGAACACATGCCTTATATTGAACCATGCAACATTGCTTTGTGGGGGACTGATGCGTGTTTTAACTACTTACCTTGGGCCTAGGTTATTACATCTGCTTAGCATCTTCGATGTTATATTTCTTAGAAGCTAAGTAGTATCCCATTGCGATCCTACCCCTTTCCTTTCGGTTCCATTCATCTACGCAGTAATAGTTGATCGTGATTCCCTTTTCATGATCCTCTTGTAAGATTGGATCTTACAGTAGGATGGAGGAGATTGTTAGAAAAGAAAACCTGGTGGGTGAATATTGAATATTCAACCCAATATTTGATTCCTCTAGCAATGCATATCTTTCCTATTAGAGAAAGATTGGATGGGTAGATAATTGAGTCACTTTTAGTAATTCAATATATCACACCCATGTGAGCTAGCAATTTTGGGGATTTTGTGAGACAAATATATATTATTTGTGGAATCACAAAATCACAAGAGACACACATAAGAACCCAAATGTGGAGCTCTCTCCCCTCCTCCCAAAATTCGTTTTATCCTTCCCTTCTTCTCTTGGTGTTTGAGCCTAGAAGAAATCAAGGTGTGTGTTCCTTGGTGGTGTGGAAGAGATATAAAGCTTGACCATGTGGGAAAGCAAAGCTTACGTGGTGCGTGGAATGATCGAGAAAAGGCTATCATCAATTGGAGATCTTGCACTTGTGAGGCTTAGGTAATAATCGATCCCTGCTTCGTTCGTTATTTTGAATGACTTCACCATCGATATTGTGATCCTATTTACGCTTCCGTTGCAATCGCACTTGCGATGCCATCATATTTGATATCATCAACATGATTTTAGGTGTGGAAGACCAAAAGGAGTAGAGGAGTTGTTTAATTTTACACACTCGTCGTTAATAACCATTATTAAGAGAGCATTTGGCATCTTGAAGATGTGTTTTCCTGTTCTAAAGATGATGTCTCAGTACATGCTGCAACAAAAAGGGCTTATAACTGCACTTTTTCTGCAGTAAAAAGTCCAACAATTTGCAGCAATAGCCTATAGCTGTGGATTACTTGCGGTTTTCAAACTGCAGGTACAAGTGCCGTCGCTACTTCTGTAACTACGGATATCCTACCGCAGGAAAATGGTACTCTATAGCTGCGGATGTTTAGATGCAGACTTTTCCTCAGCAAGTTTATAACTGCAGAGTTTCATACACATCCATGGAGGTAAGTTGTATGGCATCAAAATAATTGGCCACGAGCTGTACGTACTGTTTAGTGACCTAAATGGATTGAATCCATCACTAGCAAGAGCCAATCTAACATTCCTAGGGTCTGAGGAAAAATTTGGATATCGGGAGTCAAAAGGTTTCCAAGCAAGTGAATCAGTAGGATGTTTTAATGCCCCATCCTTATTACGACCCTCGTCATGCCATCTCATAAAAGAAGCTAGTTTCGATGACATAAATAATCTCTGCAGTCTTTGTTTCAATGGAAAATAACGTAAGACCTTAGCTGCTTTTTTCTTTTTATTGGATGAAATTGTTGCATCATCATCCTTATCATTATCATTTCTTTGCCATCTAGAAGCACCACATGTCATACATGAATCTTTATTCATTTTCTCCTTCCAATACAACATACAGTTGTTTGGGCAAGCATCAATTTTTTCATACCCAAGACCCAATTTGCCCAAGTACTTCGTTGTTTGATAAATCGATTTGGGAAATCCTTCATCCAAAGGAAAGGCTTGTTTCAATAATTCTAGCAACATTGTAAAGGATTTTCACTCCATCCATTAAGACATTTTAGATGAAATAAATGCACGATGAAAGACAACTTGCTAAATGTCTTGCAGCCTGGATATAATTCTTGATCAGCATCTTTGACAAAATTATAAAATGTTGTGTTTCTACATCTGGCTCATGTCTAGGTTGTTCACTTGAAGGACCATCCCCACCTACTGGTTGTTCTTCCCTATGTGCTCCAAATAAATCATGTAGCAACCCATGCATGTCATGCGACAATTGCGGGTCTTGTTGTACATGACTTTCAGTAGGGAGCGAAGATGTCAATCTCATTTCCCCATGACAAAACCAATGTGTATAACCAACAACAAATCCATTACAAACCAAATGTTCGTAGACTTCTCCCCGATTCCTCCAATATGCATTAACACAATTAACACAAGGGCATGAAATCTTTCCATCACAAGATGCTTCCATAAAAGCACAATTGAGAAATTGATCAACCCCCTCCAAGTATTCCTTGGAAACCCTACTTGTATACATCCAACTCCTATCCATTGCTATGACTCTCAATTGAAGAAGATTAACAAGGCTTTAAGCAAATCTCTGTTAATTACATAAATAGCAAGAAGCATGATCAGAATTGGAAAGAAAGATTAAACTGAACTATAAATTGGGGCTTCTTTAAGAAGTCAAGAATCTACCAAGAATTTAAATTGAGATTTTCAGGCTCTGGATAAATGTCAACTTGGTGATCTCGTGTGTGCAAAGGAAGACAAGTTGCATTCAACAGATCAATAACACATATGGACTGTAATCAATCTAAACCCTATGGCTTATAAATTTAATTTATTAATATATATATATATATATACTAGTAAACTCACACGTGCATATGCACGTGTACCAATATCTTAGGAAGAGATAGAGAGAGAGAAAGCTAGAGTGAAAATAATTAAAATTTCATGATTAAGGCACAAAAACAAAATAAAAATTAATGTATGATACTACCGATTTCAGGATGAAATCAAGGTACATTGCCGGTGTTCGGGTATATACTGCAGAGCTTATGCTAGAAGCAATCATTCATTACGAATTAGAACACTAACATCTGTCACTGCTAAGTAACTTGGTCTGTCATTCAGTTCTATATATAAGCATCATGGGAGGTCACGCAACTGTTTATTTTGCAAGAGAAGAAATTGGTCTGTAAAATAATGCATATGTTCTTTTTCCCCTTGAGTGATTGCAAAACATTGGACTGCTTATGCCATGACCTATATGAAGTTGACTGAGAATCACTCCTGCTACACACTCACGTAGCCTATTCTTGGATCATTTTGCATTCTCAAACATTAATTTCAAAGAGATTATAGGTCCAATTCTTGAAATTAAAATTTTGAAATAAAGTAATAGCTGTAAAATAAAAGGGGGCAACAAAGTATCCTGCCGCTGGACATAAACTTTAACAAGAACATAAATATATTAAGGTGTGTTTGGAAGGCATCTCAACCCTTAATTTGCAAAAGGATATGCAGGTGTCAATTAGAATACAGATGAAGGCATCTCAAGCAATGTTTAAACACTGGATCAGACATCAGAGTTCCAGCTTGGAGATCAGCAGTCCAACCTTTGTTAGTAAATTTGGGAATAACTGGCCAAAAAAAGACATCATAACTCTCTCTCTCTCTCTCCCCCCTCCCCCAATACCCCCCCCCCCCCCAATACATGTCTGAGAGAGTGTGAAGAGATGATAGGCTGAGAAGAGAGTTGGGGACCAACAGAATGAGGAAGGAAGAATCAGCAGAGGATGGTGGGGTTGCTAAGATTTAAGGAGAAGAGACAAAACAGGATTTTCTTCCAAGCACCTTGAGAACAGAATAAGGAAGTATAATGTTGGGAAGGGCCCTTTAATGAAGGGTGTCAACTGGAAGAAAAAACTGAAGAGTACTTGTCTTTCTTAATCAAATTTTTATAAATGAAAAGATCTACCGATGCAGGGTAGAGTACAGAGCAAACTTGGGTGGGGGTGTTTAAGAGAGATCTACCAGATAACTACAGCTTATGATTAGAATGATCTTTCAAATAACTTCAGCTTATGACCCATAAAGGAATGAGGTCTTCATTCAGGCAAGTCAGCAACAAAATTTCCTCCTTTGTATCCCCCAAAATGAAATACATTTTGTCTATGAAAGAATCATCCTTGGATTGTATTGCTAACGGAAGAAGAATTAAAAATAAAAAGGATGAGGCAAACGTTGCAGGGTAGAAACCCCAACCATCAAAACCTTTGCTAAAACAGTGGGTAGATGTGTGCCTCTGTGTGTGTGTGTGTGTGTGTGTGTGAGAGAGAGAGAGAGAGAGAACAATATGAAATTCCCAGGACTAACAACCAAGGCATGGTACATGCATCCTCTTTTTACTTCTAATTTGGAGCTTATAGGAACCATACTTACATGCATGATGCATTGCAACTTTAATGTACAAAATAGTCATGAACAGTATGGAATAATCATATTCTTATACCCATGGCATTTGCATTCCTAGAAATGCATTTCCAATGATCACGTTTTGGGAGTGTTTCAATGCTTGGAGCCTTCAATATGTCTAATTAAACAAAATATAATTTGCCTTCTATCTCCACATTCTTTTTTCAAGTATACAATTGTGTAAAAAATTTTGTTCAAGGGTGACTATAACAATACCATCCAAACCACATGCGGCAAACCAACTTAATATTTTGTTCCATACATATCCTCAAAGAATAGCTGAAATCCTGATCTCTGTGTGCAATGTTTTTCCAATATATCCTTCATTATCTTTTCCTATTCACAATTGATCAAGGACAAACAGATGAGTTTAAAACTACCAAAAAGCTCATTCTTGCTTCTGTTCTATTTTTACTCTTCTTGTTGCCATGTGCCTTGCAATTTGTCATTACCTGGGATCAAACATCTAAATTACAACACTGAGCAGCATTGTATCAATGCCAACAAGCAGACAATGAATTAACTATGGGTATATGTATATTTTAACCCTAATCAAACAAAGAGCTATTTCTCAATAAGCCTACCTAACAAAGTGCAATCATCCCTTAATAACAGAGAAGCTAGCTTATAGACTCATTGGATTAAAATGACATTCTTTTGTTATTTTCTATATCTTTTCAAAAATTAAAATGTAACCTTCTGCTCTCAAATTTTCAGAGAAACATAAGACAGTGGCGGTGCTTTTTTTTCCTTCTACTATTATTGTGAAATGACTCTCCAGCTGCAGGCTATATTGGAGATTCCCTAACTGACTAAGGGCTAAAAATCGATTACAGTTTACAGGTCCAAAATTTTACAACAAAATATGTAAACCAAAGGCTAAACAAACAAAACACATACACACACACACAGCTATATATATAAGTTGTCACAGTGGAGTACCTGGTAGCTTGTGAGAGTCTCCAAGAATAGTCCGACAAGAGCAATTTTTCCACAGATTGCAGATAAAACTCTGGTAAGGGATTTGCAAAAATAAAAATGTTAGTATTCGTTCAAAATCAGAGAGAGAGAGAGAAAAAAAAATTACCCCAGACAATAATGAGTCTCCAATCGAGTTCCAAAAAAGCCACCGAACAGGCAGAAAAACAGAGAGAAGCAATGAAAGAAAACTCTCAAACGATTGAGAAGATTGAGAAAACTATCTCTTAAGTAAACCAGAGGAGATTTAGTAGGGATGAAAGTGGAAGTCGAAGATAATGAACGGATTTCGCGGGAAGATGGATGCATCGTGTACGTTGGGCTGTAGAAGAGATCGAATTTGAATGGGGAAATACAAGAGGAAGCGGGCTGAGCAGGGAAACTCAAAGGGTAAATTGAGTTTATCAAAATAGAAGGAGATCTCTCAATAAAAAAAATAAGGGAAAATTACATAGATCTCCCCTGAACTTTGCCCTAATTACACGTTTCTCCCCTTGATTTTCCCACCTTACATACGATTCCCCTGTAGTTTTTCAAAAATTACTAATTCCTCCTCTACCGTTAGCATCCATCTATTAGGTGCTGATGTGGCATAGTTAGATTTTCATAAACCCTAAACTAACCTTGGGTCCTTGTCAGATGACCCTTTTACCCTCCTTCATCTTCCTCCTCCTTTTCTACATTGCGATGGTCAACGGTCAAGCCCCGACGGCAACGCCGACTACCATACCACCAACTACTCCGGTCACGTCAGTTTCATCACCACCCGCTGTTGCAACCACGCCGACCACGCCTAAAACCCCAGCCCCAGTAGCAACACCAAGAACGACACCACCGACGGTAGTTTTAGCTCTACCAGTGCAAGCTCCCAAGGCAGCTCCACCAACATCGACGGTTCCAGCTTCAATTGGAGGGATTCATTGTTGAATGAAAAAAAGGGAACAACATAATTACAATTCGGTGATAGAAAACCACCCATTTTGCCAAATTGCAAAATTTTCAATTCCAAGTTCCAACCTCGCCCTTGGATGAGTCAAGTTAGATTACAGCCTGCATCACAGTGTGATTATTGGCTGGGTTTTCTTTGAGAAGAACAAGAAACAACAGAAGCAGCTCAAGAAACCCAAAATTCATACAAAAATGGATTCGAAGACGAATATGGTCTATTCGTTGCTGCTACTGCTGTAAGATATTGGGTTTTGTTTGATCAGAAAAACTAAAATCAGACTGGGTTTCAAGTAAATCTTGGGAAATCCAATTTTGAGCTTCACCCGAGAGCCCTAGAACTTTTAAGAGATTCAGGGGTCCAAAACAGAGGCAACGAATGCTTCAGAGACGTCTTTCTTGTGTGGAATCGTTTCATCTCAAGATTAAGAAGCTTCATCCCATTGGCATCTTCCAATGATGTAATGGAAGAGATAAAAGTTGCAGAAACAACAGAATTCAACAGATTTTTTTATCACATATTCAAGTTAGAAAGAGGAATTTCGGAGATCGGTTTTCTCATAGAGTTTAATGGCAATAGAGTATCCATTTTTGTTCAAGAGCAAGGCATTGGAAGGGGAGAACAACCCATCTCCCACTACATTCAGAGGTTTTGCTCATTAGGAAACCAATCCAAACCCTAACCCTCCTCCCAATCCAGCTCTTGTGTCAGTGGTGAAGAAGAAGAGGAATCTTCCAGGAACTCCAGGTGAGCTATAGCTAGCTATGCCCTTTTGCTTTTTTTTCTCTTTTTTGAGGGTGGAGATCAGAACCTCCAGCTTCATCGGCGAGGGCACAACCTGCCATGGAAGCTCCGACAAAGGAGGAGCAAGGCGGTTCAAAAGAGCTAATAACAAAGCAGAAACGATAGGAGCTATCCTCATTCTTTTTCTTTTTTCTGGATGGGTTTTGGGGTTGGGGGTTTTGGTGTTTAGGGTTTTCTATGGTTTTCGATCTTCCACCTGCTTGGTATATACCAAGGTGAACAATCAATCTTCCACTCGATCTATTATCAAATCCAAGTTTGATTCTTCTATTTCACCCCTTAAGCTTTTTCTGATTGTAATTTACTAACATTTAAGTGAAACATAATATGCAAATAGAAGGGTCAACATTTAGTGTGTGAATTTAAAGTTTTAGGGAATAAGAGTCCGAGGAGGAGGAGGAGGAGGCGGCGGCAGTGGTGGCGTTGGAGGAGGCAGTGGCTGTAGTGATGGCGGTGGTGGCTGCGGTGGAGGAGGAAAGAAATGGGTGTTTTAAGGTTGAAGATGATGAAAAGGGTATCATTGTAATTCTACTTGTGGTGTTTTAGAACAAGGGTAATATTGTCTTTTCAAACCATTAATTAACAGCACTCTAACACTGTCACCCATAAGGGGTCAAAATGTAAGGTGGGAAAACCAAGGGGAAGAACGTCTAATTAGAGCAAAGTACAGGGGAGGTATATGTAATTTTCCCAAAAAATAAAGAAAACTAAGAGAACGAGATCGTGCTATTAACCTACCACCGTGTACTTGGATTTAATTACCCAAAAAAACTCGTTGGGATGGGTAATTGGATTTACTTAACCAAAAAATTTGATTAAAAAGCAGGTACATGGATTTAGTAATGTATCAATCTCGGCACCGATCTAGATCGGTCTGTAACGGTTTCGATCTGATAGATATAGCCCTGTATTCTTCCAAAAATCAGATTTTTTTTTTATATTTTTACCCTTGTTCTTACCGATATGCTTATATGGATTGGTTAGGGTGTCAAAATCAAACCGAAACCGTTTAACGAAGCCGAATCAAACCCTTTAAACCGTGAAACCATTTAAATAAACGGTTCGGTTATGGTTTCAAAATTGAGCCATTTAGTTAAACAGCATGAGCCAAAGTGAACCGTTTAAAATTGAAACGTTAAACCATTTAATATATGGTTCGGTTATGGTTTCAAAAGTGAGACCGTTTACTTAAATGGTTTGAACGGAACCGAACCATTTAACCGAAACTAGACCGTTTAACACACTTAGGAATCAATATTGGTCTCCACCGATATTGATACGAATTTGCCAATCCGATACCAATTCTGTAAATGATGGCTGGGTATGGGAATTCAAAAAGGTATAAGCATTTGTTTTTATGGGTAGAAAGGTATATACAACTTTATCATGTAAAGGTATAAGCAACTTTAAGGGTGTAAATCGATTTGGATTTTGAGATTCAAACTTAAACCAAATTGCTCGGTACGGTTCGACTTGATTTTTATTCGGCTCTGAACATCAGTTCTTATACGATTCAGCTTGGTTCCTATACTCTAATATACAATATATAAAATAATATATTATACTATAATATTATAATATAGTATATTATTGTTATTATTATTATAAAATCTAATAATAATATTAATATAATGTATACTATATATATATATATATATTTTATAATGTATTGATATTTTTTTTGGTACAGTATAATGTATTAATATACTATAATATATTAATGGGAAAGAGAATGCTACCTGGTTTGGTCCAGCATGTGGACCCTGCACCCAAACATAGAGCATGTCGCGTCCTCAAGGATTTCCACCTTTCATGGGGACGAGGCGTTCATTTCGTGTGGCACTGTGTCTAGATGTAGGGGCCGTGCCCCGCACGTGACTAGGTAACATTATTTCTTCTTATATTAATATATTATAATAAACTAGTATCCAAAATCTGTTTGGATTTGGTTCTAAAATTTAGCTTGACTTATTCGGTCTGGTTTCAGTTTTGGTTCTGGTATGAATTGACATCCTTACGCAACTAGGCAAAAGATCTACACATGTACGCACACCCTTACAAAAAGTGAGGGCTCTACAAGTATTTTTATTTTTAATTTGGGAGAGGATTTCCACACAGGCGGTGTAGAGAGGAATCTGCACACTACACCAATATGTGTTTTAAAAAAAGTATTATATATATGAGACTCACATTTTTAGAAATAAATAAAAAAATAAAAAAAAATTTATGCAAGAGGGAATTCCTCCACTGTGTAAAAATAATAAACGAAAATTTCAGATATCACAACCACATGCCTCCACTGTGTATATACGTTGTCATAGACCTACCTTTAATGGTGATCTACGGCAACCACTACCATAGACGTTCGCAAAAGTATATTATTTGATAGGTAGAGAAATTAGGGCTAACAAGTTGGGGGATAAATGTAGTTATCGTAGTTTTAAATACCGTAACAATAAGTATCTCATATAACTACGATTTTGTTTCCGCCATTATAAGGTCCTCTATTATTGCGGTTTTTAATACTATAGCCATAAGTATCCTCTATTACTACACTTGTTAACTACAATTTTGTGTCCGTAGTTATAGGGTCCGCTTTTTACTACGGTTTTGAATTCCGCAATAATAAGTATCTCATATTACCGCGATTTTTAACTACGGTTTTGTTTCCACAGTTATAGGGGTCATCTGTTACTGCGGTTTTAAATACCACAACGATAAGTATCATATATTATTGAGACTTTTAACTGCGGATTGATTTTCGCAGTTACAGGGTCCTCTGTGGCTACGGTATTTAAAACTACAGTGATAAGTACCCCATTTTATTACAATTTTTAACTGCAGTTTTGTTTATGGAGTTACAGGGCCCTCTGTTGCTACAGTCTTAAATACCGTAGTAATAAGTATCTCATATTACTGCGATTTTTAACTACGATTTTGTTTCCACAGTTACAGTATCCTCTATTGTTCCGATTTTAAATACCGTAGTAATAAAAGTATCATATTACTGTGATTTATAATTACGGTTTTGTTTCTGTAGTTAGAGGGTCCTTTGTTACTGCGATTATAAAAATCGCAGTAATACGTATTCTATATTACTGTGATTGTTGACTGCACTTTTGTTTCCACAGTTATAAAGGCATTTGTTAATGCAGTTTGTCAATACCGCAATAATAAGTATCCCATGTTACTGCAAAAGAAGAAACCACAGTTATAGGACATTTATAGCTGTGGTTTTTTAAAACCGCAGTTAACTATGTGTAGCTACAAGTGTATTTTGTTGTAGTGACAGTTTCAAGACACAAGTTTGGTTTACCAAAAAAAAAACAAATTTTTTGTGGTGATTGCCTGTGTAACCATACACAACTTTATTAGAAAGCAAGCGGCATCAAATTGACTTTTTGAAAAAGTAGAGAGGGGAGAGTTCGATCATGAAGACGATAGTGATAATTATGATGATGAGGCTATGAACATTGCAAATGTGGTGGGTGGCACGTAACAACAACGATGAGAAACATATTGTAAAGAAATTGTAGATCTAATCGAGAAAGCGTGATTGAGAATGATCACAATATCTATTGTGTTTATTATTTTCATGCAACTTTTTGGTATATTTTATTAAAAACTGTCAAGTATTTGAACAAAAAATTTTAGAGCAAATTACATGCAGTCCTGGTGTTTGAAACAATAACAAAACACTCCTTGTAGTTTCAACTTTTACATGGATCTCCCCTGGACGATTGTTGGGCCTACAAAAAAACCCTTTCCGTTAAGTTGAAACCGTTAGGTGTAGTTAAACATTTAAAAATGGTCATGTTACCCTTCAAAATTTGATATTGACCATTTTACCCTTATGAGACATAACCCATAACCCAAATCCATCTCCCCCAAGACCAACGCTCCATTGCCATCTTCCTCCATCTATCTCTTTCTTCTCCGGTGAACTACTAAGAAAGAAATCATCTTCAGGGATCTGCTAGTGAGGGAGCTCCACTCTATTGCTGCTATAACTTCTATCAAAGTCTCTCAACTCTATCTTTCCCTTTTTGTTTTTAGAAAAAAAAAGCTACCAAGCTAGAATGAGAGCAAATAAAATACAGAAGTTAAAAACTAAAAAGGAAATTTAGAAAAAAAACAAGTTTTTGTATGAGAGAGAGAGAGAGAGAGTACACATGTGAGGGCGGGTGTGTGAGTTGTCTCCATGTTATTTGATCCTCCAGCAGAAGATTTTTCATTTCCTGGTTGCACTTGGGGGAATCTCTATCCTTATGTTTCGGGATGCGGTGAAAAGGAAGCCATTTTCTTCTGAATTTTGGTTGATTTGGTGATAATTTCAATTCGTCGTCTTTTTTCCTCTTTGGGGAGAGATTTCTGATAATTAGAAAGCTTTCACCCTTGTCAAGGCTTTTTTTTTTTTTTTTTTTGCTTTTTGTTTTTGATCTGCTATGTGATTTTCTACTGTACTTTTCAACAAAAAAGAAGTCCTTTCTACTACTATTGATTTGTTTTGAGATTCTACAACTGTATCAGGGAGTGAGAAGAAAAGGTTGCAGAGATGGTGAGAGGGAAGACTCAAACGAAACGAATCAAGAACGCTACCAGCAAACAAGTTACCTTCTCCAACTACCCTACTGCTACTATACAGGGGTGAGCGGTTCCAGGGATGTGTGTTCAGCTAGATTCAAAGGTGTAGGTCTTTGAAATTCACAAAATAAAATGAGAGAAAGAGGGGTGGTGGAGAGACTACCCTTTGCCGGATGGTGGTTGGGCAAGGGGAGGTCCGCCAGAGATGGTTTGGTCTTCTGCAACTTCGCCGGAGATGGTGTGTAGCAAAACCCTAAAAATCAATTTAGGGATTTTTTGGTTTGGAGAAGGAGATGTAAATAAGGGTAAAATAGTACTTCATTTTATTCACTGATGTAAAAAGGGTAAAACTATCTTTTGCCTTTCAAAACTAACACCTCACTCACATCTGTCAACCAACAGGGGGAAACACATAAAAGTTGAAAACTACGGGGGTGTTCTGTTATTGTTTCAAACACCAGAGGGTGCATGTAATTTGCTCAAATTTTTATAATGTATTGTATGCCATTTCACATGGATAGTTTATTATTTTTTGTAATGCCCCCAAATCCATCCAGGAGTTTAGGTCGTTAACAGTACACAAAATCTAAGTCTTAGGAAAATAGGAACTGGAATGTGAACCAAATTTATAAACCATCTGGTAACCTCAAAACATAAATTACAGCAGAAGTCTCTAACCACATCCATCAATTAATATAATGAAATTCAAGTCTCCAATAGTACTAAAAATTTAATTGACTATTACATCGTCTGAAAACTCAAATTAATCAAATTTACATATCCAAAAAAAAAATTCAAGTCTGAAACAGAATTTAAATCAACTTTAAGATTCAATCCTAATGATGTCTCTTTTACAATCATAAGCTTCATCCTCATGATTCTTCATACAGGTCTGATCAATATCTATGGTCTCTCCATCTAAAACATAATTGGGGTAAGTTTCGGGAAGAAACTTAGCAAGATAGCATCTAAACCTCATACGAACATTTAAAAAAAAATATGCACCATAACAGAGTTGGAAAAATATATACATAAAATTAGAGTTACTCATCCCTATAACAAATTTCACAAAAACAACATCGTATATATATATAATCAAGTACCAATATCAAGCTTACACCTGACCAAGAGCATAACCACGATATTAATTTTAATCATGAATATGCACATCAATGTAATCACAAACACCTACCTTGCACCCAAGCGCAGCTCACTCACCAAAGGTGAGGACAAGATGTATGCCCTGTACCGTACTACAGGCTCATCTTCTCAATCACAATTCAATAAAAAAAAATTTCATATATCCAATATGCAAAGGATTGTCATGCTTCCATAATCATGAAGAATATCATCATAACATTCTTCTCACTATATCTCATGTTATCATGCCCATAAATAATGAATTTTTCAACATAGTTTTCTCAGATAAAGTTGTTAAACACATGCTTGTAAAACTAGAATTTTAAAATCAAGAGAGGAGAATATTTTTAACATAAAATAAACACAAAGCATAGATGTTAACTCACTGATTTGCTAAAAATCAAATTTTAAAGAAAAGCTTGAAGGTGCTAATGGTGGAAGAGCTCCCTCCTTTTTTTTTTTTTTTTTTTTTTTCTTCTCTTCTTCTTTTCTTTCTTTCTCTCTTCCTCTTTTTCACGATCTCAACCTCTCTTTCTCTTTTTTCTTTTTTTTTCCCGTTTTCTCCCTATATGAATTCTTTTTTATCTCTCTCCCTTTACACGATTTCTTTCTCCCCTTTTCTATTATAATTCAATCATTCTCTCTCTCTTCCTATTACAACTCAACATTACAACCCCTTTATTTTTTCTCTCACAAACTTGCTACAATTGCTCGGATTCTATTGTTGAAGTACATAGGTAACTCTCCTTAATTCATGGGATTTCAACACCCCTTTTTAATTATGTATTTGTTTTAAACTCAATTCTCTTTCTTCTCTATTTCTTTATTTATTTTCTATCAAATTCAATCTCTCTCTCTCCCTCTCCCTCTTCCACATTTTCTCTAAACGTGGGGAATCTCCACCCCTATTTTCTCTCAACTTCTCAAGTTAAAATTATGTGGGGTCCACCAAGCTGCTTAAGAAAAAAATAATTAAAATTTCTCATAATTACTTCCAACAAGGGTTGATCCCTACACCTCTTTAATTACTTTTAAAATCCTAACCACAAGGCTAACAAGTTTACACATTTATATGCTTAAAAATAAATATATTTAAATAAACGCTACATAACTAAGCATAGGAAAATAAATAAATAAGCAATGCTACACTAATAAAATACTAGTAAAGTTTTTTTACCTCTAGTGTGGCAATCAATCAAAATTCATCCATCATTAGTCCACCACTGTTACAGATTTTGTACACAAGGTGAAAAGTCTAAATTACCCTTATATTTTGGGTACGGATATTACATCTCTCCCCCCTTATAAAAATTTCGTCCTTGAAATTTACATACCTGGATCAGTGAAAAGTTGTGGATACTTTCTTTGCATGTCATCTTCCATTTCCCACGAAGCCTCATGAATGCCGTGATTATTCCAAAGAACTTTCACGTATGATATGGTGCAGTTCGGTAGGAGTTGCTTTTTACGATCCAAAATCCGAATAGGGGTTTCTTTATAGATTAGGTCTTGTCTTAGCTGCAACGGTTCATAACTTAGGATGTGTGATGGGTCAGCAACATATTTCCTGAGTAATGAAATATGAACGACATCATGTACTCTGGGTAAGGTTGGGGGTAGTGCAAGACGGTAAGCTACTGGTTCAACCCTTTGTAAAACCTTGAACGGACCAATAAATCTGGGGCTAAGCTTCCCTTTCTTGCCAAATCTTACTACTCCCTTCATTGGTGCGATTTTTAAGAAAACATTGTCTCCCACATTGAATTTCAGCTCCTTCCTTATTGCGTCGGCGTAGCTCTTCTATCTGTCTTGTACTACATTGATTATTTTCTGTACGATCTGAATTTTCTCTTGAGCTTCTTGTAGTTATTCTAGTCCCATAACTTTCCGTTCACCAACCTCATTCCAGTAACGAGGAGATCGACATTTCCTTCCATATAATGCTTCATATGGGGTCATACAAATTTACAAAACATTTTGAATAAACATTGGATTCAAATTTTATGTTCGACCAATCACTAACTTTCTCTCTCCTAGTCATTCACCGTAAACGGGTGTAAACGGGTAATGGATTCAATGTAGAGAATCGTCTTTATTTACAATGCAGGATCACGAATCTATTGTACCAGTTTTATAGTCCTAACGGATATCAACCATTGGCTTACCAAAATTCGTAATGTTGCACTGCAACAAATGAAATCTCTCAAGTCAAAGGGCCATCGAGTGGCGGGTAAGTATATCACTCATACAACTTGTAGTACTACATATGATATACATACCAAATTCAAATCCATACATGTTTGAGTTAAAATAATACCGCAAGCGTACGGGTCAATCACAGCTACGGATCGAACACAAGGAGATATATGCCACTCTATTTAACTAACTTAAAAGTAACGCAAAGTGAACTAAATTAATGTGTTAAATTAAACTAATTAAACTAATAAAAATTAACGCATCCTAACTCACAAGCATTTAAGGGATTAAATTGGCGTCCTAACACATGAGCATCTAACCTATCAAACTAACGCAAATTGGATCAAACTAACGCAAATTGAAAGGAATAAAAAAAATTGCAGCCACACTTCATAACCATATAAAAAAAAAAAAAAAAAAGACTTCACAACCACATAAAAAAAATAAAAGAAAGAGAGAGAGAAGAAGAAGAAGAGAGAATGAGATAGAAGAGAGGGAGAATGAGTTTAAGAGTTAGAGAGGAAACCTGAATACGCTTGCATGAATGTAATTGAAGAGCTTGAATACTTGAACAAACTTTGCATGGCTTCCCCTTCAAAATCTTCAAGTCTTGTCATCAACTTAAGAACTTAGACTAGGAAGCTTAAAACCTAAACTAGAATTATTACAACCATATTGAAGACATGAATTGAAATTAAAGCATAAATTAAACCTATTACAATCATTAAATAAAAATCACAAAAGCAAACTAGAACTTAGAAAAGCCAAAAATCACAAATTAGAAGGAGAAGAAGAGAAGAAATTTCACTAAGTGAATGAGCTAGCTTTGCAAGAGAGGTAGAGGATATTTATAGGGAGAAGAGAGGAGAAGAGAGAAGAGGGAAGTGGTAGGAGAAATATTCCCTAAGAAAAGAGAATATTCTCTTTTCCTTCCTCCTTTACAATGCCTTGACTCTTAAGAAAAAGAAAAAAAAATAGAAAGAAGAAAATACAAAAAATCCTAGCTACATAAACCTTCTATTTCTAGAAAAGTAAATTTCTAATTCTAACAAGTACTTCCTTTTCTTTGTAGATATCTTCTCCAAGCAATGAGATAAAAGCATCTTTAACTTTTCAACCTTCCATAGGTGAGAGAATATCTTTCAAAATAAATCTATCCAAGTAGAATTCTAAAAGTGCCCTTGAAAAGTCGGAGGAGAGAGAGTGTGATGAGGATGACTAGGATTCCACTCACAATTAATGAAATGTCAAATCTGTCCTTCAAAAAATGTGGAGCATGTGATGCTTATATAGGCCTCACTGTTGTATTCCTTACGAAAAATCACCCAAAATAGACCCAAAATTTGTCCAATTTGGAGTTCGGGAGCCCAAAATATCTCAAGTTAAAATTGGACTGCTCCAGAGCCTTCCAAATGGAATCTTTTGACTGACAGAAAGATAACTTCTGATAATTACACTGAGGCTCCTGGAATCCAAACTTCTGATAATTATAAACAAACCCCTACAGACCATTTTCGTGCATCGTTACGGAAACGGCCGTAACTTCTTCGTTTCATCTCGGAATCAAGTGTCGTTTGAACCGTTGCGAAGCTAACTCGATGGACTACGCATCCATACTATTAACACTCAAAATTATGCTAAGGGGCCCACTGTATTCATATTCAAATTTGACTAATTGGCATGATTATTTCAGTGTTCAATCCAAACTTGATTTTCTCGACTCCTGAGCGCTTCCGGCTATTCTTAGCATATTTTGCTCCATTTTCACAAGAATTCACATAAAACCTGAAAAGCACAAGAAAGCACCGAAGTAACTCTGTCCAATGTGGTAAAATGTATGCTTTATGCCCTAAGATTTCACACATAAATGTGCTCATCAATACACGTTCTCGACGTGTACCCACATCCATGTACCAAAATCACTATTCCTTGTGACATGTGATATGGCAACCATATAAACGGTATGTCCAGTCTCATTCCCACTTGAGACCAATTTTAGGTTAATACCTATGGAACATTCTTATAAGTCCAAATAAAATGTAAATATTAAATTCAATAATTTAATAATCCGGGTTTGATGGACACATTTCCAACAAGATCATCATATATATATATATATATATATATATATATAACTGTAAGTAACAACATCAATAGTAGCAGTAGAATAGAATGAGTTCACACACGTTGATAGAGGATGAAAATCCATCCGTTGTAGCATTCAATTGTCAGAATTCTAAGAACCTAATAAAGTCAAGAAGGGGTGAAAATAGAGACAAGTCTTACCAGCTACAGTTGATGAGATCACACCAATTGCGAGAAGAAATGTTGCAAGGTCTAAAGACATGGAAAGCATAGGGATGAGCTTCCTCACCCTCTGCAGAAATCTCTTCAACATAGTGCTTCCCCATGAAAAAATCTTCCTCCCCACCTCTGCGAGCCTTCGATTTTTTTACATTGTATTATCTTGACTGTTGGGGGGGTACGATGTCTTGTATTTCATCGCTTGTTTTGTGGGTTGTGTTGCATCAGAAAATCGTTCAGGGGTCCCTCGAGTGCTGTAACCTGCAAAAGGACCAGGGTGACAAAGGAGAACCGATGTGGTTCCGGCCTAAGACTCTCCGATGCCTAAGTTAGATCTCTCTAAGCAAACAAATGAATGATAGAATTCAAGATGGGTTGATGGGGGGGGAATACCTCTGCTTTTATAGTGGAGTGTGGTAGTGTGGAGAGTCCCAGTTGATGGCGAATGATCCTCCGCAGTGGATAGAGTCCCTGAGTAGCAGGGTCCTTCCATGGTTGGTTGCCTCTCTATGGGGGGATAGTATCCCGATAAAGATGATGTCTCTGATAGATAGACGTTGATGTGTTGTAGATAGGGTATCTAGTGCTCGTGTTCATTTGGGACTGTACAGACGGTGGTCTAGAGTCCGAAGTCTACGTTCGCTCACTTTCTTTCGAGGTTCACGCCCGAGGGCGGCGGTGGTCCACACCTGAGGGAATCCACGCCCAAGAGGATCGACGCCTAAGGGTGGTTGGAGCCCGAGGGTGATTGGCGTCCAAGGGTGATTGGCGCCCGAGGGTGGTTGACACCTGTGGGTGATCCGTGCCCGCCATGTGGTCCGCCCCTATGGTTGGCCCTCCTCTGGTTCTGGCATGGCCCATCTCCTGGGGTTGGAATGTGTGGCATCTTTTGATTGGTCCATGTGGATTAGGGTTTATCATTTGCCCCCACTCTCTTGGTCAGAATGTCCAAGAGAGTAGACTTTGCACTTTTGTACCCATAGGGGTTCTGCTTTAAATTTCTGCTTGTTGGAGGGTATACTTGTGAATCACTTGGTGAAGTGGGAGAGGTTATGGGTTCAAACCTCTCCTCTTGCACCTTTTGAATTTTTTTTTCTTTTTGTTGACATATCTTTTTTCATCTCACTCTTCCTTTTTCACTTTGTTCATCCTTCCACTTTTTTGCTCCTCTCTCTCTTGCTTTTTGATTTTCACTTTTTCTTGGAATCTTCTCCGTCCTTTACACTTGGCATTTGCTTTTTTGGTGCCCCCCCCAAGTGTTTGTTCTTGGGTTGCAATGAATAGTAGAGCCTTTTATATGGTTTCTTGATCCCCATTAGCCTTGCTTTGGTGGCTGGCCTTCCCTTGTGCTTGCTGCTGGTACTTCCGTGCTACTAGCCACGCAGTAGGCAATCAATGCCCATCATCTTTAGCCCATGCCTAGTGCATTCGATCCTCACATGTTTGGGTCACATTTGTCCAGGTCACACCCATCGATCCGCGCCTATTCGTCCATCGATCCGTGCCCAAGGTTCGACGCCCACAGAGCGCCAGTGGTTTGATGCATGTATCTATCCGCACCCATATTTTTTGCCTGCATCGATCCACGCTCATTTTTTACGCCCACATCGATTCGCGCCCATTGATCCACACCTATTAGTGCCCATTGATCCACGCCTATCAGCGCCCATCGATCTCTGTCAATCAGCGCCCATCGATCTCCGTCAATCAGTGCCCATTCAATGCCCGTCGATCCGCGCCTGCCTATCGATCAGTGCCATTTGATCGGCACCTACTCATCGATCAACACCTATTCGTCGCCCATCGATCCATGATTTCCTATCGATCAGTGCCCATAGTTCACCTTATATTCATGTCTTCGTCCAGTGATTCTGATCTTTCCACTGTTGTGGTTGGGTCTTCTCGAGAGCCCTCGTCGGAGTCGTCTTCCCCTGTAGACACTCTCCATCACTCTCCTCTCCTACTACTAGTGATGAGGAGGATGGGGCTTCTAGCGACTCTGGTCTTAGTGGGGGCCCTAGTACTTCTGGGGCGGCCACGCCTATTGCTGACCCTACTAGTAAGTTATCTCGGATCCCTAGTGTCATTACTGCCTCCAATTTGGTTTCCCTTCGCCGAGAGTTCCACATTCCTCTCAAGGTAGTGCTTCATGCCCCTGGACCTGATGACCGTGCCTTCTCTCATTGAGTAGATGAGATTTATCTCTATCGCGTCTTCTTCTCCTACGGTCTTCGCTTCCCCATTTCTCTTTTTGTTGAGTTGGTGCTGGACCACTGGCACCTTACCCCCGGACAGGTATTGCCTAACTCCTAGAGGATAATCTTAGGTTTTTATGTATTCTTTACCCAGATGGGGCGCTACCACTGTTCCCCTGTTCTTGTACTTCTACATGTTGAAGAAGGGGGAGGGTGGTTGCTATCATTTCTCTCATCGCATCCCTAGGGTGCGTCTCGCTGAGCTCGACCTTCTCGAGGGGATTATTAGCTCGGTGAAGTATTGGAGGGATTGCTTCTTCTTTGCTATGGTCCCCTATTGTCTACTACGGACCACTTGGGAGACTATCGATATCAAGAGGGTGAACCGCAGTCTCGAGTTGAGTGACTTTGAGAGCGAATCCCTCGAGCGGTGTCAAGGACGTGATCCATTCAACGTCCAGGAGTTGGACTCCGAGGCCTTCCTGTATCTTTGGAAGTTGAGTCCTGGTAAGATTATTGACCTTTGTACTTGATCTTTATGCTTGTATCTTTCTTTTAGTGTATTCGTTGCTGACCTTGTCTGTTGTCTTTGTTTGGTATTGCTATGCAGTGGACCTACGACCTGATATTGGCGTCTTCCACGCCAACCTACGAAGGAGAGCTGCTCAGGGTGGTTCATCTACTAGTACTATGGGTGCGGGCGCTCCCACGATCCCTAGACCTTCTCCTACTGCGGCTGTCAGTGCCAACCGAAAGGGGGGTCCCGACGCTCTTGGTACTACAAGGACCTCCCCGCGGGTTAGGCTCCTCAGACCGAGTCCCATTACTATTGCATCAAGGCCTTCCACTCCCCCATCCACCGCAGTGTAGGGGGTGGCTTCTTCTTCTGCCGGTGTGACCATTGATCGACCGACTTCACCTCCTTTGGTGCTCCCCTGGGAGCTCCAAGAGGGCACGGTCTTGACTTGTCGTGGTGTATCCCGGGAGTGGCTGGACCTGGGGAGGCTTCCAGCTGAGCATTCGGCCTTGTAGGGGATGAGTCACTCGGTTCTAGTGCAGTCCCTTTACCAGGACCTGGCTTCAATAAGTCGTACCTTTTAATCCATTACTTTCGATGTTATTGTGTGTCAGAGGGCTTCTAATGATCTCACTGTTTGCAGGTCCAGCACCTCACTATGGAGGCGGCACTCCGTCTAGAGCATTTTGCCTTCCAGGAGATCCAACAGATTCACAGGCTGTATAGCATGGAGAGGGAGCTCCAGGAGCACAGGGTCGCCTGCGAGGAGGCCGCTGTTCATGAGAGGAGGATGGCTGATGAGCTTAGGATCATGTCTTCTCGGAGCATGACTATGGAGGCTGAGAGTTCAGCTAGGATCCACGCTTTGGAGGAGGAGCTCCGAGGTTTGTGGTAGTGCCAAGAGGTAGAGTTGGTCGAGGCTGGCAGGCAAGCCATGTCAGAGTATTAGAAGCCCTTAGAGCTCATGGATCTATTTTATGAGCAGAACCAGGGGATATATAATGCGAGGATCCAGGACTTGGCCGCCTACGTTCTTGAGGAGACTCCTGGTTATGACTTCTCTTGGTTCGCAGGTGTTGGGCGTTGACCTGAGTTGTTACTGTGGCCACCGATGTCCCTATGGGGGAGAGTACTGTGGCGCCTGAGGAGGGCGTTACTCTGCCTGATGAAGGCACTACTCCTACAGAGGAGGGTGTGGCACGCCCGCTTGAGGCTGAGATGGCTTCTCCTCCAGAGGAGGATGTGACTCCCCCAGCGGAGGCTTCTTGACTTTTTATGTACATGTCATGTCAAACTTGTGGATTCTGAACTTTGAGTTATAATTATTGTGACTTCCTTCTCTTGCTATTTGTAGTTAAATTCTTATCCTCTTCGCGTACTGTTCCTTGTGGTTGATGTGTATGGTCTATCAACCTCAGTAGTCCTTTGATCTAGTGCTTTAATGGTTCTCGGACTTGGTTAATCTGCAGGCGTCGTGCCTTGGAGGTCTACGGACCTTGGTGGTCTATGAACCCTAATGGTCTACAGACCTTGGTGGTCTACGGACCTTGGTGGTCTACGAACCTTGGTGGCATTGCGCCTTGGTGGTCTACGGACCTTGGTAGCATTGTGCCTTGGTGGTCTACGAACCTTGGTGGCATTGCGCCTTGGTGGTCTACGGACCTTGGTGGCATTGCGCCTTGGTGGTCTACGAACCTTGGTGTGGTGGAAGTGATCCGATTGATGGGTAGAAGTAGACGAGTATAACCAAAATCAACTATTTACTTCAAAACATCTCGAATAAAAAATTTTAAATTATCCTTGAAAACTGTAATGTAACCTACTGTGTACCATGGCTGACATCTATCTATGCTACTGCTACTGCTACTGCTACTGCTACTACTACTGCTACTACTGCTGGTGGTACTACTGTTTTTACTGGTAGTACTTCTTCAGGTGTTCTGAGTTCCAAGTATGGTCTACCTTCTTGCCCCCCGAAGTTTTCAAGTGGTAGGTCCCTGAACGTATCTGCTTGAAAACTATATATCATCCTTCCTAATTGGCAGACAACTTCCCTTCCTTTTGTGGCTGCGATGCAGTTGTCCTCCTGAGGAATAGGTCTCCCTAGTGGAATAGCCTTTCTCTTACTCTAGCGTTATAGTACTTGGCCATTTGCTGCTGATATGCCAAGTTCTTTAGGAGTACGTTCTCACGGACCTCATCTAAGAAGTCCAGGTTTGCCCATAGTCCGTCATCGTAGGTGCGATCGTTGAAGTGTAGTACTCTATGGGACATGGCAAGGACCTCTACTAGTGCCAGTGCTTCTATGCCATATGCTAGTCAGAAGGGGCTTTCTCTTGTGGGCATCCTTACTGTGGTTTGGTACGCCCAGAGGACACTTGGTAGTTCCTCGACCCACTTCCCTTTGGCTCCTTCTAGCCTTTTCTTGATTCCGTCTAACAATGTTCTGTTTGTTACCTCCACCTGACCATTGCCCTGTGGGTAGGCTATTGAAACAAGTTGATAGTCAATGTTGTAGCTCTGACAGAATGCTCTAAACTTGGGGTTGTTATTGTTTCCCATTGTCTGAGATTAGTATCCTTGGTACCCCAAACTTGTAGATGATGTCGTCTTGGACGAACTTCTCCATTTCATTCTCTGTTATTTTAGCTAATGGTTTAGCCTCAACCCATTTGGTGAAGTAGTCTATGGCGACTACCAAGTACTTACGGTTCCCTGATGCTACCGTGAAATCACCTAGGATGTCTACCCCCACATGGTAAAGGGAATGGGGTTGAGGATCGATGTCAATTTGGTGGCGGGTAGATGGGGTACTAGGGCAAACAATTGACACTGCACGCAAGTCTTAGCATATTATATTGCTTCCTCTTGCATCCGTGGCCAGTAGAACTCCTGACGGAGGACTTTGTAGGCTAGAGGTCGCCCTCCCATGTGGCTTCCGCATATCCCCTCTTGAACCTCTGCCACGGCATACTTGGCGCCCTTGGGTCCTTGGAACTGGAGTGGTGTTGCTGTGACCCCCCTCTTGTATAGTACTCCGTCTAGGACAGTGTACTTTGCAGCTCTCATCCTTGTCTTCCTTGCTTCGACCTTGTCTTATGGTTAGACGTCATTCTGTAGGTAGTTGAGTATAGGGTCCATCCAGCTAGGCCCTTCCTCAATCTCATTGACCTGCTTCTCTTGATATGTTGGCTCACGTAGTATTTCAATGTAGATGGCACTGGCTAGGTTACGGAGCTCGTCATTGGCTAGCCTGGATAGGGTGTCGACAGTGGCATTCTTGATCCTGGGAACCCAAACCATCTCGAACTTCATGAACTCCCCGATCAATGCTCGAGCACGTGCTAGATATGACACCATTCACTCGACCGTCGCCTCATACTCTCCATTCACCTGGTTCACTACAAGCTGGGAGTCACTCCAGATGGATAAGTGTGTGACTTGAATGGCTTTGGCCACCCGGAGTCCAGCCAGTAATGCTTCGTACTCTACTTCGTTATTGGATGCTGGGAAGGTAAATCGGAGAGCATACTGGATTTGAAATCCTTTGAGGCTGGTGAGTATGAAGCCAGTCCCACTTCTTGCTGCGTTACTCGAACCATCTATGTACATCTCCCATGATCCTTGATCATGCTCCTCTGGTTCTTCCGTTTCTGGCTCGATCTTAAATAGGGTGCATTCGACGACAAAGTCTACCAGAGCCTGGCCTTTGATGGCCGTTCATGGTTGGAACCTCATGTCATGTTCACTCAACTCTACCGCCTAGGCAATCAACCATCCGGAGACGTCGGGCTTATGTAATACCTTCTTCAGTGGTAGGTTGGTAAGTACTATGATAGTATGGGCTTGGAAGTAGGGTCGTAGCTTTCTAACTGTGATCACCAACGCATAGGCTATCTTCTCGATCCTTGTGTACCTGGTCTCTGCATTGATCAGGACATGACTGACATAGTAGATGGGTCTCTGTATCTTTCCTTCTTCCTTCAATAGTACTGTGCTCACCGCGACTGGGGTGGCGGCTAGGTAGATCTACAACTCTTCATTGGGTTCTGGTCGCCCAAGCAGTGGTGGGTTCTCCAAGCACTCCTTCAGCTCCTCAAATGCTTTTTGACACTCTTCCATCCATGCAAAGTCTTTTGGACTTCGGAGGTTCTTCAACATCTTGAAGAATGGTAGACATTTGTCCCCCAACCGTGATACGAACCTCAAAAGGGCGGTGATCCTTCCATTCAATATCTGCACTTCTCTGACCGTCTGAGGGGGTGCCATCTCTTAGATGGATTGGCTTCGATTCCCTGTACTGAGACCATAAACCCTAAGAACTTCCCTAACGTTACTCTGAAGACACACTTTGTAGGGTTTAACTTCATCTGGTTCCTTCTTAGCACCGTGAATGCTTCCTCTAGGTCGGTCAAGTGTTGGTCGGCTTGGACGTTTTTTACGAGCATGTCATCCACGTGCACCTCCATGTTACGCCCGATTTGTTCCTTGAACATCTTATTGACCATCCTCTGGTAGGTGGCCCCTGTGTTCTTCAGTCCGAATGGCATAACACGATAGCAGTAGTTCTCCTTGTCAGTTCAGAATGCAGTGTAGGACTCATCATCCTCATGCATGAGGATCTGGTTGTATCTAGAGTAGGCGTCCATGAAGCTTAGCATCTCATGGCTGGCAGTGACATCGATCAGCAGATCGATCCTGGGTAGTGAGTACTCATGACCATTATTCACTTCCCGTTGGGCAACTTCATCAATGCACATTATTCACTTCCCGTTGGGCTTTGGTACCATGACCACATTTGCAAGCTAGGAGGGGAACTTCTCTTCTCTGATGAACCCCAATCGGCTCAACTGCTCGACCTCTTCCTTGATAGCTGCTTGTCGGTCGAGGGTGAAATTTTACCGCTTCTATTGGACGGGCTTCCTGGTTGGGTCTACATGTAGCCTGTGCTCTGCTATGGATCTGGGTATCCCAAGCAAGTCGGTGGTCGACCATGCGAAGACATCCATGTTGGCTTGGAGGAGGTGCCCCAGTTCTTCTTTTTGTTCATCACTCAACAACGAGCTAACCTGTACGACCTTGGAAGGGTCATCCTTGCTAAGTAGCCATGGGATGAGGTCCTCTACTGGCCTTCTTCTTTTCTTTGTCAGTTCATCTCTCTAGTTGTTGACTAGGTTCTCCATGTATAGTGCCATCCTTGGGGTGTTACCATTATTTTTCTTGATAAAGGTGGCATAGCACTCTCCGGCTTTCTTTTGATCTCCTCGGACTTCGCCTACCCCATTATTAGTGGGAAATTTCATCTTCAAGTGGAGTGGTGATACAACTCCTCTAAGGGCTACCAGGGATGGCCGCCCCAAGAGGCTGTTGAATGACACCACGGACCTGACAACCGTGAAGTTTAGCATGATGGTAACTTATCGAGGGTGCTCTCCAAAGGTGATGGGCAGCTCTATAGTACCTCTGATGGAGGCGGTGGCGCCCAAAAATCCCTGGAGGTAGGTGGCCTCTAGTTTGAGTTGGTCGTCCCCGAACCCAAATTGGCGGTAGGCTTCTAATGAGAGCACATCCACTGACGCCCCTGTATCTATTAGCACCCTGTGCACTGGTCGGTTGGCTATCTCCACTCACACTACTAAGGCATCCTCATGTGGAAAGCTCACACCTTCCAAGTCTGCATCTGAGAAGGAGATCACCGTCTCGGTCTTCGCTACCTTACTTGGCTTCTCTGCTACTCCCACCAACCTGGTATGGGCTTTGGCCTTCCTGGTAAATCCTTTCCCTGGTCCTCTAAGTATGGTGAGGATGGGGGCTCCCTTGGTGCCACTGGGTTCTGGTACATCTCTCCTTTCTTCTGTGTGGTCTCTCTCTCTATCTCGATCCGCCTTCCTTTCTTCCCTTCTTAGTTCTTCTCTTTCTCGATCACAACCTCGGTCTCCTTGGCCCGAATGGCCGTCACGCCTTCCTTTCACGTACTTGTTTAAGCTCCCTGCTCTTACAAGTTGCTCTATCTTCCTCTTCAGTTGGTTGCAATCCTCCGTGTCATGCCCGTTATCCTTGTGGAAGAGACAGTACGGATTGCGCTTCTCAGGCTCTGCTAGCATGGGTTGTGGCCAACAGAGTAGGTCACGGTCTTGGATCTGCATAAGGATTTGGGATTTGGTGGTGTTCAGGGGTGTGAACTCTGGGCTACTTGCTCTCTCACTCCTCTCTGGGCGACGGTCATTCCTTCTTAATGGGCGATCGCCCTTCTCCTATGGATGTTAGGTCCTCAACCTCTTGCTTTCTTTACAGTCATCCTGTGCTGACCTCTTGTTATCCTGTGGCTTGGTTTCAATCACCTTCTTCTGAGCTTGTAGTACCTCGGCCATGTTGGCAAACTCGTTACACCACTCTAGAAGCTCCTTCATGGTCTTGGTCTCATTACGTGCCAGGTCTTTGATCAAGTCCAGGTCCCTGATGCCTCCAGCCAAGGCTACATGCTGGGTCTGGTCGTCTAAGTCTCGGACCTCCAGGGACTCCTTAGTGAACCTGCTGACATATTCCCTGAGGGACTCCCTAGGGTTCTGTACCATGTTTAGTAGATTGACTGTGGTCTTCTTCTGCTTGACACTGCTCTGGAAGCGGGTGACGAACTGCTCACACAATTCTACGAACGAACCTATCGACCTCGGTCGTAGTCTGGAGAACCATGAGGTGGCTGCACCCTTGAGGGATGCATGGAATGCCCGGCAGGAGACCACGTTCAATCCATCGTATAGGGTCATCATCCTGTTGAAATAGTTGATGTGGTCATTAGGGTCCGTGGTACCACTGTAGAGTTCAAAGGTGGGTAACCTGAATCTGGATGGTAGTGAGGCTGACATGATCTCTTCTGAGAATGGATGCTATCTGGGGATCGAGTGTGTCTCGCCCTTGGTCTGCTTCTTCAATCCTTCCAGCTTCTCATCCAAATCTTAGAGTCTTTTGTCTAGTTCTTCCTCCCGTGACTGTCCCTCATGCCTGGCTGGATGCTCACTGCAGCCTCGTTCTCGTCCTCTTCTTGAAGTTCCCTTCTGCCTTGAGTATTGGCGGGATGGTGAAAGGTCATGTCGCGATGAACCCTGGTGTGAACGTGAGGGGCTTTCTTCTCTGTAAGACTGGCTCTGCCCTGGGGCGTAACTTCCCCCTAGTCGACCTTGGAACACCGATCTCCTATTTGAGCCTTCCGAACTGGGTACCACGGATCAATGTGATGGTGTTCTCCCACGGTCTGACTGTACTAGGAGGTCCACTGTTCTTCTGGGATGTTGGGAGGGATCCTCTCGCTGCCTGGTGTACCTCTCTGACCTATCACCCCTGGGAGGGGACCTCCTAGGGATCTGCTATTGTCAAGGGGAAGGATCTATCCTACGATGGTGGGATGTTGCGCGCTGCCTCATTAGTCACGAAAGAGTTATTGGTCATGGAGGATCTGTCGCTGCAAGTCATTGATCTGACCCACAGTCGCCGGTGCATTAGGATCTAATGGTCTACAGATTTTTGAGTGCTTGTACCTAGATAAGAGTCCTTGAGCAAGGTGTGGGATCTAGGCATGATGGCCATTTTAATCCCTGGTGTAAGCTCGGAATACCTTCTGTGTACACTTATTCAGTTTTCTGCCAGACAGTGTCCTTATTTCCATACCTCATTTTGCTCTACTCGGAGGGAGCACCTTCTCTAAGTAAGTGAACTTTCTCCTTCATATTATGGCTCTAGACCCACCTCGTTCCTCGTCCTCTCAAATGTCTTCCAGTCCTTCCTTTGTGACTTTCCCCCAAACTCATACTGCCAAGGTTGATTACCTATATGAACTCAGCTACACTCCCACTGACCAGCAGATCCACCCGACCAACTTTCCTATTCTCAACCCCTATGATGTTTTCCCCAAGGATGCTTCATCTTTCATAAAAAAGGTTCGGACTCTTCTTTCCCCAAAGAAATCTCCTGGCTTAAAGGAATATGTTCAGGCATCTCCTTTTTCTCAAAACCAGGTAACAGCTTTTGGCAAAGAACAATATTTTTTGATTGAATTCCCCCCGAACCTTATCCGTCAATGGCTACATTTAGGATACACTCATCTAGGAGCGGTCAAGATGACCCTTACCTTGCATGGACGAAAGGGCCTGCCAATGGTCATGAAACTGGACCTTCTTGATACCAGATTCAAGCAGTACCAACATGCAACCATCACAAATGTCCAGACCACCTTCAGCTATGGCAAGGTTTTTTACACACTGTACCCAAATTATAACATTTCCCTGAAGGATCCCAATCTTCCAACAACATTGAAGTTTTTTATCCATATCAATGTAGCACCACAAGTTGCCTCTTCCATTGTTGCCACTTTGCACTATCAGATCTGCTATCGACTATAGAACCATGCTTTTGATCTGCATACTGGCCATACCAGTAATGATTCCATTTTGTTTCTACAAATCGACTCTGAGTAGACCCCAACAGTGACACATGTCCCCCGACAGATGAGCCGGTCTGATCTTGCCCGATTGATTCCTGACTCATGGATCATGGCCTATGAGTCTACTCATGAGGAAGACACCACTCCCCTCCTCCAATCTACAGATCCCACTTATAAATAGCTTGAAGGTGCACGAACGGAAGTTCAGTTCCCCAAACCAACTGATATGAGTCCTCTGCTCCCTCAATTCTATGGCGAGCTCCCGGTCCGCCTAGATGGTGTTCCCATTGATGCTTTTGATGCCCAAGGAAATCCTATTTATCGATTTCAAGGTTTGACCAGACACAAATGGTTTGATATCTGTGATTGTCCAGATTGCTATCAAACTGAGGATGAGGATGACTCTTCCTGCCGTCGTCGGAATAAGAGCAAAAAGAAAAAGATCCCAGATCCGTTGTGGCAACGTTATCAAAAGGGTTGTCCAAATGTTGGCCCTCTTGGAGATGACCCTGGCAAATACTAGTTTATTGTTGAATATGGCACCAGTAAGCCATGCTCATTAGGATGCTGTTCCTCGCGGGTTCCTCCAGCATCCCTAGCACCAACCTCACGTTGTTTGCCCCCTAATCCTCCGACTCCACCAGCCCTAGCAGTTCTAGCGATTCCTTATTGTATGCTCGGTAGTGGTGCGAGTTCCAGTTCAGTCTCCATCAGCAAAAATTTCCCTGCTGCTACTGACTATGAGGATGTAAACCAGCGCATGCATAAGTGGAAGGTCACTCCACCAAACACGATTGACCAACATGGACAGAAGCCTGGTAATTCCTCGATTGAGGCTCAGCTCAACTGGCAAGCTGAAAATGCTATAGTTCAGAACCAGTACCTCAAAAAAATTGTAGCATCCCAGGAGCATACCACTCTCGCTCTCCAAAAGCAAGAATTGGATGTTACATATCTCAAAGGGAAGATTGAAGTTGTACATCAAGAACTGATGCATATAGCCACTACAGTGAAAGATGTCGCTTATGCGTCTAGTCTAATCTCTGCCAGAGAAAGAGAAAAGAAGAGGTTAGAAGACCAACTCAGTTGGGCGCAGGCTCCATTACAGTCATCTCATGAACATTTTTATCCTAATTTTCCTCCTGTCATGAATATGATGCTTCACCAAGGCACCATAGTTTCCCGACGGAAATGCTTACAGAATTACAACCAGAGCAGAGACGCCGAAGCCAGCGTAAGTCATCTAGGTCATCCTCCTCTTCGAGATCGGGATCTCATCCTTCCCCCCAGCTTCAGCTATCTTAAGGATCTTCAATGTCATATCTGCCATATCAGGCTCCATATCAACCATACCAGTCTTATTCCCAACCCACTTTCCAACCAGTCCATTCAAGACCACCCCCATTTGTTCCTTATGTACCCCCAACCAAACCACTGTCAACTCAGCCTGCTTGCTCACCATTGCTCCCAGCAAAGCACCCTAACTTTTTGAGCACTTTCCTCAAACAGCTTTACAGTACCTCCAAAACAAAGATCCCTGTTCTTTCCATACAAGAACCAGTCGATTCCAGCACGGTCAAATCTGAGTCTATTGATTCAGTAGATGATTTCCCTCGATCTTTATTACAGAACATGATCAGCAGAACCAATAGCACTAGGATGACCCCAATGTCCATACTGGAGTCACCACTGAACCACTCTCAGATGAAGGCAAAAATATTCCCTAGGTCCCTCTTCCAGATTTTTAGCCCTACCAAAACCAGGATCCCAAGCAGTTATTTACTTTTGATGGAATTTCATTTCACAAATGGCCTCATAAGATTTTGGAATTTCATGCATGGCTAACTGCTGAACTCCTCCAAGAAGCGATGACCCCTCGTGCTGCTATTACAAAGTTCCTAGCCCGCACTCATGGCACTCTCTGAGAATGGTACATGTCCCTTAGCCCATACCGACAATTACAATGGGTACAACTTGGAGAAGATGAATTTGTTTTACAACTGTATAGTGAATTCATCGGACCCCTTGAAAGCAACAGAGTCAAAGCTCGAGAAGAGTCCTTCCAGATGAAATGTTGTTCCTTCCAAAAATCAGATCTTGATAAACATTTCACCCGGATGATGGATCGTTTTTATGTCCTTGGAGGAATTGATGATGTTAATATGAAGCAAGTTTTCCTAAATTCCTTCCCAGAACCTTTGGGTAACGATGCTTTCAAAAATCTGCACATTCAAGGTCTTCAATTGCACCAGACCTCCCTTGGCCGCCTGTACCAAGAGATTCAGACAGCTCTCCAAAAATTGTGTGATCAATAGCAATTCTTTAAAACATGGGAACAAACTACTGAGAAGTTGAAATATACCTGTGATACTTCTTTTCTAAAAACCAAATGCAAAGACCAGAGCTGCACCAGCCCCACAAAGAAGAAATCTCATCATACTCGGCTTCCTCGGCACAGGCCAACTTCCCATTGTCACAGGCGCTCTCGTCCATCTAATGGACCATAGAAGGGCAAAAGATACAAATATTTTAAGACAAAAAATTTTCGTGGCAAGACCACAGATAAATGTTTCTCTTGTGGAAAAAAAGGCCATTTTGCTAAAAACTGCCTGAATAAGCAGAAAAAGGCAAAGCTCATGCATATGCTCGCACAGTTTGATGCCCAAGATGACAGAGATGTTGATGTGGAATCTCTTTACTCCATCGATGATGAATTCTCTCATGATCTCCTTTTTGCTTTAGAAGAACAATTCTCGGACGATGAATCCGACATTGTAACTGAGTCCGACGAATCAGATCCCGTCTACCCTCTCCCCCCCCCCCCTTTCACACCCTTTTCGGCCCTTCCAGCAACCAAAGTCCTTCTCCCATTAGCCCCGCTGTACATAGTCCCTTCCACATGGGACCGTCCAGTCAAAATCATAGGATATTTTGACACAGGAGCCACCATGGCCATCTTAGCACCGCATGACCCCCAGTTGTTGGAAATCCCATAAGCAATATTTTACTGCTGCAGATGGCAAAACCTTTGCTGTGGATCTTATTTCCAAAACCCCCCATTACCTTCAATATTTTTCCCACTTTGACAGTCCACCATAGAGTCTTAGGATCCTCACTCCCTAGCCGAGATGCTCTTAATGGTTTTGACCTCCTCAGTAAATTTCCCTCTCTTTAATGGAGTGCACAAGGTCTAACATATAAAAAGCATTTCCTCTCGTGGACCACTGTCCCCAATCTTTTTCTAATAGTTCCTTTTGCAGATATCAAACAACAGTTGATCTCTCAATGTTGTGCTGACTCTCACACTGAGTTTCTTACTAAGTGTGACCATCCATTATGGCAAAACTCTCAGTTCTTCATAAGGCTTCCCTTTAAGAAGAATGAAATGACATCACCATGCAACATGGAATTATGCTCTCCGCAAAGAAAATGGAAATTGGTGTTCCCAACATTAATTTCCTTGGCGTTACCATCAACAAAGGCCGATACGAACTCTAACCTCATATTGGCAAATCCCTTTTGTAATTTTCTGATGGACCATTTACGGTCCCCCAGCTATAGCATAGTCAACTACATGACTGAATTCATCCCTCGGCAAACTCGGTACACAGGCCCCTTGAATAAGCTTCTTAAGAAAGATCCTCCTCTGTGGTCAAAAGAACATACTCAGGTAGTCCAGACCCTCAAACAAATTGCCCAGAAATTACCTTATCTACAGATTCCATCTGATGGTCTCTGGATTCTTTAGACTGATGCTAGTGATGAACAATGGGCTACAGTTTTGATTGAAGAAATCTCTGATGGAACTCTTAAAGTTTACGGATATAGGAGCGCTCAGTTTAAGCCTGCTGAACAACATTACCATTCCACTTTTAAAGAAATTTTGGCAATCCAACGAGGTATTGAGAAATTCTAGTTTTACCTCATTGGCCATACCTTCCAGGTGGAAATGGATATGTCCTCTTTTCCCCGCATGCTCCAGTTCAGGCAAAAGGTTCTCCCTGAACCTCAGCTCCCTCGATGGGCAGATTGGTTCTCTCAATGGTCCTTCAAAGTGAAGCCCATCAAAGGAAAGGAAAATGTGCTTGCAGACTTCTTGTCTCGCACCAAAATCCCAATTCAGTCCTCAATCCCTATATTATGCATGCCCCTTTGGCCATCGTCAAGACCCTTAACTTCTAGGTCCAATCCTCAGGACCCTGGTCCCTCCCAGCCACTGCCTCTAACCCCAGACCAATCCACACTAGACCTTACTACCCTCTTGCCAAGTCTTCCCCCTGAAATTTATTCTGACATTTCAGGACGAACCATGGTCAGTTACAGTACCTAAACTTACCAGTCCCTCCTAGCTGTTCTTGTCCATAAATATGGTCTTACTTATGATTGGCAAGTTTGTCACCCCGATTACCCTTTTCTTACCTTGTTTACCATCACCCATTATTTCAGTTTTGAAAAAGAATTCGTAGTTTTCTTTTGGCACTTTTTAGTGGTTCATAAGATTACTGTGAGTTTCTCTGTTCATGCCCTTATCCACTATCTCAGGCAAACTTCCTTGGTGTATCGTGTCCCATCTAGGACTAACATTCTGTTTCGCCTGACTGTCTCATCCCATTTTGCTAAATTCCTACAACTGTTTGCTCCCATTCCACACTGGATTAATCTCCTATCTAGTTAACCCCATGATCATCTTTTTGTTACTATTCTCTTTCACCGCCTAGTGGATCACATTCATCCTGCCCTTGTAGAACCTCCCATCTTAGATCACCATCTTATTGCTTACAGTCCTTCCTTCTCCATCCTTGGCACTTCAGATGATGATCTTTTCTCCCAGCGAGATGCCAATGATTCCACCAGAGAGTGCTGGAGACAGTTCATGCAGACCATGTACACTGAGAACCAGGTGGACCCTACCACGTTACCCCCCATCCTCATCAATACTACCTTCACGGCATGGGATGTCAATATAAATGTTCTCCATCATCCTGTCATCCACCAAATCATGATGCAACACGTGGAACATGAGGTTGATGCATATCTCCAGGATCAGATAGTCTCTTCTGACTTCGACTAGTCAAGACAGCTCCAGTCTTTATTAAAGTTGTGTGTTTTGTTTTTATGTGGCTGCTTTATTAAAGTTGTGGTTCCTTTGAAACTTTTGTAATTATTTTGTGTGGTTGCTTTGTATTTGCTTTAAGCTTTGTCTCAGCGGATTCCAGAGTCTGTTAAGTCCGGAAGTCCAAAATCTAGAGTCTGTTAAGTCCGTAGGTTTCTATAAATAGTCGGTGGTGCAATGTTTGTATCAGAGGTTGGAAGGAGCGTTTAATCAATAACATCGCTTTCGCTTTGGGTTTGCTTGCTTATCTTCTTGCATTTACAATATCTTCTTCTCTACTGCTCTTTATATCCTATCTTTGGCTCCACGACTGCTTCAGGGTTAAGATCAATTACCCCTACTTGTTGGTTCTCGGGGACCTTCCTCTCCTGAGAGACAGGGTTATTGGCTCTGCGACACAAGCTCTTTGGAGGAGGTGATCCGTTCCCCTCCCTCGCAGCATTATTGGTGGAGGAGCGGTCTTCTACCCCGTTGTGCCATTGAGTGATGGTGGAATCGAGCTAGTAGATTTAATGGCTAGCATCGTTCCCACAGACGGCGCCAATCTATTGCGTCAGGAAATCGTTTAGGGGTCCCTCTAGTGCTGTACCCTGCAAAAGGACCAAGGTGACAAAGGAGAACAGGTGTGGTTCCTCCTAAGACTCTCCGATGCCTAAGTTAGATCTCTCTGAGCAAACAGATGAATGATAGAATTCAAGATGGGTTGATGGGGGGGGGGGAATACCTCTGCTTTTATAGTGGAGTGTGGTGGTGTGGAAAGTCCCAGTTGATGGCGAATAATCCTCCATAGTGGATAGAGTCCTTGAGTAGCAGGGTCCTTCCATGGTTGGTTACCTCTCTATGGGGGGGATAGTTTCCGATAAAGATGATGTCTCCGATAGATAGACGTTGATGTGTTGTAGATAGGGTATCTAGTGCTTGTGTTCATCTGGGATTGTATAGATGGTGGTCTAGAGTCCGAAGTCCATGTTCGCCCGCGTTCTTGCGAGGTCCGCGCTCTAGGGAATCCACGCCCAAGAGGATCCACCCCCGAGGGTGATTGGTGCCCAAGGGTGGTTGGTGCCCATGGGTGATCCGCACCCACCATGTGGTCCACGCCTATGCTTGGCCCTCCTCTAGTTCTGGCATGGCCCATCTCCTTCTGCTAGGACGCGTGGCGTCTTCTGATTGGTCCATGTAGATTGGGGTTCATCAAGTTGATTCCAAAGGGACGTTAAGATGTCGAAGTCTTCGATTTTTAAGGACTATATGGGTATTTCGGTACAATTTCTGTATAGAGTTTTGCTATAAATATGTAGCGAGGGTTCTTTCTTTTTAACGCAATATGGGAGAGGTGTGAGGATGAACGACAATAACCCTATTCTTCATTGATAGTGAAACAGATCCCATCTCACCATAGACGTAAGCAATCTTATCGAACCACATAAAATCCTAGTGTTCATTGTGTGATTATCATTTACGATTTATATTATTTTTTTCATTGTGTTAGGTTTCATTTTCAACACTTGACATGCTGAAATAGAGAAATCAGAGTTGAGAAATCAAAAAAATGCAAAGAGAGAGAGAGAGAGAGAGAGAGAGAGAGAGAAAGAGAATAGAAAGCAAGAGAGTTTTTTTGTTCGATTCTGATGCCGATGGATGGTCTAAATCCAATTTGATTTCTATGTAAATTTTAAAAGATGAGTAATTAATTAGGATTATTTGTAGGGGTTTTATTCTATTATCGTGTCCCACATGACCAATTAAGTGTTAATGACTTTCTAAATGCCTCATTGCTTTGTGTTGGTTTTGTACACTCGAATTCTATGTGATACCCATTCAATAACCAATTAAGGAAATTAGAGTCTAACCCAATTGTACTCCTTGATGGGAGGATTGCATTAATAGTGTATAAATTAAGGGTTCGATGTCCTCTCTTTATTAAAATACTCTGAAGAGGAGTAAGAAAGAGACACCTTGAGTTTCCACGTTTATGTTAGAGATGATCGTCAGTCATAGCTCACGGAGATCAAACAATGGTGGACATTATGTGTTTCCTTATTCTGATTTGATAATTTGGGATTCGACATTGCATAGGCAAAGTCCTATTATTTATGTTTATACAACAACAACAAACGTAGTCTTATCCCAACTTAACAGGGTCAACTATATGGATCCAAACAAAAACAAAAAAGGGAAAATTGAGATGAGATGAGAAATGCAAAAATGGAAAATGACAAATGAAGGGGGAAAGATAAAAAGAAAAATGAAAGATGTAAGTTAGAGGAATGAGTTAGAACCCAGTAAGTCAGGAAAATCTTAGTTAAATGGGGTCTACTTGCCCTGCAAGAGACTCTATCCAAGGTCGTATGCTATACAAGTCCTCCTATTATTTATGTGTATATGTGACGTAAATCTCACACTTGGTATCAGAGAATTGGTTACGTTGATATACTCTTGAAATCACATATTGTGAAATCAATTTTGGGCCATTGACACTGTTTACACCGAGTTTGCGCTCACCACATCATGGTCGAGATGGACCTTGGTCGAGAGATAGCTTGGCCAGGAAGGCAAGCAGTTACCATCATAGGTAGTTTCTTTGCAGTTGGAGCCAAGAAGTAGTGGTGACTGGAGCATGGCTGGAGCATGGCTGGACTTTGGCTGATACTCAAGGGAACCGCCCCTGGCGGTTACACTTACTATAAATAAGCAAGAAACACAGAGAAAAGGCATCAATCAAACACACAAAAAACCTGCAGTTTTATTTATCTTTCCTTTATTGCATTATATTTTCCTTTGTTCTTAGAATGGTGTGAAATTAAGGTTTCTTTCGCTTTATGCACCCTTTTGATTTGCACTGTGGATTGTTCGTGACAAATAACTTAAGTGCAATTCCATACGAGTTTTCGGACCATTTGTTTGTTCTACTACCCCTGAGAAGTCCTCGAATTATCGGGGCACAAGTAAAACCCTCGATAGCCACGGCTAGCCTGTGTCCTATTACATATCCGATCATACTGTAGCGTTCACAAGAAATTGAGCATAACATTTTTGGCGTACTAGGTGGGACACTCGATATAGTGATGGAAACTAGAGCGAGTCAGCGTAATAGGGAAGGCAACTCAAATGAGTCCGATGGCAAAAATGCTGGCCAAGTAATCACGCAGGGCGAACAACAAGTGGATACTGCTATGCCTCCTTACGTGACTGCTTTATTGCAAGGGCAGGCCCGTGCGGCCGCAGAGACGCAAGGGTGTCTGCAATCAGGAATTGAGGACATGAAGGCCATCATGGCTTCCATGGCCTAGGCTTACAATGACTCCCAGGCCCATTTTGAAGAACTGATCACAATGTTTCTGGCCCAACAACGTCCCCCGCAGGTTGCCCAACTCTGTATCGGCCAAATCTCAGTCGAACAAGTTGGCAGCACGGCCGGGACAGGGGCTGGGATCCCGGTGGCCTAAAGGTCCTACCCTCGACCAGGCAAGAAGTTCGTCCAGCCATCCGGTACGGCCGAATGGCACAGCGATTAGGACTTCGATGCCTCAGAATGGAGCCACATCCTCGGCGTCGCAGGAGCTACAACCTCCCCAGCAGCGGGACTCCAGATTGGAGGGGAGCATTCTGGTCATACGAATACAAGCTTTTATCAGAGGTCGGCGGTGCTCAGGATGAACCTACCGGAGCTAGAGTGGCTGTACGCTGGTCATTTCCCTCTGCCGCCCAATGAGGGCCAGGCGGAGGTCCAGCCGAGGCCATTGGCGGTGGAGTAGGCCAATCAGGTAATTGTTAACTAAGAGGATTTGACCCGATTGATCCAAGAACAGATTAACCCTCTGTTCTGGCCTATCACCCGGCCGGTGTATAGGAAATCGTAACCAGAGTACTATGACCAGCTGGTCCTTGGGTACACTCAGAAAATCCCATAATTCACTAAATTATCGGGAGAGGACAATACGTCTACTGTCGAGCATATAGCGAGGTTTGTCACCCAATGTGGAACCTTAGGGGCTAATGAGATTATGAAATTGAGACTGTTCCCGAATTCTTTGACTGGTTCAGTGTTCACATGTTATATTAACTTGCCGGCTAACTCAATTCAGACCTGGCGGGAGATGGAGGACCAATTCCATGCCTAGTTCTACCGGATTGATCCTCTCGTCTCCATAGCAGATTTGGCACGCATGTATCAGTTGCCTGATGAGTCAGCCACAAAATTTGTTAACAGATTCAAGCTGGCACAGTACAAGTGTCCAACTGTCTTGCAAGAGCCAGAATATGCTAAGATGGCCTTAGGTGGGCTCTCCTTTGAGTTGCAAAAATGTTTTGCTGGCCAGGAATTCCCCGACCTCAGCCAGCTTTTTTGCTCAGGCGGCCAGCTATGAGATGGTCCTCAAGGAAGAGGAAGACCTAAAGGCTTCATCCTCAGGGACTTATTATAACCAGTCAGGCTGTCAACTTCTCAGACTTTGAGGCCGATGAGGAATGCTAGGTTAGCATCGCCGAGATAGTCTCGGGAAAGCCTTATGTGTGTAGGACCTTAACTCCTATGATCGAGCGCGCTGGGGCTAGCCCGAAGCCAAAGCCAACCCCGACGAGGAATCTTGATAGCAGGGCCCGATATTTCTATGATATTTCCAAGGCCGAGTCAATTTTTGACCACCTTCTGAAGGATAAACAAATAAAGCTGTCGGAAGGGCATCAGATACCCTCGGCCGAGGAGATCAAAGGAAAAAGGTACTGTAATTGGCACAATTCCTTCACTCATAATACTAATGGCTGTACTATTTTACGCATGGCACTGCAGAAAGCTATTAATGATGGGTGCTTGAAGTTCCCTGATAAGGGTAAGGGCGTCATGTTGGTTGATGAGAACCAGTTCCCGCCAGTCAACATGGCAGACGTTGATTTATCAAAATTACACTTGCTCAAGAGGAAAGAGTCGTTGGTCACATTGAAGCATCTCCAACATTTGTTTGAGGAAAAGAAGAAAGGGACCGACCCAGAGTCTATTGAGCCGTTGCCCGGTCAGCGGTTCCAGTGGGGAGTTTGTGAGCATTGTAAGAAATTATACGAGAACAAGCCCCAAGGGGAATTGGGCACTCCACTGTTGGATGAGCCTGAAGATAGGGAGGTGAAACTCGCACGGCCTACAAAAGATAGCAGAGAGGCTAGGTCGAAGCGCCGGGCCACTGCTTATGATCGTGGATGGTCAAAAGACCCCCCATGGCAACCAAAAACAAGGGTTGGAGGACATCCTTGCGAAGAGACTGACCGAAGGACGACCAACAGGCTGGAGGGAGAGTCACGGCGGAGGCCATCCATGAAGGATCGACTGGCGAGGCCATCAGCTTTGGCACCAGTGCATCTACAATTAGTCCTCTCAACACCAGAGCAGGGGGTGCAAAGTGAGCCGCTGGGAGACTTGTCCCTACCACATCCCCCAAGGATGGTAATTCCCTGGTTAATGGCCGAGAGGGACTATCATTGGAATGTGGCAAGGCACCCAAAGTTTCCTTCAACCAGGGGAGAAGGATGTCCAGAAGCCAGAAGCACAGGGTGGTAGAGGCGGCAGGCCACAGCACGTCGTCAGTATGAGGAGCGAACAAGCTGAAGAGATCCTTCCCTAATCAAGGAGCAAAGGCAACAGGTGCGCAGGTTACCAAGGGAGAGGGGCGACCAAGAAGGTCTTTCCCTTCCCGCGAGTCAGCCAGAGGCTAGCGGGGGAGGTGGTCAGCAGACAGCCAGATTCCACTCGAAGGGGAAGGAGAAGATGTTGGCCGAGACTGAACTGGCCAAGTAATCTGAGGCAAGTTTTGAGGTGGACCAGCAGCTGACCCCAGGCTATGTTGCTCCGACGACAGAGGAGGAATGTTTGGCCGAATGTGAGCCTTCATCCTCTGAGAAGGGAACATCTAACTATTCGAACCAGGAGTATACTGATGATTTTGAACTTCAATGGTATATCCAGACTATGATGGTTGGCACAATCCAGTTCAAGTAAAGACGCTAGCTTCGTTTAAGGCCATGGCCAACATGGTCCATGTGTTGTCGCAGGTATACCAGTTGAATTGTGAATGTGTTGATGTTCTGGACGAAGAGTTTGAGGAGGAGGATGGCAGCCCCATGATCTTAGGTGACGATCCTGAGAGCGTGCCCGATGATTCTGTCTCTCATGGCATGTTGTCAATCGACGTAGCTGATGCAGGGGTAGCGTCCAAAGCATAGCCGTCTCCCCCGTCGAGCGTGAGTTTTGAAAAGCCTAGCAGAGAGATGACCCAACATCTGAAGCCTTTGTACATCAACGTTTTGCTAAATGGAAAATTCGTGCCAGGAGTTCTAGTAGATAATGGAGTTGTGGTCAATATTCTCCCTTCAAGGATGATGAAGCGTCTGGGTTATGATGAGATCGAGCTATTGTCAGCAGACGTCTCTATTACCAAATTCCTCGACGGGACCTCAGAGCTGAGGTGGATACTCCCAATTGATGTCAGGATTGGGGGCAAGGAGTCATTGACCACCTTCTTTGTGATGGGCACTGATGCCAACTATAATGCCCTGCTGGGTCGTGATTGGATCCACGCCAACAGTTGTACCCCATTGTCCCTCCATCAGCTGTTGGTCTTTTGAAATGATAAAGGGAAGATCGAGTAGGTAAGCATTGACAACAGGTCTTTCCTGGTCAATGCGAGTCACGTAGAGGCTAGGCTCTATAGTGGTGAAATCACCCCTATCACCTTCGTTGGTCAGGGTGAGGATGGAAGGCCGACTACAATGGCCACGGTCTCCATGGTAGTGGAGGATGTCGAGCAGCTGAGCTTTGCCCTCTATGGGCTATTTAACCCGTCAGGTGTAGACGAGCCTGCTTTGAGAAAAACCGAAGTTCATGACTAGAAAGCTTGAGGAAAAGAGCGTGGTGGTTAATGTATTGAGGAGGTTGGGCTGCCATAACTTGGAACAACAGTTAGAGCCGGCTCAAGCCCACATGGCCGAGTGCTTAGCCCACAATAGTGAAAACATTGGCCGGGGGTTGGAGCTGAAGCATCTTCGACCAGCGCTACCTAAGATGGAAGAGACATTGGCCGAGGTTCAGGACCCACTCGAAGAGGTCGATATAGGTTCTGGAGGCACTAAGAGGCCCATCAGTGGTTTACTCACCCCAGCTTTCTGGGCCTTTATTGTAAATTTATTAATGGAATATAAAGACAATTTTGCTTGGGACTACACTGAATTGCCCGGCCTCAATCGGAAACTTGTTGAGCACCGTTTACCTATCCTGGAGGGATGTAAACAAGTCAAGCAACTCCCACGGCGCATGGCACTTGAGGTAGTGGCAAAGATTAAAGACGAAATTGAGAGACTTCTTAAGGCAGGATTCATTCGACTAACTTGCTATGTTTAGTGGCTAGCGAATGTTGTACTCGTCCTTAAGAAGAATGGGAAGCTAAGAGTGTGCATTGATTTTCAAGACCTAAAAGCCACAACCCCGAAGGATGAGTACCCAATGTCGATGGCCGATATGCTAGTGGATTCGGCCGCGAAACATCAAATCTTGTCGTTCATGGATGGGCATTTTGGGTACAACTAGATCTTTATTGTTGAGGAGGATGTGCCTAAGACGGCTTTCAGGTGTCCAGGGGCAATCGGGACGTTTGAGTGGGTTGTGATGCCTTTCGTTCTGAAGAATGCAGGGGCCATATATCAAAGAGGAATGAATCTCATTTTTCATGACAAGATTGGCCATTTTCTAGAGGTCTACATCCATGATGTCGTGGTTAAATCCATGACCCAAGAAGAGCACGTTGAACACCTTTGGAGATCTTTCGAGCGGATGAGGCGTCATGGTCTCAAGATGAACCCCTTCAAATGCTCCTTCGAGGTGTTGGCAGGAAACTTCCTTGGGTTCTTAGCGCACCAGAAGGGGATTGAGGTTGATAAGAACAAGACGAAGGCGATCCTGCAGGCAGTAGCCCCTAGGAATAAGAAGGAGCTTCAAAAGTTTCTAGGGCAGGTTAACTTCCTCAGATGGTTTATCTCCAACTCCACTGGCCGGGTTAGGGCTTTCTCTCCATTGCTCCGGCTTTGGTCAAGTGATGAGTTCTACTGGGAGGCTGAGCAGTAGCAGGCCTTTGAGGAATTGAAGCGCTACCTGACCAAACCCCCAGTTCTGATGCCACCGCGAAGGGGAGTGCCGCTTAAACTGTATGTTTCGGCCTTTGAGGACACGATCGGCAGCCTACTCGCCCAAGACAGTGAGCTTGGGTTTGAGCAGGCCATGTATTACTTAGACCGCGCTTTGACTGATATGGAGAGAAAGTACATGCCCATTGAAAAGCTCTGTCTGGCATTATACATCGCTTGTACCAAGCTCAGGCATTATTTACTACCTACAATGGTGCTTGTTCTTTGCCAAGCATACGTCATCAAGCATATGCTCTCTAAGCCAATTATCAGACACCGGATTGGGAAATGGATGATTGCCCTGACTGAGTTCTCGCTCCAGTATGTACCTCAGAAGTCTGTCAAAGGGCAGGCATTGGCCGATTTTCTGCAAGTGCATCCACCTTTAGAGTTGGAAAGCGTGGCCGAGGGAGTAAATGTCGTCACATAGACGGCCTGGAGATTGTTCTTTAATGGATAAAAAACCAACACCTCAGTTGGCACGGGAATGGTGTTGGTGTCTCCGACTGGTGTTGAAACCCATCTTGCTTTCCAACTATGCTTCCCGTGCACGAATAATCAGGCTGAGTACGAGGCTTTGATCCTCGGCCTAAAAACCTTCAATGCACTTGGGGCCCAGAATATCGAGATCGCTGGCGATTCCCAGTTGGTTATCAAACATCTGGCTAAGGAGTACCACTATAAAAGTCAGACACTTTTGCCATTTTATTCACTCGCCCAGCACTGGTTGGGCAAGTTCGATGACAATTCGGTCAAGCACATTCCTCGGTCAGAGAACAGTGTGGAGAATGGTCTCGCCTAAGCCGTGTCAAGCATCTTGTTCTCGAAAGGAGAAATTGAGAGGTTATTTGTCATTCAGAAGAAGACTTTCTCATCAGTCCTGGAGGAAGGAATGTTTGAGGTGGGGAACCTGGATGAAGTTTGGCCGGACTGGAGGGCTCCGGTCATTCATTACATTCAAAACCCTAATGCCAGGGTTGATCGAAAGATAAAGTATCATGTGTTGAATTACCTATTGCTGGGCGATGAGTTGTACAAGCGAGGTCAGGATGATCTTCTACTCAAGTGCTTGGGGCTAAATGAGTCAGTGCTTGCCATGGCCGAGGTTCATGAAGGGATCTATAGGTCCCATCAGGTCGGCATCAAGATGAGGTGGCTGTTAAGGCGCCATGCCTATTATTGGCCAACCATCTTGCAGGACTGCATTAGGTATGCAAAGGGGTGCCAGGCATGCCAAAGGCATGCGCCTATGCAGAATGTACCAGCAACTCAACTTCATCCCATTGTCAAACCCTGGCCGTTCAGAGGGTGGGCTCTTGATTTAATCGAAAAAGTGACTCCTCCATCAGCCCAAGAGCATGTGTTCATAATTGTGGCAACCGATTACTTCACCAAGTGGGTGGAAGCTATGCTGATGAAGTTGGTCAGCCAGGCCGATGTGATGAAATTTGTGAAGTGTGAATTGATACATTGTTTCGGTCTGCCTGAGACTTTAACCTGTGACAATGGGTCAGTTTTCTCTGGAGGTGAGGTGTCTCAGTTTGCGCAGGAGTATGGGATAACGGTCACCTTTTCAATACCCTATTATGCGCAGGGTAACGGCCAGGCGGAGGCAAGTCACAAGATCATTAAGGCAAACCTATCCAAGGTAATTGATGATAACCCCAGGACCTGGGTGGAGATGTTATCGGAGGTGCTATGGGCTTTTAGAACCTTAAAGAGGACGGCAACAGGAACAACCCCTTATGTACTGACGTTTGGCCATGATGCCATCTTGCCCATGTAGGTGACTATGAAGTCCTTACGAGTGGCAAGACATTTTGAGATGCCCCTAGGACAATACAGGGACTCCATGATGGCCGAACTCGATGACCTTGATGAGGAACGTCTCTTGGCCCTTGATCGGGTATAGGCCCAGAAGGAGAAAGTGGCTAAGGCCTATAATAAGACGGTTAGGTCTAAGTCAGTCGCTGAGTCTGACCTAGTGCTGAAGGCTGTGTTGCCAGTTGTGCATAAGGACCTAAGTTCGGGAAATGGTCACCCACCTAGGAGGGACTATCCGTTGTGCATCAGGTCCTGAAGGGTGGGGCCTACTGCTTGAGAACAATGGATGGACAAGTGCAGTTAAGGCCACTAAATGGCAAATTCTTAAAAGCGTACCACCCAACAATGTGGGAGGTTATGAAGTAACAAGGGCCGGTTGACAGTCATTTAAAAAAAAAAAAAAGATTGTCAAGGCCGGTGCACCACGGCCATTACAAAACATCATGTAGCAAGGGCCAAATCACCATGGATCGGCTGAGAGATTGACAGAGTACCCTATGACGTCAATTGGAACGCAACTTGCCCTCCAAATTGCTACGAACCTGTGCCAGTAGGTCTTCAACCCTTTTGATTTTTGATCGAGAAATTGCAATTTGGCGAACAAGCTTGTCTTCTGTTGACAGGATGATCCGATACGCCTCTGATTCGGTGGCTATAGTAGAGGCCCTAGTGGTTAGGGTAGTTTTAACTTTCTCCAGCCTCTCAGAAACAATTTTCATTTGGCGATCCAACTCGGCCAACTCGCCCTTGAGCCTGATTTCTTCTTGTTGGTATCCCCACAATTGGGTCGAGAGGGTCGGGGGCTCAACCTTCTTCTCGGCCTTTAGCACGGCATTGTCTCACTCATCCTACAATGCCTAGAATGCTGGAGGTAGGCTGTGGGCTATCAGACGGAGGAGCTTTGTGTAACTCTGGGCTGCCATACGTTGTTCATGAGAAGTGTGGGAGCTGGCAATGATCGTTTGTAGGGCTACAATCATGGGGTCAGCCTTGTTGGAGGGGAGAATCTACTCCATAGTCAAACGGCTATTTTCACCCATAATCTTCTAGGCAGCTGCAACTTCAAGAGTGCCTGGGGGCGTCAGAGCAGCTTCTTCAGTAGTTGGAACAATGGGAGGCTCAGTGGCAAGGAGATCATCCAAAGAATCCAGCAGTAGAGCAACAGGATCTCCTTCCTCTTCTTCTTTTTCTTTCTACAAAAAGGGGAAGGGGTGTAAGTTGAAAGGCCGATCATGATGCAAACAGAAAGGAAGGACGACCAATGTACCTGCAGGGTGGCTCCCAAGAGAGGTATCGCCTGGCCTTCAATTTCCCCTTCTTGGATGGGGGGCAAGGCGGCTGAGTGCTTTTCAATGATTGGGGCCATCTACGAATTCACGGGTTTTTCTCCTTCGGGCTCACCAACGGGCAAAGCAATAACAGCCTCAGGGGCCATAGCGATTGGCTTCGGTGGTGAGAGCCCACTTTCAGGGGACTATTTTCTTTGGTACTCTCTACCGGAGGGGAAACACAAGGAGCAATCATGGTTGGAGATGCATGGGGAGTTGCAGGAAACATGAGTTCTCGAGGGTCAAGCTGGTTGTTCTACTGAACTGACTTTAAGGGTGATGCAGGGCTTGAGTCTTACTTCGATGGAGTTGAGAGCGGAGCAGTTGGTGCAGCAGGATCCTTTGGGGCACCGAACTTCAGAGTTGAGGAGGTGGATTTGTTCGAACTCGATCGAGAAAGCCTGGATGGAGAGGCTTTGCTGGTCCCTTCACTATTTTGTTTCTTCACATTCTTCACACTTGTTTGGCTCGGCTGAGGGACAGGCCGGAGCTGCGACCATCGGGTCATCAAGGTTTTCAAGGGGGTACAGTCTTTGGTATCACAGGTGCCTTCACTATCGGCCTTCTTGCTCTGGGCCGTTCCTCGACGTGCCCTTTTGGATGCTTGGGGCTTCTCTCCTTTTACTTTTTCTTTTCCTTTTCTTTCTTCTTCTTCTTCGCTCGCAGAGTCAATGGTTACTACATTTGCAAGGGGGAAGTTGGTAGAAATCAGCATGATAAAAGGGGAAAGAAAAGTAGACCGTAACTCGACCACCCGAAATCTTACCCTCACTGGTTGTCGCCCGCTTCTTGGATGATGGCGACGACTTCAAACTTGTAGAGCCATGTTGGCTGGACGTGGACGAATGCCTTTCCTCCCAAGTGTCAGCTTCATCCTCGCTATAGTATGTGGACTACCATGCATCGAACCTCTAGGTGGTTCCAGGCAGAGGGGAGAAGTAACAGGGCTGGAAGGACGAGAGAGCCAAGCCGCTCAATAAAGACCCATCAGCAATTTCATTATAAGTTTTCAAGAGCTCCCATCCAGGACCACCATTTGAGATGGAGAAAAAGCAGGGGATGGGGATGGCCTGTGTCAAGCCAAACTGATGGGCAAGGAATTGAGGATTGCAGGGTTCAGTGCTGCACATATTATTTTTGGTGTGTTCGAGAAACACTCTGTAATGGAGATCTCGACATGTCAGGTAAGAGGCCCAAAGGTCTCCATGGGTGGCAGGGTTTGCGATTGCATCCCCGAGCCAGTCGAGCAAACTATTTGAAGAGTGAAAGGGGTAAAAATGGCCGAAGGCTGGACATCTTGAAGACAGAAAAAGAACTCAAAATGCTCAGCAGTAGAGAGAAGCGGTGGTGGCGAAAGAAACTTGAAGCCAACAACTGGGAACTCAGCGACAAAAGGGGGAGAACTGGATTCATGAAAGTAGGCGCTCAGCCACAGTTGCAAGACCCAGAAGGGGTCCCCACCCTGGGCGAAGTCAGACTCGACTAGGTTGTTGCAACCCCTGTATAGGGAAGAGAGAACAAATGCTACTAGATTGACACGATGGCCGGAAGCCAACATATTGGCAAGGCTGAGATACGCCTTTGTGATCTTGTCAGCCCGAGTGCAGATGAGGCAGCGACAGATCCAGGACAATGAAACACGATGTACTCTTGCTTGGTTATCGGGCCACTCTATTTCTGGCAGTGAATCAGGTAGGAGGTGTAGCTGGCATTCCTTGTGAGATTCAAGACCTAACCGATCCAGGAAAATTCAGAGCTACCGTTAATCTCTTCGTCGAAAGACTTCAGGCCGAGGAGGGCCCCAATGTCAAGAAGGGTTGGTCCCATCATCCCAAAGCTGAAATGGAAGCAATTGGTTGAACGGGACCAGAAATGAAGGGCAGCGTGAAGGAAATCGATGTCGCAGGGGTCGGAGATGATGGACATTTGGATGACATTGAAAATCCCAAGCTCTCTCCATTCGTCAGCCTTGGCAGCAGTCATCCTCCTTACCCACTCGTCCCCTTCAGGGTAGTGACCGGCTCAGTGCCGCTTGATGGCACCAGGCTTGTACTTGAAATTCAGAATGACCTTGCGAAAGAGAAGGCGTTCAGCTAGTTGGGCCAAAAAGTTTTGGAGAGATGGGATGGTAGAAGGGTCTTCAAAGGTGGGACCAAGCACAAAGTGGCCTGATCGTGGGATCAGTATCTCGAGGTTCACGACAGGGTACAGACTGGCACGCTTGTCTTCGTACTTCTCGGTGGCAGTCCGGTTATCAACGACCTTCCTCAGCAGCCATGGTTACCTTGAGTGGCAGGGCAAATAGGCTGGAGAGTGTTACGAAGAAGATGAAGGGGAGACAAGAGGTTGTCATGCAATCAGGCAGGGTTGGAGGTTTAAAAAGGGTTCTCGCCCTTTTTGAAACTCAATAAGGAATTATGATGGCATCGAGAAATGGAGTGGTAACCCAAGAGGCGCGAGCGTCAGAATGCTATTGGACCACGTGTCTGTGGCTGAAGATTCGTTTGCTTTCACAGTCATGTCACATTACGGCAGGTTAGAAGATATTTTGAGCGAGAAACCGGGATAGGCATGAGTTTCGAGGGCTCCCCCAATCAACCTCCCAACTCGTGGGGGCATTGTTTACACCCAGTTTGTGCTCACCACATCATGGTCGAGATGGACCTTGGTTAAGAGACAGCTTGGCCAGAGAAGTGATTGATTGCACTCCAATGTTTTCAGTCAGGAATCGTTTCATCGGCCAGGAAGTGAAGCAGTTACCATCACAGGCATTTTCTTTGCAGTTGGAGCCAAGAAGTAGTGGTAACTGGAGCATTGCTGGACTTTGGTCGATAATGAAGGGAACCGCCCCTGGCGGTTACACTTACTATAAATAAGCAGGAAACGCAGAGAAAAGGCATCAATCAAACACATAGAAAACCTGCAGTTTTATTTATCTTTCCTTTATTGCATTGTATTTTCCTTTGTTCTTAGAATGGTGTGAACTTAAGGTTTCTTTTGCTTTATGCACCCTTTTGATTTGCACTGTAGATTGTTCACGACAAGTAATTTAAGTGCAATTCTTTACGAGTTTTTAGACCATCTGTTTGTTCTGCTACCCCTGAGAAGTCCTCGGATTACCGAGGCACGAGTAGAACCCCCGGTAGCCACGACTAGCCTGTATCCCATTACATATCCGATCATATTATAGCATTCACAGGAAATTGAGCATAACAGACACCCACATGAAAGATTGTCGCCGAACCATTATTAGGGAGGCTTGGAATCTTATGCGTAGCAAGGCAAGTTCTTATTCAATTAAAAATAAAAACCACAAACCAAGCGTACCCCGCTAACAAGGGGCCCAGCACAATGGCTTGGCGCTCCCACCAACCTTAGTTTGTTCGAGCATGCTCAGCCTGCTATTTGCATAAGTGAAGACCAAGTGACTTGTTGCATGTTGTTCAGCCACCGACCAACAAGGGTTTTCTGACATCACTAACGCTATGTTTGTGTTGGTGGAAAAAAAGTATCCAACACTCACAAGATGATGTGGATTATGATAAAGGGCAGGGCGTGCCAAAACCTTTGACGCAGGTTCAAACGGACTGGGGTTTATGGCCTATCTGACTACCAACCAGGGACGTAAGGTTCCCTTGTGCCTGAGTTATCTCCAAGGACCTTTGGGTTAGACTATATAGGTTACGGACTCAATGGGGCTCACCAAAAGCTTGTAAAGATCAATTAGGAGAAGCAACTAATAAATTACTAAATTAATTAATAAGAGAAATACACTGACCAGTTACAAACAAGCCAAATCCACAAGAACAGAACTTCTCCAATGATTGGCTCGATGAGGTGGCAAGTACACTCCTCCAACTACTAAGAAAGCTAAAATAAAATTGACAAGCAAGAAAACAGTAAAGATAATGCCAAGGAGTTTGATTTGTGTGTCCTTTCTCTGTAGTAGCCACCGTCCCTTTTATAGTGATCCTTTAGATGGTGGGGGCGGATTCCCCTTGGCTTCAAACCCTACCTTTCCACCTCCACGTGGAAGAATTTGTCGCGCCCTTCTTGGGCTCCACCGTTGAGGTGAACGTGGCCTGCCCCCTTAGAAGTAGGGGACTCCTTCCTCATGGGAGCGATTCTCTCAACTGCCTTTGATGAAGTCCTCCTCACTTCCCTTAGGCTGCTGACGTGGCCCCTCTCTCAACGGTCTCTTGATGGGGCACAATATTGTGGGACCCATCCGAAAATGGCTTCAATGATCGTCCCTCACAACTGCCTGAGGCGGTGTCACATGGCCTACCTAGCATTAGGAAGTTGTGCGCCTTTCATGTCACCTCCTGGACTTCCAACGCTGTAATTATAATGCAGCACCCTATTTTGCCTTGGCACACTGCCCCTTCAATCAGTGTGACACCCCTGATGTAACCGTCGGCCTTTCGATTAGCGTTCAAAATGACCACGCTCCTTTTAAATTTTGAATTCTCCCAGACTGGCGCCATAAATTCCCTCAGTTTCCTTTTTAAGGTGCCATTCTCCGTGGTTTTCCTTTCGTTCTCATTTTCTTCTAATCATCCATCTTCTAATCCTGCGCCATGGACAACCTTTCTCCCTACCCCGTGATTTCTCAGAGGGAGCGAGAACTCGAGAAGATTTTGAAGGCGAAACAAGCACAGCTCCCGCCTTCATCCCGTTTTGAGGTACTCATCCCCTCTCCTGATCCTCCCTAGTTTACGTTGGGACCTGCTCAACCTAATGTACCAGCTCCTATTCCCAACTTCCCATGACACACGCATGAAGCCATTCTCCTTTGCTCCTCCACCCCTTTCAGCGTCAAACCTAAGCCTTTTAGCAGTCTCTGGCCGTCCTTCCTCCCGGATTGGGAGGCATGGGTGGACCGCGTCGCGGTGATAGAGCATGACCGCCTCACAGCCCTGGGGATTCTCGAAGCCCTGGATACGTCTAGCACTGCCATCCCCCCAGACATCCCCCTCCTACAAGCTACGTTATGTTTCTGGTCGAGTTCCAGCAACGCTTTCTTTTTTTCCTGCGAGCCTATGAGCCGCACCCTTCTAGACATTGGGGCCCTTACCGGCCTCAAGGCCGTTGCCCCCGAGTTTCATGGGGCTTCTCATGTCTACATAGATTCCAAAGGGTTTGAGATACAGCACGGCCTAGATTTCACCAAAAAGGCCAGCTATAGCATGTACCTGTCTTCCATTTGGGGAATGAAAGGGCCCATTTCTGAGGCCGAGTTCGTAGCTTTCTTACTCTTTTGGATTTGCCTTTACCTAGTGAGTGTAAAATCCAACAAAATCGCCAATACCTACCTGCGTCTGGCAAACGCCCTCACCCGAGGGCGTCCAGTGGATATGGCTTCTTTCGCCCTATCCTCCCTCTACAGGGGTTGTAGCAATATAGTTAGCACCAACTTTGAGTCAGGGGGTGGCCCTTTCTGGCTACTCCAAGTCTGGTTGCGGGCTTATTTCCCTTCCTTTTACACTCCCTCCCCAGTCCTTGAGTGCCGCTCCATCGGCCTCTATTTCATGCCAGAGTTGGCGGAGGAGGAACATCCTTCTCTACAGGATTATCATACTTCTTTCTTGGTCTTGGGGAGTCCTGTTCCCCTGCACTATTGATGCCCTTCCATCTTCATCCAGATCTCCCTCCTTAGCTTTTGGATGCTTTGTCCAATCCCCGGGTTGCCCTCGAGCTATGTCGCAAGTTCCTAGTCTACAGGGACCTGCACTTTGGGGTCACCTCAGAACCTTCTGGCAATAATACGTGCTGGGTCAAAGTGTATAATCCCCAATGTTGTGCCCATTAGTTCGGCCTATGGCAATCTGTCCCTCTCCCATGCTACTTCTCCAAAAATAAGGGTGGACCCACTCGGCCTGTCCTGATAGTAACGAGTCAGATCGAGCTCACCGCCAGCATTGACGACCTTGTCATGTCCCGTTTCTTCCCTAAGCCGTTCGACCCAGAGCCTTCCACTATGCCAGAGTTTTCAGCCTGGTGGTCCATGTACTCCGCTAACCTGTCTGCTGAAGCGCTTCCTCTCAATACTGACGACGCTGACTTTTAATCCGAATTGCAGATGGAGGATGTCTCCTGCAAGGGCAAAGCATCGGCCTCCCACGTCTCAAATAAGTCACTTCTGAACTCTATCCTTCGATATGAAGAGGCTTTCGGAGTCAAGTACCATCCAGACCGCATCATTATGCAGCGACGCCACGACCTAGCTGTAGACCGTATCCATCTCGAGATGCGCAGAGCATTCTTAGCCCGGCCAACAAATGCTCGCAAAGTGGCTAGGAGGGCCTACGTGGATATGCGCAGCTTTAACCGCTCATTTAAAGCCTTCATGGATCGGCAGCCTGCTCTTCCCAATGCCGACATGGGAGTGGCCGAGCTTGTCAACCCCCACCTCTGGATGTGGTCCGACGAGGTTGAATTCATTGACTCCTATGTCGATAACTACAGGTCACTCGTACGAGGCATGCTGTCTAGGTCGTCAATCCTGCCCGGCACGGTACCCCTGTAACCCTACAGTCTCTGATTCATTATTATTTTTGAAATTAACAGCTTGTTATTTGGTGTCCAGAGGCTCGCCCTGCCCGGTCTGTGCCTTCCCAGACAGCTAGACCTGACACTTCCCAAAAGCGAAAGACCCCATCATCAGCCCCCACTAGTCCGTTGTCCAGAGGTCATCTCCAGAAAAAACCAAAGCAAGCAACGAAGAAGCCCCCCAAGCAGCAGCAGTCCCACAAGGAGGCTCCCACCAGCGAAGAAGTTTTCAAAGCACCCTCCTGTCTAAGAAGCTCCCGGTGTCGTCTTATGAAAGCTCATGTACCATACTCCCCAACCTTCCTGGACATTGCTTCAGGTTCAGAAGAGGAGGACACCCCAGTCGCAGGTTCCCATGATGAGACAATCTCCAAATCGCCTGCTCCCATTTTCTTGTCACCCTTCTCGAAAGTCGTTAGCACTGGGGACCAAGTGGGCACTTCTAGTCCTATTCCTACTCCGGTCTAAAGTCCTTCACCTGATTTAGTGGTACGTCCTGACGATGGTCTTTTGCTCACCGGTCTGGCTAGGTATCCTCTGACCGAGCTCCCCTTTTTTTTTCTGACAGGATTTTGATTTTGACCCGGTCCTGGCTAATTGCCTCACCCCCCTTGGGGAAGCCCTTCCTATGGGCACACTAGCCCCACTCCCTTTTGCTGTTGAGGAGGCGAAGCGCACCTCAGTTGAGTTTGTAGAACAATAGCTCCCCGCCAAGGAAGGTCTTGACCCAGACCATTTTCTCGCGCTCAGCTAGCCACTTCAGACTCTGTCAGCCTGCACCATCCTCCCGGACTCAGCCAAGTTATGGGTTAACAAAGCCGCTACCAATATCCTAGATCTGACTGCCAATGCACCGCAGCCTCTTAAGGCGGTCCGTGACCTGAAAGAAGTCATCAGGGAAGGGGACGACCTATGTGCTGAGTGGGAACAGACCAAAGCGAAGCTCCAGGAATCAGGTACAACCAACAAATATTTTAAGGATGAGATCAACGCCCTGGGCTCCGAGATCACTCGCCTGGAGGCCAAAGTGATTACAGCCCGACGAGCCAAAGAAGAGAAGGAGGAACTGGTGAAGCCCTCCTTCGCCAGTTTCAAAGTTCTTGTCAAAACTGTAGAGGCTCTTTGGGCCTCTGATGCAGAGGTCGTTAATTTGAAGGGCAACCAGATCGCCCAAGTGGAGACTGCCAACCAAGATGTTGCAAACTTTGAGTCCCAATGGAATGACCTGTGGGGGTCGTTCCCCAAAGAAGACTTTTCTTAGGCCTGCGTGCCTGGCAAAATCTAGGGCAGATGTCCCCTAGTCTTGAACACTTCCTTTTGTTGCAGTAATACTTTAATTCTTCTTGTTCCGCGGCCTGACCGTCTGGGTTGGTCTCTCTTTTTTTTTTTTTTTTTTTTTTAACATACTTATCGACCTGACCGCTGGGTCGGCCTTAGACTGGCTTTGTCTTCAATGCCCCTACCCCAAATCCCACATGGTGGGGTGGAACCTTTTCAAGAGTTTCCCATTTATGGGTTTTAAGTGTACATCTCCTTCCATTCTCTTAGCCTATACACTCCCCCTCTTAGCACTTGATGGACCACGAACGGCCCCTCCCCCGTGGGGGACCACTTGCCATAAGTGGGATCGTTAGTCCCTATTGGAAGGATAGCCTTTAGTACCACTTCGCCCTCCTGAAAACTCTTGGGCACCACCTTTCTATTATATATGGCCGCTACCTTTGCTTTCTGAACCAAAACTCGATCAAGGGCCCTGAAGCACTCCTCATCCCGATCTTCTAGTTCGATCAGTATGGCCTCACTATAAGTGGTGGGCGTAAATCCCTGTTGGAACGCCACCCTTGCAAACCTAACACTTATCTCTAGGGGGAGGACTGCAACATGCCCATAGGTGAGGGCGAACGGCGTGGTCCCAGTACTTGTTCACTGCGACGTCCTGAATGCCCATAGAACTTCAGACAACAACTCAGCCCATCTTCTGGGGTTTTCCTCCACCACCTTCGCTAAGAAATTCTTTAACACCTTATTGCTTGCCTCGGCCTGTCCATTCCCCTGAGCGTAGTAGGGCATGGAATGGGTTATGGTGATCCCATAATCCACAGCAAACTCAAGGACTTGGTCCCTAGTGAAGACTGACCCATTATCGCACGTGATAGTCTCAGGCAGCCAAAACTTGTGAATTATTTGGGTTTTCAGGAACCGGATGACTTCCATCTGGGTAACCGTCTTCATGGGAACGGCTTCTATCCACTTGGTGAAATAGTCCCTTACCACGATTATGAAACAATGCCCCCTCATAGCTGGCGGTGTCACCTTCCTGATCAAGTCCATTGCCCATCCCCTAAATGGCCACGGCTTCACCACTGGGTTAAGCTCCACCGCAGGGGCCTGTTGCATCGGACCGTGCCGTTGTCAAGCCTGGCATCCTTTGGCATACCTCACATAATCTGCCAGGATGGTCGGCCAATAATAGCCATGCCTCCTGATTAGCCATCTCATCTTAGGACCGACCTGATGTGATCCACAGATCCCCTCATGTACTTCGGCCATGGCCACCATAGATTCATTGAGGCTAATGCACTTGAGTAGCAGACCGTCCTTCCCTGTCTTGAATAGGTCATCCCCCATCAGGACATAACTCAATGCCCTGTACTTAGTTCTCCTATCCATGCTAGGACTTTGGTCCCTCAAGTACTGGATTATTGGGGTTCTCCAGTCCAGTTGAGTGTCCTCTACCTGGTTCACCTCTACCTGGTCCATGTTAAGGACTAATCAAACTAACTGCTTTCATATGATGACAGTTCGCTCTAAACAGTCTTCTGTGGGGCGCAAGCCTGATGCTACCTATGCCAAGACATTGGCAGTCTGACTCTCGACCGAGGGACGTGTCTTATTAACACATCATCAAACTTGGCCATCAGGCTTTTTGCTAACAGGAGGTGACAAACCAAATGCTCGCTTTCGCAACGATATTCCCCTGCCACCTGCTTAACCATAAGCTGAGAGTCCCCGCTCACCTCAATAGTTCTAGCCCCCATAAAGAGGAGAATCTTCATTCCGATGATGAGGGCTTCATATTCGGCCTGATTGTTTGAACATGCAAACCCCAAGTGGATGGTTAACTGGGTCTCCAGTCCCTGCGGGGACCGGACTGCTACCCCTGCCCTAGTTGACTGACTAGTTTTTGACCCATCGAATGTCAAGGACCAAGGAGTAATGCCTATGTGTGTGACTTCCCTTACCTCTCCTTGCCCTTCATTCTCACCGATCTGTATAGGTAGGTGATCTGCGAGGAAATCGGCTAATGCTTGGCCTTTAACAGCCTTCTAAAGCACGTATTGGAGGGCGAACTCCACCAATGCCAAGGCCCACTTTCTGACTTAGCCTCTCAAGATTGGTCGTGTGATCATGTACTTAATAACGTTGGTCTGGCATATAACCTCAACCATGGTCGGTAATAAGTAATACCGTAGCTTGGAGCATGACCAAAATAATGCTAGGCATAGCCTCTCCATTGGCAAAACACTGCCTGTTCTATCCCAGCCTCATTGTCCTGGGCTAACAGGCTACCAACCAAAGATTCTATAGCTGCAATGTATAGCTTTAACGGTACTCCTGCCCATGGTGGTGCCAACATCGGGGGTTTGACCAAGTAATCTTTAATTACATCAAACGCTTTCTGATGCTCGTCAGTCCAATGGAAGTCTTCCCCTGGCTTTAGCTTCAGTAGGGAGGAAAACACCCTGGTACATCCTGCCAAATTTGATATGAAACGTCGGAGGAAGTTGACTTGCCCCAAAAACTTTTGCAGCTCCTTCTTGTTCATCGGGGGCCTGGCTTCCCTGATGGCCTTGGTCTTGTTTCGATCTACCTCTATCCCCCTCTTATGAACAAGGAAACCCAAGAAATTCCCAGCTGCTACCCCAAATGTGCACTTAAGAGGATTCATTTTAAGGCCATGAGACCTCATCCTTTCGAACACTTTCTAAAGGTGAGCTAGGTGTTCCTCCTCAGCTTCAGACTTTATCACCACATCGTCAATATAGACCTCCGTGAATTTACTAATCATGTCATGAAATGGCGTTCATAGCCCTTTGGTAAGTGGCTCTAGCGTTCTTCAAACTGAAAGGCATCACTACCCACTCATAGGCCCCTAATTCCCCAGGACACCGGAAGGCTGTTTTTGGCACATCTTCCTCAGCTATGAATATTTGGTTATAGCCCGCATGTCCATCCATGAAAGACATTATCTGGCTTCTAGACGCAGAGTCCACAAGCATGTCTGCTATGGGCATTGGGTATTCATCCTTTGGGGTTGCCTTAGTAAGGTCCCGAAAATCGAAACACACTCTTAACTTGCCATTCTTCTTGACCACGGGGACACTGTTAGACAGCCATTCCACATATCGGGCAAGCCTTATAAATCTGGCCTTGAGCAGCCGCTCTATCTCGTCCTTCACTTTCAGGATGACATCTGGCGCCATGCGCCTGAGTAACTATTTTACTGGTCTAAAATTGTCCTTAATGGGCAACTGGTGTTCGACCAGCTTCCAGTCCAAACCTGGCATCTCGGAATAATCCCAAGCAAAACAATCTCTATATTCCTTCAAAAGAGCTACAAGCTTTTCCCGAAATACATGATTAAGCAAACTACTTCCCAAAGATAAGACGTTTCTCATCCTTGCTTCCTAAGTTAACCTCCGTCAGTGGGTCCTGTACCTCTGCCGGTGTTTCTTCCATCTTTGACGGAGTAGGCCGTAAGTCCTCCATCCTAATCTCGGCCTTGAGATCTTTTAGCTTTCTAGCTGTTATTTCGGCTACTAGACCTTCCTCGATAGACATCCTTCTTTCTAGGCCCGAGACTGTCAGCCTCCGAAGGATGTTTGTTACTGCTTTGCCACTTATCTTAATCATAACTACTGGTGATGTCTAATCGCCAATCCTAAATGGACGACAGTTCTGGCTGCTCTGGCATTTATCTTGCCTGGAGGGTTGGTTGCATTACGGTGGCCGTTGTGACTAGAGACGTCGGTCATCCGTACTCATCGGATCCTACAAAGTTGATTGGGCCGACGCGTCCCCCATAAAGGATGGCATCAGCGTGACTTACTTCTACCACTAACGGCCTGCTGTCCGCTGTGACTACCCTGATGTCACCCTCCCCATGCCAGAAAATGAGGATTTGGTGTAGGGATGAAGGCACACATGCATTGGCATGTATCCAATCCTACCCTAGGAGAGCGTTATAATGAGCCGATGTGTCCATGACGAACAATGCTGTCATGGAGACACACTCCCCAACCTTTAGTTCTATGGGCAGCACACCCTTAGGCTTCGTGGCTCCTCCCAGAAAGTTTATCACAGATACCTCTGTAGGAATAAGATCCAACTCATCCTTTTCCAACCGCTTCATCATCCTAGCTAGGAGGATGTTGACGGCCGCCCCATTGTCAACCAACACTCTTGAAACAGGCTTGCCCTCCATATGCGTCTGGACGTACAAAGGCTTCAAGTGTTGGCACATCTCTTTTGAGGGCTTCCCTAGGACGTCAGGCACCCACCCCTTAGCTATCAGGGTATGAACCATTCATTCGGTCTCTCTGTTAATCACTGTCTGAATGTTCTTCGGCCATTCTTCTTAGTCTCCTAGGGGAACTATTTCAATGTCCATCACACTAGATGTTATTTCCTCCAGGACGTTGCCATCCAACTGGTCCGCCTGTCCTGGTTGATACTCAAATATCCGAGGAAGAACGTAAACCATGGAGACTTGAACCTTTGTTTCCACGGAGCCAAACATCATACTTACGAATTTGGCGAAGTCGGTCTCCTCTTTTGGTGTATCACCCTGCGCGGCAGAATGGCTAACGTCCCCCAGTTTGGCCCACCCGACGACTTTGACCGCTTGACCGTCTTCCTGGTTTGGGGATTGATTCACCAAAACTTTGAAGTCACTTTCTACAGTCTTATAATCTGACACCTCAGACTCCGGAGCCTGCCCTTTGTCAACGGGGTCTTTATTATTCCACTGCGGCCAGAGGATTTCAATCCCAGGCCGCTCCCTGTCTGCTTCCTTGTTGTCCTGCGTCGTTGTTGCCTGAGCCCAGCTCAGGGCGGCTTGCTTCCACTACCACCTCCTCCTCTGGGTCCTGGTCATTTCCATCCTTCTTGACTCGGCGGGAAACTTGGGATGGTGGGCCAAAGTCTACTCGTCCGTCCTAACGGGCTTTGGAAGAACCATCCTTAGCTTGGTCCTCGGCCAACGCAGGCCTTCATCGAAGTTCAGGCCCATCGCATCATATGCCAAGCATCGCTTCACTGACGTCCTACCCAGACAGCCTCTGACCGAAGGTCTCGAAGCAGCTTCTTACCTGGTCATCCTACTAGACCGTGTCATGCACGACCAACTCTCAGCCTTCCTTCCCATGATCCTTTATCGAAGGGGGTCGTCTCCTGAACATGTGCTAGTCTATCCCTCGCGGGGCCCTGGTCCTCCATCAGTCGCTTGCATTTAGTGCGCACCCCCCATTGGAAAGTGTGTGCCTCTGTGGGTGGTGAGTAAACAGGACTGCTGCTCCATTCTCTGAACGAACTGAAGGGCCTCGGCTGTGGGGCATCCCCACTACCACCGGCCACTCGGTAGTCGCTCTAATGTTCAATAGGTGATCTGTCCTGTCTAGACCGCTTGTGAATGGTCCGAAGCATCCCACTCATAGGTCTATATCCCCCCGCCGTTGTTGGTGCTTTCCCTGGTGTGGCAGAGCCTACTACCTCTCTTACGGGCGTAGCCTGTGGACTGCGGCTGTCTGCTTGGGTTACCTTCTCACGTTGCTCAGGTCCTGCCTCCCTCGGCCTGGTGGGGCTGGCCGTGATCCTACTTGCAGTGCTGGTTATCTTTGACAAATCAGCTGTGACCATGTTGACCGGGAAAGGATTTTCATCGATCAGCATTAGGCCTCTCTCCTTCTCTGGGGATTTGATTCGCCCTTCCGGGATAGCCTTCTGCAAAGCATTGCACAACACAACATAGTTAATAGTTATATGCGTACGGGTATTGTGCCATTTACAATACTTCTGGTCTTTTAAGTCTGCACTTGCTCGGATCTTATGTCCAGGCAGCAGCTTGATCTGCTTGTCTTTTAGAAGCTGATAAAAAATAAGCTCAGCCTTAGAGATGTCGAAGGAGTACTTTACCCCAGCATCGAAGGTCCGCTGGAGGTTTGGTCTGGGCTGTTCAGCCTATCGATCATTCACAGCCTGCTTAGCTAAGGCCTTGCAAATGTAGGGTTTCCCTTCAGCTATTTCTGCCCGTCAACCTCGCAATCAAGGAAGCTGACCATTTTGGAATCTCTCGCCCCTAAGAGCGGGTAACCGCCCGACGTGGCTTCCTCCTTTAGCAGGGCCTCATATGGAGTTGGCTGCACCACCAGCTGGCCAAGGTCCGTGAAGTTTTGGCCAGCAAAGCGTTTCATAAGCTCTAGGCTTAGCCCGTCGAGGGCCATTTTCGCATACTCTCCCTTCTGTAACAGGGTTGGGCACTTATACTTGGCTAGTTTAAACAGGTTGACAAACTTGTCCACAATTTCCCCTGGCTCCTGGCACATGCGGGCCAAGTCCCCAATGGTGGTCTCTGGCTCAGTTTTGTAAAACTGCGTGTGAAATAATTCCTCCATCTCGTGCCAATTCTGTACTGAATTGGCTGGCAAATGAAAGTACCAAGTAAACGCTGAACTTATCAGCGAGTTGGGGAAGAGTCTGAGTTTTATGGCATCACTCGCCCCCAGGTTCCCGTATTGTACGGTAAAACGGGCAATGTGCTCAATGGTGAACATGTTATCCTCCCCTGAAAACTGTATGAATTCCGGTATTTTCCAATTCCTCCCTAGATCAATGTTATCCAGGTATTTCGGGTACGATTTTTGATAGATCGACCGTGCCACCGATCGGTAGGCAGGGTCTATGTTGTTTTGTATCAAGCGTGTCAATTCCTCGTGGTCAAGTACCGGCCTGTTCCCCATGGCCAGTTCCCGGTTCACGGCCTGATTGGGTGCTATTGCCCATAGCCCCACAGAAGGCCATGTTGGCATGTACCCTGACCCCCTGCGGTCAGGGATTCCGGCCGAAGCTTGGCTCCTGTATCCTCCCACAGGGATAGCATTCGCCCCCATTGCCACGGGGGGCGGTCGTGTGTTCGCTCCTGACTAGCCAGCCTCAGCTCTAAAATCTTGCTGTGCGGTCGGGGCCCCAAACGAGGCTCCGGTTACTGCTGCCAGAGGCATGTATGCCACTCCGGCCTGGGTTCTGTTTGTCCCTACAGTGTTAGCGAACGCCGGAGTGGGACCGATGCTCGCTCCGGTGCCAAATTGGTACAACGGGTTAGCAAAAGCCACCGATTGGTCCCCTGGTATAGGGGCCTGGCTGGCACTCCCGGTGAACGTGGCGTGTTGACCGCGGCCTGGCTGGCTTATGTTTGGTTCGACTCCCACTATTTAGGATGCTCCCGCCTCTGGTGGTGCGAACCCTAGAGGCTGGACCAGTCCGTGTGGGGCGGCCTACCTCTGGGTGGTCAAGATCGTGATGAGCTGATCTAGACGCGAGTCCTGACCATTTATGAAGCGATCAAAGCTGGCCTGCTGACTTTTATTGGCCTGGTTCTAAGTCTGAATCAGGTTACGGATATCTTCAGTGACCGGCCTGATGGCAGTCACCAAGTGTCTCATGTCTAAAGCCATGGGCTCCAGGGCGTCGTGCATGGCTGCAGCAAATTGATGCGATAATTCACCGCTGCTGCCTGTGTCATGAGAGTCAGAGTCCTCGGTTTCCTGGCCGTCTATAGCAGCCAAGGGGTTAACCATTTCGTCGGCTACCTCTTTCCTAATCAGAGTCTTGTTAGCTTTCTTCTTTGGTCCCATTGCGAATCCTAAGTCTATGAGGGTCCCACCGGGCGTGCCAAAATGTGTTGGTGGAAAAAAAGTATGCAACACTCACAAGATGACGTGGATTATGATAAATGCAGGGCGTGCCAGAACCTTTTGCGGCCTATCTGACTACCAACCAGGGACTTAAGGTTCCCTCGTGCCTGAGTTATCTCCAAGGACCTTTGGGTTAGACTATATAGGTTACGGACTCAATGGGGCTCACCAAAAGCTTGTAAAGATTAATTGAGAGAAGGAACTGACAAATTACTAAATTAATTAACAAGAGAAATACACCAACTAGTTACAAACAATCCAAATCCACAAGAACAGAACTTCTCCAATGATTGGGTCGATGAGGTGGCAAGTACACTCCTCCAACTACTAAGAAAGCCAAAATAAAATTGATAAGCAAGAAAATAGTAAAGATAATGCCAAGGAGTTTGATTTGTGTGTCCTTTCTCTGCAACAGCCACCGTCCCTTTTATAGTGATCCTTTAGATGGTGGCGGCCGATTCCCCTTGGCTTCAAACCCTACCTTTCCACCTCCACGTGGCAAAATTTGTTGCGCCCTTCCTGGGCTCCACTGTTGAGGTGAACGTGGCCTGCCCCCTTAGAAGTAGGGGACTCCTTCCTTGTGGGAGCAATTCTCTCAACTGCCTTTGACGAAGTCCTCCTCACTTCCCTTGGGCTGCTGACGTGGCCCCTCTCTCAACGGTCTCTTGATGGCGCACAATATTGTGGGACCCATCCGAAAATGGCTCCAACAGTTTGGTATGCATTTAAGGTAGATTTTACATTCTTGAATGATAAAAACAGCTAGAATGCATACCGTGCAAACATAGCCCAACTTCTACTCTAGGCCATTTTGTGGCATTCATGTTATTAGAAAAAATTTATTGAAAGAGTTACAGGGGCGGTGGATTTGGTTTACGAAGAAGAAGATGAAAGTATGGTATCACTTTTATGGATATAGACCATACAGTGGTGTGTTAAAATTTAAAACTAACGTATTATTGCTATGGGCTTGGGCTTGTTTGATTTATTTTTGTGACAAAAAGATCGAATTCTGTTTTACTTTGTAATTGTTGATGAATTAACTTATGGGCTGAGCCTATTGAGAAGCCAACTGAACTATTAGTTCTCCTTAAACCATAGGGTATATTATATGGGCAGCCTGATTCTTGACCCAAAACGAACCTGTATGGTTGATCGACAGGCTAGACCTAGGTTGACTCGATTCTTCAAACCCATTTGACTGTAACTTACATAAACCGTTTCTTGTTTTTATAGAAATTTTGAAGAAACTATTATGATGTTTAATGGTTTCTTTGTGAAAGTAACTTTAAGAATTAATTTTCAGAAATTATTTTAAGGGATTATTTCTATTTTGGTCAATTAAGTCATTAGGCCTGTTTGAGTTTTAAAAATTCCACAAGCATACGGATCAATCGTAGCTACTGGTCGAACACAAGGAGATGTATGCCACTCTATCTTACTCACTTAAAAGCAACGCAAAGTGAACCAAATTAATTAAAGTGTTGGATTAAACTAACAATAATTAAACTAACGAATCCTAACTCACAAGCATTTACGTCTTAACACACATCCATCTAACCTACTATGCATCTAACGCGGACTGACAAAATTGGAGGAATTAAAATTACAATAACCACACAATCAGAAGCTAGAAATCAAAGAAATAAAACTACCGAATTGTTGCTTGAACCAGATCAAGCCACACTTGTCCCCCCCCCCATGTGTGGATGGCAGTCTTCTCTCTCCTCAAGATTGAAAATCGTAGAAAGGGTCTCGTACTTACAGTAGATCTCAACCCTTGATTAGAAATACCTTCTTTGATGTCAAAAATACCCTTGGGAAGTGATTGAATGGCTTTGGGCTTGCATTTCAGCTCATTTCTGGCCCATCATTCTTTCCTAGTCTAAAAAGAATAATTGCTTGCATGGTGGCCTAAATGAATGCGTACTTGAATTTCGTCATATCCATCTTGCTCAAAATTCAGTCCTCTTTACAACTATGGAAAAAAATATGGTGACTTTACGTGTAGATTAGGTTATGCAGCTCCCGATAGCCCAAAATAGTATAAAATGACCAAAAACCTGAAAAGTACAGGAAAGCACCCGAGTACCTCTGTTCAATGTGGTAAATACATGCTTTATACCCTAAGATTTCACACATAAATGTGCTCATCAGATTCCCCCACACTTGAACTTTGCTTGTCCTCAAGTAAACAAAACAAAAACTAATCTAAAATGCAGAAATCCTAACTCACTTTCGTAGGAATCACAGTTGCACTTAGCATGTGCAACAAACCTTCAAACCCCTAGGTTATCCCTAGTGGATGAGTTGTGTCTCGTGAGTGTTTCTAGTGAATAAACACCCAAAATTTAATAAGTCAACAAATGCTACAAATTTTAATCATGGCATAAGTAGGATAGTGCACACAATCTCTAAAAATGCTTAACTAAAGATCAAGGAGCCAAGGATTCCCCCACACTTGAATTTTATTACCCCACATCTATTCAATTACGCAACAAGCATGTACCAAGATTAAGGGATATCCTCATATCTTTTGAACACTACTCACCTTCAGGTAAACCACTCATAGTACCGATGGAACCAAAGACTCAGGCTTTGAGCATTTTTATCGTACTTTCTTTTCAGGCATTAAGGCAATAGCTTCTCTTTCTCAATAGTAAACTCGATTTCTACTCCACTACTGTTTCCTGAATGACATGGTGGAGCATACACCAGACACCCAAATACTTGGTAGCTTCACTTTTTGCATATATCTATAAAGACATTGAGACATTGATGCAAGAGTTTTTTTTTCAGTTTCCTTCCAAGGAATTTCGAACAAGTCACCCTGCTTCCTGAGGCACCAGTGCCCTGTCTAGTTCCAAGGAATTCCACTTTCCTTTCTTGTTTCTCTCTTCTTTTTTTTTCCATTCACTTTCATGCCTTGCCACAAACAAATTGGTCTCAGCTACTAGCCAAAAGATCAAAGGGTCCATAAAACACTTAGAGGAATCCAGCCATCAAATGAAATAGTGCTCATTTTTCTAACTCAGTCCCCATTATCGGATACATACCAATTATCATCCTTGAAAATGAATTTTTTTATTAGTTCGCATGCTAGGGTACTTAATTCCCTCTTTCTCTCGCTTCACAATCAAAGAAACGTATGCACAAAACCAAAACTACCGCCACAATCAAAATTCACCAATTAAGTTCACACCCCCCCCCCACACTTAATTCATGTAATGTCCTCAATACATGCAGAAAAGAAAGAATAAGGACAAGGGAGGGCAAACATACCAGGAGATCAATCATCAAGGTAAAGAGGCTCATGGAGATCCATGACCTCTTCCACAACTGGAATGGACATCTCAATGTATGGCTTCAAGTGTTGGCCATTCACCTTAAAAGTAGCACCTATACTTGGACTGGCAACTTCAATAGTCCCATGAGGATAAACAATTTGAACAATATAAGGGTCATCCCATTTAGAGCGCAACTTACCTGGAAAGATGTGCAAACGAGAATTGTATAACAAAACTTTCTAACCTACCTCAAAAGATTTTCTCAAAATATACCTACCATAGAAAGCCTTGGTTTTTGCCTTATAAGTCTAGGCATTCTCATATGCATCATTTCTCAGCTCTTCCAACTCAGATAGTTGGATTTTTCTTTGGGCACCCGCAGTAGGTAGATCAAAGTTAAGGTTTTTAATAGCCCAAAAGGCTTTGTGCTCTAGCTTAACAGGTAAGTGACATGTCTTTCCATACACCAGATGGTACGGAGATTGACCAAGGTCGATCTTAAAGGCGGTCCTATGGGCCCACAAAGCATTTACCAAACTATTAGACCAATCCTTGCGGTTCGAGTTGATAGTTTTCTCAATCATTTGCTTTATTTGCTGATTTGAAACCTCAACCTGGCCACAGGTCTGGGGATGGTAGGGTGTAGCCAATTTTTGAATGACATCATACTTTCTCATGAGGGCATCAAAGGGACGGTTGTAAAAATGTTTGCCCCGATCACTAATGATAGCACGGGAAGTACTTAAATGGGAGAAAATGTTCTCCTTTAAGAATTTGATAACCATCTTATGGTCATTTATCTTGCAAGCAATTGCCTCAACCATTTGGACATATAGTCCACAGCAAGTAAAATGTATAGGTTACAAAAAGAATTAGGGAAAGGTCCTATGAATCTATACCATATACATCAAATACCTCAACCACCAGAATTGGATTGCGGGGCATTATATTCCTTTTAGAGAGACGCCCTAAAGATTGGCATGAAGAACACGCCTTGCAATAAGTAAAAGTATCTTCAAAAAGACTAGGCCAATAAAATCCTCATTGTAAAATCTTGATCGCTGTCTTATTGGGCCCAACAAGGCCTCCACAAGCCTGATCATGGCAAAAAGATAAGATAGATTGTTGCTCATGATCAGGAACACACCTTCGGATGACTTGATCTAGACAGGTCTTAAAAAGATAAGGATCATCCCAAAAGAAATATTTAACTTGAGAAAAGAAACAATTCTTATCTTGGGTGGACCAATGTACAGGTGTCACACCCGTAACCAGATAATTAACAATGTTAGCGAACCAAGGTTCACTATACAATGCCATCAGATACTCATCAGGAAAGTTCTCATTGACTGGAGAAGTATCAGTCAAAGAATTTGGCAACCGGGATAGATGGTCTGCAACCAAATTTTCACTATCTTTTTTATCCCTAATTTCAAGATCAAATTCCTGCAATAAGAGGGCCCACCTAATGAGTCAAGCCTTGGCATCTTTCTTCTGCACAAGATATTTGATAGCTGCATGGTCAGTGTACACAATCACATGTGAGCCTATCAAGTAGGGTCTGAACTTCTCTAATACAAATACAACAGCTAAAAATTCTTTCTCAGTAGTGATATAGTTAAGTTGTACATCATCTAGAGTCCTACTTGCATAATAAATGACATGGGGCAGTTTATTGATTCTTTGCCTAAGAATAGCCCCTATAGCAAAATCAAAGGCATCACACATAAGCATAAATGACACTATCCATTTTGGAGCTTGAATAATGGGTGCTGAGGTTAACTCTCTTTTTAATTTCTTAAAGCTCTTATGACACTCAGGGGAGAACTCAAAGGGGCAGTCCTTTGTCAATAGGGTAGTTAGAGGTCTAGCTATTTAGCTAAAGTCCTTGATAAATCTTCTATAGAAGCCGGCATGACCCAGAAAAGATCTAATATCCTTCACACTCTTGGGTGGTGGTTAATTGACAATAAGGTCCACTTTAGATCTATCAACCTTAATCCCCTCTTTAGAAATAATGTGACCAAGAACTATGCCTTGCTTCACCATGAAATGACACTTCTCCCAATTCAAAACCAAGTTTTTTTTTATGCATCTCTTGAGAACCAAAGAAAGATGGTGCATGCAATTAGAAAAAGTAGAGCCCTGAATAGAAAAATCATCCATAAACACCTCTAGGAAGTGCTCTATCATATCAGAAAAGATACTCATCATGCACCTTTGGAATATAGCAGGGGCATTACAAAGCCCAAAAGGCATACGCCGACAAGCAAAAGTTCCATAAGGGCATGTAAATGTGGTCTTGTGTTGGTCCTATAGAGCAATAAGAATTTGGTTATAGCCTGCATATCCATCAAGAAAATAATAATATTCATTGCTAGCTAGTCTCTCTAACATTTGATCAATGAAAGGCAAGGGAAAGTGTCCTTCCAAGTTGCCGCATTCAGCTTCCTATAGTCAATGCCCATACTCTCTATCCTATTTGGATACGGGTTGGAATCAGTTCATTATTTGCATTCTCAACTATAGTGACTCCTCCTTTCTTAGGCATAACCTACACAGGACTCACCCATTGGCTATTAGAAATAGGATAAATTATGTCATGATCCAAGCACTTTAGGATCTCTTTCTTAATTACCTCTTTCATCACAGGATTAGCCCTTCTTTGTGGTTCCCTAGAAGGACTGAAACTCTCCATCAGATGAATATGATGTTGAACAATGGAAGAGCTAATACCTTTGATGTCTGACATGGTCCAACCTGTGGCTTCCTTATGCTATTTTAGAAGTTTGATAAACTCTTCTTCTTGACTAGAAGTCAGATCAGAAGCAATAATTACAGGAAAAGTGTGATCTTGTCCTAGGAAGGCATATTTTAGGTTGGAGGGCAACGCTTTCAACTCTAATGTGGGGGGCTCAATAATGGAGGGTTTAGGAATGGAGGTGGATAGGGGTCCAAGGGACTCCAATGGTGGTTGGATGCTCCAGAACTCAGATAAGGTGGTATCATCAACACCTTCCAATTCCTTCATATATTCCTGAAATCCCGAATCAAAATCAATCTCAAAGAAAGTCTCAACATCATCGGGGAATCCCTGAAGCATATATATCTCTTCATCTATATCAGGCTGCTTGCCCAACCTAAACACATTAAAGTCCACAGAAGTATTACCAAAAGATAATTTTATGAGACCATTCCTACAATTGATTAAAGCATTACTGGTAGCAAGGAATGGTCTACCGAAGATGATAGGGGTTTGGTCCTTAAAGTTTGCAATAGGTTGGGTATCTAAGACAATAAAATCCATAGGAAATATAAATTCCCCAACCTTAAGCAAAACATCTCAACCATCCCCTTAGGAACTTTATCAACCTATCTACAGGCTGAAGAGTGATTCTAGTGGGTTTTAGCTCTCCCAATCCCAATTGTTGGTAGACATGAAAAGACAGTAGGTTCACACTTGCACCAAGGTCCAATAAAGCATGACCAATAGTGGTGTTGTCTATAGTGCAAGATATGGTGGGGCTTTCAGGATCCTTATGCTTGGCTGCTACTGGCTGTGCGATGAGATAACTAATGTTAGCAGCTAAGAATGCCTCTTTGGGCACATTGGTGGTCTGCTTTTAGGTACATAAGTCTTTGAGGACTTTAGCATAAGCGGGGACCTGGACTACAGAATGTAATAAAGGAATGTTCACCTGAACTTGTTTAAAAACATCAAGTATTTTTTCCACAGAAGGAGACTTCTTGCTAACCAACCTATTTGGGAATGGGGCAGGTGGGGTATACACTCTTTCAAGGGTGGGTCCTTTTCACTTTCTCAACAGAATCATCTTTAGTTTCCTCAACCAAATCATCTTGAATTTCTTCAGGTTCATCAGATGAACCTGGAACAGAAGGCACTATAACAATCTCATCACAGGGGGAGAGTCAACAGGAGTGTGAGATGGTAAAGACTGAGGGATACTACCCTATTGATACTCATGACCACTCCATAGAGCATAACTGTATTAATCTGGCTGGAGGGCCCTTGATGCTGATGACCTTGTGCAACATTAAGCTGAGGAACTTGGGTACCTTGCTGACTTAGAGCCTGATGTCTAGGATTTGGCTCAAGTTGGCTAGGCAATTTTCCTTTTTCCCTCTCATGTATGATTATAAGAAGCTGGATGAGTTACTTTTCTATATTATTATGGCTTGTCATAAGAAGGGCCATACTTTTTTGTAGCTCACTGATTCTTGTTGCTTCTCCTATATTGGTAAACCCTGGGGGTTGCTGATAAGGTACAAGGAGAGGTGGCCTAGCAAAATTCATTGGGGGTCCTAAATGAGGACGAGGGGGAAGGGGGTGAGGAGACATACCTGAGTTTTGTGGTGTATACTTGGGCTTTTAGAGACTAAGATGGCCTTGATGGAGAAAATTGGAGGGGCCTGTTTGGTTCCCTTAGTTCCAGGAGAAATTAGGGTGATTTCTCCATCTTGGATTGTAAGTGTTACTATATGAATTATTTTAGTAGAGAGCATTTACATTTTCAGTGTTGAAATTTCCTGCAAAGGTGTTGGGGCATTCCTCCATAAGATGAACACCAACTATACATGGAGACATGGTTAACTTGGTTAACCGGTATAGGCTCTTTAGGAACTATGGATTCCAACCTTTTGATAAGGCTGTCTAGTTTGGTTTTCTTAGCTGGTACACCCTCAATGAGATAACCCTTAGTGGTCCTTTTAGCCTCTTGGGTAGATTCCCACTCCCTAGTCTTATTAGCCAAGTTGGTCAAAAATGTCCAGGCCTCATTCTCATCAATAAAAGAGGTAAAACCATTAGGACACATAGACTCTAAAACTTGCTTTGTCTGAAAGTCAATGCCCTCATAAATGATTTAACAGATTTGCCACAAGTCAATACTGTAGTGAGGGCATTCTAACACGAGGTTCTTGAACCTTTCTATAAACCTAAAGAAGGACTCATGTGGTTTCTGCCTAAATTGAAGTATGTTACTCTTGAGTTTATTGGTCTTGTGAAGAAGGAAAATTTTTCTCAAGAAGACAATTGTGAACTGATCCCATGTAGTAATGGAATTAGTCAACAGTCCATAGAGCCACTTCTTAGCATGGTCCTTCAGGGCAAAGATTATAAACCGAAGTCTAACTGCATCATCAAATAAATTTTGGACATTAATTAGAACACAAACCTCCTCAAATTCCCTAAGGAAGAGATAGGCATCTTCATTAGCCGTCCCATGGAAATGGGCCAGCATACTAATGAAGTTGGTCTTAAGTTCATAATTGTTTCCTGTAGCAATTGGCAGACTGATGCAGGAAGGCTGTGTAGCCCTGGTAGGAAACCTATCCTTAAGAGTCTTGGGTTAGGGTTGGTCCACCATGGTTAAAAGTGGTGGAGAAGATAGTATTCTAATAAGACGGTTGGTCGAATCACAGGTCCACACTATAGCCACCTAAACAGATAAGAAGTCTCGTCTTTTTTTTTTTGGAAAAAATATTAAAGAAAAATAAAAGGACTAAAACAAAATCACTAAAAACATGAGGGAATCAATAAACAATTGGTGCATTGCCCTCAAGAATTGAAACAATGGTTCCAAAGCTGTAAGGTTGCCATATAGGTTGACAGCAAGGGAACCTGTATAGTCTTCCATAGCCACTTACGTACGACTCCAAGTGGATTCTGATGTAGAGTAGATGGCTACTATATGTTTTTGTTTCCAAACAAAAGCACTCACTATGTTACTTTCCAGTTATTAAAGTTGGTCACCTCTAAAGATAAGTCGCATGCCAATCCAAACGAATCAAGGGGTAGCGTCATAAGTAACTAAATCCTTTGAGGGACACCAAGATTGGTTGGGTTTGGCATATGAAAAAATTTAAAGTGAGTGCACATTCTTTAAAACAGAAGAGAAACAAGATGAGGTTTTCTTTTCTTTTTTTTTTAAAGAAAATAAAGTACTTCGATTTACTTAAAAATAAGAAAAATAAAGTGGACAATTATCTCCCCAGCAACTGCGCCAAAAACTTGTTTGAGTTTTAAAAATTCCACAAGCGTACGGGTCAATCGTAGCTACGGGTCAAACACAGGGAGATGTATGCCACTCTATCTTACTCACTTAAAAGCAACGCAAAGTGAACCAAATTAATTAAAGTGTTGGATTAAACTAATGATAAATAAACTAACAAATCCTAAGTCACAAGCATCTACGTCCTAACACACATCCATCTAACCGACTATGTGTAAGAACCATGGATTCCAAAAATCCAAATTCCCCGACAAGGGGTTGGTTCTCATGTGTGAACCAGATCTTGCCGGTGAACCCTAAAGCAAATACCCTAATTCCTCCTAAGAGGGTAAATGGGTAAATAGGAGCCGCCACCTAGATAAGGGTCTAGGACCCATAAATGTTCCCGCTAGGGAAACGACTAATGGCTCAACGGATAAAGGCTGAGGTCCACCCAGATCTTTGGGCAAGTGTCAAGTTACGGACTGGGAAGGTGTTAGGCACCCAGTCCGTCTGGCCCAGAGCCGGTCATCCTTCTATTGACCATTTGCTTGAATAAGTCTTGCTTGCAACCCTAAAACTAATTATTCTAGATCTAAGTCATCCTAACACTGGGCACCTAGGACTAGGCATCTATGTACAGGCTGGGCAACCCTACGCCAAGTTCCTATATCATTCTACCCTAGGGTATTTAAAGTAATCAAATCAACATAACAAACAATTAAGCTAAAAAAAGATGAATATATATACAATCTAATCACAACAACATATGGCTAAATTATTCTAACTTGACTAGACATAGCATGCATGGAGTTCACACAATGAAAGCAAATCTATTTATCCTACTCGTGTCAAGTAAACAATAAAAGAATTGCTAAACAACTACGGGCTAGATGACGGGCTAGCCCAAATCCCGTAAATGCGCCTACGTCCCACGGGATCCCAACATGCAACGTGTTTCAACTCGGGCTACTAGATGCGCATCCTCACCCCTTCTCACACGTCCTAATTCTACGATCGATCAAGGGTCGACGAAGCTTGAACAATTGCTCAATTTCCTAGATAGGGTCCACTCATGGGCCTAACACATGGGCTCCAACTCCCCGCTCAATCTAACCTTGGTTGATAGGTTAATGCCCATACTGAAATCAAAACCAATTGGCTCCAAATCAATATGGGCCTAAATTGGGTCCACATAGTCCATTATCCAAAAATGGCTCATGCCCATTCACAATGGGCCGATCCAAATCTAAAGTCAATTGCTTTAATAAATGAGCATCAAAATGGACCCTAGGAATTCCAATTCACGTCATCATTGCTTGACCAAAACATTTTTCCAATAAAAAGGAAGCCATTGAAGAGCTTCGATCCAAATGGGCCTGGCCTATGGACCCATGTCCAAACTGAATCTGTCTTGAGACCAAGTTCGATGACCTATGTTGGTTTCAAATGGGACCCTAAGCCCAAGCACATCGGTCAGGGGACCAAATATGAAATATGGCCCACACTCAAAATTAAAACCAAACCGTCCCATCATCTTTCATTACAACGGGCTTCAAATAACCCAAAAAATCAGAAACGGTCCTATAGTAATTCATGGTTCGACCAAATCCCTTCCCCCTTTGATCAAGGTCTCGGCCTAATATGGACCAAAGGTTAATAATTAAATCCGATTCAGGCCCAAAACTGCCACTCATGGTCTAAATGAAGATCAAGATATAACCTTACTTGAATTGGAATCTAAAAGCCATGGAATTCTATTCAACAGTTTGTTTGCAAGCATATTAGATCAAATCCCAGCCAATAAACCATGCTTTGAACTCCAAAACTGAAATGGGTCACACATTAACCTTAAAATCTACGGTTGGAATTGATTTTAAACATTGGATTTAGAACAAAATTCCAGCAGCAGAGAAAAGGAGTAAAAGAAAAAAGAAAAAAGGCACTTAGGTAATGAAGTCGAGATTTCTCCGAGCCGGAGAAGATGCCCAGCCAGTGTGATTCTTCTTCTTCTTCTCGTTTTTATTTTTATTTTCTTGTCTTTTGCTTAAACTCCAGCCATGGTTGTTAGCCTTCTCTTATTTTTTCCTGTTTTGCCCCTGCCCAGGTTAAACCTTCAATGGGCTTGATCCAATAGACCTTCATGGGTCGGGACCTAGGCAGTCTAGTTTTTTATTTTATTATTATTATTATGATCATTTATTTTTTGGTATCTGAGACAGAGATCGCTGGTACTCCATGTATCATCATCTCCAGGGGGGTTGACAAAAATCAAGTGTCTACACTGTGCATCTAACGGGGATTGACGAAATTGGAGGAATTAAAATTACCACAACCACACAATCAAAAGCTAGAAATCAAAGAAATAAAACTAACGAATTGTTGCTTTAACCGGATTGAAGTTGATTGGTTTTCTCTACCACACTTGAATGCTCCTACCAAATCTGAAAAATAAAACAAAAATAATTAAATTAAGAGCTTAACATAATGCGTGATGATGAAAGTAAAAAAAAAAAAAATCCCAAAAGCAAGGAAGAATTAGAGAGATAAGAGAATGAGAATGAAATAAAAAATAAAATCCTACTAGAATGGAGGAATTAGAGAGGATGAGAGTAAGAGTAACATAAAAAGGGTGGAAGAAATAAGAGACCAAGAATAAGAGAAAGAAAAAAAATAAGAACTTTGAACCAATACTCCCTTCTACCAAACTTGCAATTGCATTAATTGATTAGGCATTGGATGGATATGGTTGATGAAGCTTGAAAACTTGAATGAACTTTGCATGTCTTCCTCTTCCAAATCTCTAAGTCTTCTCATAAGAATTAGAAACCTAGACTAGAAAGCTTAAACTAGAATTAGAGATTAAGATATTACAACCATATTGAAGACAATAGTTGAATTAAAACTTGCATAAAATTATTACAACCATGTAAATCAAACTCATAAAATTAAACTAGAAGCTAAAAGCCAAAAATTAGAAGAAGAAGAAGAAGAAATTTCATTAAGCATTGAACACTTTACAACCCCCAACCCTTGGGTATTTATAGGGGAAGGAGAAAAGAAGAGAGAAGAGGGGGGAAGCTCCATGCTTTTGGGAGGTTCTATCACGCTCCCATCCCGATGTAAGATATTTTACCACATAGGGGTATGACTGGGACAATCACACATCATCCCAACACCTACCAGGATCTCAGATGCAGTGTCCCGAGCCACAGTCCACCCTGTCATCACATATTGATAATAGAAAAGAACGTACCAATACGGAATAGGTTGTTCCAAATACAGAGTTGACGGAATCGAAATTAAGTTAAATCATGTGAAATTATAGAGCATCGATTCTCTAATGATAACACATAGTACAATTCTAGTATAAGTAACCATTCATTACTCTCCTATTAAATAAACACATAATTTATACATGATTGTGGAATGAAGACAGAAATTAAATAATAAATTATTACCCCAAGGGCACTAATCTTGGGTGTACATCTGCATTCAAGTCATAGCCTCCAGCACCACTTGATTCGCATCCAACGGTGTTCATCTAAGTAGTACCTCCTGCATAACAACTAAAAAGGGGTTGCGCAACAGGGTTAGCTACACTAGCTAGCGAGGGAGCAAAGGAGAATGCACATACATTACACAATCAATATTAAGCAAAATAATGCATGCTAATGTTAGATTCATTTTCCACCTAGCACGCAATTATATCGGTCAAGTGTATGCTACTGTGATAACTCGGGAGACACTGAGGGTCATTTATCCTATCGCCTCAGTGAAACCTTAATTATTACAAGGGGACCTACGCCGGTAGAAGCCATCATGACCACCCAGTGGCAGACCATGATAGCCATCACTACCCCTGTCCTGGCCTCTCCCACCTCCACAGACCATAGGTGCTCAGGCTATCCAACACATAAACCCCTGTTGGCAAGGGTCATAGCGTAAGGGAACAATCATCCTAGCCGCAGATATACTATATGCAAGTCCTATCATCCCAAGAGATATTCCGGGTGCATCAACGTCCCATTCTATCTAGTACCCGGGTACCAGCATGGTACGGCACATACAGATCAGGATGACATATAGCAGTTTTTGTAATTAAATAAATTGGGATTTCGCGTAGCCTGATACAATGGGGAGCATGCTATCACATTCATAACAGATCACATTTGGATAATAATGCAATGCGCACAATGCTTATAAATATATAATAGCCTGTTTAGGATTTTATAGTAAATATATATTCAAGCCCAATAAATCACCTAGAACCCACTCACCTAACACGAGCGTCGCTGTGTGTGGTTGACATGAATCTCACTTGGGCTCCCTGCTATTCATCAAGTTGGGTAGCCTAGGAATACAAAAACAATCATTAAAGCATGTAGAGATGGGTCCCATGCTGGGCCCTCAAGGTTAAAATCAGATTTCAACCAAGACAGCATGAGCGGACTCACGGACGGTTTCAACAGAGTTGAGTCCGTCCTTGACTCCATTCAGGCTAAATGGTAAAAACAAAGCGAGTGGACCCACGAGCGGAACCTCTTACTTGGATTCGGTGGTGCATCCATTTGGCACCTGGGGCATAACTAAAGGGGAGCGGATTAACTGGCGGATGTGCTTCTTGGGTCCTCCCCTGCATCAGTTCAATTCCTTGAGACAGACCTAAGAGCATCAGGCCCCGAGCGAAGGCAAACAGAGTGATTTGGTACCTTCGTCCGCTCAGGCTAAGGGGCAGGGTTTGTACTGGGCGGACTAACGGGCGGTACCACGATTGGTGGATCCGATCGTTCGTCCGTCGGCAGTCTCTTCCGAGATTTCAGAGGGATTTTGCTCCAGCTTGAAGCTTGGAGTGCCCCAAGCTCTTAGGGACAAGGGTGAGGTGTCTAAGCCTTCCTAGGGTCACTAGGTCCTAAGCTCACCTTAAGGATCCAAGATACTACATGGTTTGGGTCTCACATTGGTCCAAGAGTTGGGTTTCAAGGTTCAAAATTAGGGATTCAACAGTCATGGTTGCAATGTAGCACTTAGAGGCCTAGGTCAGCATCATTAGAGCTTCCAACTAGGGCCAAGCTTCACCTTGAGTCCCAATTGAACCCTAGGTCAGCCTTAGCTCAAGGAAATTCATCAAAATCAAAGAGAAATGGGGGAGAGCTAGGTTTGGGGTGCTTACCTTGGTGAGCTTCCTTCTTCCAGCCACTCTCTCCATCTCTTCTCCCTTGGGTCCGGCCAGCTTGGGAGGAGATGTGGGGTAGCCAGCCATTTTGGCATAGCTCTCATCTTCTTCCCTTCCCCTCCTATTTCTCTCTTACTTCTACTTCTCCTTCTTCTCTTGTCTCTTCTCCTCCACGGTTTATTGGGGAGGGGGAGAGATAAGTGAATGAGAGGGGTTTCCTTATCCTTTAAGGGCTTAGATGGGTCTTAGGGTGTGTTTGGTTTAGGCATCCCCAACCACTTAGTGGCCCTTAGGTCTTTAAATGGATTCTAGTTAGGTCTTAGGACTTGTTTGGCCTTAGTTATAACCATTAGGTCCATTTGGTCATGTTTGGGGTGCACCCTAAGTCCATAGGACTTAATTGTTCACTAAGGTCTGTTTGGTTTTAGGTTAGGGTATATAAAACCCATTATTCATCCAAGTTTGATCTTGTGAGCCCACCTCCATGGTTCAACTATCCATCCATCTAATGGTAAGGGTAGGGGTTCATATAGTCCAAAGGTCTAACTATAGTGTCCGAGACACGGGGATGTAGGTCTCACAAGAAAATAAACCAAAAAGGCAGATAACAGCATGGGTGGATCCTTGAGCGGATTTAGTACGAGTGAGTCTATTTGTGACTTCGGTGCTGCTGTCAGGGCCCAAACTTCAAGGAAAGTTGTGGGGCTTTGGCCCACACTTCTAGGTCTTCAAGGGGATACTGTTAGTAATATTTTAAGTCTAAGGTCACAGGTGTTAGCAAGTGCCACCATGGCATTGCCCCTTAGGTAAAAGGTCTAAACTGCCCCGGGGTATAGGGGTATATCTGGGGTGTGGGTGTAATAAGTTCCCTCCCTCTAAAAAATGTGGAGGGTGGAGCGAATCCTCCCAAAATTGATTCTCTCATCTCTATTTCCTTTACAAATTTGGTTAAATCCCAAGGAAAATAAAAAAAAATAGAAAGTAAGAGGTGTACAAAGCTTAGTCTAATAGACCTGCTATTTTCTAAAAAGTAGACTTTCCAATTTAATTCCCATGTTTCCTCTTTTTTGCAGGTGTCTTCTCCAAGTAATGTGATCAAGGCATCTCCAATCTTTGGCTTTACAACCTTCCAAGGATGAGAGAATATTCTCCACAAAATATCCATCCATAGTCAAATTCCTAAAATACCATTGGAAATTTGGAGGAGAGAAGAGTGCATGACTAGGATTCCACTGAAAAATCAGTTAAACCCCATTATATACTCTTCAAAAATCATGGAGACTTGGTGTACCCTTTAAAAATCGTGGAGGGTGGGTCCCCCCATGTGTGGATGGCAGTCTTCTCTCTCCTCAAGATTGAAAATCGCAGAAAGGGTCTTGTACTTGCAGTAAATCTCAACACTTGATTAGAAATACCTTCTTTGATGTAAAAAATACCCTTGGGAAGTGACAGAATGGCTTTGGGCTTGCATTCTAGCTCATTTCTGGCCCATTATTCTTTCTTAGCCTGAAAAGAATAATCGCTTGCATGGTGGCCTAAACGAATGCGTACTTGAATTCTGTCACGTCCATCTTGCTCAAAATTCAGTCCTCTTTACAGCCATGGAAAGAAATATGGTGACTTTACATGAAGATTAGGACATGCAGCTCCCAATAGCCCAAAATATCATAAAATGACCAAAAACCTGAAAAGTACAGAAAAGCACCTGAGTACCTCTGCTCAATGTGGTAAAATGCATGCTTTATACCCTAAGATTTCACACATAAATGTGCTTATCACATGTGCTCTATTAAATAAATTGTAAGCATTATTGATTTTATTATTTATGGACCTAAAGGCATGCTTGTTTACTAATAAGTACACTTTTAAGGAGCTATTTGGATAATCCCGTTAAGGAATAAAAGTGTATTCGCCCATGTCATTGAAACTGTCTTGATACATCATGAAATCGGCAACCAATAGGGTTCAGACATGTGTATCCCCATGTGGGAGAGGACAATACAAGTCTATGACCGGGTCGTCCAATGGATGACGAGGCAAGGAAGGACCGATCTAGAGTAGATAGCGACCCGATCCTAGGAGGGGGGCCGACCACACCCCGATGCCAAATCCAGATAAGGTGGTGAAGTCACGCCCCAAAAATGACGCAGAATGGCCCTTACAGCCCTAAATTAGCGCATTAATCTAGCCTGATGAGGTGTGAGGGGTTGGGGAGCTTATCCCTAATCCTAAAAATACTACTAATCATCTAAACTCATGCTAGGGAGATTCCTTTCCTATTAAGTCACGTCATTGTATGCAGGACTCTCTCAATCACCTATCTAGGTAACCTTCTTCTATGATCATCTGAATTTAATCACTATTATCTGTTGCTAGAGAGTTCTGACTTAGACATCGGAGTGACTAAACCGGCCCAGCCCGCTCCTCTATTGCTATTTTCTTCTTTGCAGGAACGGCATGCTCTACCTCGGTTCTTGATGCAACATGTCCTTGTAGATACCTCATTTTGTCCTTCCCCCCGGTGGTTTCCCGTAATGATGATGAGCATCCCCCAAGGCCTTGAGCCGGTGTATCTGTGGATGTAGAGTCAGTGTGCACTGCTTGAATCCATGCCCACCCTTCCTTACCCCTTTGCTAGAGCCCGAACCAGAGCCTCTAAGCCCTCCAAGTACCTCTAGAAAGGTTAGCCCTGACCCAGGCCCCTTGGAATTAGCCTGGCCCAGCCCAAAACCTGGCCCAAACAATCCAAACCATGGCCATCGACATCTAAACCTATCTTGATACTCAAAAGCCTCGAGTTGACACCGAGACAACCTAATATCGACATCGAGCCAGACCCTTTCACTATTGAATAATACCCTTCTACTGTCTATCTCACTTCAACATTCAGCCAATGGCACTCGACATCCGATTCATTTCCCTCGATGTCGAGTTCTACTCATCGATAGCCATTCGATGTCGAGTGTATCCCCATTCGATGTTGAATCATGTTCTTTCACTGTTGAATAACAGCAAATCCGAGAAACCTAAACCTTCCATGTTTTGCTCTGATTGCGATACCTTTCGTGTCCCAGCCTATTTTTGGTACTTTGGATCCCAATCTTGGCTCCATTAGGCCTCAAGAAATACCCCCAAAGGTAACTAAACTCTTGCCTAAGCCTCATTGGTCCTTACCTTGACTTTACACCCATCGTCAATACAAAGACCCCCATCTGGACAATCCAGATTAACTCCACCAGCCCTACACAAATTTGGGAGTGCACACGCCCCTCTAGATCTATAAATACACCCTCTCTCGCGTTGAGGGGGTAACCTAGCCATTGCAAAAACTTGGCACAACCTCCCCTTGGTGATTTCTTGCCCACATCATATCGAGACATCCCTCCATCCCTACTTAGCCTTCACATAAGAGCTCCTACTACTATTCCTTTGCATCCCTGAATACACACAACCCCATTTGAAGCTTCAAGTCCGATACTTGGAGACACCAATCTAAAAATCTTAGCTTGCTTGCGAAGTGCTTAAGTGCAAGAGACAAGAGAAGCTCTACAAGTGGCGATACTTGCTCCCCATACAAATCCCCTGAGTTACGAAAGGGAAACCTCCACATCTTTGTTTTGGTCTCTTTTGCTAGGTAGGCCTCCTTTCTTTATTTTCTCTTACTTGTACTTTATGTGGCTTCTCTTTTTACTTTCGTTTTGCCTCTTTTGAAGGGGTGTGATCCCATCTCTCTAGATGGTGATCACGCGTTCCCTCTCTTTTCTCCCCCCTTCTCCATAGGTTTGAGCATATTCCCTTTTTTATGTCATTCATGCATATATTCTTACATGATCCCCATCCCCGGTAATTCAGGATCCCTTCATGCATTTATTTTACTAGTCTTCTCACATGCCACGTACACATACATTTCCATGCTTCACTATCGGTTTTCATGCATAGGTTTAGCCGTCATCTTTGTCTCCTTCCTTTCTATCATCTTCTCCACGCCTAGTCTAGAGTTAATCATGCTTAGGTTTATTAGGTTGTGAGTCCATTTTACATTCAAGCATACTAACCTTTGTTTTGCAGCCAAACCTCCGAGTATGTGCACCTCACTTTCCTTATATTTTATTTCTTCGTATCTTCTATCATTTTATACCACCTTCAAAGCATGTTATGTCATTCCACAATGCCTAGCAATAGATGACCGACAAGTCCGGGCAGACTGGGGTGCCTAATACCTTCCCTGGATCTTAATTTGATCTGTACCTAGACTAACAGATCATTTATGCCCAAAAGGGCGTTTATGAGAGTCATTATATCGCTTTCCTTTACAAAAAAAAAATAATTTTTGATCGCTTCCCAATATTCCCCTTTACATTAAATTCTCCACCCAATAGAATGTTGGTTGACTTGATATCCCTATGGTAGATGGGATGGGACTGTGTGGTGAGGAGTAAAGATAAGTTGAGGCCTTTGCTATTTGTAGAGCGATCTGTAATCTTTTTTTCCAGTCCATAAATGTGCCATCCTTACCCTATGGGTTGGTGCTTAAAGGATATGGGACTTCCATGGAGCCACAATTTGGGTCAGTCCAAGAGAAATTAGAAGTTACAAAGTGTTCCAATTAATAATTAGATGACATTCCATCTATCAATCATCATGAATCCAATCCGAGTTAGCATATTATATGATAAATAAAACAGAGGACTGTGTCAAAGAGCAATCAATAAGAAAATGTGTTTCTCCATGAAGCAGCAGAAATCCAACTGGGTATTCAATATGCGGGGGTGGGGCTTGTCATAGGGCATAATCGAGGGGAGGGGGTAGTAATTTACTCCAAAAAAAAAAAAAATACCATATCAATTACCCAAAAAAAAATTACAGCAATTCCAATTGCCAACTTAAAAAAAAAAAGTTTAATATCTCATGAGTTTAACTTAATACAGCACTTAGAGAGCATAATGTGTTTCTCCATGAACCCTTGCTTCCGACCTTCATGCCATGAACCAACAGAAATCCATTGGGTATTCAATATGCGGGGATGTGGCTTGTCATTAGGGCATAATCGAGGGGAGGGGGGAGTAATTTACTCAAAAAAAAATTACCATTTCAATTACAAAAAAAAAAAAAAATGCAGCAATTCCAATTGCCAATAATAAAGTTTAACATCTCTTGAGTTTAACTTAAAAATAAAAATACAACAACTAGAGAGCATAATGTGTTTCTTCATGAACCCTTGGTTCAGACCTTCATACCATGAATCCTCATAACAGCAGCCATTGGCAAAGTGATACCCCAAACCCATAGATCTTGTATCCGAAATACTATCCAGCATATGTATCTCCATTCCTGAGTAACCAAATACTTAAACAACAGATTGCTTTTAATTAAACTTACAAATAGATAAAGATTCATATGATTGCAACAATAAGATTGTCTCCTCTGTCCTCACTGTTTTATTAATCCAAATTCAGTGTGAAGGTCAATAGACTACTCAATCTTCAATTTTTTAAACTGTAATCAGTCAATAACAAACCAGAAAAAATATAATAAAATAACCCAAATGCAGGGCAGAACCCACCTAATAATAGGAAAAATACAACAACTGGAGAGCATAATGTCATTAGGGCATAATCGAGGGGAGGGGGGAGTAATTTACTAAAAAAAAGTTATATATTACCATGGCAATTACAAAAAAAAAAAAATTGCAGCAATTCCAATTGCCATTAATAAAGTTTAACATCTCATGAGTTTAACTTAAAAAAAAATACGGCAACTAGAGAGCATAATGTGTTTCTTCATGAACCTTTGGTTCAGACCTTCATACCATGAATCATCATAATAACAGCCATTGGCAAAGTGATACCCCAAACCCATAGATCTTGTATCCGAAATACTGTCTAGCATTTGTATCTCCATTCATGAGTAACCACATACTTAAACAACAAATTGCTTTTAATTAAACTTACAAACAGATCAAGATTCATACGATCGCAACAATAAGATTGTCTCCTCTTTCCTCACTGTTTTATCAATCCAAATTCAGTGTGAAGGTCAATAGACTACTCAATCTTCAATTTTCTAAACTGTAATCAGTCAACAACAAACCAGAAAAAATATAATAAAATAACCCAAATGCAGGACATAACCCACCTAATAACAGGAAAAATACAGCAACCAGAGAGCATAATGTCATTAGGGGCATAATCGAGGGGAGGGGGGGAGTAATTTACTCAAAAAAAAAAATTACCATTTCAATTACAAAAAAAAAAAAAAAAAAAAAAAAAAAAAGAAAAGGCAGCAATTTCAATTACCAATAATAAAGTTTAACATCTCATGAGTTTAACTTAAAAAAAAAAATACAGCAACTAGAGAGCATAATGTGTTTCTTCATGAACCCTTGGTTCAGACCTTCATACCATAAATCCTCATAACAACAGCCATTGGCAAAGTGATACCCTAAACCCATAGATCTTGTATCCTAAATACTCTCTACCATATGTATCTCCATTCATGAGTAACCAACTACTTAAACAACAATGCTTTTAATTAAACTTACAAACAGATCAAGATTCATACGATCGCAACAATAAGATTGTCTCCTCTTTCCTCACTGTTTTATCAATCTAAATTCAGTGTGAAGGTCAATAGACTACTCAATCTTCAATTTTCTAAACTGTAATCAGTCAACAACAAACCAGAAAAAATATAATAAAATAGCCAAATGCAGGACAGAACCCACCTAATAACAAGAATGATATACAGCTTTACAGCAACTAACAATGGAGTCCACTATTTTGATCCATTTTTCTAAACAAATATTTAACAACAAAAGTCACAGATATCACAACCAAAGAATAATGGAGCTCAAATGATCTCAGATGTGCCTAGAAAATAAAAATTAGAAAGGGGAGTAATCACAAAAGAAAAGAGAGACCAATTATTCAATGGAAGTTGGCTCTACTGCCATTAAACGGAGAATCCATGGAAGATTGCTCTATAGCCAAAAAACAAACAAAACAAAAATTGCTACCATGGAGGCTCTATATTCTTATCCTCCCTATAATCTAACCGATAGCCTAGTTTCCCTTTTCTTTGTTGCTGCCATAGGTTTTGAAATAGTTCTATATTGCTGCTGGATTAAACAAATTTAAAGAACAAAAAAACGAAGTATACCTGCGGTGAAGATGTCTCCTTCTATAATTTAACCAATAGCCTATTTTCCCCTTTCTTTGTTGCTGCCATAAGTTTTGAAATAGTTCTATACAGCTGTTGGATTAAACAAGTTTAAAGAACAAAAAAACGAAGTATACCTGCGGTGAAGATGTCTCCCTCTATAATTTAACCAATAGCCTATTTTCCCCTTTCTTTGTTGCTGCCATAAGTTTTGAAATAGTTCTATACAGCTGTTGGATTAAACAAGTTTAAAGAACAAAAAAACGAAGTATACCTGCGGTGAAGATGTTGTATCCAAAATGCAGTGGCCTTCAGAGCTCGTGAACAGGGTATTTTCAAGCTTCAAAAAATAAAACCCACATCCAATCATTCACAAGGCCAGAAAGAGCGAGAGAGCAAGAGAGAGAGAGAGAGAGCCTGTTGCTTCTTCTACAGGTTGTTGATGACATTTCAAGTGGAAAGCATAAATCAGCTGAGAACCCTAGGAGACTGAGGCGAGAAGACGAAAAAGGTGTTTTATGTTTTTTTAAGTGTATTAGGTATTTCTTTTTTAGTAAGACAATACATATTTTATATAAAAAAAGATTCGTATTTAAGTTTATACCATTGTATACCAAATCAATGCATCATATTTAACTGTTTTAATCCTACGGTCCAAAAACTACCCCTCAAAAGATTCTTAAATGGGGTGGACAGACCAGGAAACCCCGCCCTGTATTACATAGATATAAACAAAAACAATGTGTATTTTAGGGGACAACATATTATACACGTATAATACATACTATACATTTATTTATATTAAAAATAAAAGATCCAAAATCCCCAAACCCCTTATTGTCGTTCCACTCTCTCTGCTCCTTTACTTCCACCTCACCCCTCCATGAGTTGCAACGGCCTAGTAGGCCACTCTAGAACCCCAACCCCTTCCTGTGATCCGCAACACCCACCCAAGGTAGCCCATTCCAGTTTTTATTGCAGCGTCACTCCTCTTTGCTCCATTCATTCCGCCTCACCCCTGCTTGAGTTGCAGCGATTACCCCTGTTTTCCCTCTCTCACGACTGCTTAAACTTCTTCGCCGCCTCCTTCAACTTGCAAACCTCATCCCAATCATGAGTTGAAACTCAACCTATCCACAAAAACAAAACCCCTTCTTCTTCCCTATCGCAGATCAGAATTCTTAAGCATAATAGAAAGAGGAAAGGAGAACTGCAGCAGTCCATTGTGTGGTTCCTTTTCCCATATTTGTTTTTGGGGAAGGATTTACTTTCCAGTTATGTGGTTCCTGCACTGGCACACGTGCAACGAGGGGGCTTACAAGGCATCCAACAGGGACCCCACTTTTGTGTAGGTGCAGGGAAACGCGACCAGACAGCGTTCTTTGTCTCCTTTGTATGTAGACGACATAAATCGAATAAAGCAATCTGAGCCATTAATTAGAAAATGACACTGTTTTAATGGCATCAAAGGTGTGGAGGCAAATATCGAAACAGGCAGTCGCACCTACTTTTATGTAGCCCTATTTTATCATCCTCAACAAAAACCCAAACCCTCGAAGCTTTCGTCATCCAGTTGCTCGCTCTCCTTTTCCTAACTGCTCTTCTTGTGCGAGTAAGTTTTGAACCCTAGAAGTCCCAGTGTTCTTTTTTATTCTTTGTTACTTGTACTGATATTATTCTGTCTGTTTAATCTATGCACAAACATGCATGCAGTATATGAATTTTCTTTTATTTGGATCTTTCTCACGAGATTTTTCATGGAAATAGCTTATATTTGTTGTTTCTAACGTTTTGAGTTTTTTACGGATAATAATTGTTTGTTTATATACTGATTTTGATTTATCTGCTAACGATATCGGTATACGAACTAACTGTTCCTTTTAATTCAAGCAAATCTCAGTTCTCGTGGGTGGGCTATTATTCCTCTTTGTCGTGTTTGGGTATCCGTGGTTATCTTCCGGGGCTTATTTGTTTATTTATTTAAAATTTTTTTTTTGGGATGGGGGAGTGGATGTACATGTTTGTTAGGTATGGAGATAGGTGTTCGTATTTTTGGAGTTGCTAATTTCCTTTCTTTATTTGGGGTTGAAGAAGTTAGGGTTCCTTTTAGTGCATGTAACTAGTTTGCTTTGATTGCGTTTTTTGTGTCTATGTCCAAGGGAGGGTTGAAAGTAAAATATACTGATGTTTCTTTTTTTCCTTTTTTGTTTTTCTGGATAGTCCCAACAAAAATGAGCAGCCGTTCAAGTCGAACCCTATACGTTGGTAATCTCCCTGGTGACATTCGTGAGCGGGAAGTGGAAGATTTGTTCTATAAGGTGATTTGTATTTATTGGAAGTGTTTCCCTATGTTTTTTTTTTTTTAATATTTAAGCCATTTATGTTCCTTTCTCTTTTATTATGAGCACTTATTAAATTATCTGGTTGCTAAAACACTCTGACAAGTTATTGGATGGCTCCATATCAACCCCCAAAAAAGTAGAAATTGTTTTTTATGTTAATATATTATTTGTTCTAGGTTATGCTGTTCACTCTGTTTGTCCTTATGTTACATTGCCATTTGACAAAAGAAAAAGGGAAGGGGGAAGAGGATTAGGTTGAATAGTCCTAATACATATGTTTGATGTACCAATTCTAGACTGACAATGGAATTTAGTCATGGTCAAATTATGCACTAAAATCAGAGTTTGAGTTTGTACAGCCGAATTGGCAGCCATTGCAAATCGTGCCTATTATGGATTGGTTATTTTTTGGACAAGCGGTTCTGTAAATATCATTAATCTGATGTATTGGGGCTCCCCCATTATGTTTGTTGTAGTAAGGATTTGGTTGAGCTCTCCTCCTATGTTTAAGTCATTATCCTTCAGTGTTAGTCATGGTCAAATTGTGCACTAAAATCAGAGTTTGAGTTTGTACAGCCGAATTGTCAGCCATTGCAAATCGTGCCTATTATGGATTGGTTATTTTATGGACGTGCTGTTCTGTAAATATCATTAAACTGATGTATTGGGGCTCCCCCATTATGTTTGTTGTAGTAAGGATTTGGTTGAGCTCTCCTCCTATGCATAAGTCATATATATATTTTTTTAGTGTTTGCTAATTGGTTTTGCACATTGCAGTATGGGCCAATTGTTGACATAGATTTGAAGATACCACCTAGGCCTCCAGGCTATGCTTTTATTGAGGTAAGCAAGAGCATTCGTAGACCCAGTGATGGTTTCAAGATTTCTTCCCCTCCCTCTTTTGACAATCTTCCTTTCTGTTATGTTGTTTATGTGTGGAATTTTGGTTTTTCTTCCTTGTGGTCATATTTTTGGTGTGGGTTTATGATCCAGTCCTCCCCCCCCCCCCCCAAAAAAAAGGGGTTATTTTCCTAACAACGTTGTTACTTCGACTGTAGTTTGAAGAAGCCCGTGATGCTGAAGATGCTATTCGAGGTCGCGATGGATATAACTTTGATGGGCATCGTTTACGTGTTAGTAACCCTTTTCTAGTGTTTTGAATATCTATACTAATGCTTGTGCCTCTTCCATTACCAGCTGATGTTTCTGGTTTTTCTTCGTTTTTATAGGTGGAACTGGCACATGGTGGACGAGGACACTCGTCATCAGTAGATCGCCATAGTAATTACGGTGGTGGAGGTGGCCGTGGTGGAGTCTCTAGGCGCTCAGACTATCGTGGTGTGTATTGCCATCCATACCCTCTTCTATACCTTTGCCCTTACAATGATATGTTTTTTTGATCCAGACACTTTTTCCATTTTTCCTTCAGTGTTGGTCTCTGGATTACCTACTTCCGCCTCATGGCAAGATCTAAAGGTGAGGATATATATTAATACATTATAAGTTTTTCCTAGCTCATTATATCTATGCTCCCTTGCATGATAATTTTTCCTAGTTCATCTCGTCATTCCTTTTTCCACACACAGGATCATATGCGCCGAGCTGGAGACGTTTGCTTTTCACAGGTGTTTCGTGACGGTGGTGGTAAGTTTCATTCAGTTATTATTTTAGTATCTTTCATTTGCAAGTCAACATCATATTTCTAACCATGGAAAGTAATATTTTACATTTTCCCTTTAGTTTTTTTGTTTTTTATGTTTACATCTTTATCATGCTTATACTGTGTAGGACTTCTACTACAAACAGTTCATTCCACATGGTGGCTAATTGATGCATTTTAAAAGATGCAGCAGGCCTGATGGATAGGTGTCAGGACTGGGAAAATTTTTTATCCAGTTGTGCGAACTTGTGTCTAGTTTATCTTGATGATTGATGTAGGAAAGCGTTCTTGTCGTGTACTGATGACCGTTGAGGAAATTGATGAGGAGCACCCCACTAGTGCAGGGTTGAGAGAACTCTATCCCAATTCCCAACTACTGCAGATTGGTTACAGGCATCCAGTTGTGCGGTTTGATGGTGGTTAAAAAGGTATGGTAGATGGAATGAAGTAGGTCTGATGGATAGGTATCAGGTCTGGTAAGGTAAAAAAGATAATCCCAGTTGTGGGAATTTGTGTTTAGTCTATGGTTATGATTGATGAATGAAAGCATTCTGGTCATGTGCTGATGGTCATTTGGAATATCAACAAGGAGCAACTTGCTAGTGCAGGTTTGCGAAAGAATTCTATATCAAATCCCTACTCCTTAGGGTCAGCATAATTGTGCCGTTTGATGGCTCTCAAAAGGTACGGTGGACAAAATGATGGTATTAAGACATTGAAATGCATATAAATTAAAGGGATTTGAATGTCTTAGCTGAAGGACCTAAATTCACAGTTATGGTCTGTGCCATTGTTTAGTGGGGTGGTTGGGGAGGGATTATTAACATAGTTGTCTAGACGTTGCCTAGGCATCCAGGTGCCTTGTTGGTGTCGCCTTGATTTTGGACCTTCTCCAACACCTTGGGTTGCCTAGATGTCGTGACAACTATGACCATTAAATGAGTGATCTGTTCTTGCCTAATTTGGTTTTGATTTAGGTTTAGGAATTTATTTGGTAGGATTGCAGTGAGTTCCAATTGATTTGCTTTAGATATTGTGACATCTATTAATGGTTTGTAATATCTGTTGTCAATATTTCTATCATGGAACAAGACGCTAACACCTCGCTTTTTTGGAAAGGCAAGACTAGATGAATGGCAAAATGACTGGTTTACATTATCTCGGTCGATATTGAGATCTCGGTCGAACCGAGATCCTGGCCCATATAAAATGTGTAGTAGAGATCTTGCTACTCTCGCTGGTCTCGACATAGAATCCTTAGAAAACCCAATTTGCATGGTTTTGATCCCATTTTCCATCGAAAATTCGTCGGATTGCGCAGAGAAGCTTCATCCAACATCAAATTTGCTACATCTATAACAAATCCAAAGAAGCTTAGGATGAGGACATGAGTATGAAGACCATGCTTGAAAGTTTCGGGAGCATGAGTATAGATATTACTAGTGAGCGTCAGTCATGGCATGCATCTCAGCCTCAGTATGACTATAAGTATGGCCATGAGAGCACCAGTTCCGAATATAGTGGCTATGGTCAGTTTGGGCAGGCCGCAGTTAGTACACTCTGCACATTATTCCATAGTTGGAGCACTGAGTCAAGTTTTGTGGACGATATATTCACAGTCCCAACCCAACCATACATGCCGATGGTAGTTCAAAAGCCTGATGGCAGTAGCAGTGGATTGATCTCATCGCAACCGCCTCTTCCATACCATAGTATAGGGTACCTTCCTTTAGTTGATGACAACACTTATATGAATTGTGTAGAAGACTATGTGCGATTCTTCAGCAACACAATGACATGGGAATTCTACGTGGCACATTTAGAGGAATACTTGATTTGGCAATATGGCTTAGGATGATAGATGTATATGTTAAGATTGATGTATTTTACACTTTTACATTTTTAATGCTTATTTAAGTTGTTTTATATTAATTGTATGCTTTGATTGTTTTCTATTACTAAATTATGTGTAGAATAGGGTCTATTAGTACATCATAGCCTACCAAATTAGGGTCTATAGTAGTTCGATTTTGGACAATTTGATAGTGCCATTGTGTTTAAATGGCCCAAAATAGTCTGTATACCAAGTTTCATGATCAAACTTGGTAAAAAACCACCGAAACCATCTACCGAGTTAAAAAAAAAAAATGCACCAACTCGCCGAGATTTCGGTACTTGGTTTTCTGGCTGGGTGAAATACTGAAAACGAGTTCTCGAATCATGTCCTGTGTTCTAATTTCATATGTTCCGTAATCGTTTCTCCATTAACTCATACTATGTTCTGTACTAGCTGTCAACGTCCTGCACCAGTTGACGTGTTTGGACGAGATATGGATTAAAGAAACTATTTAGGTGTTCTTAGGTCCTACTGTCAAGGGGCTCCTATTATTGCCAGTATCATGCTTCTATTGCCCTGTTCACATGGGTTCGAAGTTCTTATCTTGATGACAGGGTCTTATTGGTGCATATGGTTATTAAAGTTGTGCTCATTAACCTAGCGTCAGTTTTGGATACATTCCAGTTGATGTTGAGATCAAGAAATGCCTTTAATGAATGATTAACCAACATGGGAGTTTATAGGGTTTCTATGTTGTAGTAGTTCATTGTTCTAGCATGGGAGGAGAATGTTTTGCTGTTGGGGACCTTATCATTTACCTATTTTTTCATGCCTCTGATCATTGCCAATTACACATAAAAGAGGGAGGGAGGGAGGGAGGGAGGGAGGGAGGGAGGAGAAAGAAGAGAGTCAAGAAACACATGAATGTAGAAATGATTGCATTCGTGTGTGGTTCATGTTGATGTCCCAGTAGAGCCTAGGAGAATGCCGAGGGCTTTTATAAACAAAATATCCGTATGTTTATGTAGCTAAGTAGTGGAATAGGATTTCTGTGCCTGGGAATGCTGAGGGCTTTTATAAACAAAATATCCGATTGTTGATGTAGCCGAGTGGTGGAATAGGATTTCTATGTGGATCATGAGTAGGCTAGATAAGGGTAAGTTAAATTTTTTTTGAGTAAATTACTCCCCCCTCCCCTCAATTATGCTCTAATGACAAACCCCTCCCCTGGGTTTTGGGTAATGACTCTCTCCTCCCCTGCATTCTTTAGATTCTATCAACCGTACCCATTCCGTTAAAAAGGGCTGTTAAGTGTTATAAAAAGACTATATTACCCTCTGACCTCCTTCTTCCTCCTGCAACTCCGCTTACAACTCTGCCCCCAATCGGTTGATTCAAAAATAGAAAATATAAAATCACTTTTCATTATAAATTGATCATCCCTATCCATTTAAAAGGAACGCTACCGATCCATAACTCATCGTCTCTCGTCTTCCTACTTTCAGATGTCCATTGAGGATTTTATGTTATCAGTCTCTGTTTCTTGTCAAATCTTTACTAATCTCAACAAATCCTAGCTAATTCAAACAAACCCAGATTAGATTCTTTATGGGGCCTTCTTTTTTTTCTTATTTATTCCTCAATTGCAGATCACTCTGTAGTCTTTATTGATGGAATTCTCTTTCATAGTGCAGCATAGAAGAATTCCACAACCACAGGGTTAGGAATTAGAACCAGATTAGAGAAAGTTGATAGTTGGAACAAATCTGGTTGGGGCTGAACCTGGTCGATACGGTCTAATTAACAGGGATAATATGAGAGTAAGATTTGATTACAATACAGTGGCTTATTTGAGACATATTGAGGTTTCCTGTTGGGGTTAGGAAACTTGAAAACCCAGATGGAAAACAGAAATTGGTAGCAGTGATTTAAGGGCTCAAAACAATGAACTAATAATGGTATGATCTAGTGATTAAACAATAATATGTGCAATTAAAGCAATAACTGAAACCAGATTCAGAAAAATCAGAATTGAAGAAGTAGCCTTGAAGTAGACTTGTGGAGTATCAAACAGAAACCTGAAGATCATACAGAAGCGGAATCCTTGATTAAAGAGGCAATTCAATAGCTGGTTGCAAAGGAAGAGAGAGAGAGAGTTATGATATTGGAGTAACCTAAAGTAGGGCTTAGCTTCCAGTTGTGATTGGAGTGACCTAAACTATCTTCCTCACTTCACCTCATCACCGTGACCCACTCCCTTTCCAAGACTTCCAAAAACGAAACCCATCTTCCTCATTGCACTTCACCTCAATTCAGACGATCTTAATCCCTTCTTCTTTCTTATCTTTTTTGGGTCTCTTCTGTTTGTCCAAATTCACCATAATTCTTCTTCGTTGAGAACACCCAGATCAAGAATGTGGTGGTTTATTTCTCCGGTGACCTTTCCGAGGAGATACGTCAGATTCGGGAAGCCATTGAAGGTCTGGATGTTGGCATTCTCATTAACAACGTCGACGTTTCCTAACCCTATGCAAGGTTCTTTCATGGTGGCGGCGGTGGCTACGAAAGTGAAAGTGGTGGTGGCGGTGGTGGATACAGTCGTGGTGGCTGCGGCATTTCCTAGAGATGTTTTTAGGGTTTTGATATGGTTAGAGGGTATTATTGGAATATCACAAATATATGAGTATTTTGGGGTTTTATTGAATATATTTAGGATGATGTCACCACTTAACGGCCATTTTTAACGGAATGGGTACGGTTGATAGAATCTTGGGAATGCAGGGGATGGGAGAGTCATTACTCAAAACCCAGGGGAGGGGTTTGTCATTAGAGCATAATCAAGGGGAGGGGAGAGTAATTTACTCATTTTTTTTTATAGATGTCTAAAGCACTTCTACAAAATCTTTCCTTATTTTACATTCATCTTCTTATAATGTAAATGATGTGATGTATTTCTTTTTTGTTTCAAGGTCCCCCCCTTTTCGTGTTTATATGTTCTTCGCCTCTTTTGTGTTTAACTTGTTTTTTCTTTTATTTATTTTTGAAGTGATGTGGATTTCTCCATATTTAGAGAATTCATTTGATGAGTTTCTGAATTTCTTTTTGGGTGATAATTTTCCAGGCACCACTGGAGTCGTGGATTATACCAACTACGATGACATGAAATATGCAGTAAGTTGATTTTCTGTATAATGATTTATTGATCATTGGAATTGTAGATCTCTGAGATTTCTTATGATAGTTCATGATATTGTATGTTTTCTACCATTGTGATGATGCAGTTGGTACCATGGTAGAATATTGGTTTATTTGCTATTTTGACGCCTTCAATATTACAAATTTGCATTATAGTTATCCAATATTAAATTTAATGCTTTGCTTTAGCGCTAGATGTTAGCAGCATAGTATTAAATCTTGTTTCGGCAGGCAGGCCATTTTGGGCTGACCAGAATTTTTGAGATACCCAACTTTGGTATTTTTTGTGCAAGATTTCGGTTGGTCATTTCCGTGTGTTTTAGGCCAAATTTCATGGAAACCCCATTTTAGGCTATATAAACACATGTAAATGTTCATATCGAAAAAATAGTGACCCAAGTGGTGTTTTGTATTTGCACCCTTGATTGGCAGTATACAGTCGAATCCTAATGTATAAATACACATTGTTTTAGTACTAGACGACAAAATAAGCAATTTAAAATTTTAAACAAGTAAATCATACAAACATAGAGTCAATGACTCATAAGTCATAATATTTAGTACATAATTTGGATGACATCAATGCACTCTCCTAATACAAGTCAAGTGTAATATTAATTACTGCGCCGTCTAGGATCGATCCCACTCCAGTTGTATGGACCCGATGTTCGTTGTCCACTTAAGGCAGGTGCACTGCCTTGGACCGACCCAGACCCATTTGGGTATCCATGTGAAGATGAACCGGGTTCATGGGCATTTTAGGTTCAATAGGATATTTAATTTTTTTATTTATTAGGGTTTTTATTAGTTGGGATTTTATCTTGTAATGTTTTATTTTTGATGGACGACTTAGGCTATCTTTGGTATAGTTTTTATTTTTGATTTTTGTCTATTTAACAAAAATCATTAATGAAAACTATTTTTGATTAAAAACTAAAAATCGTTTGGTAAACATTAGACATAATAGAATTTAAAAATGAAAAATAGTTTGGTATGGTCATGTGTAGAATAGTTTTTTGAAAAAGTGGTGTGGGAAGATATTCCCTCTTCACCCATCTTCCTTCCTGAAAACGAAAAGGGATGAGGAGAAGCTCAAATTAATCAAATACGAGAGGTCGCCCTGACCCCACTGGCTTCTCCGGAGCTGAAGTAGTTGCAGCCACGGCGTCCAAGGCGAGCTTGTTTGGAGATTGTCGGGCAAAGATCAATTAATATTTTAACAAAAAATAGCTGAACCAGAGGAGGTGGTAAGAGAGAAAAAAAACCCAAAAAAAAAACGAGTTGCGACTTGGGCTTCAAAGCAGGGATTTAGGGTTGGGGTCACCCTTAGATGTATGACCTATGTTCCAAATTTCAAAGAGAATCGAGAAGGATCGATAGATTTCAATCCAAAGATTGTTGGACTGCAGGTACCAATTTTTATTTTTTTGGGCAGCAAGTAATAAAGACTACTCAATTTCTATCAACCACTGATCTTGGTCCTCCAAACACAATATTCTCTGTTGCATTCCATTGCCCAGATACACACTTTGGAATGACAGGTGAAAAAAGATATGCAATTGTTCTATGACCTCCCTCGGCCCCTAAAGCCACCACCACGGCCACCACCTCTAAAAGGACCACCCCTGCCTCCCCTTGGAGCACCCCTTCCACGAGAACCACCACCTCGCCCACCACCTCTAAAAGAGCCACCTCTGCCTCCACGATCTCCACCTCTTCCACCAGCTTGTACCTGTCCCTTTGGCTGTGGGAGAAATCTTGAAAAGGGCAAAAGCTTCCCCGGCTCAATGTAAAACTTGTCACCCAATGAATATGAAGTTGCCACGATGCCTTCCATCATCTTAATAGAAAATAAAGATTCATTGATGGGACCAAAAATATTTTATCAACCTTCCCAATCTGTGTCTTGTTTTGCAGATAGATAGGTGCATTGAAGTATGGCATTTTCTCATTCGTGAGCTTGGTTACAACGTCACCTTCACATGCGTGAAGAAAGGAAGCAACCTCTGTAACTTCCGCAGGAGGTCCTTCGTCGCAAAATCCACCGCTGCCACGGCCACGAAAACGTCCACCTCTGCTACCATCGCGACCACCGTCTCTACCCCCTCTAAAACCACCATCTCTACCCCCCTAAAACCACCCCCTCTACCCCTCGGAGGTCGCATGCTTCCCCCCCCCCCCCCCAACACACACACACACACACTGACACAGAGACACACGGAATGTAGCTCCCTTTGAGGACTTGAGGTGCTTTTCAGCTAAGTGGAGTGACTGTGAACTGGGCTGCAGGTACCATTAGAACAGGGTACAGCAAATAAAAGGGATAGAAACTAGAAGTTAAAAGAAGATGAAGAACAGAATAATGATAAGAAGCAAGGAGAGGATAGAAGAAAGGGGAAATAGAAAGTGTACCTGAGACGGGAAGAAGGATGGAGAAAGAATAGGAGAAGGAGAAGAAGCCAACAACCGGTGGTGGTGCTACTGGCGCCAGCGGTGGCGGCATTAGATGTGGATCATGGTCTCCCTATTCTCTCTTTTGATCGATGAAGAAGGAGAAGGGTCAAAGGCTTGCCCTTTTTAAAAACAAAAGCAATTTACTACTTTAATCTTTAATTTTGGGGTATATGAGCACATGCTCATTAAAGTGTCCGCACAAATAGCGGAAAATAGTTTTCAACCAAAAACCATAAATGGCTTTCCATCTATTTTTGGTTTTTGGTTTTTTTCAATCTTTTTTAAATAGAAATAGGCCCCATAAACGATACCAAACGCAATCAAAAATGTTTTTAAAGGCAAAAATCAATAATAAAAACTATACCAAAGATGCCCTTAGTGTAGAGTCGTTTCCATACTTTAGTTTTAGTAGGCTTATTAATAGTAGAGTTGATTTAGGAATTTTATTTTGAGATTTAGTAAGCAATTTGGTGTCTCTTATTTTATCTTTAAATATTCTTGTAATCAGGTTTATTTTTCAGTTTTGAAGATTGAAATTTTGAATGAGTTGTTTTTGGTGTCGGGTTGGTAACATAGCAATGGTCGTGTGTCCTCTTCCTCTATCTCTTTCCTCTGTCTTCTTCCCTCTTCTGAGTTCTGATATTTTCTTCTTCTCCTTCTGTTCTTCTTATCATCTTCCCAATCTCAGGTTCTGTTTTAGCAGAAGAGTGATTAACAGAGGGTTTGCTGGAACTCCGTCGGCAGAACTCAGTTTGGTCCAATGTCTTGAACAAAGGTAGGTCTTTCATAGGCGATCGGTATCTTGGAGTTTCCTTTCCCAAGCCTTTATCTGTCACGAGCAGATAAACCAGTTTCAGTTCTGGTCTCACCTTTACCTCCAGGAGCAACTTCAGGTGTGCTAATCTGATGCATCGAGTACTGTTTCACCAGATTGTTACTTGGGTTCATAGGACTGAAGTAGAGTGACATTCTCCCAAAATCTGGGCCCCATTAGAGTGCTGTGGAGGAAGATCCAACTCCCATTGTGTTTGGTTTTTCCGGCTCTGGTTTATTCTAGAGGTTGAAGACAACCACCCCTAAAACCCTCTTCCATGGTTCCTTTTACTTTTTTATTTTACTCCTTAATTGCCACTATTGCCCCTTCTTTCTTCTTTTATCCCCTTAATTCCCTATTATACAAACCTTTCCAAAATTACTCCTCTCACTTCATACTTGACTATTCCCTTTGTTTCTTTTTCTTGTGATTAAAAAAAATTACCAGACTGCCATTGAATCTTATATTTGAGTATTTCTTTGGCTGGGTGGGTCCACAAGCAACCCAATAAGGGTTAATCGAACCTGGGTTTGCATCACCTCTAACTGTAGGACACTTGAATGCCACATCATAATTTGGAAGAAGAAATGAGTATAGTCCTCCACAGTTGCCATGTAAATTGCATCATCGACATAGTGAAGGTAACCTATCCTAGGATATGTGTCACCCAAGTGTGAAGAACTACCCACTGATCCACTGTGATATGACGCGAGCATGTATGGGTACAACTGGTGGGTTGGATAGGAGATGTCCACAAAAGACGATCCAATACATCCTTGTGTGTGGGAGTCGTACTCAAAATTGGGAACAGATGAACAAGATATATGTCCCATCACCCTAGTGAATTGCCCATTCGACACTGTGAGGTTGTAGATCGGCCTCTGGTGTCTAATATATAATAAATTCCATAGTTGTCAAGGCGTCACCTTGGCGTCCAAGCTGAAATCTTGTGGGTTAGGCGCTTGGCGCTTTATTGTGAAGGCATTATTTTATTATTTTTTTATGTTTTATATTTTTATTCCATCTGTTATATTTCTATTGGGTTGTGTACGATATTACTGTACAATGTTTTACACCAAATCACCTAAAGGGAAAGATATATCGAATGAAATCCTCGACTCTGGATACTTTTGGTCTCACGCCTCCTCTCAAGGGTAGAAATGAAACCCTCGATTCCTGCCCCAGCTCTCGCCTCCAGCAACTCCGGCAACCACGAACTAGGCTCCTATGATCCTGTAAGTTCTTCGATTCCTGCCCCAGCTCTCGCCTCCAGCGACTCCGGCAACCACAAACCTGGTTCCGGTGACGACTGCAACCTAGATTTTCTCCGGTAAGTTCTCTTCCTCTCTTTTGCGATTTTTTCGATGTTTCTTCTTCTTCTCCGTTAGTATTTTTTTTTGCTTTCAATTCCGGCAGTGTCTCACACTCGGTCTCTGCTATTCCGGCAACAGCAAGTCAGCAACTACACTCAAGCAAAGCTTCGTCCTCCTACCTGTCCGGCTCCAGCAAGGTAAGTCCTTACTCAGTATTCTTCTTCTTCTTCTACTTCTCTGTTTTCCTTTTTTTTTTTTTTTTTAAATTTTAACGCTTGCTTCCTCCTGCCTTTGATTAACTGCTGTAATGCTGTTTCATTGTTTCTTTTTCTTCTTCTCTGTAGTCTGTAACACTTGCTGCTGCGTCTCTTTTAATTTTTTTGCCTTCTGCTTCTTCTTCTCTGTATTCTGTAACGTCTACTGCTTCTGTGCTTCTTCTACCTTTGATTAACTTCTATGTTTTCCGTTTTTTCTTTTGTAAAAAATTTTCACGTCTCCTGCTGCTTCTATTTTTTTTTCTGGCTTGGTAAGTGGTAACTTGTATGCTGCTTCTTCTCTGTAGTCTGTTACGCTTACTGCTGCTTCTCTGTTTTTGCTCGATTAACTGATGTAGTTTGTAATGCATATTGTTACTTTTTTTTTTTTTTTTTGGCTTGGTTTAGTAGTTAACTGCTTCTAGCCTTCTTCTTCTTCTTCTCTGTAACTTAACTGCTTCAAGCCTTCTTTGTCTGCTTCTTCTTCTCTGTAACTTAACTGCTTCTACCATCCTTCTTCTCTGTAACTCACTAACCCTCTGATATAAGGTATGATGCATCATGCCATCATGTATTGAGTGTTGGGGGGGGGGGAGGGGGAAAATTAACACTAGACTGCCTTTACCGCTTAAGCTCCGGTTAGGCGGCCGCTTTACCGCCTAAGCGCTTAGACAGGCCTCCACCGCCTTGGACCACCGTGACAACTATGATAAATTCATCACTAACTAACATGTATTGATCATATGTTTTGGAGAATATTGTGTACTTGAAATAGTAGAGCAGGCTTCAATGATGTGTTTCCCAAGTGATTCCGGTGTTGATACGGCGATAAATCAAAGAAGAAAGCTCAATATAGCAAGTTCCAGCTTCAAAATCGAAATGGGACAAACCAGAGAGGTCTGGGTCAAAATTTCAACACTGACAAGTTTTGCCCTTTTTATACTTGGGCTTTGTAACATCTTTCTGAAATTTCGGCTAGATGTTACAAACAGTCGAAATTTCGACTGAAACATTGTCTTTTTTCATTTCAAATTCTCATTTCGTTTCGGCTCGACCGAAATTTCTGAGATTTCGACGTGATTATGTGGAGATTTTGAACTATGGTTGGTAGACAAGTCATTTGTGCTTATTTTCGCCGTCTTCTTGCATTGGTTCCAAAAAAAAAGTCAATTCATCAGACTATTCATTGGTAGGCATTGTTTTCATTATACTAGAGGTGGAATTTGTTGCTGTTTCTGTTAAAAATTTTTTCTCCGTCAGTTTTTCTGGGGTCAAATTTTCTGCTCGACATTGTCTTGGTCTAATTGGAAATGTGACCTATTTAAATTTCTTTTCTTTTGTTTAAGTGCCTTATAGTTTATATTCTTTCATTGGTTTCTCATTTTGCTATAAACATTTTACAAAGTTGATGAATTATTATTATTTTGTTGCATTTTGTTCATTTTATTGTGTGCTTCCATGTAAAATCTTGTGCATCAAGGAAGCTAACAAAATCCCAACATTTGATAGATATATATGGCTTTTAACTCATATATTCTCCATCCTCATGTTCTCTTTTCTTCCCTTCCCTTGAAAGTGCATCAGTGAGTCTCCTCTGGTTGCCAAATCTGATAGTGTTTGCCTTGTTGTTTTCATTTGTCATAGTCTGTATTTCTCCTTTACCATCCAAACTTAGAAGACAGGTCATTATGCATAATCCTTTTTCCCTCTGTAATTTCATTTAGAGGTATGTACGGATGGAACTGGGTGAGATGTCAGTTCGATCTCAGATTTCCCTTTCTAGATTAAGAGTCATCATTATCAGTCGCTACAGACTGATCAAAGAGGATATGACTCATAAGAATTTCCTGGACCCATAGTCTAACTTATTGTATCTGTATTTTGAGCTATAAGAAATCCTGTTTTAGTAAGACTCTTGTCATCAGATTCGACCTTTAGAAACCTTCTTACATGGACTACATTTCTTGCCAGCTCTACTCAATGTTATTGTGGCATTGAGGGAAGCAGCACGGAAGATAATAGAGAAGAGGAGGGAGGAACATAGGGAAGGTTGAGCAGAAAAGTAGAAAAGGAAGAAAGAAGGTTAGATCTGGTGGACTGATTGGTCTGTGGTAGGATTCTGTCCCTGATTTTCAGATTCACAGACATGAACTTTACACGGTGGAGACATGATATCCCAATGTTGAATATGAAGTCTGGCTTATGGTTTCACAATTACTTTTTGCCATCTTCAATTCTCCCTTGGTAACCCTCCCTGCCATCATTGATTAAACAGAGATATGGCCAAACTAACTCTGTTTATAAAATGTGGGAATATAGAGGGTCATTAAAAATATAAGAAAGGTGAGTGGTGACTGTTTTTTGCCTTTGTACATATATTAGCATCAAATAAGCCTTAATGCATGTTTATATTAAATTCTTCCAATGTATATTAACTATGATGATATAATACGACTGTTATTGGTTACTGACTCTCTCCCCCCTCTCTCCAGATCAGGAAACTTGATGACTCTGAGTTTCGAAATGCATTTTCACGGTCATATATACGGGTATGAACTGTTTAACTTATCATTATAGAACCTATTTTTTGCGTCCTTTGCATTACACTTCTATTTGTCTCCTGTAGGTGAAAGCGTACGACTCAAAACGAAGCCTTTCTAGAAGCCGTAGTCATAGTCGTTCCTACTCGAGAAGCAGGAGTCCTAGCCGCAGTCACAGCAAAAGTCGAAGTCAGAGCCGAAGGTTTGCCTTACTCTAATTTTGGTATTAAAGGCTAGAGCTTCATTGAAGTGGTTATGGTTATCTGACCTAAGGATTAATGTATGTTCAGCAAGTCTCCAAAAGCCAAATCTTCACGCCGTTCTCCATCTAAATCTCGTTCGAGATCTGTTTCTTCCCGTTCTCGTTCAGGGTCAAGGCCACGCCCTGCGTCAAGGTATGCCTTCCTTCATTATCCAGTAGACTTGTTAACATATATGTATACATTAAGTTCAAATTGTTTAAAATATTGTGTGTAAAACTTATTTGATGCATATCTACCTGCTTATTGTTCCAAATTGTAGTAAACACAGGCTCTGAGTTCTGCCTTACACTGCTTTGGTTTTGTCTTGGTATGTTTTTGAAGTCTCATGGTACTGTCTTGGGCAGTCTGTTGCAGTATGGCATTACTGGATTGGTATTGTTTTATTGACATTTTTTTTTTCCATATGTTTGAGAATGTTGGCATAGGATCCCATTTTTCTCCGAACCTACCCCCTCCCCCAAAAGAGGAAAAAATTGTCTTCATGAATACTTCAAGTTTTCTTATATTCCCAAAGGAGTGAATTCTCTTCCTGAAAACGAGCACAGTTACTTTCCAGTATGTATTAAGTTGTAATTAATTATTATATCAAGTTCTAAGCAGTATGGAATTATACAGTCTGTTGAAATAATGGAAGTTAATCCTAGAAATATGCCGTTTTGAGGGAACAACTATACTGTTACTTTATGTGGTTCTCATTGACTTTAGTAAATTTAAAAATACTGCGGGCAAAGAGATTCTTTGGGAGGTGTAATACATTTTATTAGGAGAAGTAGGAAGTTCTTATAAAGGGCCATGCCTTGTAGAATGGGACAATTCTTTTACTTTGCGAAGCAACCTTTTTGGGGCATATTAGTTCACATGGTATGAAGTCTTAGGTGCTCTCAATTGTCCAGGTTACACTGGTGGGCGGCTTTCCACGATATCCCGTTCTATTCTTATTGTGCCTTTTTTTAATGTTCCGTGTACTTTGCCCCTCATAATAATTACTTTATTCAAACACATAGATGGGGGTTTTTGAGAAAGAGAAAACTAGGTTTCGTGATTATCATCCGTGTTTATGAAGGTTGCCTTTTTTGTTTTCTAGATATGGGCTTTATGCGGCGATTTGGGGATGCTTATTAGGAAACATGATGGGATATGGTGCAAATGCCTGCAACTCATTTGGTTGTGGAGGTATGCTGTTTCATAGGGGAGCAGCTTTATAAACCTTAATGATATATTAATTCTTATGCGTGATGCATAGTGTATGCACATGGGAGCTAGAGAGGGACAAGCAGGATGATGGGGGTTGATACTAAAGCTGGATTACCGTCTCTAATTGCTATTGGGATGCCGCACCGATCGGTGGTAGAAACAAATTCAAAATTCATATTCCTCATCCAACATCATGATGCCTATAGGGGTTGCGCTCAGGATTTATGGATTTTGGTGGTACTCATTGGAAAGAAGTTCCTCCCTTATCCTCTAATATCTTAATAGTTTAAAGTAACTATTGTTTTACTTTTATTGAAGTCTTTCTATCTAATTTTTTTTTTAATCTGGTCATCTAGGTTTAAATTGACCTGCTGGGTTAGGTTCCTTTTGTATTGTTGGCTGGGAATTGAATCTAATGCTATCTATTGAGTTGTGCTAAAAGTTTTATTGGTTGTTTTTTGCCATTTTGAATATGGTAACTCTGACGTGGAAGAGGCGTCAAGGCTTTTGGGTCAAAGGTGTTAACGGAACGTTGTGGATATTGAAATGGGTTGTTTCTGGAACTTTTGCAGATCACGATCAAGATCCAAATCTCCGTTACCATCTGTAAGTGAAACCTTATGCATGCCTTGAAATAGTGCAATTGCTTGCTTTGTGTTGCCTCCCTATACTGAGCTCAAAAATGTGCAGCCTCCTCGCCCCAAGCGTGTGAGTAAAAGCCCAAAGAAACGGAGTCCTAGCAGGAGCCGGAGTGCCAGTCGGAGTAGGAGCCGGAGCAGAAGCTTATCTGGGTCTCCTGTATAGTACTTATTAACCTGTTTTGTCGATCTTCAGCCTGAATTTGTTTTGTAGGTTCTGATAGCAGTTGTGATTATTGGTTAACAGGTAAGATCTGATGGTAAGTGATCCATTGATGATGGTGCGAGGGTGCTGTTGCTGAGGATGACATTTCATGCTTTGCTATGATATTCTCTGTGAACCAGAGGGAAACAAGAAGGGGCTGATTTAGAATTATCTAAAATTTGTTGTTTAGTTTTTAACTATTATGCGTCTATTAGAATGTTGATTTGGTATGTGTTGAATTATTCATTATTACATGGACAAGTATTTGACTGACTGGGCAATTTATAGTGGTTCATTTTTGGGGGGGGGGGGGGGTGTTGGTCTCAGATTCTCAGGGCTAAGGTTCAGAGCTGTTTTAGGATTTTCCAGAGGTACTTAAATCATCTCCTTGAATTGTTATGGGTTCCCTTGGGGCTAAATGTGGTTGAACATATTTTGTTTGATCACTAACTATTCTAGCTTGGGTTGTTTTCTGGGAGGCTCTGGATAAATTGATAGGGCTTGTGAGTGCGGTACTAGGAATAAAAAAGGTCAAGAGATCACTACCTGGTCGTGTAACCCCTGCACCAGTTGGGGGGGGGGGGGAATAAGAGTGGGCACTTCTTGCCTATGCTCTACAAGGTAGCGTTCAGAGTCAGGTTCACATTCACGGATGAGAACGATTCAGTGGTTTAGATGGAATCCAGCGTGTGGGATCCACATGGAGTGATCTCACAGGCTGGATTTTTCGATTCTAACTGAACGGCTGTGAACTGTTCTTGTATGTTCATGTACGTGAACGAGAGCCCAACTCTAGCGATAATCTCCCCACACCGCCCCCCCCCCTCCCTCTCACACCACAATTGAATATTAGATATAAGAATAGGCATAGCAAAAATGTATATCATAAATAAAGTTTAGATGCAATTCATCCATCAGTATAATATACTAGAATCGAATAGGCCAATTTGGAATGCCCAGAATTGAAATCGTTCAAAACTGATTTATATCTGACTCGTCCAATTCGATCGATTCGGATCTGATTACAATCTCTCTCTCTCTCCAATAAATACATAGGCTTCAGATTAGACAATTTGTCCGTCCCCATGTGCGTAACTGATCCGGATCCTGCCTCTACGCTTCTACCCATGTGATGTTTATATTAATGTACAGGCACATGATAGAAAACCAGGCCACGTAGCTTGTGGGTTCAAAAGATAAAGAGTGTTCTTCTATATAAATATATAGGCACGTGATAGAAAACGAGGCCACTTCACTTTTTGTGGGTTCAAAAGATAAAAGAGTATTCTTCCCATGTGAACTTCTAAAGGGAGGACAGTGGTCTAAAATCATCCAGCCTTTTTCTGAATCATGACTCTCTCTCTCTCTCAAAACTCAAGACTCGAGTGAAAACTGTAACTCTGTAACTGTAAGTACACCTTTCAACAGGATCCCAAATATGGCGGAAGAAACCAGAAGAAGTACGAGAGCAGGAGGAAGAGAGGAACTGATGGTACCTTTGGGTCAAATCAAATCCAGGAGGTTGTTTTTTTGGTCAAACCTAGGAGTTTGAATTTTTTTTTATGGGGGGCGGTAAAAACCTAGGAGTTTGTTCAATGACAACCAAAGTGATCTTAATCAGGTTACAATAGTTAGGTTTTGTCATGAATCAGAACCAATTATATTTTGAAGGAGAAGAATCCAAAAGTGCAAGAGGGGGTCAATGAACTCAACCACTAAAAGTTGAAAACTAGTGTCTGATCTATTGACAAAATGGGGCATGAGATATTATAAAAATGAATTCACACACTGAGCCTGCCTGGCTTCCTCCTCAGCGTTGGGACTTGGGAGGAAGAGAAATGAGGAGGATGGGTTGTCATGGTTATTGTGTATTGATAGTGGTGTTACATGTTGTAGCCCTAGTAAGGGTTTCACCGGCCTTGCTCCAAACTGCCACCAGCGATTTTAGCAGAGACGACTTCCCACCACCACCTCGCTTTGTTTTCGGCGCCGGATCTTCTGCTTATCAGGTACAGTAACAACTCCAAAAACTTTCATTAACATGTGTCTGGTTCATAGCTATAAAAATGACCCCCCTTTTTTTTTTCTTTCCTTTCTTGATTCCATCTATTACCCAAGTGAAAGAAGAAGGTTTACCAAACAAAAAATTCAGACATTAATAAGGAGAAATCAGAAAACCAAGATTACCCATCTAAGGAACCCGAGTGATAATTTGATGATATGGGCTTCAGAGGCTACATGATGAAAATTAATATATATTCAAAAGTTTTAATGGGTCTGAAGCATATGAGGGCAAAAGATAAATTTCATGGGCATCAAAGTGGAGTTGGGGACATATACATGAAAAGAGTGAAACCTCTTAAGGTTCATAAAAAAATTTAGCATGCTAGTGATTGTTAAATACTTGGAAGTGTGATCCAGCTTAATTGTTAAAAATTGCAAATCCTGTGAAACACTTTTTACTAATGTATTCTAAAATGGAAGAAGGGAATATTTGAAGAGATTAGTGAAAGATAGACTTTAATACATCATGATATCTTGAAGGTTGAAGGAGCAGCATTCGAGGATGGAAGGACTCCTAGCATCTGGGATACCTTTGCTCACTCTGGTAAGTTTTCCCTTTCCTTGATTACCTGGCAATAAATTGGAAATTTTTAGAATGATTAGAATGATAAACAAGTTTTTTTTTCTTCCTGATAATTAAAATTCAAAGAGTTGCATTAATTGTTTATTACACTAACTCAGCATTTCCTTCAACATAATGGCATATGTTCTTATTAATCTAAAAAAAATAAAATTTTCTGTGACATGGTTAGGCTAATCGGACCACCCAATTTTAGCCATTCAATGGTGAGCCTCAGGCTGGGTATGTTACCACACAAACACACAGTAAAAATACTGTTGGGTTCATGGTTCAAAATTTCGACCTAAATATCAAAATTTTGGCAAAATATTGTGAAATGATTACCAATTTACAAGCTGAAATCTCCAAAATGTATTGAAGTTTACCAAAATATTTCTGTTTCAGCAGGGGTCAAGATCCCTCCGAAATCCAAAATTTTGAACCTTGGTTGGGTTATCATGCCACTAAACAGAAAAGGCTAATGTACAACCCGCTTAAGATTTGTTAAATTGAATGTACAGCCACAACTGCATTAAGTGTATTAGCTGTACAGTTGCCCTTTCCATATTTTACATGTCACTCTTGAAAGTTGTACAAATTTTGGTGGTATGATAGCATTGGTGGTGCATAAGTTCTTAATATTTTTGGTTTATTAACTTCCTCTGAGAACCTAGCTAATAATTTCTGGTGGCTCAATAATTTCAGGAAGATACGGTGACAAAAATGGGGACATAGCCTGTGACATGTATCACAAATACAAGGTGTAATTCAGCTTCTTAATCTTGCATAATTTATTCTTTCATACTTAATAGACACAGGTTTTACTGGATTGCATATTCAAGGTTCTCTTGTTTTTTGTGTCTCCCAGGAAGATGTCCAACTCATGGTCGATACAGGCTTAGAAGCCTATCGATTCTCCATCTCATGGCCTAGGGTTATACCAAGTATGAAGCTCTAAACAAACAGCAGATTATCCCAGTGTTATAATTGAAAAATGAGATTAATTTTTCAAGTTTACTTTTGTGACTTTTTTTTTTGCCATCTTGCCAACTTGTCAGATGGAAGAGGACCTGTTAATCCAAAGGGAGTACATTACTATAGCAGTCTCATCAATGAACTGCTTAGCCATGGTAAGAAAATGTGTTTATAAGAGGAAATACTAGGTATTATGATCATGTTTGACCCTGCCTACCCACAAAATTGCTTATGTTTCTTATACTTTCTTGATGCAATAGGAATTCAACCACATGTTACACTGTTCCACTATGATATCCCACAGGCACTTGAAGATGAGTATGGAGGATGGGTTAGCCGAAAAATTGTGTAATCTTAACTCACTGTCACTTCTCCAATTTATATCCTATATATTCTTGGCACCTAAGAGATAGGAATCATGTTGATGAGTGCTCCAAGGGCACTGATTACAGAGCATAATTTGCACCTATTGGGAACAGTTTTCAGAGTTATGAAATATTTTGAGTACATTGTGTCTAAATTACCTAAATTGATGATGATATGAGTGCATCAAATACACTTTAACTAGCCATGTAGATCACTCATTGATGTGACCCTAAGATATTCTATATAACAGTGACCACTATGGAACACATGACCTAGCAAAGCAGAGTGGTTGCGCACTTTGTAACACCGATTTGTTTCATATTATAAAGGTGATAATAATATAAATGTATTTGTGGATGTAGGAAAGATTTCACAACATTTGCAGACGTGTGCTTCAGAGAATTTGGTGATAGAGTTTCACATTGGACTACTATGAATGAGGCAAATGTGTTTGTCTTGGGAGGGTATGACAAAGGTGTATTTCCACCAGGCCGTTGTTCTTCACCGTTTGGTAGCAATTGCGCAGGAGGCAACTCAACAACAGAGCCTTACATTGCCACACACAATATCTTGCTGGCTCATGCATCAGCCGTGAGGTTGTACAAGGAGAAGTACCAGGTACCAAGTTAGCATCTTTAATGTGGTTTCAACAGTTGCCTTGGTCAGTAATGTTTATACAGTAATTTGTTTGGAGGGGAAGATAAAAGTCATGTAGATATAACCTTATTGAATCTGCATGTAAGGGAATTAAATTAACATGGATGGGTGATGCAGGCCAAGCAACATGGACTTATAGGTCTTGATATCTTAACCTACGGGTTGGTTCCTTTAACAAATTCAACAGAGGATGAGAAAGCAGCTGAAAGGGCCCATGACTTCTTTCATGGTTGGTAAGTCTCCAATTTTGAAAGAATGATATTGACCATCACCTTATTTTCTGAGACTTGTCTAATTGCAGGTTCCTGAACCCTTTAGTGTTCGGTGACTATCCTGAATCTATGAAAAGGAATGTTGGCTCAAGGCTCCCTTCTTTCACCCCACTCCAATCGAAACTAGTGAAAGGCTCATGTGACTTCTTTGGACTGAACCATTATAGAACAATGTACATCAAGGATGATCCCGGCAGTCTCAATATGAATCAAAGAGATTACTTGGGAGACATGGGTGCACAGATGTTATGTATGTTGATTAAATCAATTCCTTGGTCACATTGGAATTACTCGTTCACATTAATTGAATCTATGGAACTTACTTGAGGCTTTCATTTGGTACAGCTAAGCAGGGCATATTACCAACTGGTGAGGTAATAATACGAAACAAATAAGAGTTGTATTAAGTGGTTTAGGTTATTTTATAGAGCCTATGCCTTACTAAACTAAGCTAAATATCTGCTGATTCAGTTTCCTATTGATCCTGCTGGTCTTCAAATTGTGTTGGAGAATTTCAAGGAAGTTTATGGCAACCCACCCGTCATCATTTATGAAAATGGTACCTCTTTCTCTACTTTTGATTTATTTGCAGAAAAACTCTCCCACCAAGTTAGCAAGAGAACGGTCGTTTATTCAGTCATATCAATAGTTTGCCCCTTAATTCACTATTCATTTTCTTCTTGTGAATTAAGATTGAAAGATCACGTAGACTTGATTCTTATTGCAATCATCTGCACGCCAAGGGTGCACATGAAGACTCAAGTCTAAATATACACCAAGGGTGCACTTGTAAGTCAGTTCTTTTAGGGGATGGTGTAGTGTGCATACTCCAAGGGTGGTCAGGTTCTGAATATACTGGTCTGTTTTGCTCAAGGTTGGCTCTTGTAGGGCCAGGCAAACCAATAATGGGTTTCATGTTCATAATATTGGTCTATCTCCTAGGGTTCTTAAAGCATACTCTAAACATCTCTCTAGGTCAACAATAGTAGCTTATGATTGGGAGAGGGGTCTTTGGGTTTTGTTTGCGAGCTGTGGGGGTGTTTCTGCCCCCCCCCCCCCAAAAAAAAAAAAAAAAAAAAAAAAATCTTTTCCTTCTTGAAAGAACTCATGAAGCCCTAAAATAGTGTCAATTATTTCCACAAGGTTGCAAAGAGCCTGCACATGACGTGGTAAGCTCTATGTGAAGGGCAGTTGATGGAGAGTACTGTAGGGAGGACATAAGCTCATCCATTGGTTTCTTTTACAGTCCTGTTTAACCCTCTCCCTCTTCCCTTCCCCTCCCCCCCCCCCCCCCAAACCACCCCGAACCCCCCCGAAAAAAAAAATGAACAAAAGGAAAGCCACTTCACTGTATATTGATATGCCTTCATGATGTGGCATGATCATAATATGTCTGCACAGGCCAAATGACATTCCACAATGCTTCGTTGGATGCTACCTTGAATGACACATCAAGAGTGGAATATTTGGAAGCTTTCATGGGAGGTTTGCTCCAGGCCATGAGGTATTGTATAATTTTATTTTAGGTAAAATTATATTCAGAGTAGGGGTTTTTGTTTATAGTTACAGTTAATGTTATTTTTTTTATGTTAAATGACAGAAATGAGTCAAATGTCAAAGGGTATTTCGTTTGGTCCTTCATGGATCTGTTTGAATTATTTGCTGGTCCCAGATCCACCTTTGGCCTCTATTACGTAGATTTCGATAACCCGGATTTGAAGAGATATGCTAGGTTCTCTGCACACTGGTACTCCAGCTTTCTCAAGGGAAGAAGGATCAACCAGTACCTATGGCATTATTAAAGAACTCTGCACTCTACCCTTATCTTAGTTTCTTGAGGCTGAGTAATTTAAAACCTTGTTTTCATTGTAAGATGTGGTGAGATTCATTTTGTATACTCAATGAAATGCTCAATGTCCTGGAAATCTTTTTATGTTCTTTGCAAACAGTACAGTAACTACAAGGTTTTTTATTAGAAAGGTGATTGATGTATCGATAGTCCTCAAGTACATAGAGTAGTTGCAGCAACTCACAATTATTCAACCTACCTCTAATAGTATCATTACAACTATGTCTAGCTAAAAGATTTGCACCAATATTAACATCCCCTGAAATCTTAATAATAGAATAAACTTGAATTTTTCAACAGATTTCTTAGATCTAAAAGTCCATGTTCAGTTGTTCCTTCCTGGGTTTTGATCCAATTCACCCACTGTTGAGTCTCTGTTTGGATATCAGAGCTTCAGTCTCTTAAACCTTTCTTATTCCAAGCTTGGGCTTCTGATTCAGCTGCTCCTGGTGCTGATCCACAATCATATATATAAACACAATTATGTCAGAATAATTACTGATAATTGTACTCTGACCCGCTCTTGTATCTACAGGGTTTAAAAAACCAGGATTGGATCGGCACAATTCTGGTGATCCAACTTGGCTGATCTCCTTCCAAAAACTAGGGTTAGGGCATATTTGGGTTGGTTCTTATTGATTCACCCAACAGGATCAATCCAGATCTCGATTCCTGGTTTTTAAACCTTAAGTAGCTACCATTAATAATAATTGTAGTGGTTCATTTACTCTACTCTAAGGTCTTCAATTCCCTGCAAATTGTTTCACCCAACATATATGCTCCAAAATATAAAGTTTTTTTTTTTTTTTTTTTTTTGAGTAGAAAAAATATAAAGTTTTCTTTGATAAGTTGGACATGGATGTTCATTTTCTAAAGGACTTTTTATACCTAAATCATAGTGCTCCAAATCCCATTTATCGATATTATTTATCGAAATCTTTTTGTAAAACGTTCCTGAAAATCAAATAATTACTTGTTTGTCATAGGAAATATGCAGTTATTGGGGACATATTGCAAATATTTGTTTGGTTCTCAAGCTCAGTGGTCCTGCAACCCTTAATCTCTTAGACAAAGGACATGATATAAAATATTCTAGAAATAAGACAATGGGCAATCTTTTTTGTGTAGCTACCATTAATCCATCCTCTTAGTAGTGTTCACAAAAAGGATATCTAGATGACATAGAGATATTTTTGGGGAGATGTTTCTCAATTGGAGTGGTATAATATTTAAGGTGAAACCAAAGTGGTTGATTGTCCATTGACTTATTTCTAAAATGTTTTTAGGTCAAATTAAAATGAGTTTTCAAAATAAGTTGAAAGTCACTTACTGTTATGCCATATGTAAGAGTTGTTATTGTCTTGTACGTTTTTTTAAGCACACATATGAAATGAAAAGATTTTAACCTCATTAAAAGAAATGTGTTAGATTAAAAGGACTAAAAGTAAAGTTATTTATTTTTCACCGACTTAGGGTACAACTATCTCCATAAAGAACACTTCAAACTTAGGGTTTTAAATTGAGAAAATATCAACCCCCTCCCCTCTAAGTTTGCCTAATATCAATTCAGTACCTAAGTTTTGAAAAATATCTACCCCTCCCCTACTTTATAAAGATTATAGGGAAAATATCATCCCCTTCTCCTCTAAGTTTGCCTAATATCAATCCAATACCCAAGTTTTGAAAAATATCTTCCCCCTCCCCTATTTTATAAAGTTACTATTATCAACCGTACCCTAAGTATGTAATACTGTTAAAAAAATATGTGTAAGAAGAAAATTACCCTTTTTAATATCTATTGAAAGCATTTGTCTTTCTGTCTTGCTTGTGAAAAGACTATATTACCCTTTTATTGAATTACAAAGAATGAATAACCAAAACAAAACGGACCACTCACCAAACCGACCAAACCAGAATTTGGACCTGCACCTCTCGTCTTCTTCCGCTCACACACTGAACCATCCATCTCTCTTCTTCAGAGTTCGAAGCTATTCTCAGATCTGTTCTGTTCGTAGCTTTCAATTCCTTTATGCTCTTCCTCTTCTCCCTTGCGTCCCTAATGCCTACTGATTAGTATACTATTGGCCACTCTCTTTTCCTTTGTGTTTCTTCTTCTTCTTCCTCCGCCAGCAACTCGACTGATCCTTATGCTGAAACTAGGGTTGAGACATGTTCCAACCAATTTCTCATCGATCGTGATCATATTGGAATCACGCTGACTGATCCAGATTTCGATTCTGGATCAAATTCTAAGGGTTGATAAAGGAATCACATCAATTCGAAGTTTTTAACTTTTAAACCATGGGGATTGAATAAGAAAATGTAGAGCCCAAATGGAGCAGGTGGGAGCGTAAGGAAAATTTGAGGGAAAGATGTATTGAATCGATTCATAAAAAAGATGAGGCGAAAACCGAAACCCCACTGAAACCCATTTCCATCCATTTCATATTTATTCTTCATTCCTTCTTTCTATTCCCCATTTCCATATAGTCGAACCTGAAACCTCTGCAACCCACCTCTGTTTCCTATTTCTTGAAACCCATTTTGATTCCACTACCACCTACCCGCTTTCTCCTTTATTTTTCTAATTTATTTTTCTAAAAAATCCCACATAAACCCCACCGAACCCTCTCCCATTTTCCATATTCTTCTTCTATTTTCCAGCCGTTATCACATCCCATTCTATTTCTTCTTTTTTATTCTATTGAAATCAATTCTCCCACTTTCTCTTCCCATCCCGGTTTTTTATCCTTTCTTCCATCTTCTGCAGGTCTATCGACCAAAACCTTTAACCAATTTCTCATCGTATCCCAACCACGACATAACCAACTCCTTCTTCTCTGTCACCGCCAACAACCTCTTCACTTTGCTCCCCAACTTCAGCTCCTCATCGCCAACGTATCAACATTACTGAAAACAGAACATTACCTATAAACAAGAATAGAGGAAGTAAAGGAAAATTTTGAGGGAAACATGTATTGGATCGATTCATAAAAAATATGTTAGAAGATAATCAGCATCGGTGCATCACTTTCTTCCTCACACATAAGCACACACACGCACAGAAGATTTGTGTTCGTAAGAGACGCCACAGGGTTTTAGGGCTTTAAAGGAATGAATGAGGAAGGAAAGGAGGAGCAAGTTGTCTGTTATACATACGAACTAGGGTTGGGTTTTCCAAATTCTTATATCAATTTCCTACTTTTGCCCCGTGGTGGTGGTGGCGGTGGAAGAGGATCGGAGGCGGCAGTGGTGGCGATGAGGGCATTCGACTGGTTGGACGCCATTTCAGGGACGAAGGAGTTAGGTATGGACAGTAGCAGAGAGATGGATGGTTTAGTGTGTGAGAGGAAGAAACATTGGATAGTTCAGTGTGTGAAACGAAGAAGACAAGAAGTGCAGGTCCAGATTCTGGTTTGGTCGGTTTGGTGAGCGGTCCATTTTGTCTTGGTTTACGGTTTATCTCATGAAACCATATTTCAACTCAACTTTTGTAAGATTTTAATTAAGGTCCGTTAGATCTTCTTTAGGCCATGTGTCACTCTCACAAGAGAGGACAGGATGCTGCTACATCTTAAGCCGTAGAAGATCTGAATCCTACAAAAAGGGAATTTTGGGATTGGAGGGGTAAAAATGGAATTAAAATAAATTAAAGGTAATTTGGGGTTTTAGATAAATCGGATTTGTCCACGTCATCCATTAATGGTAGTTTTTAACGGTTTGGGTACGGACGTACGGTTGATAGTAACTTTATAAAGTAGGGGAGGGGGAAGATATTTTTCAAAACTTGGGTACTAAATTGATATTAGGCAAACTTAAAAGAGAGGGGGATGATATTTTCCCAAGATTATATCAACCGTACCCTACGTATGTAACGGTGTTAAAAAAACCTATGTAAAGATAAAATTACCCTTTTTAATATCTATTGGGCATGTCTAAATTTTTTAAAACCCCAAATTACCCTTTATAATTTAATTCCAATTTTATTTACCCTTTCATTCCAATAACCCCTCTTGCATCTTTTTCCCCGAAACCCATTTTTCTCCTCTCTGTCTCTGCGTTTCTTCCTTCTCTTCTTCTTCCGCCAGCACCACCAGCCACCCTTTTTTTAGTTTTTATCATCCTAAGCTTTTGTCCAAATGTCTTCCCACAGACCCACCATTCCATAAACATGCAACTACTTCATATTCCATTTAACAATAAGATTTCCCATAACGAGAAGATTAAACGAGTAAAACCCAGATCTAAGAAACATTCCAGTGATGAAATTCGGGATCGAAAGAATTGTCTATTGGGTTATGAAAGTGGATCAAATTGAAACAGAGATGTTCCATTAAGGGCAAACCCTGATTTTTAGGGCTTCTTTTTCTTCTCAATTTTTTTATTTTGAAATCCCTTGCAATGGAGGTCTCTGAAGGGATCCGTGAAAATCTTTGCTTCCCTTATATTTTTCGTCCGTCTGCCTTTGTTTTCCTCTCTCTCTTTTGGGTTTGGTAGGAGTTGTTAATTCTTCGTTTGCTCCCATTGAATTCTACAAAAATAAATCTCCCCTGTTTTTGACCCTATGAAGAGATTTTGGAAAATGCAACAGAGATTGAAGCAGTCGCAGCAAGCGTTGCTACAGCAACAACAACCTCTTATGCAGCACGCGTTGCTACAGCATCAGCAGCTCTATCACCCAGGTGTACTCGCCGGTGCTATGTCGTAGGTTCAGTTTTTTAGTTCTCTTCGCTTTTCCTGTTACAACCCATTCGGTGCTTGATTCATGTAATTGTGTCTGGCTCGTTAAAATATATTTGTTTGTGGTTTGAGGGAAAATAGCCAGGTGTGCGCCATTTCCGATCAGTTCAGTCGAAGCAGAGAAGAAGGGAGCGATGGAGGGATTCGGCTCCTCTGCGCCATGGTCTTGCTCTCAGTTTTCAGAAGAAGAGAGGAAGGTCGGTTCGATGGAGAGGTTGTGCAATCGATTTGGGGATTTTAGTTTTCTCCTAAACGACTTGAATCCAACCCTAGACATGAGTGTTGATGGGTTTGGATTGAGTGAAATGGGTTTAATGGAATCCATGGCCGAAGAACATGATTACGAAGAAACTGTAGCCTGTGATTTGGTCCAAATGAGAAAATTTGGGAAGATATAAGAAGAAAAAATGTCAATTCTAAACCAACTTTCTGTTTGAACCTCTTTCTCGCTCTTCTTTTTCTTCACTGTCTTGCTGGAGAAGATACTCTCAAACGATCCTGTTCCTGTGTATTGTCCATGGGAAGATGGGTGTTGCAGCTACTGCAACCTGCTTTGGGCGTTGTGGAGGAATGGTGGTGCGTTGTAGAGGAATGGTGGGGAAAGGAGTTGCAGAGGGTGATGGTGGCGATGATGGTGGTGCTGGCGGAAGAAGAAGAAGAGCAAACGGGAGAAGAATATGATTGATTTTGGGATTGGAAGGGTAAAATTGAAATTAAAATAATTTAAGGGTAATTTGGGGTTTTAGATAAATTAGACCTATCCAAGTCATCAGTTAATGGTCTTACGGTTTGATATAATTTTTATAAAGTAAGGGAGGTGATAGATATTTTTCAAAACTTGGGTACTGAATTAATATTAGGCAAACTTAGAGGGGAGGGGATGATATTTTCCCTTTTAAATTTGTTTCCATAGCATATGAAAAGGGTAATGACTCTGAAACTTATGTTGTGTTTGGTGTCCATGCGGAATGTATTTTAAGTCGATTTTGCGATTTTACATTCTCGGATGATAAAAATAGTGATTTTTATCATCTAAGAAAGCAAAATCAACCTAGAATGCATACCAAACACAACCTTAATGAATTTGTTCTTTTGATAATTGGAAATAACTTTAGTTGAATGACGACCGATCTAGACAATGGACAAAACAAAAGTGATTTTCAAATGGTGAGATCGCCGAGATTAATCAATGTGATCTTAGATTCTTAGTAACCATCCAATACCCGGGTCTCTAGTTTGTGTTTGTGGTCATAAACATTGATTTGAATTTAACATGGAAAAGGCTTCTCCATCTCCAGAGGCTAAGGATGTTAATGAGGTGTTTCTAAAGTCTCTTGCTTCAAGTTATCTGAAGCTAGAGGGCCAAGGCTCATTTATTATCCTCCAACATTGTTTGATTAGCAAATTAAATCAAGATTATGTAGTAGTTTTTCCTAAAACCACTACATAAACTCGGAATTGGAGTCGAATTGTCCTTGCTGATTCAAATCAGAATTGGCCAAGATGTCCCAAAAACACTAGAATAAGACGCTTTGAAATAGCTGGAGTCAGGATCCATTTTGGCCAATTCCAATCCAAATCCGTTGGTTCAATCAATCCGATAAAACGTGTTTTTGGTAGAAGATCGGATAAGGGAGGTTGTGGCCATAAACGGAAATCACCCGGTATATAAGTACGGATTATCTACTCCATTTTCTGGGTAGGTCAATTTCCCCAAGTTCCTCAAATAGAGGGGGATTAAAAATGACCACCCTGCCCCTGTCGGGTTGGGATCCACCCCCTCTATTAGAGGAACTTGGGAAACTAGAACGTGTGGGAAATGAAGCAGATAAAAATACATATAAGTACCAATTATAAAAGAGGGAAATATCTAAAGTAATCAATTTCAAGTTCACCCGGTATGGTTTATTATTGTTTTAGTTTCCATTTTTTGTTGGTTTTTTTTTTTTCTGTTAATGGCTTTTAATTGGATTAATCGGGTTCAATTATTAGTTTTATTTAGTTTAATCGAATAATAATGATATATCAATTCCTGTTTAAACTAAAGGGTTATTTCCAAATGCCCCCTGAAAATGGTCAAATTTACAATTGCCCCCTTAAACTTTCACTAATTCCACGTGCACCTCTGTTTGCTAAACTAAGTACCAATCTAGTCCCTCCCGTTAGTCAGAGATGTTATGTTATAACGGATCCTAGTTTTTGAAAATTTATGGATCATTCTACCCCTTGATAGGGTAGAATGACCAAAGTGCCCCTTCAGGGGGACAAAAATGCCCCCTTCAAAAAAAAAACAAAAAACCTGCAACTCATCTTCCCCAAATCGATAAGTTGCAAGTATCCTTGTAGGGAACACCATGGAACCGATCCTGATTCACTCTCTTTCCTTTCCCTCTTCCATTTGCTTTAGGTTTTAACCCATTTGTATTTGTGTTTCTAGCTTTTGCTTTTGACTCTCTGATCAGCTTTATTTTTGTTCAGAACCTAGGGTTTGTTAATTGTTACCGTCTTCAAAACTATAGTTCAAATTCAAAGAGTAATAACTAATGGGATTTTATGTTGCTTTGATTAGGTTAAAAAATTCCGGATTCGTGAGATGGAATTGTCATTCACGCAAGGTCGCTGGAACTACGAACAATGGGGTGGATTTGATCCTGTATCGAGTGCAAATGTGAAACCTCTCGGAGTTGAGTTGTGGGCTGTCTTCGATGTCCCCAAGATCAGATCGATTCAACCTGAAAAAATCTGACCCATACCTTCTTGGATCTCTTTTGTGCTTCGATTAACTTCTATGTCCGCACAATTTCCTCCCCATCTCCTTCTTCTCCGCCCGGGTTTCCTCTTCTTCTATTTTTTCTACTCCACATGTCTTTGCACCACAATGGACAATGGATTCTAGAGAGCTTGAAAAAAAATGATGGCAACCAATGGATTCTGATTCTGTGTTGGGTTTGGAAAAATGGGAATAAAAGAAAATAAATAGGGATCCGATGGTTATTGGGAGGGAAAATGGAAAAGGAAATCAAAGACATGATGGGATCAGAAATGATAAATTAGTTGAGGATGGGTGTGGTCATGGCTAGAATTCAGATTGGGGTTTTGTTTAGACAAGGATGTGGGTTAGATTAGAAGTGAAAAGAAATGGAGAGGAGAATCGATGATGGTGGGATGAGGGTTTTTAGAATGAAAATGATAAAAAAATACAGAGAAAAGAATAGGGATGAAAGGAGAAATAGGGGTTAGTGGAGATGATGGCGGTTTTAGCAGAGATGGGTTTTGAGAGAGGGTCGGCGATGGGGTTTCGGAAATGGAAGATGTATTTGCTTTTGGGCTTGGAATCATCTACTGCTTATGCTTCTCCACATTGGAGATTTCGACCATTCTTGGGTACCTTTAGATATGGTGCTCTGCCATGGGAGGTTGTTTTTACTGAGAACCTAACTCCCTGGTTGAAGTTGCTCCCTTGTCGAGATAAAGCTGGGCTTGCTGTTCTAATGGACAGACCTTCTATCTATAGCCTACAACTCATCTTTCCCCAATCGATTTGGGGAAGATGAGTTGCAGATATTTTTTGTTTTTTGTTTTTTTTTTAAAGGGGCATTATGGTCATTCTACCCTATCAAGGGGGTAGAATGGTCCATAAATTTTCAAAAACAAGGATCCGTTATAACATAACATCTCTGACTAACAGGAGGGACTAGATTGGTACTTAGTTTGGAAAGCAGAGGTACATGTAAAATTAGTGAAAGTTTAGGGGGATAACTGTCAATTTGGCCATTTTCAAGGGGACATTTGAAAATAACCCTAAACTATAAACCATGTATATCTCAATTATTAGGGCTCCTGACGTCACTTATGCTATGTTCAAGGACAACTTTTGTTTGGCCATTGTGCTGAAACTAGCTACTTATGCGCAAGCCAAAAACCATGTATATCTCCTTAGTATAATAGGATCAGCTTGTTCTCTTCATCAAAAAAGAGAAAAAAACATTCCTGTTTAAACGGTTCAATTTAATTTAATTTTGAAATTGTGACCTTTACTACATAAACAATAAATATAATTTAAGGTTTTGTTTTTTATAGGTAAGCCCCATGGATAGTTGTACTCAGGATTTTTATGTCTTTCAATTCTGACACCCTCCAATATTCCTTCGGATGGTTGCCACGTGGCCAGAGTTGATCCTATAGTCCATTTCAAAATCACATTTTTGCTTTTCTCAAAAATCGCTTTTCATTGACTTTGGAGGAGATATAAATCCTCTGGAGTTACTCCACATAATTGAAAAGTCTTGAGTTCAACTCTCCTTGTGACTTACCTATCAAGGAATAGAAGAAAAAAAACTCGTGTCTCCTAATAGATTCTCGCTTATCTCTTAACATTTAATGATATGGACCTTTTGTATATGAATCGAAACTATCAATTATCAAAACTTTTTTCCCCAATAGACATGTATGATGTCAATATAGGGGGCAATGTGTACATCTTCCCATATTTTAAACTAAAAAATCCGAAAAAATACATATCAAGCTATTTTGAAGGATGAGGTACAACCTCTGTTAGGATCCTTTACCCTTGACCTTTTTTTTTTTTCCTTGAGGAAATTAGAATATCCTTTAGCATATAGTCTTGGCTGTCTCTCTACAGACCTCAAAGACATCTGGGAATGGCCGAATGGCCACATAAAGTATTCTTTCATGTTCGATTCATTCCTGTCAGTTTTGCTTGTCAATTATATACGAAAAAACCTTAAATGCTTAGAATATACTGATTCCAAGTTTGATTTCGATCGGAATCATCTGAAACTAATCCAAATCCCAAACTGGGTTTTTAAACCCTGGAGCAAAACCATGTTCTCTTAATCTAATGGTCAGAATAGTCTCATCATCTATCTGTGTGACACTGCTAGCCAACAATGGAGTTTTTATGAAAACAATAAACATCCTAAGTATAAAAATGATTTTTCTTGAGGATTTTGAATAATGGGATTCCAACTAAAGTAAGACTCTCCAAATGGTTGCATGGTGAAGATATATGCAATTTTTATATTAAAAAAAAAAAGAGATTGAATCTACTTGGAATATGTCCTTTTCGTGTGATTTCTCTAAAAGAATCTGGATTGTAGAGATACTTATTGGTTAATCAATGTCCTCCTCTACCTACCACTGGTTCTTTAGTATAGTTGTATCACCCTTTATTTACTTTGGAATCATATAAAAAGTTTGTGTTTCATAGTTGTGATCTTGATCCTAATTTTGTTTTGCTAAATGTTATATGGTGGAGTTTGGATTCATTTGTCTCCAACTCCATAATCCTCCCCTCCTTCTATAGAGTGGAAAAAATGGTAATACAAATAAGAAGGTTGCCATTGATGAGTCATAGAATCCCCATCTGACAAAAAGTGACATATGGACGGTTTGAGGCTGAACCCGAGGGTCGAGCCGAGCACTTATGGTGTTGTGCCGAACCGAGTCGACCGAACAGAGCCAAACTCGAGGACCGAACTGACCCGGCCAAACCAAGCCAAGGGACTCCAAACCGAACACCAGGGGCAAGCATCGCAGTCGCCGAGCACTGAGCCGAGGGCACCAAGCACGGTCGAAAGGGCAATCGTCGCTAAGCACAAATGCTTAGTCAAGCCCCAGTCCAGTTCGAGGACCGAGCCGAGCCAAATGGTGCGGCATCAAACCAACCTCCAAAGGAGAAGGCCATCACCCTGATCACCAACACGGTCGAACACGACCTAGCACTGGGGCCAAGCACTAGGCCTACCGAGCCATGGGCCAAGCCCGCTCAGGTCAGCCATAGGCCGAGCACCCGGCCGACCCGAGTTCGGCCGGCCTCACACATACGCCTGGAGGCAGTTCCCACGCCAATTGTGCCGAGCACGAGGCTGAGCATCAAAGACTCGATCGCCCAAGGCCGAGCACCGAGGACACGACTGTCCGAGGCCGAGCCCTCCCTAGAAGCAACAATAACGGCCCACCGGGGATCATGGAGCCACGCCAGCATGCCCACCGCGATACGGAGTTACACTCCAATAAGGACTCTTACCTTAATGAGAGTCCGACCCCGAAAATAACTCTCCACTCCGCCCCGCGTGGAAGAGCCCTACCAACAGAGGACTCTTACCATACAAGGACTCATCCAACCGCTTCACCTCATTCTATAAATACTCAGGTATGGAGCTCAAACGCTCATCTTATTTTTCACTACGTAGTTAAGCTGTTGCATCAGAGACCTGACTTGAGCGTCGGAGAGTCCTAGGCCGGAGCCACACCAGCTCTCTTGCGCTTACTTGGTTTTTGCAGGCTCATCCGTGGGCGAATCGGGCATTGGAGGTTTTCATCCGCAACAGTCAGCTTTCATAATCGTCTTCTGTCATTTAGGGTTCATATCAGATTGTGATGATTCAATGTAATCATGTAAAGTTACATGGAGAATATACCTATACAATATGTATTTCATAAATAAAGTTTAGATGCAATTCATCCATCAGTACAACATACTGGAATTATCCATTTTAAGTTTTTTTTTTTTACGCATAATTTTTTGTTAGTTTATCTCCCATTTTGTGGTGGTTAATGTATACCTAAACTTGGCTCTAACATGTAGGACCTAAGTATATAGGTATTGATAGGAGTGCAAGTTTGGCCATGACGGCCCAAGCCCGCCCTGATCCCGAACAGGGCCTGGGTTAAGATATCCTAGTCATGACTCATGAGTGCTAGTCAGGGTTGGCAATTTCAGGCCCAGAGTCAGGGCCGGGCTGGGCCAGGGTTTAGGCCCTGGGCTGAGCCTGGCCCAACACTATCCTTTTTTTTTCTCTTCATGTTCTTTCTTTCTTTCTTCTTCTTTCCAGCTAACCCGGCCCGACCCTGAGAACGGGTCAGGGATGGATTTTTCTGGCCTTGAGTTAGGGCCTGACAAGGCTTGGGTCAAACTAATGGGACTCAGGACTGGGTTTTAAAAGACCCGATCCAATCCGACCCTGTTGCAGCTCTAGGTATTGATGAATCATTATGTTCCATTCTCATCAATGCTTATCATACTTATATGTTTTGCAATTTGATGGTAAAAATTAAAATTTTAGTCATCATTTGGATTTTTTTTAATCCTATGTGGATCTGATTTTCATGGATGTTCATATATTCTTTGAGATGTGATCTGTAGGGTTGACAATAGATTCCTAGTAATTGCAGTATTCAATTGCTAAGCAGTGCGGTTTTCATTACCAAATAACAGAAAAATAATAATAATAATAATAATGTTGTTTCAAATTTCAATACGACGATGAACAATTCATTGTACGGATGCCATTTAGCTTATCATATTTTATATTTTAATCTATTTCTTTTAGACAAAGTTTTCCTCACGCATAGATGATGATTCACCCACTATTCTAGGGTTTACAAACTCTTCTTAGGGTTTTGATATGTTCCAAAATTCTCTTCCGATATCATCTCCTGCCCCTCAGTGAATGGGATCCCTATGGATGGAGGAAAACTGGATCTTTTTTTTTTTTTTTTTGTTTTGTTTTGTTTTTCTTTCTTTGTAAAGATTAGGAGAGACAGGAGTTTCTCCACACCATGGGTGAAGAGAATCTCACTATCGAGATGTGTTAATAATTTTCCTTCTATACAAATAGTTGGAAATGTCCTTGGCATCATTCTCAAAGTCCAATCGAAACAGGATTGACTTCTCTCTTTGGAGGGCATCGCCCAATTAGGCATCCGGTTGTTGTGACTAACTGGACACACGCCGGGATATGTGCAGCACAGCCCAACCGTCAGATGCTTCATTGGGCGATGTTCTCCAAGAAGAGGAGCTGAATCTATCGAAACAGGGTTTTAGGTATTGATTTAGTATCGACTGTATTGGTATTATCGGTACCGAATCCATTGAAACAACATTTTAGGTATCGATTTAGTATCGATCATATCGATATTATCGGTATCGGTGGATATTAATATCAATATGCCCATAAATGAAATCGATCGATTTAAATCTGAATCATCCCGCGACTGATTCCATTCTGATTTTGTAATTAGTGTCTACACTGATTCTTCTCCCATGTTTATATAAAGGGTAAAGTACAGATCACCCCTGGTTTTTGAAAAAACTCAACCGTCTCCCTCTAAAGTAACATTGTTACTTTAAATCAAACCAAAAGGTGAAATGACATATTTAACCTCTCTCTTCCATCTTCTTCTTTGGACTCCTATTCCGCAAGAAGCAAAGCAGAAAGCAGTTGCAAAAACTTAAGGGCTTAGGCATGTTGTTGCAGCGCCTAGTGCCTATTGTTTTCGAAACACATGGTCGGTCGGGTTACTCGGTCTTCATCTTCTCCTTCTTCGAGCTTCCCTTTGCCGAACTTGCTAACCCTTGTTCCGTTTTGTTTGCGGCCCAAATCACCTGGTTCCAGTAAGGATGGGCCAGGAGTGAACCAGAACCAAGCTATCGTCGCTAACCAGGGAAAGCTCAGCAGCACAACTGCGCTCTGGCAATTACAGGCTAGGCCACATGCCAAGGGAGTAAAGATCGCCAGACGCAGGTCTGCGTTCCGTGAGGGATGAGGACGATGGAGCTGGTAGTGGGACCCTTCATTACCGCAGCGGTTAGGGTAAAGGCGTGGGTAGCAATCCACATGGCAACTCCTGGTTGGAGCTTGGGGGATATGGACTTGAAGGGAGAGCCTGGGAGGGGACGGTTGCTAGGCTGATAACCGCCAATGCCTATCCTTTATAAGGAAGGTGACAAATCTGAGAAAGGGACACACACTCGATAACCAAACCTGCGTTTCTCATTTTACTTCTGTACTTGTCTTTTATTTCTTTGTTAGCATTTAAGATTGAGGGAATGTACAGCCGCATGCTAAAGGCTGCAAGGAGGCGCACGCAAGGCCTATGCTTGTATCTGGTATGATTAGCTAATATGATTTCTGTTTCAGTCTTGATATTCTTATTTGTGGTGTAATTGTTCATTTCGTTCATAAGGCCGTGTTATTTAGTGCCTAAGTGTGGTTGCCTTAACCCAAAAGACCTTAGAGCTACTCACGCAGGAGGGAAACCTGCTAGCCTTGTAAGGAGTCAGATTGGGCTATTTTCAGCCTCGTTTGGACCTGCACAAAGGTCTTGGCACGTCCGCGCTATTCGCACCTTGTGCAGTGTCCCACGTGTGAGTGTTTGGGAGTTTTTTCACCAACACATTTTGGCACGCCCGGTGGGACCCTCATCAGCCAACCATTGATATGGTCAGACAAAAAAGTGCCCTGAACGACCTCGTGCTCATAGAGAAATAGTGATCGACGAAGGGATGGAAAACCTCACAGCGGCCGAGTTCGTCAATTAGGCAGAAGACGACCCGGGCGGGTCACATAGCAGTAATGCTAGCCATGGCTCCTCACAACAGCTGGCCGTCGTGGTCCGCGATGCGGTTGACCCTTTGGCCGGTAGCATACAATAATTAGTGGAGGTTTTTAGGCCTATCTCGGATGACCTACGACATATGATGGCCGCAGTAGACAAGTCTGTGGCTAGTCAGCAAAGCCAATGTGACGAGTTCTACGAGACCTTGGTCGCCCTCCGGCAACAAGTAGTGCCAGGGGCAAGGCCACAGGCCATAGCGGTACTACCTGACCAGGCGTCCTGATGGCTGAAGGGAGAGGACTCGAGACGGCCCGAGGCTTCTAGCTGGCTCAGACTGCATACGACGAAAGCTCGAGCCAGAACCCTGTTATAGGGGACCGACCCCGAGTCGATCTTTTGGCAATGACTTTCACCAATCCTTTGTATCCGACGGTTCAGCTTGGCGCCGCCAATCTTGCTGGGAACCTCCAGGCAGGTAGCACTGCCAACATGCTTGTCGCCCCCATCCCAACCGGCCTACAGTGGTCATCCATTGGGGGTGGCACCCTAGCTAACAACATTAGACCCAATCCAGGGTCCCACAGTACCGCGGCCTCAGGGGCAAACGCGGTCCCTATAGGAGGGTATCCACACCCAGGACGCAAAGGCGCGGTCCTTGGGGTGGTAGGACATCGACCTATGGGCTTGGGTCCTAGAGAGGGCTTCCCTGGGTATAACCAGAGACCAGAGTTTCCCGCGAATCCCCATCCTGGGCAGGCTTACCACAGTAATCCATGGCTGCTCGATGCGGCAGGGCACCCCGTTGCCCAAGGGCCACCCGTGACAGTTGACCGAGGGGAGTTGACTAGGATCATTCAAGAAAGCATCAACCCCTTTTACAGGACGATGCCATGTCCCATTTACTAGAAACCTTACCCGGAGTACTTTGATATGGTGGACCTTGTTAGGAATCCCAACATCCCAGAATTCACCAAGTTCTCTGGAGAAGACAAGGTCTCCACCATTGAACACATAGCCCAATTCACGGTGCAGTGTGGAAATCTGGGAGGAATCGAAGTGGCAAAGCTCAGGCTGTTCCCCAATTCCCTTACAGGGCGGCCTTCACCTGGTGCTTTAACCTACCCGCCAACTCGGTCCAAAGTTGGCAAGAGATGGAGGAGTTATTCCATACCCAGTTCTATCGAACTAAACCTGAGGTCACAATAGCAGACTTGGGTAAGATGACCCAAGAGTCAGGAGAGACCATAGAAGGGTTCATTACCCATTTCAAGATGATGAAATACAAGTGCCCTAGTGATCGTGTCGTTAACCGGTCAAAAATAAAACCCTAAGCTAATCTAGTAAGTAGCAAGTAAGGGGTCGATCTACGGGGAACTAGAAGGCTAAATTACTAAGATGAAAGTGATGAAAATTAAAATGCAATAAATCTGATTTTAAACTAAGACAAAAGAAACAACTCTAAACTAACAACGCTGTGTAAATATGGGAGAAGACTATCTTTAGGGTTCGAATCCCCAATGGATTGCTATTCAATTCAGTTGCATGCTTCGGTTTATTATAACCACAGGTCTAATAATACCACAGAGTATAGGGTTCCTCTTAGGTATGGACTATCTTAACGAGTACTATCGTCCTTCTCTTATAGGCCTTGGCATGCTTAGTTCGTTCAACTATAATCCATCATCAGTACAACCACATAAGAACAAAATACCATTGTTTGAATGAAAAATAATGAATCACAGAAACAAAAATTTTCTACTAAATACATCAATTAAAATCATCCAAATAGGGATGGAGTCTCAACATCAAGCAATCAAGCATACAAACCAGAATTTTAAATAACAAACACCATTAGTTCATCTACCCTAAAGATAGAAAGAACTTAGCCAATCATGGAGGAAGGTGACAAAAGGCAGTAATGGCGACAACGATGCATGAAGACGAAGCTGGAATGATGATCCTCCTCCTCTCCTTCTTGCCAAACCCAAGATCCAAAAAATAAAACAAAAAACAAAGAAACAAAAGAAGAAAGATGAAATAAGAAGAAGAAGAGAAGAGGGCACGGCTAATGGCTATGGGAATTGAATGGGATCGCCTTGAATGGCAATCTGTCCATGGGTTTATATATCTATAAGAGATTTAATATAAAAAAAAAAAAAAAAAGAAAGAAAAAAAAGGAAAGCACGAGAGATAGAAAGAATGATGGATACCCCGAATCCGTGAGGGATTTGGATAGAATAGATATAAGAGGAGGGAGAGAGAAGTGAAATATAATTAGGAATGGTAGGACCCATTAACGATTTGAGATGGAGAAGGAGAGAAATTTGAAGTTGGAGAGATAGATTAAACCGTACTAAATGAGAGAGATATATTAGAGAGGAGAAAGAGAGTTTATTGTAGATTATGAATTTGATTAAAATTCTCTTTTGAGAATATCTCTCTTTGCTGGCCCCGGGTGGATCCAGTCCGAGAATTAAAGTTGCTCCAATTAATTTTTCGGACGATAAGAATCCAAAGTCGGATATCTTCTGAAGATGCCCTAATTTTCTAAAATTACAGTTATGCCCCTAGGTCTTCAGTGAAATGTCTTCCCATCTCGCCCTTGATAACCTATGAGTTGATCCATGGGTAGCTTGGTGCCTATGTAGCACTGAACTCCTCCAACTTGGTTTTCTCAATTTAGTCTCTGAAAATGCATTTTTTTCTCTAATTATTCCTATATGCCAAAAATACCCCTGTACCCTAAAAAAGACAGAAAATACCCAAGGTAGCTCCATTCTAAGCAGATAAAATGTAGAATTAAATGGGATAATTTCACACATAAATGTGTTCATCAAATACCCCCACACTTAGATTGTGCTAGTCCTCGAACAAAAAGAAAATAAAAAAAAAAACAAAAAAAACCTAACTCACTTCTGTAGGAATCACGGTTACACTTAGCATGTGCAACAAACCTTTGAACCCCTATGTTGCCCCTAGTGGACGAGTTTTATCTCTTGAGTGTTTACAAAGAATATACACACAAAATTCATGAATGCAAATTTAAATTTTGACAATGGGTAAGAAGCACACACTGAACCCGAAACTAAGATGCTCTACTTAAGATTAAGAAGACAAAGGTACCCTCACACTTGAGCTCTTATTACCCAATATTGATTCTAGCAACAGGTACACATCCTAATTAGGGAGTCTCTCCATATCTGCCAAACACCACCTTACTTAAGGTAAGACCACTCATGACGTCAAGGGCACCAAGGACTTTAGGCTTCAGAGCATTTTTGACCATACAATTGTACCAAGGCAATGACATTTTTTTTTTTTTTTTTTAAAACAATGAACTCCATTTGTTACTCCACTACTGTTCCTCAAATGCCATGCAGGATCACTACACAAGACACCCGAGCTACTTGGTAGCTTTGTTTCTTACATATATCCACAAGGATAGTGATGCTAGAGTTCCTTTTCAGAGGTTTCACCCCAAGGAGTGTCGATCAAGTCACCTCGCTTCCTGAGGCGGAGTACCCTGTCTAGCTCCAAGGAATTCAACTCTTACTTTTATTTATTCCTCTTTTTTTTTTTTTTTTTAATTTTTTAATTACGTGATTCTCAGATCCGTGCAATGTTCTGGCTTGTTAAGCTTTCTAGAAGGCTCAAGTAACGAGCTTTAAGCCAACCACTCCCAAGCCAGATGGCTTTAGGGGATTGAGTGTGAAACACTCCTCGGGCTTACTCACTCGAACAAAAAAGGCTACAAGCCCGAACTGGATTCAAGAATACAAGTAATAATAATCTAACTAGTCACTCCAACCGTTTTACGCGAGACTCTGGGCTTGTGGTCTAGATGCCCCGGTTACTAAGTTGAAGCAACAAAACTAAACTTTCAAGATTTTTATTTATTTATTATTATTATTATTATTTTTAATATGTCACGCCAAAACTAAACTTGGTCTCAGCTCCTAACCAAAAGCTCAAAGAAACACAAATCAACCAAGTGGTCTGTCCCTTCGACAAGATGGGGCTCTTATTGTCTAAGTCAAAACCCACCTTAGGATACATACTAGCTACTGTCCTCTCAACAGGGTTTTCATTACTTCAGATTAGGGTTCCTAAGTCTCTTTCTCCCGTATTTCACATCAAAGTAACAGAGAGACATGTAAAACTTACCAAAAGCCAAAAAATAAAAATCTGCCAATCAGTCCACACCTCCCCACACTTAAAGTATGCAGTGTCCTCAATGCATGTAGAAGAATAAAAATAGGTTAAGTGAAGGAGTGTACCAGAAATTAGCAATATACGATAGAATAGTGCATCCAGCTAGCAGTAGTAGCTACCTAAAAAAAAACAAAAACAAACAAACACAAAAACAAAAGTACTAAAGAAAGAAAAAAAAAATAGTGGGTTGCCTCCCAAGAGCGCTAAGTTTAATGTCTTCAGCCAGATGACGGAGTGACTCACGGAGGGTCAATGATCAAATCATACCAAGGAGTTGGTTTCGAAGAAGGTTGGGGAGATGTAACCAAAGGAGGAAGTGGCTCAAACTTAACTGTCCAGGGTGGCTGTTCTAAAGAGGATGAGGAGTCTAGCAAAGTATGCACCTCTTTAGTGTATGCCTTAGACTCATCTCCATAGTGCTGCAAAGGGTCATCAATAAGCATGTGTGAAGTGTGATAAGCCACAACTTCATCTAATAAATCAAATGCAAAACACTCTTCCTCTCAAATGGAACCTAAGGATGCATTGAAGATGTTGAGCCTAAGCTTCTTATTCCCAAAAGAGATGTCCATGGCATCCGATCTATAATTTATGTAAGCATTTGCAGTAGCTAAGAACGGGCGCCCTAAAATGATAGGGGGAAGCTTGGCTGTGGTTGATGTATCTATATCCAGGACAAGGAAGTCCACAAGAAAGTATAATTCTTTCACCTTCACTAAAACATCTTCTAACAACCCACGAGGTATTTTGATTGAACGGTTAGCCAACTGAAAGATGACCTCAGTGGGTTTCAAATCTCCTAAACCAAATCTGTCATAGACTGAACTAGGCAAAATATTCACACTAGCCCCTAAATCAAGTAGTGCCCTACTTATGGAGAGATCTCCAATGATGCAGGAAATAAGAGGCGCACCTGGATCCTTAAGCTTAGGGGTAGGTGACTGAAAATTACAGAGCTAACCTGTTCAGTCAAATGGACAGTCTTAGGAATTTGAGTTCTCAACTTACGCTTTTGGGTGTAGAGGTCTCTCAAAAACTTAGCGTAAGCAGGAACTTGCTTGATGGCATCCAAGAGGGGGAGATTGATGCAAACTTGTTGGAACAAGTTGATCATCTCTTGCATCTTTTCACCTTGTTTACCCTTAAGGGGAGAAGATGGTGTCTGAAGGGCTTGGGGAAAAGGGACCTTTGGATTGTAAGAATCAGGTGATGGTCCCTCCACAATGGGGATGTGCAGCCCCTTCCTTGGGAACTGATGAGTGCTTTCTATAGGTGGTGTTTCAGTAATGGACTCATGGGTTTCTCCACCACCAGTATTCTCTAGGGTTGACTCAGGCTCTCCCTGGCTTTGAGACTTAGTAGGCAACGTCTCATTAGTGGCTAAGGGCGCATCAGGTTTTTCCACCCTTTTGCCGCTCCTTAGGACTATGACCGACTGGACTTGCTCTTTCCCTGGACCCGTTTGATTGATTGGGTTACCTATTGGCTGACTTGGCAATTGGCCAGCCTCCCTCCTGCTTATAGCATTAGCTAGTTGACCCAGTTGGTTCTCTAGCTTATTAATGGACTGAGTATGTGAGTGTAGCAGCTGTGTGTTCTGCTCGAGTCCACTTAATGCTTTTAGCACCTTTTCCTCGAAGGATTGATTCTGTTGGGGTTGAGGATATAGTGGTTGTCCACCCCTATAGGCATTAGATTGAACATTAAATGGTGGCCTATATGGTGGGTTTGGAGGGTTATTAGGTACTAAGTTTCTCCATGAAAAGTTAGGGTGGTTTCGCCATCCCGGGTTATAGGTATTGGAAAAAGGATCATTACCCAATTTAGGGAAACCTTGAGCCACTTGTACCTGTTCCTAAACAAATTCAGGGTATTGTGCAACCGAAGGACAGTCTGTCACATAATGACTAGGGCTAGTACATAAGGCACAGGCTTCAGTCTGATTGGGTGGAGAGAAACTCATTGGGAAAGGGGACATAGGATGTTGCCCTATAGACATCAAATAGTCTAATTTCTTGGATAACATATCAACCTTAGCAGTCATCTCTACAGTTGGATTGATCTCATAGGGACCACCCTTCTTTGGTTGCCCAATGTGTGGAATCTCAGTCCGAGAGGCTGAAGCATGATGTTGGGAATTCTCACTTAGGGTTTCAAAAAGATCCCATGCTTCTGTCTCATTCTTGTGCATAAATGTTCCACCACAAGAGGAGTCTACCATTTGCCTATATCAGTCATGGAGGCCATCATAAAAGCACTGGGCTAACTGCCATTTCGGGACAGCGTGGTGGGGGCACTTCCTAAGTAATTCCTTGAGTCTCTCCCACGCTTCATGAAATTGTTCGCCCTCTAATTGGGAGAAACTAGTGATGGTTCTTCTAAGGCTATTAGTCTGGCCAATGAGGAAGAATTTCTTTAGAAATTCCTGCTGCATCCCCGCTCATGTAGAAATCCTAACCGAATCTAGGGAATGAAGCCAGTATTTGGCTTTGTCCTTTAAGGAGAATGGGAATAGGAGTAACTTTAGGGCATCTTCAGAGAGGTTTTGGATTTTAACTGTAGAGCACACCTCTAAGAACTCATCAAGATGCTTGTAAGACTCCTCATTAGCAAGTCCATAATAGGATGGTAACATTTGTATAATGCTGAACTTAATCTCATATTGAGCAGCCTGAATGGTCGGCAGCTGAATGCAAGATGCAGGTGTATAGGCAGTTGGAGTGAAATGTTCACTCAGCGGTCTTCCTGGCTGGTTTTCATCACCCATTTTATTACTATTATCCTTATCCTTATCCTTATCCGTAGGTACAAATCGCTCTATTTCTAGGTCAAGGGAAGTCAGGTTGGGGTGCAAAGAACGCCGACCAAGCATAAAACACAAACACAGGTAGAACGTGCTAATTAAACAAAAATTAAAACGTAATAACTAAATAAAAAAAAGTCAATAAAAATAAAAATCAGAATTAAAAAGTAAAAAAAATGTACTAATTTAAAACTAACGAAAATACTTACCTAGTGTTGGCGGTTGCACAATTCCACGTGTTGCCCCTGATGAACGGTTACACATATGATCTTAAGGGGTTGGGGGAATTAAAATTAAACCTAAACACCCAATCTAATGCTGGAACAAAATAAAAAAAATTACATAAAATAACCCTATTACATAAAGTCTAGGAATTAGAAGTAAACCAAACGGACAGCTTGTCCTACTCGATCTACTTGGCTTCCTGCACAAACAAAGAGAACGTTAGATATACTAAAATTATCCTAATAAAGAGATTAAAAATAAAAATAAAAATTCTGGAATTATGAAATTAAGACTAAATCAAAGTGACACAAAACAACTCAATCAATCCTAGCAACCGTGCTTCGGTTCCCCGGCAACGGTGCCAAAATTTGATCGTGTCGTTAATCGGTCAAAAATAAAACCCTAAACTAATCTAGCATGTAGCAAGTAAGGGGTCGATCTACGAGGAACTGGAAGGCTAAATTACTAAGATGACAATAAATTTGATTTTAAACTAAAAACAAAAGAAACAACTCTAAACTAACAACGCAGTGCAAATATGGGAGAAGACTATCTTTAGGGTTCGAATCCCCAATGGGTTGCTATTCAATTCAGTTGCATGCTTCGGTTTATTACAACCACATGCCTAATAATACCACAGAGTGTAGGGTTCCTCCTAGGTATGGACTATCTTGACGAGTACTATCGTCCTTCGCTTATAGGGCTTGACATGCTTAGTTCGTTCAGCTATAATCCATCATCGGTACAACCACATAAGAACAAAATACCATTGCTTGAATAAAAAATAATGAATCACAGAAACAAAATTTTTTTATTAAATATTTCAATTAAAATCATCCAAATAGGGATGGGGTCTCAACATCAAGCAATCAAGCATACAAACCAGAATTTTAAATAACAAACACCATTAGTTCATCTACCTTCAAGATAGAAAGAACTTAGCCAATCATGGTGGAAGGCGACAAAAGAGAGCAATGGCGACAACGATCCATGAAGACGAAGCTGGAACGATTATCCTCCTCCTCTCCTTCTTGCCAAACCCAAGATCCGAAAAATAAAACAAATAACAAAGAAACAAAAGAAGAAAGTTGAAATAAGAAGAAGAAGAGAAGAGGGCACGGCTAATGGCTATAGGAATTGCATGGGATCACCTTGAATGGCAATCTGTCCATGGGTTTATATATCTATAAAAGATTTAATATAAAAAAAAAAAGGATAGCACGAGAGATAGAAAGAATGATGGATACCCCGAATCTGTGAGGGATTTGGATAGAATAGATATAAGAGGAGGGAGAGAGAAGTGAAATATAATTAGGAATGGTAGGATCCATTAAGGAATTGAGATGGAGAAGGAGAGAAAATTGAAGTTGTAGAGATAGATTAAACCGTACTAAATGAGAGAGATATATTAGAGAGGAGGGAGAGAGGTTAATGTAGATTATGAATTTGATTAAAATTCTCTTTTTGAGAATATCTCTCTTTCCTGGCCCCGGGTGGATCCAGTCCGAAAATTAAAGTTGCTCCAATTAATTTTTTAGACGATATGAACCCAAGGTTGGATATCTTCTGAAGATGCCCTAATTTTTTGAAATTACAGTTATGCCCCTGGGTCTTCAGTGAAACGTCTTCCCATCTCGCCCTTGATAACCTATGAGTCGATCCATGGGTAGCCTAGTGCCTATGTAGCACTGAACTCCTCCAACCTGGTTTTCTCAATTTAGTCTTTGAAAATGCATTTTTTCTCCAATTATTCCCATATGCCAAAAATACCCCTGTACCCTGAAAAAGACAAAAAATACCCAAGGTAGCTCCATTCTAAGCAGATAAATGCAGAATTAAATGGGATAATTTCACACATAAATGTGTTCATCACCTACTCCTCTGCCTGAGGCCGAATACGCAAAGATGGCCTTAGGAGGGCTCAGCTTTGAGCTCCAAAAATGGTTTGCTGGCCAGTACTTCCCTAACTTAGGGCAGTTAGTACTTCAAGCCGCGCCTTACTAACAGTTGTTGAAAGAGGAGGGCCAGCGTCAAGCGGCCATCGGAACGTATTATAAAGATTCCGTTGGTCGGGCATTCCCGTTACTGGGTACTGGTGACCAAAAATAAGTGGACTATATGGAATTTGAGATCGACGCAGCAGAGATCTCGGAGGGGAAGCCATATGTGTGCAAGGCCTTGGCCAGACCTAGCGAACAAGCTAAATAGGCCGAATCCAAGGCCGCACCTCAAAGGATCTACGACTCAAAAGTAAATTACTCTAATATTTCCAAGGCCGAGGTAATCTTTGACCAGTTGCTTAAGGATAAGCAGATCAAGTTACCTCCAGGGCACCAGATACTTCTCAACCATGAACTGAAGGACTAGAAGTACTGTAAGTGGCATAACACCCGTACCCATACAACCACTAATTGTGTAGTTTTGAGCAATGCCTTGCAGAAAGCTATCACGGCTGGGCGCCTGCAGTTTCCTGCAAAGGAAAAGGGGGTCATGGTGGTGGACGAAGACCCATTTCCAATCAACATGATCAGTGCCAATTTTTTCAGGATGGCCGGACCGAGAAGAGGTGCAATACCAACCCTGAGCATCGGACCGGAGGCCAGTCTAGTTAGGCCGAGCTAGTCAACGTGGCCATCAGAGTCACGCCTGAACCCGCTGGCTCCTCCCTACCGCGAGCAGGTTAGTCATGACAATGAGAATAGGCACGGTGCATCGGAAGGAGTGGGAGTATTGCCATGGGCACCACCAGAGCGGCCCAAGGCACCAGTGATAGGGCGGTCTAGTAATGTCCCGATACGGCCTGAGAGACCGAAAGAACCCTAGAAGCGATACAGGAGGAGTAAACGCCGCTACACTAAGCCCTGCTACGAGTTCGACCCACACGGGGGATTGAGAGGCTGGTGGGAACGAGGGGGAGTTACACCCAAGTTAAATGAAGCACCGAGGCATCACCATGATGTGTGCCCCAGGTGCAGCCAACCAGTCAGGGAACTACGAGAGATGCCAAGGCCACCAATGGAGGAGGCTGGGCATGGGCAAAATGGGCAGCCTACCCTGGAGGTGAAGGTTCGAGATGGACTACCTCCAGAGCAGTGAAAAGTCCAGACATCCCAGCAACAGGACAATCATTCCAGGCCATCAGCTAAGGATCGACTCGAGAGAGTGTCTGTACGAAGATGCCTGACGTATGAACGATATGATACAGCCTACGTAAAGACCCACCCTGCTAGAAGCAGCTTACTTGGCCCAGAGGAACGCAGGCCCAGGATGGTCTTGCCCAAGGTTGAGGGCGAGGAATGGAGGGTTGCCAGACATCCAAAGTTTCCAGTTGATGCGGGCACAAGTCATATGACTCGAGCTCAGAAAAGGAGATGGCAGAGGAAAAGGGCAGCCCAAAGACGCCACCAACAGGGGCAAGCAAGCAGAAGCCATCAGAGTTCGGTCTGCCAGGGGCAGGACGGGATAGGCATGGATCCCCACAGGCAAGGCCAAACAACGCGCGAACCGACAAAGATGAAGGAACCAGAGGCAGGTCCGGTAGATCGTCAGCCCTTGGAGCCAGAAGTCTCAGACTACAAGACCGAGGAAAGTAACCCAGACGTATTGGGAGATGTCATCACTGGAGCCAGCCCAGGAGATAGCAGCGGAGGCCTGGATAATCCCATACACTCCCCAGATGTGGGTTTCAGCGAACTGGTCAAAATGATGTTTGGAACAGTCCCTACTCAGGTATAGATATCAATGGTTTATATCTTGCCCAGGACGTTTTAGTATCAGCCAGGGCAGTCAACTAAGCATAAAGGCGATGTGGCTGAAGGGGAATTACCCCTTGGGGTATTGGGCATAGAGTTGGTGCCAGGGGACAAGGAAATGGCTGGCGGACAGATAGACCGACAGGATGTAGGGGACAGTATTAAAATTGTCATCACAAGATAGACCGAATATACGTTTGACACTCCAGTGCTGCGAGGGAAGATGGCCAACATCTTTGGAGAGCCAACTCGAGAAATGACGCTGCACCTGAAGCCACTGTACATCCAATCCCATATGGATGGCAAACCTATGACCAGGGTACTGGTGGATAATGGAGCGGTGGTGAATATCCTCCCTTCCAGAATGATGAGGTGCCTTGGCAACGATGAGACAGATCTCTTGCCCGTCGACCTCTCAGTCACCAATTTCCTGGGAGGCTCGACCAAGCCAAAGGGGGTTCTCCCGATCGACCTAAAGGTTGGAAATCATGCGTCACTAACGGCGTTCTTCATCATGGATGCAGTAGCCAATTACAACACCCTACTGGGATGGGACTGGATACACACCAACTCTTGTATTCCCTCATCACTGCATTAGATTCTTGTTTTGTGGCGAGAAGGGGGGAAGATTGAGTTGGTAATGGCTGACAACAGGCCATTCATGGTCGACGCCAGCCATGCAGAGGCCGTCCTGTATGATGGGTGCATCGGCTTAATCCGGTTCATGGGGAATGATAGCATGGAAGGTCGACCTCATTGGTCACTTCATCCACCGTTCTGGAGGAGGTGTTCTGACTAAAAGAGCCCTTGGCACTAGCCCTGCCAAACCTGGGGGAGCGGTGGAGGAAGACTGACAAAGATTGTTTCTGATGTCAGGCCGCATAGTTGTAACAGACATAATGCGCCGATTGGCAATTGCAAGCCTGGAGCAGAGGGGGTCCCAGGAGGCGAACTTGGTCGGGGAAGTGTCAGCCAAAGAGTACGCACTAGGCATGCCAGAGGTAAGGCTGCAGGATTTACCTCCTGAGCACCCAAAGATGGAAGAGACATTGGCCGAAGTCCAAGATCCCTTAATAGAAGTAGAGTTAGGAGAGGCCGAAGACCACCGGCCTATCTATATTAGTGGCCTACTCTCACCAGAATTTCGGGATGAAATTGTAACCTTACTTAAGGAATTTAAAGATTATTTTGCTTGGGACTATTCTGAGATGCCTGGTCTGGATCGAGCCTTGGTGGAGCACCAATTACCCATCAAAGAGAACTATAGGCCGGTGAAATAGCTGCCTAGGCGAATGTCTTCGGATGTCGTCCTAAAAGTAAAGGACGAGATTGAATGGTTATTAAAAGCAGGATTCATCCAAACCGCCAGGTACGTGGAGTGGGTGTCCAACATCATCCCCGTCATGAAGAACGGGAAATTAAGGGTGTGCATGGATTTCAGGGATCTAAACAAGGCTACGCCTAAGGACGAATACCCAATGCCTGTTGTCGATATGCTGGTGGATGCGGCCACAAAGAATCGGATCATGTCCTTCATAGATGGTCATGCCGGGTATAATTAGATCTTCATTACGGAAGGGGATGTCCTGAAAATAGCCTTTCGTTGCCCAGGGGCACTTGGGACGTATGAATGGTTGGTTATGCCATTTGGTCTCAAGAATGCCGGCGCTACCTACCAGAGAGGCATGAACACAATCTTCCATGACATGATTGGTACCTTCATGGAAGTCTACATCGATGATGTGGTGGTCAAATCGAAGCTTGAGAGTGAGCACCTTGAGCACCTGAGGAGGGTATTCTCAAGGATGAGGATCCACGGGCTGAAGATGAACCTGTTAAAGTGTGCTCTCGGGGTGGCGGCTGGAAACTTCCTCGGATTCTTGGTTCATCAGAAGGGAATCGAGGTTGACAAGAACAAGGCCAGGGCCATTTAGGAGGCCATGCCGCCTTCGAACAAGAAGGAGTTGCAAAAATTCTTGGGGCAGGTTATTTTCCTACAACGCTTCATCGCAAATTCTATAGGACGAACAAAGATCTTTTCTCCACTACTAACGCTAAAAGCTCGGGAAAATCTCAGATGGGGGAAGGCTCACCAGGAGGCCTTCGACCAGATCAAGGCATACTTGATACAACCCCCGGTCCTGATGCCGCCCAGGCAGGGAGTGCCTCTGAAGTTGTATGTTTCTGCAGCAGAGGGATCGATTGGAAGTTTGCTGGCATCGGACAACGAAGCTGGGAAGGAACGGGCCGTGTTCTACCTTAGTCGGGTCCTCACAGGGGTTGAGCAAAAATACCCCACCATAAAGAAGCTCTGCTTGGTGCTATTCTTTTTGTACAGCAAGCTTAGGTATTATCTCTTACCAGCCATGGTGGACGTAGTTTGCCAAACTGATATCATCAAGTACATGCTCAAGCGCCCGATCTCAAGGGGGAGAGTGGGGAAGTGGACACTCGCCCTGACAGAATTTGCCCTGCAGTACGTACCCCAGAAGGTTGTCAAGGGGTAGGCACTGGCAGATTTCCTCGCAGACCACCCACCTATTGAAGTTAACAGGGCGTTGACAGAGGTGCCCATCGTCGATTTGGCACCATGGACACTTTACTTTGATGGATCCAAGACTGAACAAGTTGCTGGGGCAGGAGTGGTCATGAGATCACCAAGTGGGGAGGAAACACAGATGGCATTTCGCTTGGACTTTCCTTGCTCAAACAACCAGGCCAAGTATGAGGACCTTATCTTAGGGCTAGAGCTACTCTATGGCCTCGGGACCAGCACCATTGAGATTGTCAGGGATTCACAGCTGGCTGGGAAGTACAAGTGTGAGAGCAAACACCTGTTGGACTATTTGGCGATGGCCAAAAGACTAACGAACGACTTTCAGGATGTGGTGGTCCATCACGTGCCACGATCAAGAAACCAGGCTGCAAATGGACTGGCCTAGGCCGCATCGGTAATCGACCTGCTTGAGAACGGTATGGAGAGCACCTTCGTTATTAAGAGACAGGTTCGGTCATCGATCAAGGCGGCGGGCTTGGCCGAAGTTTGCTACATCCAGGACACCCAGCCTGACTGGCACACACCCATTATCCAATATTTGAGCAACCCAGGGCCAAGCTTCGACAGGCGGATTCATGATAGGGCAGCAGGTTATGTAATGATCGGTGAGGACTTATATAAAAAAGGGAAGGACAGTTTGTTACTGAAATGCGTCTGCCTAAATGAGGCCACGTTGGTCATGGCCGAAGTGCACGAGGGCATCTGTGGGGCCCACCAAGCGGGTCCCAAGATGAGGTGGTTGATCAGGCACCATGGCTACCATTGGCCAACAATAATGTCAGATTGTGTCAAATATGCTAAAGGTTGTTGGGCATGTCAGACCCATGGACCAGTGCAATGCCTGCCAGCGACAGAATTCAACCTTGTAGTAAAACCATGGCCATTTCGAGGATGGGCTATGGATCTGATCGGGAAAATCTCACCGCCAGCAACACGGGGGCATTGCTACATCATTGTGGCAACGAATTACTTCACCAAGTGGGTAGAGGCCGTGCCAATGAAGGGAGTCAGTCAGACCGAACTGATCCAATTCCTAAAGTGCCATATCATCCACAGATTTGGCCTCCCAGAGACTGTCACCTATGATAATGGGAGCGTGTTTGTAGGGGATGAAGTGGTCGCATTTACGGCTGAGCTAGGGATAATGTTTACTCACTCTACCCCATACTATGCACAAGGCAATGGGTAGGCCGAAGTAAGCAACAAGATCCTTAAGGGGTACCTATCAAAGGTAGTCGACAACAACCCAAGACGATGGGCAGACATGCTCTCGAAAGTCTTGTGGGTGTTCAGGATGTCCCAGTGGACTAGCACTGCCACCACACCTTTCGCCCTAACCTATGGTCATGACGCAGTACTGCCAGTCGAGGTAAGCATAAGGTCAGCATGGGTGGCGTTCCAACAGGGACTGTCGCCAACAACCTACCACGACGCCATGATGATCGAGCTTGATGACCTAGAGGAAGAGCGTTTGGCTGCTCTGGATAGGATGCAGGTCCAGAAGAAGAAGATCATAGCCATATATAATAGAATGGTCAACCTGAAGCACTTCCAAGAAGGAGATAGTATCCTACAGACAGTGCTCCCCATTGGGGCGAAGGATCCCAGGTTGGGAAAATGGTCCCCGACGTGGGAAGGACTATTTATAATTTGTCAAGTGCTCAAAGGCGGGGCATACAGATTGCAAGATATGGAAGGGAGCATCCATGTCAAACCTATCAACGGAAAATTCTTAAAAGCATACCATCCCACGATGTGGTACTTAGGGTGAAACCTGAGAAGGGCAAGTTTCTCCCAAACAGAGTCATGGACGAAAGAAAACAGGCTTTACTAGCAAAGTTCGAAGGGCGAATGGCCTAAGCAGGCTACCTCCACCAAAACAAGAAAACAGCAGAAGTATCATTGTTTCTAACCAAAAGAAAGGGGGGGGGGGAAGGCACGCAAGCCTAGTTCTAGAAATCATGAGGAGAGTTGCCTTGGAGTTCATGCCACTTTTGTTCCATCACATTCAAGCCCTCGTTGGCAATGGCAAGGTTAGTTTTGTGACTCAGCCTCAGCGCCTTCTGTTCCTTTGCCTGGGCCTTGGCTGTTGAGGTTACGACGGACAGGGTTTCAGATCAAGCTTCTGCCTGATGGTCTCACCCAATGCAATCTTCTCTGCCCGAAGGGTTTCAAGCTGGGTTTCCAGATCTTAAATGTTCTCGTCCAACTGAGCAAGCCATCCTTGTCCTTCCTTGACCTCACCAACCAAGGCCTTCAGGTCGTTCTTCAATTTTTGATAGCGCGTGTTCGCAGCGTCGGTCTCCTTGAGAAGGTCATCAAAATCCTGGACATTTTGAAGGATGAGAGGGGCTGAGGTGGTCACATTGAACATGAAGGCCACAACCTCGTCTAACCATTCACGGACAGAGGCTTGAAGATCTGGGAGAGATGACAGTGTTCGAAGAGCTGATGCAATCGGTGTAAGACTGGTACTTTTCATGGCCTCACGGAAAGTGGACTCAAAGAATGATCTAAGAAGTGCTTTCGCTTCGGTCACCTGAGCAGTATTGACCTCGGAGACTGAGGCACCATCGGTGTCCTGATCTTCTTCGGAGGAACTCAGGTCAGCCAGGAAGGCCTCTATGCCGGGGACCTAAGGTGAGAGATGAGTCAGCGCCAATAAAGCACAAAGGGGGTAACCATAGTGGCAGAGACACATACCGTTGGGGTTATTTCCGGAAGGATTGGGCCCTGAGGGGAAGAGGGCATTGGATCATGCGGGGGAGTTTTGGACCCACTTGGTTCGGCCTCATCATGCTTGACAACATTGTCGCCTTCCTCTTCTTCTTCGTCGACTCCCATTTCTTCTGTTTCATTATTTCCCTCAGGACGGCCCTTGGACTTGTCCTGGAAAAGGAGGATCCGGATGTGGAGGAACTAGAAACAACAACCTGGGCAGCCTGGCTTTGAGTGACTGGCTTGGGATGAATGCTTGATCGGGTACGATCCTTGACAGAAAGGGGGATGCCTGAAGGAGAGGCTGTTGAAGATTGGGGCAAAGCGCCCGCGGTCTCACCAGTCTTAAACATGCTTGGAAGGGAGACCCGACGTGGGGCAACCTGTGATGGACTGGCCATTTTTGGTTTCTTGCTCGACGAAGGAGGTTCTTCTTCTTCGTCCTCCTCATCCTCTTCTTCCATGGCTTCAGAACCTTCCTCAGTCTCCGGGGAGCAACCCTCGTCGCTCCGGTTGGACTGGGCTGAAGAAGATGAGCGAGCTGCAGATCTTGCTGTGGCAAAAGAAGGGTTAGTTTGGAAGCCGCTTAGACTGTAAAATAGAAACAGGGTAGGGCGTGTGCTTACCAGCAGCATGTTTAGAAGCCATGGCTTTCTTTCACTTAGGAGCAGCGGACTGGTGACCTACGCCTGAGGCCGAGGGGGGATGCTTGCTGCTGTTAGGGCAGGACCGAAGAGGCGCCAAAGAGGTGAAGTACGCGTACCACCAGGCAGTGAAGTCCTCAGTCGCCGATGGTACCTTGACGAAGGACTGCAATTGGAACTGGGGTAGGACAAGGGCATTCATGGCTGATGCTTGAAGAAGTTCAGTCACAGAGGAGTAAACCAATCGGTCTAGCTCGCAGTTGGTGATCGAGTAGTAATTCAGGTAGGGGATGCCCTGGAGATGACCGAACTGGTGCGCATAGAAGTGAGGATTATACATTTCGAAGCCACATGCGTTGTTGCCCAAAGGTTCTAAGGTCACCCCAACGTGGAGGTCCTGGCAGACGAGGAATTTGCTCCACAGGTTTGGTTCCAAGGAAGGGCAGTCGATGGCCACAAGAGCCATTCTGGGATGCCCTCCCCTGTATGATAGGGGAGGAAGAAGTCACCGCTAGAATCGAGCTCAAAAGAATAAAAGAAATCGTAATACTCATGCAAAGACTTCAGGTCATGATGAGGGTATGCAGCGAATAAGTAATCGGCCACAGGACATACTGGGAGCGGTGAAGGGGATGGTGTACAACTCGATGAAATGAGCGCGAAGCCACATCTGGAGGAGCCAGAACGGGCCACTGCTGTAGTCGAAATCAGATTCAGACACATCATTGCAGGCCCGAAATAGGATGGCCAGGGTTATGGAGGCCAGGTCAACCACACGACCTTGCCCTAAGGCATTGGCCAAGCAAAGGTAGGTCTTCGTAATCTTGTTGGACTGAACGTAAGCAACGTAGCGATAGATCCAGACTAAAAAGAAGGCTACGAGTTCCCTGGAAGTGATAGGGCCGCGGGTCTACCTATAAGTTCGAAGGTAGAAGGAATAACTGGCAGACTTGGAGAATTCAAGACAATGATGGACCTCGCACTTGGTGGCATCGAGCAGGCAGGAAGAGGAGCCATTGAACTCCTCACCGACGGCCTTCAGGCCAGTAAGTGCTCCAATGTCTAGGAGTGTGGGGGCCATCATCCCAAAGCAGAAGTGGAAAGTGTTGGTGGACCGTGACCAAAATTGGAGCGTGGCCTAAAGTAGAGGTTGGTTAGGTGGAACTGGGTTGGTAGAGAGCTGGACGGCGTGGAGAACTCCAAGCTTAATCAGTAAGTCAGATTTGTCACAGGCAACCCTATCCACCCAAGTCTTCCAGTCTGGGAGATGATGGGGCCATAGGCACGAAAAGGCCTTGTCCTTGAGGCGCAGGGGTCAGGGGTTTGAGCAAGTAGCTGCTCCCGGTCATTTTTTGGAAAACCTAGGATACCATGGGGGTGGAAAGCTAAAGCTGGACCTAACCTAAAGACGGCAGACTCAGAATAGGGGATTTAAACATTGGTCACGATGGAGGGCGGTAAGAGTGACCCTTTTTACGCAAGGAGTTCTTCTGTTTTGTCCACCGACGCTGGAGTTTTCTTCTTGGCCATCATGCTGGGAAAGCAGGGAGGATGGAGACTAAGACAGCAGGGAGACTGAGATGTCGAAGGCGGTGGATGAAGGAAGAAGGGGTTAGAGAGTTTGTTGAGCTCTCGAGAAGCAGCGAGGAGTTAATAGGGGCTGGAATTTGTGCCATCATTATGGCGCCAGGGTTTGAATTTTGAAAACCCTAATGGCCCGAGGAGATGGAGCGACGCAGGGGTCTTCGTGCGGCGGGATAGTTTAGTTAGGCTGCCGTTTATGCCACAACCCTCCCTGAGCTTAGGCCAAGTGGCATCGCCCAGAAGGGTTGTGAGGGGCATTGTTTGCGGCCCAACCACCTGGTTCCAATAAGGATGGGCCAGGCGTGAACCAGAACCAGGCTATCGTCACTGACCAGGGAAAGCTCAGCAGCGTAACTGCGCTCTGGCAGTTACAGGCCCCACGTGTCAGGGGAGTAGAGATCTCCAGACGCAGGTCTGAGTTCGTGAGGGATGAGGACGATGGAGCTGGTAGTGGGACGGGACACACACTCGATAACCAGACCTGCATTTCTCATTTTACTTCTGTACTTGTCTTTTATTTCTTTGTTAGCATTTAAGATTGAGGGAATGTACAGCCGCATGCTGAAGGCTGCAAGGAGGCGCATGCAAGGCCTATGCTTGTATGTGGTATGATTGGCTAATGTGATTTCTGTTTCAGTCTTGATATTCTTATTTGTAGTGTAATTGTTCATTTCGTTTATAAGGCCGTGCTATTTAGTGCCTAAGTGTGGTTGGCTTAACCCAAAAGACCTTAGAGCTACTCAGGCAGAAGGGAAACCTGCTAGCCTGGTAAGGAGTCAGATTGGGCTGTTTTCGGCCTCGTTTGGACCTGTGCAAAGGTCCTAGCACACCCGCGCTATTCGCACCTCGTGCGGAGTCCCACGTGTGAGTGTTTGGGAGTTTTTTCACCAACACGTTTAAGAGAAAACTTGAAATTGAATAAGAGTTCTTGAGAGAGGAAGTGACAATCTGATTTCTAATAACCATCTCTAGATAGACGACGAATCGGTGATTCCCAACTTCACGTCTCTATTGATAGAGAGAAGCTGAACATTTCGCTAAATTTTTTTTTTTTAAATTAAAGATTCCTGTTTCTTCCATGCAATTTGAGTCTGCTGTTTCTTTTATATCTCCTCATCTCCTCCTTTATTTTCGTTCTTCTCTTCAATCCTTCCTTATTCCAATTACTGATTAAACCGTTCTTATTTCTCATCCTTGTTTCACTGTTCCTGCAAGGACCTCGTTCTTTACTACTGTGCTTCGATTGATTATGACTTTTTCCTTTTTTGGGCGGCTGGGGCAACAATCTCCTCTAGGTAGCTGCCGAAATCAATTTTTCAGCTGGAACTGGTTGATGGGTCGCAGGTAATTTCATTGTTTGGGGCATCTGTTCTTAGTTTTCATGAGTCTTCAGGTGATTGTCTGCCTATCTCTAGGGGTGTAAATGAATAGTCAAAATTCGTTTCCGTATCCGTGTCCGTATCCATTTAGCACTATCCGAATCCGTCCGAAAGCTAAACGGATGCGGATACGGATAGGCTATAGCTATCTGAAAAGCTATATTTACATGTAAACAGATAAAATATCCGATCTGTATCCGTGTCCATTTCCGTTTAGCACTATCTGAATCCGTCCGATAGCTAATCGGATGCGGATACGGATATAGCACTATCTGAGTCGAATCCGATCTGTTTACAGCCCTACCTATCTCCAACAACCTCCCTGGACTCAGAGATAACAGCGAAATCCTCCACAACCCATTTCCAATTAACCAGCCGCGAAACCAAATTCGCATACCTCTGTAGATCCCTAACCTCTTTTTGCATCATTTTAGCAGCCCTAAGTCTCTTCTCGGTTTAGAAATTTGGGGAAGAAGGAGAGGGATAGGAGAGGGACTATTCCCTCTCCAATTCCTTGTTTTAATAATTTTTTTAAAATAAAACCTCATATAATTTAATTTAGGGGTTTTTAGATTCAAGGTTAAAAAAGTAACTCTACACTAGTCAGGGTAGTTTAGGATTTAAATTTATTTAATTGGGTGACATCATCACTTAACAGTATAAAACTAACGTCAGGGATTAATTTGGCATTTTAGGGTCTAAACCAGGGGATAATTTGAGTTTTTTTCTAAAACCAGGCAGTGATCTATAATTTACCCTTATATAAATATTCCGAATAGACAATTTGTCTCCTCTGCCCTCTCTTTGTTGAGATATCCCATCTCTCCCATAACTCTTTACCATGTTTATATAAAGGGTAAATTACACATCACCCCATGGTTTTTGAAAATACTCATCCGTGCTCCTCTTTAGTAATGGTGTTAATTTGTTGTTAGTGATTGATGTGAAAAGACTATTATACCCTTGTACTAAAACATTAGAATTAAGTTTATAAAATTATCCTTCAAAATCTATATTTGGATGTCAAGGGTAATTTAGGGATTTTAATTTATTTAACTAGTTGACATCATCACTTAATTGCATAACACTAATGGTAGAGATTAATTTCTCTCATTAGGGATCTAAAAAGGGGGTGATTTGATTTTCGTTTGAAAACCAAGAGGTAACGTGTAATTTACCATTATATTAATATATAGGCACGTGTTACAAAACCAGTCCCCCTGCCAGTTTGTGGGTTCAAAAGATAAAGAGTATTCTTCCCATGTGAACATCGTCTGAAGCACGAATACTAAAATAGAAAAAGTAGAGTTCTCTGAAAATTAAAAAATTCATCCAGCGTTTTCTGAATGCTCTCTCTCTCTCACTCGGAAGTCAGAAGAGTGAAAACTGCAAGTTCTACCACACCTTTCAACAACCAACAATCAACAACGAAACAATGCAAATGAAACCACGAGAAGCACGAGAGTAGTAAGAGACGAATAGATGGTCCCTTTCAAATCAAATCCAAGAGTTTAATTATAAAAATGAATTCACTCAGAGTCTAGCGTGCTCTGCGAGGGAGGGAGAGAGAGAAAGAGAGAGAGATAGGTTTTATGTTTGCGAAGCAGAGAAATGAGGAGATTGGGGTGTCATGGTTATTGTGTTTTGGTAGTCGTGTTACATGTTGTATCCTTAATAAGGGTTTCACCGGAGTTGGTCCAAACTGCCACCGCCGATTTTAGCAGAGACGACTTCCCACCACCACCTCGCTTTGTTTTCGGCGCCGGATCTTCTGCTTATCAGGTACAGTAACAACTCCAAAAACTTTCTTTAACATGTTTGTCTGGTTCATAGCTATGAAAATGTCCTCCTTTTTTTTTTCCTTCTCCCCTCTGACATGATTTTCCTTTTCATCTATTACCCAAGTGAAAGAAGTTTTACCAAACAAAAAATACAAACACTAATAAGGAGAAATCAGAAAACCAAGATTACCCATCTAATGAACCCGAATGATAACTTGATGAAATGGGTTCAGAGGTTACATGATAAAAATTGATATATTTTCAAAAGTTTTAAAGGGTCTGAAGTATATGAGGGCAAAGGGTTAATTTCATGGGCATCAAAGTGGAGTTGGGGACATGTACATGAAAAGGGTGAAACCTCTTGAGGTTCATGAAAGTGTGATCCAGCTTCACTATTAAAACAAGAGGGGGGGGGGGATTGCAAATCCTGTGAAACTCTTTTTTCCTAATGTGTCTAAAATGGAAGAAGGGAATATTTGAAGAGATTAGTGAAAGGATTGACTTTAATACATCATGATATCTTGAAGGTTGAAGGAGCAGCATTCGAGGATGGAAGGACTCCTAGCATCTGGGATACCTTTGCTCACTCTGGTAAGTTTTCCCTTTCCTTAATTACCCGGCATTTAATTGGAAATTCAGAATGATCAGAATGATAAACAAGTTTTTTTCCTGATAATTAAAATTCAAAGAGTTGCATTAGTTGTTTATTAAACTAATTCAGCATTTCCTTCAACATAATGGCATATGTTCCTATTAATTTAAAAAAAAAAAAAAAGATTTCCTGTGACATGGTTAGGCTAATAGGACCATACAAATTTAGCCATTCAATGGTGAGCCTCAGGCTGGGTATGTTACTACACAAACACAGTAAAAATAGTGTTGGATTCATGGATCAAAATTTTAGCAAAATATTATGAAATGACTACCAATTTACAGGCTGAAATTTCCAAAGTTTTATTGGAATTTACCAAAATATTTCTGTTTCAGCAGAGGTCAAGATACCTTCGAAATCCAAAATTTTGAACCTTGGTTGGGGTATCATGCCACGAAACAGAAAAGGCTAAGGTACAACCAGCTTAAGATTTGTTTAATTGAATGTACAGCCACAACTGCATTAGGTGTATTAGCTGTACATTGCCCTTTCCATATTTGACATTCACTCTTGAAAGTTGTACAACTTTTGGTGGTATGGTACCATTGGTGGTTCATAAGTTTTTCACATCTTTTGTTTAGTAACTTCCTCTGAGAACCTAGCTAATGATTTCTGTTGGGTCAATAATTTCAGGAAGATTTGGTGACAAAAATGGGGACATTGCCTGTGACATGTATCACAAATACAAGGTGTAATTCAGCTTCTTAGTCCTGCATAATTTATTCTTTCATACTTAATAGACACAGGTTTTGCTGGATTGTATATTCAAGGTTCTCTTGTTCTTCGTGTTTCCCAGGAAGATGTCCAACTCATGGTCGATACTGGCTTAGAAGCCTATCGATTCTCCATCTCATGGTCTAGGGTTATACCAAGTATGATGCTCTAAACAAACAGCACATTATCCCAGTGTTATAATTGAAAAATGAGATTAATTTTTCAAGTTTACTTTTGTGATTTTTTTTTTTTTTTTTCGTCTTGCCAACTTGTCAGATGGAAGAGGACCTGTTAATCCAAAGGGAGTACACTACTATAGCAGTCTCATCAATGAACTGCTTAGCCATGGTAAGAAAATGTGTTTAGAAGAGGAAATACTAGATATTATGCTCATGTTTGACCCTGTCTACCCGCAAAATTGCTTATGTTTCTTATATGTTCTTGATGCAATAGGAATCCAACCACATGTTACACTGTTCCACTATGATATCCCACAGGCACTTGAAGATGAGTATGGAGGATGGCTTAGCCGAAAGATTGTGTAATCTCTAACTCACTGACACTTCTCCAATTTATATCGTACATATTCTTGACACCTAAGAATTAGGTATTATGTTGATGAGTGCATAATTTGCACATATTGGACACCGTTTTCACAGTTAAAGGAGATAATTTCAGTACAATGTGTCAAAATTACTTAAATTGCTGCTGATATGAGTGCATCAAATACACTTTAACTAGCCATGTAGGTCACTCATTGATGTGACCCTAAGATATCCTATATAACAGTGACCACTATGGAACGCATTACCTAGCAAAGCTGAGTGGTTGCGCACTTTGTAACACTGATTTGTTTCATATTATAATGGTGATAATAATATAAATGTATTTGTGGATGTAGGAAAGATTTCACAACATTTGCAGATATGTGCTTCAGAGAATTTGGTGATAGAGTTTCACATTGGACTACTATGAATGAGGCAAATGTGTTTGTCATGGGAGGGTATGACAGAGGTATATTTCCACCAGGCCGTTGTTCTTCCCTGTTTGGTACCAATTGCACAGGAGGCAACTCGACAACCGAGCCTTACATTGCCACACACAATATCTTGCTGGCTCATGCATCAGCCGCAAGGTTGTACAAGGAGAAGTACCAGGTACCAACTTAGCATCTTTAATGTGGTTTCAACAGTTGCCTTGGTCAGTAATGTTTATACAATGATTTGTTTGGAGGGGAAGGTAATAGTCATGTAGATATAACCTTATTGAATCTGCATGTAAAGGAATTAAATTAACATGGATGGGTGATGCAGCCGAAGCAACATGGACTTATAGGTCTTGATATCTTAACCTATGGGTTGGTTCCTTCAACAAATTCGACTGAGGATGAGAAAGCAGCTGAAAGGGTCCATGACTTCTTTCATGGTTGGTAAGTCTCTAATTCCGAAAGAATGATATTAACTATCACATTATTTTCTAAGACTTGTCTAATTGCAGGTTCCTGAACCCTTTAGTGTTTGGTGACTATCCTGAATCTATGAAAAAGAATGTTGGCTCAAGGCTCCCTTCTTTCACCCCACTCCAATCGAAACTAGTGAAAGGCTCATGTGACTTCTTTGGACTGAACCATTATAGAACAATGTACATCAAGGATGATCCCAGCAGTCTCAACATGAATCAAAGAGATTACTTGGGAGACATGGGTGCACAGATGTTATGTATGTTGATTTAATTAATCCCTTGGTCACATTTGAATTACTCGTTCACATTAATTGAAGCTATGGAACTTACTTGAGGCTTTCATTTGGTGCAGCTAAGCAGGGCCGATTACCAGTTGGTGAGGTAATAATACGAAACAAATAAGAGTTGTATTAAGTGGTTTAGTTTATTTTATGGAGCCTATGCCTTACTAAACTAAGCTAAATATCTGCTGATTCAGTTTCCTATTGATCCTGCCGGTCTGCAAACTGTGTTGGAGAATTTCAAGGAAGTGTATGGCAACCCACCTGTCCTCATTTATGAAAACGGTACCTCTTTCTCTACTTTTGATTTATTGGTAGAAAAACTCTCCCACCAAGGTAGCAAGAGTACGGTCGTTTATTCACTCATATCAATAGTTTGCCCCTTAATTCACTATTGATTTTTCTTCTTGTGAATTAAGATTGAAAGATCACTTAGACTTGATTCTTATTACAACCATTATACACCAAGGGTGCACATGTAAGTCAGTTCTTTTGGGGGATTTTGTTCAGCATGTAGTGTGCCATACACCAAGGGTGGTCAGGTTCTGAATATACTGGTCTGTTTTGCTCTAGGTTGGCTCTTGTAGGGCCAGGCAAACCAATAATGGGTTTCATGGGCATAATATTGGTCCATCTCCTAGGGTTCTTAAAGCATGCTCTAAACATCTCTCTAGGCCAACAATAGGAGCTTATGATAGGGAGTGGGGTCTTTGGATTTTGTTTATGTGAGTTGTGGGGGTGTTTCTGGCCCCTCAAAAACTTTTCCTTCTTGAAAGAACTCCGGAAACCCTAAAAAAGTGTCAATTATTTCCACAAGGTTGCAAAGTGCCTGCACATGGTGTGGTAAACTCTATGTAAAGAGCAGTTGATGGGGGAGTACTGTAGGGAGGAAATAAGATCATCCATTGATTTCTTTTACAGTCATGTTTAACCCTCTCTTCTTCCCTTCCCATCCCTTCCTTCCTCCCCCACCCCCCAAACCCCAAAAAAAAAAAAAAAAAAAAAACAAAATGAAACTACTTCACTGTATGTTGAATTGTTGATATGCCTTCATGATGTGACATGATCATAATATGTCTGCAGGCCAAATGACATTCCACAATGCTTCATTGGATGCTACCTTGAATGACACATCAAGAGTGGAATATTTGGAAGCTTTCATGGGAGGTTTGCTCCAGGCCATGAGGTATTGTATAATTTTCTTTTAGGTAAAATTATATTCAGAGTAGGGGTTTTTGTTTCTAGTTACAGTTAATGTTATTTTTTTATGTTAAATGACAGAAATGGGTCAAATGCCAGAGGTTATTTCGTTTGGTCCTTCATGGATCTGTTTGAATTATTTGATGGTCTCAGATCTACCTTTGGCCTCTATTACGTAGACTTCGATAACCAGGATTTGAAGAGATATGCTAGGTTCTCTGCACACTGGTACTCCAGCTTTCTCAAGCGAAGAAGGATCAACCAGTACCTATGGGATCATTAAAGCACTCTGCACTCTACCCTTATCTTAGTGTCTTGAGGCTGAGGAATTTAATTGTCTTGTTTTCATTGTAAGATGTGAGATTGATTGCCTTTGTAGATCCATTGGAATGCTCTATGTCCTGGAAATCTTTTTATGTTCTTTGCAAACAATTTAGTAACTACAAGATTTTTTTATGAGAAAGGTGATTGATTTATTGATAGTCCTTGAGTACATTGAGTAGTTGCAGCAACTCAAAAGTATCCACCCTACATCTAATATTATCATTACAACAATGTCTAGCTAAAATATGTGCACCAATATTAACATCCCCTGAAATCTTAATAATAGAAAAAACTGGCATTTTTCAACAGATTGCTTGGATTCAAAAGTCCTTGTTCACTGCTTCCTTCCTGGGTTTTGATACAATCCACGCTCTGTTGAGACTTTATTTGGTTATCAAAGCTTCAGTCTCTTGAATCTTGCTTATTCCAAGCTTGGGCTTCTGCTTCAGCTGCTCCTTGTGCCTGATTACAATCATATATATGGCCACAATTATTTTTTGAATAATTACTGACAATTGCACTCCGACCAGCTCTTGTAGCTACAGGGTTTAAAAAATCAGGATTGGATCGGTCCGATTCTGGCTGAACTAACTCGGATGGTCCCTTCCAAAAACTAGGGTTAGGGCATATTTGGGTTGATTCTTATTGATTCACCCGACCAGATCGATCCAGGTCTTGATTCTGGGTGTTTAAATCTTGTAAAGCTACCATTAATAACAATTTTAGTGATTTATTTACCCCACTCTATGCTCTTAAGTTCCCTGCAAGTTGTTTCATCCAACATATATGCTCCAGAATATCAAGTTTTCTTTGATGAGTTGGAAATGGCTGTTCATTTTCTAAAGGAATTTTTATACTTAAATCAGAGTGCCCTATGTTAAAATAGTTTGATTCAAATAAGGACAAAACCATAAAAGCCAGGATCTCTATAGAGTGTTCAAGAATACATCTCAATCAAATAATAGAGAATCAAAGATAGAATCACTAACCTTGTTTTGAATTCATAGTGATGATAATCGCAGCGGAAAATAAAGATCAAAGATCTAGGAGCTTCCCCTCTATTCTTAAAGATAACTGGCTTGATGAGAATACCGTATGCATAGGGATGATGAACACTGAATATCTTTCTCTCTTTCCAGAGTGTACTATTCAACAGAGATTGAGAATAATTAGTTGTTATGGGTGAAGAGGGGACTTAGCTCTCTTTATATAGTAATTCTAAGAGGGCCTCTCTCATCATAGTTCCAGCAGGAATCTATTTAGCCCACACCAAAGCCAATCCACATAAGACTCCTAATACAACTCAATGACCCCCTTTATTAGATCAAAACTCTAATTAGTCTGGTTTAGGATTATTAATATTAGTCCGATAGGATTAAAATTCTAACACCCTAAACCCCATGTTCATTAGGTTAATGCTACATGTTCTGCTATCATTATTCAATTCATTTACCTTGCCAATGCCTGGGTCTCTAGTTTGTGTTTTTTGTCATGAATCCCTCTAAAGATGCAATCCATGGGGTCCAAAACAGTGATACTCTTCTCATCACCCACCTTCCCACATAACATTGATTTGAATTTAACATTTAAAAGGCTTCTCCATATACAAACGGCTGTGGATGTTTCCTTTTGTCACAAGGAATGAGGTGTTTCTAAAGTATCTTGTTTTAATTAATCTGAATCCGTAGGTAGGGCCAGAGCTCATTTATTATCCTCCAAGATTGTTTAATTAGCAAATTAAACCTAGTGTTGCGTCAAGAAATCGCCTGGTGGTCCCTTCGAGTGTCGCAACCTGCAAAAGGACCTTAGTGACAAGGGAGAACCGGTGTGGTTCCGGTCTATGACTCTCCGATGCCTAAGTTAGATCTCTCTGAGCAACAGATGAATAGTTAGAATTCAAGATATTCGAGATATTCAAGATGGGTTAATGGGGTAGAGTACCTTGGAGTTTATAGTGGAGTGAGGCGGTGTGGAGAGTCCCAGTTGGTAACGAATAGTCCTCGTAGTAGATAGGCGTTCCTAGTTGGTAGGATTCATCTCTTGGTTGGTTGTTCCTCCATGGGAGGTAAAGTCCCAGTTGGGAAGATGTTCTCAGTAGATAGACATGCATGCGCCTTTGTATATTGGATAAGGTCCTTGGTGCATGAGTCCGTCTGGAATTGTACCTCTAGTAGCTGGTACCTTCAACTGAGGAGGTGATGTATATCTTGTCAGTGACGTTAGTAGCTTGCGTGTAGTACTTGGTCTTGGACCTTGGACGTCTTTGTTGGTTCTTTGCTTTCTGGGCCAATCAAGAGGGACGTTAGGTGGCCGGGTTTGGGATGGTCTTCCCTCTTGGGCCGAGACACATGGCGGCCCATGATTGGCCGGTATAATTTTGGTTTATCGCCTGGATTATGCAGTCAATTTGGATCCTCTACCTGTAGCCTCAAACATGCAAGGGCAAAATGACCACCATACCCACTACTCCAATGGGGTCCACTCCCTGCCATCTGAACTCCACATAATTAAGAAGTCTTTGAGTTCAACTCTCCTTGTGACCTACCTATCAAAGAAAAAAAGGGCAAAAAAAAAAACCTAAAACTCATGACCTATTAATTGTGAGGTGGTAGGTCTATTCAGCCACCCCCTAGGGTTTCATTCATGATAGTTGCTCTCAATGTCCTCTTATTGCCATAAAAGATGGTTGAGAGTCCTGTTTTTGTTTGGCAAACAAAGATAGTTGTGAGTCAATCTCAATATCCAGAACTCTGGCTAGGAGTTCACCAATAAATGACAAGCTTAAAGTTCCAACTTCAGAGATTAAAGATCAAACCTTCCCTGCATAACAAATTGCATCCCCAAATCTCATGATTCTGATGCTGGGTTCATGCTCCAAACAGCAAGGGATGGAGAATAGGAAGGATATCACACTTGGCACCCGACTATTGTTTGGTCGTGTGGATTGCCATATAGAAAAATATTTTCATAATAATAATGAGAAAATTTTCATATACGGCTATGTAATCCGTGTATGTGAGAGGGTGGGAGTTTCAAGGCATTAATTAATGGGTGGGGATTTATGACTTTTTCAACTCTTTGTGAGAGGGGACACGACTGTGCATGCCTACACAACCGTGTATGAAAACTTCCCCATAATAATAATAATACATTTTTTTTGGTGAAAATAATAATAATACATTTTAGTAGTGTGAAGAATGAGATAGAGGCAAGTGTGGACCTCACACGACCACGGTTTACATGTCTCCTCATAGATTCTCTTTCATCTTTTGTCATTTAATAATATGGGCCTTTTGTATATGAATCAAAACTATCAATACTTTTCTCCCTTATAGGCATGTATGATGTCAATATAGGGGGCAATGTGTACATCTATCTCCATATTTTAAACTAAAAAATCCGAAGAAATACAAATCAAGCTATTTTGAAGGATGAGGTACAACCTCTATTGGGGTCCTCTATCCTTGCATTTTTTTTTTCTTTCTTGAGGAAATTAGAATACCCTTTATCATATAGTCTTGGCTGTCTCTCTACAGAACTCAAAGACATCTAGGAATAACCACAGAAAGTATTCTTCCATGTTCGATCCATTCCTACCTGTTCTGCTAGTCAATTATATACTGAAAAAACCATAAATGCTTGGAATATACTGATTCCATGTCTTATTTAGATCAGAATCATCCAAAACTGATTCAAATCCCAATACTGGGATTTTAAACCTTGAAGCAAAACAATGTTCTCTCAATCTAATGGTCAGAATATTCTCATCATCTATCTGTGTAACACTGCTAGCCAACAATGGAATTTTTGAGGAAACAATATACATCCTAAGTTAAAAAATGTTTTTTTTTTCTTGAGGATTTTGAAGAATGGGATTCTAACTAAACTAAGATTCTCCAAATGGTTGCATGGTGATGATATATGTGATTTTTATGTTTTAAAAAAATTAATCTACTTGGCATGTGTCCTTTTCGTGTGATTTCTCTAAAAGAATCTGGATTGCACGAAAACTTTGCTCACTGAGTAATCAATGTCCTCCTCTGACTGACACTGGTTTTTTTAGTATAGCTGTATCACCCTTTATTTAATTTGAATCATAGAAAAAGTTTGTGTTTCATAGTTGCGATCTTGATCCTAATTTTGTTTTGCTAAATGTTATAAGGTGGACTTTGGATCTTCATTTGTCTCTAACTCTACCATCCTCCCCTATTTCTTTGTTGTGTGAGTTTTAAATTTTCTTTTAACAAAAAAAAAAATCTTACAGTGTGACATAAAGAGGATGGACTGTACAAAAGTCTTTATGCCTTTATTTTTATTTTTTTTGGGGGTTAAAATTATGCCTTTATTTGTTGGATATAACAAAAAGAAGAGTATCTGTTTTTTGTGATATATTTGTTATTTCTCCATTATGTGAATTTTAATATTTCTTTTCACACACCAAAAAAAAAAAAAAAAACCAATGTGACATAATGATGATGGACTGCACAAAAGTCTTTATGCCTTTATTTGTTGGATATAACAAAAAGAAGAGTATCTACTTATTTTTGTTCTTGAATGGCCTATGGAGATCATGTTTTCTATGGTTTTCCATCCTTTTGGGATAAATAATCTAACATTATCCTCTAATATTGTTTGATTAGCAAATTAAACCTAGATTATGTAATCAATTTGGATCCTATGTTGTCGCCTGCCCGTGTGGCCGGCCTGCAGCCTCAAACATGCAGGGGCGAAATGACCGCCATACTCATTGCCCGCAACCTGCCCGGGTAGGATCCACGCTCTGTCTGTATGAGACTGCATACCGACCGCACGGGCATGCGACGACAGAGGAGAGGATCCCGATCCTATGTAGTAGTTTTTCCTAAAACCAACCCCCTTCTTTATGTCTACAAATATAATCCTATAAGGGAGGTTGTGAGTACCAATTCAAAAAAGAAAGGGAAAAGAAAAGTAATCAATTTCAACTTCCCCAATCGAAACTGATTACTAATTGATCTCAGTTTACTCAGTTTGTAATCAGTTCAGGTTGTATGGTTTATTATTGTTTTGGTTTCATTTTGTTGTTGCTCTTTTGTTAATGTTTTGTAATTGGACTAATTTCGTTCAATTATTGGTTTTATTTAGTTTAATCTCTCTTATTCGGTTTAGCGGTTTGATTATTCGATCTGTATTACATTGACTTTGCTTTAACGATGTCTCGCTTTTAAATGGTTTTATATGGTTTAGAAACGATGTTTTATCAGTTAAAAAATGAACCAAATGTTTAATATTTAATTTTGGTAAATGGTTTTGGTTTGAAATTGACATCTACATAAAAATCATTCACAATGGTTTTTTGATAGATAGGCCCCATGGAGAGTTGAACTCATGACCTTTTAATTATAAGATGTTAATTGTTGCCATCTAAACTAGCCTCCACATAATTAAAAAGGCCTTGAGTTCAACTCTCCTTGTGACCTACCTATAAAGGAAGAGTAGAAAAAAACGCATGACCTATTAATTGTGAGGTGGTAGGTCTATTCAGCTACCCCTAGGATTTCATTCACGATAGTTGCTCTCAATGTCTTCTTATTGTCATAAAAGATGGTTGAGAGTCTTTTTTTTTTTTTGGCAAACAAAGAGAGTTGTGAGTGAATCTCAATGTCTAGAACTGTGGCTAGGAGTTCACCAATATATGACAAGCTTAAAGTTCCAACTTACTTCAAAGATTGAAGATCAAACCTTCCCTGCATAACAAATTGCATCCCCAAATCTCATGATTCTGATGCCGGGATCATGCTCCTAACAGCAAGGGATGGAGAGTAGGAAGGATATCATAGTAGGCACCGGACTATGGTTTGATTGTGTGGATTGCCGTATTGAAAAACATTTCCATAACAAAATAATAATAATAAGGGAAAATTACTTGGACACCCCCTGTACTATGGTCATTTTGCTTACGATTACCAACGTTTGAAACAATTATTTGAACAGCCCCTGCAGTTTACCATTTCTTTCAAGTATATTCCCACTTCTTAATATTAGAGAGGACCCGATAAGGATTAGGCTTTTCCTGGTCATGAAAAACTCTGTTCTATTCAATAAAATATAGTACAAAAGCAATATGTACAAATATGTGCATCACCTCAGATTTGGAGGAGGACAAAATAATATCTTGTAGAAAAGAAAACCATGATGCAGAAGATAAAACTGTGCTTCTAAGTCCGACCTTACAACCAAACCAATTAATACGTGAAAAAGAACATTCAAAACACAATTGCCAAAAGTATTCCTTAGCTTCATTGCACACCACACACTTAGTGTCTATTGAGAAGAGTTTGTTGAGGTAGCATTTGGTTTGGAGATCATTATGACAATATTTCCATAGAAATATTTTGAATTTAGGATGAATCTTCAGCTTCCAAATGATATTCCACATCGATGGGAGTGGTGTAGGTGCAACTGAAGAAGTGTTAACCCTGTTTTTTGCCAGAAAAGATGCAGTTGGTTTAGTTGAAAAATTTTCAGCTTTGGAAAATGGACAAAATCATGAATCTATGATGAGGGCTGATAAGAGCTTAAATTTGAGAATACTAGACACAATCTCCAAAGGAAATAGGGAGTTGATGAGGGGGATGTTCCAGTCTCCTCTCTCATCAAATTTATACATCAAGAAAACATTAAGGAGCTACTTCAAAGTGTATTCATTATCATTTATATCATTAAGCACTCACACAAGGAATAAGGTGACATTCTTTGTAAGCTTACAATTTATTTATTAAGTTGTGATTATTTATGCTCTTGAGTTTTGGTGGAATTCTAGATTGAGCATTATTATATTTGCCTTAGTCTAGATTGTACTTAAACTATTGCAAGGACCCTCTTATCCTAAAGAGATTAAAGGACCCGTTCATCTTCTAAAGAGATTATAGGACCCTCTCATCCTTTAAAGAGATTATAGGATTCTCTTATCCTTGAAAAAGATTTGTTAAGGATCCATTTATCCTTAAAAAGAGTTGTAAATGTAACCTTTTCCCCACATATTGTATTGAAAAAAAAATATTAGTGGAATTCTCTCAAGCTTTGAGAGGTATGGATGTAGGTTTAATTGGCTGAACTACTATAAAATCTTTGTCTCCTTTAATTGTGCAATTATTTACTTATCAATTGTGAATTGCTTAAATATAATTTCACGTCATACATTGTACTTCACAAGTATTGAAAAAGAGGCAAAATCCACTAGTTATAACCTATTCACCCCTCTCTAGGTTATTTCACAAGTAATGTATTAGATCTTACCATACCGAGAGAGAGAGAGAGAAAGAGACTTACAAGTTGTTTAAAGGGAGGATGGGCTTGAAGAATTGAGGTTCTGTCTACTGTCTCATACTTCTCCTTTGGGGCTCAAGAGTTTCCAACCTAATCTATTGTGGAGGTTACTTATTTGTATCAGAGAGGGTTATTGTAACACAGGTGCATGACAGTAGGAGAAATGGGAGAAATCTAGTGTGGATGACATGCTGAGAGTTAGGAGATTCGTGGATGGTGTCGGAAGATATTCTGGCCATTTATGTGTGTCCCCGGGAAGGTAGCAAGTTAGCAACATTGAAAGATTGAAAAATTTTTGCTGCTACCTGGGTAGCAGTAATGTTCCTGCTACCCCCATTGGCACCCAAGGGAATGGAATAATTCACTTCCCCTTTGGGTTCATAAATACCATCTAGGTTTTAGTATTTTCCAAAGTACCCTTTTAGATTCCATTTCCTTGGCTGCCAATAAGGTAGCAGCAAAGTTTTATTCAACCCTGCCATGACATGTAATCACCTCTCTCTCTCTCTCTCTCTCTCTCTCTCTCTCTCTCTCTCTCCAATAAAGCTGTGAATTATGAACTTCGATTCTTGCACCCATGGTATTGTAAACTTAAATTAAGAGGAACTGGGGCTTCTGCAATATTCACTGGAGTGAGGACGAGTTGGATCTTCTCTACCTTCATCAGTCGATGCCGGATTCTTTGGTTGCCAGTATGTACGGTTTCTTCGTTCGACGACGGTTGTAGAGGTGATTCTCCTCAGTTGAGGTATTCGATTGAGAAGGAAGATATTTGGTTGTTTTAATTGGAAGGGTAGGGTAGGTACTTCATGTCATTATTAGGGCAACATTATCTTTAAGAAAAAATTAATCTTCTCACATCATTACTTAACAACCTTTTACTAACGGTAGGTTGTGTGTGTGTAAAAAGCGAAAAAGAAGTTGCAATTTCTGGGAAAGGTCGAAAGTCTTTGTGGAAGGAGGATATTTCTGTGGGATTTACCGACAAAAGGTCGAAAGTCCTTCAATCCATGATGAATGAATTCCCATCCATTGTGACTAAATGTTCACCATTCCATCCTAGGGTTCAGAGAACTCTCGCACCAATTTTTTTTCTTTTCACACATTAATTGTAAAAAAAACATAAATAAAACATAAATAAAAGGTTGGACTGAGTTTTCCTTCAGCTACAATGAATGAAAATTAATTCATCATGGGTTGAAGGATGGGCGTGAGAGTTTTCCCAATCCCAAAATCTATGAGGTAAATTCAATCATATATGATGGTTTCCCAACTATCTAAAAAAGAGCGATGCCAACACCTTTGTCAATAAAATTTGCTGGATGTTTAAAAAAAATTCATACGACAATCAATCACCATTAATAATTTTATTAATCTCTATCATTGAGAAGTGGTTTCTTGTTTATTAAGATGAAGTAGGTTAATGAAATCTCGATTGACATTTGCACTGAATGACATAACTCCCCCACTCCTCCCCTCACCCCTTTCTTAAATATTTCTTATCTTGTTTGTGTCAAAGTTATCAATTTATCAAGGATTGTTCCAAATAGGTATATTTGGGAAGACAGTTCCCCAACTTTGTAGTGGAGACTTGAAGCAACACGATCAATCTCACGTAAAGTTTTTTCTAGTACTCCTACTCCCATGTGAACACTAGTTGATATTTCCTTTTTCAATCTTAGAAGATTTCGTTTTCCTTCCTATCATTTTTCTATCCAATAATATAATTGTATGAACGGAAGTCCCACTATCAATTCCATGGTGGAGATTGTTCCAAATCGAGTGTCGAGGTGAATACATCTGCAAAGATAACGCACATGAAAAAGACAAACACAAATTTTTCCCACACATCCCCAAAAAGTAACAGAATACAATCTGTTAGCATTCATTTTTCGTCCAATTATCGAGTCATTCCTCACAGCATCTAGTGCTTCAATTATAACTATCAATTTTTTCCTTAAAATTTTCAAGTCTTCAAGAAATGATATCACAAATCGAACAAATTGATTGGGAAGGGAATGGCCAGTTTCTGGTACCTTTAAAGTTCTAAAACGGCTCACAAATTCCTTTGGGCTTTTGTAAAGCTTTGGCACATCCAAATTTGTCTGAAGTGAGCGTTGATCAAATGAAGCAACTCTCTAATTCAGAACCCTTTATGTTCTCTAAGCTGTGTTACTGTAATGATCTCTTAATCAAGGTCAAAGAGGTCCTTAAGACCATTTAGAAGAGCACTGAGCGGCAATGCTCTCAGTTCCAATCCGAATTCTGTCCTTCTTAAGTTTGTGTGCTTAGTGTTCAAGTTCACTAAATGGTTACCATAATTTTCCACAAATGGAGAGTCGAGCCTACCCAAATCCCGCTGCTCAGCTTGCTCCTCCGGTTAAGCAGCTTGTTCCTCTAGTGAAGCAATTTGCTCCTCTACTGAAATATCTTGCTCGGATGGAACTTTGGAACTTTTATTGAGTTTAGAACTTTGAGGCTACCAGCTGATATGTACTTTTGTTCTCATCGTTCCATTTTTTGTTCAAGGTAACACCCATCCTTCTGTGTTCGTCTTTCTTAAGAACATGAAAGAATTAATGAAAATGATGAGAGATATACTTATAGAACTACGTGATGTTAGGCGTAACTCGAGGATTAAATGAGAGCCTATTTGAAAATAGACTGTATTCTGTAATCATTAAGGAGTCTGTGGTGGCAGTTTTGTTTCTCCCCATTTTCGTGGGCATCCTCATTGTTGTTATATTCACTGTGACTTTTTCTTTTAAGAATTTTGATGACGCAATGAGATTCATAGTTGGACTTCCATTTTCAAAACCATTTATAAGAGCACTGAGCGACGATGCTCCCAGTTCCAATCTGAATTTTATCATTCTTAAGTCTGTGTGCTGAGTGTTTAAGTTTACTAAACGGTTACCATAATTTTTGGCAAATGGAGGGTCGAGTCTACCCAAATCCCGTTGCTAAGCTTACTCCTTTGAAAAAATAGCTTGTTTCTCCAGTGAAGCGGCTTGCTTCGTTGAAGTATCTTGCTCGGATGGAATATTCAAATCTCTGATACCAATGTCAGACATTTGGATATTCTTTTTAGTAAGAATTTCGATGTCGTAATGGGATTCATAGTTGGACTTCCATTTCTACCTATATATAATTACATTCAAAACTGTTGGGGGAGGGATTCAAAATTTTCTTAGAGCTCGAAAGGAAAGCTCAGCAGTGTCCACCTGTGATTAGGTTTGATTGATAAAAGTTATGTGAAATTTATCGTGCTGGTCATATTCTCCACAACCAAGTGGATAACGATAAAGATAAATTATCTTCCAAGATACAAACATTTCGAAGAATCCCTAATGTATTGGCAGATGATGCAAAAACACTATAAAAATTGAATTACCTCACGTCCCCAAAAATTTCCCATCTCACTAGTGTTGGGCTTATTTTCACTCAACCCGTTTTCTCGATGGGCGGGTCATCTCTCCAATAGGATTTATAAATGGGTGTCGGGTGTTTTCAATTGAAGTGAAAGCAGCAGAGCTTGCATTGCATTTTTTATCCACCCAAAACCCTAGATAGACACCCTCTGTGCGAGAAAATCGAAAACCACCTGCACACGTTAAGGTAAGTACTTCTCCCTATTTTTTCTTGCAGTCGCAATTTCTAAAACTTCAACTCCAAAACCCTAGACACACTCTCGCAGGCAACTGAAATTAATTCTTGTTCTCTTCGTCTCCTTTTTATTTTTTTTTGTCTTTCTTACCATTGGACTTCACTTCTTCGTTTTTCTCTGGCCTGCTATATTCTAGGTAGTTCACTTCATCGTTCATCTCCCACCGTATTACAGATAGTGTCCACCTAGAATCCTAGACACACCCTCTGCGCGAGAAAATCGGAAAGCACCTGCACACGCTAGGGTAGGTACTTCTCCTCCCTATTTTTTCTTGCATTCGTAGTTTTTAAAACCTCAACTCCAAAACCCTAGACACACTCTCGCAGGCAACTGACATTACTTCTTCTTCTCTACTTCTCTTTTTTTTTTTTTTTTTTTTTTTTTTTTTTTTTTTTGTCTTTCTTACCATTGGACTTCACTTCTTCGTTCTTCTCTGGCCTACTGTATTCTAGGTAGTTCACTTCATTCTTCTCCTACTGTATTAAAGATAGTGTCCACCCAGAATCCTAGACACACCTTTTGCGTGAGAAAACCGGAAAGCACCTGCACACGCTAAGGTACTTCTTCCCAATTTTATCTTGCATTCGCTTCGCTGTCTTTCTTCTCTTTTTTTTTTTTTTTCTGGACTTCGCTTCTTCGTTCTTCTCCTATTGTATTACAGGTAGTGTCATCATGGATCGAGATTTAGCAGAGAATTTATTATTAGGTATGCCTCCACCAATGCCGGAGCTACCATTTCTAGATCCATCATCACCACCAGAGCTTCTCCTCGGTTTGAGAAACTACGACTTGTCATTTGCCGAAAAAGATCGTAGCAACGATTTCAACATTGAGCAAACTGAGTTGAGTTTGACAGTATGTGGATTAGAGCTCGGAGCCTTATCCATCACGACTCTTATAAATGGTATCCAAGATGTTTTGGACCGAAAAAAAGACTTGGTTGGAGTAGTTCTATTTGGAGAAAATGAAGGCTTTAGAAGCTGAGAGCTTATCGAGCTGATCAATGTCCACTGTCGAATGATTATGAATGTATTGGATCTTTGCAAAGACTCCATGAAGTCTGTGAGTAACTTTAGAACATTAACGGCACCAGATGATATGGTTCTATTTTTTGTTCGAGGTATGCACCCTTCTGTGATTGGATTTCTTGAGAACATGGAATATTTATTGAGAAGACTGAGAGATACTCTTGAGAAAGTATGCGAGGTTAGGTGTAATGCAAGGATTGAACGGGACCACTTTTAAAACAGGTTGTCTTCTGAAATCTTTAAGAGACGTTTGGTGGCAGGTTCGGTTCTCTTTTTTTTCGTGGTCATCTTGTTTGTTGGTATATTGACCGCCGTTTTTCCTTTTGGTAAGAACTTTGCTGCTGTAATGGGGTTCATAGTCGGATTCCCATTTTTATCCCAATATAACTACATTTAATTGTGGGGAGGGATTCTAGATTTTCTTAGAATTCGAGTGGAAATCTCAGCTACTATCCACCTAGGATTAGGGTTTATTGATAAAAGTTTATGAGAAATTTATCGTGCTGGTTAGGCTCTCCAAAATAAAATAGATGAAAATAGAGATGAAATTTCTTCTAAGACACAAAAATATCAAAAACTCCCTAAAGCATTGAAAAATGGCACAAAAACATTTTAGATTTTATTGATAGGTGATGTGAGGTGGCTAGTAAATCAAACATGGGTATTCTACGGAAGTTGGCTAATCATCCCTTGGTATTATTCTTCATTCCTCTTACTTTACTTTTCAACCCTACTTTCTCCTAATAAAAACATACTTTTTTAATTATCTGGTTCTATTTTGTTTCTCTGATTTTCCTTCTTTGCACTTATCCAATAGCACCTGTAACTAGGTTCGTTCTCTGATTTTTATTGACATAATCTTATATGTCCTTGAAAATCAAGGTCCCTTGCCTCATCAGAATTTAATGTCTCCGCTGCCAAATTGTCAACAAAAAAAAAAAAAGAGGATTATTGTGCTATTTTGTTGATTTTATTTGGCTCTTACTTTGGATATGACTCTGTTTGTTTTCAAGAAAAAACATCATACATAAAATTTACAAGTAAAGTTTTGTGGTTTTTACCTGAAAACAAATGAAGACAAAAAATTATTTCAACAAGTGTCATTAATTACTAATGGAACAACTATGATGTTGTTCAAACCTAGAGGATGGCAGTCCAAATGTGTCACCACCAGTCTAAATACTATGGAAGCAGTTTTCTAGGGAAGTTTTAAAAAATTCATACAGTTAAGGTAAGGTTTAGCTACATACTAGCATGGCAGTCCAAACGGGTCACCACTAGTCAGAATGCCATGGAAGCGGTTTTCTAGGAAAGTGCTTTCTGTGTGTGCGGATGTTGGGAGTGTAAGATTTTCGTAAGGTGGGTTGGTATAGTCCCACTTTATTTTAACAAAATCGGTTTAGTTGTGTTGATGGAAGCTACCTTAATGCTATGAGTCCAGTTTCTATGTGTGGACCTAAGGAATTATTTCCTTAATGGAAAGGAAACCCTAGTTTCTATGCAGGGTTGGTCCCTACCCTCACCACTATAAATAGTTGTCACTGGCCCATTAAATGATTAACCTAAGAAAACCTAAAGTTGAGTAGAAGAAGGGAGACCAAACCAACGCAGTTCATGTGCGTCAGAGATCTTCAAGAATTCAGCTTCCATAACCATGGATCCAGGTACGCCATTCACACCACTGGATTTATTTGTATGCTCATTGATCTCCATGAGTGTTCCACATAAATTATTCTATCAATAGTATTAGAGCATTATTCTATTTTCTGTTCAAGGTATGCACCCTTCTGTGATTGGATTTCTTGAGAACATGGAATATCTATTGGGAAGACTGAGAGATACTCTTGAGGAAATACGCGAGGTTAGGTGCAACGCAAGGATTGAATGGGACCACTTTCAAAATTGGTTGTCTTCTGAAATCTTTAAGAGATGTTTGATGGCAGGTTCAATTCTCTTTTTTTTCGTGGCCATCTTGTTTGTTGGTATATTAACCGTCGCTTTTTCTTTTAGTAAGAACTTTGCTTCGCAATGGGGTTTGTAGTCGAACTTCCATTTTTACCCCTATATAACTACATTAAATTGTGGGGAGGGATTCTAGGTTTTCTTAAAATTCGAGTGGAAATCTCAGCCAGTGTCCACCTAGGATTAGGGTTGGTTGATAAAAGTTTATGTGAAATTTATCATGCTGGTCAGGCTCTCCAAAATAAAGTGGGTGAAAATAGAGATGAAATTTTTTCTAAGATACAAAAATATAAAAAACTCCCTAAAGCATTGAAAAATGATACAAAAATATTTTTAGATTTTATTGATAGGTGCTGTGAGGTGGTTAGCAAATCAAACATGGGCATTCTACGAAAATTAGCTAATCATCCCTTGGAATTATTCTTCATCCCTCTTACTTTACTTTTCATCCCTACTTTCTCCTAATAAAAATATACTTTTTTAATTATCTAGTTCTATTTTGTTTATCTGATTTTCATTCTTTGCACTCATCCAATAGCACCTGTAAATAGGTTCGTTCTCTGATTTTTATTGACATAATCTTATATGTACTTGAAAATCAAGGTCCCTTGCCTCATCAGAATTTAATGTCTCTGTTGCAAAATTGTCAACCAAAAAAAAAAAGAGGATTATTGTGCTATTTTGTTGATTTTATTTGGCTCTTGCTTTGCATATGACTCTGTTTATTTTCAAGAAAAAACATCATACATGAAATTTGTAGGTAAAGTTTTGTGGTTTTTACCTGGAACCAAATGGAGACAAAAAATTATTTCAACAAGTGTCATTAATTACTAATGGAACAATTATGATGTTCAAATCTAGAGGATGGCAGTCCAAATGTGTCACCACCAGTCTAAATGTCATGGAAACGATTTTTTAGGGAAGTTTTAAAAAATTCATACAGTTAAGGTAAGGTTCAACTACGTACTAGCATGGCAGTCCAAACGGGTTACCACCAGTCAGAATGCCATGGAAGGGTTTTCTAGGGAAGTGCTTTCTGTGTGTGTGGATGTTGGGGGTGTAAGATTTTCATAAGGTGGGCTGGCATAGTCCCACTTTATTTTAACAAAATCGATTTAGTTGTGTTGATGGAAGCTACCTTAATGGTATGAGTCCAGTTACTATGTGTGAACCTAAGGAATTGTTTCCTTAATGGGAAGAAAATCCTAGTTTCTATGCAGGGTTAGTCCCTACCCTCACCACTATATATAACTGTCACTGACCCGTTAAGTAACTAACCTAAGAAAATCTAAAGTTGAGTAGAAGAGGGTAGACCAGACTAACGCAGTTCGTGTGCGTTAAAGATCTTCAAGAATTCAGCTTCCACAACCATGGATCCAGGTATGCCAATTACACCACTAGATTTATTTGTATACTCATTAATCTCCATGAGTGTGTCATATGAATTATTCTGTCAATGGTATCAGAGCATTATTCTATTTTCTGTTCGAGGTATGCACCCTTCTGTGATTGGATTTCTTGAGAACATGGAATATTTATTGGGAAAATTGAGAGATACTCTTGAGGAAGTACTCAAGGTTAGGTGCAACGCAAAGGATTGAACGGGATCACTTTCAAAATAGGTTGTCTTCTAAAAAATTTAAGAGACATTTGGTGGTAGGTTCGGTTCTCTTTTTTTTTCATGGTCATCTTGTTTGTTGGTAATATTGATCGTCGCTTTTCTTTTTTGTAAGAACTTTGCGCTGCAATGGGGTTTGTAGTCGAACTCCCATTTTTATCCCTATATAACTACATTAAATTGTGGGGAGGGATTCTAGATTTTCTTAAAATTCGAATGAAAATCTCAGCCAGTGTCCACCTAGGATTAGGGTTGATTGATAAAAGTTTATGTGAAATTTATTGTGCTGGTCAGGCTCTCCAAAACAAAGTGGATGAAAATAGAGATGAAATTTCTTCTAAAATATAAAAATATCAAAAACTCCTTAAAACATTGAAAAATGGCACAAAAATATTTTAGATTTTATTGATAGGTGTTGTGAGGTGGCTAGCAAATCAAACATAGGCATTCTACGAAAGTTAGCTAATCATCCCTTGGTATTATTCTTCATCCCTCTTACTTTACTTTTCATCCCTACTTTCTCCTAATAAAAATATACTTTTTTAATTATCTGGTTCTATTTTGTGTCTCTGTTTTTTCTTCTTTACACTCATCTAATAGCATATGTAAATAGGTTCATTCTCTGATTTTTATTGGCATAATCTTATATGTACTTGGAAATCAAGGTCCCTTGCCTCATTATAATTTAATGTCTCCGCTGCCAAATTGTCAACCAAAAAAAAAAAGAAAGAGGATTATTCCCTGAAACTATACCACAATATTGGGTTCTAGTAAAGTTGTATGTGCAAATGCACATGTGGACAAAAATCTATGTGCGTGTGTATCTACAAATTTTGAGTAAACTTGCATGCAAATGAACACGTGGCCATTTGAGAGAGAGAGAGAGAGAGAGGTCCAAAACAATGTGCATGGTATATATTTTTTCCATTTGAAATAATTAATTGTATATATGTTAATCAAAATTTTAAATTCATTTGTAGACATAGAAACAAAGTATTGAGAGAAAGTTTAATGACCAAGATTTATAACAGTAAAATAAATTGATGAGTTACCTTAACAGAAAATATTTTTAAAAGGCAGCTATGATGAAAAATAATGGAAGGACACACCTATGTCCTACAACCTTTTAATGAGGACACAATGAAGTACTTGGAGAAGAAACTAAAGAAGAATTCTGAACTCGATTGGCAAGTTATATTTTACAAATCATTATATAGCTCTAACTATTGTAGTGTGTTGATGAAGAGAAACTATTTGTCCGGTAACTGGGAAGCAAGTTGGTTCTAAAACGCTAAGAATTCATTCATGCTGGGTGTCCTGAATTGCCACATCACTGACGCCCTTATCCAACAGCCACTGCCTGCACTTCTCTGTCGCTACAATATTTTTCATAGGAGCCACCAACTCATTATTCAATAGCTATGGATACATATCTTTCATAGCTTGCAATGCTTCCATCCAATCAGTTAAATCATCCCTTGTCTCGGCTGTCAAATGAAACATTTTCATGCCGGTAAAGATGGAGAATCTCTTCTCATCCAATTTGCTCTCACAGGTTAGACAAAACCTGAAGTAAAAAAAACAACAGAATTACGATCAACAATTTTAATTTCTGATTACAATCAAGAAAAACAAAAAGAGAGACCCTGAGCAATGAAGGCCTATGAACAATCAGAATTTGCACATTGTGAGGTTTTTGTCACTGCTTTCTCTTGAACCGATTTTGCATCATTGTAGGACATCAACAAAGTTTCTAAATCAGGCCCAAAATAATATTTTAACAAAAAAAAGGAGCAAAGAGGAAGATAATTAATTATCTCTCTCAGAGTTCCTCAAGGATCAATCCATCATCTTTGTGCTTCGTATTGGAACAATTGAATCATAAAACAAATGCTTCTTTTCCCATCTTGAGCAGCATTTTTGGTGCCCTCTGTTTTATCAGTTTCTATTGGCTCAGGAGCAGTTAGTGGTTCCTCACCATTGCCTTCTACCTTGTTTTTAACACCAAATTCAACACCTTGGTGTTTGGGTTCATTGTCCTAGGGTAGAGGTGGAATTGTCTCATTTGGAGTTGGTGGCTTTGCTGGCTAAGGTTTTATCATGATAAGACTGTAGAACCTCCACGATCATAACCAATTTCAATATATTGAACACCTCACTTCATTGATCTAAAAATCAACCAGAACTCATTCCAGACAAAAAGAACTAAAGTGGGCACAAACAGTTGTCAACAAAAGAATAGATAATTACAACCAATTCTCTGAGTTAGAGTTCTGAAACCTAAAGTTCCAACTTGATGGTTAAGAATCTTAGTGGTTCTCGTACTTTTCTGTTGAGCCTTGAACTGTTCTCTTATCATCATAAAAATTTTACAGCAGGTAGACCTCCCTAAAGATCTACTCATCCAGAATTTGGGACTCACTGATCAGTCTCTTCAAGTTACGGAATTTCACCTCTTCCTTAAATGTGAACTTTTCAGCAAGTTTCCATATTTTATTCCATCAAAATATTTTTCTTATGCAGCCTGAAATAATAATTTATACACTTATGAAATCTCACCTTGTTTTTCTGCTGTGAATCGATGATGACAATGTTTGTAATATGAAATAAAATATTTTAGATACATCGGTGAGGTCTTTCATGTTTTTAAATCACTGCCATATGCTTAAAATATTTTAAGAGATACCTCTGAGTGAGACTCAAGGAGAAGTCCTTACAACACTGCATGACTAAAAGCCAACATTGAAGATCAAAGTATGCAGACTCCAACAATTGAATGCCCTGTCAATGTTTAGCAGGAACTCAGAGAGAGCTATTCTCATTTGAAGCCCCAGCTCGAAGTCGAATTAGGACAATTATTAGTTTCAAATGCAGCTAATAAAAAATCAGCTCTTTTACTTTAGCCGAAAAGAAAGACAAAAAAAAAAAAAGAAGGATTCTCATTTCATATGAAAGGAAAGTATATGACCTACCTGGCATATAGACCATATGTTTCAAAATTTTCACACATTATAAGATCTGTCAGAGCTGAATAAGCCTTGGATATGAATTCCATGAAATATTTGTGTTCCTCTTAAACAAAAAATCAATGGTTAGTAAAAATTGATCATGCCAAAAGAGCATCACATTTCTAACCAATCCAAAGACAACAAAAAATACATTGAAGACACAAAAAACCTTCAAGCTGGATATTTATTTTTATTAGGGTGGTGTTGAATAGAGAAGTCTCCTATGTGCCTTGTTAATCTCAGATTCTGAAGCTCCAGTTTCTAATCCAAGAATGTTGAATAGCTCAAAAACATGGATCAGAGAAAAAATAACATCAACAGTGAGATGTAGCATCCAAAAATTCAATGTACACATTCACCATCATTAATCTTATAATCTCAAAAGGAAGTCACAATGCAATTTTAGCTGTTTAATTTTTCTTTTCTTTTTTATTTTTTTTTTACCAAAGTAACTCAAAATAGACAAACTTGAAAATATGCAAGTCTTCTTCAAAATAACCAATAATTGAAGTTGAGATAATGAAGACAAATAAAAGGGGGGCATCTAGATATATGATAAGAAATTTATAGGCATTGGTTCGTAGAAGATTTCTCATACGTATCTTCTCTACAAGAGTATTTAGGGCGCTATTGCTAATAGTAATCATACAATCTCTGTTTTTATGGTGTAGGAGACTTGGAACCTCCCCAAATTAAAAAAGCAAAAAAAAAAAACAAAACAAAACAAAAAACATTTTTTAGATATTTTACAAGCATTAAAAGAAAAAAGAATGAAGTAGCAACTACGGCCTAAACCCAATGGACCCTGTTTTAATCTGTGCAGGACACAATAACAGAAGTCTAAACAAGTAAGGATGGACGTTTGGTATTTTGTATTACAGATCTTTTGTTTTGGTAGAATTAAAAAATATTTTGACAAACAATTGTATAGAAGCAGAAGTCCGTAAATAAAAATATCAACTTCTTACATGTAGGCACCTTGACACATTTTAGACATGTTCTAAGTTTTAAGATCTTGAAATGCATAAGATGTTCAACTTGAAGATTTATTATACTTATTCTCGTAACAAATACAAAAATTCCATCTTTACAAATCTGATTTGAGGAACAAACAATTAATCAATTCCTAATATCAATAGGTTAATAGCAAACAACAATATGCAACATGCTGCCTAGTTAACCATCTAGGAAACCCAAACACCAAATTATTACACTGATTCTAGGAGGTTAATTAGATAGCTAGCAGTCCCTGAAACTATATAAAGAATTGCATCCATGTAAAGGCTTTTGTTAAGCACCGTAATTCGAGGTTTTCTATTTATGTCCTTAAAATAGGGGAATTCTAGTACAAACTATGTATAAACACTGCAATTGCATTCAGAAGTTAAAGAAACTTATTTAGATTTGGTTGCTTATGCAAACCAAAATATCTAGATGTGATGGCTGACTCACCAATAAATTAATGATAAAAGTTGATAAATATCGCTCAAGACATGATCCTTGAATCATTGTGTTCAATAGGAGGTTCATGCAACTTTGAGAGGGTCTCCATTGGTCTCTTAATTCTCTAAGATATGTCTGTTCAAAACCATAATGTTGATCATAGGTCACAAAGTTATTAACAAATTATATTAAAAAAAATAGAAAGGATTTGAATACAAAACCAAGCAATGGACCTAAATCATAATCGAATAGACCTTTAGAGAGTATGTATAGAATTCCCAAAAGTAGTCAAGATATCATTGAAAACAATTGCAATCGAGAAAAAAAGCATGCTTAAGAGTAAGGAACACTGAGATATGCATTGATTACAAAATAAGAAATTAGTTTTTGAAATTGTGAAAAAAATAAAAAGTATTACAGCTGCAATGGTTGGGTAGAGTCGTCGCCATGATAGAGATGTGTGTCATCTGCACCCAAAGGGTTAACAACTGGAGTTTCATACCATACAGATGGCCATTATTATCAGGCAAAATAACGATCTGTAATGGACCAAATCGCAATAACCATTATTGATTTTCTAGAACTTTTATGAAGTTGATGAAACCCTACACATGGTAGATCAGATTCGATCAATGACCTAAAACCTTATATTGAAATCTAATATAAATATTTGAATAGATTTAGAAGAAAAAAAATAGTAAATGACCACCCACAAGAAAGGTCCAACGAGTGCTCACAGTGAAGAGTTGATAAACATTGGAAGAAGAAGAGAAGTGCCTCTGTTTTGTAACAACAAAGATAGAAAAGATATGAACTATATCTCACGACAGATTAGCTGTAGAATCAAATGGAGAAGGCATTTAATTGATTAAAATGGTAATCAAAGATAGACTTACCTTGGAGGAAAATTTTTGCCGTATTAAAGATCGATGGTGCTGCAATTCTTCAGTCAACCAATCTACGATTCTTCACCTTTAATCTATTCATGATCAGATCGAAGCTACATAAGCGTAGGAGATATTCCCCGCATGAACAGACCCAAGTCTAATAGCTCTTCTAGAGTGCTTATATACTTTAGGCCTTCATTGCGGATCTCCACATAAGTTCAACTTCTTTAGTTTCTTGCATCCATTTGCAATGGCAGCTAATCCATAGTCTCCAATGCCCTTGCAACTGTAACAAATACATGCATAAAACCATTCTAGACAATCATCGAAGAACCTTAGAATATGCATCCACACAAGCCCATGAAGGTATTACAAGTAATAGTAACATTACCGGTGCAGATCGAGTTCAAGTAGCTTTGTGCATTTGTATCTGATATGGCTAAGACTCTTGTCTGAAATGTTCATGCAAAGCCCCAATTTTAAGCATAGGAGCTCCAAACATCCTGACAATTGCTCAAGATCTGTAAGGAAAGAAGCCATACATGCTTAAATTCGACATCATGGAAGCTGGAATTTAATTACCAAAGCCAAACTTGAAACATCTATGGGCACCACCAACCCAAGTTCAAGTTTTACTGTTTACTACCTGCATCATTCACACCCATACAATCGGTGAGATCAAGCTCCTCTAAAAGCAGGCAACATGATCTACGTGATCAAATTACAGGACTCCAACCTCAAACACAAAAGATTCTTATAGGAGTTCGCTATAGAAGAAAGTGCTGCATTGGTGATTAAATGGCAGCATGTATCAAGTATCTTCAAATCAGAATAGCTTGATACCAGCTTTTTTATGCCTAAATCAGTCACCCCTGTGCACTTGCTCAATCCAATTTCGACCAACTGCTTGCAATTCCTGCCGATGATCCCAAGGCTCCAATCAGACACTCGAGCTGCATAAACTCTAATGGATTTTAGGTTTTTTTTAATCGCTCAGTTTGTAGACAAGAGGTTTGGAAAGCTTCTGTGGAATCAAAATTCAACTGAGTCATGTTCAAGTCCAGAAATTGCCAAGATAACAGTATAAATAAAGAGTGGGAAGGCATTAATTTTTCAAGCGAACTCACAGAAAAACTGTAACCAGCAGTGATCTGATGCAGACCCTTATGTCCTCTAATAACCGAAAGTAAACCTCGTGACTCACGTTATTGCACCTTGATAAAACAATAGACTGCAATCCATGGAAATTATGATTCTCAAAATCAAAACCTAAAGAATTCAATTTTCAACTTTACAATTCCTCTCTATATTTTACATTTTTCGTCCCCTTTCATGTGTTAGATCATAGATTAGGCAAGTTGTGACTGAAACTAATTAAGGAAGTATCATATCTGGTGACCTATATTTGATTAAGAATCGAAATTAAATTACATGAGAACATATACAGGAACCCATATTTAGTGCTTGAGCTAAGGAAAAGAAAATCTACCAGGAGTGAAGGGTTTCCATTACTTAAAAAATGCAAGTCATTGTCATCTATAGAGGAGCATCCTACCATATAAGAGCTTCCAGTCTCTAGAGAGAAGAAAAAGAATGAAGGGATTTATTGGTTACCTAATCGATTTCAATTACCAATAAACAAATATATTTTTAGAGAATGAACTAATAGTAGTATTTATTAAAGGATGGAGAGGAGAGAAGTATGGTGGGACATGGATAGTTATTGTCTTAATAACAACTTTAACACTATTTACCTTGAGATAAGAGAGATCAAGGATTCTCAAGGCAGTACACTTCTTGGATAGAAGCTCGATGTTAGGGTTTGTAGAGAAAACAGAGATGAAGGGAGAGGAGCAGCTCCACAAGATCCTAACATGTATGCTTATGGAGCGATCATGTGGAGCTGATGCTATGGAAATGCGGAGGAGGTGATGGTGAATAGTAGGAGAGAGGCACGGGAGAGAATTGAAAGAAGAAGCGAGAGAAGAAGAAAATAATTAGGGGGAGAGAATTGTGTGAGATATTAAAAGGGATTAAGATTTTCAGTAAGAGAGAGAATCTAATGTTAGAAAGGAAGATAATGGTATTTTTTATAGATATTTCATAACCGAGAATAAAGAAGAATCTCCTATGAGATAGGAAGAATTTGATATTTTTATTAAGAGTAAAGAAACAAATCAGGGTACCAATGATATTAGATGAATAAAAAAGAAATACGAAAAAGATAATGAATAAAAGGGGAAATTTTACAATAAAAGAAGGATAAAATAGTCAAGTGAAAAAGTAGCCACGAAACAGGAGTTCATGCACTTATATAATAGTAAATATGATAGTACGATATATATATATATCACAGTCACGTTCCATAGAAAAAACGAGAAAGCAAAAACAAGTCTGGAGGAATTTGAAAACCTCAACCAAGTACCCAGCCGAGCTTCAACCTCCAATGCCTCTGCTTCTACCATAGCAAGTCTACATCTAGAAAACCAAAGATTACATGAACAAATAAGGACTTTCAAACTACTAGGATTACAGACACATAGTAATGTTGCCCAAGGATTTTACGAAGAGCGATCTAGGCCTCCTTCTCCTACAAATAACCCAACCTCACCTACACAAATAGAAATGCAGCATGAAGGGAGAGTTAGGGTTGTTTCTTTAGAAGAGTTCCAGATAGACAAACCGAAACTCAGGAAGGATTTTCATCTCCCAAAAAACAAAGAGAAAAAAAGATTGGTTTTTTAGCCATTTCTCTGAAGAACAGCAACAACAGATTAAAAATCTTTGGTATGAGAAAATGAATACTATTAAAATCAATATAATGTTTTTCACATATCTAAACATCTATACAAGTAATAAGAATATTAGTTACCCTTTTACAAACATTAATGTCAACAAAAAAATCTTTCGTGCTTGGACGACGGCAGAGGATAAGATCCTTGAATCAATCCACCCTCCGTCCTAAAAAATAAAACTAAAAGTCAATAATGTAGAAGTTCCTGCAACACCTTTTCGATCTATTGACGGGGTAACTGATGGATCAAAAAAGGTTATTGAACAAGTCAATTATACAAACCAATATTTACAAACTATAGAACACCAATTAATCCGAATAGAAAATCTTGTCCAGAACGATCTACATACAGAGTTCCAGTCTACAAGCTCTCCTATTATAACGGATAAAAGCAACTCTTCAATGACTATGCTATTCAAACCTTTTACCATATCAAATAAAAGTCTAAAAAATCTCAACACACAAGAAAGTAAAGATTTCTTAGACCAAGTTTCTACAAAATTACATTCCTTAGTCATCCCCGACACACCCCAAAAAGAGACACAAGGTAGTTCTGTCTCTACCATACAAAAACTTGCTCCCTCTGAAACATCTAGTGACTAAGAAGAATACGTTAATGCTATAACCAGCTCTTACATTACAACAAATTACTATCCCCGACCTACTTACCCAGATCTCCAAATCGAAAATAGAAAAGAATTTTCACAAGCAAATTATCAAAGTGGCATCATCTATGAATGGAACATAGATGGAATGTCTGATTACAATTTAGCCAACAAACTCCAAGAAATGACTATGGTCAGCAATGCCCATCGTATCAAAGAAATACCTGACCAAGCCATCGCAGAAATAATTATTTCTGGATTTACTGGTCAACTCAAAGGATGGGGGGATAACGTTCTTAGCCCAGAAGAAAAGGATTCAATATTAAATGCAATACAAATCACTGAAGCAGGAATTCCTATCTTAGTCAATAACCAAACAATTGGAGATGCTGTTAATACCCTTATTTTCAGTATAACTAAGTATTTCCTAGGAGATCCAACGAAACTCAAGGATAAATCCTCCGAACAATTATCAAACCTCAAATATAAAAAACTACATGGCTTTAAATGGTATAAAGACACATTTACGATAAAAATCCTAACAAGAAAAGATGCCAATCTTCCATGTTGGAAAGAAAAATTTATTACAGGACTTCCTAGTTTATTTTCTAAAAAATTAAAACAAAAATTGAGAGAGGAAAACAATGGAGATATCCCTTATCAGAACCTTACATATGGAGACCTTATAAGTTTGGTTCACAAAGAAGGCCTAGTCTTGTGTACCGACATCAAACTCAGAAAACAAATCAGAAAAGAATCTAAATCTTATAAAAAAGAATTAGAAGGATTTTGCGAATAATTTGGGTTTGAATCCAAAGAAACTCTGCATAGAAGGCATAAAACCCATAGACGTAATAGAAACACTAGGAATAGATTTTGTAATAGACAACAATTATCAGAGAAAGAATCAGATAATAAAAGAATAACATGACATAATTCTTACAAAAAATCATTCCAAAAATGAAAACCCACCCAAAAGCCTGGATGTTACAATTGTGGTAAACTAGGACACATTGCTAAATACTGCAGACTTGCCAAAAAGATAAATTCTTTAATTATGCCTGATGATACCAAAATCCAACTCTTAGCTGATTTAGAAGAAATTAGATCCGACTCAGAAACTGAGTCTGAAGACAACGAAATTAATCAAATAGAATCCAACACTGAAGAACAAATCTCCCCTTGCACTTGTAGTCAAGGAATATTTTGTGATGATTGTGACAAATCCGAAGAATCCAAATCCATTAACATGATACACACAAGTCTAGGAATGAAGAATTTTGAGAAACCAGAAGAATTTTTTAATTTTGTTGACCAAATCAAAGATAGGAATACCAAAAAATTATATCTTCAACATGCACAAGAACTCATACAGTAATTATCAACAGCTAATCCTCAAACTAAAGCCAACTCTTTTGATATAAAACAAATTTATAAAAGATTTGAAAAAACTCCCATTTCTTCACAAACATCAGACCATACGGCTAACAAATCTAGAAGCCACCACTAATGATCTTAAAACTGAAATTAAAAATATCAAGGCTGATATAGCAAAACTAAAGAAAATCCAACAATACATTGAAATAGAAGAAGAAGAAGAACCACAAACGAGCAATAAAACGGAAAAAGAATTCATAGATCTTATCAACAATATTTCATGTCAACAATGGTATGTGAATATAACCCTTGTAATATCCTCTTCTCACAAAATAAGCACTGTTGCATTAATAGATTCAGGGGCACAATTAAATTGTATACAAGAAGGATTAGTCCCGACGCAATATTTTGAAAAATCAACACAAAAACTAACAGGAGCAAATGGATCTAGACTTAATGTAAATTATAAACTCTTTGATGTTCACATCTGTAACCAAGGAACCTGCCTTAAACAAGTCTTTATTTTAGTAAAAGATCTGAATACTGAAGTAATCTTAGGGCAACCATTCCTCGAACTTATTAAACCTTTTACAGTAACCAACCAAGGAATTTCTGCCCAAATCTTAGGAAGACAAGTTGATTTTGAATTCTTAGAATCAGTCCAAACAAAATAAATTGACATTCTCAAAGCTGTAGCTTTTTCTACACGACCTACTGTTAACTTAATCAATAGTAAACAAAAGCATCTTAATTATCTAAAACAAGAAGTAGTGCATAAATATGTTGAACAGAAACTCTGCGATAAAACCATACAAAAACAAATATCCAATATCAAAGAATGGTTTGAAAAAGACCTTTGTTCCGAATTTTCTGATGCCTTTTGGTTCCGCAAAAAACATATTGTTCAGCTACCTTATGAACCGGGGTTCCTTGAGAAAAAAATTCCTACCAAAGCAAGACCTATCCAAATGAATCAAGAACTTCAAAAAACTTGTAAAAAAGAAATACAAGACCTCCTTGATAAAAGATTGATCAGCAAAAGCAAGTCCCTATGGAGTTGTGCAGCTTTTTATGTCAATAAAAATGCTAAAATCGAAAGAGGCACACATCGATTAGTAAACAATTATAAACCTTTAAATGATGCTTTATAGTGGATAAGGTATCCTATACCTAACAAAAAAGACCTGCTCCAGAAGCTTTACCAAGCTACTATATTTTCCAAATTTGATATGAAGTCTGGATTCTGGCAAATCCAAATCCACAAAGACGATCGATACAAAACAACTTTTACTACACCGTTTGGCCATTATGAATGGAATGTAATGCCATTTGGCCTAAAAAATGCTCTTAGCGAGTTTCAAAACATTATGAATGATATTTTAAATCCTTTTGAAAATTTTATAATAGTCTACATCGATAATGTCCTCGTATTTTTCAAATCTATTGAACAACACTTCAAACATTTAAACAGTTTCTTCCACACTATGAAAATTAGTGGCTTAGTCCTCTCCCAGAAAAAAATGGAATTATTTCACACAAAGATTCAATTTTTAGGACACTATATCTATCAGGGAAAAATCATTCCAATTAAAAGGTCAATTGCTTTTGCAGATAAATTCCCTGATCAAATTCTTGATAAAAAATAGCTCCAAAGATTTTTAGGAAGTCTCAACTATGTACGTGATTTTATCCCCCAAATCAGTCAAATTTGTGAGACCTTATACTTCAGACTTAAGAAGAAATCTCCTCCTTCGACTACTGACCAAACTACAGCTGTTCAAAAAATCAAAAAACTAGTCAAAGAAATTTCCTGTCTCCATCTTGCAGATCCTACCTTATTCAAAATTGTCGAAACTGATGCTTCAGATTTAGGCTATGGAGGTATACTTAAGCAGGTTCAAGGGGAAAAAGAACAACTTATCCAATTCACTTTGGGAATATGGAACTAAGCTCAAAGAAATTACAACACCATCAAAACAGAAGTTTTATGCATACAAAAATTTCAAGGAGATTTATTAAATAAAAGATTTCTTGTTAGAGTTGATTGTAGTGCAGCAAAACAAGTTTTAAAAAATGATGTTCAAAATATTGCTTTCAAACAAATTTTAGCTCGATGGCAAGCTCTTTTATCAAGTTTTGATTTTGACATCACTTATATAAAAGGAGATATGAATTTCATTCCTAATTTTCTCACCCGCGAATTCCTGCAGGGTCCAAAAATTATTTCTTTTATTATGGCTCCAAATGAGCCTCCTATTCCCAAAACCTCAGTCAAATCCAAAGACTCCTATACCAAATCAGTTCCCTCAAACCAGTTGATAAAAGTCTCTCCATCCAAACAGATCAATACAAATATTCCTTTCACTCAAATTATGGCAAACAATTCTACCCAATTAGTTCCAGCAACCAGATCCTCATAGTCAATTGCTCGACCAAGTTCTTCCGTCACAATTTCCAAACCAGTCTCCTCCCAAAACATTCCCAGAAGCCAATACGTCCAAAATTCTTTTTACCAAGATCTTTTTTCCCTTGATGAACAATTCACCAAAGGATGCAAATCCCCTCTAGAGATTTCCCAAAGAATCTTCTACCAAGGTTGGCATTTTTATTCTCCAAATAGCACAAAAACCCAAGAATTTATGAATTCATCCTTGTAGACATTGACTCTATCAGACTGAAACAAAATTTTGATAAAAGTGATTCTAACCTAGTCTTCCATACTTCAGTAACTATCCTTCAGATTCTTGGCCCAAAAGACTGGGGTACACACCCTCTCACTACAAAAAGATTTTCCCAAAATTATCAACCTCAGGAATATTTTGACTATATGGATGCCTGACACCATGCATTCTTATACCAAAACAGTAAGAACCAACACTCTTGGTTCTTTTGCTTTGACTACAAGTTCTCTAGCCCAACTCCCTATTGGTTCCCTAGATGGTGGGCTACTTTTGGCCCAATTCTTGACATCCTACCAGATCCGGTTTTTGAAGCCTACTAGATATTCTGCCAGCATACAGAACAGATCCCCGAACAACCGGACCTCCTCAGATTCTTTGTCCAATGCCGTTTAGCATGGATCATGTATTGGGAATATGCTATTGAAAGGGTTGAAATTCCTAAATGGTTTATTCCTGTTCTTATCAGAGGATTCAAAGTAAAATGGTGGGACAAGTGTGACCTCAGTAAATGCACCAAAGAAGCTCCCATCAAAGCCTTAACCACACTCAAAACCAAACCCCAAATAACTCTATCCGACAAGTCCAGGATGCAGAACGCCTTCAACTTAAAGCTAAGCAAGCTGAAATTGAAGCCCGACTGCATTGGACACTGAGGAAGGTGATGACGATGATGAACGATCAAGTATTGGATCCATTACCCCTCATCTTCATGAAGGTCAATTTGCCCAAGATCCAGATGATGGGCTAGACTTTCTTAGCCAACAGTTCTCCTCCTCCTCTGTAAGATCTACTAGAAGATCTATGGGCCAAACATCAAGAACGACCCTTGATAAGCCCAAGGGCTAGTTTCCAAGCCCTAATGTTGGAAAATCGTCAGCCATGACGACAACAAAAGAATGGCTAAGCAATTGACACGCGGCTGATTTAAAAGACGTGTCTCAGTCACTATCTCTGATTATGGATAGTCAAGCCAACACTGGGCCCATACTAATACAGTGAAATCTCTAAACCAAACAAATGAGGAAAACAATATTTTTAACACGTATAATGCCTCGGTGCGATTTTTGAAGAATTTCTCCAAGATCCACAGCTCAAAGAGATCACCGACATAAAAGCCAAAAGATGAATAGTAAAAAGTCAAAATCACTATAGCACTCTAGTCCAAAATTACTTTCAGTGCCTTTTGACAAAAGCCAAAGTTACCAGGTGCATGCAGCACCTTTTTCCCAATTCAAGAAATGAATCATCAAGATTCCTCCGGATATCACGCAGGATTTCACGAGAACTTTACCCGTGACTCTGCAAGAAGCCTCTGAAGGTTTTCCAAGTCTATAAAAAGCATCTTAGCATAAAGAAGAAGGGGAGACGATTTGAACGCTCTTAGCATTGGAACGTTTCATTGCCTAGCATCACCATTTCAAGTTTTCATTTTCAAATTTCTTTTGAGTTTGTAAGTCGAGGTCTCGTATGTTAGCAACAAGAACCAACTCCTTTTAATACATTAATCATCCCATCCAAGTCTCTCTCAGAGTACCATTTTCAAGCATCTGTAAGTTCTATTCAATTTCCCAGTCTTTGTAAGTTTTATTCAATTTCCCAGTCTTTCTCAATTTTATTCAAGTCTGTCTGCACTTAATTATATCATGTTTGTAATTCAAGATCTCCTTTGATATTAAAATTTTACTTTTTCAATCACTCTAGCACACAAGACACTAATGCATGATTTCATTCCTGTATAATTTTATTGAGCATCTTGGTTAAACCTATATATATATATATATATATATATATATATATATATCATACTATCATACTACATACTATACTATTATATAAAAGCGCGTTGTGGCAAATCTTTTAGTTATCTATTCTATCCTTCATTCTTATTTAAAATTCCATTATTCAATTCTTAATATTGATGTCATTCTTTCTTATTATTTCTGAAAATTGGTACACTTAGCTTTTTTTGGTTTCTTAATTCTTAAAATCGTTTTTGATGAAAGAAAATCTATTAAATCCTTTTCTTACAAAAAAGAGAGAAAACAATCTATCTATTTTCTCCCTCTCCACGATCTCCTCTCTCCCAATCTTCCAATTTCAGTCCCTCTCACATCTCAAAGCTTCTTTATTCACTGCCAAAACGAACCTCTCTGTCCCTCACCGATTACTGTTGTGGATTGGGCACTTGTTTGGTTCTCACTGCCAACACTGAGAAAAATCGTGGTCGCAAGTTTTACAAATGTCCTGTTCGGCAGGTTTTAAGTTCCTCATGCGCTCCGTTTCCCTTTTAATTATAACCCATTCACTGAACTTGAACTTGATATTTGATGAAGTCTATTGTTAGATTTTCTTCTTCTTTTTGATCGAATTTTCTTCTTAGATAAACGGGTGCCGAGCTATCATATACGTGTTTAAATTTTCATGTATCTTGGAAACTATTTCGGATAAATTAATTTAACCAGCATCTGTCACTACTATGATCTGAATATTTTTTTGTCTAATAAGTGTTTGGTATATCGTTTTACATCAAAGGACGGGTTGTGTCTGCTTCATTCTTCTTTATGTTTCTTTTATACGAACATTGTAATCCAGCATCTGTCACTACTATGATCTGATCGTTTCCTTCTTATTTTAACATATTTTATTCTGTCTTCTTACTCTGAACTTGATTATTGTCTCCATAGATTTTCTTCTTCAGATTCTTCTGTTATCCCTTGTTTTCTTTTTCTTACCTTTCCTTTTTTTTTTGTTTTTCTGTGAACTAGGGATTCGATCGTTCAATGTCCTCTGCATTTTGGGAAGCAAAATAGTTATATTGTGTCTTCCTGTTGCTTATGGAGTAGAAGGCAAGTCCACTGTTTTATGATTGAAAGAGAAAAAGATCAAAGAGGGTTGAAGAAACTTGGCTTCAAAATTCTTTTTTTGAGGGTGATCTCTTTGCTTTTCTCTGTTTTCTTTCGATGTAATTGTACCTTCCCCTGAAATTCTGTTTTGGTGCAAGGAGATCTCTGCAAATTGCTTCCGAGTTTTGCTGCTGTAACATCTTGACTGTTTTCCAATTTCTGAAGTACTGTGCCCCACATCTACAGATTAATAATTCTTACATGTTCCCCCGCCCCCCCACCCTGGGTGATGGGTGTTCTTGCATGTTTGTCTTGTTTTTTTTTTTTTTTGACCATTTGAACTTCAACCTTTAATTTCTTTTCTCAATTAATTGAAATGAGATGAAGATCTTGCAGAGGCTGAGTAAGAATCCATATTGGAATCTTGGGTATGGAGAGAAGGAACTGAATGCTTTAAGTAATTCCGTAGTTAACGTGCGTGTGTGTGTGTTTGCATGTGCATTACAGGGAGAGGAGGCAATTTAGAAGATTTAGGGAAGGATTTAAGTAATTTAAAAACCTTGTTTTTGTAGATTCTTTGATGCACCATTTGTGGATTAGATATGATTTTACCTCTATTTGGACTGGTATGATATTCGGTAGGATTCATTTTTGTTTGTTGAATGGAGTAAGGAGTCCCTTTCTTCTTCTATGTGAGTTTAAAATTCCAACTTGATTAATGTGTTATTTTGCATTTGGTAAACTATGGTGAACCGTAATTCTCTCTCTCTCTCTCTCTCTCTCTCTCTCTCTCTTTTTCCCTAGATTCAATTTTTAGCATGACGTGATTCCTGTAGCTTTGGAGTTTCATGGAGAAACCGAGTTGAAATGAGAAGAAGATCTTGCAGTTGAGTAAGAATCCATATTGGGATCTTGGGTATAGAGAGAATGAATTGAACTTAGTTTAACTTGAGATGGAACAAAGAAAATCCATATCGGGATCTTGTGTGCCCACAAATGCATTCGAATATTATTCTTTTTGGAGCATAGTTGCTCAAGAAATTTGCTAATTTGACAAACAAAAATATATATTCCTTACACGGCTTCTAATTAGTTTTTTACTCTCTTCTCGAGTCTGTTCTTAATAGCTTTCATTTCTAATTAGGACAATTTGTAATGGTTTGTTTTGATTTTGTTGTTTTTCCCTGAATCTCAGTGGGTGTGAAATTTAGAACAGAGGGACAAGATGTGCATCAAATCGGGGCATATCGAGAAAAGGAAAAGAAAGAAATGCATGATATTCTGCTGAGTATCTTTATATTGGTCTTCTTGCAGGGGTAATGCTTCTTTTTTATTCCTTCTACTACTTTGCATTGCAAACACAATTAACATTGTATAGTTAGATAAAGCGATGTAAAATATATTTTAAATCATGAAAGAAATCCAATAAATATTTAGAAGAGTGATGATCCTTGCCGAAAGCTTTTCCTTGGGTGATTACAAACTTTAAATGGTTGACTGATACATATCTGGATACATGCATGTAGCATTATAGGCCTCCATGTTGATTTCTCTGTGCCAACTCCATTGGATTCTGGGTCATTGGTTAGTTCATAGAAGTCTGAGTAATATTTGGCCAATGATGCATGTTTAATTGTTCCGATTTCTGAAGGTTTGATATTTGGCTTGATCCATGGGGTTGTACTGTTGTATCAAGCTTCACAGCATAATTCTTGATTCTCATGTCTGAATTGGAAAATGTCATTCAGTCACTTACCTATCTGCTAACCTAATTTGCACTATGTGCTACTATAAGCCTGACTGGAGAAAAGCCATTCAATGAAAACCAAAAGTAATCATTAAAATATGCCTACCTCACTTCCAAATGCCGTATACACAACACTGAATTCAAGGCCAATGTAACCACTTCCTACAATTGCCATGCAATCAAGAACAAACTCCAGCTTTAGTGGTTAGAAATTTGGGTGTTCAAGTCCAATGGGTTGTATCTTCTTGAGAGCTCCATTTTGGAGGTTGCTGGTTTTCTCTTTTTGATTGTATTTCTCTGTTTGATGTCTCTGTCTTGAGTTGGTTTTGTTGGCTTTAGTGCCTTTGGTCGTTGTACATCCCATCCCCTATCTTTCCTTTTCAATAAAGTTGATATTATCTATAAAAAAAAATTCCAGCTTTAGTGCATGATCACTTGTAATTACAGTTTTGCCTGCAGGGCATTTGTTTGTATGCTACATTTTCCCATGCATTCAACATGTCTTCACTCAAATATGTGAAATAATTCTGATATTAATTAACAATGTCTACCTTCGGGATATGCCACAGAGCATGTAGTGAGTCCTAAGTAAAATCTAGAAAAGCTTGTGTGATGTGGGACACAAAGAGAAAATCAGTTTTAAGATTCTACGGCTAGGGTTTGATTGAGGTAGGAACTAATGCCATTAATGGGATACAGTTAAATAAAATTGGCCCCTCAATCTTTTAATCTATCCCACAAAAAGGGGGTGGTCTGTTTGCATTATGATCTTGGTAGTTATTCGACATTATTTTGAGTACAATTCAAATAGATGGTATTTTGTTCTATAGGGTATATTTGGCTCTCAACCTACTAATGTTGTAGTAGAACTCTTGGATTACACAAAGCAAAACATTGTTCAGATTGTTGGATGCAAAACCAAGACCAGCGTCATTCATAGTCATGTAATTGTAGTATACCACTGGCTTTTATATTATGATAAGTTACTCATGTATCATACCATCTCTTTCTTTTTCTTCTTCTTTTTTTTTTTTCTTTTCCAACGTGCACATTTTACCAGCCAAGTTTCTTTCGCCAAGATGATATTGACGGTCGGAGAATATTGAAAGTCCAATCCCTTGTGATCGGATCTTGCGCCGCTACAGTGGAAATCGAGAACAAAGATTGCCGGAATCACCTTCGGCTCTGTAAATCAGACCATATTCAGGTAAGTTTTCCTATCTAAAATCTAAAATCTCTCTCTCTTTCCTTTAAATTTGTAATCTGTTTGAATGCTTCTGCTAATTCGTTGCAATGGAGATCGAGAACAAAGATTGGCGGAATCACCTTCGGCTCTATAAATCAGACCATATTCAGGTAAGTTTTCCTACCTAAAATCTCAAGTCTCTCTTTCTTTCCTTTAAAAATCGTAATCTGTTTGAATGCTTCTGCCAATTTGATGAGTGATTATTTCCGTCACTTTTTCTTGGAGCTTATTTTGAATGGTCAAAACTTTTCTATTTTACATGATATTGGTGTTGTTTGAAAGGCTATTGAATTATCAATTCAACGAGACCACGATCTTCTGATTCAGACTTGTATCGGGAGAGTTATGGTGAAGTTATTGATGGAGTGTTAATCTGTGACAGGATTTCTTATTTATGAAGTTTAATAGATTAAGAGTTCTATTTTAAGTCTAACCTCGTTTTGGGAGGGGTAGTCTATATATATGGCTTTAAACAACTTTATTTGTGGTGTTGAGTAGATGACTCTGAGCCTTGGGGTATTGGTATTGCTTTGGGGTAAGAATTGTGGTTGATTTCTCCTTTATCTTTGTTTTCTAAGGATAACCTGGTTGACGTTGTTGGTTTGATTCTCAACTCTCTTTTGCTTCTTTAATACTTCTTCACCCCGTTATTATTAATGTATCTCTTCTCCCTCTTAATTACATCTTCATAAGTTCTGTTTTAAGATTTTCTCCTTCAAATTCCGTTGTGCCCATTATCTGCAGGCATAATTTGGGTTTTCAATCCTTTGCCTTGAATCATGGAAGTGGGGACACAACTTCTGTATTTGGGCAATTATTCTATTTTTTTAATTGTCTGCTTAGGTTATTGCCCTATGGCCTATCTCTTGTTGTTACTATTGTACTTTATGTTTTTGTAGACGCTTTCTTTTTCCTAAAATCTGTTTTTCATGAAGTAATAAATACAGACATGTCTGACATAAATGAGTGTATTGTTTATCTTAATGGTTTTGTTTATCTTAATGGTTCTTTATATAAAATTTTGGCTCTGTAGGCTAGCCATCAATTTGCCAGGGGGAGCAAGCCCTGTGATCGGATCTTGCGCCGCTGTAGTGGAGATCGTGAACAAAGATCGCCGCAATCACATTCGGCTCTGTAAATCCGACCACATTCAGGTAAGTTTTCCTACCTTAAATCTCTCTTTCTTTCCTTTAACAATTGTGATTTGTTTGAATGCCTCTGCCAATTCGATGAGTGATGATTAGTTTAGTTATCAATTTCTGCAATCAATCCATTTGATAAGTACATTTTCTATACCCTCACTTTGGAGGTATGTTAGCAATTGTTATAATGCTGTAGTAACGACTTTGCCATTCATAGGCTGCACTATTATTTATGTGAAAACAGTGACTCTATTCCAATAGAGAAGAAGCTAAAGGAATGATATACACAGTGTAGGATATACTAACAAGACAACAGTTTTGAAGAAGAAAATCTTAGTTGTAGGGATAGGATCAGATTTTGCCTCTAGCTCTGTTCATTGTTGGAGTTTTGCTTCTCCCCCAATATCCCTCCCCTGAAAACAAAATCCTGGGTCTGCCACTGCTACTGGGATGTATCTACTACCAACTTTGTGTTAATGTTTTAACAGCAACAGGAATAAAAGATGACTGAATCACAAGTTGGACTAATAAGAAATGTTGCTGTAAAGAAAGTTCCCAATAGTTTTTACACCCCTCCCCCTCACCCCACCCATCCCCACCCACCCCAAAAAAAAAAAAAAAAAAGAATATTCTGAGCTGCTATTCAGAATGTTCACATCAAAGTGCTACTGAAGCAATGATTTTGAAGTTCAAAGAGAGCAGGACATAGGAACTAGGGAGTAAGGAGCGATAGATTAGATTTTTTTTGGGTTTAGGTCGGCCATGGAATCCCCTTAATCCTCATTCCATAGTTTATGGGATTAGTTAGGTCCATACCTCTGTTTTCAAAATTCCAAACCCATGCTCCAGAGAGAGAGAGCTCCTTTTAGTTGCATCTTGGTTAGTTGATGGGTGTACTAAATAGTTCAACGACATTCATTAATTGATAATGTTGCGTTTATAGAGAATCAAAACCAGGTTTTATTATTTTTCACTCTCTTTTTGAGCATCTTAAGAACCTGGTAAAGGGGAATAAAAAGTAATAGAACCCTTCTTTTTTACTCTCTTCTTAGGGTTAGGGATTGGTTCATTGTGGTTATCCTAAGAGGTTCTTGTTCATTTTTTTATTTGTTTGGGTTTACAATTTCTCTGGGTTTGTTAAGAAATAGTGTTTCCTGCCAATTCAACCTCCAGTTATTCATGGTTTTGTTCTTTCTATGGCAGTTTGCTCTGCGTAGCACGTCAACAAGAACAAGAAGCCACTTCTCCACTTGATCTTCGAGTATCTTGACACCGATTTAAAGAAGGTGATCGATTTTCACTACATCGGACCCAGTCCTGGGCCCCTTCCTCCTTCCATCATTCAGGTTTGTCCAATATATTCATTCTACTTACAGATTTTTCTCTTCTTCATAGATTTAAATATGGATCTTTAGCTCAATTGGCAGAGTACTTGGGGTTTGGGAAATGACTTCATACTTCAAGAGGATGATGGTTCGAATCCACCAAGTCCCTTATCTATATTTTCAATTTAACCTCAATGGTAGTTTCATTGGAATTGACTTCATACCTCTGCAGTGTAACATTCAACTTTTTTCTCTTCCTTTTTTTTTAATTTTTAAATCTGACCTTTGGAGATGTGCTTGTACTTGGTGCAGCAACTATAATTAGGGATGAAGTTGCGCTATCCTTTGACAAAGCTGAGAGGGAGGTCTTGTGCTTGTACTTACCAAGGACTCTACCACAATTGTAGGTGATGGTAGCACTCAATTAGTAAATAAGCGGGTTGGTCAAATTCGGGACCTCATTGAGGTGAATCCTAGAATGCCAAGCTTCTTCCTTACTCACCCCAACCCCCCACCCCCAACCCCCACCAAAAAAAAAAAAAAAAAAAAACCCCCATCAAAAGAAAGAATAAAAAATTACCCTTGGAACTGCTGAAACTTACATTGTGCTACTGTTGCCTCACATGGTATCTTCCTTGTGTTTTGTCTAGCAGTGTGTGGTCGTCAAGTATTTGGTCGATGTAATTCAATCATTATTATAATATATTATGCAATACTTTACCTTGCAATTTTGATTACCTTTTTTGTTATTATTTTCACCAAAATGGAATCTGGAAAGCAGGCTTATCTGAGATTCTAGACCAAACACTTGATGCTTGAAAATTTTGTACAAAATTGAAGTTGTGTCCAATTCATTAATGCTTGGGTATCCTCTTTGGAGTGTAGGTAAGTTGCTGTTATGTTGGGATGATATGCAAAATGCTTAGTATTTCTTTAGCCATTTATTTCTTATATTTTAGAATGATTTGGTACAGAATACTGGCTAAAATTGTTGTGCATATTAATTGTCTTAAGAGTTCGTTTGACGAGGATTGACTGGATTTTACTGAATCAGGGTGCTAGCGGGATGATGAACCAAGGTCATAACACTGATATCGTAGGTGAGGACCCCAATATGCTTGAGGTAATTGCCTGGCTGATTTCTGGTTCCTAAATAAGGATTTTTTATTTGCATGCTTGTATTGTTCTCTATTTCCTTAGCTTGAACGAAGAAAATAACACTCTTTTATGAATTATGACGGTCATAAAGTTAAGTTCTTGTAATTACTTGGTATTTTCAGTACCTTCACATTGAGCTCTCATTTAGAAGATTCTTCTTAAAATCGTGGGTTTTCCTCAACTCTTCAGTTCATCAGCTACTATTTCCAGTTGTTGGGGAGGCCTTCCATTTAGAGAAAAACTCCAGAATGTATTACATCTTACGAAGTGATAGTGAATGAGAACCCAATTGGGGAGGTGACCTTCAGTTTTGTATGTTGCAAGGATTTTAACTTTTATTGATTTCATGTTAAGTGACTAGAATGCTTAATCAAGCTTTCATTCATGTTTTTCTTTGATTGTATGAAGTTTAAAGAGGTTCCTATTTTTAAGAGGTGCAAGCTTGTGGCTTTGAGCTGGGCTTGTTTGCACCATGTATTTTGGAAAACTTTAGTTACATCGAATCTAATGTGCATTCGATTTATCATATTAAATCTCTCTTTCAACCCATAGTTTCCATTTTTTTTTAAATTTTAATTTAGTTATTGTTTTATTGGCTGAAATATCTTGGCTCATTTTAAGGAAGCAGTTTTCAATTGATACAAAATCTTGATGATCTTTTAAATACTTTAGTCTTGTATCCACTCAATCATCATTTTTGTCTCGCAAGTCTACAAAATAACTTGCTACAAACTACAAAGCTTATCTACCACTACTCATTCAGTGTGTATTTCGTTAGTATTTTTTCTATTATATTGTTTCTCATTTTTCTATACCATAATGTTTTATGATATGCATCATTATGTACTAAAAAGAGTCAAGTACTTATATTATTCAACCACAAAAAAAAATAAGGACAAATGCTTGCCAAAATAATTTGCTATCCTCCACTTACCTCCACTTAACAAATGTTTACACGTGCATTTGCACGAGCATAGTTACTAGTATATATATATATATATATATCCTATCTTCTTCTTTAATTTTTTTTCATCTTTTCACAATTTCCCCAAATTATTGGTATCTTTTTTATTTATTTATTTTTTATTTTAAAATAATTTTCTTCCCATGGACCGTAGCCTTAAAAGAGATATATTGGATAAAAAAAGAGCGATAGTGATCTCAACAAAATCGGAAGTTGCTTCTTCCATTACCCGTTTCGTAATTTCATTTCTTTCATAACACGTATATATTAATCGACTTTTTATTTCGTAATTTCATTCCTTGTATAACGCACAAATATTTTATTTCTTTCTTTTTCTCTCATAGTCTCTACGGTGCAAGTGACGAAGTTGGAGATCTGAATTTCACTTATTGCATTTGCATCTCTTCGCTTCTTCACACTCTCGACTATCGACTCACGACCGTCGAGCGTCTTCCCTCTACCCCCTACCCTCTTCCCTCTACCCCATCTCTTTTCGTCACTGCACAGCGGCTTCCTTGTGTCTCTCACTCTCTTTTCGTCATTAGAAAGGTTTCTTCATGCATTAATAAAATTTGATTTGATTTTGCAAGGTACTCTGGATGCCGAGGATGAGAGCCCCCTCTCTCTCGGTCTCAACAGTCAATTCATGACAGTAATCGGTACAGCGGAGATGAGATATTTGCCCAAAAATTTTTCTTCTGTTTTGATTTGATATCCATGGAATTTCAACTTTAATCAGTTGTTTTCTTGAGAAAGTTGTCATTACCATTTTCCTGATATTAGATGTAGGTTGGTTAAAAAGAGTTCTAAATTTCCGCTGTGTTTATCATTTTCGAATTTTCTCCTTTCTTCAAAGTTGGTTTTCCTGTTTATGGTGTTTACTCTGTTTTTTGGAGTGCCTTTGGTTAAAACAACATTCTAAAAAGTCCATAAGAGGAGATTCAAGCTCTGTATCCTCCCCTATCCTATCCTTGCTCATTATCTCCTTCTGATCTATTCTTTTTGTTTTTGAGTTCATAAATGCTGGGTTTTACTTGTTTTCGAGTTCATCAATAAATGGCGGCGTTAAGAGAATACGTAGAATTGTTTCCTTTGTTGGATCTGGGCTTAGGTCTTTGATTTCAGTGTGAAAAAATATTTTTTTTTGTTGGGTTTAGTTAAGTTTCCATTTCATTTTGTGGAGTTCTAGAATTGTGCAATATGGGTTCTTCTCTGCAATCCATTAAAGAGGTCGCTGCAGAGATCATGAGAATTCACAAATCTTTGCCCACTAGGCCCGGTGTAGATGAAGTTGAAACGGCGAAGGACTTGATCTTGAATGTAGAGAAGGAAGAGCAGTTGAGAATAGATTCAATTTCTAAGCGGAGAAAGGGCCCAAATATCCCAGATGAGCTGTTCTTTGTGATACAAGAGATGCAGAAGAATTTTGTGTATTTCCAGAGTAAAGACCAGAAGAGAGAAGCCGTGAAATTGCTTGATCTCGAAAACGTCCATGCACTATTCGATGAATTAATCCAAAGAGCATCGAAATGCATTCCTTCTGCCTCCAATTCTATTCTGGCAGACTCCTCCAACGGCTCAATTTCCACAAATATTTCGAGTAGTTTCTCTGCAAACAGTACTTCTGCCTCTGTTTCTGGTGTTGAATCTTCAGTGAGTTCGCTTGGGTTCTACGCTGAGAAAGAAACTCTTAGAGATGATAGTTATCTTAAGACGGCAAAAGCATCCTTTTATATGGATGGAATTGGAACTGCACCATCTAGGCCTCATGTCTCAGATTCTTCTCTCAAACCTGCGGAGCCAGCACCTTTGCCTTCGCCTTTGCCCTCGCCTTTGCCTTCGCCTTCGCCTTCGCCGGCTCAACATTGATGCATCCTCCTCCTCCTACTTTTAACTCTGCAACTGAGGCAACATCACCGCCGGGAAAAACAAAGGAAAGAAATCTGAAAACTCAGATTCCTCTACAATCCTTCCTGACCCAACCCCTTCCCCTTACTCGATTCGCTGTCTCCCACTCTGCCTCCATTGTTTGAGAGTGAAACGGTGCTCCAGCTTTCACGCATGAGAGTTTGATACACCAAAAAAGTCCCCTATGCCCACCAATTGTTTGTTATAATGCTCAAGCCCCACCGAGAGTGAGGTACCCTCTCTCTCTCAACCTCTGCTCTCTCTTTCACTCTTGGACTGACAGATTCCGCTATTGATTTTGTTCCTTCAAACAACAAGCACTGGATCTGTATCTTTGTCAAGCGTGGATCCTAAGTTTTCTCTCTTTTCCATGAATATCTGCTTTTAGGATTTCATTTTGTATTGATTGAATGAGTGTTGGCGTTTTAGGAGTGTACGGATTAAATAAAAAAAAAAGTGTTTTAGGAGTGTAGCAAATGTGTTTTTTTCTTATATGTTGCTTAGATTTGCAGAGAAGTAAATAAGAATTCAGAGTGTAGTTATATAATTGTTTTGGTCCTTTAATCTCAATAGATCTTGTGTTTCATCTGTATATCTTCTCAAAGTTGCTGTTGAAATAACTATTTCTTTTTTTTATATGTTGCTTTTGTTTTCTAAATGTAAACTATACTGTTAAGATAAAAGCTGTCTTTCTACCAAAAAAAAAGATAAAAGCTGTTTTCAATTACATATTGTGCTTCCTAATGTAGAGTTTACCGTTCATTTTTTTTTTTTTTTGGGGGGGGGGGGGGGGGGGGAGATTTGTTCCTTTAATATTGATATAGCCTTTATATTTTACTTCAACTCATGTTTACAATGCAGGAGAGGTTCTAGTACCCGCATGCTGAGGCAAAATACTTGATCTTGTATATTGGATTCCTGAAACTCCTAATACTATACCTGCAAATGCTTCACATTGAGTTCGTGTCGGTGCTTGTGTGATAAATGATAAAGGAGAGGTACTATCTCTACAGTTTCTGTCTCACAGTATTCTAATTAAATCAACACAAAACTCAAGGTGGCCATTCTGCTTCTTTAATATCTATGGTGCACTCAAGGGGATTAAGAGCCAACATTTGGAAAATCCTCTAAACACCTGATTGGAATATTGTAACTATCCTATCTGTCCAGAAGGGTACTATGGACCTAATTGTTATGATTAGATTCTAAATGTATATAAATAGGGAAAATTGCTTTCTTTTTTTTGTATTTTTTTTTGGTTCTGCGCCTTCTAAACTCCAAGACTGACATATTTTTGTGTGTTATAAATTGGTATATTTTTTTTGTTCTAAACTGGCATATTTTAGGCACCATTTGATAACGTTATGTTTCTGGTGTTTCTGTGCTATTTGTGTTTCCAGCACACAAATGGCACAAAAAAACCGTTTGAGAAACCTGTTTTGTTTCATGTGTTTCTATTACCATAAATCAAAATTTATAACACTTTATGCCAACAAAAAGGTTATTGTAGAAACAACAAATACTTGTTTTTACCAATTTGTTACCAATTTTTAGAAATTGTTGCCCCATAAAATCCCAAACCTCTCTCACAAAACCCTTCGTCTTCTTCTAGAACTGCTACTCATCTTCTCCAACCTCAAGACCTGCAGTGTACTCTCCATCGCCACTAATCTCTCAACCTTTCTCTTACCCAGGCCATCTCTCGACCTTTCTCCCTCTCGACCTTTCTCCTCTCTCTCGTCGTCTCCGCCTATCTCTGCACCCAAGAGATCAAATCTCATCTCAGCGTTTCATACAGTCTGGATATCGTCTTCAAGCATTCCGGTTATCAATGGTAACAGCTTGACAAGACTCTAATATGCAGAAGGGAAAATCTCGCTTTAAGAGGAAGATGCTTAACATTGTTCTATCATCATCTATAATATGCAGAAGGGACATTCTCACTTCCGATCTGCCTCCTACTTCGAATGACCTATAAATTCATTCATAACCAAATCAATTCGACTGGGAACTACAAAAAAGAGAAGGATTGAGGCAAAAGAGATATATAGAGAGAGGAGTGTTGGTTCTTGAGGCAGAAATTGGAGAGCGGAGGAGTGTAGGTCACTCCTGCTTCGCTACCTTTCTTCTACTTTGTTCTCTATGTTTTGAAATCGTATCCCTAATTGCATTCTTCTTCTCTATTGTAATGTTTCTCTGATCAGAAATTGGAACGAATGGGGAGATCATCGTTGACCCTAAGAAAGCAGAGGTTACCAAAGGTTGGTGATTATCCTCTCCAGTTCTGCTTTGACTTTTTACGTAATTTCATTGAATTGGTTGGGAAAATTTACCAATGATGGGTAGAGAAAGAGGAATTAAAAGCTTGAAGGCTTGAAGCAGTTGGTGATTCTATTATACACTCTTTTTTTTTCTGCTTCTTTCGCTATCCTTCTTGTTGCAACAAGGAAAACAAATTGAGGTTTGATAAGGAATTTATTGTCAGAAAAGAAGAAATCAGTTTTGATTGTTAATTTTGTTGCTTCTTTCACTATCCAATATGCAGTCCAGTTGTTCGAAAGCATGTCTGAGAGGGTTGTAAAATTTCTGCTGTCTTTCTTTGTTCAGAAAAATGGGGTCAAGGGGAGAGTAAATTGCTTTTACAACCATGGGTAGTCTCCTTTCAGTTGTGCCAATCTAGCAGCCTTGGTTAACTGTTAACAGTCCCATGGTTTGGTAATTAAATATGGATTTGAGCCATATCTTCCAATTGGGAATACTATGGTTGACATGTATAGTAAAAGTAGTTGCATGGATGATGCATATGTTTGTTTTGATAATATTCAGGCCAAGTATGTAGTTTCCTGGACTTCTCTCATGGTGGGTTATGGGAAGCATGGCTTAAGGTTGGAGGCTCACTCCAGGCATTTGATCAAATGGATAAGAATTTCAGCTTGGTTATTTAGGTGAGTATTTTGTTATCTTGCAGTCTCATAGATCATGGAAAAGATTTGGTGCTCAATGCAACAGAAAGATAAGATAAATGATATATGGTGCCATGAAAAATTTAGTGTCCTCATTGATATTTAGCTTACTTCCCATTTCATAAAACAAGCATTTTCATTGAAGTACATGATTTGCAGCCTTCTTTTGGAGATTATTATGTAAGCTTCTCTTTGAGCACATACTAGATCATATTGTTCAAGAGAATTTCTATGTTTAAGAGAAGTAAACCAAGTACTATCCAATTGAACTATTAAGCTCAAGGCTGGATAACCATATCAAGCTGCAAATTGTTACCATTTTTATGCAAAGATGCGCAGATGGATGAAGCAGAGTCACTTTTTATCAAGATGGGAGAGAATGGTCTGTTTCTCAATGATGTTACATACTCAATCATGATTGACTCTTTCTGCAAAAGAGGGAAACTGGATGCTGCACTCTGTCTGATTGATAGAATGGCAAAGGCAGGGGATACAAGCAATTGTATATCTCTACAATTCTCTGATTAGTGAATACTGTAAGTTGGGAAATTTGAAAAAGGCAGGGTATGTGTTTGATGAAATGTTTAGCAAGGGATTGCCACCAACTGTTGTGACTTACACATCATTGATAAGTGGGCATTGCAGGAAAGGTTATCCTGAAGTTTTTAAGCTTTACCATGAAATGTCTGAGAGCAGTATCTCACCAAACACTTATACGTTCACTGCACTCATTGGTGATCTTTACCACGCAAACTTGGTGGTCGAAGCGAATATGTTGTTCTCTGAAATATGCTTATTCATGGTGTTCTAAAACAGCATGATATGGCAAGATTATCTGGGCTACTTGGTGAAATCTGTGATCAAGGTTTGAGGCCTGATGAGGTAATTTATACAAGCATGGTAGATGCATATTGCAAACAAGGAAACCTTACAAAGGCGTTTGGGCTTTGGGATAAGATGGCTGGTGATGGTCAAAATTGAGATGATATAGGTGAATAACTGATTGTTGTTCAAGCCTTTGACATCAAGAGCTCCTAAGTAGGCTGTATATTGTGTTGTAAAATACTTTTTGTCTTCAAATTGTGGTACGATATTTAGCATCACAATCCTTCTTACAAATGAAATCTGTTACCTTGGTGCTAATGTACATATTTTGTGTGTGTGTTCTGTTTTATCTTTCCCCACCCCCACCCTTATGCCTACCCCCTGCCTTAAACTAATTAACATCAACACGACGCTCTTAGATGAAGCCACTGAAAGAGAAGAGCTCCATGTCATTGTAGAGCCATTGTTTTGTTGTACGATCTTCTCTATATCTACTCCTATCTCCACATCCTAGATTTTCTCAACCCCTTCTTGCCTCATCTACCTTGTCTACCTCCATTCTTCAAGATGACAAGTTCTTCCTTTTAGTCTACCAAATCTTGAAATATTTTGCAATTGCTTGTGTTGGTTGTGTAGTGTGGTCTTATTAATGTGCATGCAATTCACAAGCCCATGGTGCACCAGGGATGGATGTGCATGATGACTGTAAGCTAAAGTTTTGGGAGTTGAAAACCAGAAGAACTTATCGTCTTCATAGTTTTCAAGATAAGAGAAGCACAAACAAGTTTTGGAGGAAAAACTTTGGGAGCCCATTGAAAGTTATAGGATTTGACATGAAAGCCATTACTGCTATTGAGGGCGGAAATGTAGTCTATGATTTGACTTCACGAGGGAAGAGAATTGCCAGAAGAACAAGATTTTCTTGATTACCTGGTAATTGTTAATTTTGCGAATATTCAGTTAGCATTCTCTTATTTCTCTATCTTCTACTTGTTGGTCACCATTGTTTTTTATTTCCTTCCTTTCTCTTTTCCTTGCCTTTCTTAGGTTTGCTGTTACTTCAAGGGTGAGAAAAATAATTTATATCAGTTCCAAGGACAAATTCAAGAGAGAGCTGGAGCTGATCCTACTAAGATGGCTTTGATGTTATTTGTAGCTACAGCAGCTAAGTATGCATAAACAATACATAATTTTGCCAGCAAAAAGTTTTTACATGAGATATTGATGGGAGTAATTGTAGAACTTTGTTGAAATACATGGAATTCTGTTATTCTTTATTCCTAGGAATTTCAGAGTAAAAGTTCATTCATGTTTACTTGTAAATTTCAAACTTTACTTGTTGGGTCTTTAGCTCAAATTGGTAGAGCACTTGGAACATGAGGATGTCTCAAGCATGTTCCAAGGGGATGGTGGTTCGAATCTACTAAGACCTTTTTTATTCAACTCTTCATAGAAGACAATCATGAGCATCATACAATGTCGGCTTCTCTGTGTTTTTTTTTTTTTTTTTTGTTGATAGTTTGAATGAATATTGTTGCTTCTCTGGTTTTGAAGATGCAAAAATGAATGAGACATTTCCTATTTGTATTCTTTAAAACTTTTGTATGTCTAATTGATCCATAAACTTTTGTAATTTATAGTGTTAATGACATTTCTGTAATTTATAGTAACCTATTAGTGTATCTCTATCTCTTTTTTTAGTATACATTTTATATGGATTTTTAATAATTTTTAATGTCTTAACATCATTGACATTATATGGATTATAGTATTAATGACATTTCTGAAATTTATAGTAACCATTACGAAACTATTGCAGAAACAGGTTTTATCAAACACTTTTACTGTAAAACCCCTGCTCAAAAATAGGGGCTAATTGGAATGGAATTTTTTGTTGAAAGCCCAGAATTTGAGGTCAAAGCTACCAGTATAGTGTGGTGCATTGAATCCGAGGTTGAACATAATGAGGTAACCCATTGGTGAGGACCTACATACCATTAAGAAGGCAAACACCAACTCCTTATGACTATACAGCTCATCACAAAATGTACAACCTAAGGAAGGTGCCATACCTTGATTCCAGGACCCTTGGACTGAATCCTAGTTCTAGGCTAAACTAATGATGACCCTCCATCACCTTGAATGTTTTATATAAAACATTTTTAAACCCAAATATCAACTTTCATGATTGGTTTGATGATGAGAACCCAATTCCATACATACATCTTAAATCTCAACATAATGACAAATTCTACTAATTTACAGATTAACCTTCTCTTAGTTAAAATGATATAATTTCCCCACCCGAACTTCATTTGTATTGGTTCCAATTTGTTGGAAACTAGACTCATTGGGCTGCATTTTGTTAGAAGACACCATTACCTTGATATGTCTCTAAGTTAGTTAAAAGTTTAGCTCAAGTTGCTATCAAAATCGGATCCTGTTGTTTTGACAGGTTGGCCTTTGTGTAATAAAAATAGCATAACTTCATAACCCAATTTCATTTCATTTGATTCCAGTTTTTCTAGAAACTAGATTCATAGAGCTTCATTTTCTTAGAAGGAACCATGATCGAATTATGTCTCTAAATGGACTGAAATTTTATTTCAATCCAAAATATTCTGCAAATGAATTCTCTGGATGATGTCACTGGGCGATGCACACATCACCCAGAGACATCGCCCAGAGTGGGAAATTGCTGTATTTTGATATGCAGATGTGTGGGGACCACCCATGTTGGCCATAAACATCCTCCATAGGTTGAAGGGAGTCTAGGGGACCACCTCATACCCTTGGATCCATGTGGACCCCACCTATATGGCTAAAATGAGGGAGAATTAGCCTAAAAATGCATTCTTGAAATGGGCCTAAGTAGCCAAACAGGCCCTAGTCAAGGGCTGGTCTATAAATAGAGGACTCAGCCTCATTTTAGAACCTATTTCTACCGCTGAAAACGTGGGAGAGAAAAGAGAGAAAAGAGAAGGAGAGGAAGAAGAAAGGAAGGGAAAGAAGAAGAGAGAAGGAGGGGAAGCTGTCCCTACCTCCAAAGCCCTGCTCCGGCTGCCATTCTTGGCTATTCTCAGGTATAAAACTACACCTATACCTGTTGCTATGCTGCTGTTCTCTGTTTCCTCTTTTGAATCTATGCTTTATGGAGGCAGATTTGGCCAAGGAAAGCCTAGAACAGCTGGGGGCTTCCTTGTGCTGCCTCAGATCTAACATGCAAACCTGTTGCATGTAAGATCTGAGCATCTTTCATGTAATAAACCTGCTGTACTATTTTTCTTCTTAGATCTCTGTGGTTTTAATGGATTTTTGGCCATCTGGCAGCCCAGAACAGCTGGGAACTGCCTAGAAATGCTCTAGACCTGCCATGCAAGCATGGAGCATGGAAGATCTGAGATATTTGAGTAAAAATACTGATTTGTTTTGCTGGTCTTGAAGCAGAAATCTGGCTGTGCATGGCTGCACTACCAGATGCACTGATATTTGACTGTTTGGAGTCCTGAGTGCATGCCCTGGCTGCACGAAACCTAACCCTAGGTGGTAGCAGCTTTGGATTACTATTTTGTACCTAAAACCAGCTTTGCACCTAGCCAAAACCGTGGCTTGCAGCTGAAGCTATACTGGGTTACTATTCACTGGGCTGTCTGGGCAGCCTCTGGCAGCCAAGTGGTGGGCCCAGGTGACAATCCACAAGGACCAGTGCAAAGTATGCCCCTGGGGGTCCATGATGACTAACATGCATGGGGAGAGGATCTATGCACTGCCCGTGGTTCAAAACCTTGGAATCTCAGCCTGATTCCAGTTTTGCAATCTCTAGGTGATGGCACTGGGCGATGCCACTGGGCGATGGCACTAGGCGATGCAGACATCACCCAATGAATGAAAACTTCACTGTTTTGCAGATTTGACTTGGGGGACCTCCACATATGGACTATAAACAGTGTAAGGAAGTGGAAAATGACCAAAATACCTCTCCTCACATCTGTACACAATTATGTATACCTTGGGTACCCAAATGGGCTCCGTAGGGCTTGAAAACCCTGTCTATGTTGGTCCTGCAGCACTGCTGACCTAGGGACTATGTTGTAAGAATATTGTGACCTAGAACCATGTACTACAGTGATAAAATACGATATTGACCCTAAGCCACATTCTCCGGATGATGCACGGGGACATGGGCCTAAAGCCTAGTGCAAGGCCCAGAGAATTCAAAGTGATCTCGGACTGAGCACCGAATTAGACCTAGCAGCCTAGACTAACACTGGGTTATCCAAAGCAGTTTGAATAATTAAAATATTATATTTTTGATTTATTACTTTAGGATTTGTTTTCCGTGCTCGAGGTGCACAGCCAGATACCGGCTGGAACTGAATAAACAACTGAACCAGTAGGATCAAACCAAGGTGAGTGGAATTACGCCATGAGTGTAGGTGTAACATGACTGATGGGTCATGACAACAACAACAATATTTACTATCTTTAATTATTTTAAATTGTTTTATATTCTCATTTGAACTCTGAATCTTATGTGATGAACATTGAAAATGGAAGATAATGCTTGAATGTGGAATTGCTAGATTAGATGCCGTAGCCGGCTTGGAAATGAGGCCTGTGGTAGCCCGTATTATGGGATACGATTGACACCGCCTGACTCATACGATGCCATATAGACATGGGGCTAGAGTTTCATTACCCGTGCTACGCATCCTTGCCAACAGGGGTTAAGTTGTTGGATGCCTGTGGGGGCGACCGTATAATCCTTGAGCTACATGCCGAGTTTTAAGCCACAAGTCAATTATGAGCTATATGCCGGGCTTAAAACCATAATAAGGAAAATGAATATAATCCTTGAGCTATATGCCGAGTTCTAAGCCACAATTCAATTATGAGCTATATGCCAGGTTAGAACCATAATAAGGAAAGATATGTGATTATGAGCTATATGCCGGGCTTTATGCCACAATATAATCCAAAAGAAAAGAAATGTAATTATTGAGTTAAATGCCAACGGTTACCTCACAGGTTAATCACAGAGGGCTGGTCGGGCTGACCAAGGACTAGTGCGCTGGAGCTGACTAGTCCTCTTCGACAACTCAATGGGTGTATCGCGAGAAGGGGTAACCAAGCCTGCACCAGGGATACATGTATTGAGGATTGTAGTAGCACTAACCCGCCTTAGTTGTGATGTTAGGTGGCTAATAAATAAAATGAATTGCACCTCATGTAGGACTCATTTGGTTGTGCTTGCATTTGCATGCATGGTTTATATTTCATTCACAGGCTCGGTGGAGCTCACACTCTTGTATATTCTTTTCTAGTTGATTTTGTAGGTACGTGTTTGCCAACGGACGAGGAAGCTGCCGATGGAATTGTAGATCTTTCTCATCTCGTTGCTTAGCAACGATTTTGTTATTATTTAAGTTTATTTCTTCTAAGAAGTATAATTACTAAGATAATGTGCTTATGGAACATAATTGGATATGTATATGGTATAACATAGGTACTTGGGATTTTATTATTGATGATATAGATCATCTGTGGGTAGTCTGATCTTCCATGGCACTCTGATATTCTTTTAATTTTCTTTTTACCCTCATGGTGTGGTTTATGATGTGTAACTGCTGCTTCTAGATCCTTGAGGATTGGCGGATGTCGTAGGATATTCGGTCACTTGCCTAAATCCTCCCAGGGGATGGTTTGGGGTGTGACAGAGTGGTATCAGAGCGAGAAGCTCTATTTACATTCACAAACAACGGAAGTAGGATGATGGGTGGCCTAGAGACAGAGAAATAAAATTTCAAGAAAATACCAAAATAAAGAAGTAGAAGAACATAGTAGAAGACTAGCTAGGTGCAAAAGCCGATAACCCTATAATTGAAGAGGCATAAACTTTTACATTCGGAAAGAAAACTGGGAGTATTATTTCCAATCTTATTATAAACGAAAGTGCAACTAATAAAGCAGAAACAAACACAAACATAATTTGGAAGATTCTAAATTCTAGAAATTCTAAAACTAGCTCTACTCTTGAGCTAAACCTTAAGCTCAAGATGATAATCAACAAATCATAGATACCTATAGACCAAATTGTATTATAATTGAACCTTGATAGCTAGGGACTTCTGTGTAATTAAGAGAGAAACAGGGTACCTTTAGAGTCATACAACCTGTATTGAAATTCTACTCCAACGATGGCCAGGCCGAAGCTAGTGCCTGATTTAGGGTATGCTAGTGCATATCTTACTTAACATTGCCTTAAGATCATCGCACCATGTATTTCAAAATTTCTCGCTCCAAATCGTTCTATTCAAATATTTCAATTCCATAAATGCCTCCTCAATATATGAAATATATTGAATTTTTCTATTGCATCCAAGTAATCATAAATCCTGAATTCCTTTCAGAAAGCAAGCATGGTGCAAACTCGATCCAACAGAAATATTCCTCGTGGAGCATGTTCTCCTGTTAACCCTCCTGTCAATCCTCCCAATAAACCTATTGCTCAGAACATAGAAGTTCCAGCTGCATCTGCACCTAAGACCCCTCCAGCTCATGCACCTGCATGGCTGTACCTTCCCCTAATAAGACTGCTAATAAGGTGGCTACCATTATGACCAATATGATGCAGGTCACGCAACAACAACAACAAATTCTATTGCAAAACTAGCAACAACAGCAAGAGTTACTAGCGCGCATGACCACTCAAATTGTGACTGCAATGCAACTGTAGCGGGAAAAGCTCATGACTTGCATGATCGCACAGTTTCAAGCTACAACATAGGCACATGCCGCACCAAGGGTTTCTCCTGTATTTGACTCACCACCTATACCTGATAAGTCTATGGAAGACGTACAAGGAGTTGAGGGCGTAACACAACATGGGTCCAAGAAGAGACCTATGAACTCACAAGAGCCTGGAGAACCTAATAAGGCTCCCAGAGGACCCTATCTTGATTCGACTCCAACCTGCTCTGACGGGGAGGATGCAAATCAACGTAGCCAATCGGCACAATTCACCGCAGTGCCCTGGCCGTCTAAGTCGAACAGCCGATACTATGTCTACAATCAGCCGGGACATATGGCCAGGGATTGTCGGTATCGGGGAGCCAAATTCGTGCCATATTTGAATGTCATCTACCCGGAGCAGCCACAACAGGATAGTAGGCCAGAAATGGAACAAACTTTTCAACCTCCTCGGCGGGCATCGAGTCAACCGAGTCGGGCCTCTCCTCAACCCACTGCACCTGCCTATCCGCCTACTGGACCTAGTCACTACTATACATGCAAGCTGCCCGGACACATGTCTAGTGATTGTCTTCATCGTAGATTTCGTGCACCGCGACGGGGTCTACGTACTGCTCGGCCTTCTAGCCCCACAGAAACAGAGTTCAAGGGCAATTATGTGGCTTGACCATAGGGGAAGCTAAGGCGAGTTCGGAATAAAAACAGGTATTCTATCCGTATCATCCTCATCTATTGAGTATTAGTTGATTGCAGCATATCACACTCTTTCGTTCTACTGAGGTTGCTAATGCGAGGAAGGTGCCCTCGAAGAACTTAGGACACAAATGGGTGGTTAGTATTGTTATTTGAAACATTGTGAGTTTAAATGAAGATTATGGACCTTGTCTATTTGGAAATTTCATATTCGTACGTAGATTCTGAAAGGACGATAAAAGGATGTAGGCACGTAGTTAGGTCTTGGTAAAGCGTTATACCGCAAACCAAACGAATAGAACAATCAAGATCAAGATGAAACTGGAACTAAAGGATCCGACAAAACCTTGCTCAACAATAGGTATGTAGGGGGTAATGGGTCACCGAATGTCCCCTCCGTTATTGGAAGCGAACAATAGGGATTCCATCAATATCCCAATTCATCCTAAAGTTGAGACTAGGTATTGGGAAACTAGAAGTTAAAGTGTTCATAGGAAGAGCTGTGTAAGAAAGATGGGGTAGATTTATACCGCACAACCCAAAGTCATAGGAGTATAGATTATTAGGCAAAATATGCGGGGGCAGTTGGATCTTTTGACTTCTTTTGAGGTATATGTTGGGAGTTCAATTTTCCTTAGGCCCTCAAGATCAAGCTAGACATTAGCTCAATCAAATTTGGGAGTAATCTAAATAACTTATTGGGAGTTGGATATGTTTGAGGACCATATCTTTATAGCTCAATAGAAAAATGAGCGATCCCGATACAAGACGAAAGGGCCTAAAGTACGTCATGGGCAATCAAGTATTTTCTTGGGAATCGCCAACCAAAGGGGTGGTGCAGTTTGATAAAAAGGGAAGTTGAATCCGAGAATCATGACCAGTGGCGTACTGATTGGAAGAAGTCAATGACGTATTCCATGCATCGGTGTTGAAGAAGTACCTCCCGAATTCGACTCATGACTTGACTCAAGAACCACTTAGGCTCGCTGCCGCCATGACCTGTCAAGAGAAACCCGAAGAGAATGTGGGATGTGAGAAGCACAATCTCCACAATCGGATTATCTTGCTGTAAAGATACTGTGAAATAGTCGGCTCGATCAAGGAATGTTCGGTTGATGAGAAGATGAAAGACAGTCAAAGTATCCTTATTTGCTTGAATCACCAAACGCGTTCAATTTCAAGGACAAAATTTTTATAAGGTTGGGGAAATGTAAAACCCTTGCCCAAAAATAGGGGCTAATTGGAATTTTTGTTGAAAGCCCAGAAGTTGAGGTCAAGGCTACCAGTATACTGTGGTGCATTGAACCCGAGGTTGAACATAATGAGGTAGCCCATTGGTGAGGACCTACATACCATTAAGAAGGCAAACACCAACTCCTTGTGACTGTACAGCTCATCACAAAATGGACAGCCCAAGGAAGGTGCCATACATTGATTCTAGGACCCTTGGACTGAATCCTAATTCTAGGCTAAACTAATGATGACCCTCATCACCTTGAATGTTTTAGATAAAACATTTGAAAACCCAAATATCAATTTTCATGATTGGTTTGATGATGAGAACCCAATTCCATACATACATCTTAAATCCCAACATAAATGACAAATTCTGCTAATTTACAGATTGACCTTCTCTTAGTTAAAATGATATAACTCCACCACACGAACTTCATTTGTGTTGGTTCCAATTTTTTTGGGAACTAGACTCATAGGGCTGCATTTTGTTAGAACACACCATTGCCTCGATATGTCTCTAAGTTAGTTAAAAGTTTAGCTCAAGTTGCTGTCAAAATCGGATCCTGCTGTTTTGACAGGTTGACCTTTGTGTAATAAAAATAGCATAACTTCATAACCCAATTTCATTTCATTTGATTCCAATTTTTCTGGAAACTAGATTCATAGAGCTTCATTTTCTTAGAAGGAACCATGATCCAAGTATGTCTCTAAATGGACTGAAATTTCATTTCAATCCAAAACATTCTGCAAATGAATTCTCTGGATGATGTCACTGGGCGATGCACACATCACCCAGAGTGGGAAATTGCTGTATTTTGATATGCAGATGTGTGGGGATCACCCATGTTGGCCATAAACATCCTCCATAGGTTGAAGGGAGTCTGGGGGACCACCTCATACCCTTGGATCCATGTGGACCCCACCTATATGGCTAAAATGAGGGAGAATTAGCCTAAAAATGCATTCTTGAAATGGGCCTAAGCAGCCAAACAGGCCCTAGTCAAGGGCTGGTCTATAAATAGCGGACTCAGCCTCATTTTAGAACCTATTTCTACTGCTGAAAATGTGGGAGAGAAAAGAGAGAAAAGAGAGAAAAGAGAAGGAGAGGAAGAAGAAAGGAAGGGAAAGAAGAAGAGAGAAGGAGGGGAAGCCGTCTCTCTTGGCTGTTCTCAGGTATAAAACTACACCTATAACTGCTGCTAAGCCTGCTATGCTGATGTTCTCTGTTTCCTCTTTTGAATCTATGCTTTATGGAGGCAGATTTGGCCAAGGAAAGCCTAGAACAGCTGGGGCCTGCCTTGTGCTACCTTAGATCTAACATGCAAACTTCCTCAGATCTAACATGCAAACCTGTTGCATGTAAGATCTGAGCATCTTTCATGTAATAAACTTCTTGTACTATTTTTCTTTTTAGATCTTTGTGGTTTTAATGGATTTCTGGCCATCTAGCAGCCCAGAACAGCTGGGAACTGCCTAGAACTGCTCCAGATCTGCCATGCAAGCATGGAGCATGGAAGATCTGAGATATTTGAGTAAAAATACAGATCTGTTTTGCTGGTCTTGAAGCCAAAATCTGGCTGTGCATAGCTGCACTGCCAGATGCACTGATATTTGACCATTTGGAGCCCTAAGAGCATGCCCTGTCACACCCCCAGAATGACTAGACCTAGTGGGGCCCATGACACCGGATCTAGCTGGGGTCCAAGCATGTTCAACTTAAACATTCTCTAAAGAGTATACTATGCATAGATCATAAACATTCATTAAGGTTAAAGCTCCATAGCTATCATAGTAAGTCCATTCATTTGATCGATGCCATAATAACTATCAGAGTGTTAGCGGAAACTTTCATGGGTTAGGGACCTTAAATTTAAACCATTAAATCATAAACTATTCATCTACCCCATGTTCGCATCCATTGGGTAGTAACACTGTTGGCATCTATCTTTGTATATTACAGTCAACCACATGGAATACAATCTTAGAACATCATTCTTATAAAGGTCTAGACAATCATAATAATGACCTTAACTACATTTGGAGAATAGCGAGGTCAACTTCAGTCTGAGTGATCCTGCTCGATCACAATTCCTTTTCCTTTATCTTTCGCTCCTTTCTCTGTAAAAACATTCATAATAATAGAATGAGCTTGACAGCCCAGTAAGTATGATAAACAATCCTTTATAACAAAACTTATACATAATTCATAACCATTTACTAGGGTAACAAGCATCTTTCACTATTTCCATTATTTTTCATATCAATCATATAATACTCATCTTTTATTCTTAGCCTTAGCCTCAAATCCTCATTGGAAGTGGTATCCCCTCATGCCGGGCCGTGTCTTGACTAAAGCCTCAACGCCTCTCAAAATTTTTGTGTCGGGTCATGTCTTGGCCTTAGCCTCAATGCTTCTCAAAACCCCTATTTTTACCACCCCGAGTCGTCTATTGGCTTAGGTTGAAATTTACGTTCTCACTTAAAAACTTGATCTTTCATCATGCACAAGTGTACTTTCATAACAAATCTTAGGCTTATCATGAATACAATTATAATACATAGGCATCATCTTATAGTTGCAAACACTATATAAGCACATACTTCCTTTCCATTTCTAAACTCATTCGAATACTAAATCATGCACATATAAAATTCTCATTTCCATTATAGCATACACATCTATCATGTACTATGCATACAAGGCTTACAAGTAGCATATAACATATATTCATTTATCTAATTAATCAATAATACATATAAACATACATTAAGTAACCACGCATTCCATTATAATCATGTATCATTACTTACCTTTCGACGCTTCCAAAACTTCCAAACTTTAATCTAGGTCAAGTAGTCCTAACTTCATAAATACCTTCCTGTTCAAAGCTATTTTCAAGTCATTTATAGAGCACCTGGGTTGTTGATTCCTTCAAATAAAAGTTGTATTTTTGAGTCCTCTAAACACAGAATTAAAAATCAGGGCATTTTCTTTTGAAATGACTGAGTTATGCCCATTTTACTGAACAAGGGTCATTCTGCCCCTGTACCCAGAATTCTACCCGGGGGTTTACGTACCCCTGACTTTGCATACAAATTTGTCCCTATTTAGGAGCAGAATCTGTGATTAAATCCTTCTTCAATATTTTCCCCCATATGTCTAGTTTACAACCCAACTTGACTCATTCACTTTCGATTTATAACGAAGTAGATATGCCCTCTGGACTGGCCAAAGGTCATTCTACCAGAGCAGGGTATCCGAATTTTTATGGGATAAAACAAGGGGTAAAGATCGGAGGTCTTAGCCTCACACCAATACATCTATACCATTTTAATTCTAGAATACAATGGTTTACGATCAAATTCTCATTAATCTATAAAATGGACACTTATGAAATCTAGTTAGATTATACAATAAGAACAAATAATCAAACTTACCTCCCCAATGTCAGTTACACATCTATGGAAGTCCAACACTTATTTAGATTCATTCTTTTCCTTAATCTTTTCTTCAAGTTCCAAGAGTTCTTCACAAAGACCTTCAAATTTGCATTACAATTTCTTCAATGAATTAGTAACCTAACATTAGAATTATGTAATCATGCTATTAACACTAACAATCCTCTAAAACCCTTTCTTGAGAACAAAATTAAACTATTAATATAGGCTTTCTTACCTCCAAATTAGGTGCATGGAATTCCTTCTTCTATTAGAGCCTTAATCCGCCAATAGCCCCTTCAAAATCACCATGAAAATCCTCAACTTCACAATCTTCTAGCCAATTTCCCCTCTCTCTATTTTTCCTTCTTTCCCTTCTTTCTTTTTCTTTTAGAAATGCTAAGGGAATCTTAGGTTATGGGCTCACCTCCTCCCCCCCTTCCACAATTTTTCCTTTCCTCTACTCTCTTTCTTTTTTTTTTTTTCTATTCTTTTTCTTTCTTAGAACGTCTCTTTCTCTCTTTCTCTCTTTCTTAACTTTATCTCACTTGAAATCTCACTTATGCCCCTCCATTAGCTTCCTTTTTCCCATTTTACCTCCACATTAAATTTACATCTTACTTGAAGTCTCCTTTATAGCCGTCCATTATCTTCCTTTTTCCTATTTTACCTCCACATTAAATTTACATCTTACTTGAAGTCTCCTTTATACCCTTCCATTTAAATTCTTATTTCCCTTTTGCTCACATCCTATAGTGAATTAGTATTTAGAATCTTTCTAGTGAGTTTTCTGTAATGTCCTTATTTTTTTTTTCCTATTTCATTGAACCAATTAGTAACTCACAAAGAACTAACATGAACCAAATATTAAACCATGAATCAATTAATGAACCAAACATATATTTCATACACTTTAAACCATAGTCTATACTTATAAACCATAGTATATAAAAATGTACCATAGTGTATAAAATCAATACATAGCCTATATAAATAGGTCAAGGGTTGTAAAATTACCTAAATACCCTCACATAGCCATACATGACCAACAATTAAACTCATGCTCATAATTCATTATAAAATTTGTAAAAATCATAAATACATGAAATCTTACCATGAGTTAACAATATCAACAAGAAAATCAATTCCCTATCATCCAGTCCGGTCATACGAAAAAGATAAGATAGTAAACCAATATAAAAAATAAAATTCTTGGGTCGGGGTATTACATGCCCTAGCTGTACGGAACCTAACCCTAGGTGGTAGCAGCTTTGGATTACTATTTTATACCTAAAACCAACTTTGCATGCAGCCAAAACCGTGGCTTGCAGCTGAAGCTATACTAGGTTACTATTCACTGGGCTATCTGGGCAACCTCTGGCAGCCAAGTGGTGGGCCCAGGTGAAAATCCACAAGGACCAGTGCAAAGTATGCCCCTGGGGGTCCATGATGACCTAACATGCATGGGGAGAGGATCCATGCACTGCCCGTGGTTCAAAACCTTGGAATCACAGCCTGATTCCGATTTTGCAATCTCTGGGTGATGGCACTGGGCGATGCCACTGGGCGATGAAGACATCACCCAGAGACATCACCCAGTGAATGAAAACTTCACTGTTTTGCTGATTTGACTTGGGGGACCTCCACATATAGACTATAAACAGTGTAAGGAGGTGAAAAATAACCAAAATACCCCTGCTCACATCTGTCCACAATTATGTATACCTTGGGTACCCAAGTGGGCTCCGTAGGGCTTGAAAACCCTGTCTGTGTTGGTTCTGTAGCACTGCTAACCTAGGGACTGTGTTGTAAGGATATTGTGACCTAGAACCATGTACTACAATGATAAAATACGATATTGACCCTAAGCCACATTCTCCAGATGATGCACCGGGACATGGGCCTAAAGCCCAGTACAAGGCCAAGAGAATTCAAAGTGATCTCGGACTGAGCACCGAGTTAGACCTAGGAGCCTAGACTAACACTGGGTTATCCAAAGCAGTTTGAATAATTAAAATAACATATTTTTTATTTATTACTTTAGGATTTGTTTCCATGCTCGAGGTGCACAGCCAGATACCGGCCGAAACTGAACAAACAACTGAACCGGTACGATCAAACCAAGGTGAGTGGAATTACGCCATGAGTATAGGTGTAACATGACTGATAGGTCATGATAACAACAACAATATTTACTATCTTTAATTACTTTAAATTGTTTTATATTCTCATTTGAACTCTGAATCTTACGTGATGAACATTGGAAATGGATGATAATGCTTGTATGTGGAATTGCTAGATTAGATGCCGTAGCTGGCTTGAAAATGAGGCCTATAGTAGCCCGTATTATGGGATATGGTTGACACCGCCTGACTCATACGATGCCATATAGACATGGGGCTAGAGTTTCATTACCCGTGCTACGCACCCTTGCCAACATGGGTTAAGGTGTTGGATGCCTGTGGGGGCGACCGTATAATCCTTAAGCTATATGCTGGGTTTTAAGCCACAAGTCAATTGTGAGCTATATGCCGGGCTTAAAACCATAATAAGGAAAAGGAATATAATGCTTGAGCTATATGCCGGGTTCTAAGCCACAATTCAATTATGAGCTATAAGCCGGGCTTAGAACCATAATAAGGAAAAGAAATGTGATTATGAGCTTTATGTCGGGCTTTACGCCACAATATAATCTAAAAAAAAACGAATGTGATTATGAGCTATATGACGGGCTTTATGCCGCAATATAATCCAAAAGAAAAGAAATGTAATTATTGAATTAAATGCCAACGGTTACCTCACAGGTTAATCATAGAGGGCTGGTCAGGTTGACCAAGGACTAGTGCGCTGGTGATGACTGGTCCTCTTCGACAACTCAATGGGTGTATCGTAGGAAGGGGTAACCAAGCCCGCACCAGGGATACATGTATTGAGGATTGTAGTAGCACTAACCCGCCTTAGTTGTGATGTTAGGTGGCTAATAAATAAAATGAATTGCATCTCATGTAGGACTCATTTGGTTGTGCTTGCATGTGCATGTATGGTTTATATTTCATTCATGGGCTCGGTGGAGCTCACACTCTTGTATATTCTCTTCTAGTTGATTTTGCAGGTACGGGTTTGCCAATGGGCGAGGAAGCTGTCGATGGAATTGTAGATCTTCCTCATCTCGTTGCTTAGCAACGATTTTATTATTATTTAAGTTTCTTTCTTCCAAGAAGTGTAATTACCAAGATAATGTACTTATGGAACATAATTGGATATGTATATGGTATAACATAGGTATTTGAGATTTTATTATTAATGATATATATCATCTGTGGATAGTCTGATCTTCCGTGGCAATCTGATATTCTTTTAATTATCTTTTTACCCTCATAGTGTGGTTTGTGACGTGTAACTACTGCTTCTAGATCCTTGGGGATTGGGGATGTCGTAGGATATTCGGTCACTTGCCTAAATCCTCCCAAGGGGTGGTTTGGGGTGTGACATTTACAGTATAAAAGTGTTCTGGATACGTTCCAAGAATAGGTTTATCAAACACCATTTTACAACATGAAAACGTTATTCTGCAAACAAAAACACCAAAATACTTTTTTGGTGAGAAACAAAACAGAAACATGCGTAACGTTATCAAACGGTGCCTTTATGTATTACATGTTCATAGCTAGATTATTGGGTTAGTTTGTGGTGATGAAATTTCTTCCGTAATTGTTTTTTTTCCCATTTTATGGTTCAAGGCCACAAGTCCTCCATCGATCTCCCTGTTCACATCCCCATGCACTTTGTTAATCTTCCTTTCTTCCATCACCAATTCAAAAGCTTCTTCACCCTCTAATATTGTTTGGGTTTCCCATTTTATGGTTCCATTTAGTTGTGCTCTGTTCTCAGAGGGAACTCATTTCTTTGCCTCAACCCTAATTTCTCCCCCTGCCCTACTCTTTCCTTCTCTATTATCCATCTAGCCCTCTCTCCACTATCTCCCCCCCTCCTAATTTAATAAATTTATTTAACTTCTATTTGAAAATAAATATATTATTTAATTTTACAAACTCTATTCTCCCTTAGACATTTTGGAGGAGAGTCTTTCTTATACTCAATCTCTCTCCTGCCCCTTCAAACTTCTCCCCTCTATCCCCTCCCATTCTATCTTTCTAACTCCTTCCCAAAGTCTCTCTCTTTCTCTCTAAAAAGCTTTAGACTTAACTTTCCCTCCCTCCACGATTTCACCCTCCCCCTGATCTTCGTTGTCTTTCTGTCTGTCCATCACATTCCTTCTCTCTCAAAATCTCTTGTTCTCTCTAGGATTTACACTTGTTTCTATATTGCCTCAACATATGGTCACACGTGCACATTTACTAGTATATATATATATAACTATGGGTGGAGGGAATGGGATCCCATTCACTATGGGTAGGAGAAATTATTAGAAGGGAATTTTGGAACTTACTAAAACCCTATAAGGGGTTTGACCGTTTGAGAACCCTAGGATGGCGGGTGAACTGTCCTCTATGGGTGGAGGGATCTTAGTCCTAACTTTTATATAACTATCAGGTATTAACTAACCCCTAAATAAGTAATGGGAAGATGTTCTCTATCTGGAAGTGCCCCTACGCCCAAACACAGGGACGTTCAACATGACCAACGCGACCCTCTTGGTCGATGCTTGCATGCGCACTCTCATTGACCGGGGTGCTGGCACAGGGGCCACACTCTTGGACATAGTTCATTTTCCCATAAGGAATTTAGGCAAGTTAAACTTGTCCTATTGGTTTCGATCCTAGCCAGTTCCTTATTGGGCTTTCAGTTCTAGGCCCATTGGGTAACCCGTCCCACTTAATAATTGGTCCCAGAAGCAGCTCCCAGAACCATCCCATTTACTAATGAGATGGTTCAATCTGGGGCAATTCTTGGTTCTGGACCCAAATTGACATCCTTAACTAGATAAAGGAGGGGGGATAACTGCCAGGCTACGTGACCCCTACACCAGAGCGGGGGGCCAATGAGAGCATGCGGGAGGGCATCCAACAGGGGTGGGGTATTAATTTCACGATGGGAGGACGGTCATTTCACCCTTCTTGTGTCTCGCGCGCAGACGCCACACAACCTTCTTCTTCCCTAATAATAATTCATCATTTTAATATGGGAAAAAGAACATTGCTTGGCAGCGTGGCCTCCACTCCCTGACACAACTAGGGCGAAATGACTATCACCCCTCATGAAATGCAAAAATTCCATCATTGTTGATGCTTCCCCATGTGCTGTGTGATTGGCTAGTGGAGGGGCCACACTTCCAGGCAGAGAACCATCTCCCCCTAAATATTTCCTCACAATATAAAAAAAAACTGACATTCTCTTCCTAGGAGTTCAAGTTAATTTGGCACTGTCGGTTAGAATTTGCCCTAAGCTCGAACAAAGAAATTTCTAGCCCTGAGTCAAGGTTGGGCCGGGTCAAGATTGAGGCCTCGAGCTGAGCCCGACCCGGCCCAACCCTATTTTAAGTTATACTATAAAATATTGATGTAATATATAAAATATAAACTTTAAATGTCATATACATTTTGTTATATAATATAGGGATTATACATGAAGATAATGAATGATATAATATATTTTATTATAGTGTTATTTTATGTAAAATTGGTACTTTTCTCCCCAGCTCAACCAACCCCTGTATCTCCCTTTCCTCTTCTTATGATCAGGGCCAATCAAGGTCAGCCCACCCCAGAGAGCGGGTCAAGGTTGGATTTCTTAGGTCCTGACTCAGGGCCAGACCGGGCCTGGACCCAGCTAAGGGGGCTCAAGTACCCTTTCACTATTAAATATATCAAGAAGGTCCGTCCAATTCCTTGACGGCCTATCTTAGTGTGAATAGGAAAGGATTTTCAATCCTTAGCTGACGTATTTATAGACCACCAACCACAGTCATCTTACTAACCTTAGTTAATAATAAACTTCGAGTCAAAATGGGTAGACTTGTGGGGTCAAATTATTAACCGGAAGAAATTTTATAATAAATAGATTATTTAATCTCAACCGTTCATAGCTTCCATCGTGCGGTTAAGTATCTTCGCGACACCCAGTATTAAGTGACCAAACCACGTAATTGAAGCCGCAATCTAACGGGTCGGAGAGCCAACGATAGAGGAGAGAGAGGGTTTCAGACTTTCAGATTTGCCCCCTTTGCAAAACGATTTTTGTCCTTCGTTTCTCTGCGATTCCGCGAAGGATTCGCTTGGTTTTCACATTTCAGGGTATCTAGAGTTTCTTCGTATCGATTATTTCGTGATTGTTGACGAGGAGAGCGAGATTAATGAGTTCTGAGGTCCGTCGGAGGGACTGGGTAGAGTTATTTTAATGGTTTTCTCCTTTAATTCAAGGATTTGATTGAAGATATGGGCTCTGAAGATGCTGATCTTTTGGATGGTGGTGGTGGTGGTGGGAAGCTTTCACTCAGTCCCTCGTCGGTGTCATGCTCGATTTGCCTCGAGCTTGTGACTGATAATGGGGACAGATCGAGGGCAAAGCTGCAATGCGGGCATGAATTTCATCTTGGTAAGTTGAAAATGTTGGATTTATTTCGAAAAAAATTCATCTTTCGGTTGAATTTGTTGAAATTCTTGAGTTACTGGACTTTGCATGCATCTGAAGCTAGCGTCTTTCATTTTGTCATTTTCTTTTTTAAAACTATGGCGTGAATATAACCAAAGGATCGATCGATCTCGTCACAAATTCATAGATTATTGGCCAGGACGGATCTGTGATTCATTGAAATTCATCTATTTTTCCGAAATATCTACCCTGTTTGCTGTTTGAGATTGATCACTGGATGCAATTGATGTTAGGAGAGTCTGTTTGCCATGTTGCATGCCACATGCTGGTTATATATATAATTTGAACCTTTTAAGAAAGAATGTTACCATTCCAGAATATTGACCCTTACACTGGGAATGAGGTTTCTCGTCATAGCAAGCAGCTTAACAAGTAACTGTTGATGAAACAGTGTCTTGAGTACTGTGATCTATCTGAAGCTAAATTTTCACATTTCATTCATGATAACATCTAAAAATGTAATTTTTCGTTATACACTTAAGATTTTGCTTATTGGACTTCGAGAGACCACAAGGCACATAGACATCATCGTAAATTCTAATGATAATATCTACAGGTCCATTGAGGAATCACCCACTAATTTAGATGATGCATAATGCAAACCTCATGTCTTCGTGCTATGTTTGGTTTTTCGATTACTAATTATTTTATCCCCTTCTCGCAAGATCTGTTGTACTTCATCATGTATCAAGACATTCATTTCTTTTTATGTGGCCGGTGCTCTTCTTTATATAAATACTGAATTTCAAGTTATATGCATGAAATTCTCCCATATTTATGTTCCAGATCTCATAATTTATGCATTCAATGAGATTCCTTTCCAAGACCCCTCCTTTTCTCATGATTTTTCAATACTTTCTATAGTTTCAGCTGTAAGGTTGAGCTGCAGCAAGTTCAATTTGCAAAATCATAGTAGAGTCTAATTTGGCTTGTAGGAATTTTGCATATGAGTTAGCTAGGATTAGTTGAGATTGCTATTATTTTTAAAATGGCATTTTAGTTTAGGAACAACATTGGAAAGGTAAACAGAAATGGCTTTCATTTGGTTGTCTTGGTGTGCATGAGATTTAGTAGATTTCTTGATTATGTCTTGTGGAGGCTTCTTGAGGACTGGTTGTGTGAAAAAGTGACTCAACCGTGTAGATTGTGAAGAAGTTGCAGGAGATACCGGTTTACGGGAGGATTTCAGTTGTATGATGCACAAGATCTCTCCTGATCAGAAGTTGCAGCTTGGGCATTTGTACGAATGGGATTCAACTCTCTCAATGCTTCCATCTTAGTTGATGCTTTGAATAAGGAGTTTCCGATCATGGATTTGGTTACTGAAATGCCCAAGTATATTAACTTGAATGATCTTATTAAGAAGCTTTGAGAAAATGATGGATTCACTGACTCGAGGCTTGGATTCACTGAGTTTTTCAAAGGATTATACCAACTTGAATGATCACAAAAGGAGTCCTTTGGGAAATGCTGAGGGTAACATACATGAATCTTGGTTTTTGCTGATGAGGATCGTCTAATTTGTGATTTATTTTTTTAGATTCTAAGAATCTTGATTATTTTGCAATTGTTTTTTCTGTTAATTCAGATTACAGAAACTTCAAACTTTTTTGTGATTTTTTTTTTATGGGTTAAAAGGGTAAAGTTAAATGACAGTTAGAGAAAAAAATAAGGTTATTTTTTTTTAATGAATTTGAAACTTCATCGATATTGAAGTAGGGTTAATTACTTCAACATCATGCATTGGAGGATACATAATGTACCATTGTTATTTTTTATTATAAAAGTTTCTTGTGGATTTAAAAAAAAAAGGGGAAAATGCTAGTAAGATTGAAAATGAAGAAAAGTACAAGATAAAAAGGATCAGAGAGGACCACTTAACTCTGGGTCTCTGGGGGATTCACTCAATCCAAATGTGGGACTCATCACAAGAGGACCTCAAACTCACAATAGGGCTCACTACATCACACCCACAAGTTCCAAAAATACATATTATCAACTCTTTCTCTTCAAACCAAAAGATACATATATATAAGGAAGGGCTAAAAGAGTCGTTGGAATGTAACTGTCGGAATATAGCCGTTGGAAAAGAGCCATTGGAAACGTCTTAGAAAGAGTGCATGGGAGAAAGTGGAGTGAGCGTTAAATGTTTATTATCATGACTACATCATTCTCCCTGGTTTGGAAAATTCGTCCTCGAGTTTGAAACTGCGACCAAAGCGGTGATTCGATAGTTGACCATGGTCTTCATTCTCATAGGTACTTTTGATTTTTAATCGACTTTTTAGACTTTTGGTTGGCACAAGAATTAGAACTTGTTTTGATCCCAAATTGATGTTGCTCAAAAGGAGAGGCAAGAATAAGGTAGAAATGAAGAAGATCTCTATTGCAAAGGAAGAACCAAGTACTAGATAACAAAGATCAGAGTGGGCCACTTAACATGGGTCTCTTGGGGAGTCACTCAACCCAAGTGTGGGACACACTAACCCCTAGACTACCTCAAACTAAGGTTTTAAATCTCAATTTCAAGGCGGGTTTCGGTTAGGCTCGAAACCGAGACATGTAGGATCTTGTTTCGAGGTTTCGACCTTAGGGCCTCCGTAGGTTGAAACCTTGGGTTTCGACTCTAAGTTTTGCTTCGGCTAGGCTTGAAACCAAGACAACTCCGAGATTTTGGTCAGTTTTCGACCGAGATTTAGTTCCATGCCTCAAACTCACAATGGTGGCTCACAATGACACACACCCATAAGTTCCAAAACTATAAATTATAAACTCTACTTCTTGAAACCAAAAGAGTATATATATATTTAGGGCAGAGGAAAAAGAGTTGTTGGAATGTAGCCACTAGAAAAAGTGCTGTTGGAATGTAGTTGTTGAAAATATAGCCGTTGGAAATGTATTGGAAAGATTGCATGGGAGAAAGTGGAGTGGACAATAAATGTTTATCATCATGATTACATCATTTTCCCTCGCTTTGAAAATAGGTTTAGTCTCAATTTCCTTAGGTTCATGGTAGTTGGGCGCCTACATAACTGGTTGCTTGCTTACCAAGCCCTTCCTGAACCTGGGGAGTTCCCTTGCTCCTGCCCAGCTATCACAGACAACATTCAATGAGGAGAATCCATAGAGTAAAAGGTAGGTCAAACTCATATAAGCAGAGGGGGAGACACATTCATGAAAAGTGAGAAGTCGTGCCATAGATTTTGATGATCCATACTCGATTAAGGGCAATAATGATTCTTAGATAAAACAAGATGAGTCCGAGAAAGAGGAATTCATTGGGACTCGTATGGACGAGAAGGAAGAGCCACATGCGGAACACTTCATTATTTAAGCTCAAACACCTAGTTGGAACAAGAAATACTCCTTACCATCCTTTCTTGAAACCCGAGCAAACACCGTTGATGTACCGATATCAAAACAGACGTTAAATGTCGGGTTTTTTTTCCCCTGATGTAGAGACAATGGGTTAAACTCCTCCATGTACTCTCTCATAGACTGATTCCAACCTTATCTTAGATTCTTAAACTTATTTAATAAGTCAGCTTCGGCATCACCTGGTAGAAATGAATCCTTAAACTTACAAACTTCTTGTTCTTTGTAGCGTTTCTCCTCCTGCTCCCTCTTTTGTCGTACATGTGCCTACCGAAAGCCTGCCTTTTGTTTTGTTCAACTTTTTTGGTAGTTAAATGACCCGGAGCTATTCCCTTCCACTGAGTACTCAACTTAGAAAACACAGACGGCCTATGGTCTCCGAATAAGAACGAGAATCAGTGTCGTGGTGGTGATTGTGCAACGTTGTGAGTCTCCTGCCGAGCCTCTTCCTCCTTACGCTGCCCCTTGAGGGGACTCCTCCTTTCTCATGCCAGAACAAGCCCATTCATTACCTGCGTGGCTAGTGTGATATCTGCTCTTCAAAACCTGCCCTTGAGTTTGATGTGATCATACTCATCTTCCAAGTGCCACGATCAAGCTTCATCTTTCAAAGCAAAGAAGAATGATGTAGTCATGATGATGAACATTTAATGTCCACTCCACTTCCTCCCATGCACTCTTTCCAAGATGTTTCCAAGAGCTATTCCAACGACTATATTTCAATGGCTCTTTTCTAATGGCTATATTCAACGTCTCTTTACCCTCCCCTATATATATATCTTTTGGTTTGAAGAAGTAAAGTTGATAATTTATATTTTTGGAACTTGAGGGTATGCCATTGTGAGTTTGAGGTTCTTATGTGGTGAGTAAGTCCCACACCTAGGTTTAGTGAGTCACTAAGAGACTCAAAGTTAAGTAGTCCTCTCCAATCCTTGAGTTAAGTGGTCCTCTCTGACCCTTGTTATCCTATACTTTTCATTTTCTATCGTATAAGCATTTCCTTTATTTGAGCTCCATCAATTTGATATTAGAGCAAGTCTACAAAATCTATCTGAAATCAAGAAGCACACTCAACAATGAAGAACATGGCTAACGATCGAATCACTGCTCCAATCGCCGTTTCAAACTCGAGGACGAGTTCTTTTAAAGCAGGGGAGAATGATGCATGATGATAAACACTTAATGCCCACTCCAGTCTCTCCCTCTCTTTTGACGTCTTTCTCAAGCAATGTCTCTTTTTTTCAAATGCACTTTGATGCAGATACATCACCAAAAGGGGCTTGTTTGCTTAGGAATAAGTATTAAAGTATATACATGTTGGGCCTTTGGTCATGGGGTTTTCAATGTAATAGCCTAATAGGCCACTTTAATGGGTCTAACCTATGGGTATTAAGGCTGCATACGGGATTGCTTTTATTAGGACTTAGTTTATTTTTAAGTTGTTTTTGGGTTGGTTCAATTGAACCAGTTCTACGAGGTTCAATTTAAGTTGCAAGTAAGTGTTATTAAGTGTTTTAGTTGGGATGGATTAGGATTCTATAAATCCAGTCCTGTTTTGAGTCTGTTTTCTATATTATTTCAGTTTCTTAATCACTTTATGTTACCTTATTAGTTGAAGATTGGGTTAGGCCTTCCCTTTTTAGTATAAAAGTCTGTTTTTTAGACTTCTATATAAGTTTGTAAAGGAGGCCAGCATTGTACATGAATTTTGATTAGGAAAAACTGCAGCTTTACTTGCTTATTTTCCATTGAAAATCTTGTGTTTGGTCAAGAAAACCCTTGTGTGTGATAAGGAAAGGGATTGGTGTTTGATCCACTTGACACCTTGCGGTGAGAAGCCTGGGTGGATCATCTTATGTTTATGTTCTTTTGCTGATATTGTGCTACTGGGTTTATTATTCTTCTTTAATCACTGCCATTAACAAGTAAGTTCAGTTCTGAGAATTTTCATACAATTAGAATCCTAGCTTCTAGAAGTCCATATACTACATATTTTTTAGATTAAGCAACCCAACCGTTAGATCGTGCTCAAATGTTGATCGAATCTCAGAACCCTAATTAGAGAACTAGATCCAAAATTCAGGCTGTTCTGACCGGCGGATTGGCTGTTATAGTGAAATTCTTGTTTTACCCTTATCTCGGTCAAAGCCCTGTTTCATGCTTGAATCGATTCTGATTTGCTGAACCTATTCAAGGACTGATTATATGTTTTGTTCATGATTAATTCAACCCACCTTTCTTATTTTTTGAACCCTAGATTTAATTATCTCAAGGGAAACGGTTCTCTGAACCGCTGGAGTAGGATACACTAGCATTTCTGTGTCTATGTATCTCCCCCAAACATAAAATAACTTTTCTGCCCTCCCATGTATGATATTGCTTTATTGGATCTCATTGATGCGTTTCCCTGTGCCGCTTGCTCAGAGAACCCACTCCCTTATCTCAATTACTTTTTTTACCCCTAATCTTATTGTTACTAGGATTGCCACATAATTTTTAATCCAACCTATGGATTAATCTGAAACTTTCAGCAGCCATTCCATCTATTGAATAGACAACTCGACCTTAATTTCAGGTCCATTAGACCATTGGATTTTGTTCTATTTAATTTCTCCTAAAACTGGAAATTATTTCTCTGTGAAAAGATCTTGTTTGGCTACTATTTTGATCATTCAAATTCAGTACTACATTACACCTTTTCCAATGGCTCTTTTTCCTTCCCCTGTATAACTTTTGGTTTGAAGAGATCGAGGTGATAATTTGTATTTTTTGAACTTGTGGGTGTGCAATGGTGAGCCCCCATTGTAGTTTGAGGTCCTCTAGTGGTGAGTGAGTCCCCAAGAGACCTTATTGGTCTTCTCTGATCTTCATTTTATTAAAATTTTCCTTATTTTGAGCTGCATCAATTTTGTATCAGAGCGGGTTGTCCGTACACCGGCCATATGAGGGTCCATGGCTCAAAACTGGGGGGAGTTGATGCAGTGAATGCGCTCCATGGCCAGGAATGAGAGGGTTTTGATGCAGATCCAAGGGCCTACAACTGCAAGAATAAGAAGAAGAAGCCCTAGGAGTAGTGCCTGTTTGGAGCCTTAGTTTATTTTGCATTAGTTTCCATACCTAGTTTATTTTTCAGTCTAATTGTAATCTTAAATTGAACCGGTTCAGACCATGGTCCAATTTAAGTGATTTAATTCTATTGGTTGCTTAGGGAATCTTTTTATTTAAGTTGTTTTAGTCCCACCCCTCCACGATTTCTGTAGAGGGTGTGATTTGTAATAGGTTTCAGCCTAGTGATCATACTCCTAGCCTCCTAGGCTGAATAGGAATTAGGCCATTGGCCTCCAAGTTATAAATAGAACAATTCGTGGGAGGCTCCCCCCACAATTCAGACTTCGAAAAAATATTCTCTGCTTGCTGCCATTGCTGCTGTTGCCTTGCTCTATTGAGTGTTGCCTTGTGAGTAATATTAAGGTGAAGGAACTGGTGGACCTCCAGTTGACTCCTTGCATCTTTTAGATCGGGAGGGCCTATTACTCGTCTTCAAGCTGCTGCCATAGAAGACCTGCAACTTCCAAGTAAGTGGTTACTGATTTTAGTCATTCCCCTTCTTCTCCTAATCCTCTAAACCTCGCCCCATCGATCCCATTTATCATCCTCCATTAAACCCATCGATCCACTAAACCCTAGACCTTCACAACTCTGTCCAGCACAAATCCATCATCAGAATCACTTCTAATTCAAACCACAGCCTTCCTAGTTCACCCCCTCCACTCGATCCAATCCTTTGCCCCATCCCATCATCAAAACCCTAAATTCCCTCAACTCCCCTTAAAACCTAAAACCCTAAAAATCAACCTAGCCTATTCCCACCACCAGAATCTGTCCAAACTTGGATTGATCTTCCCCTCACCATTAGGGAAGCTCGACCCAAACCCCTGCTCAAAATTCCTAATCTAAACCCTAGATCCCCTCACTCTCATCCTTCCCAAAACCCAAAACCCGAAACCTTAATTTTCTGTTTTTACTTCCACTCACCTAATCATCATTAGACCTTCACTGTTAGCTTCCCCTACACTTGCCTAGCTTTACCATATAAGATACATCTCCATTACCCTAACCCTAACCCTAACCCTAAAATTGATCTAAAACCTCAATTCTGCCCCCATCGAACAAGCAGCTCAACAGTTCCTGGTTTGTTTGGCTCCTAGTAGGTCTCCTACCTATCTAGGACTATATTAGGTTTTAGTCCCACATCGGTCAGGTAGTGTACGGTTTTTGGGGATATGTCCTCTCAATTCTGAAGCTCCGGCTTTTGGGTTGGACGTTGTCAAATGGTATATCAAAGAATGATGATGAACATTTAAATCAAGGGTCAAAGATGACATTTAACTCAAGGGTGGGACTCACTCGCCACAAGAGGACCTCAAACTCACAATGGGGCTCACCATGGTATGTCCACAGGTTCCAAAAATGCAAATTATCTATTCTGTCTCTTCAAACCAAAAGGTGCGTATATATAGGGGAGGGAATAAAGAGCTGTTGGAAAAGAGTCATTCAAATATAGCTGCTAGAAAAGAGCCATTGGAATATAATAGTTGGAAAGCTCTTGGAAAGCGTGCATGGAAGAAAGTGTATTGGGCATTAAATGTTTATCGTCATATCTACATGATTCTGCCCTACTTTTTATCATCATATCTTCATGATTCTGCCCTATTTTGAAAGAACTCATCCTCAAGTTTGAATCGGGGACTAGAGCGGTGATTCGATTGATGGTCATGTTCTTCATTGTAGAATGTGCTTCTTGATTTCGGATAGACTTTGTAGATTTCTGCTCGCCATAAGAATCAGAACTTGCTCTGGTACCCAATTGATGCAACTCGAAAGGGGGAGGTAAATTAAGATAGAAAATGAAGAAACACTCTATTGCAAAGGAAGAAACAAGTACAAGATAACAAATTTCAGAGAGTATCACTTGACACTGGGTCTATCGGGGACTCACTCATTATGTCCTTTGCTGTTCATGCAATCTTGTATGGTTCTTGATTAGTTTGGAAGTTGTTTCATCCATTCATGAGCTGGTGCCACAGCATCACTTTGATTCTTGAAAGAATTTCACTCGAATCAAACAATTCATGAAAGATAAGAAGTACTTCCACATTTGTATTTTTCAATCTTTATTATTGTCTAATTGCCAAACAAAAGCTGTTTATATAATTTATTCATTCAATTATCAATTCTTGGTATCAAAACCTGAATAGAAGTTCCACCTATTAGAGGCTTAGAGCCTCCTGTGGAAAGATGAGAGAGAACTATTTTCCCAGAACTGCATGATCAAAATTGCCCTATTACACTTGTTTTTCAATTTTAGCTAGGTTTAGATCCAAGTTGATTAGCTTTCTTTGATGTCTCCCTCATCAACGCTATATCCTTGAACTTGGCCCATAACTTGCAAGTTTAGCCTTTTGTTAGAAGTTCCTGCATCACTTTCAATAGGTATTTCACTATTTCCTCATTGGAGCCTTGCTGATGTAAGAAGACTGGAGGTTTAGATTTCTAGGACAAAACTACAACAAAATGGTGGTGGTAAGAGTGTTGGGACTTATTAAGACTTGAAGAATGTAGAAGAAGTTAGGGATGGACTAAGAAATGAGTTATTGTTAAGGGCTATGAACAACAGTTTTCAAAAAGTACTAGATGAAGCAGAAATAAGAGAAGGAGAAGAAACCATCTAGATGTACAAATTGAATAAATGGAAGTTGTTGATTGCTCTTGCTGATCTGTAAAGAGAGGACAAGGAAGAAGAACAAAATAGAAAGGAAAAGATGATATGATTGGTAAGAAAAAAATTAGAAAGGGGGTGGGAGAAGAAAGACAGAGAACCGATATGCAGGAGATAAAAGCAACCACAATTGTTAGAGAAGAATAAGAAGAGGGGAAAATTGGAAGAGATAAGAGGTGGGGATACGAAGGATCAACTCCCTATGGGCTTACGTAAGAGCATAGCGCAAAACGCAAATTCTTCATTCCATTCTATTGCAAAAGAGAAACATTATGTGTTAACAATGTGTTCCAAGTAACTAATCGCTTGTGCGTTAAGTAAAATGCTACTTATGCTTTAAGAAACTAGAGACAAGTATAATCCACATATAAGCTGGCCAAAGTACCTGTAACACCTAGAATTATAACCTATGGAGTATGGACTCCTAAACAAAACTCTTACTGAAATAAGGGTATGTGTCCCAAATGACCAACGGATTCATTCATCCATTTCACCCAAGAGTGTAGCGACCAATTGGTTTGAAGGAAAGGTGGTTGCTGCTCCCGCATCACTTGCTTATATTTGTGCCACGTTCATCACAGTTCAATTTATGGTGATTTTGCTATTCCGTAGGTTGATAATTCTTCATTTTAATGTTTGCCAGATTATTTATTTCAAATTCTTGACAAGATAGGGCTAATTTAATTGAATCTCGCATAAACTGTTCTACGAGGTTCATTTTTACCTTGATGTTGCTATATTCTCCTGTGTTCAATCTTTTTAAGCATGGCTTCAACACTTATCTTGATTGCTTGAGTGGTATTGCTTGTTCTACAAACTTTAAAGTGGCTTCCCCCAGCCCCCAGGTGATGTGTAGAATTGCTTTTTATTTTTCACTCTAGAAGGCTAAACCCCATTCAGCTCTGCCTATTCCTTTGGAAGACACTGTTGCAGTTACATGCCATTGTATTGATATTTCCATTCCAAAGTCTGTTATGTCTACCAGTTGCTTATGAGTGATCAATAATCCTTTCACTGTTTGCTTGGATATGGTCCTAGGTCATGTTTCTAACTGTGTCATGATTTTCTTCAGATTGCATTGGTTCTGCCTTTAATGCTAAGGGAATGATGCAATGCCCTAATTGCCGAAAGGTCGAGAAAGGTCAATGGCTTTATGCTAGTGGATGCCGTTCATTTGCCGAGCTTAGTGTGGATGACTTGACCCATGATGAGGATCTGTATGATCTAAGTTATTCTGAAATGGTAATAATAGCAAGTCTACTATTTGATTCATCTACCTAATTTGATTGGCCCTTCATAGTAGTTTCTGTACCATTCTGTTCTTTTTTGTTTTTTGTTTTTTTTTTTCCCCCTTTTGTTGGCTGCTTGAAAAGAATCAGTAAGTCAAGTGGAAGGATCGATGAGGGAAAAGGTTGCTAGTGCAGTTTATCCTGGGACCTTTTCCATCATGATCCTGTACTTATCTGCCACATGGATTGATGCCTGGATAGATGTAGACTCTCTGTGTACGCTACCAGTCAAAGTTGGTGGCATATCTTAATTGTATGGGCTACCATGGGTAGGCCTTTCCCCATTTTGTTCTTCAATGGATTGTTTTAGCTCTTAAGGTTGCTTTACTTGGTTTTACAAACATTTTTTTCAACCCTATAGAACGACACGTCGATATGTCAGATTTGTTGAATTTTTAACCTAGTTTAACTACTGATGAGGGAGCGTGGACCTTGGCACAATGGTAAGGTTGCTCCATTGTGACCTAGTGGTCTTGGGTTCGAGTCGAGAAACGGCCTTTCTGTGAAGCAGGGGTAAGGCACTAAGGCTGCGTACATTATAACCCTACCCAGACCGCAGTGGCAGCAGCCTTTTGCAACGGTTACGCCCTTTTTTTTAACTGCTGATGAGGACCATACGTCCTCCAAATTTGGGCCCTAAGCAAACTGCCATGTGGCAGCTATAGAGGGCATGGTAGAACCCTGCTCCTTTATTTATTTATTTATATATTCATAATAACTGAAAGTGATAGAAGTTACTTCATGGTGAAGTTTTACACTGTATTCATTGTCAATTATATTTTGTTGAGGTGTCCATATGGTTTTATATTAAAATGCTATACAGAAAGGAAGTAACATTTTTTAATGTAAAATGTACTAGACTTCTAAATTTTACATAGCATAGTTATACAATTTCTTGAACTACATGTCCTTAATTGTATGCTGGACTTTAGTTAGTTACCTTAAACGGATGGTTTTGGAATTCTTAGAAATTATTTTAACATCTTAGACTAATTAGATAAGAAACATAATCATTGGATTTCTGTTAATTTATCATCTGAAAACCATGATGGACTGAACAGATGCTTGGGATTATGACAAGGTTTGTATTTGGATTTTGTAGGATTGCTATTGACCTATGATTTTCTTACATTGGTCTATTGTCTTTTTCCAGCCATTTGGAGTCCATTGGTGTCCATTTAGCGGATTCTCCCGAGTTCATTCAGCATTTGAGTAAGCAAGACATCCTCTCAGAAGCTTGTATTTTGTTGTCTTCTAAGATAAGATTTCAGTAATGGCCTAATGCACTGAATACATTTCTCAATTCACTTTCCCTGGCCCTCCCCCCAAACCCACACACACAAGAAAAAAAGAAAGGGTGTCTGATGGTTTTTTTCGTTAACAATGTCTGATTTCTCCTTATCCAATACTGGACAACAAAATTAATCCAGTGGCTCCAAGTTCCAAGAATAGTTGTCAAGGTGGTGGAGGGGTGCCTATGGCACCCGTGGGTGCCTTGTTGCCCAAGTGTTATTTTTATTTCCCCTATTTTCTAACATTAATTAGTATCCTACAATATGTACCGTATATCATAAAAAATCAATATTAAGCAACATCTAATCATAAAAAATCAACATTAAGTCATACCAAGTAATAAAAAATCAATATTAAGCCACATAAAGTCATAAAATATCAACATAGAACTAGAAGACAACAGAATTGAAGAAGCAAGCTATTGGAAGTTTGAAACAATCAAAACATACATTTGGTTTACTGTTCTTAGAAAATATGACGACATCAATACATGATACATCAAAATTAACAGTAAGCCAAGTGTTAATTCCACCCCCCCACACTTTTCTAACATCAATACGTCATACCTTATATCGTTAAAAATTAACATGAAGCCACCTCAAGTCATCAAAAAGACGAAAATGAAAATCATACATGATACATCAAAATTCAGAAGCATCATAAATTAATTAAAGTATTAAAAGAAATAAGTTAATACCAAATTACCAATAGGAATTAAAACTAATAATGCAGCAAAAGAAAAAGGACATAATGCTGCATACATCCAACTAGCACAAATTACTAATCATTATTCTCTTATTTAGTAACCAGTAATCACTAAGTCCTAGATAAAAAACTAACTATTATCATCATTTCATCATATTCATAGCTGCATAGCATACATTCACCAGGATGCTACCAAGAAAATAGAAAAATTGAAGATGTCAAGAATCAGGATGTTCATGTCATCCATGACTCCATGTATCAATCCTGAAAATTAACAATGCAAGTAAGCATGTTAATTGTTAAAAACAGTTAATACAGATGAAAGGAGAAAAAAATCAAATTAAAGGGGTAGGGGTGGGGGTGGGGGGACGGCTGGACGCCAAGGCGGCGCCTTGACAACTATGGATCATATTTTCTAAGAAAAGTATAAACCAAATGTATGATTGTTTCAAACTTCCAATAGCTTGCTTCTTTAGTTCTGCTGTCTTTTAGTTCTATGTTGATTTTTGATGACTTCATGTGGCTTAATATTGATTTTTGATTACTTGGGTGTGACTCATGTTGATTTTTGATGACTTGATGTTGCTTAATATTGATTTTTTTTTTAATAACTTGATGTGACTTAATGTTGATTTTTTATGATATGAGGTACATATTGTAGCATACTAAATAATGTCAGAAAATAGGGGAAATAATAACAATACTTGGGGCCTTGGTCGCCTAGGCGGGCGCCTTGTTGTTTAAGCACTTAGAGACCCCTCCACCGCCTTAGGTCGCCTTGACAACTATGGCGACATGGATCCTTGCCCTCCAATAGGCTTTGTCCGAGGTCATACTTGGAACAAGCCCTAGCCTATGCATGTCCTTCCTCACTACTTCTCCTATGGTCATTTAAGTCTGCCCCTTGCTCTTTTAGCTCCTTCAATCGGAATCATATCACTCCTCCTTGCTGGGGCGTCCCTAGGACTTCGTTGAATATGACTATACTATCTTAAACGACTCTCTTGTAGTTTGTCATTGATCGGGACAACTTCCAAGTCCGATCTTATATGTTCATTCTATACTTTATCCTTGTTTTTCCACACATCCATCTTAACATCCTCATCTTTGCTACACAAAGCTTGTCAATATGACACTTCTTAATTGCCCAACATTCTGCCAGTCTGATACACCTCCTTTAAAACTGCAAAACAGAAACTAAGTGAGATACGAAACTGAGAGCAACCGAAAGCCTTGAAAACTTGTTTTTGTCTTTGATGTGAGTTGCAAGAAATCATCTAATATAAAAAAACAACTCTATCTTCACCATTTCAACAAGTTTTGGGGACTTATAGTGTTAAAAGTCACAGATCGAAACAAATTTGGGCAAAAAAATGGTAGAGTTGCAGATCTCTCTCTCTCTCTCTCTCTCTCTCTTTTGGTTATGCATCACTAGATGGGTAAAGCGACTCAAATCCTTGCATCAAGCTGATATATATTTACATATTGCATGATAAGGTATTTTATGCTCCAAAACTATATTTTATATGTATCATAAGCACATCCATGCATTTCTTGACCATTTCCATGTGTATCTTTGGCGTATTTTGTGTCTCTCCAATACAATATGATATGTCTCTTAAAATCACCCTTCGATACGATACCTGATACCGATACTTAAATCCTTGCTCTTGACATTACTGCTAACAATAGGGGACTCTGGGGCAACTAAAACAGTCCAACATAAGGATTCTTTGGCTAACCACTTGTATCCAGGACATAACCAAATAAAATATAATTTAAACTTCTAAGTATCCTAATTGATACTAACAAACCCACTAACAGCTAGATCGACCATGATTTACAACCATATGGGAGACGGTTCTTTGAGCAAGCAGGGTAGCCTCCCCTGCAGAGATTTTTCTATTTATTTGCTCTTTCCTCAATAAAATTAATAAAAAAAAATATGTGAGGAAGCGTAGGCTATGCTGTTTGCTCAGAGAGACTTTTCCTAAATTATATATTACAACATCATCCCCATTTAAAGAAAAAGACAAACATACCCCCGGTTACATAAATTCAATTTTATGCCAACTAAAATGAATTTAAACCACTTGATCTGGATTTTGGAGGTCGCCTGCATTACTAAGCCTTATCTAATTAAATGGGTTTGGCTACATGAAGCCTGTTTCACCAATCTACCCTATTGAAGCCACATCAACTTTGAATTCAGAGACTTGAGAGGCACTCATGACCTTCTCCCCAAGGTATCTTTGGTCTTCCCATTGTCCTGTTATCTCCTTCAATTTGCAGCATATCACTCCATCTGATGCATTCGCTGGTCATAGATGGGTAGATCTTTCTGTTCACGCTACTTTTCTATAGTTAAATCTCTTTGGTTTGTTTCTACCAGTGACAGAAGCACTTTTATCATTCCACATTTGGAAAGTTAATATTTCTACTTTATGGAAGGACCCACCCCATGTTTTGGAAGAGGCCTCATGTTAGCGTATCTACTATATGTGTTGCACTTGCACTCTCTTTCTTACCATGTTTTACCCCTTTCGAAAGTTAATTAACCTTTTGTTCTCCAACTGATTTTTTTTTTAATGTTTTAACTCTTGCAGGGAAGGTGAATCTCCATCAACTGCATGTAAGTACCGTTCTCTTTTCTTGAACTAGAGTTCTTCTGTTTGGAACTTTGTTGGAGGCCTTGTTTATTTCATGATGGAATTTCTTCTAATGTAGATCATGATCTGCTGGGACACCATGCCATCTTTGCTGAACATACAGCTGCATCATCTGCAGCCCATTCTTGCCCTTACATTGCCTACTTTCAACCACTTCAACCTTCATCCTCGACCTCAAGTGAGAGCCTTGCAGATGGTCCTAATTTTAACCATCACTGGAACAGTCTGTCAGGACCCAGTGATATCACAGCTTCCCATGCTTTTCCTGCTGTGGACCTCCACTATCATAGTTGGGGCCACCATTCTCCTCCTTACTCTCCAACCAATGGTCGCATTGGTGGTGCTGATCAATCTTCGGCTCCATCTTCAACCGTGGGATCAAATAGGGGTGATTCTGATAGTATACCAAGGTCGGGATCTTTTGTGCACCCTTTTCTTCTTAGTCATGGGTAAGCCTTGGTATTCAGGAATTCTAGTTCATTGTTTAGTGGGAATGTTTTTCTTCATAATAGTTGGAATATAACTTTGCATGCTTACTTGCATTTTGCAGATCTGGTCCTCGGGCTGGGAGCTCAGTGGTTTCCCCAATTGTGCCACCTTATCCAGGCAGCAGTGCTCGGGCCCATGACCGGATCCAAGGTCTCCATGCTTACCATCAACAGCAGCAGCCTAACAATTCAGCGGGCATGCATTCACCTCCTATCTTTTCAGCCATGAGGAGAACCAGTGGTCCTAGGGGCTTGGCTCCTGTAGGGCCTGTGGCCTCATCGTCTGATCATGCTGGTGCCTTCTATGTGTTTCCATCTTCAGGCTCATCTGGTCGGAGCCTCCAAGAAGCCGAGAATCCAGTACGAGGCCGTTTCTATGCATGGGAAAGGGATCGCTTTGCTCCATTCCCATTGATCCCGGTTGACAGAGAGTCGAGTTGGTGGGGGCCATTCCATCAGGCTGCCGGTGGGTCAGACTCTGGCATCAGGCCTAGTGGGTTTTGGCAGAGATCCGAGAGAACATCATCACAAAGTCGGTTGGAGAGTTCTTTTCAGCCAGTTCATCCTTCTGGTCGGATGCTTCCTTTCCTATGAAAGCACACAACACCAGACTAAACAAAATTATATGTGAAAAATGATATAAATGCTGCAAGTCTGTAAATTCCGGCGGACGTTATCGTTTCTGCGTGACCCCTTAAAACTGAAAACTATCATTTGGATGTCATGCGGCTGTGTGGTGACTTTGGTTTCCTCTAAATTTCTCGGCCCTGAGGAACACAAATAATATAATCTACTGGAATGGCAAGAAATGAGGAATTCTTCTTATTTTAGGCCTTGTACCTTCTTCTACTAGTCCTCTGTATAGACCCAAAACCACGAGAGCCACACACAGACCACTATGGATAAAAGACAAGACTCCCCAGGCTGTGTTTGGTATGTATTCTAGGTTGATTTTGCATTCTTGGATGATAAAAACAACTATTTTTATTATCCGAGAATGCTACACTTCTAATAAGAGATAATGACACTTTTTAGAACATCCCGAACCCAAAAAAGTACAGAAATGCCCCCAAATAACCCCAAACGACCCACCAGATCTGGTTTAAACCGAAAATGAACATTCGTCGAAATTTATATCGATACGAAGGTCATGGCCCTGAACTTCATATCCACACCTGTAATAAGAGATAATGACACATTTTAGAACATCCCAAACCCAAAAAAGTATAGAAATGCCCCCAAATAACCCCAAACGACCCACCCGGTCTGGTTTAAACCGAAAATGTACATTTATCTAAATTGGTATCGATACGAAGGTCACGACCCTCAACTTCATATCCACATGTGTAATAAGAGATAAGGACAAATTTTAGAACATCCCAAACCCAAAAAAGTACAGAAATGCCCCCAAATAACCCTAAACGATCCACTCGATCTTGTTTAAACCGAAAATGAACATATGTCAAAATAGGTATCGATTCCAAGGTCACGACCCTCAACATTGCATCCACACGTCTAATAAGAGATTGAGGACACTTTTTAGAATATCCCAAACCCAAAAAAGTACAGAAATGCCCCCAATCAACCCAAACGACCCACCCGGTCTGGTTTAAACCGCAAATGAACATAAGTCGTAATAGGTATCGATTCGAAGGATACGACCCTCGACATCGCATCCACACCTCTAAGAAGAGATAATGACACTTTTTGGAACGTCCAACACCCAAAAAACTATAGAAATGTCCCCAAATAACCCCAAACGACCCACCCGGTCCGGTTTACACCGAAAATGAACATATGTCGAAATAGGTATCAATTCGAAGGTCACAACCCTCAACATCGCATCCACACGTCTTATGAGAGATAGGGACACATTTTAGAACATCCAAAACCCAAAAAAGTACAGGAACGCCCCAAAATAACACCAAACCACCCACCCAGTCTTGTTCAAACCAAAAATGAACATATGCCAAAATAGGTATCGCTACGAAAGTCACGACCCTCAACTTCATATCCACACATGTAATAAGAGATAAGGACACATTTTAGAAGATCCCAAACCCAAAAAAGTACAAAAATACCCCCAAATAACCCCAAATGACCTACCCAGTTTAGTTCAGAACGAAAATGAACAAATGTTGAAATAGGTATTGATTCGAAGGTCTTAACCCTTAACAATGCATCCACACGTCTAATAAGAGATAAGGACATTTTTTAGAACTCCGAAACCCCAAAAAGTACAGAAATGCCCCCAAATAATGACAAATGACCCACCTGGTTTGATTTAAACCGAAAATAAACATATGTCGAAATAAGTATCGATTCGAAGGTCACGACCCTCAACATCGCATCCGCACGTCAAATAAGAGATAAGGACACTTTTTAGAACATCCGAAACCCAAAAAAGTACAGAAATGTCCCCAAATAACCCCCAAATGACCCACCCTGTTTGGTTTAAACCGAAAATGAACAAATGTCAAAACAGGTATCGATTTGAAGGTCACGACCCTTACATTGCATCCACACGTCTAATAAGAGATAAGGACATTTTTTAGAACATTCGAAACCCAAAAAAGTATAGAAATGCCCCCAAATACCGCCAAATGACCCACCCGGTTTGGTTTAAACCGAAAATGAACATATGTCGAAATAAGTATCGATTCAAAGGTCATGACCCTCAACATCGCATCCGCACGTCTAATAAGAGATACGGACACTTTTTAGAACATCCCAAAACCAAAAAAGAACAGAAATCCCGCAAAATAACCCCAAACGACCCACCCATTTTGGTTTAAATCGAAAAAGAACAAATGTCGAAATAGGTATCGATTTGAAGGTCACGACCCTTAAAAAAGCATCCACATATCTAATAAGAGATAAGAACATTTTTAAGAACATCCAAAACCTAAAAAAGTACAAAAATGCCCCCAAATAATGCCAAACGACCCACCCGGTTTGGTTTAAATCGAAAATGAACATTTGCCGAAATAGCTATCAATTCGAAGGTCACGACCCTCAACATCGCATCTACACATCTAATAAGAGATGAGGACACATTTTAGAACATCCCAAACCCAAAAAAGTTTAGAAATGCTCCCAAATAATCCTAAACGACCCACCCGGTCTGGTTTAAACCGAAAATGAACATTTGTCAAAATAGGTATCAATTCGAAGGTCACGACCCTCAACATCGTATCTACACATCTAATAAGAGATGAGGACACATTATAAAACATCCCAAACCCTAACCAGCCTCTTGGTAGCCTCACTGGTTGATGCTGTATTTGTGTAGCCATAGGTCCAAGGTTCAAGGTTGGGGAGAAGAAGAGAATAGAAAAAAAAAAAAACATCCCAAACCCAAAAAAGTACAGAAATGCTCCCAAATAACCCCAAACGACCCACCCGGTCTGGTTTAAACTAAAAATTAACATTTGTCTAAATTGGCATCGATACGAATGTCACGACCCTCAACTTCATATCCACACGTGTAATAAGAGATAAGGACACATTTTAGAACATCCCAAACCCAAAAAAGCACAGAAATGCCCCCAAAAAACCCCCAAATGACCCACTCGGTCTTGTTTAAACAGAAAATGAACATATGTCGAAATAGGTATCGATTCCAAGGTCACGACTCTCAACATCGCATCTACACGTCTAATAAGAGATAAGGACAGTTATTAGAAAATCCCAAACCCAAAAAAGTACAGAAATGGCCCCAAACGACCCACCCAGTCTAGTTTAAATCGCAAATGAACATAAGTCGAAATAGGTAACGATTCGAAAGTTACGAACCTTGACATCACGTCCACACCTCTAAGAAGAGATGAGGACACTTTTTAGAACGTCCAAAACTCAAAAAACTACAGAAATGCCCCCAAATAACTCCAAATGATCCACCCGGTCAGGTTTAAATCGAAAATGAACACATGTCAAAATAGGTACCAATTCTAAGGTCACGACCCTCAACATCGCATCCACACATCCAATAAGAGATGAGGACACATTTTAGAACATCCCAAACCCTAAAAAATACAGAAATGCCCCCAAACGACCCACCCGGTCTATTTTAAACCGAAAATGAACATTTGCCAAAAGTGGTATCGATACGAAGGTCATGACCCTCAACTTCTTATCCACATGTGTAATAAGAGATATGGACACATTTTAGAACATACAAAACACAAAAAAGTATAGAAATGCCCCCAAATAATCCCAAACGACCAACCCGGTCTTGTTTAAACCGAAAATGAACATATGTCAAAATACGTATCGATTCGAAAGTCACAACCCTTAACAACGCAGCCACACGTCTTATAAGAGCTAAGGACATTTTTAGAACATCCGAAACCCAAAAAAGTATAGAAATTCCCCTAAATAATGCCAAAGGACCCACCCAGTTTGGTTTAAACAGAAAATGAACTTATGTTGAAATAGGTATCTATTCGAAGGTCACGACCCTCAACATCGCATCTACACTTCTAATAAGAGATAATGACACTTTATAGAACATCCCAAACCCAAAAAAAGTACAGAAATGCCCCCAAATAACCCCAAACGACCCACCCGATCTGGTTTAAATCGAAAATGAACATTCGTTGAAATTTATATCGATACAAAGGTCATGGCCCTGAACTTCATATCCACACCTATAATAAGAGATAAGGACACATTTTAGAACATCCCAAACCCAAAAAAGTACAGAAATGCCCCCAAATAACCCCAAACGACCCACCCGGTCTGGTTTAAACGAAAAATGTACATTTGTCTAAATTGATATCGATACGAAGGTCACGACCCTCAACTTCATATCCACACGTGTAATAAGAGATAAGGACAAATTTTAGAACATCCCAAACCCAAAAAAGTACAGAAATGCCCCCAAATAACCCCAATGATCCACTCGATCTTGTTTAAATCGAAAATGACCATATGTCGAAATAGGTATCGATTCCAAGGTCACGACCCTCAACATCGCATCCACACATCTAGTAAGAGATAAGGACACTTTTTAGAACATCCCAAACCCAAAAAAGTACAGAAATGCCCCCAATCAACCCCAAATGACCCACCCGGTCTGGTTTAAACCGCAAATGAACATAAGTCAAAATAGGTATCGATTCGAAGGTTACGACCCTCGACATCGCATCCACACCTCTAAGAAGAGATAAGGACACTTTTTAGAACATCCAAAACCCAAAAAACGACAGAAATGCACCCAAATAATCCCAAACGACCCACCCGGTCCGATTTAAACCGAAAATGAACATATGTCGAAATAGGTATCAATTCAGAGGTCACAACCCTCAACATCGCATCCACACGTCCTATGAGAGACAGGGACACTTTTTAGAACATTCCAAATGTAAAAAAGTATAGGAACCCCCCAAATAACACCAAACCACCCACCTAGTCTCGTTCGAACCGAAAATGAACATATGCCAAAATAGGTATCGCTACGAATGTCATGACCCTCAACTTCATATCCACACATGTAATAAGAGATAAGGAAACATGTTAGAAGATCCCAAACCCAAAAAAGTACAGAAATACCCCCAAATAACCCCAAATGACCCACCCGGTTTAGTTCAAACCGAAAATGAACAAATGTCAAAATAGGTATTGATTCGAAGGTCATGACCCTTAACAATGCATCCACACGTCTAATAAGAGATAAGCACATTTTTTAGAACTCCGAAACCCCAAAAAGTACAGAAATGCCCCCAAATAATGCCAAATGATCCACCCGGTTTGGTTTAAACCGAAAATGAACATATGTTGAAATAAGTATCGATTCGAAGGTCACGACCCTCAACATCGCATCCGCACATCTAATAAGAGATAAGGACACTTTTTATAACATCCCAAACCCAAAAAAGTACATAAATGCCCCCAAAATAACTCCAGAACGACCCACCCGGTTTGGTTCAAACCTAAAATGAACAAATGTCAAAACAGGTATCGATTTGAAGGTCACGACCCTTACATTGCATCCACACGTCTAATAAGAGATAAGGACATTTTTTAGAACATTCGAAACCCAAAAAAGTATAGAAATGCCCCCAAATACCGCCAAATGACCCACCCGGTTTGGTTTAAACCGAAAATGAACAAATGTCAAAACAGGTATCGATTTGAAGGTCACGACCCTTAACATTGCATCCACACATCTAATAAGAGATAAGGACATTATTTAGAACATCCAAAACCCAAAAAAGCATAGAAATGCGCCCAAATGAAGCCAAATGACCCACCCGGTTTGGTTTAAACCGAAAATGAACATTTGTCGAAATAGCTATCAATTCGAAGGTCACGACCCTCAACATCGCATCTACACATCTAATAAGAGATAAGGACACATTTTAGAACATCCCAAACCCAAAAAAGTTAAGAAATGCTCCCAAATAACCCCAAACGACCCACCCGGTCTGGTATAAACCGAAAATGAACATTTATCGAAATAGGTATCAATACAAAGGTCACGACCCTCAACATCGCATCTACACATCTAATAAGAGATGAGGACACATTATAGAACATCCCAAACCCAAAAAAGTTTAGAAATGCTCCCAAATAACCCCAAACGACCCACCCGGTCTGGTTAAAACCAAAAATAAACATTTGTCTAAATTGGTATCGATACGAAGGTCACGACCCTCCACTTCATATCCACACGTGTAACAAGAGATAAGGACACATTTTAGAACATCCCAAAGCCAAAAAAGCACTGAAATGCACCCAAATAACCCCAAACGACCCACTCAGTCTTGTTTAAACAGAAAATGAGCATATGTCGAAATAGGTATCGATTCCAAAGTCACGACTCTCAACATCGTATCTACACGTCTAATAAGAGATAAGAACACTTTTTAGAAAATCCCAAACCCAAAAGTACAGAAATGGCCCCAAACAACCCCAAATGACCCACCCGGTCTAGTTTAAACCGCAAATGAACATAAGTCGAAATAGGTATCGATTCGAAGGTTATGACCCTCGACATCGCATCCACACCTCTAAGAAGAGATAAGGATACTTTTTAGAACATCCCAAACCCAAAAAAGTACAGAAATGCCCCCAAATAACCCCAAACGACCCACCCGGTCTGGTTTAAACGAAAAATGTACATTTGTCTAAATTGATATCGATACGAAGGTCACGACCCTCAACTTCATATCCACACGTGTAATAAGAGATAAGGACAAATTTTAGAACATCCCAAACCCAAAAAAGTACAGAAATGCCCCCAAATAACCCCAATGATCCACTCGATCTTGTTTAAATCGAAAATGACCATATGTCGAAATAGGTATCGATTCCAAGGTCACGACCCTCAACATCGCATCCAGACATCTAGTAAGAGATAAGGACACTTTTTAGAACATCCCAAACCCAAAAAAGTACAGAAATGCCCCCAATCAACCCCAAATGACCCACCCGGTCTGGTTTAAACCACAAATGAACATAAGTCAAAATAGGTATCGATTCGAAGGTTACGACCCTCGACATCGCATCCATACCTCTAAGAAGAGATAAGGACACTTTTTAGAACATCCAAAACCCAAAAAACGACAAAAATGCACCCAAATAATCCCAAACGACCCACCCGGTTCGATTTAAACCGAAAATGAACATATGTCGAAATAGGTATCAATTCGAAGGTCACAACCCTCAACATCGCATCCACACGTCCTATGAGAGACAGGGACATTTTTTAGAACATTCCAAATGTAAAAAAGTACAGGAACCCCCCAAATAACACCAAACCACCCACCCAGTCTCGTTCGAACCGAAAATGAACATATGCCAAAATAGGTATCGCTACGAATGTCATGACCCTCAACTTCATATCCACACATGTATTAAGAGATAAGGACACATTTTAGAAGATCCCAAACCCAAAAAAGTATAGAAATACCCCCAAATAACCCCAAATGACCCACCCGATTTAGTTCAAACCGAAAATGAACAAATGTCAAAATAGGTATTGATTCGAAGGTCATGACCCTTAACAATGCATCCACACGTCTAATAAGAGATAAGCACATTTTTTAGAACTCCGAAACCCCAAAAAGTACAGAAATGCCCCCAAATAATGCCAAATGATCCACCCGGTTTGGTTTAAACCGAAAATGAACATATGTTGAAATAAGTATCGATTCGAAGGTCACGACCCTCAACATCGCATCCGCACATCTAATAAGAGATAAGGACACTTTTTAGAACATCCCAAACCCAAAAAAGTACATAAATGCCCCCAAAATAACTCCAAAACGACCCACCCGGTTTGGTTCAAACCTAAAATGAACAAATGTCAAAACAGGTATCGATTTGAAGGTCACGACCCTTAACATTGCATCCACACATCTAATAAGAGATAAGGACATTTTTTAGAACATCCAAAACCCAAAAAAGCATAGAAATGCGCCCAAATGAAGCCAAACGACCCACCCGGTTTGGTTTAAACCGAAAATGAACATTTGTCGAAATAGCTATCAATTCGAAGGTCACGACCCTCAACATCGCATCTACACATCTAATAAGAGATAAGGACACATTTTAGAACATCCCAAACCCAAAAAAGTTAAGAAATGCTCCCAAATAACCCCAAACGACCCACCCGGTCTGGTATAAACCGAAAATGAACATTTATCGAAATAGGTATCAATACAAAGGTCACGACCCTCAACATCGCATCTACACATCTAATAAGAGATGAGGACACATTATAGAACATCCCAAACCCAAAAAAGTTTAGAAATGCTCCCAAATAACCCCAAACGACCCACCCGGTCTGGTTAAAACCAAAAATAAACATTTGTCTAAATTGGTATCGATACGAAGGTCACGACCCTCCACTTCATATCCACACGTGTAACAAGAGATAAGGACACATTTTAGAACATCCCAAACCCAAAAAAGCACTGAAATGCACCCAAATAACCCCAAACGACCCACTCAGTCTTGTTTAAACAGAAAATGAGCATATGTCGAAATAGGTATCGATTCCAAAGTCACGACTCTCAACATCGCATCTACACGTCTAATAAGAGATAAGGACACTTTTTAGAAAATCCCAAACCCAAAAGTACAGAAATGGCCCCAAACAACCCCAAATGACCCACCTGGTCTAGTTTAAACCGCAAATGAACATAAGTCGAAATAGGTATCGATTCGAAGGTTATGACCCTCGACATCGCATCCACACCTCTAAGAAGAGATAAGGATACTTTTTAGAACATCCCAAACCCAAAAAAGTACAGAAATGCCCCCAAATAACCCCAAACGACCCACCCGGTCTGGTTTAAACGAAAAATGTACATTTGTCTAAATTGATATCGATACGAAGGTCACGACCCTCAACTTCATATCCACACGTGTAATAAGAGATAAGGACAAATTTTAGAACATCCCAAACCCAAAAAAGTACAGAAATGCCCCCAAATAACCCCAATGATCCACTCGATCTTGTTTAAATCGAAAATGACCATATGTCGAAATAGGTATCGATTCCAAGGTCACGACCCTCAACATCGCATCCACACATCTAGTAAGAGAAAAGGACACTTTTTAGAACATCCCAAACCCAAAAAAGTACAGAAATGCCCCCAATCAACCCCAAATGACCCACCCGGTCTGGTTTAAACCACAAATGAACATAAGTCAAAATAGGTATCGATTCGAAGGTTACGACCCTCGACATCGCATCCACACCTCTAAGAAGAGATAAGGACACTTTTTAGAACATCCAAAACCCAAAAAACGACAAAAATGCACCCAAATAATCCCAAACGACCCACCCGGTTCGATTTAAACCGAAAATGAACATATGTCGAAATAGGTATCAATTCGAAGGTCACAACCCTCAACATCGCATCCACACGTCCTATGAGAGACAGGGACATTTTTTAGAACATTCCAAATGTAAAAAAGTACAGGAACCCCCCAAATAACACCAAACCACCCACCCAGTCTCTTTCGAACCGAAAATGAACATATGCCAAAATAGGTATCGCTACGAATGTCATGACCCTCAACTTCATATCCACACATGTATTAAGAGATAAGGACACATTTTAGAAGATCCCAAACCCAAAAAAGTACAGAAATACCCCCAAATAACCCCAAATGACCCACCCGATTTAGTTCAAACTGAAAATGAACAAATGTCAAAATAGGTATTGATTCGAAGGTCATGACCCTTAACAATGCATCCACACGTCTAATAAGAGATAAGCACATTTTTTAGAACTCCGAAACCCCAAAAAGTACAGAAATGCCCCCAAATAATGCCAAATGATCCACCCGGTTTGGTTTAAACCGAAAATGAACATATGTTGAAATAAGTATCGATTCGAAGGTCACGACCCTCAACATCGCATCCGCACATCTAATAAGAGATAAGGACACTTTTTAGAACATCCCAAACCCAAAAAAGTACATAAATGCCCCCAAAATAACTCCAAAACGACCCACCCGGTTTGGTTCAAACCTAAAATGAACAAATGTCAAAACAGGTATCGATTTGAAGGTCACGACCCTTAACATTGCATCCACACATCTAATAAGAGATAAGGACATTTTTTAGAACATCCAAAACCCAAAAAAGCATAGAAATGCGCCCAAATGAAGCCAAACGACCCACCCGGTTTGGTTTAAACCGAAAATGAACATTTATCGAAATAGGTATCAATACAAAGGTCACGACCCTCAACATCGCATCTACACATCTAATAAGAGATGAGGACACATTATAGAACATCCCAAACCCAAAAAAGTTTAGAAATGCTCCCAAATAACCCCAAACGACCCACCCGGTCTGGTTAAAACCAAAAATAAACATTTGTCTAAATTGGTATCGATACGAAGGTCACGAAGCTCCACTTCATATCCACATGTGTAACAAGAGATAAGGACACATTTTAGAACATCCCAAAGCCAAAAAAGCACTGAAATGCACCCAAATAACCCCAAACGACCCACTCAGTCTTGTTTAAACAGAAAATGAGCATATGTCGAAATAGGTATCGATTCCAAAGTCACGACTCTCAACATCGCATCTACACGTCTAATAAGAGATAAGGACACTTTTTAGAAAATCCCAAACCCAAAAGTACAGAAATGGCCCCAAACAACCCCAAATGACCCACCCGGTCTAGTTTAAACCGCAAATGAACATAAGTCGAAATAGGTATCGATTCGAAGGTTATGACCCTCGACATCGCATCCACACCTCTAAGAAGAGATAAGGATACTTTTTAGAACATCCCAAACCCAAAAAAGTACAGAAATCCCCCCAAATAACCCCAAACGACCCACCCGGTCTGGTTTAAACGAAAAATGTACATTTGTCTAAATTGATATCGATACGAAGGTCACGACCCTCAACTTCATATCCACACGTGTAATAAGAGATAAGGACAAATTTTAGAACATCCCAAACCCAAAAAAGTACAGAAATGCCCCCAAATAACCCCAATGATCCACTCGATCTTGTTTAAATCGAAAATGACCATATGTCGAAATAGGTATCGATTCCAAGGTCACGACCCTCAACATCGCATCCACACATCTAGTAAGAGATAAGGACACTTTTTAGAACATCCCAAACCCAAAAAAGTACAGAAATGCCCCCAATCAACCCCAAATGACCCACCCGGTCTGGTTTAAACCACAAATGAACATAAGTCAAAATAGGTATCGATTCGAAGGTTACGACCCTCGACATCGCATCCACACCTCTAAGAAGAGATAAGGACACTTTTTAGAACATCCAAAACCCAAAAAACGACAAAAATGCACCCAAATAATCCCAAACGACCCACCCGGTTCGATTTAAACCGAAAATGAACATATGTCGAAATAGGTATCAATTCGAAGGTCACAACCCTCAACATCGCATCCACACGTCCTATGAGAGACAGGGACATTTTTTAGAACATTCCAAATGTAAAAAGTACAGGAACCCCCCAAATAACACCAAACCACCCACCCAGTCTCGTTCGAACCGAAAATGAACATATGCCAAAATAGGTATCGCTACGAATGTCATGACCCTCAACTTCATATCCACACATGTATTAAGAGATAAGGACACATTTTAGAAGATCCCAAACCCAAAAAAAGTACAGAAATACCCCCAAATAACCCCAAATGACCCACCCGATTTAGTTCAAACCGAAAATGAACAAATGTCAAAATAGGTATTGATTCGAAGGTCATGACCCTTAACAATGCATCCACACGTCTAATAAGAGATAAGCACATTTTTTAGAACTCCGAAACCCCAAAAAGTACAGAAATGCCCCCAAATAATGCCAAATGATCCACCCGGTTTGGTTTAAACCGAAAATGAACATATGTTGAAATAAGTATCGATTCGAAGGTCACGACCCTCAACATCGCATCCGCACATCTAATAAGAGATAAGGACACTTTTTAGAACATCCCAAACCCAAAAAAGTACATAAATGCCCCCAAAATAACTCCAAAACGACCCACCCGGTTTGGTTCAAACCTAAAATGAACAAATGTCAAAACAGGTATCGATTTGAAGGTCACGACCCTTAACATTTCATCCACAGATCTAATAAGAGATAAGGACATTTTTTAGAACATCCAAAACCCAAAAAAGCATAGAAATGCGCCCAAATGAAGCCAAACGACCCACCCGGTTTGGTTTAAACTGAAAATGAACATTTCTCGAAATAGCTATCAATTCGAAGGTCACGACCCTCAACATCGTATCTACACATCTAATAAGAGATGAGGACACATTTTAGAACATCCCATACCCAAAAAAGTTAAGAAATGCTCCCAAATAACCCCAAACGAACCACCCGGTCTGGTGTAAACCGAAAATGAACATTTATCGAAATAGGTATCAATACAAAGGTCACGACCCTCAACATCGCATCTACACATCTAATAAGAGATGAGGACACATTATAGAACATCCCAAACCCAAAAAAGTTTAGAAATGCTCCCAAATAACCCCAAACGACCCACCCGGTCTGGTTAAAATCAAAAATAAACATTTGTCTAAATTGGTATCGATACGAAGGTCACGACCCTCCACTTCATATCCACACGTGTAACAAGAGATAAGGACACATTTTAGAACATCCCAAACCCAAAAAAGCACTGAAATGCACCCAAATAACCCCAAACGACCCACTCAGTCTTGTTTAAACAGAAAATTAGCATATGTCGAAATAGGTATCGATTCCAAAGTCACGACTCTCAACATCGCATCTACACGTCTAATAAGAGATAAGGACACCTTTTAGAAAACCCCAAACCCAAAAGTACAGAAATGGCCCCAAACAACCCCAAATGACCCACCCGGTCTAGTTTAAACCGCAAATGAACATAAGTCGAAATAGGTATCGATTCGAAGGTTATGACCCTCGACATCGCATCCACACCTCTAAGAAGAGATAAGGATACTTTTTAGAACATCCAAAACCCAAAAAACTACGGAAATTCCCCCAAATAACCCCAAAAGATCCACCCGGTCCGGTTTAAATCGAAAATGAACATATGTCAAAATAGGTACCAATTCGAAGCTCACAACCCTTAACATCGCATCCACACGTCGTATGAGAGATAGGGACACTTTTTAGAACATACCAAACCCAAAAAAGTACAGGAATGCCCCCAAATAACCCCAAACCACCCACCCAGTCTCGTTCGAACCGAAAATGAACATGTGCCGAAATAGGATCGCTTCGAACGTCACGACCCTCAACTTCATATCCACACATGTAATAAGAGATAAGGAAACATTTTAGAACATCCCAAACCCAAAAAAGTACAGAAATACCCCCAAATAATCCCAAATGACACACCCGGTTTAGTTCAAACCAAAAATGAACAAATGTGGAAATAGGTATCGATTCGAAGGTCATGACCCTTAACAGTGCATCCACAAGTCTAATAAGAGATAAAGACATTTTTTAGAACATCCAAAACCCAAAAAAGCACAGAAATGCCCCCAAATAATGCCAAATGACCCACCTGGTTTGGTTTAAACAAAAAAAGAACATATGTCGAAATAAGTATCGATTTGAAGGTCACGACCCTCAACATTGCATCCGCACGTCTAATAAGAGATAAGGACACTTTTTAGAACATCCCAAATCCAAAAAAGTACAGAAATGCCCCCAAATAACCCCAAAACGACCCACCCGGTTTGGTTTAAACTGAAAACGAACAAATGTCAAAACAGGTATCGATTTGAAGGTCACGACCTTTAACATTGTATCCACAAGTCTAATAAGAGATACGGACAGTTTTTAGAACATCCAAAATCCAAAATCCAAAAAAGTATAGAAATGCCCCCAAATAACGCGAAATGACCCACCCGATTTGGTTTAAACAAAAAATGAACAAATGTTGAAATAAGTATCGATTCGAAGGTCACGACCCACAACATCGCATCCGCAAATCTAATAAGAGATAAGGACACTTTTTAGAGCATCCCAAACCCAAAAAAGAATAGAAATACCCCAAAATAACCCCAAACGACCCACCCGATTTGGTTTAAACCGAAAATGAACAAATGTCGTAATAGGTATCGATTCAAATGTCATGACCCTTAACAACGCTTCCCCACGTCTAATAAGAATTAAAGGACATTTTTCAGAACATCCGAAACCCAAAAAAGTACAGAAATGCTCCCAAATAACGCCAAACGACCCTCCCGATTTGGTTTAAACCGAAAATGAACATTTGTCGAAATAGCTATCAATTCGAAGGTCACGACCCTCAACATCGCATCTACACATCTAATAAGAGATCAGGACACATTTTAGAACATCCCAAACCCAAAAAAAGTTCAAAAATGCTCTCAAATAACCCCAAACGACCCACCCGATCTGGTTTAAACCGAAAACTAACATTTTATCGAAATAGCTATCAATTCGAAAGTCACGACCCTCAACATTGCATCTACACATCTAATAAAAGATGAGGACACATTTTAGAACATCCCAAACCCAAAAAAGTTCAGAAATGCACCCAAATAACCCCAAACGACCCACCCGGTCTGGTTTAAATAAAAAATGAACATTTGTCTAAATTGGTATCGATTCGAAGGTTACGACCGTCAACATCGCATCCACAAACGACAATCAACATCACATCCACACGTCTAATAAGAGCTAAGGACACCTTTTAGAGCTTCAGAAACCCAAAAAAGTACAGAAATACCCCAAAATAACCCCAAACGGCCTACCCGGTCTGCTTTAAACCGAAAATAAACACATGTCGAAATAGGTATCAATTCGAAGGTCAACACCCACAGCATTGCATCCAAACATCTATTAAGAGATGAGGACACATTTTAGAACATCCCAAACCCTAAAAAGTATAGAAATGTCCCCAAATAACCCCAAACGACCCACCCGATCTAGTTTAAACCGAACATGAACATTTATCGAAATTGGAATCGATACGAAGGTTGACGCACAACTTCTTATCCACACGTGAAATAAGAGATAAGGACACATTTTAGAACATACAAAACCTAAAAAAGTAAAGAAATGCCCCCAAATAATTCCAAACGTCCCACCCGGTCTTGTTTAAACTGAAAATGAACATATGTCAAAATAGATATCAATTCGAAGGACACAACCTTGAACAACGCCACGACACGTCTAATAAGAGACAAGGACATTTTTTAGAACATCCAAAACCTAAAAAAGTATAGAAATGCCCCAAAATAATGCCAAACGACCCACCCGTTTTGGTTTAAAACGAAAATGAACATATGTCGAAATAGGTATGGATTCGAAGGTCACGACCCTCAACATCTCATCTACACGTCTAACAAGAGATAATGACACTTTTTAGAACATCCCAAACCCAAAAAAGTACAGAAATGCCTTCAAATAACCCAAAACGACCCACCCGATCTGGTTTAAACTGAAAATGAACATTCGTCAAAATTTGTATCGAAACGAAGGTCATGGCCCTCAACTTCATATCCACACGTGTAATAAGAGATAAGGACAAATTTTAGAACATCCCAAACCCTAAAAAGTATAGAAATGTCCCCAAATAACCCCAAACGACCCACCCGATCTAGTTTAAACCGAACATGAACATTTATCAAAATTGGTATCGATACGAGGGTTGACGCACAACTTCTTATCCACACGTGAAATAAGAGATAAGGACACATTTTAGAACATAAAAAACCTAAAAAAGTAAAGAAATGCCCCCAAATAATTCCAAAGGTCCCACCCGGTCATGTTTAAACTGAAAATGAACATATGTCAAAATAGATATCAATTCGAAGGACACAACCCTGAACAACGCCGCGACACGTCTAATAAGAGACAAGGACATTTTTTAGAACATCCAAAACCCAAAAAAGTATAGAAATGCCCCAAAATAACGCCAAATGACCCACCCGGTTTGGTTTAAACCGAAAATGAACATATGTCGAAATAGGTATGGATTCTCAACATCGCATCTACACGTCTAACAAGAGATAATGACACTTTTTAGAACATCCCAAACCCAAAAAAGTACAGAAATGCCTTCAAATAACCCAAAACGACCCACCCGATCTGGTTTAAACTGAAAATGAACATTCGTCAAAATTTGTATCGAAACGAAGGTCATGGCCCTCAACTTCATATCCACACGTGTAATAAGAGATAAGGACAAATTTTAGACCATCCCAAACCCTAAAAAGTACAAAAATGCCCCCAAATAACCCCAAATGATCCACTCAATCTTGTTTAAATCGAAAATGAACATATACCGAAATAGGTTTCGATTCCAAGGTCACAACCCTCAACATCGCATCCACACGTCTAATAAGAGATAAGGAGACTTTTTAGAACATCCCAAACCCAAAAAAGTACAGAAATGTCCTCAAATAACCCCAAGCGACCAACCCGGTATAGTTTAAAGGTCATGATTCGAAGGTCATGACCCTTAACAATGCATCCACACGTCTAAAATAAGAGATAAGGACATATTTTAGAACTCCGATACCCCAAAAAGTACAGAAATGCCCCCAAATAATGCCAAATGACCCACCCGGTTTGGTTTAAACCAAAAATAAACATATGTCGAAATAAGTATCGATTCGAAGGTCACGACCCTCAACATCGCATCCGCACATCTAATAAGAGATAAGGACACTTTTTAGAACATCCGAAACCCAAAAAAGTACAGAAATGCCCCCAAATAACCCCAAAACGACTCACCCTGTTTGGTTTAAACCGAAAATGAACAAATGTCGAAACAGGTATCGATTTGAAGGTCACGACCCTTAACATTGCATCCACACGTCTAATAAGATATAAGGACATTTTTTAGAACATCCGAAACCCAAAAAAGTATAGAAATGCCCCCAAATAAAGCCAAACGACCCACCCAGTTTGGTTTAAACCAAAAATGAATATATGTCGAAATAAGTATCGATTCGAAGGTCATGACCCTCAACATCGCATCCTCACGTCTAATAAAAGATAAGGACACTTTTTAGAACATCCCAAAACCAAAAAAGAACAAAAATCCCACAAAATAACCCCAAACGACCCACCCGGTTTGGTTTAAACCGAAAACGAACAAATGTCGAAATAGGTATCGATTTGAAGGTCACGACCCTTAACAACGCATCCACACATCTAATAAGAGATAAGAACAATTTTTAGAACATCCGAAACCCAAAAAAGTATAGAAATGCCCCCAAATAACGCCAAACGACCCACCCGATTTGGTTTAAACCGAAAATGAACATTTGCCGAAATAGCTAGCAATTCGAAGGTCACGACCCTCAACATCGCATCTACACATCTAATAAGAGATGAGGACACATTTTAGATCATTCCAAACCCAAAAAAGTTCAGAAATGCTCCCAAATAACCCCAAACGACCCACCCAGTATGGTTTAAATCGAAAATGAACATTTGTCAAAATAGGTATCAATTCGAAGGTCACGACCCTCAACATCGTATCTACACCTAATAAGAGATGAGGACACATTATAGAACATCCTAAACCCAAAAAAGTTTAGAAATGCTCCCAAATAACCTCAAACGACCCACCCGGTCTGTTTAAACCGAAAATTAACATTTGTCTAAATTGGTATTGATACGAACGTCATGACCCTCAACTTCTTATCCACACGTGTAATAAGAGATATGGACACATTTTAGAACATACAAAACTCAAAAAAGTACAGAAATGCCCCCAAATAATCCCAAACGACCAACCAGGTCTTGTTTAAACCGAAAATGAACATATGTCGAAATAGGAATCGATTCGAAGGTCACAACCCTTAACAACGCCGCCACACGTCTTATTAAAGATAAGGACATTTTTAGAACATCCGAAATCCAAAAAAGTATAGAAATGCCCCCAAATACTGACAAAGGACACACCCGGTTTGGTTTAAATCGAAAATGAACTTATGTCGAAATAGGTATCTATTCGAAGGTCAACCCTCAACATCGCATCTACACTTCTAATAAGAGATAATGACACTTTTTAGAACATCCCAGACCCAAAAAAGTACAGAAATGCCCCCAAATAACTCCAAACGACCCACCCTATCTGGTTTAAACCGAAACTGAACATTCGTAAAAATTTATATCGGTACGAAGGTCATGGCCCTCAACTTCATATCTACACCTGTAATAAGAGATAAGGACACATTTTAGAACATCCCAAACCCAAAAAAGTACAGAAATGCCCCCAAATAACACCAAACGACCCACCCGGTCTGGTTTAAACCGAAAATGAATTGGTATCGATACGAAGGTCACGACCCTCAACTTCATATCCACACGTGTAATAAGAGATAAGGACAAATTTTAGAACATCCCTAACCCAAAAAAGTACAAAAATGCCCCCAAATAACCCCAAATGATCCACTCGATCTTGTTTAAATCGAAAATGAACATATGTCGAAATAGGTATCGATTCCAAGGTCACGACCCTCAACATCCCATCCACACATCTAGTAAGAGAAAAGGCAACTTTTTAGAACATCGCAAACCCAAAGAAGTACAGAAATGCCCCCAATCAACCCCAAACGACCCACCCGGTCTGGTTTAAACCGCAAATGAACAAAAGTAGAAATAGTTATCGATTCGATGGTTATGACCCTCGACATCGCATCCACACCTCTGAGAAGAGATAAGGACACTTTTTAGAACATCCAAAACCCAAAAAACGATAGAAATGCCCCCAAATAACCCTAAACGACCCACCCGGTCCGGTTTAAATAAAAAATGAACATATGTCAAAATAGGTATCAATTCAAAGGTCACAACCCTCAACATCGAATCCACACGCCCTATGAGAGATAGGGACACTTTTTAGAACATCCCAAACCCAAAAAAGTATGGGAACGCCCCCAAATAACACCAAACCACCCACCCAGTCCCGTTCGAACCGAAAATGAACATATGCCAAAATAGGTATCGCTACGAATGTCACGCCCTTCAACTTCATATCCACACATGTAATAAGAGATAAGGACACATTTTAGAAGATCCCAAACCCAAAAAAGTATAGAAATACCCCCAAATAACCCCAAATGACCCACCCGGTTTAGTTCAAATCGAAAATGAACAAATGTCAAAATAGGTATTGATTCGAAGGTCATGACCCTTAACAATGCATCCACAAGTCTAAAATATGAGATAAGGACAATTTTTAGAACTCCAAAGCCCCAAAAAGTACAGAAAAGCCCCCAAATAATGCCAAATGACCCACTCGGTTTGGTTTAAACTGAAAATAAACATATGTCGAAATAAGTATCAATTCGAAGGTCACGACCCTCAACATCGCATCCGCACGTCTAATAAGAGATAAGGACACTTTTTAAAACATCCGAAACCTAAAAAAGTATAGAAATGCCCCCAAATAACCCGAAAATGACTCACCCTGTTTGGTTTAAACCGAAAATGAACAAATGTCGAAACAGGTATCGATTTGAAGGTCACGACCCTTAACATTGCATCCACACGTCTAATAAGAGATAAGGACATTTTTTAGAACATCCGAAACCCAAAAAAGTATAGAAATGCCCCCAAATAACGCCAAATGACCCACCCGGTTTGGTTTAAATCGAAAATGAACATATGTCGAAATAAGTATCGATTCAAAGGTCATGACCCTCAACATCGCATCCTCACGTCTAATAAAAAATAAGGACACTGTTTAGAACATCCCAAAACCAAAAAAGAACAGAAATTCCACAAAATAACCCCAAACGACCCACCCGGTTTGGTTTAAACCGAAACGAACAAATGTCGAAATAGGTATCGATTTGAAGGTCACGACCCTTAACAACGCATCCACACATCTAATAAAAGATAAGAACAATTTTTAGAACATCCGAAACCCAAAAAAGTATAGAAATGCCCCCAAATAACGCCAAACGACCCACCCGATTTGGTTTAAACCGAAAATGAACATTTGCTGAAACAGCTATCAATTCAAAGGTCACGACCCTCAACATCGCATCTACACATCTAATAAGAGATGAGGACACATTTTAGAACATCCCAAACCCAAAAAAGTTCAGAAATGCTCCCAAATAACCCCAAACGATCCAGCCGGTCTGGTTTAAACCAAAAATGAATATTTGTCAAAATAGGCATCAATTCGAAGGTCACGACCCTCAACATCGTATCTACACATCTAATAAGAGATGAGGACACATTATAGAACATCCCAAACCCAAAAAAGTTCAGAAATGCTCCCAAATAACCCCAAACGACCCACCCGATCTGGTTTAAACCGAAAATTAACATTTGTCTAAATTGGTATTGATACGAATGTCACGACCCTCAACTTCATATTCACACGTGTAATAAGAGATAAGGACACATTTTAGAGCATCCCAAACCCAAAAAAGCACGGAAATGCCCCCAAATAACCCAAACGACCCACTCGGTCTTGTTTAAACAGAAAATGAACATATGTCGAAATAGGTATCGATTCCAAGGTCACGACTCTCAACATCGCATCTACACGTCTAATAAGAGATAAGGACACTTTTTAGAAAACCCAAACCCAAAAAAGTATAGAAATGGCCCCAAACAACCCCAAATGACCCACCCGATCTAGTTTAAATTGCAAATGAACATAAGTCGAAATAGGTACCGATTCGAAGGTTACGACCCTTGACATCACGTCCACACCTCTAAGAAGAGATAAGTACACTTTTTAGAACGTCCAAAACCCAAAAAACTACAGAAATGCCCCCAAATAACTCCAAACGATCCACCCAGACAGGTTTAAACCGAAAATGAACACATGTCAAAATAGGTATCAATTCTAAGGTCACGACCCTCAACATTGCATCCACACATCCAATAAGAGATGAGGACACATTTTAGAACATCCCAAACCCTAAAAAATACAGAAATGCCCCCAAATAACCCCAAACGACCCACCCGGTCTAGTTTAAACTGAATACGAACATTTGCCGAAAGTGGTATCGATACGACACGTCTAATAAGAGATAAGGACACCTTTTAGAAAATCCCAAACCCAAAAAAGTATAGAAATGGCCCCAAATAACACCAAACGACCCACCCGGTCTAGTTTAAATTGCAAATGAACATAAGTCAAAATAGGTAACGATTCGAAGGTTACGACCCTTGACATCACGTCCACACCTCTAAGAAGAGATAAGGACACTTTTTAGAACGTCCAAAACCCAAAAAACTACAGAAATTCCCCCAAATAACCCCAAAAGATCCACCCGGTCCGGTTTAAACCGAAAATGAACATATGTCGAAATAGGTAGCCATTCAAAGGTCACAACCCTCAACATCGCATCTACACGTCTTATGAGAGATAGGGATACTTTTTAGAAAATCCCAAACCCAAAAAAGTACAGGAACGCCCCCAAAAAACCCCAAACCACCCACCCAGTCTCGTTCGAACCGAAAATGAACATATGCCGAAATAGGTATCGCTTCGAACGTCACGACCCTCAACTTCATATCCACACATGAAATAAGAGATAAGGAAACATTTTAGAATATCCCAAACCCAAAAAAGTACAGAAATACCACCAAATAACCCCAAATGACACACCCAATTTAGTTCAAACCGAAAATGAACAAATATCGAAATAGGTATCGATTCGAAGGTCATGACCCTTAACAGTGCATCCACACGTCTAATAAGAGATAAAGACATTTTTTAGAACATCCGAAACCCACAAAAGCACTGAAATGCCCCCAAATAATGCCAAATGACCCACCCGATTTGGTTTGAACCGAAAATGAACATATGTCGAAATAAGTATCGATTCGAAGGTCACGTCCCTCAACATCGCATCCGCACGTCTAATAAGAGATAAGGACACTTTTTAGAACATCCTAAAACCAAAAAAGAACAGAAATACCCCAAAATAACCCCAAACGACCCACCCGGTTTGGTTTAAACCGAAAATGAACAAATGTCGTAATAGGCATCGATTCAAATGTCACAACCCTTAACAACGCTTCCCCATGTCTAATAAGAGATAAGGACATTTTTTAGAACATCCGAAACCCAAAAAAGTACAGAAATGGCCCCAAATAACGCCAAAAGACCCGCCCGATTTGGTTTAAACCGAAAATGAACATTTGTCGAAATCGCTATCAATTCGAAGGTCACGACCCTCAACATTGCATCTACACATCTAATAAGAAATGAGGACACATTTTAGAACATCCCAAACCCAAAAAAGTTCAAAAATGCCATCAAATAACCCCAAACGACCCACCCGGTCTGGTTTAAACCGAAAACTAACATTTATCGAAATAGCTATCAATTCGAAAGTCACGACCCTCAACATCGCATCTACACATCTAATAAGAGATGAGGAGACATTTTAGAACATCCCAAACCCAAAAAAGGTCAGAAATGGACCCAAATAACCACAAACAACCCACCCGGTCTGGTTTAAACCGAAAATGAACATTTGTCTAAATTGGTATCGATTCGAAGGTTACGACCGTCAACATCGCATCCATAAACGACCGTCAACATCGCATCCACACGTCTAGTAAGAGATAAGGACACCTTTTAGAGCATCCCAAACCCAAAAAAGTACAGAAATACCACAAAATAACCCCAAACGGCCCACCCGGTCTGGTTTAAACCGAAAATGAACACATGTCGAAATAGGTATCAATTCAAAGGTCACAACCCACAGCATTGCATCCCCACATCTAGTAAGAGATGAGGACACATTTTAGAACATCCCAAACCCTAAAAAAGTACAGAAATGTCCCCAAATAACCCCAAACGACCCAACCAATCTAGTTTAAACCGAACATGAACATTTGTCGAAATTAGTATCGATACGAAGGTCATGACCCACAATTTCTTATCCACACGTGTAATAAGAGATAAGGACACATTTTAGAACATACAAAACCTAAAAAAGTACAGAAATGCCCCCAAATAATCCCAAACGACCCACCCGGTCTTATTTAAATTAAAAATGAACATATGTCGAAATAGGTATCGATTCGATGGTCACAACCCTTAACAACACCGCCACACATCTAATAAGAGGTAAGGACATTTTTTAGAACATCCGAAACCCAAAAAAGTATAGAAATGCCCCCAAATAACGCCAAACGACCCACACGGTTTGGTTTAAACCAAAAATGAACATATGTTGAAATAGGTATTGATTGGAAGGTCACGACACTCGACATCGCATCTACACGTCTAATAAGAGATAATGACACTTTTTAGAACATCCCAAACCCAAAAAAGTACAGAAATGCCTTCAAATAACCCCAAACGACCCACCCGATCTGGTTTAAACTAAAAATGAACATTCGTCAAAATTTGTATCCAAATGAAGGTCATGGCCCTCAACTTCATATCCACACGTGTAATAAGAGATAAGGACAAATTTTAGAACATCCCAAACCCAAAAAGAGTACAAAAATGCCCCCAAATAACCCCAAATGATCTACTCAATCTTGTTTAAACCGAAAATAAACATATGCCCAAATAGGTATCGATTCCAAGGTCACGACCCTCAACTTCGCTTCCACACGTCTAATAAGAGATAAGGAGACTTTTTAGAACATCCCAAACCCAAAAAAGTACAGAAATGTACCCAAATAACCCCAAACGACCAACCCGGTCTAGTTTAAACCGAACATGAACATTTGCCGAAATTGGTATCGATACAAAGGTCATGACCCACAATTTCTTATCGACACGTGTAATAAGAGATAAGCACACATTTTAGAGCATACAAAACCTAAAAAAGTACAAAAATGCCCACAAATAATCCCAAACAACCCACCCGATCTTGTTTAAACTAAAAATGAACATATGTCGAAATAGGTATCGATTCGAAGGTCACAACCCTTAACAACGCCGCCACACGTCTAATAAGAGATAACGACATTTTTTAGAACATCCAAAACCCAAAAAATTATAGAAATGCCCCCAAATATCGCCAAACGACCCACCCGGTTTGGTTTAAACCGAAAATGAACATATGTCGAAATAGGCATCGATTCGAAGGTCACGACCCTCGACATCGCATCTACACGTCTAGTAAGAGATATTGACACTTTTTAGAACATCCCAAACACAAAAAAGTACAGAAATGCCCCCAAATAACCCCAAACGACCCACCCGATCTGGTTTTAACTAAAAATGAACATTCATCAAAATTTGTATCGACACGAAGGTCATCGCCCTTAACTTCATATCCACACGTGTAATAAGAGATGAGGACAAATTTTAGAACATCCCAAACCCAAAAAAGTATAGAAATGCCCCAAATCAACCCCAAACGACCCACCCGGTCTAGTTTAAACAGAAAATGAACATTTATCTAAATTGGTATCGATTTGAAGGTCACGACCGTCAACATCGCATCCACACGTCTAATAAGAGATAAGGATACCTTTTAGAGCATCCCAAACCCAAAAAAGAACAGAAATACCCCAAAATAACCCCAAACGGCCCACCCAGTCTGGTTTAAATAAAAAATGAACACATATCGAAATAGGTATCAATTCGAAGGTCACAACCCACAGCATTGCATCCACACATCTAATAAGAGATGAGGACACATTTTAGAACATCCCAAACCCTAAAGCGTACAGAAATGTCCCCAAATAATCCCAAACGACCCACCCGATGTAGTTTAAATCGAACATGAACATTTGCCAAAATTGGTATCGATACGAAGGTCATGACCCACAATTTCTTATCCCACGTGTAATAAGAGATAAGGACAAATTTTAGAACATAAAAAACCTAAAAAGTACAGAAATGCCCCCAAATAATCCCAAACGACCCACCGGTCTTATTTAAATGGAAAATAAACATATGTCGAAATAGGTATCGATTCGAAGGTCACGACCCTTGACATCGCATCTACACATCTAATAAGAGATAATGACACTTTTTAGAACATCCCAAACCCAAAAAGTACGAAATGCACCCAAATAACCCTAATGACCCACCGATCTATTTAAATCGAAAATGAACATTCGTCAAAATTTGTATCGATTCCAAGGTCATGGCCCTCAACTTCATATACACACGTGTAATAAGAGATAAGGACACATTTTAGAACATCCCAAACCCAAAAATACGAAATGCCCCCAAAAACCCCAAATGATCCATTCGATCTTGTTTAAATCGAAAATGAACATAAGTCAAAATAGGTATCGATTCCAAGGTCACGACCCTCAACATCGCATCCACACGTCTAATAAGAGATAAGGACACTTTTTAGAACATCCAAAACCCAAAAAAGTATAGAAATGCCCCCAAATAACCCCAGACGACCCACCTGGTTTGGTTTAAACCGAAACTGAACATATGTGGAAATAGGTATCGATTCGAAGGCCACGACCCTCGACATCGCATCTACACATCTAATAAGAGATAATGACACTTTTTAGAACATCCCAAACCCAAAAAAGTATAGAAATGCCCCCAAATAACAACAAATGACCCACCGATCTGGTTTAAACCGAAAATGAACATATGCCAAAATTTGTGTCGCTACGAATGTCATGGCCCTAAACTTCATATACACACGTGTAATAAGAGATAAGGACAAATTTTAGAACATCCCAAACCCAAAAAGTACAAAAATGCCCCCAAATAACCCCAAATGATCCATTCGATCTTGTTTAAATGGAAAATGAACATAAGTCAAAATAGATATCGATCCAAGGTCACGACCCTCAACATCGCATCCACACGTCTAATAAGAGATAAGGGCACTTTTTAGAACATCCCAAACCCAAAAAGTACAGAAATGCCCCCAATCAACCCCAACGAATGATCCACCCGATCTTGTTTAAACCACAAATGAACATAAGTCAAAATAGGTATCGATTCAAGGTTATACGACCCTCAACATCGTATCCACACATCTAAGAAGAGATAAGGACACTTTTTAGAATATCCCAAACCCAAAAAAGTATAGAAATGCCCCCAATCAACCCCAAATGACCCACCGGTCTGGTTTAAACCGCAAATGAACATAAGTCAAAATAGTATCGATTCGAAGGTTACGACCCTCGACATCGCATCCACACCTCTAAGAAGAGATAAGGACACCTTTTAGAATTTCCAAAACCCAAAAACTACAGAAATGCCTCCAAATAACCCCAAACGACCCACCGGTCCGGTTAAACCGAAAAATGAACATATGTCAAAATAGGTATCAATTTGAAGGTCACAACCCAAAAATGTATAGAGCAGGGATGCATTCAAATGTAAAAGTATGGAACCCCAAATAACACCAAACCACCCACCTAGTCTCGTTCGAACCGAAAATAAAACATATGCCAAAATAGGTATCGCTACGAATGTCATGACCCTCAACTGCATATCCACACATGTAATAAGAGATAAGGACACGTTTTAGAAGATCCCAAACCCAAAAAAGTACAGAAATACCCCCAAATAACCCCAAATGACCCACCCGGTTTAGTTCAAACCGAAAATGAATAAATGTCAAAATAGGTATTGATTCGAAGGTCATGACCCTTAACAATGCATCCACATGTCTAATAAGAGATAAGGACACATTTTAGAACATTCCAAACCCAAAAAAGTACAGAAATGCCCCAAATAATGCCAAATGATCCAACCCGGTTTGGTTTAAACCAAAAATGAACATATGTTGAAATAAGTATCGATTTGAAGGTCAAGACCCTCAACAATGCATCCACACATCTAATAAGAGATAAGGACACTTTTTAGAACATCCCAAACCCAAAAAAGTATATAAATGCCCCCAAAATAACCCCAAACGACCCACCGTTTGGTTTAAACCTAAAATGAACAAATGTCAAAATAGCTATCAATTTGAAGGTCACGACCCTTAACATTGCATCTACACATCTAATAAGAGATAAGGACTTTTTTAGAACATCCAAAACCCAAAAAAGCATAGAAATGCTCCCAAATGAACCCAAACGACCCACCCGGTTTGGTTTAAACCGAAAAAGAACATTTGTCAAAATAGGTATCAATTCGAAGGTCACGACCCTCAACATCGCATCTACACATCTAATAAGAGATGAGGACACATTATAGAACATCCCAAACCCAAAAAAGTTTAGAAATGCTCCCAAATAACCCCAAACGACCCACCCGGTCTGGTTTAAACCAAAAATAAACATTTGTCTAAATTGGTATCGATACGAAGGTCATGACCCTCCACTTCATATCCACATGTAATAAGAGATAAGGACACATTTTAGAACATCCCAAACCCAAAAGCATAGAAATACCCCAAATGCCCCCAAATAACCCCCAAACGACCCACTCGGTTTGTTTAAATAAAAAATGAGCATATGTCGAAATAGGTATCGATTCCAAAGTCACGACTCTCAACAATGCATCTACACGTCTAATAAGAGATAAGGGCACTTTTTAGAAAATCCCAAACCCAAAAGTACAGAAATGGCCCCAAACAACCCCAAATGACCCACCCGGTCTAGTTTAAATCGCAAATGAACATAAGTGAAATAGGTATCGATTCGAAGGTTATGAGCCTCGACATCGCATCCACACCTTTAAGAAGAGATAAGGATACTTTTAGAACATCCAAAACCCAAAAAAGTTCTAGAAATTCCCCCAAATAACCCCAAACCTAGATCCACCAAATCCGGTTTAAACCGAAAATGAACATATGTCAAAATAGGTACCAATTCAAGCTCCCAACCCTTAACATCGCATCCACACGTCTAATGAGAGATAGGGACACTTTTTAGAACATACCAAACCCAAAAATACAGAAATGCCTGCAAATAACCCCAAACCACCCTCCCGGTCTCGTTCAAACCGAAAATAAACATATACCGAAACAGGTATCGATTCGAAGGTCATGACCCTCAACTTCATATCCACACATGTAATAAGAGATAAGGAAACATTTTAGAACATCCCAAACCCAAAAAAGTACAGAAATACCCCAAACAATCCCAAATGACACACCCTTAGTTCAAACCAAAATGAACAAATGTCGAAATAGGTATCGATTCAAGGTCATGACCCAAACAGTGCATCCACAAGTCTAATAAGAGATAAAGACATTTTTTAGAACATCCAAAACCCAAAAAAGCACAAAATAAGCCCCCAAATAATGCCAAATGACCCACCTAGTTTGGTTTAAACCAAAAATGAACATATGTCGAAATAAGTATCGATTTGAAGGTCACGACCCTCAACATTGCATCCGCACGTCTAATAAGAGATAAGGACACTTTTTAGAACATCCCAAACCCAAAAAAGTACAGAAATGCCCCCAAATAACCCCAAAACGACCCACCCGGTTTGGTTTAAACTGAAAACGAACAAATGTCAAAACAGGTATCGATTTGAAGGTCACGACCCTTAACATTGTATCCACAAGTCTAATAAGAGATAAGGACAGTTTTTAGAACATCCAAAATCCATAAAAGTATAGAAATGCCCCCAAATAACGCCAAATGACCCACCCGATTTGGTTTAAACCAAAAATGAACAAATGTTGAAATAAGTATTGATTCGAAGGTCACTACCCACAACATCGCATCCGCAAATCTAATAAGTGATAAGGACACTTTTTAGAACATCCCAAACCCAAAAAAGAATAGAAATACCCCAAAATAACCCCAAACGACCCACCCAATTTGGTTTAAACCGAAAATGAACAAATGTCGTAATAGGTATCGATTCAAATGTCATGACCCTTAACAACGCTTCCCCACGTCTAATAAGAATTAAAGGACATTTTTTAGAACATCCAAAACCCAAAAAAGTACAGAAATGCTCCCAAATAACGCCAAACGACCCTCCCGATTTGGTTTAAACCGAAAATGAACATTTGTCGAAATAGCTATCAATTCGAAGGTCACGACCCTCAACATCGCATCTACACATCTAATAAGAGATCAGGACACATTTTAGAACATCCCAAACCCAAAAAAGTTCAAAAATGCTCTCAAATAACCCCAAACGACCCACCCGATCTGGTTTAAACCGAAAACTAACATTTTATCGAAATAGCTATCAATTCGAAAGTCACGACCCTCAACATTGCATCTACACATCTAATAAAAGATGAGGACACATTTTAGAACATCCCAAACCCAAAAAAGTTCAGAAATGCACCCAAATAACCTCAAACGACCCACCCGGTCTGGTTTAAATAAAAATGAACATTTGTCTAAATTGGTATCGATTCAAGGTTACGACCGTCAACATCGCATCCACAAACGACAATCAACATCACATCCACACGTCTAATAAGAGCTAAGGACACCTTTTAGAGCTTCGAAACCCAAAAAAGTACAGAAATACCCCAAAATAACCCCAAACGGCCTACCCGGTCTGGTTTAAACCGAAAATAAACACATGTCGAAATAGGTATCAATTCGAAGGTCAACACCCACAGCATTGCATCCAAACATCTATTAAGAGATGAGGACACATTTTAGAACATCCCAAACCCTAAAAAGTATAGAAATGTCCCCAAATAACCCCAAATGACCCACCCGATCTAGTTTAAACCGAACATGAACAATTATCGAAATTGGAATCGATACGAAGGTTGACGCACAACTTCTTATCCACACGTGAAATAAGAGATAAGGACACATTTTAGAACATACAAAACCTAAAAAAGTAAAGAAATGCCCCCAAATGATTCCAAACGTCCCACCCGGTCTTGTTTAAACTGAAAATGAACATATGTCAAAATAGATATCAATTCGAAGGACAAAACCCTGAACAACGCCACGACACGTCTAATAAGAGACAAGGACATTTTTTAGAACATCCAAAACCTAAAAAAGTATAGAAATGCCCCAAAATAATGCCAAACGACCCACCCGTTTTGGTTTAAACCGAAAATGAACATATGTCGAAATAGGTATGGATTCGAAGGTCACGACCCTCAACATCTCATCTACACGTCTAACAAGAGATAATGACACTTTTTAGAACATCCCAAACCCAAAAAAGTACAGAAATGCCTTCAAATAACCCAAAACGACCCACCCGATCAGGTTTAAACTGAAAATGAACATTCGTCAAAATTTGTATCGAAACGAAGGTCATGGCCCTCAACTTCATATCCACACGTGTAATAAGAGATAAGGACAAATTTTAGAACATCCCAAACCCTAAAAAGTATAAAAATGTCCTCAAATAACCCCAAACGACCCACCCGATCTAGTTTAAACCGAACATGAACATTTATCAAAATTGGTATCGATACGAAGGTTGACGCACAACTTCTTATCCACACGTGAAATAAGAGATAAGGACACATTTTAGAACATAAAAAACCTAAAAAAGTAAAGAAATGCCCCCAAATAATTCCAAAGGTCCCACCCGGTCATGTTTAAACTGAAAATGAACATATGCCAAAATAGATATCAATTCGAAGGACACAACCCTGAACAACGCCGCGACACGTCTAATAAGAGACAAGGACATTTTTTAGAACATCCAAAACCCAAAAAAGTATAGAAATGCCCCAAAATAACGCCAAACGACCCACCCGGTTTGGTTTAAACCAAAAATGAACATATGTCGAAATAGGTATGGATTCGAAGGTCACGACCCTCAACATCGCATCTACACGTCTAACAAGAGATAATGACACTTTTTAGAACATCCCAAACCCAAAAAAGTACAGAAATGCCTTCAAATAACCCAAAACGACCCACCCGATCTGGTTTAAACTGAAAATGAACATTTGTCAAAATTTGTATCGAAACGAAGGTCATGGCCCTCAACTTCATATCCACACGTGTAATAAGAGATAAGGACAAATTTTAGACCATCCCAAACCCTAAAAAGTACAAAAATGCCCCCAAAATAACCCCAAATGATCCATTCAATCTTGTTTAAATCCAAAATGAACATATGCCAAAATAGGTATCGATTCCAAGGTCACAACCCTCAACAACGCATCCACACGTCTAATAAGAGATAAGGAGACTTTTTAGAACATCCCAAACCCAAAAAAGTACAGAAATGTCCTCAAATAACCCCAAACGACCGACCCGGTATATTTTAAAGGTCATGATTCAAAGGTCATGACCCTTAACAATGCATCCACACGTCTAAAATAAGAGATAAGGACATTTTTTAGAACTCCGAAACCCCAAAAAGTACAGAAATGCCCCCAAATAATGCCAAATGACCCACCCGGTTTGGTTTAAACCAAAAATAAACATATGTCGAAATAAGTATCGATTCGAAGGTCACGACCCTCAACATCGCATCCGCACGTCTAATAAGAGATAAGGACACTTTTTAGAACATCCGAAACCCAAAAAAGTACAGAAATGCCCCCAAATAACCCCAAAACGACTCACCCTGTTTGGTTTAAACCGAAAATGAACAAATGTCGAAACAGGTATCGATTTGAAGGTCACGACCCTTAACATTGCATCCACACGTCTAATAAGATATAAGGACATTTTTTAGAACATCCGAAACCCAAAAAAGTATAGAAATGCCCCCAAATAAAGCCAAACGACCCACCCGGTTTGGTTTAAACCAAAAATGAACGTATGTCAAAATAAGTATCGATTCGAAGGTCATGACCCTCAACATTGCATCCTCCCGTCTAATAAAAGATAAGGACACTTTTTAGAACATCCCAAAACCAAAAAAGAACAAAAATCCCACAAAATAACCCCAAACGACCTACCCGGTTTGGTTTAAACCGAAAACGAACAAATGTCAAAATAGGTATCGATTTGAAGGTCACGACCCTTAACAACGCATCCACACATCTAATAAGAGATAAGAACAATTTTTAGAACATCCGAAACCCAAAAAAGTATAGAAATGCCCCCAAATAACGCCAAACGACCCACCCGATTTGGTTTACACCGAAAATTAACATTTACCGAAATAGCTAGCAATTCGAAGGTCACGACCCTCAACATCGCATCTACACATCTAATAATAGATGAGGACACATTTTAGAACATTCCAAACCCAAAAAAGTTCAGAAATGCTCCCAAATAACCCCAAACGACCCACCCGGTATGGTTTAAATCGAAAATGAACATTTGTCAAAATAGGTATCAATTCGAAGGTCACGACCCTCAACATCGTATCTACACCTAATAAGAGATGAGGACACATTATAGAACATCCCAAACCCAAAAAAGTTTAAAAATGCTCCCAAATAACCTCAAACGACCCACCCAGTCTGGTTTAAACCGAAAATTAACATTTGTCTAAATTGGTATTGATACGAACGTCACGACCCTCAACTTCATATCCACACGTGTAATAAGAGATAAGGACATATTTTAGAACATCCCAAACCCAAAAAAGCACAGAAATGCCCCAAAATAACCCCAAACGACCCACTCGGTCTTGTTTAAATAGAAAATGAACATATGTCGAAATAGGTATCGATTCCAAGGTCACGACTCTCAACATCGCAGCTACACGTCTAATAATAGATAAGGACACTTTTTAGAATATCCCAAACCAAAAAAAGTATAGAAATGGCCCCAAACAACCACAAACGACCCACCCGGTCTAGTTTAAATTGCAAATGAACATAAGTCAAAATAGGTAACGATTCGAAGGTTACGACCCTTGACATCACGTCCACACCTCTAAGAAGAGATAAGGACACTTTTTAGAACGTCCAAAACCCAAAAAACTACAGAAATGCCCCCAAATAACTCCAAACAATCCACTCGGACAGGTTTAAACCGAAAATGAACACATGTCGAAATAGGTATCAATTCTAAGGTCACGACCCTCAACATTGCATCCACACATCCAAGAAGAGATGAGGACACATTTTAGAACATCCCAAACCTTAAAAAATACAGAAATGCCCTCAAATAACCCCAAACGACCCACCCGGTCTAGTTTAAACCGAAAATGAACATTTGCCGAAAGTGGTATCGATACGAAGGTCATGACCCTCAACTTCTTATCCACACGTGTAATAAGAGATATGGACACATTTTAGAACATACAACACTCAAAAAAGTACAGAAATGCCCCCAAATAATCCCAAACGACCAACCAGGTCTTGTTTAAACCGAAAATGAACATATGTCGAAATAGGAATCGATTCGAAGGTCACAACCCTTAACAACGCCGCCACACGTCTTATAAGAGATAAGGACATTTTTAGAACATCCGAAACCCAAAAAAGTATAGAAATGCCCCCAAATACTGACAAAGGACACACCCGGTTTGGTTTAAATCGAAAATGAACATATGTCGAAATAGGTATCTATTCGAAGGTCAACCCTCAACATCGCATCTACACTTCTAATAAGAGATAATGACACTTTTTAGAACATCCCAAACCCAAAAAAGTACAGAAATGCCCCCAAATAACTCCAAACGACCCACCCTATCTGGTTTAAACCGAAACTGAACATTCGTAAAAATTTATATCGGTACGAAGGTCGTGGCCCTCAACTTCATATCTACACCTGTAATAAGAGATAAGGACACATTTTAGAACATCCCAAACCCAAAAAAGTACAGAAATGCCCCCAAATAACACCAAACGACCCACCCGGTCTGGTTTAAACCGAAAATGAATTGGTATCGATACGAAGGTCACGACCCTCAACTTCATATCCACATGTGTAATAAGAGATAAGGACAAATTTTAGAACATCCCTAACCCAAAAAAGTACAAAAATGCCTCCAAATAACCCCAAATGATCCACTCGATCTTGTTTAAATCGAAAATGAACATATGTCGAAATAGGTATCGATTCCAAGGTCACGACCCTCAACATCCCATCCACACATCTAGTAAGAGATAAGGACACTTTTTAGAACATCGCAAACCCAAAGAAGTACAAAAATGCCCCCAATCAACCCCAAACGACCCACCCGGTCTGGTTTAAACCGCAACTGAACATAAGTCGAAATAGTTATCGATTCGATGGTTATGACCCTCGACATCGCATCCACACCTCTGAGAAGAGATAATGACACTTTTTAGAACATCCAAAACCCAAAAAACGATAGAAATGCCCCCAAATAACCCTAAACGACCCACCCGGTCCGGTTTAAATTGAAAATGAACATATGTCAAAATAGGTATCAATTCAAAGGTCACAACCCTCAACATCGAATCCACACGCCCTATGAGAGACAGAGACACTTTGTAGAACATCCCAAACCCAAAAAAGTATGGGAACGCCCCCAAATAACACCAAACCACCCACCCAGTCCCGTTCGAACCGAAAATGAACATATGCCAAAATAGGTATCGCTACGAATGTCACGCCCTTCAACTTCATATCCACACATGTAATAAGAGATAAGGACACATTTTAGAAGATCCCAAACCCAAAAAAGTATAGAAATACCCCCAAATAACCCCAAATGACCCACCCGGTTTAGTTCAAATCGAAAATGAACGAATGTCAAAATAGGTAGTGATTCGAAGGTCATGACCCTTAACAATGCATCCACACGTCTAAAATAAGAGATAAGGACATTTTTTAGAACTCCAAAACCCCAAAAAGTACAGAAATGCCCCCAAATAATTGCAAATGACCCACTCGGTTTGGTTTAAACCGAAAATAAACATATGTCAAAATAAGTATCAATTCGAAGGTCACGACCCTCAACATCGCATCCGCACGTCCAATAAGAGATAAGGACACTTTTTAAAACATCCGAAACGCAAAAAAGTATAGAAATGCCCCCAAATAACCCCAAAATGACTCACCCTGTTTGGTTTAAACCGAAAATGAACAAATGTCGAAACAGGTATCGATTTGAAGGTCACGACCCTTAACATTGCATCCACACGTCTAATAAGAGATAAAGACATTTTTTAGAACATCCGAAACCCAAAAAAGTATAGAAATGCCCCCAAATAACGCCAAATGAGCCACCCGGTTTGGTTTAAATCGAAAATGAACATATGTCGAAATAAGTATCGATTCAAAGGTCATGACCCTCAACATCGCATCCTCACGTCTAATAAAAAATAAGGACACTGTTTAGAACATACCAAAACCAAAAAAGAACAGAAATTCCACAAAATAACCCCAAACGACCCACCCGGTTTGGTTTAAACCGAAAACGAACAAATGTCGAAATAGGTATCGATTTGAAGGTCACGACCCTTAACAACGCATCCACACATCTAATAAGAGATAAGAACAATTTTTAGAACATCCGAAACCCAAAAAAGTATAGAAATGCCCCCAAATAATGCCAAACGACCCACCCGATTTGGTTTAAACCGAAAATGAACATTTGCTGAAACAGCTATCAATTCGAAGGTCACGACCCTCATCATCGCATCTACACATCTAATAAGAGATGAGGACACATTTTAGAACATCCCAAACCCAAAAAAGTTCAGAAATGCTCCCAAATAACCCCAAACGACCCACCCGGTCTGGTTTAAATAAAAAATGAACATTTGTCAAAATAGGTATCAATTCGAAGGTCACGACCCTCAACATCGTATCTACACATCTAATAAGGGATGAGGACACATTATAGAACATCCCAAACCCAAAAAAGTTAAGAAATGCTCCCAAATAACCCCAAACGACCCACCCGGTCTGGTTTAAACCGAAAATTAACATTTGTCTAAATTGGTATTGATACGAACGTCACGACCCTCAACTTCATATTCACATATGTAATAAGAGATAAGGACACATTTTAGAGCATCCCAAACCCAAAAAAGCACGGAAATGCCCTCAAATAACCCAAACGACCCACTCGGTCTTGTTTAAACAGAAAATGAACATATGTTGAAATAGGTATCGATTCCAAGGTCACGACTCTCAACATCGCATCTACACGTCTAATAAGAGATAAGGACACTTTTTAGAAAACCCAAACCCAAAAAAGTATAGAAATGGCCCCAAACAACCCCAAACGACCCACCCGATCTAGTTTAAATTGCAAATGAACATAAGTCGAAATAGGTAACGATTCGAAGGTTACGACCCTTGACATCACGTCCACACCTCTAAGAAGAGATAAAGACACTTTTTAGAACGTCCAAAACCCAAAAAACTACAGAAATGCCCCCAAATGACTCCAAACGATCCACCCAGACAGGTTTAAACCGAAAATGAACACATGTCAAAATAGGTATCAATTCTAAGGTCACGACCCTCAACATTGCATCCACACATCCAATAAGAGATGAGGACACATTTTAGAACATCCCAAACCCTAAAAAATACAGAAATGCCCCCAAATAACCCCAAATAACCCACCCGGTCTAGTTTAAACCGAATACGAACATTTGCCGAAAGTGGTATCGATACGACTCGTCTAATAAGAGATAAGGACACCTTTTAGAAAATCCCAAACCCAAAAAAGTATAGAAATGGCCCCAAATAACCCCAAACGACCCACCCGGTCTAGTTTAAATTGCAAATGAACATAAGTCAAAATAGGTAACGATCCGAAGGTTACGACCCTTGACATCACGTCCACACCTCTAAGAAGAGATAAGGACACTTTTTAGAACATCCAAAACCCAAAAAACTATAGAAATGCCCCCAAATAACTCCAAACGATCCACCCAGATAGGTTAAACCGAAAATAAACACAAGTCAAAATAGGTATCAATTCTAAGGTCACGACCCTCAACATTGCATCCACACATCCAATAAGAGATGAGGACACATTTTAGAACATCCCAAACCCTAAAAAATACAGAAATGCCCCCAAACAATCCCAAACGACCAACCAGGTCTTGTTTAAACCGAAAATGAACATATGTCGAAAGCGGTATCGATACGAAGGTCATGACCCTCAACTTCTTATCCACACGTGTAATAAGAGATATGGACACATTTTAGAACATACAAAACTCAAAAAAGTACAGAAATGCCCCCAAATAATCCCAAACGACCAACCAGGTCTTGTTTAAATCGAAAATGAACATATGTCGAAATAGGAATCGATTCGAAGGTCACGACCCTTAATAACGCCGCCACACGTCTTATAAGAGATAAAGACATTTTTAGAACATCCGAAACCCAAAAAAGTATAGAAATGCCCCCAAATAATGACAAAGGACACACCCGGTTTGGTTTAAATCGAAAATGAACTTATGTCAAAATAGGTATCTATTCAAAGGTCAACCCTCAACATCGCATCTACACTTCTAATAAGAGATAATGACACTTTTTAGAACATCCCAAACCCAAAAAAGTACAGAAATGCCCCCAAATAACTCCAAACGACCCACCCGATCTGGTTTAAACCGAAACTGAACATGCGTCGAAATTTATATCGGTACGAAGGTCATGGCCCTCAACTTCATATCCACACTTGTAATAAGAGATAATGACACATTTTAGAACATCCCAAACCCAAAAAAGTACAAAAATGCCCCCAAATAACACCAAACGACCCACCCGATCTGGTTTAAACCGAAAATGTACATTTGTCTAAATTGGTATCGATACGAAGGTCACGACCCTCAACTTCATATCCACATGTGTAATAAGAGATAAGGACAAATTTTAGAACATCCCAAACCCCAAAAAGTATAGAAATGCCCCCAAATAACCCCAAATGATCCACTCGATCTTGTTTAAATAAAAAATGAACATATGTCGAAATAGGTATCGATTCCAAGGTCACGACCCTCAACATCGCATCCACACGTCTAGTAAGAGATAAGGACACTTTTTAGAACATCGCAAACCCAAAGAAGTACAAAAATGCCCCCAATCAACCCCAAACGACCCACCCGGTCTGGTTTAAATCGTAAATGAACATAAGTCGAAATAGGTATCAATTCGAAGGTTACGACCCTCGACATCGCATCCACACCTCTAAGAATAGATAAGGACACTTTTTAGAACATCCAAAACCCAAAAAATGATAGAAATACCCCCAAATAACCCAAACGACCCACCCGGTCCGGTTTAAATCGAAAATGAACATATGTCAAAATAGGTATCAATTCAAAGGGCACAACCCTCAACATCGCATCCACACGTCCTATGAGAGACAGGGACACTTTTTAGAACATCCCAAACCCAAAAAAGTACAGGAACACCCCCAAATAACACCAAACCACCCACCCAGTCTCGTTCGAACAAAAAATGAACATATGCCAAAATAGGTATCGCTACGAATGTCACGACCTTCAACTTCATATCCACACATGTAATAAAAGATAAGGACACATTTTAGAAGATCCCAAACCCAAAAAAGTATAGAAATACCCCCAAATAACCCCAAATGAGCCACCCGGTTTAGTTCAAATCGAAAATGAACAAATGTCAAAATAGGTATTGATTCGAAGGTCATGGCCCTTAACAATGCATCCACACGTCTAATAAGAGAAAAGGACATTTTTTAGAACTCCGAAACCCAAAAAAGTACAGAAATGCTCCCAAATAATGCCAAATGACCCACCCGGTTTGGTTTAAATCGAAAATGAACATATGTCGAAATAAGTATCGATTCCAAGGTCACGGCACTCAACATCGTATCCGCACGTCTAATAAGAGATAAGGACACTTTTTAGAACATCCCAAACCTAAAAAAGTACAGAAATGCCCCCAAAATAACCCCAAAATGACCCACCCGGTTTGGTTTAAATCGAAAATGAACAAATGTCAAAACAGGTATCGATTTGAAGGTCATGACCCTTAACATGGCCTCCACACGCCTAATAAGAGATATTGACATTTTTTAGAACATCCGAAACCCAAAAAAGGATAGAAATGCCCCCAAATAACGCCAAACGACCCACCCGATTTGGTTTAAACCGAAAATCAACATATGTCAAAATAGGTATCGATTTGAAGGTCACGACTCTTAACAACGAATCCACATGTCTAATAAGAGATAAGGACATTTTTTAGAACATTCAAAACCCAAAAAAGTACAGAAATGCCCCCAAATAACGCCAAACGACCCACCCGGTTTGGTTTAAACCGAAAATGAACATTTTTCGAAATAGCTATCAATTCGAAGGTCACGTCCCTCAACATCGCATCTACACATCTAATAAGAGATGAGAACACATTTTAGAACATCCTAAACCCAAAAAAGTTAAGAAATCCTCCCAAATAACCCCAAACGACCTACCCGGTCTGGTTTAAACCGAAAATGAACATTTATCGAAATAGGTATCAATTCGAAGGTCACGACCCTCAATATCGCATCTACACATCTAATAAGAGATGAGGTCATATTACAGAACATCCCAAACGCAAAAAAGTTCAGAAATGCTCCCAAATAACCCCAAACGACCCACCCAGTCTGGTTTAAACCGAAAATAAACCTTTGTCTAAATTGGTATCGATACGAAGGTCATGACCCTCCACTTCATATCCACACGTGTAATAAGAGATAAGGACACATTTTAGAACATCCCAAACCCAAAAAAGCACAGAAATGCACCCAAATAACCCCAAACGACCCACTCGGTCTTGTTTAAACAGAAAACGAACATATGTCGAAATAGGTATCGATTCCAAGGTCACGACTCTCAACATCGCATCTACACGTCTAATAAGAGATAAGGACACTTTTTAGAAAATCCCAAACCCAAAAAAATACAGAAATGGCCCCAAACAACCCCAAACGACCCACCCGATCTAGTTTAAACCGCAAATGAACATAAGTCAAAATAGGTATCGATTCGAAGGTTACGACCCTCGACATCGCATCCACACCTCTATGAAGAGATAAGGACACTTTTTAGAACGTCCAAAACCCAAAAAACTACAGAAATTCCCCCAAATAACCCCAAAAGATCCACCCGGTCCGGTTTAAACTGAAAATGAACATATGTCGAAATAGGTAGCCATTAGAAGGTCACAACCCTCAACATCGCATCTACACGTCTTATGAGGGATAGGGACACTTTTTAGAAAATCCCAAACCCAAAAAAGTACAGGAACGCCCCCAAAAATCCCCAAACCACCCACCCAGTCTCGTTCGAACCGAAAATGAACATATGCCAAAATAGGTATCGCTTCGAACGTCACGACCCTCAACTTCATATCCACACATGAAATAAGAGATAAGGAAACATTTTAGAATATCCCAAACCCAAAAAAGTACAGAAATACCACCAAATAACCCCAAATGACACACCCAATTTAGTTAAAACCGAAAATGAACAAATATCGAAATAGGTATCGATTCGAAGGTCATGACCCTTAACAGTGCATCCACATGTCTAATAAGAGGTAAAGACATTTTTTAGAACATCCGAAACCCAAAAAAGCACTGAAATGCCCCCAAATAATGCCAAATGACCCACCCGGTTTGGTTTAAATCGAAAATGAACATATATCGAAATAAGTATCGATTCGAAGGTCACGACCCTCAACATCGCATCTGCACGTCTAATAAGAGATAAGGAGACTTTTTAGAACATCCCAAAACCGAAAAAGAACAGAAATACCCCAAAATAACCCCAAACGACCCACCCGGTTTGGTTTAAACCGAAAATGAACAAATGTCGTAATAGGCATCGATTCAAATGTCACAACCCTTAACAACGCTTCCCCACGTCTAATAAGAGATAAGGACATTTTTTAGAACATCCGAAACCCAAAAAAGTACAGAAATGGCCCCAAATAACGTCAAAAGACCCGCCCGATTTGGTTTAAACCGAAAATGAACATTTGTCGAAATCGCTATCAATTCGAAGGTCACGACCCTCAACATTGCATCTACACATCTAATAAGAAATGAGGACACATTTTAGAACATCCTAAACCCAAAAAAGTTCAAAAATGCTCTCAAATAACCCCAAACGACCCACCCGGTCTGGTTTAAACCGAAAACTAACATTTATCGAAATAGCTATCAATTCGAAAGTCACGACCCTCAACATCGCATCTACACATCTAATAAGAGATGAGGAGACATTTTAGAACATCCCAAACCCAAAAAAGTTCAGAAATGGGCCCAAATAACCACAAACAACCCACCCGGTCTGGTTTAAACCGAAAATGAACATTTGTCTAAATTGGTATCGATTCGAAGGTTACGACCGTCAACATCGCATCCATAAATGACCGTCAACATCGCATTCACACGTCTAGTGAGAGATAAGGACACCTTTTAGAGCATCCCAAACCCAAAAAAGTACAGAAATACCACAAAATAACCCCAAACGGCCCACCCGGTCTGGTTTAAACCGAAAATTAACACATGTCGAAATAGATATCAATTCAAAGGTCACAACCCACAGCATTGCATCCACACATCTAGTAAGAGATGAGGACACATTTTAGAACATCCCAAACCCTAAAAAAGTACAGAAATGTCCCCAAATAACCCCAAACGATCCAACCGATCTAGTTTAAACCGAACATGAACATTTGTCGAAATTAGTATCGATACGAAGGTCATGACCCACAATTTCTTATCCACACGTGTAATAAGAAATAAGGACACATTTTAGAACATACAAAACCTAAAAAAGTACAGAAATGCCCCCAAATAATCCCAAACGACCCACCCGATCTTATTTAAATTAAAAATGAACATATGTCGAAATAGGTATCGATTCGATGGTCACAACCCTTAACAACACCGCCACACATCTAATAAGAGATAAGGACATTTTTTAGAACATCCAAAACCCAAAAAAGTATAGAAATGCCCCCAAATAACGCCAAACGACCCACACGGTTTGGTTTAAACAAAAAATGAACATATGTTGAAATAGGTATTGATTAGAAGGTCACGACACTCGACATCGCATCTACACGTCTAATAAGAGATAATGACACTTTTTAGAACATCCCAAACCCAAAAAAGTACAGAAATGCCTTCAAATAACCCCAAACGACCCACCCGATCTGGTTTAAACTAAAAATGAACATTCGTCAAAATTTGTATCGAAATGAAGGTCATGGCCCTCAACTTCATATCCACACATGTAATAAGAGATAAGGACAAATTTTAGAACATCCCAAACCCAAAAAGAGTACAAAAATGCCCCCAAATAACCCCAAATGATCTACTCAAGCTTGTTTAAACCGAAAATGAACATATGCCCAAATAGGTATCGATTCCAAGGTCACGACCCTCAACTTTGCATCCACACGTCTAATAAGAGATAAGGAGACTTTTTAGAACATCCCAAACCCAAAAAAGTACAGAAATGTACCCAAATAACCCCAAACGACCAACCCGGTCTAGCTTAAACCGAACATGAACATTTGCCGAAATTGGTATCGATACGAAGGTCATGACCCACAATTTCTTATTGACACGTGCAATAAGAGATAAGCACACATTTTAGAGCATACAAAACCTAAAAAAGTACAAAAATGCCCCCAAATAATCCCAAACGACCCACCCGGTCTTGTTTAAACTGAAAATGAACATATGTCGAAATAGGTATCGATTCGAAGGTCACAACCCTTAACAACGCCGCCACACGTCTAATAAGAGATAACGACATTTTTTAGAACATCCAAAACCCAAAAAATTATAGAAATGCCCCCAAATAACGCCGAACGACCCACCCGGTTTGGTTTAAACCGAAAATGAACATATGTCGAAATAGGTATCGATTCGAAGGTCACGACCCTCGACATCGCATCTACACGTCTAGTAAGAGATATTGACACTTTTTAGAACATCCCAAACACAAAAAAGTACAGAAATGCCCCCAAATAACCCCAAACGACCCACCCGATCTGGTTTTAACTAAAAATGAACATTCGTCAAAATTTGTATCGACACGAAGGTCATCGCCCTTAACTTCATATCCACACGTGTAATAAGAGATAAGGACAAATTTTAGAACATCCCAAACCCAAAAAAGTATAGAAATGCCCCCAATCAACCCCAAACGACCCACCCGGTCTGGTTTAAACAGAAAATGAACATTTATCTAAATTGGTTTCGATTTGAAGGTCACGACCGTCAACATCGCATCCACACGTCTAATAAGAGATAAGGATACCTTTTAGAGCATCCCAAACCCAAAAAAGTACAGAAATACCCCAAAATAACCCCAAACGGCCCACCCAGTCTGGTTTAAATCGAAAATGAACACATATCGAAATGGGTATCAATTCGAAGGTCACAACCCGCAGCATTGCATCCACACATCTAATAAGAGATGAGGACACATTTTAGAACATCCCAAACCCTAAAAAGTACAGAAATGTCCCCAAATAACCCCAAACGACCCACCCGATCTAGTTTAAATCGAACATGAACATTTGCCGAAATTGGTATCGATACGAAGGTCATGACCCACAATTTCTTATCCACACGTGTAATAAGAGATAAGGACAAATTTTAGAACATAAAAAACCTCAAAAAGTACAGAAATGCCCCCAAATAATCCCAAACGACCCACCTGGTCTTATTTAAACTGAAAATAAACATATGTCGAAATAGGTATCGATTCGAAGGTCACGACCCTTGATATCGCATCTACACATCTAATAAGAGATAATGACACTTTTTAGAACATCCCAAACCCAAAAAAGTACAGAAATGCCCCCAAATAACCCCAAACGACCCACCCGATCTGGTTTAAACTGAAAATGAACATTCGTCAAAATTTGTATCGATACGAAAGTCATGGCCCTCAACTTCAAATACACACGTGTAATAAGAGATAAGGACACATTTTAGAACATCCCAAACCTAGAAAAGTACAGAAATGCCCCCAAAAAACCCCGAATGATCCATTCGATCTTGTTTAAATCGAAAATGAACATAAGTCAAAATAGGTATCGATTCCAAGGTCACGACCCTCAACATCGCATCCACACGTCTAATAAGAGATAAGGACACTTTTTAGAACATCCGAAACCCAAAAAAGTATAGAAATGACCCCAATCAACCCCAAACGACCCACCTGGTTTGGTTTAAACCGAAAATGAACATATGTCGAAATAGGTATCGATTCGAAGGTCACGACCCTCGACATCGCATCTACACATCTAATAAGAGATAATGACACTTTTTAGAACATCCCAAACCCAAAAAAGTACAGAAATGCCCCCAAATAACAACAAATGACCCACCCGATCTGGTTTAAACTGAAAATAAACATTCGTCAAAATTTGTGTCGATACGAAGGTCATGGCCCTAAACTTCATATACACACGTGTAATAAGAGATAAGGACAAATTTTAGAACATCCCAAACCGAAAAAAGTACTGAAATGCCCCCAAATAACCCCAAATGATCCATTCGATCTTGTTTAAATCGAAAATGAACATAAGTCAAAATAGGTATCGATTCCAAGGTCACGACCCTCAACATCGCATCCACACGTCTAATAAGAGATAAGGGCACTTTTTAGAACATCCCAAACCCAAAAAAGTACAGAAATGACCCCAATCAACCCCAAACGACCCACCCGGTCTGGTTTAAACCACAAATGAACATAAGTCAAAATAGGTATCGATTCGAAGGTTATACGACCCTCGACATCGCATCCACACGTCTAAGAAGAGATAAGGACACGTTTTAGAATATCCCAAACCCAAAAAAGTATAGAAATGCCCCCAATCAACCCCAAACGACTCACCCGGTCTGGTTTAAACCGCAAATGAACATAAGTCGAAATAGGTATCGATTCGAAGGTTACGACCCTCGACATCGCATTCACACCTCTAAGAAGAGATAAGGACACCTTTTAGAATTTCCAAAACCCAAAAAACTACAGAAATGCCTCCAAATAACCCCAAACGACCCACCTGGTTTGGTTAAAACCGACAATGAACATATGTCGAAATAGGTATCAATTTGAAGGTCATAACCCAAAAATGTACAAGAACGCCACCAATTAACACCAAACCACACACCCAGTCTCGTTCGAAACGAAAATAAAACATATGCCAAAATAGGTACCGCTACGAACGTCACGACCCTCAACTTCATATCCACACATGTAATAAGAGAAAAGGACACATTTTAGAAGATCCCAAACCCAAAAAAGTACAGAAATACCCCCAAAAAACCCCAAATGACCCACCCGGTATAGTTCAAACTGAAAATGAACAAATGTCGAAATAGGTATTGATTCGAAGGTCATGACCTTAACAATGCATCCACATGTCTAATAAGAGATAAGGACACTTTTTAGAACATCCCAAAACCAAAAAAGAACAGAAATCCCGCAAAATAACCCCAAACGACCAACCCAGTTTGGTTTAAACCAAAAACTAACAAATGTCGAAATAGGTATTGATTTGAAGGTCAAGACCCTTAACAATGCATCCACACATCTAATAAGAGATAAGGACATTTTTAAGAACATCCGAAACCCAAAAAAGTACAGAAATGCCCCCAAATAACGCCAAACGACCCACCCAGTTTGGTTTAAACTGAAAATGAACATTTGCCAAAATAGCTATCAATTCGAAGGTCACGACCCTCAACATCGCATCTACACATCTAATAAGAGATGAGGACACATTTTAGAACATCCCAAACCCAAAAAAATTCAGAAATGCTCCCAAATAACCCCAAACGACCCACCCGGTCTGGTTAAAACCGAAAATGAACATTTGTCGAAATAGATATCAATTCGAAGGTCACGACCCTCAACATCGCATCTACACATCTAATACGAGATGAGGACACATTATAGAACATCCCAAACCCAAAAAAGTTCAGAAATGCTCCCAAATAACCCCAAACGACCCACCCAGTCTGGTTTAAACCGAAAATAAACATTTGTCTAAATTGATATCGATACGAAGGTCACGACCCTCACCTTCATATCCACACGTGTAATAAGAGATAAGGACATTTTAGAACATCCCAAACCCAAAAAAGCATAGAAATACCCCCAAATAACCCCACAAACCCAAAAAAGAACCGAAATGCCCCCAAATAATCCCAAACGACCCACCCGGTTTGGTTTAAATCGAAAATGAACATACGTCGAAATAGATATCGATTCAAAGGTCACGACCCTCAACAATGCATCCACACATCTAATAAGAGATAAGGACATTTTTTAGAACATCTCAAACCCAAAAAAGTACAGAAATGCCCCCAAACAACCCCAAACAACCCACCCTGTCTGGTTTAAATCGCAAATGAACATAAGTGGAAATAGGTATCGATTCGAAGGTTACGACCCTTAACATCGCATCCACATGTCTAATAAGAGATAAGGACACATTTTAGAACATCCGAAACCCAAAAAAGTACAGAAATGCCCCCAAATAACCCCAAACGACCCACCCGGTCTAGTTGAAACCAAAATTGATATCGAAAATGACACACCCCGTCTGGTTTAAATCGAAAATGAACATATGTCGAAATAGGTATCGATTCGAAGTTTACGACCCTTGACATCGCATCCACACATCTAATAAGAGATAAGGACACTTTTTAAAACATCCAAAACCCAAAAAAGTATAGAAATGCCCCCAAATAAACCCAAACGACCCACTCGGTCTGGTTCAAACCGAAAATGAACATTTGTCTAAATTGGTATCGATACGAAGGTCATGACCCTCAGCTTCATATCCACACGTGTAATTAAAGATAAGGACACATTTTAGAACATCCCAAACCCAAAAAAGTGCCGAAATGCCCCCAAACAACCCCAAACGACCCACCCCATCTGGTTTAAATCGAAAATGAACATATGTCGAAATAGATATCGATTCGAAGGTCACGACCCACAACATCGCATCCACCCACCTTATAAGAGATAAAAACATTTTTTAGAACATCCCAAACCCAAAAAAGTACAAAAATGCCCAAAACAACCCCAAACAACCCACCCTGTCTGGTTTAAATCACAAATGAACATAAGTCAAAATAGGTATCGATTCGAAGGTTACGACACTTGACATCGCATCCACATGTCCAATAAGAGATAAGGACACTTTTTAGAACATCCCAAACCCAAAAAATTACAGAAATGCCCCCACATAAACCCAAATGACCCATCCGGTCTTGTTTAAACCGAAAATGAGCATTTACCAAAAGTGGTATCGATACGAAGGTCATGACCCTCAACTTCTTATCCACACGTGTAATAAGAGATATGGACACATTTTAGAACATACAAAACTCAAAAAAGTACAGAAATGCCCCCAAATAATCCCAAACGACCAACCAGGTCTTGTTTAAACCGAAAATGAACATATTTCGAAATAGGAATCGATTCGTAGGTCACAACCCTTAACAACGCCGCCACACGTCTTATAAGAGATAAGGACATTTTTAGAACATCCGAAACCCAAAAAAGTATAGAAATGCCCCCAAATAATGCCAAAGGACACACCCGGTTTGGTTTAAATCGAAAATGAACTTATGTCGAAATAGGTATCTATTTGAAGGTCAACCTCAACATCGCATCTACACTTCTAATAAGAGATAATGCACTTTAGAACATCCCAAAAAAAAAGTACAAAATGCCCCCAAATAACTCCAAACGACCCACCCGATCTGGTTTAAATCTAAAATGAACATTCGTCAAAATTTATATCCAAATGAAGGTCATGGCCCTCAACTTCATATCCACACGTGTAATAAGAGATAAGGACACATTTTAGAACATCCCAAACCCAAAAGAGTACAAAAATGCCCCCAAATAACCCAAATGACCCACTCAATCTTGTTTAAACCGAAAATGTACATTTGTCAAAATAGGTATCGATTCCAAGGTCACGACCCTCAACTTCATATCCACACGTGTAATAAGAGATAAGGACACATTTTAGAACATCCCAAACCCAAAAAAGTACAGAAATGCCCCCAAATAACCCCAAATGATCCACTTGATCTTGTTTAAATAAAAAATGAACATTTGTCAAAATAGGTATCGATACAAAGGTCATGACCCACAATTTCTTATCACACGTGTAATAAGAGATAAGCACACATTTTAGAGCATACAAAACCTAAAAAGTACAAAAATGCCCCCAAATAATCCCCAAACGACCCACCCGATCTTGTTTAAACTAAAAATGAACATATGTCGAAATAGGTATCGATTCGAAGGTCACAACCCTTAACAACGCCGCCACACGTCTAATAAGAGATAACGACATTTTTTAGAACATCCAAAACCCAAAAATTATAGAAATGCCCCCAAATAACCCCAAACGACCCATCCGGTTTGGTTTAAATAAAAATGAACATATGTCAAAATAGGTATCAATTCGAAAGTCACAACCCTCAACATCGCATCCACACTCCTAGTAAGAGATATTCACACTTTTTAGAACATCCCAAACCCAAAAAAGTACAGAAATGCCCCCAAATAACCCCAAACACCACCACGATCTGGTTTTAACTAAAAAGGAACATATGCAAAATAGGTATCGACTACGAATGTCATCGCCCTTCAACTTCATATCCACACGTGTAATATGAGATGAGGACAATTTTAGAAGATCCCAAACCCAAAAAAGTATAGAAATGCCCCCAATCAACCCCAAACGACCCACCCGGTCTGGTTTAAACAGAAAATGAACATTTATCTAAATTGGTATCGATTTGAAGGTCACGACCGTCAACATCGCATCCACACGTCTAATAAGAGATAAGGATACCTTTTAGAGCATCCCAAACCCAAAAGAGTACAGAAATACCCCAAAATAACCCCAAACGGCCCACCCAGTCTGGTTTAAATAAAAAATGAACACATATCGAAATAGGTATCAATTCGAAGGTCACAACCCACAGCATTGCATCCACACATCTAATAAGAGATGAGGACACATTTTAGAACATCCCAAACCCTAAAACGTACAGAAATGTCCCCAAATAATCCCAAACGACCCACCCGATGTAGTTTAAATCGAACATGAACATTTGCCAAAATTGGTATCGATACGAAGGTCATGACCCACAATTTCTTACCCCACGTGTAATAAGAGATAGGGACAAATTTTAGAACATAAAAAACCTAAAAAAGTACAGAAATGCCCCCAAATAATCCCAAACGACCCACCCGGTCTTATTTAAACTGAAAATAAACATATGTTGAAATAGGTATCGATTCGAAGGTCACGACCCTTGACATCGCATCTACACATCTAATAAGAGATAATGACACTTTTTAGAACATCCCAAACCCAAAAAAGTACAGAAATGCACCCAAATAACCCTAAACGACCCACCCGATCTGGTTTAAACTGAAAATGAACATTCGTCAAAATTTGTATCGATACGAAGGTCATGGCCCTCAACTTCATATACACACGTGTAATAAGAGATAAGGACACATTTTAGAACATCCCAAACCCAGAAAAGTACAGAAATGCCCCCAAAAAACCCCAAATGATCCATTCGATCTTGTTTAAATCGAAAATGAACATAAGTCAAAATAGGTATCGATTCCAAGGTCACGACCCTCAACATCGCATCCACACGTCTAATAAGAGATAAGGACACTTTTTAGAACATCGGAAACCCAAAAAAGTATAGAAATGCCCCCAATCAACCCCAAACGACCCACCTGGTTTGGTTTAAACCGAAAATGAACATATGTGGAAATAGGTATCGATTCGAAGGTCACGACCCTCGACATCGCATCTACACATCTAATAAGAGATAATGACACTTTTTAGGACATCCCAAACCCAAAAAAGTACAGAAATGCCCCCAAATAACAACAAATGACCCACCCGATCTAGTTTAAACTGAAAATGAACATTCGTCAAAATTTGTGTCGATACGAAGGTCATGGCCCTAAACTTCATATACACACGTGTAATAAGAGATAAGGACAAATTTTAGAACATCCCAAACCGAAAAAAGTACTGAAATGCCCCCAAATAACCCCAAATGATCCATTCGATCTTGTTTAAATCGAAAATGAACATAAGTCAAAATAGGTATCGATTCCAAGGTCACGACCCTCAACATCGCATCCACACGTCTAATAAGAGATAAGGGCACTTTTTAGAACATCCCAAACCCAAAAAAGTACAGAAATGACCCCAATCAACCCCAAACGACCCACCCGGTCTGGTTTAAACCACAAATGAACATAAGTCAAAATAGGTATCGATTCGAAGGTTATACGACCCTCGACATCGTATCCACACATCTAAGTAGAGATAAGGACACTTTTTAGAATATCCCAAACCCAAAAAAGTATAGAAATGCCCCCAATCAACCCCAAACGACTCACCCGGTCTGGTTTAAACCGCAAATGAACATAAGTCGAAATAGGTATCGATTCGAAGGTTACGACCCTCGACATCGCATCCACACCTCTAAGAAGAGATAAGGACACCTTTTAGAATTTCCAAAACCCAAAAAACTACAGAAATGCCTCCAAATAACCCCAAACGACCCACCTGGTCTGGTTAAAACCGACAATGAACATATGTCAAAATAGGTATCAATTTGAAGGTCACAACCCAAAAATGTATAGGAATGCCACCAATTAACACCAAACCACACACCCAGTCTCGTTCGAACCGAAAATAAAACATATGCCGAAATAGGTACCGCTACGAACGTCACGACCCTCAACTTCATATCCACACATGTAATAAGAGAAAAGGACACATTTTAGAAGATCCCAAACCCAAAAAAGTACAGAAATACCCCCAAAAAACCCCAAATGACCCACCCGGTATAGTTCAAACCGAAAATGAACAAATGTCAAAATAGGTATTGATTCGAAGGTCATGACCCTTAACAATGCATCCACATGTCTAATAAGAGATAAGGACACTTTTTAGAACATCCCAAAACCAAAAAAGAACAGAAATCCCGCAAAATAACCCCAAACGACCAACCCAGTTTGGTTTAAACCAAAAACGAACAAATGTCGAAATAGGTATCGATTTGAAGGTCAAGACCCTTAACAATGCATCCACACATCTAATAAGAGATAAGGACATTTTTAAGAACATCCGAAACCCAAAAAAGTATAGAAATGCCCCCAAATAACGCCAAACGACCCACCCAGTTTGGTTTAAACTGAAAATGAACATTTGCCGAAATAGCTATCAATTCGAAGGTCACGACCCTCAACATCGCATCTACACATCTAATAAGAGATGAGGACACATTTTAGAACATCCCAAACCCAAAAAAATTCGGAAATGCTCCCAAATAACCCCAAACGACCCACCCGGTTTGGTTAAAACCGAAAATGAACATTTGTCGAAATAGGTATCAATTCGAAGGTCACGACCCTCAACATCGCATCTACACATCTAATAAGAGATGAGGACACATTATAGAACATCCCAAACCCAAAAAAGTTCAGAAATGCTCCCAAATAACCCCAAACGACCCACCCAGTCTGGTTTAAACCGAAAATAAACATTTGTCTAAATTGATATCGATACGAAGGTCATGACCCTCAACTTCATATCCACACGTATAATAAGAGATAAGGACATTTTAGAACATCCCAAACCCAAAAAAGCATAGAAATACCCCCAAATAACCCCCACAAACCCAAAAAAGAACCGAAATGCCCCCAAATAATCCCTAACGACCCACCCGGTTTGGTTTAAATCGAAAATGAACATACGTCGAAATAGATATCGATTCAAAGGTCACGACCCTCAACAATGCATCAACACGTCTAATAAGAGATAAGGACATTTTTTAGAACATCTCAAACCCAAAAAAGTACAGAAATGCCCCCAAACAACCCCAAACAACCCACCCTGTCTGGTTTAAATCGCAAATGAACATAAGTGGAAATAGGTATCGATTCGAAGGTTACGACCCTTGACATCGCATCCACATGTCTAATAAGAGATAAGGACACATTTTAGAACATCCGAAACCCAAAAAAGTTCAGAAATGCCCCCAAATAACCCCAAACGACCTACCCGGTCTAGTTTAAACCAAAATTGATATCGAAAATGACACACCCCGTCTGGTTTAAATCGAAAATGAAGATATGTCGAAATAGGTATCGATTCGAAGTTTACGACCCTTGACATCACATCCACACATCTAATAAGAGATAAGGAGACTTTTTAAAACATCCAAAACCCAAAAAAGTATAGAAATGCCCCCAAATAAACCCAAACGACCCACTCGGTCTGGTTCAAATCGAAAATGAACATTTGTCTAAATTGGTATCGATACGAAGGTCATGACCCTCAGCTTCATATCCACACGTGTAATTAAAGATAAGGACACATTTTAGAACATCCAAACCCAAAAAAGTGCCGAAATGCCCCCAAACAACCCCAAACGACCCACCCCATCTGGTTTAAATCGAAAATGAACATATGTCGAAATAGATATCGATTCGAAGGTCACGACCCACAACATCGCATCCACCCACCTTATAAGAGATAAAAACATTTTTTAGAACATCCCAAACCCAAAAAAGTACAGAAATGCCCAAAACAACCCCAAACGACCCACCCTGTCTGGTTTAAATCACAAATGAACATAAGTCAAAATAGGTATCGATTCGAAGGTTACGACACTTGACATCGCATCCACATGTCCAATAAGAGATAAGGACACTTTTTACAACATCCCAAACCCAAAAAATTATAGAAATACCCCCACATAAACCCAAATGACCCACCCGGTCTTGTTTAAACCGAAAATGAATATATGTCGAAATAGGTACCAATTCGAAGGTCACGATCCTCAATATCGTATCCACACATCTAATAAGGGACGAGGACACATTTTAGAACATCCCAAACCCAAAAAAGTATAGAAATGCCCCCAAATAACCCTAAACGACCCACCCGATCTGGTTTCAACCAAAAATGAACATTCGTCGAATTTGGTATCGACACGAAGGCCATGACCCCTAACTTCATATCCACACCTGTAATAAGAGATAAGGACACATTTTAGAACATCCCAAACCCAAAAAAATACAGAAATGCCCCCAAATAACCCCAAATGACCCACTCGGTCTTGTTTAAACTGAAAATGAACATATGTCAAAATAGGTATCGATTCGAAGGTCACGACCCTCAACATCGCATCCACAGGTCTAATAAGAGATAAGGACACATTTTAGAACATCCCAAACCCAAAAAAGTATAGAAATGCCCCCAAATAACCCCAAACGACCCACCCGGTCTGATTTAAACCGTAAATGAACATTTGTCTAAATTGGTATCGATACGAAGGTCACGACCCTCAACTTCATATCCACACGTGTAATAAGAGATAAGGACACATTTTAGAACATCCCAAACCTAAAAAAGCACAGAAATGCCCCCAAATAACCCTAAACGACCCACTCGGTCTTGTTTAAACCGAAGATGAACATATGTCGAAATAGGTATCGATTCCAAGGTCACGACTCTCAACATCGTATCTACACGTCTAATAAGAGATAAGGACACTTTTTAGAAAATCCCAAACCCAAAAAAGTATAGAAATGGCCCCAAACAACCCCAAACGACCCACCTGGTCTAGTTTAAATTGCAAATGAACATAAGTCGAAATAGGTAACGATTCGAAGGTTACGACCCTTGACATCACGTCCATACCTCTAAGAAGAGATAAGGACACTTTTTAGAACGTTCAAAACCCAAAAAACTACAGAAATGCCCCCAAATAACTCCAAACGATCCACCCGGACAGGTTTAAACTGAAAATGAACACATGTCGAAATAGGTATCAATTCTAAGGTCACGACCCTCAACATTGCATCCACACATCCAATAAGAGATGGGGACACATTTTAGAACATCCCAAACCCTAAAAAATACAGAAATACCCCCAAATAACCCCGAACGACCCACCTGGTCTAGTTTAAATCGAAAATGACCATTTACCAAAAGTGGTATCGATACGAAGGTCAGGACCCTCAACTTCTTATCCACACGTGTAATAAGAGATATGGACACATTTTAGAACATACAAAACTCAAAAAAGTACAGAAATGCCCCCAAATAATCCCAAACGACCAACCAGGTCTTGTTTAAATCGAAAATGAATATATGTCGAAATAGGAATCGATTCGAAGGTCACAACCCTTAACAATGCCGCCACACGTCTTATAAGATATAAGGACATTTTTAGAACATCCGAAACCCAAAAAAGTATAGAAATGCCCCCAAATAATGCCAAAGGACACACCCGGTTTGGTTTAAATCGAAAATGAACTTATGTCGAAATAGGTATCTATTCGAAGGTCAACCCTCAACATCGCATCTACACTTCTAATAAGAGATAATGCACTTCTAAAAAGTACCGAAATGCCCCCAAATAACTCCAAACGACCCACCCGATCTGGTTTAAATCGAAACTGAACATTTGTCAAAATTTATATCGGTACGAAGGTCATGGCCCTCAACTTCATATCCACACCTGTAATAAGATAAGGACACATTTTAGAATATCCTAAACCCAAAAAAGTACAGAAATGCCCCCAAATAACACCAAACGACCCACCCGGTCTGGTTTAAATCGAAAATGTACATTTGTCTAAATTGGTACCGATACGAAGGTCACGACCCTCAACTTCATATCCACACGTGTAATAAGAGATAAGGACAAATTTTAGAACATCCCAAACCCAAAAAAGTACAGAAATGCCCCCAAATAACCCCAAATGATCCACTCGATCTTGTTTAAATCGAAAATGAACATATGTCGAAATAGGTATCGATTCCAAGGTCACGACCCTCAACATCGCATCCACACGTCTAGTAAGAGATAAGGACACTTTTTAGAACATCGCAAACCCAAAGAAGTATAGAAATGCCCCCAATCACCCCAAACGACCCACCTGGTCTGGTTTAAACCGCAAATGAACATAAGTTGAAATAGGTATCGATTCGAAGGTTACGACCCTTGACATCGCATCCACACCTCTAAGAAGAGATAAGGACACTTTTTAGAACATTCAAAACCCAAAAAACGATAGAAATGCCCCCAAATAGCCCCAAACGACCCACCCTGTCCGGTTTAAATAAAAATGAACATATGTCAAAATAGGTATCAATTCGAAGGTCACAACCCTCAACATCGCATCCACACGTCCTATGAGAGACAGGGACACTTTTTAGAACATCCTAAACCCAAAAAAGTACAGGAACGCCCCCAAATAACACCAAACCACCCACCCAGTCTCGTTCGAACCGAAAATGAACATATGCCAAAATAGGTATCGCTACGAATGTCACGGCCTTCAACTTCATATCCACACATGTAATAAGAGATAAGGACACATTTTAGAAGATCCCAAACCGAAAAAAGTATAGAAATACCCCCAAATAACCCCAAATGACCCACCCGGTTTAGTTCAAATCGAAAATGAACAAATGTCAAAATAGGTATTGATTCGAAGGTCATGACCCTTAACAATGCATCCACACGTCTAATAAGAGATAAGGACATTTTTTAGAACTCCGAAACCCAAAAAAGTACAGAAATGCCCCCAAATAATGCCAAATGACCCACCCAGTTTGGTTTAAACCGAAAAGGAACATATGTCGAAATAAGTATCAATTCGAAGGTCACGACCCTCAACATCGCATCCGCATGTCCAATAAGAGATAACGACACTTTTTAGAACATCCGAAACCCAAAAAAGTACATAAATGCCCCCAAAATAACCCCAAAATGACCCACCCGGTTTGGTTTAAACCGAAAATGAAAAAATGTCAAAACAAGTATCGATTTGAAGGTAACGACCCTTAACATGGCATCCACACGTCTAATAAGAGATAAGGACATTTTTTAGAACATCCGAAACTCAAAAAAGGATAGAAATGCCCCCAAATAACGCCAAACGACCCACCCGGTTTGGTTTAAATAAAGAATGAACATATGTCAAAATAGGTATCGATTTGAAGGTCACGACCCTTAACAACGAATCCACACGTCTAATAAGAGATAAGGACATTTTTTAGAACATTCGAAACCCAAAAAAGTACAGAAATGCCCCCAAATAACGCCAAACGACCCACCCGGTTTGGTTTAAATCGAAAATGAACATTTGTCGAAATAGCTATCAATTCGAAGGTCACGACCCTCAACATCGCATCTACACATCTAATAAGAGATGATGACACATTTTAGAACATCTCAAACCCAAAAAAGTTAAGAAATGCTCCCAAATAACCCCAAACGACCCACCCGGTCTGGTTTAAATCGAAAATGAACATTTATCGAAATAGGTATCAATTCGACGGTCACGACCCTCAACATCGCATCTGCACATCTAATAAGAGATGAGGTCACATTATAGAACATCCCAAACGCATAAAATTTCATAAATGCTCCCAAATAACCCCAAACGACCCACCCGGTCTGGTTTAAACCAAAAATAAACATTTGTCTAAATTGGTATCGATACGAAGGTCACGACCATCAACTTCATATCCACACGTGTAATAAGAGATAAGGACACATTTTAGAACATCCCAAACCCAAAAAAGCACAGAAATGCACCCAAATAACCCCAAACGACCCACTCGGTCTTGTTTAAACAGAAAACGAACATATGTCGAAATAGGTATCGATTCCAAGGTCACGACTCTCAACATCGCATCTACACGTCTAATAAGAGATAAGGACACTTTTTAGAAAATCCCAAACCCAAAAAAATACAGAAATGGCCCCAAACAACCCCAAACGAGCCACCCGATCTAGTTTAAACCGCAAATGAACATAAGTCGAAATAGGTATCAATTCGAAGGTTACGACCCTCGACATCGCATCCACACCTCTAAGAAGAGATAAGGACACTTTTTAGAACGTCCAAAATCCAAAAAACTACAGAAATACCCCCAAATAACCCCAAAAGATCCACCCAGTCCTATTTAAACCGAAAATGAACATATGTCGAAATTGGTAGCAATTCGAAGGTCACAACCCCCAACATCGCATCCACACGTCTTATGAGAGATAGGGACACATTTTAGAAAATCCCAAACCCAAAATAGTACAGGAACACCCCCAATAACCCCAAACCACCCACCCAGTCTCGTTCGAACCGAAAATGAACATATGCCAAAATAGGTATCGCTTCGAACGTCACGACCCTCAACTTCAGATCCACACATATAATAAGAGATAAGGAAACATTTTAGAATATCCCAAACCAAAAAGTACAGAAATACCACCAAATAACCACAACTGACACACCCAGTTTAGTTCAAATTGAAAATGAACAAATATCGAAATAGGTATCGATTCGAAGGTCATGACCCTTAACAGTGCATCCACACGTCTAATAAGAGATAAAGACATTTTTTAGAACATCCGAAACCCAAAAAAGCACAGAAATGCCCCCAAATAATGCCAAATGACCCACCCGATTTGGTTTAAACCGAAAATGACCATATGTCGAAATAAGTATCGATTTGAAGGTCACGACCCTCAACATCGCATCCGCACGTCTAATAAGAGATAAGGACACTTTTTAGAACATCCCAAAACCAAAAAAGAACTGAAATACCCCAAAATAACCCCAAACGACCCACCCGGTTTGGTTTAAACCGAAAATGAACAAATGTCGTAATAGGCATCGATTCAAATGTCACGACCCTTAACAATGCTTCCCCACGTCTAATAAGAGATAAGGACATTTTTTAGAACATCCGAAACCCAAAAAAGTACAGAAATGCCCCCAAATAACGCCGAACGACCCGCCCGATTTGGTTTAAACCGAAAATGAACATTTGTCGAAATCGCTATCAATTCGAAGGTCACTACCCTCAACATCGCATCTACACATCTAATAAGAGATGAGGACACATTTTAGAACATCCCAAACCCAAAAAAGTTCAAAAATGCTCTCAAATAACCCCAAACGACCCACCCGGTCTAGTTTAAACCGAAAACTAACATTTATCAAAATAGCTATCAATTCGAAAGTCACGACCCTCAACATCGCATCTACACATCTAATAAGAGATGAGGACACATTTTAGAACATCCCAAACCCAAAAAAGTTCAGAAATGCACCCAAATAACCACAAAAGACCCACCCGGTCTGGTTTAAACCGAAAATGAACATTTGTCTAAATTGGTATCGATTCGATGATTACGACCGTCAACATCGCATCCACACGTCTAGTAAGAGATAAGGACACCTTTTAGAACATCCCAAACCCAAAAAAGTACAAAAATACCACAAAATAATCCCAAACGGCCCACCCGGTCTGGTTTAAACTAAAAATGAACACATGTCGAAATAGGTATCAATTCAAAGGTCACAATCCACAGCATTGCATCCACACATCTAGTAAGAGATGAGGACACATTTTAGAACATCCCAAACCCTAAAAAATACAGAAATGTCCCCAAATGACCCCAAACAACCCACCCGATCTAGTTTAAACCGAACATGAACATTTGTCGAAATTGGTATCGATACGAAGCTCATGACCCACAATTTCTTATCCACACGTGTAATAAGAGATAAGGACACATTTTGGAACATATAAAACCTAAAAAAGTACAGAAATGCCCCCAAATAATCCCAAACGACCCACCCGGTCTTATTTAAATTAAAATTGAACATATGTCAAAATAGGTATCGATTCGATGGTCACAAACCTTAACAACGCCGCCACACATCTAATAAGAGATAAGGACATTTTTTAGAACATCCAAAACCCAAAAAAGTATAGAAATGCCCCCAAATAACGCCAAATGACCCACCCGGTTTGGTTTAAACCGAAAATGAACATATGTCGAAATAGGTATTGATTCGAAGGTCACGACCCTCGACATCGCATCTACACGTCTAATAAGAGATAATGATACTTTTTAGAACATCCCAAACCCAAAAAAGTACAGAAATGCCTTCAAATAACCCCAAACGACCCACCCGATCTGGTTTAAACTAAAAATGAACATTCATCAAAATTTGTATCTAAATGAAGGTCATGGCCCTCAACTTCATATCCACACGTGTAATAAGAGATAAGGACAAATTTTAGAACGTCCCAAACCCAAAAAAAGTACAAAAATGCCCCCAAATAACCCCAAATGATCTACTCAATCTTGTTTAAACCGAAAATGAACATATGCCCAAATAGGTATCGATTCCAAGGTCACAACCCTCAACATCGCATCCACACGTCTAATAAGAGATAAGGAGACTTTTTAGAACATCCCAAACCCAAAAAAGTACAGAAATGTCCCCAAATAACCCCAAACGACCAACCCGGTCTAGTTTAAACCGAACATGAACATTTGCCAAAATTGGTATCGATACGAAGGTCATGACCCACAATTTCTTATCGACACGTGTAATAAGAGATAAGCACACATTTTAGAACATACAAAACCTAAAAAAGTACAAAAATGCCCCCAAATAATCCCAAACGACCCACCGGGTCTTGTTTAAACTGAAAATGAACATATGTCGAAATAGGTATCGATTCGAAGGTCACAACCCTTAACAGCGCCACCACACGTCTAAGAAGAGATAAGGACATTTCTTAGAACATCCAAAACCCAAAAAAGTATAGAAATGCCCCCAAATAACGCCAAACGACCCACCCGATTTGGTTTAAACCGAAAATGAACATATGTCAAAATAGGTATCGAATCGAAGGTCACAACCCTCGACATCGCATCTACACTTCTAATAAGAGATAATGACACTTTATTGAACATCCCAAACCAAAAAAAGTATAGAAATGCCCCCAAATAACCCCAAACGACCCACCCGATTTGGTTTTACCTAAAAATGAACATTCGTCAAAATTTGTATCGACACGAAGGTCATCGCCCTTAACTTCATATCCACACGTGTAATAAGAGATAAGGACAAATTTTAGGACATCCCAAACCCGAAAAAGTATAGAAATGCCCCCAATCAACCCCAAACGACCCACCCGGTCTGGTTTAAACAGAAAATGAACATTTGTCTAAATTGGTATCGATTCGAAGGTCACGACCATCAACATCGCATCCACACATCTAATAAGAGATAAGGACACCTTTTAGACCATCCCTAACCCAAAAAAGTACAGAAATACCCCAAAATAACCCCAAACGGCCCACCCAGTCTGGTTTAAATCGAAAATGAACACATATCGAAATAGGTATCAATTCGAAGGTCACAACCCACAGCATTGCATCCACACATCTAATAAGAGATGAGGACACATTTTAGAACATCCCAAACCCTGAAAAGTACAGAAATGTCCCCAAATAACCCCAGACGACCCACCTGATCTAGTTTAAATCGAACATGAACATTTGCCGAAATTGGTATCGATACGAAGGTCATGACCCACAATTTCTTATCCACACGTGTAATAATAGATAAGGACACATTTTAGAACATAAAAAACCTAAAAAAGTACAGAAATGCTCCCGAATAATCCCAAACGACCCACCCGGTCTTATTTAAACTGAAATAAACATATGTCGAAATAGGTATCGATTCGAAGGTCATAACCCTTAACAATGCTGCCACACATCTAATAAGAGATAAAGACATTTTTTAGAACATCCGAAACCCAAAAAAGTATAGAAATGCCCCCAAATAACGCCAAACGACCCACCTAGTTTGGTTTAAACCGAAAATGAACATATGTCGAAATAGGTATCGATTCGAAGGTCACGACCCTCGACATCGCATCTACACATCTAATAAGAGATAATGACACTTTTTAGAACATCCCAAACCCAAAAAAGTACAAAAATGCCCCCAAATAACCCCAAATGACCCACCCGATCTGGTTTAAACTGAAAATGAACATTCGTCAAAATTTGTATCGATACGAAGGTCATGGCCCTAAACTTCATATACACACGTGTAATAAGAGATAAGGACAAATTTTAGAACATCCCAAACCCAAAATAGTACAGAAATGCCCCCAAATAACCCCAAATGATCCATTCGATCTTGTTTAAATCGAAAATGAACATAAGTCAAAATAGGTATCGATTCCAAGGTCACGACCCTCAACATCGCATCCACACGTCTAATAAGAGATAAGGACACTTTTTAGAACATCCCAAACCCAAAAAAGTACAGAAATGACCCCAATCAACCCCAAACGACCCACCCGGTCTGGTTTAAACCGCAAATGAACATAAGTCAAAATAGGTATCGATTCGAAGGTTATACGACCCTCGACATCGCATCCACGTCTAAGAAGAGATAAGGACACTTTTTAGAATATCCCAAACCCAAAAAAGTATAGAAATGCCCCCAATCAACCCCAAACGACCCACCCGGTCTGGTTTAAACCGCAAATGAACATAAGTCGAAATAGGTATCGATTCGAAGGTTACGACCCTCGACATCGTATCCACACCTCTAAGAAGAGATAAGGACACCTTTTAGAACGTCCAAAACCCAAAAAACTACAGAAATGCCCCCAAATAACCCCAAACGACCCACCTGGTCTGGTTAAAACCGGCAATGAACATATGTCGAAATAGGTATCAATTTGAAGGTCACAACCCAAAAAAGTACAGGAATGCCACCAATTAACACCAAACCACACACCCAGTCTCGTTCGAACTGAAAATAAACATATGCCGAAATAGGTACCGCTAGGAACGTCACGACCCTCAGCTTCATATCCACACATGTAATAAGAGATAAGGACACATTTTAGAAGATCTCAAACCCAAAAAAGTACAGAAATACCCCCAAAAAACCCCAAATGACCCACCCGGTATAGTTCAAACCGAAAATGAACAAATGTCAAAATAGGTATTGATTCGAAGGTCATGACCCTTAACAATGCATCCACATGTCTAATAAGAGATAAGGACACTTTTTAGAACTTCCCAAAACCAAAAAAGAACAGAAATCCCGCAAAATAACCCCAAACGACCCACCCAGTTTGGTTTAAATCGAAAACGAACAAATGTCGAAATAGGTATCGATTTGAAGGTCAAGACCCTTAACAATGCATCCACACATCTAATAAGAGATAAGGACATTTTTTAGAACATCCGAAACCCAAAAAAGTATAGAAATGCCCCCAAATAACGCCAAACGACCCACCCGGTTTGGTTTAAACTGAAAATGAACATTTACCGAAATAGCTATCAATTCAAAGGTCATGACCCTCAACATCGCATCTACACATCTAATAAGAGATGAGGACACATTTTAGGACATCCCAAACCCAAAAAAATTCAGAAATGCTCCCAAATAACCCACCCCAAACAACCCACCCGGTCTGGTTAAAACCGAAAATGAACATTTATCGAAATAGGTATCAATTCGAAGGTCACGACCCTCAACATCGCATCTACACATCTAATAAGAGATGAGGACACATTATAGAACATCCCAAACCCAAAAAAGTTCAGAAATGCTCCCAAATAACCCCAAACGACCCACCCGGTCTGGTTTAAACCGAAAATAAACATTTGTCTAAATTGATATCGATACGAAGGTCACGACCCTCAACTTCATATCCACACGTGTAATAAGAGATAAGGACACATTTTAGAACATCCCAAACCCAAAAAAGCACAGAAATACCCCCAAATAACCCCACAAACCCAAAAAAGAATCGAAATGCCCCTAAATAACCCCAAGCGACCCACCCGGTTTGGTTTAAACCAAAAATGAACATACGTCGAAATAGATATCGATTCATAGGTCACGGCCCTCAACAATGCATCCACACGTCTAATAAGAGATAAGGACATTTTGTAGAACATCTCAAACACCAAAAAGTACAGAAATGCCCCCAAACAACCCCAAACAACCCACCCTATCTGGTTTAAATCGCAAATGAACATAAGTGAAAATAGGTATCGATTCGAAGGTTACGACCCTTGACATCGTATCCACATGTCTAATAAGAGATAAGGACACATTTTAGAACATCCTAAACCCAAAAAAGTACAGAAATGCCCCCAAATAACCCCAAATGACCCACCCGGTCTAGTTTAAACCAAAATTGGTATCGATACGAAGGTCACGACCCTCCACTTCATATCCACACGTGTAATAAGTGATAATGACACATTTTAGAACATCGCAAACCCAAAAAAGTACCAAAATGCCCCCAAACAACCCCAAACGACACACCCCGTCTGGTTTAAATCGAAAATGAACATATGTCGAAATAGGTATCGATTCGAAGTTTACGACCCTTGACATCGCATCCACACATCTAATAAGAGATAAGGACACTTTTTAAAACATCCAAAACCCAAAAAAATATAGAAATGCCCCCAAACAAACCCAAACGACCCACTCGGTCTGGTTCAAACCGAAAATGAACATTTGTCTAAATTGGTATCGATACGAAGGTCATGACACTCAGCTTCATATCCACACGTGTAATAAAAGATAAGGACACATTTTAGAACATTCCAAACCCAAAAAAATACCGAAATGCCCCCAAACAACCCAAAACGACCCACCCCATCTGGTTTAAATCGAAAATGAATATGTCGAAATAGATATCGATTCGAAGGTGACGACCCACAACATCGCATCCACCCGTCTTATAAGAGATGAAGACATTTTTTAGAACATCCCAAACCCAAAAAATTATAGAAATGCCCCCAAACAACCCCAAACGACCCACCCTGTCTGGTTTAAATCACAAATGAACATAAGTCAAAATAGGTATCGATTCGAAGGTTACGACCCTTGACATCGCATCCCCATGTCCAATAAGAGATAAGGACACTTTTTAGAACATCCCAAACCCAAAAATTTATAGAAATGCCCCCACATAAACCCAAACGACCCACCCGGTCTTGTTTAAACCGAAAATGAATATCTGTCGAAATAGGTACCAATTCGAAGGTCACGACCCTCAATATCGCATCCACACATCTAATAAGGGATGAGGACACATTTTAGAACATCCCAAACCCAAAAAAATATAGAAATGCCCCCAAATAACCCTAAACGACCCACCAGATCTGGTTTCAACCAAAAATGAACATTCGTCAAATTTGGTATCGACACGAAGGCCATGACCCCTAACTTCATATCCACACCTGTAATAAGAGATAAGGACACATTTTAGAACATCCCAAACCCAAAAAAGTACAGAAATGCCCCCAAATAACCCCAAACGACCCACTCGATCTTTTTTAAACCGAAAATGAAAATATGTCGAAATAGGTATCGATTCAAAGGTCACGACCCTCAACATCGCATCCACAGGTCTAATAAGAGATAAGGGCACATTTTAGAACATCCCAAACCCAAAAAAGTACAGAAATGCCCCCAAATAACCCCAAACGACCCACCCGATCTGGTTTAAACCGTAAATGAACATTTGTCTAAATTGGTATCGATACGAAGGTCACGACCCTCAACTTCATATCCACACGTGTAATAAGAGATAAGGACACATTTTAGAACATCCCAAACCCAAAAAAGTAACGAAATACCCCCAAACGACCCACCCTGTCTAGTTTAAATAAAAAATGAACATATGTCGAAATAGGTATCGATTCGAAGGTCACGACCCTCAACATCGCATCCACACGTCTAATAAGAGATAAAGACATTTTTTAGAACATCCCAAACCCAAAAAAGTAAAGAAATGCCCCCAAATGACCCACCCTGTCTGGTTTAAATCGTAAAGGAACATAAGTCGAAATAGGTATCGATTCGATGGTTACGACCCTTGACATCGCATCCACACATCTAATAAGAGATAAGGACACTTTTTAGAACATCCCAAACCCAAACGACCCACTCGGTCCTGTTTAAACCGAAAATGAACATTTGTCTAAATTGGTATCGGTACGAAGGTCACGACCCTTAACTTCATATTCCCACCTGTAATAAGAGATAATGACTCATTTTAGAACATCCCAAACATAAAAAAAGTATAGAAATGCCCCCAAATAACCCTAAATGACACACCCCATCTAGATTAAACCGAAAATGAACATTCGTCGAAATTGATATCGATACGAAGGTCATGACCCTTAACTTCATATCCACACGTATAATAAGGGATAAAGACACATTTTAGAACATCCCAAACCCAAAAAAGTACCGAAATGCCCCTAAACATCCCCAAACGACCCACCCTGTTTGATTTAAATCGAAAATGAACATAAGACGAAATAGATATCGATTCGAAGGTTACGACCCTTGACATCGCATCCACATGTCTAATAAGAGATAAGGACACTTTTTAGAACACCCCAAACCCAAAAAAGTATAGAAATGCCCCCAAATAACCCCAAACGATCCACTCGGCCTTGTTTAAACCAAAAATGAATATTTGTTTAAATTTGTATCGATACGAAGGTCACGACCCTCAACTTCATATCCACACCTGTAATAAGAGATAACGACACATTTTAGAACATCCCAAACCCAAAAAAGTACAGAAATGCCCCCAAATATCCTTAAATGACACACTCGGTCTTGTTTAAATCGACAATGAACATATGTCAAAATAGGTATCGATTAGAAGGTCACGACCCTCAACATCGTATCCACACGTCTAATAAGAGATAAGGACAATTTTTAGAATATCTAAAATCCAAACAAGTATAGAAATGCCCCCAAACAACCCCAAACGACCCACCATGTCTGGTTTAAACTGTAAATTTACACAAGTCGAAATAGGTATCGATTCGAAGGTTACAGCCCTTAAAATCGCATCCGCACATCTAATATGAGATAAGGACACATTTTAGAACATCCCAAACCCAAAAAAGTAGAGAAATGCCCCCAAATAACACTAAACGACCCACCTGGTCTGGTTTAAACTGAAAATGAACATTTGTCAAAATTGGTATGGATACGAAGGGCACAACTCTCAACTTCATATCCACACGTGTAATAAGAGATAAGGACAAATTTTAGAACATCCCAAACCCAAAAAAAATTGAAATGCCCCCAAATAACCCCAAACGACCCACCCGGTTCGGTTAAAATCAACAATAAACATATGTCAAAATAGGTATCGATTCAAAGGTCACAACCCTCAACAATGCATCCACGCGTCTAATAAGAGATAAGGACATTTTTTAGAACATCCCAAACCCAAAAGAGTACAGAAATACCCCCAAATAACCCCAAACAACCCACCCGGTTTGGTTTAAACCAAAAATGAACATTTATCGGAATTGGTATCGATACGAAGGTCACAACCCTCAATTTCTAATCCACACGTGTAACAAGAGATGATGACACATTTTAGAACATCCCAAACCCAAAAAATACAGAAATGCCCCCAAATAACCCCAAACGACCCACCTGATCTGGTTTAAACCGAAAATGAACATTCATCAAAATTGGTATCGATACGAAGGTCATGACCCTTAACTTCATATCCACACAAAAAATAAGGGATAAGGACATATTTTAGAACATCCCAAACCCAAAAAAGTACCGAAATGCCCCCAAACAACCCCAAACAACCCACCATGTCTGGTTTAAATCGAAAATGAACATAAGTCGAAATAGGTATCAATTCGAAGGTTACGACCCCTGACATCGACATCGCATCCACACGTCTAATAAGAGATAATGACACTTTTTAGAAGACCCCCAAACCCAAAAAAGTATAGAAATGCCTACAAAAATGAACATTTATCGGAATTGGTATCGATACGAAGGTCACGACCCTCAACTTCATATCCACACCTGTAATAAGAGATAAGGACACATTTTAGAACATCCCAAACCCAAAAAGTACAGAAATGCCCCCAAATAACCCCAAACAACCCACCTGGTTTGGTTTAAACTGAAAATAAACATAGGTCGAAATAAGTATTGATTCGAAGGTCACGACCCTCAACATTGCATCCAAATGTATAATAAGAGATAAGGACACTTTTAAGAACATCCCACACCCAAAAAAGTACAGAAATACCCCCAAATAACCCCAAACAACCAACCGGTCTGGTTTAAACCAAAAATGAACATTTATTGAAATTGGTATCAATACAAAGGTCACGACGCTCAACTTCATATCCACACGTGTAATAAGAGATAAGGACACATTTTAGAACATCCCAAACCAAAAAAAGTACAGAAATGTCCCCAAATATCGCCAAACGACCCAGTCGGTCTTGTTTAAACCGAAAAAGAACATATGTCGAAATAGGTATCGATTAGAAGGTAACGACCCTCAACATCGCATCCACACGTCTAATAAGAGATAAGGACAATTTTTAGAACATCCCAAACCCAAAAAAGTACAGAAATGCCCCAAATAACCCCAAACGACCAACCCGGTTTGATTTAAACCGAAAATGAACATATGTCGAAATAGGTATCGATTCGAAGGTCACGACCCTCAACATCCCATCCACACGTCTAAATGAACATTTATCGAAATTGGTATCGATACGAAGGTCACGACCCTCAACTTCATATGCACACCTGTAATAAGAGATAAGGACACATTTTAGAACATCCCAAACCCAAAAATGTACAGAAATATCCCCAAATAACCCAAAACGACCCACCCGGTCTGGTTTAAACCGAAAATGAATATTTGTCTAAATTGGTATCGATATGAAGGTCACGACCCTCAACTTCATATCCACACCTGTAATAATAGATAAGGACGCATTTTAAAACGTCCCAAACCAAAAAAAGTACAGAAACGCCCCTAAATAACCCCAAACGACTCACCCAGTCTGGTTTAAATTGAAAATGAATATTCATCGAAATTGGTATCGATACGAAGGTCACGACCCTCAACTTCATATCCACACCTGTAATAAGAGATAAGGACACATTTTAGAACATCCCAAACCCAAAAAAGTACAGAAATGCCCCCAAATAACCCAAACAACCCACCTAGTTTGGTTTAAATCGAAATTAAACATAGCTCAAAATAAGTATCGATTCGAAGGCCACGACCCTCAACATCGCATCCACACGTCTAATAAGAGATAAGGACACTTTTTAGAACATCCCACACCCAAAAAAGTACAAAAATACCCTCAAATAACCCCAACGACCAACCAGTCTGGTTTAAACCGAAAATCAACATTTATCGAAATTGGTATCAATACGAAGGCCACGACGCTCAACTTCATATCCACACGTGTAATAAGAGATAAGGACACATTTTAGAACATCCCAAACCAAAAAAAGTACAGAAATGCCCCCAAATATCCCCAAACGACCCAGTCGGTCTTGTTTAAACCGAAAAAGAACATATGTCGAAATAGGTATCGATTGGAAGGTAACGACCCTCAACATCGCATCCACACGTCTAATAAGAGATAAGGACAATTTTTAGAACATCCCAAACCCAAAAAAGTACAGAAATGCCCCAAATAACCCCAAACGACCAACCCAGTTTGATTTAAACCAAAAATGAACATATGTCAAAATAGGTATCGATTCGAAGGTCACGACCCTCAACATCGCATCCACACGTCTAATAAGAGATAAGGATGCTTTTTAGAACATCCCAAACCCCAAAAAGTATAGAAATGCCCCCAAATAACCCCAAACAACCCACCCGACCTGATTTAAACCGAAAATGAACTTTCGTCGAAATTGGTATCGATACGAAGGTCATGACCCTCAACTTCATATCCACACGTGTAATAAGAGATATAAGGACACATTTTACAACATCTCAAACCCAAAAATTATCGAAATACCCCGAAATAACCCCAAACGACCCACCCTGTTTGGTTTAAACCGTAAATGAACATAAGGTTAAATAGGTTTCAATTCGAAGGTTACAACCCTTGACATCGCATTCACATGTCTAATAAGGGATAAGGACACTTTCTAGAACATCCCAAACCCAAAAAAGTATAGAAATGCCCCCAAATAACGCCAAACTACCCACTCGGTCTTGTTTAAACCGAAAATGAACATTTGTCTAAATCGAAAATGAACATATGTCGAAATAGGTATCGATTCGAAGGTCACGACCCACAACAACGCATCCACACATCTAATAAGAGATAAGGACATTTTTTAGAACATCCCTAACCCAAAAAAGTACAGAAATGCCCCCAAATAACCTCAAATGACCCACCCGGTTTGGTTTAAACCGAAAATGAATATTTGTCTAAATTGGTATCGATACAAAGGTCACGACCCTCAACTTTATATCCACACGTGTAATAAGAGGTAAGGACACATTTTAGAACATCTCAAACCCAAAAAAGTGTAGAAATGCCCCCAAGTATCCCCAAACGACCCACGCGGTCTTGTTTAAACCGAAAATGAACTTATGTCGAAATAGGTATCGATTGGAAGGTCACGACCCTCAACAATGCATCCACACGTCTAATAAGAGATAAGGACATTTTTTAGAACATCCCAAACCCATAAAAGTACAGAAATGCCGCAAATAACCCCAAACGACCCACCCAGTTTGGTTTAAACTGAAAATGAACATATATCGAAATAGGTATCGATTCGAATGTCACGACCCTCAACATCGCATCCACACATCTAATAAGAGATAAGGACACTTTTGAGAACATCCCAAACCCAAAAAAGTACTGAAATGCCCCCAAATAACCCCAAACGACCCACCCGATCTGGTTTAAACCGAAAATGAACATTCGTTGAAATTACTATCGGTACGAAGGTCACGATCCTCAACTTCATATCCACACCTGTAACAAGAGATAAGGACACATTTTAGAACATCCCAAACCCAAAAAAGTATAAAAATGCCCCCAAATAACCCCAAACGACCCACTCAATCTTGTTTAAATCGAAAATGAACATATGTCAAAATAGGTATCGATTCCAAGGTCACGACCCTCAGCGTCATATCCACACATCTAACAAGCGATAAGGACACTTTTTAGAAAATCCCAAACCCCAAAAAGTACAGAAATGCCCCCAAACAACCCCAAACGACCCACTCGGTCTTGTTTAAACCGAAAATGAACATATGTCAAAATAGGTATTGATTGGAAGGTCACGACCCTCAACATCGCATCCATATGTCTAATAGGAGATAAGGACAATTTTTAGAACATCCCAAACCCAAAAAAGTACAGAAATACTTCCAAATAACCCCAAATGACCCACCTTGTTTGGTTTAAACTGCAAATGAACATAAGTCAAAATAGGTATCGATTCGAAGGTTACGACCCTTGACATCGCATCCATACGTCTAATAAGCGATAAGGACATATTTTGGAACTTTCCAAACCCAAAAAAGTGGAGAAATGCCCGCAAAATAACCCCAAATGACCCTCCCGGTCTGGTTTAAATCGAAAATGAACATTTGCTGAAATTGGTATCGATACGAAGGTCACGACCCTCAACTTCATAGCCACACATGTAATAAGAGATAATGACACATTTTAGAACATCCCAAACCCAAAAAAGTATAGAAATGCCCCCAAGTAACCCCAAACGACCCCCCCGGTTTGGTTTAAACCGAAAATGAACATATGCCGAAATAGGTATCAGTTCGAAGGTCACGACCCTCAACATCGCATCCACACAACTAATAAGAGATGAGGACACATTTTAGAACATCCCAAACCCAAAAAAGTACAAAAATGCCCCCAAATAACCCCGAACGACCCACCCGGTTTGGTTTAAACTGAAAATGAACATTTGCCGAAATTGGTATCGATACGAAGGTCACGAGCCTCAACTTCATATCCACACGTGTAATAAGAGATATCAAAAATTCAAAAAAGTACAAAAATGCCGCAAATAACCCCAAACAACCCACCCGATCTAGTTTAAACCGAAAATGAACATTCGTCGACATTGGTATCGATACGAAGTTCACGACCCTCAACTTCATATCCACACCTGTAATAAGAGATAAGGACACATTTAGAACTTCCCAAACCCAAAAAAGTACAGAAATGCCCCCAAATAACCCGAAACGACCCACCCGATCTGGTTTAAACCGAAAATGAACATTCATCGAAATTAGTATTGATACGAAGGTCACGACCCACCCGGTCTGGTTTAACCCAAAAATGAACGTTTATTGAAATTGGTATCGATGCGAAGGTCATGACCCTCAACTTCATAACCACACATGTAATAAGAGATAAGGACACATTTTAGAACATCCAAAAGCCAAAAAAGTATGGAAATGCCCCCAAATAACCCCAAACGGCCCACTCGGTCTTGCATAAACCAAAAATGAACATAAGTTGAAATAGGTATCGATTCGAAGTTTACGACCCTTGACATCGCATCCACACGTCTAATAAGAGATAGGGACACTTTTTAGAACATCCCAAACCCAAAAAAGTATAGAAATGCCCCCAAATAACCCCAAACGAGCCACCCGGTCTGGTTTAAATAAAAAATGAACATAGGTCAAAATAGGTATCGATTCGAACGTCACGACCCTCAACGTCTAATAAGAGATAGGGATACTTTTTATAACATCCCAAACCACAAAAAGTAGAGAAATGCCCCAAATAACCCTAAACCAACACCCGATCTGGTTTAAACCAAAAATGAACATTTGTCGAATATATACCGGCATGGATACGAAGGGCATGCCCCTCAACTTCATATCCACACGTGCAATAAGAGATAAGGACACATTTTAGAGCATCCCGAACGCAAAAAAGTACAGAAATGCCCCCAAATAACCCCAAACGACCCACCCGATCTAGTTTAAACTGAAAATGAACATTTGTCTAACTTGGTATCGATACGAAGGTCACGATCCTCAACTTCATATCCACACATGTAATAACAGATAAAGACATATTTTAGAACATCCCAAACCCATAAAAGTACAGAAATGCCCCCAAATAACCCCAAACGACCCACTCGGTCTTGTTTAATCCAAAAATGAACATATGTCAAAATTGGTTTCGATTCCAAGGTCACGACACTCAACATCTCATCCACACGTCTAATAAGAGATAAGGACACTTTTTAGAACATCCTAAACCCAAAAAAGTACAGAAATGCCCCCAAACAACCCCAAACGATCCACTCGGTCTGATTTAAACAGCAAATGAACATAAGTCGAAATAGATATCGATTCGCAGGTTACGACCCTCGACATCGCATCCACATGTCTAAGTAGAGATAAGGACATTTTTTAGAATGTCCAAAACCTAAAAAACTACAGAAATGCCCCCAAATAACCACAAACGACCCACTCGGTCTGGTTTAAACCGAAAATGAACATATGTCAAAATAGGTATCAATTCGAGCGTCACGACCCTCAACATTGCATCTTCACATCTAATAAGAGATGAGGACACATTTTATAACATCCCAAATCCCAAATAGTACAAAAATGCCCCCAAATAACCCCAAACGACCCACCCAGTCTAGGTTAAACCGAAAATGAACATTTGCTGAAATTGGTATCGATATGAAGGTCACGACCCTCAACTTCATATCCACACATGTAATAATGGACACATTTTAGAACATGCCAAACCCATAAAAGTACAGAAATGCCCCAAAATAACCCCAAACGACCCACCCGGTCTGGTTTAAACCAAAAATGAACATTTGTCTAAATTGGTATCGATACGAAAGTCACGACCCTCAACTTCATATCCACGCGTGTAATAACAGAAAAGGACACATTTTACAATATCCCAAACCCAAAAAAGTACAGAAGTGCCTCCGAATAACCCCAAACAACCCACTCGGTCTTGTTTAAACCGAAAATGAATATATGTCGAAATAGGTATCGATTCCAAGGTCATGACCCTCAACATCGCATCCACACGTCTAATAAGAGATAAGGACACTTTTTAGAACATCCCAAACCCAAAAAAGTACAGAAATGCCCCCAAACAACCCCAAACGATCCACTAGGTCTGGTTTAAACAGCAAATGAACATAAGTCGAAATAGATATCGATTCGCAGGTTATGATCCTCGACATCGCATCCACATGTCTAAGTAGAGATAAGGACATTTCTTAGAATGTCCAAAACCTAAAAAACTACAAAAATGCCCCCAAATAACCACAAACGACCCACTCGGTCTGGTTTAAACCGAAAATATACATATGTCAAAATAGGTATCAATTCGAATGTCACGACCCTCAACATTGCATCTTCACATCTAATAAGAGATGAGGACACATTTTATAACATCCCAAATCCCAAATAGTACAAAAATGCCCCCAAATAACCCCAAACGACCCACCCAGTCTAGGTTAAACCGAAAATGAACATTTGCTGAAATTGGTATCGATATGAAGGTCACGACCCTCAACTTCATATCCACACATGTAATAATGGACACATTTTAGAACATGCCAAACCCATAAAAGTACAAAAATGCCCCCAAAATAACCCCAAACGACCCACCGGTCTGGTTTAAACCAAAAATGAACATTTGTCAAAATTGGTATCAACGAAAGTCACGACCCTCAACTTCATATCCACACGTGTAATAAGAGATAAGGACACATTTTACAACATCCCAAACCCAAAAAAGTACAGAAATGCCTCAAATAACCCCAAACGACCCACCCGGTCTTGTATAAACCGAAAATGAACATATGTCGAAATAGGTATCGATTCAAGGTCACGACCCTCAACATCGCATCCACACGTCTAATAAGAGATGAAGGACACTTTTTGAACATCCCAAACCCAAAAAAGTACAAAATGCCCCCAAATAACCCCAAACGACCCACCCGATCGGTTTAAACCGAAAATGAACATAAGTCGAAATAGGTATCGATTCGAAGGTTACGACACTCGACATCGCATCCACACATCTAAGAAAAGATAAGGACACTTTTTAGAACGTCCAAAACCCAAAAAACTACCGAAATGCCCCCAAATAACCACAAATGACCCACCCGATCTAGTTTAAACCAAAAATGAACATATGTCGAAATAGGTATCAATTCGAAGGTCACGACCCTCAACATCACATCTACACATCTAATAAGAGATGAGGACACATTTTAGAACATCCCAAACCCAAAAAAGTACAAAAATGCCCCCAAATAACCCCAAACGACCCACCCGGTCTAGTATAAACCAAAAATGAACATTTGCCAAAATTGGTATCGATACGAAGGTCACGACCCTCAACTTCATATCCACACGTGTAATAAGAGATAACGACACATTTAAGAACATCCAAAACTAAAAAAAGTACAGAAATAGCCCAAAATAATCCCAAACGACCCACCCGGTCTTGTTTAAACCGAAAATGAACATATGTCGAAATAGGTAATCAATTCGAAGGTCACGACCCTCAACATCGCGTCCACACATCTAATAAGATGATGAGGATACATTTTCGAACATCCCAAACCCAAAAAATTATAGAAATGCCCCCAAATAACCCCAAACAACCCACCCGATCTGGTTTAAACAAAAAATGAACATATGTCAAAATAGGTATCGATTCACGAAGGTCACGACTCAACTTCATATCCACACTGTAATAAGAGATAAGGACACATTTTAGAACATCCCATATCCAAAAAGTACCGAAATACCCCGAAATAACCCCAAATGACCCACCCGATCTGGTTTAAACCAAAAATGAACGTTGTCGAAATTGGTATCAATACGAAGGTCACGACCCTCAAATTCATAACCAAACCTCGTAATAGGAGATAAGGACACAATTTAGAACATCCCAAACCCAAAAATGTACGAAATGCCCCAAATAACCCAAACGACCACCCGGTTTGGTTTATACCAAAAATGAACATAGGTCGAATTAGGTATCAATTCGAGGTCATGACCCTCAACATCGCATCTACAAATCTAATAAGAGATGAGAACACATTTTAGAACATCCCAAACCCAAAAAAGTATAAAAATGCCCCCAAATATCCCCAAACGACCAACCCGGTCTGGTTTAAATCGAAAATGAACATTTCCTAAAATTGGTATCGATATGAAGGTCACGACCCTCAACTTCATATCCACACGTGTAATATACGATAGAGACACATTTTAGAACATCCCAAACCCAAAAAAGTATAGAAATGCCCCCAAATAACCCCAAACGACCCACTCGGTCTTGTTTAAATCGAAAATGAACATATGTCGAAATAGGTATTGATTCGAAGGTCACGACACTCAACATCGCATCCACACGTCTAAAAAGAGATAAGGGCATTTTTTAGAACATCCCAAATCAAAAAAAGTACAAAAATGCCCCCAAACGACCCACCCTGTCTGGTTTAAATCGCAAATGAACATAAGTCAAAATATGTATCGATTCGAAGGTTACGACCCTTGACATCGCATCCACACGTCTAATAAGAGATAAGGACACTTTTTAAAAAGTCCAAAACCCAAAAAACTACAAAAATGCCCCCAAATAACCAAAAATGACCCACCCGGTCTGGTATAAACCAAAAATGAACATATGTCAAAATAGGTATCAATTCGAAGGTCACGACCCTCAACATCGCATCTACAAATCTAATAAGAGATGAGGACACATTTTAGAACATCCCAAACCCAAAAAAGTAGAGAAATGCCCCTAAATAACCCCAAAAGACCCACCCAATCTGGTTAAAATCGAAAATGAACATTTATCGAAATTGGTATCGATACGAAGGTGACGACCCTCAACTTCATATCAACACGTGTAATAAGAGATAAGGACATATTTTAGAACATCCCAAACCCAAAAAAATACAGAAATGCCCCCAAATAACCCCATACGACCCACCCGGTTTGGTTCAAACCGAAAATGAACATTTATCAAAATGGGTATCGATACCAAGGTCATGACCCCAAACTTCATATCCACACGTGTAATAAGAGATAAGGACACATTTTAGAACATTCCAAATCCAAAAAAGTACAGAAATCCCCCAAATAACCCAAAACGACCCACTCGGTCTTGTTTAAACCGAAAATGAACATATGTCGAAGTAGGTATCGATTAGAAGGTCACAACCCTCAACATCGCATCCACATGTCTAATAACAGATAAGGACAATTTTTAGAACATCCCAAACCAAAAAAAGTGCAGAAATCAACAAAAGTCAAAATAGGAATCGATTCGAAGGTTACGACCCCTGACATCGCATCCACACGTCTAATAAGGGATAAGGAGACTTTTTAGAACATCCCAAACCCATAAAAGTAAAGAAATGCCCACAAATAACCCCAAACGACCCACCCGATCTGATTTAAACCGAAAATGAACATTCATCGAAATTGGTAGTGATACGAAGGTCACCACCCTCAACTTCATATCCACACCTGTAATAAGAGATAAGGACACATTTTAGGATATCCCAAACCCAAAAAAGCACAGAATTGCCCCCAAATAACCCCAAACGACCCACCCGGTCTGGTTTAAATTGAAAATGAACATTTGTCAAAATTGGTATCGATACAGAGGTCACGACCCTCAACTTCATATCCACCTATGTAATAAGAGATAAGGACACATTTTAGAACATCCCTAACCCAAAAAAGTACAGAAATGCCCCCAAATAACCCAAAATGACCCACCCGATCTGGTTTAAACCGAAAATAAACATTCGTTGAAATTGGTATTGACACGAAGGTCACGATCCTCAACTTCATATCCACACCTGTAATAAGTGATAATGACACATTTTATAACATCCCAAACCCAAAAGAGTACAGAAATGCCCCCAAATAACCCCAAACGACCCACTCGATCTGGTTTATACCGACAATGAACATTTGACTAAATTGGTATCGATACGAAGGTCACGACCCTCAACTTCATATCCACACGTGTAATAAGAGATAATGACACATTTTAGAACATCCCAAACCCAAAAAAGTACAGAAATGCCCCCAAATAACCCCAAACGACCCACTCGGTCTTGTTTAAACCGAAAATAAGTATTTGTCTAAATTGGTATTGATACGAAGGTCACGACCCTCAACTTCAAATCCACACGTCTATGAAGAGATAAGGACACTTTTTAGAACGTCCAAAACCCAAAAAACTACAGAAATGCCCCTAAATAACCAAAAATGACCTGCCCAGTCTGGTTTAAATCGAAAATCAACATATGTCGAAATAGGTATCAATTCGAAGGTCACGACCCTCAACATCGCATCCACACATCTAATAAGAGATGAGGACACATTTCAAAACATCCCAAACCCTAAAAAGTACAGAAATGCCCCCAAATAACCCCAAACGACCCACCCAGTCTGGTTTAAATCGAAAACGAACATTTATCTAAGTTGGTATCAATACGAAGGTCACGACCCACAAATTCATATCCACACCAGTAATAAGAGATAAGGACACATTTTAGAACATCCCAAACCCAAAAAAGTACAGAAATGCCCCCAAATAACCCCAAACGACCCACCCGGTCTGGTTTAAACCGAAAATGAACATTTATCCAAATTGGTATCGATCCAAAGGTCATGACCCTTAACTTCATATCCACACGTGTAATAAGAGATAAGGACAAATTTTAGAACATCCCAAAACCCAAAAAAGTACAGAAATGCCCTCAAATAACCCCAAACGACCCACTCGGTCTTCTTTCAATCGAAAATGAACATTTGTCTAAATTGGTATCAATACGAAAGTCACGACCCTCAACTTCATATCCACACGTCTATGAAAAGAGAAGGAAACATTTTAGAACGTCCAAAATCCAAAAAACTACATTATGCCCCCAGATAACCCCAAACGACCCACCAGGTCTGGTTTAAACCGAAAATGAACAGATGTCGAAATAGGTATCAATTCGAAGGTCACAACCCGCAACTTTGCATCCACTCATCTAATTAGCAATGAGGACACATTTTAGAACATCCCAAATCAAAAAAAGTACAGAAATGCCCCCAAATAACCCAAAACGACCCATCCGGTCTGGTTTAAATCGAAAATTAACATATGTCCAAATTGGTATCGATTCGAAGGTCACAGCCCTCAACTTCATATCCACACGTGTAATAAGAGATAAGGACACATTTTACAACATCCCAAACCTAAAAAAGTACAGAAATGCCCCCAAATAACCCCAAACGACCCACTCGGTCTTGTTTAAACCGAAGATGAACATATGTTGAAATAGGAATTGATTGCGAGGTCACCACCCTCAACATCGCATGCACACGTCTAATACGAGATAAGGACACTTTTAGAACATCCCAAACCCAAAAAAGTACAGAAATGCCCCCAAACAATCCCTAACGACCCACCCGGTCTGGTTTAAACCGTAAATGAACATAAGCCGAAATAGGTATTGATTCGAAGGTTATGACCCTCGACATCGCATCTCCACGTCTAAGAAGAGATAAGGACACTTTTTAGAACGTCCAAAACCCAAAAAATTACAAAAATGCCCCCAAATAACCCCAAACGACCCACCCAGTTTGATTTAAACCAAAAATGAACATATGTCGAAATAGGTATTGATTCGAAGGTCACGACCTTCAACATTGCATCCTCACGTCTAATGAGAGATGAGAACACTTTTTAGAACATCTCAAACCCAAAAAAGTATAGAAATGCCCCCAAATAACCCCAAACGACCCACCCAGTCTCGTTGAAACCGAAAATGAATATTTGTCTAAATTGGTATCAATACGAAGGTCACGCCACCTTCAACCTCATATCCCCAAGTGTAATAAGAGATAAGGACACATTTTAGAACAGCCCAAACTCAAAAAAGTATAGAAATGCCCCCAAATAACCCCAAAAAACCCACCCGGTCTGGTTTAAATAGCAAATGAACTTAACTCGAAATAGGTACCGATTCAATGGTTACGACCCTTCCACACGTCTAAGAAGAGATAAGGACACATTTTAGAATATCCCAAACGCAAAAAATTACAAAAATGCCCCCAAATAACCCAAAACGACCCACTCGATCTGGTTTAAACCGAAAATGAACATTTGACAAAATTAGTATCAATACGAAGGTCACAACCCTCAACTTCATATCCACACGTGTAATTTGAGATGAGGACACATTTTCGAACATCCCAAACCCAAAAAAGTATAGAAATGCCCCCAAATAACCCCAAACGACCCACTCGGTCTTGTTTAAACCGAAAATGAACATTTGTCCAAATTGATATCGATACGAAGGTCACGATCCTCAACTTCATATCCACACGTCTATGAAGAGAGAATGACACTTTTTAGAACATCCCAAAGCCAAAAAAGGACACAAATGCCCCCAAATAACCCCAAACGACCCATCCTGTCTTGTTTAAACCGAAAACGAACATTTGTCCAAATTGGTATCGATACGAAGGTCACGACCCTCAACTTCATATGCACACCTGTAATAAGAGAAATGGACACATTTTAGAACATCCCAAACCCAAAAAAGTACAGAAATGCCCCCAAGCAACCCCAAACGACCCACCCTGTCTGGTTTAACTCCCAAATGAACATAAGTCAAAATAGGTATCGATTCGAAGGTTACGACCCTTGACATCGCATCCATACTTCTAATGAGAGATAAGGACACTATTTTAGAACATCCCAAACCCAAAAAAATATAGAAATGCCACCAAATAGCACCAAACAACCCACCCGGTTTGATTCGAACAAAAAATGAACATATGCCAAAATAGGTATCGATTCGAAGGTCACGAGCCTCAAGATCGCATCCACACATCTAATAAGAGATAATGACACATTTTAGAACATCCCAAACAAAAAAAAGTATCGAAATGCTCCCAAATAACCCCAAACGACCCACCCAGTTTGGTTTAAACCGAAAATGAACATATGTCGAAATAGGTATCGATTCGAAGGTCACGACCCTCAACATTGCTTCCACACGTCCAATAAGAGACAAGTACACTTTTTAGAACATCCCAAACCCAAAAAAGGACACAAATGCCCCCAAATAACCCAAAATGACCCACCCGGTCTGATTTAAATCGAAAATGAACATATGTCGAAATAGGTATCAATTCGAAGGTCACGACCCTCAACATCGCATCCACACATCTAATAAGCGATGCGGCACATTTTAGACCATCCCAAACCCAAAAAAGTATAGAAATGCTCCCAAATAACCCCAAACGACCCACCCGATCTGGTTTAAATCGAAAACAAATATTTATCAAAATTGGTATCGATACGAACGTCACGACCCTCAACTTCATATCCACACTTGTAATAAGAGATATGGACACATTTTAGAACATCCCAAACCCAAAAAAGTACAGAAATGCCCCCAAACAACCCCAAATGACCCACCCTGTCTGGTTTAACTCGCAAATGAACATAAGTCGAAATAGGTATCGATTCGAAGGTTACGACCCTTGACATCGCATCCACACATCTAAAATGTGATAAAGAAACTTTTTAGAGCATCCCAAACCCAAAAAAGTACAGAAATGCCCCCAAATAACCCCAAACGACCGACCCAATCTGGTTTAAACCAAAAATGAACATTTGACTAAATTGGTATCGATACGAAGGTCACGACCCTCAACTTCATATCCACACGTGTAATTTGAGATGAGGACATATTTTAGAACATTCCAAACCCAAAAAATTACAGAAATGCCCCCAAATAATCCCAAACAACCCACTCGATCTTGTTTAAATCGAAAATGAACATTTGTCCAAATTGGTATCGATACGAAGGTCACGATCCTCAACTTCATATCCACACGTCTATGAAGAGAGAATGACACTTTTTAGAACATCCCAAACCCAAAAAAGGACACAACTGCCCCCAAATAACCCAAAATGACCCACCCAGTCTGATTTAAATAAAAAATGAACATATGTCGAAATAGGTATCAATTCGAAGGTCACGACCCTCAACATCGCATCCACACATCTAATAAGCGATGCGGACACATTTTAGAACATCCCAAACCCAGAAAAGTACAAAAATGCCCCCAAATAACTCCAAACGATCCACCCAGTCTGGTTTAAATCGAAAACGAACATTTATAAAAATTGGTAACGATACGAACATCCCAAACCCAAAAAAGTACAGAAATACCCCAAAATTACCCCAAACAACCCACTCGGTCTTGTTTGAATCGAAAATGAACATATGTCGAAATAGGAATTGATTCCAAGGTCACCACCCTCAATATCGCATCTACACGTCTAATAAGAGATGAGGACACTTTTTAGAACAACCCAAACCCAAAAAAGTGCAAAAATGCCCCCAAACAACCCACTCGGTCTGGTTTAAACCGAAAATGAACATAAGTCAAAATAGGTGTCTATTCGAAGGTTACGACCCTCGACATCGCATCCACACATCTAAGAAGAGATAAGAACACTTTTTAGAATGTCCAAAATCCAAAAAACTACAGAAATGCCCCCAAATAACCCCAAACAATCCACCCAGTTTGATTTAAACCGAAAATGAACATATGTCAAAATAGGTATCGATTCGAAGGTCACGACCTTCAACATCGCATCCACACGTCTAATAAGAGATAAGAATACTTTTTACAACATCCTAAACCCAAAAAAGTACACAAATGCCCCAAATAACCCAAAACGACCCACTCGGTCTGGTTTAAATCGAAAATGACCATTTGTCGAAATGGGTATCGATCCGAAGGTCACGACCCTCAACTTCATATCCACACGTGTAATAAGAGATAAGGAAACATTTTAGAACATCCCAAACACAAAAAAGTATAGAAATGCCCCCAAATAACCCCAAACGACCCACTCGGTCTTAATTAAACCGAAAATGAACATATGTCGAAATAGGTATCGATTCGAAGGTCACGACCCTCAACATCGCATCCACACGTCTAATAAGATATAAGGACAATTTTTAGAACATCCCAAACCCAAAAAAATACAAAAATGCCCCCAAACAACCCCAAAGGACCCACCTTGTTTGGTTTAAACCGCAAATGAACATAAGTCGAAATAGGTATCGATTCGAAGGTTACGACCCTTGACATCGCATCCATACTTCTAATGAGAGATAAGGACACTATTTTAGAACATCCCAACCCCAAAAAAAATATAGAAATGCCACCAAATAGCACCAAACGACCCACCCAGTTTGGTTTAAATCGAAAATGAACATATGTCGAAATAGGTATCGATTCGAAGGTCACGACCCTCAACATCGCTTCCACACGTCCAATAAGAGATAAGAACACTTTTTAGAACATCCAAAACCCAAAAAACTACAGAAGTGCCCCCAAATAACCCCAAACGACCCGCCCAGTCTGGTCTATATAAAAAATGAGCATATGTCGAAACAGGTATCAATTCGAAGGTCACGACCCTCAACATCACATCCACAGAGCTAATAAGAGATGAGGACAAATTTTAGAACATCCCAAACCCAAAAAAGTCCAGAAATGCCCCCAAATAAGCCCAAATGACCCACCCGGTCTAGTTTAAATCGAAAATGAATATTTGCCGAAATTGGTATCGATACGAAGGTCACGACCCTCAACTTCATACCCACACGTGTAATAAGAGATAAGGACACATTTTAGAACATTCAAAACTCAAAAAAGTACAAAAATGCCCCCAAGTAATCCCAAACAACCCACCCGATCTTGTTTAAACCGAAAATTAATATATGTGGATATAGGTAATCAATTCGAAGGTCACAACCCTCAACATCGCATCCACACATCTAATTAGAGATGAGGACACATTTTCGAACATCCCAAACCCAAAAAAGTATAGAAATGCCCCCAAATAACCCCAAACGACTCACCTGGTCAGGTTTAAACCACAAATGAACATACGTAGAAATAGGTATCGATTCCAAGGTCACGACCCTCAACATCGCATCCACATGTCTAATAAGAGATAAGGACACTTTTTAGAACAACCCAAACTCAAAAAAGTGCAACAATACCCCCAAACAACCCCAAACGACCCACCCGGTCTGGTTTAAATCGAAAATGAACATAAGTAGAAATAGGTGTCTATTCAAAGGTTACGACCCTCGACATCGCATCCACACATCTAATAAGAGATAAGGACACTTTTTAGAACATCCCAAACCCAAAAAAGTACAGAAATGCCCCCAAATAACCCCAAACGATCCACCCGATCTGGTTTAAACCGAAAATGAACATTCATAGAAATTGGTATCGATACGAAGGTCACGACCCTCAACTTCATATCCACACATGTAATAAGAGATAAGGACATATTTTAGAATATCCCAAACCCAAAAAAGTATAGAAATTCCCCCAAATAACCCCCAACGACCCACTCAGTCTTATTTAAATCGAAAATGAACATATGTCGAAATAGGTATCGATTCGAAGGTCACGACCCTCAACATCGCATCCACACCTCTAATAAGAGATAAGGACAATTTTTAGAACATCCTAAACCCAAAAAAATACAAAAATGCCCCCAAACAACCCCAAAGGACCCACCCTGTCTAGTTTAAACCGTAAATGAACATAAGTCAAAATAGGTATCGATTCGAAGGTTACGACCCTTGACATCGCATCCACACTTCTAATGAGAGATAAGGACACTTTTTAGAACATCCCAAACCCAAAAAAGTATAGAAATGCCCCCAAATAGCACCAAACGACCCACCCGGTTTGGTTCGAACAAAAAATGAACATATGCCAAAATAGGAATCGATTCGAAGGTCACGACCCTCAAGATCGCATCCACACATCTAATAAAAGATAAGGCCACATTTTAGACTATTCCAAACCCAAAAAAGTATAGAAATGCCCCTAAAAAACCCCAAACTACCCACCCGGTTTGGTTTAAACCGAAAATAAACATATGTCGAAATAGGTATCGATTCGAAGGTCACGACCTTCTACATCGCTTCCACACATCCAATAAGAGATAAGGACACATTTTAAAACATCCCAAACCCAAAAAAGTACAGAATTGCCCCAAACAACCCCAAACGACCCACCCAGTCTGGTATAAATCGCAAATGAACATAAGTCGGAATAGGTATCAATTCGAAGGTTACGACCCTTGACATCGCATCCACCCGTCTAACAAGTGATAAGAAAACTTTTTAGAACATCCCAAACCCAAACAAGTACGGAAATGTTCCCAAATAACCCCAAACGACCCACCCGATCTGGTTTAAACTGAAAATGAACATTTGACTAAATTGGTATCGATACGAAGGTCACGACCCTCAACTTCATATCCACACGTGTAATTTAGGATGAGGACACATTTTAGAACATCCCAAACCCAAAAAAGTACAGAAATGCCTTCAAATAACCCCAAACGACCCACTCGGTCTTGTTTAATACGAAAATGAACATTTGTTCAAATTGGTATCGATACGAAGGTCACGACCCTCAACTTCATATCCACACGTCTATGAAGAGAGAAGGACACTTTTTAGAACGTCCAAAACCCAAAAAACTACTGAAATGCCCTTAAATAACCCCAAACGGCCCACCCGCTCTGGTTTAAATTGAAAATGAACATATGTCATAATAGGTATCAATTCGAAGGTAACGACCCTCAACTTCATATCGACACCTGTAATAAGAGATAAGGACACAATTTAGAACATCCCAAACCCAAAAAAGTGCAGAAATGCCCCCAAAATAACCCCTAACGACCCACCCGGTCTGGTTTAAACCGAAAATGAACATTTATCCAAACTGGTATCGATCTGAAGGCCACGACCCTCAACTTTATATCCACACGTGCAATAAGAGATAAGGACACATTTTAGAATATCCCAAACCCAAAAAAGTGCAGAAATGCCCTCAAATAACCCCAAACGACCCACTCGGTCTTGTTTAAATCGAAAATGAAAATATGTCGAAATAGGAATCGATTCCAAGGTCACCACACTGAACATTGCATCCACACGTCTAATAAGAGATAAGGACATTTCTTAGAACAACCCAAACCCAAAAAAGTGCAGAAATGCCCCAAAACAACCACAAACGACCCACCCGGCCTGGTTTAAATCGAAAATGAACATAAGTCGAAATAGGTGTCTATTCGAAGGTTACAACCCTCGACATCGCATCCACACATCTAAGAAGAGATAAGGACACTTTTTAGAACGTCCAAAACCCAAAAAACTATAGAAATGCCCCCAAATAACCCCAAACGACCCACCCAGTTTGATTCAAACCGAAAATGAACATATGTCAAAATAGGTATCAATTCGAAGGTCACGACCTTCAACATCGCATCCACACGTCTAATAAGAGATAAGAACACTTTTTAGAACATTCCAAACCCAAAAAAGGACACAAATGCCCCCAAATAACCCCAAACGACCCACCCGGTCTGGTTTAAACCGAAATGAACATTTGTCAAAATGGGTATCGATACGAAGGTCACGACCCTCAACTTCATATCCACACGTGTAATAAGAGATAAGGACATATTTTAGAATATCCCAAACCAAAAAAAGTATAGAAATGCCCCCAAATAACCCCAAACGACCCACTCGGTCTTATTTAAACCGAAAATGAACATATGTCGAAATAGGTATCGATTCGAAGGTCACGACCCTCAACATCACATCCACACGTCTAATAAAAGATAAGGACAATTTTTAGAACATCCCAAACCCAAAAAAATACAAAAATGCCCCCAAACAACCCCAAAAGACCCACCCTGTCTGGTTTAAATCGCAAATGAACATACGTTGAAATAGGTATCAATTCGAAGGTTGCGACCCTTGACATCGCATCCACACTTCTAATGAGAGATAAGGACACTTTTTAGAACATCCCAAACCCAAAAAAGTATAGACATGCCCCCAAATAGCACCAAACGACCCACACAGTTTGGTTCGAACAGAAAATGAACATATGCCAAAATAGGTATCAATTCGTAGGTCACGACCCTCAAGATCACATCCACACATCTAATAAGAGATAAGGACACATTTTAGAACATCCTAAACCCAAAATAGTATAGAATAGCCCCCAAATACCCCCAAACGACCCACCCGATTTGGTTTAAACCGAAAATAAACATATGTCGAAATAGGTATCAGTTCGAAGGTCACGACCCTCAACATCGCATCCACACAGCTAATAAGAGATAAGGACACTTTTTAGAACATCACAAACCCAAAAAAGTATAGAAATGCCCCCAAATAACCCCAAACGACCCACCCGATCTGGTTTAAACCGTAAAGGAACATAAGTCAAAATAGTTATGGATTCGAAGGTTACGACCCACGACATCGAATCCACAAATCTAAGAAGAGATAAGGACACTTTTTAGAACGTCCAAAACCCAAAAAACTACAGAAGTGCCCCCAAATAACCCCAAACGACCCACCCGGTCTGGCCTAAATTGAAAATGAGCATATGTCGAAACAGGTATCAGTTCAAAGGTCACGACCCACAACATCGCATCCACACAGCTAATAAGAGATGAGGACAAATTTTCAAACATCCCAAACCCAAAAAAGTACAGAAATGCCCCCAAATAAGCCCAAACGACCCACCCGGTCTTGTTTAAACCGAAAATGAACATTTGCCAAAATTGGTATTGATACGAAGGCCACGACCCTCAACTTCATACCCACACGTGTAATAATAGATAAGGGCACATTTTAGAACATCCAAAACTAAAAAAAGTACAGAAATCCCCCAAATAATCCCAAACAACCCACCCGATCTTGTTTAAACCGAAAATAAACATATGTCGAAATAGGTAATCAATTCGAGGGTCACGACCCTCAACATCGCATCCACACATCTAATTAGAGATGAGGACACATTTTCGAACATCACAAACCCAAAAAAGTATAGAAATGCCCCCAAACAACCCCAAACGACCCACCCGATCTGGTTTAAACCGTAAACGAACATAAGTCGAAATAGTTATCGATTCGAAGGTTACGACCCCCGACATCGAATCCACAAATCCAAGAAGAGATAAGGACACTTTTTAGAACGTCCAAAACCCAAAAAACTACTGAAATGCCCCCAAATAACCCTAGATGACCGACCCGATCTGGTTTAAACCGAAAATGAACATATGTCAAAATAGGTATCAAATCGAAGGTCACGATCCGCAACATCCCATCCACACATTTAATAAGAGATGAGGACACATTTTAGAACATCCCAAACCCAAAAAATTATAGAAATGCCCCCAAATAACCCCAAACGACCCACCCGGTCAAGTTTAAACCGAAAATGAACATTTGCCAACGATCCTCAACTTCATATCCACACGTGTAATAAAAGACAAGCACACATTTAAGAACATCCAAAACTCAAAAAAGTACGAAAATGCCCCCAAATAATCCCAAACGACTCACCCGGTCTTGTTTAAAGCAAAAATACACATATGTCAAAATAGGTAATCAATTCGAAGGTCACGACCCTCAAAATCGCATCCACACATCTAATAAGAGATGAGGACACATTATTGAACATCCCAAACCAAAAAAAGTATAGAAACGCCCGTAAATAACCCTGAACGACCCACTCGATCTGGTTTAAACCGAAAATGAACTTTCATCAAAATTGGTTTCGATACGAAGGTCACGACCCTCTACTTCATATCCATAGCTGTAATAAGAGATAAGGACACATTTTAGAGTATCCCAAACCCAAAAAAGTACTGAAACGCCCCCATATAACCCCAAATGGCCCACCCGATCTGGTTTAAACCGAAAATGAACATTCATCGAAATTGGTATTGGTACAAAGGTCACGATCCTGAACTTCATATCCACACCTGTAAAAATAGATACGGACACATTTTAGAACATCCCAAACCCAAAAAAGTACAGAAATGCCCCCAAATAACCCTAAACGACCCACCCGGTCTGGTTTAAATTGAAAAAGAACATTTGTCTAAATTGGTATTGATATGAAGGTGACGACCCTCAACTTCATATTCACACGTGTAACAAGAGATAAGGATACAATTTAGAACATCCCAAACCCAAAAAAGTACAGAAATGCCCCCAAATAACCCCAAATGGCCCACTCGGTCTTGTTTCAACCGAAAATGAACATTTATCGAAATTGGTATCTATACGAAGATCAGGACCCTCAACTTCATATCCACACTTGTAATAAGAGATAAGCACACGTTTTAGAAAACCCAAACCCAAAAAAGTACTGAAATGCCCTCAAATATCCCAAAACGACCCACCCAGTCTGGTTTAAACCGAAAATGAACATTTGTCGAAATTGGTATCAATTCGAAGGTCACGACCCTCAATATCGCATCCACACATCTAATAAGAGATGAGGACACATTGTTGAACATCCCAAACCCAAAAAAGTACAAAAATGCCCCCAAATAACCCCAAACGACCCACCCCGTCTGGTATAAACCGAAAATGAACATTTGTCCAAATTGGTATCGATACGAAGGTCACGAACCTCAACTTCATATCCACACGTGAAATAGGAGATAAGTATAGAAATGCCCCCAAATAACCCCAAATAACCCATTCGGTCTTGTTTAAACCGAAAATGAACATACGTCAAAATAGGTATCAAATCCAAGGTCACCACCCTCAACATCGCATCCACACGTCTAATAAGAGATAAGGACACTTTCTAGAACATCCCAAACCTAAAAAACTACAGAAATGCCTCCAAACAACCCCAAACGACCCACCCGGTCTGGTTTAAATCGTCAATGAACATAAGGCGAAATAGGTATCGATTCGAAGGTTACGACCCTCGACATCACATCCACACGTCTAAGAAGAGATAAGGACACTTTTTAGAACATCCAAAACCCAAAAAACTACAGAAATGCCCCCAAATAACCCCAAACAGCCCACCCTATCTGGTTTAAATCGCAAATGAACATAAGCCGAAACAGGTATCAATTCAAAGGTGACAACCCTCAACATCGCATCCACACGTCTAAGAAGAGATAAGGACACTTTTTAGAAGATCCCAAGCCTAAAAATGTATAGAAATGCCCCCAATTAACCCCAAACGACCCACCCGGTCTGGTTTAAACCGAAAATGAACATATGTCAAAATTGGAATCGAGTCGAAGGTCACGACCCTCAGCTTCATACCCAAACCTGTAATAAGAGATAAGGACACATTATAGAACATCCCAAACCCAAAATAGTATAGAAATGCCCCCAAACGACCCACCCCATCTGGTTTAAATCGCAAATGACCATAAGTCGAATTAGGTTTCGATTCGAAGGTTACGACCCTTGACATTACATCCACACGTCTAATAAATGATTGGGAAACTTTTTAGAACACATCCCAAACCCAAAAAAGTATAGATAGGCCCCCAAATAACCCTAAACAACCCACTCGGTCTTGTTTAAACCAAAAATGAACATTTGTCCAAATTGGTATTGATACGAAAGTCATGACCCTCAACTTCATATCAACACCTGTAATAAGAGATAAGGACACATTTTAGAACATCCCAAACCCAAAAAAGTATAGAAATGCCCCCAAATAACCCTAAATGACCCGCCCGGCTTGGTTTAAATTGAAAATGAACATTTGTCGAAATTGGTATCGATAAGAAGGTCACGACCCTCAACTTCATATCCACAAGTGTAATAAGAGATAAGTACACTTTTTAGAAAATTCCAAACCCAAAAAAGTACAGAAATGCCCCCAAATAACCCCAAACGACCCAGCCGGTCTGGTTTAAATCAAAAATGACCATTTGTCTAAATTTGTATCGATATGAAGGTCACGACACTCAACTTCATATCCACATGTGTAATAAGAGATAAGGACACATTTTAGAACATCCCAAGCCCAAAAAAGTACAGAAATTCCCCCAAATAACCCCAAATGACCCACTCGGTCTTGTTTAAACCGAAAATGAACATATGTCGAAATAGCTATCGAATCCAAGGTCACCCAACATCGCATCCACACGTCTAATAAGAGATAAGGGCACTTTTTAGAACATCCCAAACCCAAAAAACTATAGAAATGCCCCCAAACAACCCCAAATTATCCATCCGGTCTGGTTTGAACCGTAAATGAACATAAGGCGAAATAGGTACTGATTCGAAGGTTACGACCCTCGACATCACATCCACATGTCTAAGAAGAGATAAGGACACCTTTTAGATTTTCCAAAACCCAAAAAACCACAGAAATGGCCCCAAATAACCCCAAATGACCCACCCAGTCTGGTTTAAATCGCAAATGAACATAAGTCGAAATAGGTATCAATTCGAAGGTTACGACCCTCAACCTCACATCCACATGTCTAAGAAGAGATAAGGACACTTTTTAGAAGATCCCAAACCCAAAAAAGTATAGAAATGCCCCCAAATAACCCCAAACGACCCACCCGGTCTGGTTTAAACCGAAAATGCACATATGTCGAAATTGGTATCGATTCGAAGGTCACGACCCTCAACTTCATATCCATACGTGTAATAAGAGATATGGACATTTTTTAGAACATCCCAAACCCAAAAAACTATAGAAATGCCCCCAAATAACCTCAAACGACGCACTCGGTCTTGTTTAAATCGAAAATGAACATTTGTCCAAATTGGTATCGATACGAGGGTTACGACCCTCAACTTCATATCCACACCTATAATAAGAGATAAGGACACATTTTAGAACATCCCAAACCCAAAAAAGTACAGAAATGCCCCCAAATAACCCCAAATGACCCACCTGGCCTGGTTTAAACTAAAAATGAACATTTTTCGAAATTGGTATCGATAATAAGGTCACGACCCTCAACTTCATATCCACAAGTGTAATAAGAGATAAGTACACTTTTTAGAACATCCCAAACCTAAAAAAGTACAGAAATGCCCCCAAATAACACCAAACGACCCACCCGATCTGATTTAAACCGAAATGAACTTTCGTCAAAATTGGTATCGATACGAAAGTCACGGTCCTCAACTTCATATCCACACCTATAATAAGAGATAAGGACACAATTTAGAATATCCCAAACCTAAAAAAGTACAGAAATGCCCCCAAATAACCCCAAACGACCCACCCGGTCTGGTTTAAATTGAAAATGAACATTTATCTAAATTTGTATCGATATGAATGTCACGACCCTTAACTTCATATCCACACGTGTAATAAGAGATAAGGACACATTTTAGAACATCCCAAACCCAAAAAAGTACAGAAATGACCCCAAATAATCCCAAACAACCCACTCGGCCTTGTTTAAATCGAAAATGAACATATGTCAAAATAGCTATCGAATCCAAGGTCACCACCCTCAACATCGCATCCACACTTCTAATAAGAGATAAGGACACTTTTTAGAACATCCCAAACCCAAAAAACTATAGAAATGCCCCCAAACAACCCCAAACGACCCACCTGGTCTGGTTTGAACCGTAAATAAACATAAGGCGAAACAGGTATTGATTCGAAGGTTACGACCCTCGACATCACATCCACACATCTAAGAAGAGATAAGGACACCTTTTAGATTTTCCAAAACCCAAAAAACTACAGAAATGCCCCCAAAAAACCCCAAATGACCCACCCTGTCTGGTTTAAATCGCAAATGAACATAAGTCGAAATAGGTATCAATTCGAAGGTTACGACCCTCAACCTCGCATCCACATGTCTAAGAAGAGATAAGGACACTTTTTAGAAGAACCCAAGCCCAAAAAAGTATAGAAATGCCCTCAAATAACCCCAAAAGACCCACCCGGTCTGGTTTAAACCGAAAATGAACATATGTCGAAATTGGTATCGATTCGAAGGTCACAACCCTCAACTTCATATCCACACATGTAATAAGAGATATGGACATTTTTTAGAACATCCCAAAGCCAAAAAAGTATAGAAATGCCCCCAAATAACCACAAACGACCCACTTGGTCTTGTTTAAATTGAAAATGAACATTTGTCCAAATTGGTATCGATACGAGGGTTACGACCCTCAACTTCATATCCACACCTATAATAAGAGATAAGGACACATTTTAGAACATCCCAAACCCAAAAAAGTACAGAAATGCCCCCAAATAACCCCAAATGACCCACCTGGTCGGGTTTAAACTAAAAATGAACATTTCTCGAAATTGGTATCGATAATAAGGTCACGACCCTCAACTTCATATCCACAAGTGTAATAAGAGATAAGTACACTTTTTAGAACATCCCAAACCCAAAAAAGTACAGAAATGCCCCCAGATAACACCAAACGACCCACCCGATCTGGTTTAAACCGAAATGAACTTTCGTCAAAATTGGTATCGATACGAAAGTCACGGTCCTCAACTTCATATCCACACCTATAATAAGAGATAAGGACACAATTTAGAATATCCCAAACCTAAAAAAGTACAGAAGTGCCCCCAAATAACCCCAAACGACCCACCCTGTCTGGTTTAAATTGAAAATGAACATTTATCTAAATTTGTATCGACATGAAGGTCACGACCCTCAACTTCATATCCACACGTGTAATAAGAGATAAGGACACATTTTAGAACATCCCAAACCCAAAAAAGTACAGAAATGATCCCAAATAACCCCAAATGACCCACTCGGTCTTGTTTAAACCGAAAATGAACATATGTCAAAATAGCTATCGAATCCAAGGTCACCACCCTCAACATCGCATCCACACGTCTAATAAGAGATAATGACACTTTTTAGAACATCCCAAACCCAAAAAACTATAGAAATGCCCCCAAACAACCCCAAACGACCCACCCGGTCTGGTTTGAACCGTAAATGAACACAAGGCGAAATAGGTATTGATTCAAAGGTTATGACCCTCGACATCACATCCACACATCTAAGAAGAGATAAGGACACCTTTTAGATTTTCCAAAACCCAAAAAACTACAGAAATGCCCCCAAATAACCCCAAATGACCCACCCTGTCTGGTTTAAATCGCAAATGAACATAAGTCGAAATAGGTATCAATTCGAAGGTTACGACCCTCAACCTCGCATCCACACGTCTAAGAAGAGATAAGGACACTTTTTAGAAGATCCCAAGCCCAAAAAAGTATAGAAATGCCCCCAAATAATGCCAAACGACCCACCCGGTCTGGTTTAAACCGAAAATGAACATATGTCGAAATTGGTATCGATTCGAAGGTCACGACCCTCAACTTCATATCCACACGTGTAATAAGAGATATGGACATTTTTTAGAACATCCCAAACCCAAAAAAGTATAGAAATGCCCCCAAATAACCTCAAACGACCCACTCGGTCTTGTTTAAACCGAAAATGAACATTTGTCCAAATTGGTATCGATACGAAATTGGTATCGATTCGAAAGTCACGACCCTCAACTTCATATCCACACCTATAAGAAGAGATAAGGACACATTTTAGAACATCCCAAACCCAAAAAAGTATAGAAATGCCCCCAAACAACCCCAAACGACCCATCCTATCTGATTTAAATCACAAATGAACATAAGTCAAATTAGGTTTCGATTCGAATGTAACGACCCTTGACATCGTATGCACACGTCTAGTAAGTGATAGGGAAACTTTTTAGAACACCCCAAACCCAAAAAAGTGTCGAAATGCCCCCCAAATAACCCCAAATGACCCACTCGGTCTTGTTTAAACCGAAAATGAACATTTGTCCAAATTGGAATCGATACGAAAGTCACGACCCTCAACTTCATATCCACACCTGTAATAAGAGATAAGGACACATTTTAGAACATCCCAAACCCAAAAAAGTACAGAAATGCCCCCAAATAACCCCAAACGATCCACCTGGCCTGGTTTAAATTGAAAATGAACATTTGTCGAAATTGGTATCGATAAGAAGGTCACGACCCTCAACTTTATATGCACAAGTGTAATAAGAGATAAGGACACGTTTTAGAACATCCCAAATCCAAAAAAGTACAAAAATTCCCCCAAATAACACCAAACGACCCACCCGGTCTGGTTTAAACCAAAAATGAACTTTCATCGAAATTGGTATCGATACGAAGGTCACGATTCTCAACTTCATATCCACACCTATAATAAGAGATAAGGACACAATTTAGAATATCCCAAACCCAAAAAAGTACAGAAATGCCCCCAAATAACCCCAAACGACCCACCCGATCAGGTTTAAATAAAAAATGAACATTCGTCTAAATTCGTATCGATATGAAGGTCACGACCCTCAACTTCATATCCACACGTGTAATAAGAGATTAGGACACATTTTAGAACATCCCAAACCCAAAAAAGTACAGAAATGCCCCCAAATAACCCCAAACGACCAACTCGATCTTATTTAAATTGAAAATGAACAAATGTCGGAATAGGTATCGAATCCAAGGTCACCACCCACAACATCGCATCCACACGTCTAATAAGAGATAAGGACACTTTTTAGAACATCCCAAACCCAAAAAAATACAGAAATGCCCCCAAACAACCCCTAGCGACCCACCCGATCTGGTTTAAACCGTAAATGAACATAAGGCGAATTAGGTATTGATTCGAAGGTTACGACCCTCGACATCATATCCACACGTCTAAGAATAGATAAGGACACCTTTTAGATTTTCCAAAACCCAAAAAATTGCAGAAATGCCCCCAAATAACCACAAATGACCCACACTGTCTGGTTTAAATCGCAAATGAACATAAGTCGAAATAGGTTTCAGTTCAAAGGTTACGACCCTCAACATTGCATCCAGACGTCTAATAAGAGATAGCGACACTTTTTAGAAGATCTCAAGCCCAAAAAAGTATAGAAATGCCCCCAAATAACCCCAAACGACCCACCCGGTCTGGTTTAAATCGAAAATGAACATTTGTCCAAATTGGTATCGATCCGAGGGTCACGACCCTCAAATTCATATCCACACCTATAATAAGAGATAAGGACACATTATAGAACATCCCAAACCTAAAAAAATATAGAAATGCCCCCAAATAACCACAAATGACCCACCCGGCCTGGTTTAAACCGAAAATGAACATTTGTCCAAATTGGTATCGATAGGAAGGTCACGACCCTCAACTACATATCCACACGTGTAATAGGAGATAAGGACACATTTTAGACCACACCAAACCCCAAAAAGTACAGAAATGCCCCCAAATAACCCCAAACGACCCACTCGGTCTTTTTTAAATCGAAAATAAATATATGTCAAAATAGGTATCGAATCCAAGGTCACCACCCTCAACATCGCATCCACACGTCTAATAGGAGATAAGGACACTTTTTAGAACATCCCAAACCCCAAAAAGTATAGATATGCCTCCAAATAACCCCAAACGACCCACCCGGTCTGGTTTAAATCGAAAATGAACATATGTCAAAATTGGTATCGATTCGAAAGTCACGACCCTCAACTTCATATCCACACCTTTAATAAGAGATAAGGACACATTATAGAACATCCCAAACCCAAAAAAGTACAGAAATGCCCCCAAATAACCCCAAACGACCCACTCGGTCTTGTTTAAACCGAAAATGAACATTTGTCAAAATTGGTATCTATACGAAGGTTATGACCCTCAACTTCATGTCCACACCTGTAATAAGAGATAAGGACACATATTAGAAAATCCCAAACCCAAAAAAGTACAGAAATGCCCCCAAACAACACCAAACGACCCACCCGATCTGGTTTAAACCGTAAATGAACATAAGGCGAATTAGGTATTGATTCGAAGGTTACGACCCTCGACATCACATCCACACGTCTAAGAAGAGATAAGGACACCTTTTAGATTTTCCAAAACCCAAAAAACTGCAGAAATGCCCCCAAATAACCACAAAAGACCCACCCTGTCTGGTTTAAATCGCAAATGAACATAAGTTGAAATATGTATCAGTTCAAAGGTTATGACCCTCAACATCGCATCCACACGTCTAATAAGAGATAACGACAATTTTTAGAAGATCCCAAGCCAAAAAAAAGTATAGAAATGCCCCCAAATAACCCCTAACGACCCACCCGGTCTGGTTTAAATCGAAAATGAACATATGTCGAAATTGGTATCGATTCAAAGGTCACGACCCCCAACCTCATATCCACACGTGTAATAAGAGATAAGGACATTTTTTAGAACATCCCAAACCCAAAAAAAGTACAAAAATGCCCCCAAATAACCACAAATGACCCATCCAACCTGGTTTAAATCGAAAATGAGCATTTTTCCAAATTGGTATCAATAGAAAGGTCACGACGTTGAACTTCATATCCACACGTGTAATAGGAGATAAGGACACATTTTAGAGCATCCCAAACCCCAAAATGTACAAAAATGCCCCCAAATAACCCCAAACGACCCACTCGGTCTTTTTTAAATCGAAAATAAATATATGTCAAAATAGGTATCGAATCCAAGGTCACCACCCTCAACATCGCATCCACACGTCTAATAGGAGATAAGGACACTTTTTAGAACATCCCAAACCCCAAAAAGTATAGATATGCCTCCAAATAACCCCAAACGACCCACCCGGTCTGGTTTAAATCGAAAATGAACATATGTCAAAATTGGTATCGATTCGAAAGTCACGACCCTCAACTTCATATCCACACCTTTAATAAGAGATAAGGACACATTATAGAACATCCCAAACCCAAAAAAGTACAGAAATGCCCCCAAATAACCCCAAACAACCCACTCGGTCTTGTTTAAACCGAAAATGAACATTTGTCAAAATTGGTATCTATACGAAGGTTTTTACCCTCAACTTCATGTCCACACCTGTAATAAGAGATAAGGACACATATTAGAAAATCCCAAACCCAAAAAAGTACAGAAATGCCCCCAAATAACCTCAAACGATCCACCCAGTCTCGTTTAAATCGAAAATGAACATTTGTCGAAATTGGTATCAATTCGAAGGTCACGACACCCAATATTTCATTCACACATCTAATAAGAGATGATGACACATTTTAGAACATCCCATACCCAGAAAAGTACAGAAATGCCCCCAAATAATCCCAAATGACTCACCCGGTCTGGTTTAAATCGAAAACGAACATTTGTCTGAATTGGTATCGATACGAAGGTCACGACCCTCAACTTCATATCCACACGTGTACTAAGAGATAAGGACAAATTTAAGAACATCCAAAACTCAAAAAAGTACAGAAATGCCCCCAAATAATCCCAAACGACCCATCGGGTCTTGTTTAAATCAAAAATAAATATATGTCAAAATAGGAAATCAATTCGACTGTCACGACTCTCAACATCGCATCCATACATCTAATAAGAGATGAGGACACATTTTCAAACATCCCAAACCCAAAAAAGTACAGAAATGCCACCAAATAACCCCAAACGACCCACCCGATCTGGTTTAAACCAAAAATGAACATTCGTCGAAATTGGTATCGATACGAAGGTCACGACTCTCAACTTAATATCCACACCCGTAATAAGAGATAAGGAAACATTTTAGAACATCCCAAACCCAAAAAAGTACAGAAATGCCCCAAAATGACCCCAAACGATCCACCTGATCTGGTTTAAACTGAAAATGAACATTCGTCGAAATTGGTATCGATACGAAGGTCACGACCCTCAACTTCATATCCACACCTGTAATAAGAGATAAGGACACATTTTAGAACATCCCACACCCAAAAAAGTACAAAAATACCCCCCAATAACCCCAAACGACCCACCCAATCTGGTTTAAATCGAAAATGAACATTTATCAAAATTGGTATCGATACGAAGGTCACGACCCTCAACTTCATATCCACACATGTAATAAGAGATAAGGACACATTTTAGAACATTCCGAACCCAACAAAATACAGAAATGCCCCCAAATAATCCCAAACGACCCACCCGATCTGGTTTAAACCGAAACTGATCATTCGTCGAAATTGGTATCGATACGAAGGTCACGATCCTCAACTTCTTATCCACACCTGTAATAAGAGATAAGGACCCATTTTAGAACATCCCAAACCCAAAAAAGTACAAAAATGCCCCATATAACCCCGAACGACCCACCCGGTCTAGTTTAAACCGGAAATGAACATTTGTCTAAATTGGTATCGATACGAAGGTCACAACCTTCAACTTCATATCTAAACATGTAATAAGAGATAAGGACATATTTTAGAATATCCCAAACCCAAAAAAGTATACAAATGCCCCCAAGTAACCCCGAACAACCCACCTAGTCCGGTTTAAATCGAAAATGAACATTTGTTGAAATTGGTATCCATAAGAAGGTCACGACCCTCAACTTCATATCCACAAGTGTAATAAGAGAGAAGGACACTTTTTAGAACATCCCAAACCCAAAAAAGTACAGAAAAGCCCCCAAATAACCCAAAACAACCCACCCGATCTGGTTTAAATAAAAAATGAACATTCATCGAAATTGGTATCGATACGAAGGTCATGGTCCTCAACTTCCTATCCACACCTGTAATAAGAGATAAGGACAAATTTTAGAACATCCCAAACCCAAAAAAGTACAGAAATGCCCCCAAATAACCCCAAACGACCCACCCGGTCTGGTTTAAACCGAAAATGAACATTTGTCAAAATTGGTATCGATATGAATGTCATGACCCTCAACTTTATATCCACACGTGTAATAAGAGGTAGGGACACATTTTAGAACATCCCAACCCCAAAAAATTATAGAAATGCCCCCAAATAACCCCAAACGACCCACTCGGTCTTGTTTAAACCGAAAATGAACATATATCCAAATAGGTAACGATTCCAAGGTCACCACCCTCAACATCGCATCCACACATCTAATACGAGATAAGGACAATTTTTAGAACATCCCAAGCCCAAAAAGTACAGAAATGCCCCAAAACAACCCCAAACAACCCACCCTATCTGGTTTAAACCGCAAATGAACATAAGTCAAAATAGGTATCGATTCGAAGGTTGCGACCCTTGACGTCGCATCCACACGTCTAACAAGAGGTAAGGATACATTTTAGAACATCCCAAACTCGAAAAAGTATAGAAATGCCCCCAAATAACCCCAAACGACCCACCCGGTCTGGTTTAAACCAAAAATGAACATATGTCGAAATAGGTAAAATTCGAAGGTCATAACCCTCAACATCGCATCCACACATCTAATAAGAGATGATGACACATTTTAGAACATCCCAAATCCCAAAAATTTCAAAAATGCCCCCAAATAACCCCAAACGACCCACTCGGTTCAGTTTAAACCGTAATGAACATTTGCCAAAATTGGTACCGATACGAAGGTCACGACCCTCACCTTCATATCCACACGTGTAATAAGAGATAAGGACACATTTAAGAACATCCAAAACTAAAAAAGGTACAGAAATGCCCCCAAATAATCCCAAACGACCCACCCGATCTTGTTTAAACCTAAAATGAACACATGTCGAAATAGGTAATCAATTCGAAGGTCACGACCCTCAACATCGCATCCACACATCTAATAACAAAGGAGGACACATATTCGAACATCCCAAACCCAAAAAAGTACAGAAATGCCCCCAAACAACCCCAAATGACCCACCCGATTTGGTTTAAACCGAAAATAAACTTAGGCTGAAATAGGTATCAATTCGAAGGTCACAACCCTCAACATCGCATCTACACATCTAATAAGAGATGAAGACACATTTTAGAACATCCCAAACCCAAAAAAGTAGAGAAATGCCCCCAAATAACCCCAAACGAGCCACCCGATCTGGTTTAAACCAAAAATGAACTTTCGTCGAAATTGGTATCGATACGAGATCACGACCCTCAACTTCATATCCACACCTGAAATAAGAGAGAAGGACACTTTTTAGAACATTCTAAACCCAAAAATGTATCGAACTGCCCACAAACAACCTCAAACCACCCACACTGTTTAGTTTAAATCGCAAATGAACATAAGTCGAAATAGGTAACGATTCGAAGGTTACGACGCTTGACATAGCATCCACACGTCTAAAAGGAGAAAATGACACTTTTTATAACATCCCCAACCCCAAAAAGTATAGAAATGCCCCCAAATAACCACAAATGACCCACTCTGTCTTGTTTAAACCGAAAATTAACTTTTGTCTAAATTGGTATCGATACGAAGGTCACGACCCTCAACTTCCTATCCACACCTGTAATAAGAGATGAAGACACATTTGTGAACATCCCAAACCCAAAAAAGTACAGAAATGCCCCCAAATAACCCAAAACGACCCACCCGGTCTGGTTTAAACCGAAAATGAACATTTGTCTAAATTGGTATCGATACGAAGGTCATGACCCTTAACTTCATATCCACACGTGTAATAAGAGATAAGGACACATTTTAGAACATCCCAAACCCAAAAAAGTACAGAAATGCCCCCAAATAACCCCAAACGACCCACTTGGTGTTGTTTAAATAAAAACTGAACATATATCAAAATAGGTATCGATTCCAAGGTCACCGCCCATAACATTGCATTCACACGTCTAAGAATAGATAAGGACAATTTTTAGAACATCCCAAACCCAAAAAAGTACAGAAATACGCCCAAACAATCCCAAACAACCCACCCTGTCTGGTTTAAACCGCAAATGAACATAAATCGAAATATGTATCGATTCAAAGGTTACGACCTTTGACATCGTATCCACATGTCTAATAAGAGATAAGGACACATTTTAGAACATTCCAAACCCAAAAAAGTACAGAAATGCCCCCCAAAAAACCCCAAATGACCCAACCGGTCTGTTTTAAACCGAAAATGAACATTTATCGAAATTGGAATCAACAGGAAGGTCACGACCCTCAACTTCTTATCCACACGTGTAATAAGAGATAAGGACACATTTTAGAACATCCCAAACCCAAAAAAGTATAGAAATGCCCCCAAATAACGCCAAATGACCCACCCAGTTTGGTTTAAACCGAAAATGAACATATGTTGAAATAGGTATCGATTCGAAGGTCACGACCCTCAACTTCGCATCCACACTTCTAATAGGAATTCAGGACAATTTTTAGAACATCCCAAACCCAAAAAAGTACAGAAATGCCCCCAAATAACCCCAAACGACCCACCCTATCTGTTTTAAACCGCAAATGAACATAAGTCAAAATAGGTATCGATTCGAAGGTTACGACCCTTGACATCGTATCCACATGTCTAATAAGAGATAAGGACACATTTTAGAACATTCCAAACCCAAAAAAGTAGAGAATTGCCCCCAAATAACCCCAAACGACCCACCCAATTTGGTTTAAATCAAAAATGAACATTCGTCGAAATTGGCAACGATACGAAGGTCACGACCCTCAACTTCATATTCACACGTGTAATAAGAGATAAGGACACATTTTAGAACATCCCAAACCCAAAAAAGTACAGAAATGCCCCCAAATAACCCCAAACGACCCACCCAGTTTGGTTTAAACAAAAAATGAACATATGTTGAAATTGGTATCGGTTTGTAGGTCATGACCCTCAACAACGCATCCACATGTCAAATAAGAGCAAAGGACATTTTTTAGAATACCCAAACCAAAAAAAGTTGAGACATGCCCCAAATAACGCCAAACGACCTACCCAATTTGATTAAGCCAAAAATGAACATATGTATAAATAGGTATCGATTCGACGGTCACGACCCTCAACATCGCATCCACACCTCTAATAAGAGATAAGGACACTTTTTAGAACATCCCAAACCCAAAAAGTACAGAAACGACCCGAATAACCTCAAACAAACCACCCGATCTGGTTTAAACTGAAAATGAACATTTGTCTAAATTGGTTTTGATACAAAGGTCACGACCCTCAATTTCATATCCACACACGTAATAGGAGATAAGGACACATTTTAGAACATCCCAAACCTAAAAAAGAACAGAAATGCCCCCAAATAACCCCAAACAACCCACTCGGTCTTGTTTAAACCGAAAATGAACATATGTCGAAATAGGAATTGATTCCAAGGTCACGACCCTCAACATCGCATCCGCACGTGTAATCAGAGATAAGGATACTTTTTAGAACATCCCAAACACAAAAAAGTATAGAAATGGCTCCAAACAACCCCAAACGACCCACCCGGTCTGGTTTAAACCGAAAATGAACATATATCCAAATAGGTAACGATTCCAAGGTCACCACCCTCAACATCGCATCCACACATCTAATAAGAGATAAGGACAATTTTTCGAACATCCCAAACCCACAAAGTACAGAAATGCCCCCAAACAACCCACCCTATCTGATTTAAACCGCAAATGAACATAAGTTGAAATAGGTATCGATTCGAAGGTTGCGACCCATGACATCGCATCCACACGTCTAATAAGAGTTAAGCATACATTTTAGAACATCCCAAACCCGAAAAAGTATAGAAATGTCCCTACATAACCCCAACCGACCCACCCGGTCTGGTTTAAACAAAAAATGAACATATGTCGAAATAGGTACAATTCGAAGATCACGACCCTTAACATCGCATCCACACATCTAATAAGAGATGAGGACACATTTTAGAACATCCCAAACCCCAAAAAGTTCAAAAATGCCCCCAAATAGCCCCAAACGACCCACTCGGTCCAGTTTAAACCGTAATGAACATTTGCCGAAATTGGTATCGATACGAAGGTCACGACCCTCAACTTCATATCCACACGTGTAATAAGAGATAAGGACACATTTAAGAACATCCAAAACTAAAAAAGGTACAAAAATGCCCCCAAATAATCCCAAACGACCCACCCGATCATGTTTAAACCTAAAATGAACACATGTCGAAATAGGTAATCAATTCGAAGGTCACGACCCTCAACATCGCATCCACACATCTAATAACACAGAGGAGGACACATTTTCAAACATCCCAAACCCAAAAAAGTACAGAAATGCCCCCAAATAACCCCAAATGACCCACCCAATCTGGTTTAAACCAAAAATGAACTTTCGTCGAAATTGGTATCGATACGAGATCACGACCCTCAACTTCATATCCACACCTGAAATAAGAGATAAGGACACTTTTTAGAAGATTCTAAACCCAAAAACGTATCGAACTGCCCCCAAACAACCTCAAACCACCCACACTGTCTGGTTTAAATCGCAAATGAACATAAGTCAAAATAGGTATCGATTCGAAGGTTACGACCCTTGACAGAAAATGACACTTTTTATAACATCCCAAACCCAAAAAAGTATAGAAATGCCCCCAAATAACCACAAACAACCCACTCGGTCTTGTTTAAACCGAAAATTAACTTTTGTCTAAATTGGTATCGATATGAAGGTCACGACCCTCAACTTCATATCCACACCTATAATAAGAGATGAGGACACATTTGTGAACATCTCAAACCCAAAAAAGTACAGAAATGCCCCCAAATAACCCAAAACGACCCACCCGGTCTGGTTTACTCCGAAAATGTACATTTGTCTAAATTGGTATCGATACGAAGGTCACGACCCTTAACTTCATATCCACACGTGTAACAAGAGATAAGGACACATTTTGGAACATCCCAAACCCAAAAAAGTACAGAAATGCCCCCAAATAACCCCAAACGACCCACTCGGTGTTGTTTAAATCGAAAATGAACATATATCAAAATAGGTATCGATTCCAAGGTCACCGCCCATAACATCGCATCCATACGTCTAAGAATAGATAAGGACAATTTTTAGAACATCCCAAACCCAAAAAAGTACAGAAATACGCCCAAACAATCCCAAACAACCCACCCTGTCTGCTTTAAACCGCAAATGAACATAAATCGAAATAGGTATCGATTCAAAGGTTATGACCTTTAACAACGTATCCACATGTCTAATAAGAGATAAGGACACATTTTAGAACATCCCAAACCCAAAAAAGTAGAGAAATGCCCCCCAAAAAACCCCAAATGACCCACCCGGTCTGTTTTAAATCGAAAATGAACATTTATCGAAATTGGTATCGACACGAAGGTCACGACCCTCAACTTCTTATCCACACGTGTAATAAGAGATAAGGACACATTTTAGAACATCCCAAACCCAAAAAAGTACAGAAATGCCCCCAAATAACGCCAAATGACCCACCCAGTTTGGTTTAAACCGAAAATGAACATATGTTGAAATAGGTATCGATTCGAAGGGCACGACCCTCAACATCGCATCCACACTTCTAATAGGAATTAAGAACAATTTTTAGAACATCCCAAACCCAAAAAAGTACAGAAATGCCCCCAAATAACCCCAAACGACCCACCCTGTCTGGTTTAAACTGCAAATGAACATAAATCGAAATAGGTATCGATTCAAAGGTTACGACCCTTGACATAGCATTCACATGTCTAATAAGAGATAAGGACACATTTTAGAACATCTCAAACCCAAAAAAGTAGAGAAATACCCACAAAAAACCCCAAATGACCCACCCGGTCTGTTTTAAACCGAAAAAGAACATTTATCGAAACTGGTATCGACACGAAGGTCACGACCCTCAACTTCATATCCGCACGTGTAATAAGAGATAAGGACACATTTTAGAACATCCCAAACCCAAAAAAGAATAGAAATGCCCCCAAATAACCCTAAATGTCCCACCCAGTTTGGTTTAAACCGAAAATGAACATATGTTGAAATAGGTATCGATTCGAAGGTTACGACCCTTGACATCGTATCCACATGTCTAATAAGAGATAAGGACACATTTTAGAACATCCCAAACCCAAAAAAGTAGAGAAATGCCCCCAAATAACCCCAAACGACCCACCCGATCTGGTTCAAATCGAAAATGAACATTCGTCGAAATTGGTAACGATACGAAGGTCACGACCCTCAACTTCATATCCACACGTGTAATAAGAGATAAGGACACATTTTAGAACATCCCAAACCCAAAAAAGTACAGAAATACCTCCAAATAACCCCAAACGACCCACCTAGTTTGGTTTAAACAAAAAATGAACATATGTTGAAATAGGTATCGGATCGTAGGTCACGACCCTCAACAACGCATCCACATGTCAAATAAGAGCTAAGGACATTTTTTAGAACACCCAAACCAAAAAAAGTTGAGAAATGCCCCAAATAACGCCAAACGACCTACCCGATTTGATTAAGCCAAAAATGAACATATGTATAAATAGGTATCGATTCGACGGTCATGACCCTCAACATCGCATCCACACCTCTAATAAGAGATAAGGACACTTTTTAGAACATCCCAAACCCAAAAAAGTACAGAAACGGCCCCAATAGCCTTAAACGAGCCACCCGATCAAGTTTAAACCGGAAATGAACATTTGTCTAAATTGGTTTCTATACGAAGGTCACGACCCTCAATTTCATATCCACACACGTAATAGGAGATAAGGACACATTTTAGAACATCCCAAACCTAAAAAAGAACAGAAATGCCCCCAAATAACCCCAAACAACCCACTCGGTCTTGTTTAAACCGAAAATGAACATATGTCGAAATAGGAATCGATTCCAAGGTCACGACCCTCAACATCACATCCACATGTCTAATAAGAGATAAGGATACTTTTTAGAACATCCCAAACACAAAAAAGTACAGAAATGGCCCCAAACAACCCCAAACAACCCACCCGGTCTAATTTAAACCGAAAATGAACATTTGTCTAAATTGGTATCGATATGAAGGTTACGACCCTTAACTTTATACACACACGTGTAATAAGAGGTAAGGACACATTTTAGAACATCCCAACCCCAAAAAAATTACAGAAATGCCCCCAAATAACCCCAAACGACCCACTCGGTCTTGTTTAAACCGAAAATGAACATATATCCAAATAGGTAACAATTCCAAGGTCACCACCCTCAACATCGTATCCTCACATCTAATAAGAGATAAGGACAATTTTTAGAACATCCCAAACCCAAAAAGTACAGAAATGCCTCCAAACAACCCCAAACAACCCACCCTATCTGGTTTAAACCGCAAATGAACATAAGTCAAAATAGGTATCGATTCGAAGGTTGCGACCTTGACATCGCATCCACACGTCTAATAAGAGATAAGGATACATTTTAGAACATCCCAAACCCGAAAAAGTATAGAAATGTCCCCAAATAACCCCAAACGACCCACCCAGTCTGGTTTAAACCAAAAATGAACTTATGTTGAAATAGGTACAATTCGAAGATCACGACCCTTAACATCGCATCTACACATCTAATAAGAGATGACGACACATTTTAGAACATCCCAAACCCCAAAAAGTTCAAAAATGCCCCCAAATAGCCCCAAACGACCCACTCGGTCCAGTTTAAACCGTAATGAACATTTGTCGAAATTGGTATCGATACGAAGGTCACGACCCTCAACTTCATATCCACACGTGTAATAAGAGATAAGGACACATTTAAGAACATCCAAAACTAAAATAGGTACAGAAATGCCCCCAAATAATCCCAAACGACCCACCCGGTCTTGTTTAAACCAAAAATGAACACATGTCGAAATAGGTAATCAATTTGAAGGTCACGACCATCAACATCGCATCCACACATCTAATAACAGAGGAGGACACATTTTCGAACATCCCAAACCCAAAAAAGTATAGAAATGCCCCCAAACAACCCCTAACGACCCACCCGATTTGGTTTAAACCGAAAATAAACTTAGGCGGAAATAGGTATCAATTCGAAGGTCACGACCCTCAACATCGCATCTACACATCTAATAAAAGATGATGACACATTTTAGCACATCCCAAAAACAAAAAAATACAGAAATGCCCCCAAATAACCCCAAACGACCCACCCGATCTGGTTTAAACCGAAAATGAACTTATGTCGAAATAGGTACAATTCGAAGATCACGACCCTTAACATCGCATCTACACATCTAATAAGAGATGACGACACATTTTAGAACATCCCAAACCCCAAAAAGTTCAAAAATGCCCCCAAATAGCCCCAAACGACCCACTCGGTCCAGTTTAAACCGTAATGAACATTTGTCGAAATTGGTATCGATACGAAGGTCACGACCCTCAACTTCATATCCACACGTGTAATAAGAGATAAGGACACATTTAAGAACATCCAAAACTAAAATAGGTACAGAAATGCCCCCAAATAATCCCAAACGACCCACCCGGTCTTGTTTAAACCAAAAATGAACACATGTCGAAATAGGTAATCAATTTGAAGGTCACGACCCTCAACATCGCATCCACACATCTAATAACAGAGGAGGACACATTTTCGAACATCCCAAACCCAAAAAAGTATAGAAATGCCCCCAAACAACCCCTAACGACCCACCCGATTTGGTTTAAACCGAAAATAAACTTAGGCTGAAATAGGTATCAATTCGAAGGTCACGACCCTCAACATCGCATCTACACATCTAATAAGAGATGAGGACACATTTTAGAACATCCCAAACCCAAAAAAATACAGAAATGCCCCCAAATAACCCCAAACGACCCACCCGATCTGGTTTAAACCGAAAATGAACTTTCATCGAAATTGGTATCGATACGAGATCACGACCCTCAACTTCATATCCACACCTGAAATAAGAGATAAGGACACTTTTTAGAACATTCTAAACCCAAAAACGTATCGAACTGCCCCCCATCAACCTCAAACCACCCACACTGTCTGGTTTAAATCGCAAATGAACATAAGTCGAATTATGTATCGATTCGAAGGTTACGACCCTTGACATCTCATCCACACGTCTAAAAAGAGAAAATGACACTTTTTATAACATCCCAAACCCAAAAAAGTATAGAAATGCCCCCAAATAACCACAAACGACCCACTCGGTCTTGTTTAAACCGAAAATTAACTTTTGTCTAAATTGGCATCGATACGAAGGTCATGACCCTCAACTTCATATCCACACCTGTAATAAGAGATGAGGACACATTTGTGAACATCCCAAACCTAAAAAAGTACAGAAATGCCCCCAAATAACCTAAAATGACCCACCCGGTCTGGTTTAAACCGAAAATGTAAATTTGTCTAAATTGGTATCAATACGAAGGTCACGACCCTTAACTTCATATCCACCCGTGTAATAAGAGATAAGGACACATTTTAGAACATCCCAAACCCAAAAAAAGTACAGAAATGCCCCGAAATAACCCCAAATGACCCACTCGGTGTTGTTTAAATCGAAAATGAAAATATATCGAAATAGGTATCGATTCCAAGGTCACCTCCCATAACATCGCATCCATACGTCTAAGAATAGATAAGGACAATTTTTAAAACATCCCAAACCCAAAAAAGTACAGAAATACGCCCAAACAATCCCAAACAACCCACCCTATCTGGTTTAAACCGCAAATGAACATAAATCGAAATAGGTATCGATTCAAAGGTTATGACCTTTGACATCATATCCACATGTCTAATAAGAGATAAGGACACATTTTAGAACATCCCAAACCCAAAAAAGTAGAGAAATGCCCCCCAAAAAACCCCAAATGACCCACCCGGTCTGTTTTAAATCGAAAATTAACATTTATCGAAATTGGTATCGACACGAAGGTCACGACCCTCAACTTCTTATCCACACGTGTAATAAGAGATAAGGACACATTTTAGAACATCCCAAACCCAAAAAAGTACAGAAATGCCCCCAAAAAATGCCAAATGACCCACCCAGTTTTGTTTAAATCGAAAATGAACATATGTTGAAATAGGTATCGATTCGAAGGTCACGGCCCTCAACATCGCATCCACACTTCTAATAGGAATTAAGGACAATTTTTAGAACATCCCAAACCCAGAAAAGTACAGAAATGCCCCCAAATAACCCCAAATGACCCACCCTGTCTGGTTTAAACTGCAAATGAACATAAATCGAAATAGGTATCGATTCGAAGGTTACGACCCTTGACATAGCATCCACATGTTTAATAAGAGATAAGGACACATTTTAAAACATCTCAAACCCAATAAAGTAGAGAAATGCCCCCAAAAAACCCCAAATGACCCACCCGGTCTGTTTTAAACCGAAAATGAACATTTATCAAAATTGGTATCGACACGAAGGTCACGACCCTCAACTTCATATCCACACGTCTAATAAGAGATAAGGACACATTTTAAAACATCTCAAACCCAAAAAAGTATAGAAATGCCCCCAAATAACCCTAAATGTCCAACCCAGTTTGGTTTAAACAAAAAATGAACATAAGTCGAAATAGGTATCAATTCGAAGGTTACGACCGTTGACATCGTATCCACATGTCTAATAAGAGATAAGGACACATTTTGGAACATCCCAAACCCAAAAAAGTAGAGAAATGCTCCCTAATAACCCCAAACGACCCACCCGATCTGGTTTAAATCGAAAATGAACATTCGTCGAAATTGGTGACGATACGAAGGTCACGACTCTCAACTTCATATCCACACGTGTAATAAGAGATAAGGACACATTTTAGAACATCCCAAACCCAAAAAAGTACAGAAATGCCCCCAAATAACCCCAAACGACCCACCCAGTTTGGTTTAAACAAAAAATGAACATATGTTGAAATAGGTATTGGTTCGTAGGTCACGACCCTCAACAACGCATCCACATGTCAAATAAGAGCTAAGGACATTTTTTAGAACACCCAAACCAAAAAAAGTTGAGAAATGCCTCAAATAACGCCAAACGACCTACCCGATTTGATTAAGCCAAAAATAAACATATGTATAAATAGGTATCGATTCGATGGCCACGACCCTTAACATCGCATCCACACGTCTAATAAGAGATAAGGACACTTTCTAGAACATCCCAAACCCAAAAAAGTATAGAAATGGCCCCAAACAACCCCAAACGACCCACACGGTCTGGTTTAAGCTGTAAATGAAAATAAATCAAAATAGGTACCGATTCGAAGGTTACGACCCTCGACATCGCATCCACACGTCTAAGAAGAGATAAGGACACTTTTTAGAACGTCTAAAACCCAAAAAACTACAGAAATGCCCCAACATAACCACAAACGACCCACCCGATCTGGTTTAAACCAAAAATGAACATATGTCAAAAATAGGTATCAACTCGAAGGTCACGACCCTCAACATCGCATCCACACATCTAATAAGAGATGAGGACACATTTTGGAACATCTCAAACTTAAAAAAGTACAGAAATGCCCTCAAATAGCCTCAAACGACCCACCCAATCTGGTTTAAACCAAAAATGAACATTCATCAAAATTGGTATCGATACGAAGGTCACGACCCTCAACTTCATATCCACACCTGTAATAAGAGATAAGGACACATTTTTGAACATCCCAAATCCAAAAAAGTACAGAAATGCCCCCAAATAAGCCCAAACGACCCACCCAGTTTGGTTTAAACCAAAAATGAACATATGTTGAAATAGGTATCGGTTCATAGGTCACGACCCTCAACAACGCATCCACATGTCAAATAAGAGATAAGGACATTTTTTAGAACACCCAAACCAAAAAAAGTTGAGAAATGCCCCAAATAACGCCAAACGACCTACCCGGTTTGATTAAGCCGAAAATGAATATATGTATAAATAGGAATTGATTCGAAGGTCACGACCCTCAACATCGCATCCATACCTCTAATAAGAGATAATGACACTTTTTAGAACATCCCAAACCCAAAAAAGTACAGAAACGCCCCCAATAACCTCAAACGACCCACCCGATCTGATTTAAACCAAAAATGAACATTTGTCTAAATTGGTTTGGATACGAAGGTCACGACCCTCAACTTCATATCCACACCTGTAATAAGAGATAATGGCACATTTTAGAACATCCCAAATCCAAAGAAGTACAGAAATGCCCCCAAATAACCCCAAACGACCCACCCAGTTTGGTTTAAACCAAAAACGTTCAATGTTGAAATAGGTATCGGTTCGTAGGTCACGACCCTCAACAACGCATCCACATGTCAAATAAGAGATAAGGACATTTTTTAGAACACCCAAACCAAAAAAAGTTGAGAAATGCCCCAAATAACGCCAATCGACCTACCCGATTTGATTAAGCCAAAAATGAACATATGTATAAATAGGTATCGATTCGAAGGTCACGACCCTCAACAGCGCATCCACACCTCTAATAAGAGATAAGGACACTTTTTAGAACAAAACCAAACCCAAAAAAGTACAGAAATGCCCCCAAATAACCCCAAACGACCAACCCAGTTTGGTTTAAACCGAAAATGAACATATGTTGAAATAGGTATCGATCCGAAGGTCACGACCCTCAACAACGCATCCACACGTCAAATAAGAGATAAGGACCTTTTTTAGAACGTCCCAAACCCAAAAAAGTAGAGAAATGCCCCAAATAACGACAAACGTCCCACCCGATTTGATTAAGCCAAAAATGAACATATATCGAAATAGGTATCGATTCGAAGGTCACGACCCTCGACATCGCATCCACACGTCTAATAAGAGATAAGGACACTTTTTAGAACATCCCAAACCCAAAAAAGTACAGAAATGGCCCCAAACAACCCCAAACGACCCACCCGATCTGGTTTAAACTGTAAATGAAAAGAAATCGAAATAGGTATCGATTCGAAGGTTACGACCCTCGACATCGCATCCACACGTCTAAGAAGAGATAAAGACAATTTTTAGAACGTCCAAAACCCAAAAAACTATAGAAATGCCCCCAAATAACCACAAATGACCCACCCGATCTGGTTTAAACCGAAAATGAACATATGTCAAAATAGGTATCAATTCGAAGGTCACGACCCTCAACATCGCATCCACACACCTAATAAGAGATGAGGACACATTTTCGAACATCCCAAGCCTAAAAACGTAGAGAAATGCCCCGAAATAACTCCACATGACCTACCCAATCTGGTTTAAACCGAAAATTAACATTCGTCGAAATTGGTATCGATACGAAGGTCACGACCCTCAACTTCATCTCCACATGTGTAATTAGTGCTAAGGACACATTTAAGAACATCCAAAACTCAAAAAAGTACAGAAATGCCCCCAAATAATTCCAAACAATCCAACCGATCTTTTTTAAAGCGAAAATGAACATATGTCGAAATAGGTAATCAATTCGAAGGTCACGACCCTCAACATCGCATCCACACTTCTAACAGGAGATGAGGACATATTTTAGAACATCCCAAACCCAAAGAACTACTGAAATGCCCCCAAATAACCCCAAATGACCCACTCGGTCTTGTTTAAACCGAAAATGAACATATGTCGTAATAGGAATCGATTCCAAGGTCACGACCCTCAACATCGCATCCACACGTCTAATAAGAGAGAAGGACACTTTTTAGAACATCCCAAACCCAAAAAAGTACAAAAATGGCCCCAAACAACCCCAAACGACCCACCCGGTATGGTTTAAACCGTAAATGAAAATAAATCAAAATAGGTATCGATTCGAAGGTTACGACCCTCAACATCGCATCCACACGTCTAAGAAGAGATAAGGACACTTTTTAGAACATCCCAAACCCAAAAAAGTATAGAAATGCACCCAAATAACCCCAAACGACCCAGCCAGTTTGGTTTAAACCGCAAATGAACATAAGTCAAAATTGGTATCGATTCGAAGGTTTCAACCCTTGACATCGCATCCACATGTCTAATAAGAGATAAGGAGACATTTTAGAATATCCCAAACCCAAAAAAGTAGAGAAATGCCCCCAAATAACCCAAAATGACCCACCCGGTCTGGTTTAAACCGAAAATGAACATTTGTCAAAATTGGTATAGATACGAAGGTCACGACCCTCAACTTCATATCCACACATGTAATAAGAGATAAGAACACATTTTAGAACATCCCAAACCCAAAAAAGTACGGAATTGCCCCCAAATAACCGCAAATGACCCACCTAGTTTGGTTTAAACCAAAAATGAACATATGTGGAAATAGGTATCGATTCGTAGGTCACGACCCTCAACAAAGCATCCACACGTCAAATAAGAGATAAGGACATTTTTTAGAACACCCAAACCAAAAAAAGTAGAGAAATGCCCCAAATAACGCCAAACGACCAACCCGGTTTGATTAAGTAAAAAATGAACATATCTATAAATAGGTATCGATTCGAAGGTCACGACCCACAACATCGCATCCTCACGTCTTATAAGAGATAAGGACACTTTTTAGAACATTCCAAACCCAAAAAAGTACAGAAATGGCCCAAAACAACCCCAAACGACCCACCCGGTTTGGTTTAAACTGTAAATGAAAATAAATCGAATTAGGTATCGATTCGAAGGTTACGACCCTCGAAAACGCATCCAGACGTCTAAGAAGAGATAAGGACACATTTTAGAACGTCTAAAACCCAAAAAACTATAGAAATGCCCCCAAATAACCACAAACGACCCACCCGATCTGGTATAAACCAAAAATGAACTTATGTCGAAATAGGTATCAATTCGAAGGTCACGACCCTCAACTTCACATCCACACATCTAATAAGAGATGAGGACACATTTTCGAACATCTCAAACGTAAAAAAGTATAGAAATGCCCCCAAATAACCCCAAATGACCCACCCAATCTAGTTTAAACCGAAAATGAACATTCATCGAAATTGGTATCGATACGAAGGTCATGACCCTCAACTTCATATCCACACCTATAATAAGAGATAAGGGCACATTTTAGAACATCCCAAACCCAAAAAGGTATAAAAATGCCCCCAAATAACCCCGAACGACCCACCTAGTTTGGTTTAAATCGAAAATGAACATATGTTGAAATAGGTATCGGTTCGAAGGTCACGACCCTCAACAACGCATCCACATGTCAAATAAGAGATAAGGACATTTTTTAAAACACCCAAACCAAAAAAAGTAGGGAAATGCCCCAAATAACGCCAAACGACCAACCCAGTTTGATTAAGCCGAAAATGAACATATATCAAAATAGGTTTTGATTCGAAGGTCACGACCCTCAACATCGCATCCACACGTCTAATAAGAGATAAGGACACTTTTTAGAACTTCACAAACCCAAAAAAGTACAGAAATGCCCCCAAATAACCTCAAACGACCCACCCGATCTAGTTTAAACCAAAAATGAACATTCGTCGAAATTGGGATCGATACGAAGGTCACGACCCTCAACTTCATATCCACACCTGTAATAAGAGATAAGGACACATTGTAGAACATCCCAAACCCAAAAAAGTACATAAATGCCCCCAAATAACCCCAAACGACCCACCCAGTTTGGTTTAAACCAAAAATGAACATATGTTGAAATAGGTATTGATTTGAAGTTCACGACCCTCAACAACACATCCACACGTCAAATAAGAGATAAGGACATTTTTTAGAACATCCCAAACCCAAAAAAGTAGCGAAATGCCCCAAATAACACCAAACGACCCACCCAGTTTGATTAAGCCAAAAATAAACATATGTCAAAATAGGTATCGATTCGAAGGTCACGACCCCCAACATCGTATCCACAAGTCTAATAAGTGATAAGGACACTTTTTAGAATATCCCAAACCCAAAAAAGTACAGAAATGCTCACAAATAACCTGAAACGACACACCCGATCTGGTTTAAACCAAAGACGAACATTCATCGAAATTGGGATCGATACGAAGGTCACGACCCTCAACTTCATATCCACACCTGTAATAAGAGATAAGGACACATTATAGAACATCCTAAACCCAAGGAAGTACCAAAATACCCCCAAATCAACCCCAAACGACCCACCCGGTCTGGTTTAAACCGAAAATGAACATTTGTCTAAATTCGTTTCGATACGAAGGTCACGACCCTCAATTTCATATCCACACATGTAATAGGAGATAAGGACACATTTTAGAACATCCCAAAGCCAAAAAAGAACAGAAATACCCTCAAATAACCCCAAAAGACCCACTCGATCTTGTTTAAACCGAAAATAAACATATGTCGAAATAGGAATCGATTCCAAGGTCACGACCCTCAACATCGCATCCACACGTCTAATAAGAGAGAAGAACACTTGTTCAAACATCCCAAACCCAAAAAAGTACAAAAATGGCCCCAAACAACCCCAAACGACCCACCCGGTATGGTTTAAACTATAAATGAAAATAAATCAAAATAGGTATCGATTCGAAGATTACGACCCTCGACATCGCATCCACACGTCTAAGAAGAGATAAGGACACTTTTTAGAACATCCCAAACCCAAAAAAGTACACAAATGCACCCAAATAACCCCGAGCGACCCAGCCAGTTTGGTTTAAACCATAAATGAACATATGTTGAAATAGGTATCGATTCGACGGTCACGACCCTCAACAACGCACCCACACGTTAAATAAGAGATAAGGACCTTTTTTAGAACATCCCAAACCCAAAAAAGTAGAGAAATGCCCCAAATAACGCCAAACGACCAACCCGGTTTGATTAAACCAAAAATGAACATATGTCAAAATAGGTTTTGATTCGAAGGTCACGACCCTCAACATCGCATCCACACGTCTAATAAGAGATAAGGATACTTTTTAGAACTTCACAAACCCAAAAAAGTACGGAAATGCCCCCAAATAACCTCAAACGACCCACCCGATCTGGTTTAAACCGAAAATGAACATTCGCCGAAATTGGGATTGATACGAAGGTCACGACCCTCAACTTCATATCCACACTTGTAATAAGAGATAAGGACACATTGTAGAACATCCCAAACCCAAAAAAGTACAGAAATGCCCCCAAATATCCCCAAACGACCCACCCAGTTTGGTTTAAACCAAAAATGAACATATGTTGAAATAGGTATCGATTCGAAGGTCACGACCCTCAACAACGCATCCACACATCAAATAAGAGATAAGGACATTTTTTAGAACATCCCAAACCCAAAAAAGTAGCAAAATGCCCCAAATAACACCAAACAACCCACCCGGTTTGATTAAGCCGAAAATGAACATATGTCAAAATAGGTATCGATTCGAAGGTCATGACCATCGACATCGCATCCACACATCTGATAAGAGATAAGGACACTTTTTAGAACATCCCAAACCCAAGAAAGTATAGAACTGCCCCCAAATAACCTCAAACGACCCACCCGATCTGGTTTAAATCGAAAATGAACATTCGTCGAAATTGGGATCGATACGAAGGTCACGACCCTCAACTTCATATCCACACCTATAATAAGAGATTAGGACACATTTTAGAACATCCCAAACCCAAAGAAGTATAGAAATGCCCCCAAGTAACCCTAAACGACCCACCCAGTCTGGTTTAAACTGAAAATGAACATTTGTCTAAATTGGTTTCGATATGAAGGTCATGACCCTCAATTTCATATCCACACATGTAATAGGAGATAAGGACACATTTTAGAACATCCCAAACCCAAAAGAGAACAGAAATGCCCCTAAATAACCCCAAATGACCCACTCGGTCTTGTTTAAACTGAAAATGAACATATGTCGAAATAGGAATCAATTCCATGGTCACGACCCTCAACATCGCATCGACACGTCTAATAAGAGATAAGGACACTTTTTAGAACATCTCAAACCCAAAAAAGTATAGAAATGGCCCCAAACAAACCCAAATGACCCACCCGATCTGGTTTAAACCGTAAATGAAAATAAATCGAAAAGAGACTGTTGACTTCTTTTAAACCTTAACGTATTGAAGTGGTTCCTAGCCAAAGTTCAAGTCAAAAAGGAAATGAGAGTGGTTCGGCTTTTGGGGGTAAGAAGCTAGCTCCCCCTCCCCTCCAACGTTCTCAATGAACTGCCTTTGTTGGAATGTGCGAGGCTTGAATGCCCCAGAGAAGAAGAGGAGTGTGAAAAGGACCCTAGCTGATAACAATTATAAAATGGCAATTCTTCTAGAAACAAAAATCAAGGAGGGGAATGTTGATTATACTTTGCAAAACCTGAAAAGGGGATGGAAGTTTAGTCATAACTGTAGTCAGGAGCACCATACCCGTATATGGGTTGGCTGGGATGTGGGCTGTCTTAAGGTGGACGTTCTAAAGGCTACTATTCAATTGATCCACATGAGGATTTCTATTAGTGGGACTTCTTTGTCCTTCCTTTGTACTGCTGTATATGCGCTAAATTCTCTTGAAGGTCGAATGGAACTTTGGAGGGAGATAACTGGCATTGCTTCAGGAGTTGTTGAACCTTGGGCTGTTATGGGAGATTTCAATACGGTTAGACACCAAAATGAGAAGATGGGAGGGGATGCTATCCATCAGGGGGTGGTTGATGAATTTAATTCCTACATTTTCAATTCGGGCCTGGCTGACTTGAAATGGAGAGGGGAGTTTTTCACTAGGAATAATAACCAAAGTGGTACTCATAGAATCTGCTGCAAATTAGATCAAGTCCTTGTTAATAGTGATTGGCTAGACAAGTTGCGTTTCTCGGAAGCGAACTTCCTATGCCCGGGAATATCTAACCATAGCCCGATTGCTCTCAATATTTTGGACAATCTCAACTCTGGGCCTAAGCCGTTCAGGTTTTTTGATGCTTGGACTCACCACAAGGACTATGATGAAGTGGTAAAAAGGGGCTGGTTGAAGGCTATAAATGTCAACTTAAACCCCTTCTTGAGATTTGCTACAAAGTTAAAGAATGTGAAATCTGAGCTTAAATGTTGGAATAAGGAGAGTATCGGAGATGTCTTCAAAAATGTTAAGGATGCAGAACATGATCTTGGCCGAATTCAGTATGACCTTTCTCTTTATCCCCTTGATGATTCCCTTGTTGTATTGGAGAAGGAAGCTAAAGGCAAGTTGTGGGCTGCACTGCAAATGGAAGAAAGGTTTCTTAAGGAGAAATCAAGGGTTAGGTGGCTTGAGTTGGGAGATGGAAACAACAGTTTTTTCCACAAGTCCATGCAAAGTAGGCAAAATAGAAACCATATCTTGGAGGTCATGGATCAGGCTGGAAATACACTCACTAACCCTAAGGATATCAAAGAAGAGGCTGTTCTTTTCTACAAGAAGCTGTTCGGGTCAGATTACACTGATTTGGGCTCTTGCCCCCCCTCGATTCCCCTTTTGGGGGTGGTTTCCGAATCTCAGAATATGGAGCTTGGAAAGGAGGTAAATGGAGATGAGGTTAAAAGAGTTGTGTTTAGTTTGAAAGACTCTAAAGCCCCAGGGCCTGATGGTTTCGGGGCTGGCTTTTACAAGCACTCGTGGGAGGTCATTGGTGAGGAGTTAACACATGCTGTCCAATGGTTCTTTGCGAACTCCTTCATGCCCCGTTCTATTAATGCAACCTTTATTACTTTGGTTCTGAAGTCAAGGGATGTCTCCACTTTTGCGGGGTTTCGGCCAATTGCTTTATGTAATCTCCTATACAAGATTATTACTAAAATCCTTTCCAATAGGATCCAGCATGTTATTGGGAGTGTGGTCAGCCATAATCAGTCAGCTTTCATCAAGGGCAGGTCTATTGTTGACAATATACTTGTTTGTTATGATATTGTGTGAGGTATCGAACAAAAAGCTGCCAGCCCTACTGCAGTTTTGAAGGTGGATCTTCACAAGGCCTACGACTCTCTAAGTAGGAAATTTTTGTTTGATGTGATGGGAAGAATGGGATTCTCAGATAAGTTCATAGGGTGGGTGAAGGCCTGTGTAACCACTCCTATGTTCTCTATCCTTATAAATGGCAGCCCGGCAGGTTTCTTCAATGGAGGGAGAGGGATTAGACAAGGGGATCCACTGTCCCCCTATCTATTCACCCTTGCTATGGAGGCCTTCACTGGAATTCTGCGAAGGCTTGAGATTGATGGTCAGATTAAGCTGCTGCCCCGCTGTAAATCATTTCACCTTTCACACCTCATTTTTGTAGATGATCTTATGATTTTTGTGAAGGGGAACCGCGATTTTATTTTAGCTAGTTTGGGGGGTTTGGATGAGTTTGCTGCCCTCTCCAGGCTTCAACTTAACAGATCTAAGTCCTCTATTATTTTAGGGGACCTTATCCAAACTAGTAGTCTGGAACTTTTGGATTTAACGGGTTTTTCGGAAACCAAGCTGCCTATTAGGTACCTTGGAGTTCCTCTTGTGTTCGGCCGATTATCCATGAAAGATTGCAGCCCCATCTTGGACTTGGTTCGTCGAAAGTTGGAAGGGTGGAAGGCTAGATTCCTCTCTTATGCTGGTCGTCTTCAACTCTTAGCTTTAGTTCTTCAAGGAAGTTACATTTACTGGGCAGGGATTGTCGGCCTTCCTGGTAATGTTATCTCCAAGCTGGAGTCTATGTTCTCTAACTTCCTTTGGTCAGGCCCCTCTCTTTAAAGAAAGACCCACTTTATTTCTTGGGATGCGGTCTGTAAACCAAAATCAGAGGGAGGTTTGGGAATCAAGCGGAGCAAAGAAATGAACATTGCTGGAATTATGAAGCAAATTTGGTGGATTGCCTCCAAGCAGGATCGGCTTTGGGTTAAGTGGGTTCAGCAAAGATACCTAAAGCAAGAGTCTCTTTAGACAGTCAAGGGTCTCAACAACTGCTCTTGGGTCTGGCGTAAAGTTTTGAAGTATAGGGACAAAGCCCTTCCCCTTATCAAAACTATCATTGGGGATGGGGCTGCTACAAAGCTTTGGCTTGATAATTGGCACATGTTTGGAGTTCTCTTGAATAGATTTGGTAGCAGGATATGCTACGACGCAGGCTCCTACTCTCTTGCTGCCCGACATGCGTGTGTCAAGGAGATTGTGCGTGATGGAGATTGGTACCCTGGCCCCTCTACATCTTTTGACCTCATTGATATTTGGAGGGCCCTTCCAACCATTGAAAAATTTCACGATGAGGTTCCGGATTTGACAGTTTGGATTGGCAACTCTTCGGGTAATTTCACTTCCAAATCAGCCTGGAATGCTATCCGCACAAGAACTGTCGTACAGATTGGAGTGAAGCTGTTTGGTTTGAAAGGGGGATTAATTCCTATTGCTTTATAGCTTGGAGATGCCTTTTGGATGCCCTCCCTACAAGGGACAACCTCATTCATAGACATATTCGGCTCCTCATCATTGTGAGTTTTGTTGGCTGGAACCGAAAGCGTAAAATCATCTTTTCTTTGGGTGCCCCTTCTCTCTCGACATTTGGAAAATTATTTATGAGCTTTGCTTTCATGATGGAACCATGCCAAGCAATGCCATTGATGCAGCCATCTCGGTTAGATATGCCGCAGGTAGAGCAGGGAAGTTGGGGCTGGTCACCAAGCTTGCATTCTGTGCCACAATCAAGCATATCTGGTCGGAGAGAAATTTCAGAATTTTTAGGAACAAAATCAGACCTAAGGACCAGATCATAGGGGCTATAAAGGGGGATGTTATTGGCAGATTATCTTCCATTTCTTTGGGGGGTGACCCTACTACTGCCAACCTTCATATTGCTGCCAAATGGGGTCTTCAAGTTCATTGGGCTGCTCGAATTCCAAAGGCCTGCTCTTGGTTTGCCCCTAATCCGAATATGGTTGCTCTCCATTGTGATGGGTCTCTTGTAGATGACAAAGCAAGCTTTGGGGGCCTCATTCGTGATGGATGTGGGGACCCCATAGCTGCCTATGCTGGTCTAGGGGAAGATCTTTCGGTGCTATCCATGGAGCTTAAGGCTATTTACAAAGGAATTTCCTTTTGTATCGAGAAGGGCTTGTATGATGTTTCTGTTAGGTCAGATTCGAAGCTGGCCATCGACTTTTTGAATGGGCAAATCACTGGGCCCTGGCAAATCCTTACTTTGAAAAGTAAGATCCTCTCTAAGTTTAGGCTGCTGAGGTCTAAAGAATTAGTTCACGTTTGGAGAGAACAGAACCAGCCCGCAGATTTCATGGCTTCCCAAACCCAAAAGAGTACAGAAATGGTCCCAAACAACCCCAAACGACCCACCCGGTCTGGTTTAAACCGTAAATGAAAACAAATCGAAATAGGTATCGATTCGAAGGTTACGACCCACGACATCGCATCCACACGTCTAAGAAGAGATAAGGACACTTTTTAGAACGTCCAAAACCCAAAAAACTATAGAAATGCCCCCAAATAACCACAAATGACCCACCCGATCTGGTTTAAACCGAAAATGAACATATGTCGAAATAGGTATCAATTCGAAGGTCACGACCCTCAACATCACATCCACACATCTAATAAGAGATGATGACACATTTTCGAACATCCCAAACCCAAAAAAGTATAGAAATGCCCCCAAATAACCCCACATGACCCACCCAATCTAGTTTAAACCGAAAATGAGCATTCGTCGAAATTGGTATCGATACGAAGGTCACGACCCTCAACTTCATATCCACACGTGTAATTAGTGCTAAGGACACATTTAAGAACATCCAAAACTCAAAAAAGTACAGAAATGCCCCCAAATAATTCCAAACGACCCACCCAGTCTTGTTCAAAGCGAAAATGAACATACGTCGAAATAGGTAATCATTTCGAAGGTCACGACCCTCAACATCGCATCCACATTTCTAATAGGAGATGAGGACACATTTTAGAACATCCCAAACCCAAAGAAGTACAGAAATGCACCCAAATAACCCCAAATGACCCACTCGGTCTGGTTTAAACCGAAAATGAACATTTGTCTATAATTGCTAAGAGATACGGACACATTTTAGAACATGCTAAACCCAAAAAAATACGGAAATGCCCCCAAATATCCCCAAACGACCCACTCGGTCTATTTTAAACTGAAAATGAACATATGTTGAAATAGGTATCGATTGGACGGTCATGACCCTCAACATCGTATCCATAAGTCTAATAGGAGATAAGGACAATTTTTAGAACATCCCAAACCCAAAAAAAGTACAGAAATTCCCCCAAATAACCCCAAACGACCCACCCTACCTGGTTTAAACCGCAAATGAACATAAGTCAAAATTGGTATCGATTCGAAGGTTTAGACCCTTGACATCGCATCCACATGTCTAATAAGAGATATGGAGATATTTTAGAACATCCCAAACCCAAAAAAGTAGAGCAATGCCCCCAAATAACCCCAAATGACCCACCCGATCTGGTTTAAACCGAAAATGAACATATGTTGAAATAGGTATCGATTCGAAGGTCATGACCCTCAACAAAGCATCCACACATCAAATAAGAGATAAGGACATTTTTTAGAACATCCCATACCCAAAAAAGTAGAGAAATGCCCCAAATAACGCCAAACGACCCACCCGATTTGATTAAGCCGAAAATGAACATATGTTCAAATAGGTATCGATTCGAAGGTCACGACCCTCGACATCGCCTCCACACGTCTAATAAGAGATAAGGACACTTTTTAAAACATCCCAAACCCAAAAAAGTACAGAAATGCCCCCAAATAACCTCAAATGACCCACCCGATCTGGTTTAAATCGAAAATGAACATTCGCCGAAATTGGGATCGATACGAAGGTCACGACCCTCAACTTCATATCCACATCTGTAATAAGAGATAAGGACACATTTTAGAACATCCCAAACCCAAAAAAGTATAGAAATGCTCCCAAGTAACCCCAAACGACCCACCCGGTCCGGTTTAAACCAAAAATGAACATTTGTCTAAATTGGTTTCGATACGAAGGTCATGACCCTCAATTTCATATCCACACATGTAACAGGAGATAAAGACACATTTTAAAACGCCCCAAACCCAAAAAAGAACAGAAATGCCCCCAAATAACCCCAAACGACCCACTCAGTGTTGTTCAAGCAAAAAATGAACACATGTCGAAATAGCAATCGATTCACAGGTCACGACCCTCAACATCGCATCCACACGTCAAATAGGAGATAAGTACACTTTTTAGAACATCCCAAACCCAAAAAAGTACAGAAATGCCCCCAAAATAACCTCAAACGACCCACCCGGTCTGGTTTAAACTGTAAATGAAAATAAATCGAAATAGGTATCGATTCGAAGGTTAGGACCCTCGACATCGCATCCACATGTCTAAGAAGAGATAAGGACACTTTTTATAACGTCTAAAACCCAAAAAACTACAGAAATGCACCCAAATAACCACAAACGACCCACCCGATCTGCTTTAAACCGAAAATGAACATATGTCAAAATGGGTATCAATTCGAAGGTCCCGACCCTCAACATCGCATCCACACATCTAATAAGAGATGAGGACACATTTTCGAGCATCTTAAACATAAAAAAGTACAGAAATGCCCCCAAATAACCCCAAACAACCACCGAATCTGGTTTAAACCGAAAATGAATATTCGTCGAAATTGGTATCGATACGAAGGTCACGACCCTCAACTTCATATCCACACCTGTAATAAGAGATAAGGGCACATTTTAGAACATCCCAAATCCAAAAAAGTACAAGAATGCCCCCAAATAACCACAAACGACCCACTCGATCTGGTTTAAATAAAAAATGAACATTCGTCGAAATTGGTAACGATACGAAGGTCAATACCCTCAACTTCATATCCACACGTGTAATAAGAGATAAGGACACATTTTAGAACATCCCAAACCCAAAAAAGTATAAAAATGCCCCCAAATAACCCCAAACGATCCACTTAGTTTGGTTTAAACAAAAAATGAACATATGTTGAAATAGGTATCGGTTTGTAGGTCAGGACCCTCAACAACGCATCCACATGTCAAATAAGAGATAAGGACATTTTTTAGAACACCCAAACCAAAAAAAAAGCAGAGAAATGCCCCAAATAATGCCAAACGACCTACCCGGTTTGATTAAGCCGAAAATGAACATATGTATAAATAGGTATCGATTCGAAGGTCACGACCCTCAACATCACCTCCACACCTCTAATAAGAGATAAGGACACTTTTTAGAACATCCCAAACTAAAAAAAGTACAGAAATGGCCACAAACAACCCCAAATGGCCCACCCGGTCTGGTTTAAACTGTAAATGAAAATAAATCGAAATAGGTATCGATTCAAAGGTTACGACCCTCGACATCGCATCCACATGTCTAAGAAGAGATAAGGACACTTTTTAGAACTTCTAAAACCCAAAAAACTACAGAAATGCCCCCAAATAACCACAAACGACCCACCCGATCTGGTTTAAACCGAAAATGAACATATGTCAAAATAGGCATCAATTTGAAGGTCACGACCCTCAACATCGCATCCACACGTCTAATAAGAGATGAGGACACATTTTCGAACATCTCAAACAAAAAAAAGTACAAAAATACCCCCAAATATCTCCAAACGACCCACCCAATCTGGTTTAAACCTAAAATGAACATTCGTCGAAATTTGTATTGATACGAAGGTCACGACCCTCAACTTCATATCCACACCTGTAATAAGAGATAAGGGCACATTTTAGAACATCCCAAATCCAAAAAAAGTACAGAAATGCCCCCAAATAACCCCAAACGACCCACCCGATCTGGTTTAAATCGAAAATGAACATTCATGGAAATTGGTATCGATACGAAGGTCACGACCCTCAACTTCATATCCACACGTGTAATAAGAGATAAGGACACATTTTAGAACATCCCAAACCCAAAAAAGTATAAAAATGCCCCCAAATAACCCCAAACGATCCACCTAGTTTGGTTTAAACAAAAAATGAACATATGTTGAAATAGGTATCGGTTCGTAGGTCAGGACCCTCAACAACGCATCCACATGTCAAATAAGAGATAAGGACATTTTTTAGAACACCCAAACCAAAAAAAAGTAGAGAAATGCCCCAAACAACGCCAAACGACCTACCCGATTTGATTAAGCAGAAAATGAACATATGTATAAATAGGTATCGATTCGAAGGTCACGACCCTCAACATCGAATCCACACCTCTAATAAGAGATAAGGACACTTTTTAGAACATCCCAAACTCAAAAAAGTATAGAAATGGCCACAAACAACCCCAAACGGCCCACCCGGTCTGGTTTAAATTGTAAATGAAAATAAATCGAAATAGGTATCAATTCGAAGGTTATGACCCTCGACATCGCATCCACACGTCTAAGAAGAGATAAGGACACTTTTAAGAACGTCTAAAACCCAAAAAACTACAGAAATGCCCCCAAATAACCACAAACGACCCACCCGATCTGGTTTAAACCGAAAATGAACATATGTCAAAATAGGTATCAATTTGAAGGTCACGACCCTCAACATCGCATCCACACGTCTAATAAGAGATGAGGACACATTTTCGAACATCTTAAACATAAAAAAGTACAGAAATGCCCCCAAATATCCCCAAACGACCCACCCAATCTGGTTTAAACCTAAAATGAATATTCGTCGAAATTGGTATCGATACGAAGGTCACGACCCTCAACTTCATATCCACACCTGTAATAAGAGATAAGGGCACATTTTAGAACATCCCAAATCCAAAAAAGTACAGAAATGCCCCCAAATAACCCCAAACTACCCACCCGATCTGGTTTAAATAAAAAATGAACATTCGTCGAAATTGGTAACGATACGAAGGTCATGACCCTCAACTTCATATCCACACGTGTAATAAGAGATAAGGACACATTTTAGAACATCCCAAACCCAAAAAAGTATAAAAATGCCCCCAAATAACCCCAAACGATCCACCTAGTTTGGTTTAAACCAAAAATGAACATATGTTGAAATAGGTATCGGTTCGTAGGTCAGGACCCTCAACAACGCATCCACATGTCAAATAAGAGATAAGGACATTTTTTAGAACACCCAAACCAAAAAAAAATAGAGAAATGCCCCAAATAACGCCAAACGACCTACCCGGTTTGATTAAGCCAAAAATGAACATATGTATAAATAGGTATCGATTCGAAGGTCACGACCCTCAACATCGCATCCACACCGCTAATAAGAGATAAGGACACTTTTTAGAACATCCCAAACTCAAAAAAGTACAGAAATGGCCACAAACAACCCTAAATGGCCCACCCGATCTGGTTTAAACTGTAAATGAAAATAAATCAAAATAGGTATCGATTCGAAGGTTACGACCCTCAACATCGCATCCACACATCTAAGAAGAGATAAGGATACTTTTTAGAAAGTTTAAAACCTAAAAAACTATAGAAATGCCCCCAAATAACCACAAATGACCCACCCGATCTGATTTAAACCGAAAATGAACATATGTCAAAATAGGTATCAATTTGAACGTCACGACCCTCAACATCTTATCCACACATCTAATAAGAGATGAGGACACATTTTCGAACATCTCAAACATAAAAAAGTATAGAAATGCCCCCAAATATCCCCAAACGACCCACCCAATCTAGTTTAAACCTAAAATGAACATTTGTCAAAATTGGTATCGATACGAAGGTCACGACCCTCAACTTCATATCCACACCTAAAATAAGAGATAAGGGCACATTTTAGAACATCCCAAATCCAAAAAAGTACAGAAATGCCCCCAAACAACCCCAAACGACCCACCCGATCTGGTTTAAATCGAAAATGAACATTCATGGAAATTGGTATCAATTTGAAGGTCACGACCCTCAACTTCATATCCACACGTGTAATAAGAGATAAGGACACATTTTAGAACATCCCAAACCCAAAAAAGTATAAAAATGCCCCCAAATAACCCCAAACGACCCACCCGTTAAATAATAACATTATAAAGGTTTAACTAAAAATGAACATATGTTGAAATAGGTATCGATTCAAGGTCACGACCCTCAATAACGCATCCACATGTCAAATAAGAGATAAGGACATTTTTAGAACACCCAAACCAAAAAAGTAGAGAAAATGCCCCAAATAACCCACCTCCGGTTTATTAACCGAAAATGAACATATGTCAAAATAGGTATCGATTCGAAGGTTACGACCTCGACACCCACTCAACATAGGACATCCACACCTCTAATAAGAGATAATGACACTATGTCAAATTTTAGAACAACCCAAACCCAAAAGAGATAGAAATGCCCCCAAATAACCACATTAAATACCCAAAATGACCCTATCGTCTGGTTTAAACCAAAAATGAACATTTGTCGAAATGGGTATCGATACGAAGGTCACGACCCTCAACTTCATATCCACACGTGTAATAAGAGATAAGGAAACATTTTAGAACATCCCAAACACAAAAAGTATAGAAATGCCCCCAAATAAGCCCAAACGACCCACCCAAATTGGTTTAATTAAACCGAAAATGAACATATGTTGAAATAGGTATCGATTCAAGGTCACGACCCTCAACAACACATCCACATGTCAAATAAGAGATAAGGACATTTTTAGAACATCCCAAACCAAAAAAGTACAAAATGCCCCAAATAAAGCCAAAGGACCCACCCTGGTTTGGTTTAAACCGCAAAATGAACATATGTCGAAAAAGGTATCGATTCAAAGGTTACGACCCTTGACATCGCATCCATACTTCTAATGAGAGATAAGGACACTATTTTAGAACATCCCAAACCCAAAAAAAATATAGAAATGCCACCAAATAGCACCAAACGACCCACCCAGTTTGGTTTAAATCGAAATTGAACATATGTCGAAATAGGTATCGATTCGAAGGTCACGACCCGCAACATCGCTTCCACACGTCCAATAAGAGATAAGAACACTTTTTAGAACATCTAAAACCCAAAAAACTACAGAAGTGCCCCCAAATAACCCCAAACGACCCGCCCAGTCTGGTCTATATCAAAAATGAGCATATGTCGAAACAGGTATCAATTCGAAGGTCACGACCCTCAACATCGCATCCACAGAGCTAATAAGAGATGAGGACAAATTTTAGAACATCCCAAACCCAAAAAAATCCAGAAATGCCCCCAAATAAGCCCAAATGACCCACCCGGTCTAGTTTAAACCAAAAATGAATATTTGCCAAAATTGGTATCGATGCGAAGCTCACGACCCTCAACTTCATACCCACACGTGTAATAAGAGATAAGGACACATTTTAGAACATCCAAAACTCAAAAAAGTACAAAAATGCCCCCAAGTAATCCCAAACAACCCACCCGATCTTGTTTAAACCGAAAATTAACATATGTGGAAATAGGTAATCAATTCGAAGGTCACGACCCTCAACATCGCATCCACACAGCTAATTAGAGATGATGACACATTTTCGAACATCCCAAACCCAAAAAAGTATAGAAATGCCCCCAAATAACCCCAAACGAGTCACCTGGTCAGGTTTAAACCACAAATGAACATACGTAGAAATAGGTATCGATTCCAAGGTCACGACCCTCAACATCGCATCCACATGTCTAATAAGAGATAAGGACACTTTTTAGAACAACCCAAACCCAAAAAAGTGCAGCAATACCCCCAAACAACCCCAAACGACCCACCCGGTCTGGTTTAAACCGAAAATGAACATAAGTAGAAATAGGTGTCTATTCAAAGGTTACGACCCTCGACATCGCATCCACACATCTAATAAGAGATAAGGACACTTTTTAGAACATCCCAAACCCAAAAAAGTACAGAAATGCCTCCAAATAACCCCAAACGATCCACCCGATCTGGTTTAAACCGAAAACGAACATTCATAGAAATTGGTATCGATACGAAGGTCACGACCCTCAACTTCATATCCACACATGTAATAAGAGATAAGGACATATTTTAGAATATCCCAAACCCAAAAAAGTATAGAAATGCCCCCAAATAACCCCCAACGACCCACTCAGTCTTATTTAAATCGAAAATGAACATATGTCGAAATAGGTATCGATTCGAAGGTCACGACCCTCAACATCGCATCCACACCTCTAATAAGAGATAAGGACAATTTTTAGAACATCCCAAACCCAAAAAAAATACAAAAATGCCCCCAAACAACCCCAAAGGACCCACCCTGTCTGGTTTAAACCGTAAATGAACATAAGTCAAAATAGGTATCGATTCGAAGGTTACGACCCTTGACATCGCATCCACACTTCTAATGAGAGATAAGGACACTTTTTAGAACATCCCAAACCCAAAAAAGTATAGAAATGCCCCCAAATAGCACCAAACGACCCACCCGGTTTGGTTCGAACAAAAAATGAACATATGCCAAAATAGGTATCGATTCGAAGGTCACGACCCTCAAGATCGCATCCACACATCTAATAACAGATAAGGCCACATTTTAGACTATCCCAAACCCAAAAAAGTATAGAAATGCCCCTAAAAGACCCCAAACTACCCACCTGGTTTGGTTTAAACCGAAAATGAACATATGTCAAAATAGGTATCGATTCGAAGGTCACGACCTTCTACATCGCTTCCACACATCCAATAAGAGATAAGGACACATTTTAAAACATCCCAAACCCAAAAAAGTACAGAATTGCCCCAAACAACCCCAAACGACCCATCCAGTCTGGTATAAATCGCAAATGAACATAAGTCGGAATAGGTATCGATCCGAAGGTTACGACCCTTGACATCGCATCCACCCGTCTAACAAGTGATAAGAAAACTTTTTAGAACATCCCAAACCCAAACAAGTATGGAAATGTTCCCAAATAACCCCAAACGACCCACCCGATCTGGTTTAAACTGAAACTGAACATTTGCCTAAATTGGTATCGATACGAAGGTCACGACCCTCAACTTCCTATCCACACGTGTAATTTAGGATGAGGACACATTTTAGAACATCCCAAACCCAAAAAAGTACAGAAATGCCTTCAAATAACCCCAAACGACCCACTCGGTCTTGTTTAATACGAAAATGAACATTTGTTCAAATTGGTATCGATACGAAGGTCACGACCCTCAACTTCATATCCACACGTCTATGAAGAGAGAAGGACACTTTTTTGTACGTCCAAAACCCAAAAAACTACTGAAATGCCCCTAAATAACCCCAAACGGCCCACCCGCTCTGGTTTAAATTGAAAATGAACATATGTCATAATAGGTATCAATTCGAAGGTAACGACCCTCAACTTCATATCGACACCTGTAATAAGAGATAAGGACACAATTTAGAACATCCCAAACCCAAAAAAGTGCAGAAATGCCCCCAAAATAACCCCTAACGACCCACCCGGTCTGGTTTAAACCGAAAATGAACATTTATCCAAACTGGTATCGATCTGAAGGCCACGACCCTCAACTTCATATCCACACGTGCAATAAGAGATAAGGACACATTTTAGAATATCCCAAACCCAAAAAAGTACAGAAATGCCCTCAAATAACCCCAAACGACCCACTCGATCTTGTTTAAATCGAAAATGAACATATGTCGAAATAGGAATCGATTCCAAGGTCACCACACTGAACATTGCATCCACACGTCTAATAAGAGATAAGGACACTTCTTAGAACAACCCAAACCCAAAAAAGTGCAGAAATGCCCCAAAACAACCACAAACGACCCACCCGGCCTGGTTTAAATCGAAAATGAACATAAGTCGAAATAGGTGTCTATTCGAAGGTTACAACCCTCGACATCGCATCCACACATCTAAGAAGAGATAAGGACACTTTTTAGAACGTCCAAAACCCAAAAAACTATAGAAATGCCCCCAAATAACCCCAAACGACCCACCCAGTTTGATTCAAACCGAAAATGAACATATGTCAAAATAGGTATCAATTCGAAGGTCACGACCTTCAACATCGCATCCACACGTCTAATTAGAGATAAGAACACTTTTTAGAACATCCCAAACCCAAAAAAGAACACAAATGCCCCCAAATAACCCCAAACGAACCACCCGGTCTGGTTTAAACCGAAATGAACATTTGTCGAAATGGGTATCGATACGAAGGTCATGACCCTCAACTTCATATCCACACGTGTAATAAGAGATAAGGACATATTTTAGAATATCCCAAACCAAAAAAAGTATGAAAATGCCCCCAAATAACCCCAAACGACCCACTCGGTCTTATTTAAACCGAAAATGAACATATGTCGAAATAGGTATCGATTCGAAGGTCACGACCCTCAACATCACATCCACACGTCTAATAAGAGATAAGGACAATTTTTAGAACATCCCAAACCCAAAAAAATACAAAAATGCCCCCAAAAAACCCCAAAAGACCCACCCTGTCTGGTTTAAACCGCAAATGAACATACATCGAAATAGGTATCGATTCGAAGGTTGCGACCCTTGACATCGCATCCACACTTCTAATGAGAGATAAGGACACTTTTTAGACCATCCCAAACCCAAAAAAGTATAGACATGCCCCCAAATAGCACCAAACGACCCACACAGTTTGGTTCAAATAGAAAATGAACATATGCCAAAATAGGTATCAATTCGTAGGTCACAACCCTCAAGATCACATCCACACATCTAATAAGAGATAAGGACACATTTTAGAACATCCCAAACCCAAAATAGTATAGAATAGCCCCCAAATACCCCAAAACGACCCACCCGATTTGGTTTAAACCGAAAATGAACATATGTCGAAATAGGTATCAGTTCGAAGGTCACGACCCTCAACATCGCATCCACACAGCTAATAAGAGATGAGGACAAATTTTCAAACATCCCAAACCCAAAAAAGTACAGAAATGTCCCCAAATAAGCCCAAACGACCCACCCGGTCTTATTTAAACCGAAAATGAACATTTGCCGAAATTGGTATTGATACGAAGGCCACGACCCTCAACTTCATACCCACACGTGTAATAACAGATAAGGACACATTTTAGAACATCCAAAACTAAAAAAAGTACAGAAATCCCCCAAATAATCCCAAACAACCCACCCGATCTTGTTTAAACCGAAAATAAACATATGTCGAAATAGGTAATCAATTCGAGGGTCAAGACCCTCAACATCGCATCCACACATCTAATTAGAGATGAGGACACATTTTCGAACATCACAAACCCAAAAAAGTATAGAAATGCCCCCAAATAACCCCAAACGACCCACCCGATCTGGTTTAAACCGTAAAGGAACATAAGTCAAAATAGTTATCGATTCGAAGGTTACGACCCACGACATCGAATCCACAAATCTAAGAAGCGATAAGGACACTTTTTAGAACGTCCAAAACCCAAAAAACTACAGAAGTGCCCCCAAATAACCCCAAACGACCCACCCGGTCTGGCCTAAATTGAAAATGAGCATATGTCGAAACAAGTATCAGTTCGAAGGTCACGACCCACAACATCACATCCACACAGCTAATAAGAGATGAGGACAAATTTTTAAACATCCCAAACAAAAAAAAGTACAGAAATGGCCCCAAATAAGCCCAACGACCCACCCGGCCTTGTTTAAACCGAAAATGAACATTTGCCAAAATTGTTATTGATGCCACGACCCTCAACTTCATACCCATACGTGTAATAACAGATAAGGACACATTTTAGAACATCCAAAACTAAAAAAAGTATAGAAATCCCCCAAATAATCCCAAACAACCCACCCGATCTTGTTTAAACCGAAAATAAACATATGTCGAAATAGGTAATCAATTCGAGGGTCACGACCCTCAACATCGCATCCACACATCTAATTAGAGATGAGGACACATTTTCGAACATCACAAACCCAAAAAAGTATAGAAATGCCCCCAAATAACCCCAAACGACCCACCCGATCTAGTTTAAACCGTAAAGGAACATAAGTCAAAATAGTTATCGATTCGAAGGTTACGACCCATGACATCGAATCCACAAATCTAAGACGAGATAAGGACACTTTTTAGAACGTCCAAAACCCAAAAAACTACAGAAGTGCCCCCAAATAACCCCAAACGACCCACCCGGTCTGGCCTAAATTGAAAATGAGCATATGTCGAAACAAGTATCAGTTCGAAGGTCACGACCCACAACATCGCATCCACACAGCTAATAAGAGATGAGGACAAATTTTCAAACATCCCAAACCCAAAAAAGTACAGAAATGCCCCCAAATAAGCCCAAACGACCCACCCGGCCTTGTTTAAACCAAAAATGAACATTTGCCAAAATTGGTATTGATACGAAGGCCACGACCCTCAACTTCATACCCATACGTGTAATAACAGATAAGGACACATTTTAGAACATCCAAAACTAAAAAAAGTATAGAAATCCCCCAAATAATCCCAAACAACCCACCCGATCTTGTTTAAACCGAAAATAAACATATGTCGAAATAGGTAATCAATTCGAGGGTCACGACCCTCAACATCGCATCCACACATCTAATTAGAGATGAGGACACATTTTCGAACATCACAAACCCAAAAAAGTATAGAAATGCCCCCAAATAACCCCAAACGACCCACCCGATCTGGTTTAAACCGTAAAGGAACATAAGTCAAAATAGTTATCGATTCGAAGGTTACGACCCATGACATCGAATCCACAAATCTAAGAAGAGATAAGGACACTTTTTAGAACGTCCAAAACCCAAAAAACTACAGAAGTGCCCCCAAATAACCCCAAACGACCCACCCGGTCTGGCCTAAATTGAAAATGAGCATATGTCGAAACAGGTAGCAGTTCGAAGGTCACGACCCACAACATCGCATCCACACAGCTAATAAGAGATGAGGACAAATTTTTGAACATCCCAAACCCAAAAAAGTACAGAAATGCCCCCAAATAAGCCCAAACGACCCACCCGGTCTTGTTTAAATCGAAAATGAACATTTGCCGAAATTGGAATTGATACGAAGGCCACGACCCTCAACTTTATATCCACACGTGTGATAAGAGATAAGGACACATTTTAGAACATCCAAAACTAAAAAAAGTACAGAAATGCCACCAAATAATCCCAAACAACCCACCCGATCTTGTTTAAACCGAAAATAAACATATGTCGAAATAGGTAATCAATTCGAGGGTCACGACCCTCAACATCGCATCCACACATCTAATTAGAGATGAGGACACATTTTCGAACATCACAAACCCAAAAAAGTATAGAAATGCCCCCAAATAACCCCAAACGACCCACCCGATCTGGTTTAAACCGTAAAGGAACATAAGTCAAAATAGTTATCGATTCGAAGGTTACGACCCATGACATCGAATCCACAAATCTAAGAAGAGATAAGGACACTTTTTAGAACGTCCAAAACCCAAAAAACTACAGAAGTGCCCCCAAATAACCCCAAACGACCCACCCGGTCTGGCCTAAATTGAAAATGAGCATATGTCGAAACAGGTAGCAGTTCGAAGGTCACGACCCACAACATCGCATCCACACAGCTAATAAGAGATGAGGACAAATTTTTGAACATCCCAAACCCAAAAAAGTACAGAAATGCCCCCAAATAAGCCCAAACGACCCACCCGGTCTTGTTTAAATCGAAAATGAACATTTGCCGAAATTGGAATTGATACGAAGGCCACGACCCTCAACTTTATATCCACACGTGTGATAAGAGATAAGGACACATTTTAGAACATCCAAAACTAAAAAAAGTACAGAAATGCCCCCAAATAATCCCAAACAACCCACCCGATCTTGTTTAAATCGAAAATAAACATATATCAAAATAGGTAATCAATTCGAAGGTCACGACCCTCAACATCGCATCCACACATCTAATTAGAGATGAGGACACATTTTCGAACATCCCAAACCCAAAAAAGTATAGAAATGCCCCCCAAAAACCCCAAACGACCCAGCCGATCTGGTTTAAACCGTAAACGAACATATGTCAAAATAGTTATCGATTCGAAGGTTACGACCCTCGACATCGAATCCACAAATCTAAGAAGAGATAAGGACACTTTTTAGAACGTCCAAAACCCAAAAAACTACTGAAATGCCCCCAAATAACCCTAGATGACCGACCCGATCTGGTTTAAACCGAAAATGAAGATATGTCAAAATAGGTATCAATTCGAAGGTCACGATCCGCAACATCCCATCCACACATTTAATAAGAGATGAGGACACATTTTAGAACATCCCAAACCCAAAAAATTATAGAAATGCCCCCAAATAACCCCAAACGACCCACCCGGTCTAGTTTAAACCGAAAATGAACATTTGCCAACGATCCTCAACTTCATATCCACACATGTAATAAAAGACAAGCACACATTTAAGAACATCCAAAACTCAAAAAAGTACGGAAATGCCCCCAAATAATCCCAAACGACTCACCCGGTCTTGTTTAAAGCAAAAATACACATATGTCAAAATAGGTAATCAATTCGAAGGTCACGACCCTCAACATCGCATCCACACATCTAATAAGAGATGAAGACACACTATTGAACATCCCAAACCAAAAAAAGTATAGAAATGCCCGTAAATAACCCTGAACGACCCACTCGATCTGGTTTAAACCAAAAATGAACTTTCATCGAAATTGGTTTCGATACGAAGGTCACGACCCTCTACTTCATATCCACAGCTGTAATAAAAGATAAGGACACATTTTAGAATATCCCAAACCCAAAAAAGTACTGAAACGCCCCCATATAACCCCAAACGGCCCACCCGATCTGGTTTAAACCGAAAATGAACATTCATCGAAATTGGTATTGGTACAAAGGTCACGATCCTCAACTTCATATCCACGCCTGTAAAAATAGATAAGGACACATTTTAGAACATCCCAAACCCAAAAAAGTACAGAAATGCCCCCAAATAACCCTAAATGACCCACCCGGTCTGGTTTAAATTGAAAAAGAACATTTGTCTAAATTGGTATTGATATGAAGGTGACGACCCTCAACTTCATATTCACACTTGTAACAAGAGATAAGGATACAATTTAGAACATCCCAAACCCAAAAAAGTACAGAAATGCCCCCAAATAACCCCAAATGGCCCACTCGGTCTTGTTTCAACCGAAAATGAACATTTATCGAAATTGGTATCTATACGAAGATCAGGACCCTCAACTTCATATCCACACTTGTAATAAGAGATAAGCACACGTTTTAGAAAACCCAAACCCAAAAAAGTACTGAAATGCCCTCAAATATCCCAAAACGACCCACCCAGTCTGGTTTAAACCAAAAATGAACATTTATCGAAATTGGTATCAATTCGAAGGTCACGACCCTCAATATCGCATCCAAACATCTAATAAGAGATGAGGACACATTTTTGAACATCCCAAACCCAGAAAAGTATAAAAATGCCCCCAAATAACCCCAAACGACCCACCCTGTCTGGTATAAACCGAAAATGAACATTTGTCCAAATTGGTATCGATACGAAGGTCACGACCCTCAACTTCATATCCACACGTGAAATAGGAGATAAGTATAGAAATGCCCCCAAATAACCCCAAATAACCCATTCGGTCTTGTTTAAACAAAAAATGAACATATGTCAAAATAGGTATCAAATGCAAGGTCACCACCCTCAACATCGCATCCACACGTCTAATAAGTGATAAGGACACTTTTTAGAACATCCCAAACCCAAAAAACTATAGAAATGCCCCCAAACAACCCCAAATGATCCATCCGGTCTGGTTTGAACCGTAAATGAACATAAGGCGAAATAGGTACTGATTCGAAGGTTACGACCCTCGACATCACATCCACATGTCTAAGAAGAGATAAGGACACCTTTTAGATTTTCCAAAACCCAAAAAACCACAGAAATGGCCCCAAATAACCCCAAATGACCCACCCAGTCTGGTTTAAATCGCAAATGAACATAATTCGAAATAGGTATCAATTCGAAAGTTACGACCCTCAACCTCGCATCCACATGTCTAAGAAGAGATAAGGACACTTTTTAGAAGATCCCAAGCCCAAAAAAGTATAGAAATGCCCCCAAATAACCCCAAACGACCCACCTGGTCTGGTTTAAACCGAAAATGAACATATGTCAAAATTGGTATCGATTCGAAGGTCACGACCCTCAACTTCATATCCACACGTGTAATAAGAGATATGGACATTTTTTAGAACATCCCAAACCCAAAAAACTATAGAAATGCCCCCAAATAACCTCAAACGACGCACTCGGTCTTGTTTAAATCGAAAATGAACATTTGTCCAAATTGGTATCGATACGAGGGTTACGACCCTCAACTTCATATCCACACCTATAATAAGAGATAAGGACACATTTTAGAACATCCCAAACCCAAAAAAGTACAGAAATGCCCCCAAATAACCCCAAATGACCCACCTGGCCTGGTTTAAACTAAAAATGAACATTTCTCGAAATTGGTATCGATAATAAGGTCACGACCCTCAACTTCATATCCACAAGTGTAATAAGAGATAAGTACACTTTTTAGAACATCCCAAACCTAAAAAAGTACAGAAATGCCCCCAAATAACACCAAACGACCCACCCGATTTGGTTTAAACCGAAATGAACTTTCGTCAAAATTGGTATCGATACGAAAGTCACGGTCCTCAACTTCATATCCACACCTATAATAAGAGATAAGGACACAATTTAGAATATCCCAAACCTAAAAAAGTACAGAAATGCCCCCAAATAACCCCAAACGACCCACTCGGTCTGGTTTAAATTGAAAATGAACATTTATCTCAATTTGTATCGATATGAATGTCACGACCCTTAACTTCATATCCACACGTGTAATAAGAGATAATGACACATTTTAGAACATCCCAAACCCAAAAAAGTACAGAAATGACCCCAAATAACCCCAAACAACCCACTCGGCCTTGTTTAAATCGAAAATGAACATATGTCAAAATTGCTATCGAATCCAAGGTCACCACCCTCAACATCGCATCCACACGTCTAATAAGAGATAAGGACACTTTTTAGAACATCCCAAACCCAAAAAACTATAGAAATGCCCCCAAACAACCCAAACGACCCACCTGGTCTGGTTTGAACCGTAAATGAACATAAGGCGAAACAGGTATTGATTCGAAGGTTACGACCCTCGACATCACATCCACACATCTAAGAAGAGATAAGGACACCTTTTAGATTTTCCAAAACCCAAAAAACTACAGAAATGCCCCCAAATAACCCCAAATGACCCACCCTGTCTGGTTTAAATCGCAAATGAACATAAGTCGAAATAGGTATCAATTCGAAGGTTACGACCCTCAACCTCGCATCCACATGTCTAAGAAGAGCTAAGGACACTTTTTAGAAGAACCCATGCCCAAAAAAGTATAGAAATGCCCCTAAATAACCCCAAAAGACCCACCCGGTCTGGTTTAAACCGAAAATGAACATATGTCGAAATTGGTATCGATTCGAAGGTCACAACCCTCAACTTCATATCCACACGTGTAATAAGAGATATGGACATTTTTTAGAACATCCCAAACCCAAAAAAGTATAGAAATGCCCCCAAATAACCTCAAACGACCCACTTGGTCTTGTTTAAATCGAAAATGAACATTTGTCCAAATTGGCATCGATACGAGGGTTACGACCCTCAACTTCATATCCACACCTATAATAAGAGATAAGGACACATTTTAGAACATCCCAAACCCAAAAAAGTACAGAAATGCCCCCAAATAATCCCAAATGACCCACCTGGTCAGGTTTAAACTAAAAATGAACATTTCTCAAAATTGGTATCGATAATAAGGTCACGACCCTCAAGTTCATATCCACAATACGACCCACCCGATCTGGTTTAAACCGAAATGAACTTTCGTCAAAATTGGTATCGATACGAAAGTCACGGTCCTCAACTTCATATCCACACCTATAATAAGTGATAAGGACACAATTTAGAATATCCCAAACCTAAAAAAGTACAGAAGTGCCCCCAAATAACCCCAAACGACCCACCCTGTCTGGTTTAAATTGAAAATGAACATTTATCTAAATTTGTATCGACATGAAGGTCACGACCCTCAACTTCATATCCACACGTGTAATAAGAGATAAGGACACATTTTAGAACATCCCAAACCCAAAAAAGTACAGAAATGATCCCAAATAACCCCAAATGACCCACTCGGTCTTGTTTAAACAAAAAATGAACATATGTCAAAATAGCTATCGAATCCAAGGTCACCACCCTCAACATCGCATCCACACGTCTAATAAGAGATAAGGACACTTTTTAGAACATCCCAAACCCAAACAACCCCAAACGACCCACCCGGTCTGGTTTGAACCGTAAATGAACATAAGGCGAAATAGGTATTGATTCAAAGGTTACGACCCTCGACATCACATCCACACATCTAAGAAGAGATAAGGACACCTTTTAGATTTTCCAAAACCCAAAAAACTAGAGAAATGCCCCCAAATAACCCCAAATGACCCACCCTGTCTGGTTTAAATCGCAAATGAACATAAGTCGAAATAGGTATCAATTCGAAGGTTACGACCCTCAACCTCGCATCCACACGTCTAAGAAGAGATAAGGACACTTTCTAGAAGATCCCAAGCCCAAAAAAGTATAGAAATGCCCCCAAATAACCCCAAACGACCCACCCGGTCTGGTTTAAACCAAAAATGAACATATGTCGAAATTGGTATCGATTCGAAGGTCACGACCCTCAACTTCATATCCACACGTGTAATAAGAGATATGGACATTTTTTAGAACATCCCAAACCCAAAAAAGTATAGAAATGCCCCCAAATAACCTCAAACGACCCACTCGGTCTTGTTTAAACCGAAAATGAACATTTGTCCAAATTGGTATCGATACGAAATTGGTATTGATTCGAAAGTCACGACCCTCAACTTCATATCCACACCTATACGAAGAGATAAGGACACATTTTAGAACATCCCAAACCCAAAAAAGTACAGAAATGCCCCCAAACAACCCCAAACGACCCATCCTATCTGATTTAAATCACAAATGAACATAAGTCGAATTAGGTTTCGATTCGAAGGTTACGACCCTTGACATCGTATGCACACGTCTAGTAAGTGATAGGGAAACTTTTTAGAACACCCCAAACCCAAAAAAGTGTCGAAATGCCCCCCAAATAACCCCAAACGACCTACTCGGTCTTGTTTAAACCGAAAATGAACATTTGCCCAAATTGGAATCGATACGAAAGTCACGACCCTCAACTTCATATCCACACCTGTAATAAGAGATAAGGACACATTTTAGAACATCCCAAACCCAAAAAAGTACAGAAATGCCCCCAAATAACCCCAAACGATCCACCTGGCCTGGTTTAAATTGAAAATGAACATTTGTCGAAATTGGTATCGATAAGAAGGTCACGACCCTCAACTTCATATGCACAAGTGTAATAAGAGATAAGGACACTTTTTAGAACATCCCAAATCCAAAAAAGTACAGAAATGCCCCCAAATAACACCAAACGACCCACCCGATCTGGTTTAAACCAAAAATGAACTTTCATCAAAATTGGTATCGATACGAAGGTCACGATTCTCAACTTCATATCCACACCAATAATAAGAGATAAGGACACAATTTAGAATATCCCAAACCCAAAAAAGTACAGAAATGCCCCCAAATAACCCCAAACGACCCACCCGATCAGGTTTAAATAAAAAATGAACATTTGTCTAAATTCGTATCGATATGAAGGTCACGACCCTCAACTTCATATCCACACGTGTAATAAGAGATTAGGACACATTTTAGAACATCCTAAACCCAAAAAAGTACAGAAATGCCCCCAAATAACCCCAAACGACCAACTCGGTCTTATTTAAATCAAAAATGAACAAATGTCGGAATAGGTATCGAATCCAAGGTCACCACCCTCAACATCGCATCCACACGTCTAGTAAGAGATAAGGACACTTTTTAGAACATCCCAAACCCAAAAAACTACAGAAATGCCCCCAAACAACACCTAGCGACCCACCCGATCTGGTTTAAACCATAAATGAACATATGGCGAATTAGGTATTGATTCGAAGGTTACGACCCTCGACATCATATCCACACGTCTAAGAATAGATAAGGACACCTTATAGATTTTCCAAAACCCAAAAAATCGCAGAAATGCCCCCAAATAACCACAAATGACCCACACTGTCTGGTTTAAATCGCAAATGACCATAAGTCGAAATAGGTTTCAGTTCAAAGGTTACGACCCTCAACATTGCATCCAGACGTCTAATAAGAGATAGCGACACTTTTTAGAAGATCTCAAGCCCAAAAAAGTATAGAAAGGCCCCCAAATAACCCCAAACGACCAACCCGGTTTGGTTTAAACCGAAAATGAACATATGTCGAAATTGGTATCGATTCGAAGGTCACGACCCCCAACTTCATATCCACACGTGTAGTAAGAGATAAGGACATTTTTTAGAACATCCCAAACCCAAAAAAGTATAGAAATGCCCCCAATAACCTCAAACGACCCACTCGGTCTTGTTTAAACCGAAAATGAACATTTGTCCAAATTGGTATCGATCCGAGGGTCACGACCCTCAAATTCATATCCACACCTATAATAAGATATAAGGACACATTATAGAACATCCCAAACCTAAAAAAGTACAGAAATGCCCTCAAATAACCACAAACGACCCACCCGGCCTGGTTTAAACCGAAAATGAACATTTGTCCAAATTGGTATCAATAGGAAGGTCACGACCCTCAACTACATATCCACACGTGTAATAGGAGATAAGGACACATTTTAGACCATACCAAACCCCAAAAAGTACAGAAATGCCCCCAAATAACCCCAAACGACCCACTCGGCCTTTTTTTAACCAAAAATGAACATATGTCGAAATAGGTACCGAATCCAAGGTCACCACCCTCAACATCGCATTCACACGTCTAATAAGAGATAAGGACACTTTTTAGAATATCCCAAACCCAAAAAAGTTTAAAAATGCCTACAAATAACCCCAAACAACCCACCTGGTATGGCTTAAACCGAAAATGAACATATGTCGAAATTGGTATCGATTCGAAGGTCCCGACCCTCAACTTCATATCCACACGTGTAACAAGAGATAAGGACATTTTTTAGAACATCCCAAACCCAAAAAAGTATACAAATGCACCCAAATAACCCCAAACGACCCACTCGGTCTTGTTTAAACCAAAAATGAACATTTGTCAAAATTGGTATCTATACGAAGGTTATGACCCTCAACTTCATGTCCACACCTGTAATAAGAGATAAGGACACATATTTGAAAATCCCAAACCCAAAAAAGTACAGAAATGCCCCCAAACAACACCAAACGACCCACCCGATCTGGTTTAAACCGTACTTGAACATAAGGCGAATTAGGTATTGATTCGAAGGTTATGACCCTCGACATCACATCCACACGTCTAAGAAGAGATAAGGACACCTTTTAGATTTTCCAAAACCCAAAAAACTGCAGAAATGCCCCCAAATAACCACAAATGACCCACCCTGTCTGGTTTAAATCGCAAATGAACATAAGTCGCAATATGTATCAGTTCAAAGGTTATGACCCTCAACATCGCATCCACACGTCTAATAAGAGATAACGACAATTTTTAGAAGATCCCAAGCCAAAAAAAAGTATAGAAATGCCCCCAAATAACCCCTAACGACCCACCCGGTCTGGTTTAAACCGAAAATGAACATATGTTGAAATTGGTATCGATTCGAAGGTCACGACCCCCAACCTCATATCCACACGTGTAATAAGAGATACGGACATTTTTTAGAACATCCCAAACCCAATAAAAGTACAAAAATGCCCCCAAATAACCACAAATGACCCATCCAACCTGGTTTAAATCGAAAATGAGCATTTGTCCAAATTGGTATCAATAGAAAGGTCACGACGCTGAACTTCATATCCACACGTGTAATAGGAGATAAGGACACATTTTAGAGCATCCCAAACCCCAAAAAGTACAAAAATGCCCCCAAATAACCCCAAACGACCCACTCGGTCTTTTTTAAATAAAAAATAAACATATGTCAAAATAGGTATCGAATCCAAGGTCACCACCCTCAACATCGCATCCACACGTCTAATAGGAGATAAGGACACTTTTTAGAACATCCCAAACCCCAAAAAGTATAGAAATGCCTCCAAATAACCCCAAACGACCCACCCGGTCTGGTTTAAATCGAAAATGAACATATGTCAAAATTGGTATCGATTCGAAAGTCACGACCCTCAACTTCATATCCACACCTTTAATAAGAGATAAGGACACATTATAGAACATCCCAAACCCAAAAAAGTACAGAAATGCCCCCAAATAACCCCAAACGACCCACTCGGTCTTGTTTAAACCGAAAATGAACATTTGTCAAAATTGGTATCTATACGAAGGTTTTTACCCTCAACTTCATGTCCACACCTGTAATAAGAGATAAGGACACATATTAGAAAATCCCAAACCCAAAAAAGTACAGAAATGCCCCCAAATAACCTCAAACGATCCACCCAGTCTGGTTTAAATCGAAAATGAACATTTGTCGAAATTGGTATCAATTCGAAGGTCACGACACCCAATATTTCATTCACACATCTAATAAGAGATGATGACACATTTTAGAACATCCCATACCCAGAAAAGTACAGAAATGCCCCCAAATAATCCCAAATGACTCACCCGGTCTGGTTTAAATCGAAAACGAACATTTGTCTGAATTGGTATCGATACGAAGCTCACGACCCTCAACTTCATATCCACACGTGTACTAAGAGATAAGGACAAATTTAAGAACATCCAAAACTCAAAAAAGTATAGAAATGCCCCCAAATAATCCCAAACGACCCACCGGGTCTTGTTTAATCAAAAATAAATATATGTCAAAATAGGAAATCAATTCGACGGTCACGACTCTCAACGTCGCATCCATACATCTAATAAGAGATGAGGACACATTTTCAAACATCCCAAACCCAAAAAAGTACAGAAATGCCACCAAATAACCCCAAACGACCCACCCGATCTGGTTTAAACCAAAAATGAACATTCGTCGAAATTGGTATCGATACGAAGGTCATGACTCTCAACTTAATATCCACACCCGTAATAAGAGATAAGGAAACATTTTAGAACATCCCAAACCCAAAAAAGTACAGAAATGCCCCAAAATGACCCCAAACGATCCACCTGATCTGGTTTAAACCGAAAATGAACATTCGTCGAAATTGGTATCGATACGAAGGTCACGACCCTCAACTTCATATCCACACCTGTAATAAGAGATAAGGACACATTTTAGAACATCCCACACCCAAGAAAGTACAAAAATACCCCCAAATAACCCCAAACGACCCACCCGATCTGGTTTAAACCAAAAATGAACATTTATCAAAATTGGTATCGATACGAAGGTCACGACCCTCAACTTCATATCCACACATATAATAAGAGATAAGGACACATTTAAGAACATTCCAAACCCAACAAAATACAGAAATGCCCCCAAATAATCCCAAACGACCCACCCGATCTGGTTTAAACCGAAATTGATCATTCGTCGAAATTGGTATCGATACGAAGGTCACGATCCTCAACTTCATATCCACACCTGTAATAAGAGATAAGGACCCATTTTAGAACATCCCAAACCCAAAAAAGTACAAAAATGCCCCCATATAACCCCGAACAACCCACCCGGTCTAGTTTAAACCGGAAATGAACATTTGTCTAAATTGGTATCGATACGAAGGTCACGACCTTCAACTTCATATCTAAACATGTAATAAGAGATAAGGACATATTTTAGAACATCCCAAACCCAAAAAAGTATAGAAATGCCCCCAAGTAACCCCGAACAACCCACCTAGTCCGGTTTAAATCGAAAATGAACATTTGTCGAAATTGGTATCCATAAGAAGGTCACGACCCTCAACTTCATATCCACAAGTGTAATAAGAGAGAAGGACACTTTTTAGAACATCCCAAACCCAAAAAAGTACAGAAAAGCCCCCAAATAACCCAAAACAACCCACCCGATCTGGTTTAAATCGAAAATGAACATTCATCGAAATTGGTATCGATACGAAGGTCACGGTCCTCAACTTCCTATCCACACCTATAATAAGAGATAAGGACAAATTTTAGAACATCCCAAACCCAAAAAAGTACAGAAATGCCCCCAAATAACCCCAAAACGACCCACCCGGTCTGGTTTAAACCGAAAATGAACATTTGTCTAAATTGGTATCGATATGAATGTCATGACCCTCAACTTTATATCCACACGTGTAATAAGAGGTAGGGACACATTTTAGAACATCCCAACCCCAAAAAATTATAGAAATGCCCCCAAATAACCCCAAACGACCCACTCGGTCTTGTTTAAACCGAAAATGAACATATAACCAAATAGGTAACGATTCCAAGGTCACCACCCTCAACATCGCACCCACACATCTAATACGAGATAAGGACAATTTTTAGAACATCCCAAGCTCAAAAAGTACAGAAATGCCCCAAAACAACCACAAACAACCCACCCTATCTGGTTTAAACCGCAAATGAACATAAGTTGAAATAGGTATCGATTCGAAGGTTGCGACCCTTGACGTCGCATCCACACGTCTAACAAGAGGTAAGGATACATTTTAGAACATCCCAAACCCGAAAAAGTATAGAAATGCCCCCAAATAACCCCAAACGACCCACCCGGTCTGGTTTAAACCAAAAATGACCATATGTCGAAATTGGTACAATTCGAAGGTCACAACCCTCAACATCGCATCCACACATCTAATAAGAGATGAGGACACATTTTAGAACATCCCAAATCCCAAAAATTTCAAAAATGCCCTCAAATAACCCCAAACGACCCACTCGGTCCAGTTTAACCCGTAATGAATATTTGCCAAAATTGGTACCGATACGAAGATCACGACCCTCACCTTCATATCCACACGTGTAATAAGAGATAAGGACACATTTTAGAACATCCCAAACCCAAAAATGTGCAGAAATGCAAAAAAATAACCCCAAACGATCCACCCGGTCTAGTTTAAACCGAAAATGAACATTTGTCCAAATTGGTATCAATACGATGGTCATGATCCTCAACTTCATATCCACACCTGTAATAAGAGATAAGGACACATTTTAGAACATCTCAAACCCAAAAAAGTAAAGAAGTGCCCCCAAATAACCCCAAACGACCCACTCGATTGGGTTTAAACCAAAAATGAACATTTGTCTAAATTGATATCGATACGAAGGTCATGACCCTCAACTTCATATCCACAAGTGTAATAAGAGATAAGGACACATTTTAGAACATCTCTAACCCAAAAAAGTACAGAAATGCCCCCAAATAACCCCACACGACCCACTCGGTCTTGTTTAAACCGAAAATGAACATATGCCAAAATTGGTATCGATACGATGGTCATGACCCTCAACTTCATATCCACACTTCTAATAAGAGATAAGGACACTTTATAGAACATCCCAAACCCAAAACAGTACAGAAATGGCCCCAAACAACCCCAAACGACCCACACGATCTGGTTTAAATCGCAAATGAACATAAGTCAAAATTGGTATCGATTCGAAGGTTACTACCCTTGACATCGCGTCCACACGTCTTATAAGAGATAAGGACATTTTTTAGAACATCCGAAACCCAAAAAAGTATAGAAATGCCCCCAAATATTGCCAAACGACTCACCTGGTTTTGTTTAAACCAAAAATGAAAATATGTCGAAATAAGCATCGATTCGAAGGTCACGACCCTCAACATCGTATCCGCACGTGTAATAAGAGATGAGGACACTTTTTAGAACATCCCAAACCCAAAAAAGTACAGAAATGCCCCCAAATAACCCCAAACGACCCACCCGGTCTAGTTTAAACCGAAAATGAACATTTGTCCAAATTGGTATCAATACGATGGTCATGATCCTCAACTTCATATCCACACCTGTAATAAGAGATAAGGACACATTTTAGAACATCTCAAACCCAAAAAAGTAAAGAAGTGCCCCCAAATAACCCCAAACGACCCACTCGATTGGGTTTAAACCAAAAATGAACATTTGTCTAAATTGGTATCGATACGAAGGTCATGACCCTCAACTTCATATCCACAAGTGTAATAAGAGATAAGGACACATTTTAGAACATCTCTAACCCAAAAAAGTACAGAAATGCCCCCAAATAACCCCACACGACCCACTCGGTCTTGTTTAAACCGAAAATAAACATATGCCAAAATTGGTATCGATACGATGGTCATGACCCTCAACTTCATATCCACACTTCTAATAAGAGATAAGGACACTTTATAGAACATCCCAAACCCAAAACAGATGAAATGGCCCCAAACAACCCCAAACGACCCACACGATCTGGTTTAAATCGCAAATGAACATAAGTCAAAATTGGTATCGATTCAAGGTTACTACCCTTGACATCGCGTCCACACGTCTTATAAGAGATAAGGACATTTTTAGAACATCCGAAACCCAAAAAAGTATAGAAATGCCCCCAAATATTGCCAAACGACTCACCTGGTTTTGTTTAAACCAAAAATGAAAATATGTCGAAATAAGCATCGATTCGAAGGTCACGACCCTCAACATCGTATCCGCACGTGTAATAAGAGATGAGGACACTTTTTAGAACATCCCAAACCCAAAAAAGTACAGAAATGCCCCCAAATAACCCCAAACGACCCACCCGGTCTAGTTTAAACCGAAAATGAACATTTGTCCAAATTGGTATCAATACGATGGTCATGATCCTCAACTTCATATCCACACCTGTAATAAGAGATAAGGACACATTTTAGAACATCTCAAACCCAAAAAAGTAAAGAAGTGCCCCCAAATAACCCCAAACGACCCACTCGATTGGGTTTAAACCAAAAATGGACATTTGTCTAAATTGGTATCGATACGAAGGTCATGACCCTCAACTTCATATCCACAAGTGTAATAAGAGATAAGGACACATTTTAGAACATCTCTAACCCAAAAAAGTACAGAAATGCCCCCAAATAACCCCACACGACCCACTCGGTCTTGTTTAAACCGAAAATGAACATATGCCAAAATTGGTATCGATACGATGGTCATGACCCTCAACTTCATATCCACACTTCTAATAAGAGATAAGGACACTTTATAGAACATCCCAAACCCAAAACAAGATGAAATGGCCCCAAACAACCCCAAACGACCCACACGATCTGGTTTAAATCGCAAATGAACATAAGTCAAAATTGGTATCGATTCGAAGGTTACTACCCTTGACATCGCGTCCACACGTCTTATAAGAGATAAGGACATTTTTTAGAACATCCGAAACCCAAAAAAGTATAGAAATGCCCCCAAATATTGCCAAACGACTCACCTGGTTTTGTTTAAACCAAAAATGAAAATATGTCGAAATAAGCATCGATTCGAAGGTCACGACCCTCAACATCGTATCCGCAAGTGTAATAAGAGATGAGGACACTTTTTAGAACATCCCAAACCCAAAAAAGTACAGAAATACCCCCAAATAACCCCAAACGACCCACCCGGTCTAGTTTAAACCGAAAATGAACATTTGTCCAAATTGGTATCAATACGATGGTCATGATCCTCAACTTCATATCCACACCTGTAATAAGAGATAAGGACACATTTTAGAACATCTCAAACCCAAAAAAGTAAAGAAGTGCCCCCAAATAACCCCAAACGACCCACTCGATTGGGTTTAAACCAAAAATGGACATTTGTCTAAATTGGTATCGATACGAAGGTCATGACCCTCAACTTCATATCCACAAGTGTAATAAGAGATAAGGACACATTTTAGAACATCTCTAACCCAAAAAAGTACAGAAATGCCCCCAAATAACCCCACACGACCCACTCGGTCTTGTTTAAACCGAAAATGAACATATGCCAAAATTGGTATCGATACGATGGTCATGACCCTCAACTTCATATCCACACTTCTAATAAGAGATAAGGACACTTTATAGAACATCCCAAACCCAAAACAGTACAGAAATGGCCCCAAACAACCCCAAACGACCCACACGATCTGGTTTAAATCGCAAATGAACATAAGTCAAAATTGGTATCGATTCGAAGGTTACTACCCTTGACATCGCGTCCACACGTCTTATAAGAGATAAGGACATTTTTTAGAACATCCGAAACCCAAAAAAGTATAGAAATGCCCCCAAATATTGCCAAACGACTCACCTGGTTTTGTTTAAACCAAAAATGAAAATATGTCGAAATAAGCATCGATTCGAAGGTCACGACCCTCAACATCGTATCCGCACGTGTAATAAGAGATGAGGACACTTTTTAGAACATCCCAAACCCAAAAAAGTACAGAAATGCCCCCAAATAACCCCAAACGACCCACCCGATTTGGTTTAAACCGAAAATGAACATATATCGAAATAGGTATCGATTCGAAGGTCACGACCCTCAACATCACATCCACACGTCTAATAAGAGATAATGACACTTTTTAGAGCTTCCGAAACCCAAAAAAGTACAGAAATGCCACCAAATAACCCTAAACGACCCACTCGGTCAAGTTTAAATCGAAAATAAACATATGTCGAAATATGTATCGATTCGAAGCTCACGACCCTCAACATCGCATCCACAAGTCTAATAAGAGATAAGGACAATTTTTAGATCATCTCAAACCCAAAAAAGTATAGAAATGCTCCCAAACAACCCAAACGACCCACCTTGTCTGGTTTAAACCGAAAATGAACATAAGTCAAAATAGATATCGATTTGAAGGTTACGACCCTTGAGATCGCGTCCACACGTCTAATAAGAGATAAGGACACTTTTAAGAACATTACAAACCCAAAAAATTATAGAGATGCCCCCAAATAACCCCAAACGACCCACCCGATCTGGTTTAAATCGAAAATGAGCATTTGTCGAAATGGGCATCGCTTCGAAGGTCACGACCCTCAACATCGCATCTACACATCTAATAAGAGATGAGGACGCATTTTAGAACATCCCAAACCCAAAAAAGTTCAGAAATGCTCCCAAATAACCCCAAACGACCCACCCGGTCTGGTTTAAACCGAAAATGAAAATTCGTCTAAATTGGTATCAATACGAAGGTCACGACCCTGACCTTCATATCCACACGTGTAATAAGAGATAAGGACACATTTTAGAACATCACAAACCCAAAAAAGTGCAGAAATACCAAAAAATAACCTCAAACGACCCACCCGGTCTAGTTTAAACCGAAAATGAACATTTGTCCAAATTGGTATCAATACGATGGTCATGATCCTCAACTTCATATCCACACCTGTAATAAGAGATAAAGACACATTTTAGAACATCCAAACCCAAAAAAGTAAAGAAGTGCCCCCAAATAACCCCAAACGACCCACTCGATAGGGTTTAAACCAAAAATGAACATTCGTCTAAATTGGTATCGATACGAAGGTCATGACCCTCAACTTCATATCCACAAGTATAATAAGAGATAAGGACACATTTTAGAACATCTCTAACCCAAAAAAGTACAGAAATGCCCCCAAATAACCCCACACGACCCACTCGGTCTTGTTTAAATCGAAAATGAACATATGCCAAAATTGGTATCGATACGATGGTCATGACCCTCAACTTCATATCCACACTTCTAATAAGAGATAAGGACAGTTTTTAGAACATCCCAAACCCAAAACAGTACAGAAATGGCCCCAAACAACCCCAAACGACCCACACGATCTGGTTTAAATCGCAAATGAACATAAGTCGAAATTGGTATCGATTCGAAGGTTACTACCCTTGACATCGCGTCCACACGTCTTATAAGAGATAAGGACATTTTTTAGAACATCCGAAACCCAAAAAAGTATAGAAATGCCCCCAAATATTGCCAAACGACTCACCTGGTTTTGTTTAAACCAAAAATGAAAATATGTCGAAATAAGCATCGATTCGAAGGTCACGACCCTCAACATCGCATCCGCACGCGTAATAAGAGATGAGGACACTTTTTAGAACAACCCAAACCCAAAAAAGTACAGAAATGCCCCCAGATAACCCCAAACGACCCACCCGATTTGGTTTAAACCGAAAATGAACATATATCGAAATAGGTATCGATTCGAAGGTCACGACCCTCAACATCACATCCACACGTCTAATAAGAGATAATGACACTTTTTAGAGCTTCCGAAACCCAAAAAAGTACAGAAATGCCACCAAATAACCCTAAACGACCCACTCGGTCAAGTTAAAATCGAAAATAAACATATGTCGAAATATGTATCGATTCGAAGCTCACGACCCTCAACATCGCATCCACATGTCTAATAAGAGATAAGGACAATTTTTAGATCATCTCAAACCCAAAAAAGTATAGAAATGCTCCCAAACAACCCAAACGACCCACCTTGTCTGGTTTAAACCGAAAATGAACATAAGTCAAAATAGGTATCGATTTGAAGGTTACGACCCTTGAGATCGCGTCCACACGTCTAATAAGAGATAAGGACACTTTTAAGAACATTACAAACCCAAAAAATTATAGACATGCCCCCAAATAACCCCAAACGACCCACCCGATCTGGTTTAAATCGAAAATGAACATTTGTCGAAATGGGCATCGCTTCGAAGGTCACGACCCTCAACATCGCATCTACACATCTAATAAGAGATGAGGACACATTTTAGAACATCCCAAACCCAAAAAAGTTCAGAAATGCTCCCAAATAACCCCAAACGACCCACCCGGTCTGGTTTAAACCGAAAATGAAAATTCGTCTAAATTGGTATCAATACGAAGGTCAAGACCCTGACCTTCATATCCACACGTGTAATAAGAGATAAGGACACATTTTAGAACATCACAAACCCAAAAAAGTGCAGAAATACCAAAAAATAACCCCAAACGACCCACCCGGTCTAGTTTAAACCGAAAATGAACATTTGTCCAAATTGGTATCAATACGATGGTCATGATCCTCAACTTCATATCCACACCTGTAATAAGAGATAAGGACACATTTTAGAACATCCCAAACCCAAAAAAGTAAAGAAGTGTCCCCAAATAACCCCAAACGGCCCACTCGATTGGGTTTAAATCGAAAATGAACATTTGTCTAAATTGGTATCGATACGAAGGTCACGACCCTCAACTTCATATCCACAAGTGTAATAAGAGATAAGGACACATTTTAGAACATCTCAAACCCAAAAAAGTACAGAAATGTCCCCAAATAACCCCAAACGACCCACTCGGTCTTGTTTAAATCAAAAATTAACATATGCCGAAATTGGTATCGATACGATGGTCAGGACCCTCAACTTCATATCCACACTTCTAATAAGAGATAAGAACACTTTCTAGAACATCCCAAACCCAAATAAGTACAGAAATGACCCCAAACAACCCCAAACGAACCACCTGATCTGGTTTAAACCGCAAATGAACATAAGTCGAAATAGGTATCGATCTGAAGATTACTACCCTTGACATCACGTCCACACGTCTTATAAGAGATAAGGACATTTTTTAGAACATCTGAAACCCAAAAAAGTACAGAAATGCCCCCCAAGTAATGCCAAACGACCCACCCGGTTTGGTTTGAACCGAAAATGAAAATATGTCGAAATAAGAATAGATTCAAAGGTCACGACCCTCAACCTCGCATGCGCACGTGTAATAAGAGATGAGGACACTTTTTCGAACATCCCAAACCCAAAAAAGTACAAAAATGCCCCCAAAGGACCCACCGGGTTTGGTTTAAACCAAAAATGAACATATGTCAAAAAAGGTATTGATTCGAAGGTCACGGCCCTCAACATCGCATCCACACATCTAATAAGAGATAATGACACTTTTTAGTGCATCCCAAACCCAAAAAAGTACAGAAATGCCCCAAATAACCCCAAACGACCAACCCGGTTTGATTTAAATCGAAAATGAACATTTATCGAAATTGGTATCGATATGAAGGTCACGACCCTCAACTTCATGTCCACACGTGTAATAAGAGATAAGAACACATTTCAGAACATCCAAAACCCAAAAAAGTACATAAATGCCCCCAAATAACCCTAAACGACCCACTCAGTCAGGTTTAAATCGAAAATGAACATATGTCGAAATATGTATCGATTCGAAGGTCACGACCCTCAACATCGCATCCACATCTCTAATAAGAGATAAGGACAATTTTTAAATCATCTTAAACCCGTAATAGTACAGAAATGCCCCCAAACAACCCAAACGACCCACCTTGTCTCATTTAAACCAAAAATGAACGTAAGTCAAAATCGGTATCGATTCGAAGGTTACGACCCTTGACATCATGTCCACACGTCCTATAAGAGATAAGGACATTTTTTAGAACATCCGAAACCCAAAAAAGTACAAAAATGCCCCCCAAATAATGCCAAACGACCCACCCGATTTGGTTTAAACCGAAAATGAAAATATGTCAAAATAAGAATCGATTCAAAGGTCACGACCCTAAACATCGCATCCGCACGTGTAATAAGAGATGAGGACACTTTTTAGAACATCCCAAACCCAAAAAAGTACAAAAATGCCCCAAAATAACCCCAAACGACCCACCCGATTTGGTTTAAACCAAAAATGAACATATGTCGAAATAGGTATCGATTTGAAGGTCACGACCCTCAACATCGCATCCACACGTCAAATAAGAGATAATGCCACTTTTTAGAGCATCCCAAAAAAAAAGTGCAGAAATGCCCCCAAATAACCCTAAACGACCAACCCGGTCTGGTTTAAATCGAAAATGAACATTTATCGAAATTGATATCGACACGAAGGTCACGACCCTCAACTTCATGTCCACACGTGTAATAAGAGATAAGGACACATTTTAGAACATCCCAAACCCAGAAAAGTACAGAAATGCCCCCAAATAACCCTAAACGACCCACTCGGTCTTGTTTAAACCGAAAATGAACATATGTATCGATTCGAAGGTCACGACCCTCAACATCGCATCCACATCTCTAATAAGAGATAATGACACTTTATAGAACATCCCAAACCCAAAAAAGTACAGAAATGCCCCCAAATAACCTCAAACGACCCACCCGTTTTGGTTTAAAGCGAAAATTAACATTTGTCTAAATTGATATTGATATGATGGTCACGACCCTCAACTTCATATCCACACCTGTAATAAGAGATAATGACACATTATAGAACATCCCAAACCCAAAAAAGTACAGAAATGCCCCGAAATAACCCCAAAAGACCAACCCGGTCTGGTTTAAATAGAAAATGAACATTTGTCAAAATTGGTATCGATACGAAGTTCACGACCCTCAACTTCATATCCCCACGTGTAATAAGAGATAAGGACACATTTTAGAACATCCCAAACCCAAAAAAGTACAAAAATGCCCCCAAATAACCCCAAATGACCCACTCGGTCTTGTTTAAACCGAAAATGAACATATATCAAATAGGTATCGATTCCAAGGTCACAACCCTCAACATCACATCCACACGTCTAATAAGAGATAAGGACACATTTTAGAACATCCCACCCAAAAAAGTACAAAAATACCCCTAAATAATCGCAAACGACCCACCCGATTTGGTTTAAACAAAAAATGAACATATGTCGAAATAGGTATCGATTCGAATGTCACGACCCTCAACATCCCATCCACACATCTAATAAGAGATTAAGACACTTTTTAGAACATCCCAAACCCAAAAAAGTACAGAAATGCCCCCAAATAACCCCAAACGACCCACCCGATCTGGTTTAAACAAAAAATGAACATTTGTCAAAATTGGTATCGATACGAAGGTCAAAACCCTCAACTTCATATCCACACGTGTAATAAGAGATAAGGACACATTTTAGAAAATCCCAAACCCAAGAAAGTATAGAAATGCCCCCAAATAACCCCAAACGAACCACTCGGTCTTGTTCAAACCGAAAATGAACATATGCCGAAATTGGTATCGATACGATGGTCACGACCCTCAACTTCATATCCACATGTCTAATAAAGGACAATTTTTAGAACATCCCAAACCCAAAAAAGTACAGAAATGCCCCCCAAACAACCCCAAATGACTCACCTTGTCTGGTTTAAATCGAAAATGAACATAAGTTGAAATAGGTATCAATTCAAAGGTTACGACCCTCAACATTGCATCCACACATCTAATAAGAGCTGAGGACACATTTTAAAACATCCCAAACCCAAAAAAGTACAAAAATGGCCCCAAATAAACCCAAACGAACCACTCGATCTGGTTTAAATAAAAAACGAACATAAGTCAAAATAGGTATCGATACGAAGGTCACGACCCTCAACATCGCATCCACACCTCTAATAATAGATAATGACACTTTTTAGAGCATCCCAAACCCAAAAAGGTACAGAAATACCCCCAAATAACCCCAAATGACCAACCCGGTCTGGTTTAAATCGACAATGAACATTTATCGAAATTGGTATCGATACGAAGGTCACGACCCTCAACTTCATGTCCACACACGTAATAAGAGATAAGGACACTTTTTAGAACGTCCCAAACCCAAAAAAGTACAGAAATGCCACTAAATAATCACAAACGACCCACCCGGTTTGGTTTAAACCGAAAATGAACATATGTCGAAATAGGTATCGATTCAAAGGTCACGACCCTCAACATCCCATCCACACATCTATTTTTTTTTTATAAGTAATTTGTGAATGTATAGAAGAAGAAAAGAAAGATACAAGAGAAGGGAACCTACTGACACCCCTTAGACAGACCTAAGGAGGAGAAAGAGGCCCCACACCTCCAAGGACAAACCCCTCGGATATTCAAGGAGAACCACCCAAACCCAATTATGGAGGCCTAAACTGGGCCTTACCAACAGAATCATCATGAATCAGCCGCATTAGGTCCTCATGAAACTCTTGAGGATACATAATAGTTTCCCCATCCCCACTATTTATGGAAGCAATAAAGTCCGCCGGTTGGTTCAGTTCTCTCCAAACATGCCTCACTTCATAGCGAGCCAACTGGTCCAACCTAGAGATGATCTGGTACTTCAAAGCATAAACATTCCAGGGGCAGCCAATCACATCTGTAACAATCTCCACGGCCAACTTCGAGTCAGATCTGATAGAAATATAACGGAGGTTCCTCTCTATGCACAAAACCACTCCTCTGTGGATAGCTATCAATTCCATGCTAAGAACCAAAGCTTCCGACCCTTTACCAACATAGGCCAGAATCGGATCTCCTAAGGAATCACGAATGAGACCCCCATAAGCAGCTCTATCTCCTTTCAAGGACCCATCACAATGGAGAGAAATCAATTGAGCAGGGGGCTTTGGCTAGAAACAGATTTTGGGAGCCGAATTGGCCCACTGCACTTGGACCCCCCACTTGTCAACCAAAAATTGATTCCTAGGAGTATGGGCAGCCAATAACGGACATTGAGAACCTTTAGTGGAAACATCAAATTTGATGTCTTGAAGGATCTTATCATAAGACCTTAACTGATTACTAAAGAGCCGTTGATTCCTCTCCCACCAAACATGATAAATCGTGGCACAAAAAGCAAGCTTGGGAATAAAATCCATCTTATCTTTAGCACAAACCACATGAGAAAGCCAATTGACCACATCAGTCAGGGTAGCGGGTTTGCCATTGATAGAACACATAGAGCTAACCCTATGCCAAATGGTATTAGAAAAGGGACAGGCAAAGAAGAGATGGGCATGGCTCTCCAAACCTCCCCAACACAGGACGCAATTCTGTCCTACAGCAATATTCCTTCTAACGAGTTGGTCTTTAGTTGGCAACCCTCCCATCAGGCACCTCCAGGTAGTACAAGAGTGCCTAGGAAAAAAACCAGGAAACCAAACAAGCTTATTCCAATCCACCTTTGTTGCACTACTTCTAATAAGATCCCAAGCCGACTTAGTAGAAAAGAGACCATTAGAAGTTTCCTTCCAAACAATAAGATCCTCCTCACCACTCACAATAGGAATACTAGGGAGATCCCTCGAAATAGTTATCAGATCAAAAGAGCCCTGAGGGGGCAGATGCCAATGGCCATCCCTAATAAAGTCCGAAACCAAGGCAAGCCGGTGAGAACCGGCATCATAACGGATCCGATCTCCATATCTTTTAATCAAAACCCCTTTAGGATGCCAATTATCCAACCAAAGTCTAGTAGCTTGGCCATTCCCAAAAATATGATGGATATGTGGCTCAACCTGATCTCTAAATTTCAGGACTTTCCGCCAAACCCAAGAGCAATTTTGGGGGATCTTTGCAATCCAAATAGAATCTTTCTTTGGGTAGCGGGTATTGACCCACCTAACCCAAAGACTGTCTTTATTAGAGGCAATCCACCAAATTTGTTTAAAAATCCTTGCAATATTCATATCAGAAATTCTCCTAATACCAAGGCCCCCTTTAGCCTTAGGTTTGCAAATCTTATCCCAAGAGATGTAATGTACCTTACGATCAAGAGAAGGGCCAGACCAAAGGAAGTTGGAGAAGATGGATTCCAGCTTATTCTTTAGAGCTCCAGGCAGCCCGAAAATCCCTGACCAGTAAATGTAGCAGCCTTGAAGAACAGAGCTTAAAAGTTGAAGCCGCCCTGCAAAGGATAAGAGCCGAGCTTTCCAACCATGAAACCTACTCCTCACTCGATCCAAAATGGAAGAACAATCTGCAAAAGCCAGCTTTTGAGCAATGAGAGGAACACCTAGATACCGGATAGGTAACTTGGTATCCACAAAGTTCGTTAATTCCAAAAGTTGCAGTCTGGCCGTGTGGATGAGGCCCCCTAAAATAATAGAGGACTTAGCCCTGTTGAGTTTCAACCCAGAGTAGGTATGAAAATCATCAAAGGCCCCCAAGCAGGCCGAAACAGAATCTGTGGTGGCCTTCACAAAGATCATCAAGTCGTCAGCAAAGATAAGGTGGGAAAGGTGGGAACACTTACACTTGGGAAGCAGGCTAATGCTGCCTTCCACCTCCAACTTCCTCATCAAAGCTGAAAACCCCTCCATGGCAATAGTGAACAAATATGGAGAAATAGGGTCCCCCTACCGTATTCCCCTACCCCCTTTGAAAAAACCAGTAGGACTTCCAGTCAATAGGATGGACTTGTGAAAGAAGCTATTATTCCCATCCCCCAGCTGAATATGCTTCACCCTTGATTTCTCCCTCAAGAATTTTTCTTCAATGGCCAAAGCTTCCCATAACTTCACCTTAGCTTGAGACTCCAAAAGAACCAGATTCTGGTTATCAGGGTGATCACCAAGATTGCATTGAATTTGGAACAAATCAGCCTCTGCAGCCTTCACCGCAATGAAAACATCTCCAATGCACTCTTTATTCCATTTTTTCAGTTCCTTTTTAACATTCCTTAACCGGGCAGCAAACCTCATGATAGGATTGAGAACCATACTAACTGGCTGCTCCCAGCCCTCCCGAACCATCTCATCATAACCATCCCTGCCAATCCAAGCCTCAAAAAACCTAAAAGGTTTAGGTCCGAAATTAGCCTACTCTAACACAGCCATCACTACTAGAGAGTGGTCAGAGAGACCCGGAGGGTAAAAAGTAGCCTCTGAAGATCTAAAAAAATCCACCCAAGCCAAGTTGACCAACACTCTATCAAGCTTACAGCAGATCCTAGCATCGCCACTTTGTCTGTTATTCCATGTCATAGCTTCCCCTTTCCACTTTAAATCAATCAGCCCAGAGTCATCAATAAAATTATTGAAATCATCAATAGCCTCCAACCGAACAGGTTCCCCACCAAATTTCTCATTTTGATGCCGAGTAACATTGAAGTCCCCTAAAACAGTCCAAGGGGTAGTAACAGCACCAGCAATACTCCCCACATCTTCCCACAAATCCTTCCGGTCCCCCATAGTATTTAGAGCATACACTACAAGTAGACGAAAAGAGTTTGAGGTACCCACAACCAACACCTTAACATGAATAAACTGCTTAGATTTTCGAATTTCTTCAACATTAAAGAAATTAGGATCCCAACCCAACCAAATCCGAATAGTATTATCAATCTCCCCATTATGCACATATTTCCAATCTGAAATAAAATTATCAAAAATGGCAGCATAGTTCTCCAACCTAACTTTAGTTTCCAAGAGACAAACCAATTTAGCTTGATGGTCTTTGCACACCTTCTTAATCCCCAGCTGTTTGGTTGAGGCATTCATGCCTCTTACATTCCAAACTAAACACTTCATTTAGCAACCAGGTTAAAGCCATCAACTCCACCCGTACTAGGTCCATCTCCCTTAACCTCACTAGAGTCTTTCGGGTTTACAAGAACCCGTTGGGCCTGGAACTTAGACCCCCTCCCCATGGTTCGGCCTAGAATAGAATAAGAAATAGAACCAGATTGACCCATACCTTTTCCAGAAAGCCCTTGAATTGATCGAATGTCCGCAGCTTGCTTCTTTAGTCTTTCCATATTGGCCGAGGGCTTAGCTGGAATTATCCCTTTCTCCTTTGATCTCAACAGATCTTCAGCTCTGTTATCACCTTGCTTAGGCGCCCCAGCAGCACCCACCAACGGATTTGGATCAATCATCTTCAAAGATTCCAAAGCTGCCACCTCACCATCCCTATTTAAAGAATTAATTTCAGTTGCCTTTCCATCCATAGATAAAGCACTAGGATCACTTTCCACCAAAACAGATTTTGAATTTTGAGTCAAAGAAAGGGCAGCTATCCACATTAGGGATAATAGCTACAGGTTGGAGGATGAAACTTATTTCCTCCAAATCTGCCCCAATTATTCCTCCTTCTTCCATGCACAGCACGCTAGGGGTCTCAGCTTCCTTAATTGTGTAGTCACTGACATCATTCTCTCTCTCCATAATTACTCCATCGACCCTCTCTCCACCCTCAACTGTTCTTTTCTTCATGGCCAATGCAAAGGCTTTAGTAGGAGAAGACCCAGCTGTCTCTTTCATGACATTTGAATTTTCCAGATATTCCACACCAACCCTCTTCTCCCCATCTTTCTTATTTAATGAATCCCTTGACTCTCGCTCATCATCCAGCCCATCTCCTAATAAAATATTGCAAGAATCAGCATCCAATATCAGCTCCTTTGGATCATATGCAACCTCTTCCGTTAGATCTTCCAACAATGCAAAAGCATTAATATGGACAACATCCTTCCCCTTGTCAGTAGCAATATCTCCTCCACCCTTGTCTTTTCCTGCAAATAAGGGATCTGCCTTCACTAGAGTATCTTCTCTATCATCGGATCCAGCAAGGGCAATCGGCTGCTTAGAAGCTACATCATCACTAACCTCCTGCCCATCAGCACCACCACCACCGGCCAATGCTCCTTCAACAGTCCCCGAAGTTCCTTTCACCCGCCACTCTCTTCTCAGCTGAGAGGATTTCTGAGTTTGACCATTATTCCCAATCTTGCAAGAATCCAAGAGGTGACCAAACACAATACAGTGTTTGCATCGAGGGGGTTTCCACTCATAAACCACCTTTTGATTAAATGCGAGTCCATCTTCTCCATAAACCGGAACAGCCAAAGGAAGCTCCTTATCAGCAGACACTTCCACACACAAGCGGGCATAAGACAATCTCTCCATAGAACTTGTCATTTTATCTGCCACAATAGGCTTGCCAATAACACTTCCGATAGAACTGAGAGCTTCAGAAGACCAGAAATGAAAGGGGAGATTGGGTAACGAGACCCATACCGGGACAGAGCATAAATTCACCCTTTCTAAGGATACATCTGGACTCCAAGGGCGCAAGATCATTGGTTTTCTTTGAACATACCACGACCCTCCTTCAAGGACTTTAACTTTGTCATCTTCAAGATTAAAGCGAAAAATAAAAATTCCACTCTCTAATAAATTAACATCAACATGACCTGCAATCTTCCACTGTTTCAATAAAACATCCCTTGCAAAAGTAAAGCTTGGCCTGCCACCAATGAAGTGCCCCATAAGGGTGTTCTTCCACCGTTCAAGTCCCTTGCTGACCATTGCCTCCGGGCATTTCGCAGCCAAAACCCCATCAATCAACTCTGGTTTCACATAGGACAGCTTGAGACCATCACCATAAGTCAAAGAAGAAGAAGAAAAAAGAGCAGACCAAGGAACACCAGCCTTCCCCTTCCTCGAATCTCTAACACCATTCTCAAAATCTTCATTATGCTGAGTATTACCATCTTTCCCAGCCCCTTCAAGGGCAGCAGCCTGAATCGGTTCTAGAACCTGTACCACACCATCTCCAATATTCTCACCATGCACCACCGGAGCACCATCCCCCACCAAACCACCAAGGGTAGGCCACACCTCCTTCCCCGAGCCACCAAGAGCAGCACCACCTTCCCCCAAGCTGATATTCCCCCCACCTTCCCTTCCTCCCTGATTGGGAAGAAGGGGAGGACCATTAGCCGAAGCTAATGGCCTGCCGGCCATCACCAAGAGCAAACCAAAACACTCCCTCCCAAATCACCAAGAGCAAACCAAAAAACCAAAACCTGTATCGTACCTGATGGGAAGGTTGCCAACTAAAGACCAACTCATTAGAAGGAATATTGTTGTAGGATAGAATTGCGTCCTGTGTTGGGGAGGTTTGGAGAGCCATGCCCATCTCTTCTTTGCCTGTCCCTTCTCTAATACCATTTGGGATAGGGTTAGCTCTATGTGTTCTCTCAATGGCAAAGGACCTGCTGCCCTGACTGATGTGGTCAATTGGCTTTCTCATGTGGTTTGTGCTAAAGATAATATGGATTTTATTCCCAAGCTTGCTTTTTGTGCGATGATTTATCATGTTTGGTGGGAGAGGAATCAACGGCTCTTTAGTAATCAGTCAAGAGTGAGGCATGTTTTGAGAGAATTGAACCAACCGGCGGACTTTATTGCTTCCATAAATAGTAGGGATGGGGAAACTATTATGTATCCTCAAGAGTTTCATGAGGACCTGATCCGGCTGATTCATGATGATTCTGTTGGTAAGGCCCAGTTTAGGCCTCCATAATTGGGTTTGGGTGGTTCTCCTTGAATATTCGAGGGGTTTGTCCTCGGGGGTGTGGGGCCTCTTTCTCCTCCTTAGGAATGTCTAAGGGGTGTCAGTACGTTCCCTTCTCTTGTATCTTTCTTTTCTTCTTCTATACATTCACAAATTACTTATAAAAAAAAAATGGTATCAATTCGAAGGTCATGACCCTCAACATCACATCTACACATCTAATAAGAGATGTGGACACATTTTAGAACATCCCAAACCCAAAAAAGTTCAGAAATGCTCCCAAATAACCCCAAACGACCCACCCGGTCTGGTTTAAATAAAAAATGAATGTTTGTCTAAATTGGTATCGATACGAAGGTCACGACCCTCAACTTCATATCCACACGTGTAATAAGAGATAAGGACACATTTTAGAACAATCCAAACACAAAAAAGTACAGAAATGCCCCCAAATAACCCCAAACGAACCACTCAGTCTTGTTTAAACCGAAAATGAACATACGTCAAAATAGGTATCGATTCCAATGTCACAACCCTCAACATCGCATCCACACGTCTAATAAGAGATAAGGACACTTTTTAGAACATCCCAAACCCAAAAAAGTGCAGAAATGCCCCCAAATAACCCCAAACGACCCACCCGGTCTGGTTTAAACCGAAACTGAACATTTGTCTAAATTGGTATCGATATGATGGTCACGACCCTCAACTTCATATCCACACCTGTAATAAGAGATAAGGACACATTTTAGAACATCCCAAACCCAAAAAAGTACAGAAATGCCCCCAAATAACCCCAACGACCAACCCGGTCTAGTTTAAACCGAAAATGAACATTTGTCAAAATTGGTATCGATACGAAGGTCACGACCCTCAACTTCATATCCACACGTGTAATAAGAGATAAGGACACATTTTAGAACTTCCCAAACCCCAAAAAGTACAGAAATGCACCAGAATACCCCAAACAACCCACCTGGTGTGGTTTAAACCAAAAATGAACATATGTCAAAATAGGTATCGATTCAAAGGTCTAGACCCTCAACAACGCATCCACATGTCTAATAAGAGATAAGGACATTTTTTAGAACATCCCAAAAGCAACAAAGTGTAGAAATGCCCCTAAACAACCCTAAACAACCCACCTGGTTTGGTTTAAACCGAAAATGAACATATGTCGAAATAGGTATCGATTCGAAGGTCACGACCCTCAACATCGCATCTGCACGTCTAATAAGAGATAATGACACTTTTTAGAACATCCCAAACCCAAAAAAGTACAAAAATGCTCCCAAATAACCCCAAACGACCCACCCGGTCTGGTTTAAACCGAAAATGAACATTTCTCGAAATTGGTATCGATACGAAGGTCACGAGCCTCAACTTCATATCCACATGTGTAATATGAGATAAGGACTCATTTTGGAACATCCCAAACCCAAAAAAGCATAGAAATGCCCCCAAATAACCCAAAACGACCCACTCGGTCTTCTCTAAACCGAAAATGAACATCAGTGAAAATAGGTATCAATTCGAAGGTCATGACCCTCAACATCGCATCCACACGTCTAATAAGAGATAAGGACACTTTTTAGAACATCCCAAACCCAAAAAAGTATAGAACTGCGCCCAAACGACCCAATCGGTCTGGTTTAAATGGCAAATGAGGAATCGATTTGAAGGTTACGACCCTCGACATCGCATCCACACGTTTAATAAGAGATAAGCACACTTTTTGGAACATCCCAAACCCAAAAAAGTATAAAAATGCCCACAAATAACCCCAAACGACCCACCTGATCTGGTTTAAACCGAAAATGAACATTCGTCAAAATTGGTATCGATACGAAGGTCACGGCCCTGAACTTCATATCCACAGCTGTAATAAGAGATAAGGACACATTTTAAAACATCCCAACCCCAAAAAAGTACAGAAATGCCCCCAAATAACCCCAAACGACCTACCCGGTCTGGTTTAAACCGAAAATGAACATTTGTTTAAATTGGTATCGATACGAAGGTCACGACCCTCAACTTCATATCCACACATGTTATAAGAGATAAGGACAAATGTTAGCACATCCCAAACCCAAAAAAGCATAGAAATGCCCCCAAATAACCCCAAATGACCCACTCGATCTTGTTTAAACCGAAAATGAACATATGTCAAAATAAGTATCGATTCCAAGGCCACGACCCTCAACATCGCATCCACACGTTTAATAATAGATGGACAGTTTTTAGAACATCCCAAACCCAAAAAAGTACAGAATTGCCCCCAATCAACCCCAAACGATCCACCTAGCCTGGTTTAAACCGCAAATGAACATAATTTCAAATAGGTATCGATTCGAAGGTTACGACCCTCGACATCGCATCCACACGTCTAAGAAGAGATAAGGACACTTTTTAGAACATCCAAAACCCAAAAAACTACAGAAATGCCCCCAAATAACCCCAAATGACCCACCCAGTCTAGTTTAAACCGAAAATGAACATATGTCGAAATAGGTATCAATTCGAAGGTCACAACCCTCAACATCGCATCTACACGTCTTATAAGAGATAGGGACACTTTTTAGAACATCCAAAACCCAAAAAAGTACAGAAATGGCCCTAAATAACGCCAAACGACCCACCCGGTTGGTTTAAACCAAAAATGAACATATGTCGAAATATGTATCAATTCGAAGGTCACGACCCTCAATAAGAGATAAGGACACTTTTTAGACCATCCCAAACCCAAAAAAGTACAGAAATACCCCCAAATAACCCCAAACAACCCACCCGGTTTGGTTTAAACCGAAAATGAACAAATAAGGAAATAGGTGTCGATTCGAAGGTCACGACCCTTAACAACGCATCCACACGTCTAATAAGAGATAAGGAAATTTTTTAGAACATCTGAAACCCGAAAAAGTATAGAAATGCCCCCAAATAACGCCAAACGACTCACCCGATTTGGTTTAAACAGAAAATGAACATATGTCGAAATAAGTATCGATCCGAAGGTCACGACCCTCAACATGCATCCGCATGTCTAATAAGAGATGAGGACACTTTTTAGAACATCCCAAACCCAGAAAAGTACAGAAGTACCCCAAAATAACCCCAAAAGACCTACCCGATTTGGTTTAAACCTAAAATGAACAAATGTCAAAATAGGTGTCGATTCGAAGGTCACGACCCTTAACAACGCATCCACACATCTAAGAAGAGATAAGGACATTTTTTAGAACATCCGAAACCCAAAAAAGTATAGAAATGCCCCCAAATAACACTAAAAATGACCCACCCGGTTTGGTTTAAACTGAAAATGAACATTTGTCGAAATTGGTATCAATTCGAAGGTCACGACCCTCAACATCGCATCTACACATCTAATAAGAGATGAGTACACATTTTAGAACATCCCAAACCCAAAAAAGTTCAGAAATGCTCCCAAATAACCCCAAATGACCCACCCGGTCTGGTATAAACCAAAAATGAACATTTGTCTAAATTGGTATCGATACGAAGGTCACGACCCTCAAATTCATATCCACACGTGTAATAAGAGATAAGGACACATTTTACAACATCCCAAACCCAAAAAAGTACAAAAATGCCCCCAAATAACCCCAAACAACCCACTCAGTCTTGTTTAAACCGAAAATGAATATATGTCAAAATAGGTATCGATTCCAAGGTCACGACTCTCAACATCGCATCTACACGTCTAATAAGAGATAAGGAGACTTTTTAGAACATCCCAAACCCAAAAAAGTATAGAAATGGCCCCAAACAACCCCAAACGACCCACCCGGTCTAGTTCAAACCACAAAAGAACATAAGCCGAAATAGGTATCGATTCGAAGGCTACGACCCGTGACATCGCGTCCACACGTGTAAGAAGAGATAAGGACACTTTTTAGAAAGTCCAAAACCCAAAAAACTACAAAAATGCTGCCAAATAATCCCAAACGACCCACCTGGTCTGGTTTAAATCGAAAATGAACACATGTCGAAATAGGTATCAATTCGAAAGTCACGACCCTCAATATCGCATCCATACATCTAATAAGAGATGTAGACACATTCTAGAACATCCCAAACCCAAAAAAGTACAAAAATGCCCCAAATAACACCTAACGACCCACCCGGTCTAGTTTAAACCGAAAATGAACATTTTTCGAAATTGGTATCGATACGAAGGTCATGACCCTCAACTTGTTATCCTCAAGTGTAATAAGAGTTAAAGACACATTTTAGAACATACAAAACTCAAAAAAGTACAGAAATGCCCCCAAATAATCCCAAATGACCCACCCGATCCTGTTTAAATCGAAAATGAACATATGTCAAAATAGGTATCAATTCGAAGGTCACAACCGTCAACAACGCAGCCACACGTCTAATAAGAGATAAGGACATTTTTTAGAACATCCGAAACCCAAAAAAGTATAGAAATACCCCCAAATAACGCTAAATGACCCACCCGATTTGGTTTAAACTGAAAATGAACATATGTCAAAATAGGTATCGATTCGAAGGTCACGACCCTCAACATCGCATCTGCACGTCTAATAAGAGATAATCACACTTTTTAGAACATCCCAAACCAAAAAAGTATAGAAATGCCCCCAAATAACCCCAAACGACCCACCCGGTAGGGTTTAAACCGAAAATGAACATTTGTCGCCATTGGTATCGATACGAAGGTCACGAGCCTGAACTTCATATCCACATGTGTAATAAGAGATAAGGACACATTTTAGAACATCCCAAATCCAAAGAAGTACAGAAATGCCCCCAAATAACCCCAAACGACCCACTCGATCTTGTTTAAACCGAAAATGAATATATATCAAAATAGGTATCGATTCGAAGGTCACGACCCTCAACATCGCATCCACACATCTAATAAGAGATAAGGACACTTTTTAGAACATCCCAAACCCTAAAAAGTAAAAAAATGCCCCCAAATAACCCCAAACGACCCGCCCGGTCTGATTTAATCTGAAAATGAACCTTTGTCGCAATTGGTACCGATAGGAAGGTCACGACCGTCAACATCGCATCCACACATCTAAGAAGAGATAAGGACACTTTTTAGAACATCCAAAACCCAAAAAAATACAGAAATGCCTCCAAATAACCCCAAACGACCCACCCGGTCTCATTCGAATAAAAAATGAACATATACCAAAATAGGTATCGATTCAAAGGTCACGACCCTCAACTTCATATCGACACGTGTAATAAGAGATAAGGACACATTTTAAAATAACCCAAACTCAAAAAAACACAAAAATGCCCCCAAATAACCCCAAACGACCCACCCGGTCTGGTTTAAATCGAAAATGAACATTTGTCAAAATTGGTATCAATACGAAGGTCACGACCCTCAACTTGATATCTACTCGTGTAATAACAGATAAGGACACAGTTTAGAACATCTCAAATCCAAAAGAGTCCAGAAATGCCCCCAAATAACACCAAACGACCCACTCGGTCTTGTTTAAACCGAAAATGAACATATGTCAAAATAGGTGTCGATTCGAAGGACACGGCCCTCAACTACGCATCGACATGTCTAATAAGAGATAAGGACATTTTTTAGAACATCCCAAACCCAAAAAGGTACAAAAATGCCCCTAAATAACCCAAACGACCCACCCGGTTTGGTTGAAACCGAAAATGAACGTATGTCGAATTAGGTATCGATTTGAAGGTCATGACCTTCATAATCGCATCCACACGTCTAATAAGAGATTAGGACACTTTTTAGAACATCCCAAACCCAAAAAAGTACAGAAATGCCCCCAAATGATCCCCAACGACCCACTCGGTCTTGTTTAAACAAAAAATGAACATATGTCGAAATAGGTATCGATTCGAAGGTCACGACCCTTAACATCGCATTCACACGTCCAATAAGAGATAAGGACAATTATCAGAACATCCCAAACCCAAAAAAGTACAGAAATGCCTCCAAACAACCCCTAACGACCCACCTTGTCTGGTTTAAACCGAAAATGAACATAAGTCGAAATAGGTATCGATTCGAAGGTTACGACCCTCAACATCGCATACACACGTCTAATAAGATATAAGGACACATTTTAGAACATCCCAAACCCAAAAATGTACAGGAATGCCCCCAAATAACCCTAAACCACCCACCCGATCTCATTCGAACCGAAAATGAATCTTTGCTGAAATAGGTATCGATTCGAAGGTCACGACCCTCAACATCGCATCAACACGTCTAATAAGAAATGAGGACACGTTTTAGAACATCCCAAACCCAAAAAAGTACAGAAATGCCCCCAAATAACCCCAAACGACCCACCCGGTCTGATTTAAACCGAAAATAAACATATATCAAAATAGGAATTAATTCGAAGGTCACGACCATCAACATCGTACCCACACATCTAAGAAGGGATAAGGACACTTTTTAAAACATCCCAAACCCAAAAAGGTACCGAAATGCCCCCAAATAACCCCAAACATCCCACCCGGTCTCGTTCGAACCGAAAATGAACACATGTCGAAATAGGGATCGATTCGAAGGTCACGACCCTCAACTTCATATCGACACGTGTAATAATACATAAGGACACATTTTAAAACAACCCAAACCCAAAAAAGTACAGAAATGTCCCCAAATAACCGAAAACGACCCACCCGGTTAGGATTAAACCGAAAATGAACATTTGTCAAAATTGGTATCTATACGAAGGTCACGACCCTCTACTTCATATCCACACGTGTAGCAAGAGATAAGGACACATTTTAGAACATCCCAAACCCAAAAAAGTACAGAAATGCCCTCAAATAACCCCAAACAACCCACCCGGTCATGTTGAAACTGAAAATGAACATATGTCAAATTAGGTATCGATTCGAAGGTCACGACCCTCAACATCGCATCCACACGTCTAATAGGAGATAAGGACACATTTTAGAACATTCCAAACCCGGTCTGGTTTAAATAAAAAATGGACATTTGTCAAAATTGGTATCGACAACTTGATATCCACTGGTGTAATAACAGATAAGGAAACTTTTTAGAACATCTCAAATCCAAAAAAGTACAGAAATGCCCCCAAATAACCCCAAACGACCCACTCAGTCTTGTTTAAATCGAAAATGAACATATGTTGAAATAGGTATCAATTCGAAGGTCAAGACCCTCAACAGTGCATCCACACGTCTAATAAGAGATAAGGACACTTTTTAGAACATCCCAAACCCAAAAAAGTACAGAAATGCCCGCAAACAACCCCAAACGACCCACCCTGTCTGGATTAAACCGTAAATGAACATAAGTCGAAATAGATATCGATTCCAAGGTTACGACCCTGGACATCGCATCCACACGCCTAATTTGAGATAAGGACACTTTTTAAAACATCGCATACCCAAAAAAGCAAAGAAATGCCCCCAAATAACCCCGAATGACCCACCCGGTCTGGTTTAAACCGAAAACGAACAAATGTCAAAATAGGTATCAATTCGAAGGTCACGACCCTCAACATCGCATCCACACATCTAATACGAGCTGAGGAAACCTTTTAGAACATCCCAAACCCAAAAAAGTACAGAAATTCCCCCAAATAACAGCAAATGACCCACCCGGTCTAGTTTAAACCGAAAATGAACATTTGTCGAAATTGGTATCGATACGAAGGCCACGAAGCTCAACTTCATATCCACACGTGTAATAAGAGATAAGGACACATTTTAGAACTTCCAAAACTCAAAAAAGTACAGAAATGCGCCCAAATAATCCCAAACGACCCACCAAGTCTTGTTTAAACCAAAAATGAACATTTGTCGAAATAGGTATCGATTCGAAGGTCACGACCCTCAACATCGCATCCACACGTCGAATAAGAGATAAGGACACTTTTTAGAACATCCCAAACCCAAAAAAGTACAGAAATGACACCAAACGACCCACCCGGTCATGTTGAAACCGAAAATGAACATATGTCCTAATAGGTATCGATTCGAAGGTCACGACCCTCAACATCGCATCCACACATCTAATAAGAGATTAGCACACTTTTTAGAACATCCCAAATCCAAAAGAGTATAGGAATGCCCCCAAATAACCCCAAACGACCCACCCGGTCTCGTTCGAACCGAAAATGAGCATATGCTGAAATAGGTATAGATTCGAAGGTCACGACTCTCAACATTGCATCGACACGTCTAATAAGAGATGAGGACACATTTTAGAACATCCCAAACCCAAAAGAGTAGAGAAATAGTCCCAAATAGTCCCAAACGACCCACCCGGTCTGGTTTAAGCCAAAAATGAACATTTGTCAAAATTGGTATCGGTACGAAGGTCACGACCCTCTACTTCATATCCACACGTGTAACAAGAGATAAGGACACATGTTAGAACATCCCAAACCCAAAAAAGTACAGAAATGACACCAAACGACCCACCCGGTCATGTTGAAACCGAAAATGAACATATGTCAAAATAGGTATCGATTCGAAGGTCACAACCCTCAACATCACATCCACATGTCTAATAAGAGATAAGGACACATTTTAGAACATTCCAAACCCAAAAAAGTATAGAAATGCCCCCCAATAACCCCAAAAGAACCACCCGGACTGGTTTAAATAAAAAATAAACATATATCGAAATAGGAAACGATTCGAAGGTCATGACTGTCAACATCGCATCCACACATCAAAGAAGAGATAATGACACTTTTTAGAACATCCAAAACCAAAAAAAGTATAGAAATGCCCCCAAATAACCCCAAACGACCCACCCGGTCTGATTCAAACCGAAAATAAATATATACCAAAATAGGTATCGATTCAAGGGTCACGACCCTCAACTTCATATCCACACGTATAATAGGAGATAAGGACACATTTTAAACCGTCCCAAACTCAAAAAAACTTAGAAATACCCCCAAATAATCCAAAATGACCTACCCGGTCTGGTTTAAATCGAAAATGAACATTTGTCGAAATTGGTATCGATACGAAGGTCACGGCCCTCAACTTGATATCCACTCATGTAATAACCGATAAGGACACATTTTAGAACATCTCAAATCCCAAAAAGTACAGAAATGCCCCCAAATAACTCCAAACCACCCACTCGTTCTTGTTTAAATAAAAAATGAACATATGTCAAAATAGGTATCGATTCGAAGGTCACGACCCTCAACAACGCATCCACACATCTAATAAGAGATAAGGACACTTTTTAGAACATCTCAAATCCAAAAAAGTACAGAAATGCCCCCAAATAACCCCAAACGACCCACTCAGTCTTGTTTAAATCGAAAATGAACATATGTTGAAATATGTATCAATTCGAAGGTCAAGACCCTCAACAGTGCATCCACACGTCTAATAAGAGATAAGGACACTTTTTAGAACATCCCAAACCCAAAAAAGTACAGAAATGCCCGCAAACAACCCCAAACGACCCACCCTGTCTGGATTAAACCGTAAATGAACATAAGTCGAAATAGGTATCGATTCCAAGGTTACGACCCTGGACATCGCATCCACACGCCTAATTTGAGAGAAGGACACTTTTTAAAACATCGCATACCCAAAAAAGCAAAGAAATGCCCCCAAATAACCCCAAATGACCCACCCGGTCTGGTTTAAATCGAAAACGAACATATGTCAAAATAGGTATCAATTCGAAGGTCACGACCCACAACATCGCATCCACACATCTAATACGAGCTGAGGAAACATTTTAGAACATCCCAAACCCAAAACAGTACAGAAATGCCCCCAAATAACAGCAAATGACCCACCCGGTCTAGTTTAAACCGAAAATGAACATTTGTTGAAATTGGTATCGATACGAAGGCCACGAAGCTCAACTTCATATCCACACGTGTAATAAGAGATAAGGACACATTTTAGAACTTCCAAAACTCAAAAAAGTATAGAAATGCCCCCAAATAATCCCAAACGACCCACCAAGTCTTGTTTAAACCAAAAATGAACATTTGTCGAAATAGGAAACGATTCGAAGGTCACGACCGTCAACATCGCATCCACACATCCAAGAAGAGATAAGGACACTTTTTAGAACATCCAAAACCCAAAAAAGTATAGAAATGCCCCCAAATAACCCCAAACGACCCACCCGGTCTGATTCAAACCGAAAATAAATATATACCAAAATAGGTATCGATTCAAGGGTCACGACCCTCAACTTCATATCCACACATATAATAAGAGATAAGGACATATTTTAAACCGTCCCAAACTCAAAAAAACTTAGAAATGCCCCCAAATAATCCAAAACGACCTACCCTGTCTGGTTTAAATCGAAAATGAACATTTGTCGAAATTGGTATCGATACGAAGGTCACGGCCCTCAACTTGATATCCACTCATGTAATAACCGATAAGGACACATTTTAGAACATCTCAAATCCCAAAAAGTACAGAAATGCCCCCAAATAACTCCAAACCACCCACTCGTTCTTGTTTAAATAAAAAATGAACATATGTCAAAATAGGTATCGATTCGAAGGTCACGACCCTCAACAACGCATCCACACATCTAATAAGAGATAAGGACACTTTTTAGAACATCTCAAATCCAAAAAAGTACAGAAATGCCCCCAAATAACCCCAAACGACCCACTCAGTCTTGTTTAAATCGAAAATGAACATATGTTGAAATAGGTATCAATTCGAAGGTCAAGACCCTCAACAGTGCAACCACACGTCTGATAAGAGATAAGGACACTTTTTAGAACATCCCAAACCCAAAAAAGTACAGAAATGCCCGCAAACAACCCCAAATGACCCACCCTGTCTGGATTAAACCGTAAATGAACATAAGTCGAAATAGGTATCGATTCCAAGGTTACGACCCTGGACATCGCATCCACACGCCTAATTTGAGAGAAGGACACTTTTTAAAACATCGCATACCCAAAAAAGCAAAGAAATGCCCCCAAATAACCCCAAATGACCCACCCGGTATGGTTTAAACCGAAAACGAACATATGTCAAAATAGGTATCAATTCGAAGGTCACGACCCACAACATCGCATCCACACATCTAATACGAGCTGAGGAAACATTTTAGAACATCCCAAATCCAAAACAGTACAGAAATGCCCCCAAATAACAGCAAATGACCCACCCGGTCTAGTTTAAACCGAAAATGAACATTTGTCGAAATTGGTATCGATACGAAGGCCACGAAGCTCAACTTCATATCCACACGTGTAATAAGAGATAAGGACACATTTTAGAACTTCCAAAACTCAAAAAAGTACAGAAATGCCCCCAAATAATCCCAAACGACCCACCAAGTCTTGTTTAAACAAAAAATGAACATTTGTCGAAATAGGTATCGATTCGAAGGTCACGACCCTCAACTTCGCATCCACACGTCGAATAAGAGATAAGGATACTTTTTAGAACATCCCAAACCCAAAAAAGTACAGAAATGCCCCCAAATAACCCAACATGACCCACCCGGTCCGGTTTAAATCGTAAATGAAAATATGTCGAAATAGGTATCGATTCGAAGGTCACGACCCTCAACATCGCATCCACACATCTAATAAGAGATTAGCACACTTTTTAGAACATCCCAAATCCAAAAGAGTATAGGAATGCCCCCAAATTACCCCAAACGACCCACCCGGTCTCGTTCGAACCAAAAATGAACATATGCTGAAATAGGTATCGATTCGAAGGTCACGACCCTCAACATCGCATCGACACGTCTAATAAGAGATGAGGACACATTTTAGAACATCCCAAACCCAAAAGAGTAGAGAAATAGTCCCAAATAGTCGCAAACGACCCACCCGGTTTGGTTTAAGCCAAAAATGAACATTTCTCAAAATTGGTATCGGTACGAAGGTCACGACCCTCTACTTCATATCCACACGTGTAACAAGAGATAAGGACACATGTTAGAACATCCCAAACCCAAAAAAGTACAGAAATGACCCCAAACTACCCACCCGGTCATGTTGAAACCGAAAATGAACATATGTCAAAATAGGTATCGATTCGAAGGTCACAACCCTCAACATCACATCCACATGTCTAATAAGAGATAAGGACACATTTTAGAACATTCCAAACCCAAAAAGTATAGAAATGCCCCCCAATAACCCCAAAAGAACCACCCGGACTGGTTTAAATAAAAAATAAACATATATCGAAATAGGAAACGATTCGAAGGTCACGACCATCAACATCACATCCACACATCCAAGAAGAGATAAGGACACTTTTTAGAACATCCAAAACACAAAAAAGTATAGAAATGCCCCCAAATAACCCCAAACGACCCACCCGGTCTGATTCAAACCGAAAATAAATATATACCAAAATAGGTATCGATTCAAGGGTCACGACCCTCAACTTCATATCCACACGTATAATAAGAGATAAGGACACATTTTAAACCGTCCCAAACTCAAAAAAACTTAGAAATGCCCCCAAATAATCCAAAACGACCTACCCGGTCTGGTTTAAATCGAAAATGAACATTTGTCGAAATTGGTATCGATACGAAGGTCACGGCCCTCAACTTGATATCCACGCATGTAATAACCGATAAGGACACATTTTAGAACATCTCAAATCCCAAAAAGTACAGAAATGCCCCCAAATAACTCCAAACCACCCACTCGTTCTTGTTTAAATAAAAAATGAACATATGTCAAAATAGGTATCGATTCGAAGGTCACGACCCTCAACAATGCATCCACACATCTAATAAGAGATAAGGACACTTTTTAGAACATCTCAAATCCAAAAAAGTACAGAAATGCCCCCAAATAACCCCAAACGACCCACTCAGTCTTGTTTAAATCGAAAATGAACATATGTTGAAATAGGTATCAATTCGAAGGTCAAGACCCTCAACAGTGCATCCACATGTCTAATAAGAGATAAGGACACTTTTTAGAACATCCCAAACCCAAAAAAGTACAGAAATGCCCGCAAACAACCCCAAACGACCCACCCTGTCTGGATTAAATCGTAAATGAACATAAGTCGAAATAGGTATCGATTCCAAGGTTACGACCCTGGACATCGCATCCACACGCCTAATTTGAGATAAGGACACTTTTTAAAACATCGCATACCCAAAAAAGCAAAGAAATGCCCCCAAATAACCCCGAATGACCCACCCGGTCTGGTTTAAACCGAAAATGAACATATGTCAAAATAGGTATCAATTCGAAGGTCACGACCCTCAACATCGCATCCACACAACTAATACGAGCTGAGGAAACATTTTAGAACATCCCAAACCCAAAAAAGTACAGAAATACCCCCAAATAACAGCAAATGATCCACCCGGTCTAGTTTAAACCGAAAATGAACATTTGTCGAAATTGGTATCGATACGAAGGCCACGAAGCTCAACTTCATATCCACACGTGTAATAAGAGATAAGGACACATTTTAGAACTTCCAAAACTCAAAAAAGTACAGAAATGCCCCCAAATAATCCCAAACGACCCACCAAGTCTTGTTTAAACCAAAAATGAACATTTGTCGAAATAGGTATCGATTCGAAGGTCACGACCCTCAACTTCGCATCCACACGTTGAATAAGAGATAAGGATACTTTTTAGAACATCCCAAACCCAAAAAAGTACAGAAATGCCCCCAAATAACCCAAAACGACCCACCTGGTCTGGTTTAAATCGTAAATGAAAATATGTCAAAATAGGTATCGATTCGAAGGTCACGACCCTCAACATCGCATCCACACATCTAATAAGAGATTAGCACACTTTATAGAACATCCCAAATCCAAAAGAGTCTAGGAATGCCCCCAAATAACCCCAAACGACCCACCCGGTCTCGTTCGAACCGAAAATGAACATATGCTGAAATAGGTATCGATTCGAAGGTCACGACCCTCAACATCGCATCGACACTTCTAATAAGAGATGAGGACACATTTTAGAACATCCCAAACCCAAAAGAGTAGAGAAATAGTCCCAAATAGTCGCAAACGACCCACCCGGTCTGGTTTAAGCCAAAAATGAACATTTCTCAAAATTGGTATCGGTACGAAGGTCACGACCCTCTACTTCATATCCACACGTGTAACAAGAGATAAGGACACATGTTAGAACATCCCAAACCCAAAAAAGTACAGAAATGACCCCAAACGACCCACCCGGTGATGTTGAAACCGAAAATGAACATATGTCAAAATAGGTATCGATTCGAAGGTCACAAGCCTCAACATCACATCCACATGTCTAATAAGAGATAAGGACACATTTTAGAACATTCCAAACCCAAAAAAGTATAGAAATGCCCCCCAATAACCCCAAAAGAACCACCCGGACTGGTTTAAATAAAAAATAAACATATATCGAAATAGGAAACGATTCGAAGGTCACGACCATCAACATCGCATCCACACATCCAAGAAGAGATGAGGACACTTTTTAGAACATCCAAAACCCAAAAAAGTATAGAAATGCCCCCAAATAACCCCAAACGACCCACCCGGTCTGATTCAAACCGAAAATAAATATATACCAAAATAGGTATCGATTCAAGGGTCACGACCCTCAACTTCATATCCACACGTATAATAAGAGATAAGGACACATTTTAAACCATCCCAAACTCAAAAAAACTTAGAAATGCCCCCAAATAATCCAAAACGACCTACCCGGTCTGGTTTAAATCGAAAATGAACATTTGTCGAAATTGGTATCGATACGAAGGTCACGGCCCTCAACTTGATATCCACTCATGTAATAACCGATAAGGACACATTTTAGAACATCTCAAATCCCAAAAAGTACAGAAATGCCCCCAAATAACCCCAAACCACCTAGTCGGTCTTGTTTAAATAAAAAATGAACATATGTCAAAATAGGTATCGATTCGAAGGTCACGACCCTCAACAACCCATCCACACGTCTAATAAGAGATAAGGACACTTTTTGGAACATCGCAAACCCAAAAAAGTGCAGAAATGCCCCCCACATAACCCCAAATGATCCACTCGGTCATGTTGAAACCGAAAATAAACATGTCAACATAGGTATCGATTCGAAGGTCACGACCCTCCACATTGTATCCACACGTCTAATAAGAGATAAGGACACATTTTAGGACATTCCAAACCCAAAAAAGTACAGAAATGCCCCCAAATAACCCCAAACGACCCACTCGGTCTGGTTTAAACAAAAAATGAACATATATCGAAATAGGTATCGATTCGAAGGTCACAACCCTCAACATCGCATCCACACGTCCAATAAGAGATAAGGATACTTTTTAGAACATCCCAAACCCAAAAAAGTACAGAAATGCCCCCAAATAACCCCAAACGACCCACCCGGTCTGGTTTACACCGTAAATGAACAAATGTCAAAAGAGGTATCGATTCGAAGGTCACGACCCTCAACATCGCATCCACAAATCTAATAAGAGATTAGGACACTTTTTAGAATATCCCAAATCCAAAAGAGTGTAGAAATGCCCCCAAATAACCCCAAACGACCCATTCGGTCTTATTTAAACCAAAAATGAACATACGTCGAAATAGGTATCGATTCGAAGGTCCCGACCCTCAACATCGCATCCACACGTCTAATAAGAGATCAGGACATTTTTTAGAACATCCCTAACCCAAAAAAGTACAGAAATACCCCCAAATAATCCCAAATGACCCACTCAGTCCTGTTTAAACCGAAAATGAACAAATGTCAGAATAGGTATCGATTCGAAGGTCCTGACCCTCAGCATCGCATCCACATGTCTAATAAGAGATCAGGACATTTTTTAGAACATCCCTAATCCAAAAAAGTGCAGAAACGCCCCCAAATAATCCCAAACGACCCACTCAGTCCTGTTTAAACCGAAAATGAACATATGTCGGAATAGGTATCGATTCGAAGGTCACGACCCTCAACATCGCATCTACACGTCTAATGAGAGATAAGGACACATTTTAGAACATTCCAAACCCAAAAAAGTACAGAAATGCCCCCAAATAACCCCAAACGACCCACCCTATATGGTTTAAACCGCAAATGAACATAAGTCAAAATAGATATCAATTCGAAGGTTATGACCCTCGACATTGCATCCACACATCTAATAAGACATAAGGACATTTTTTAGAACATCCCAAACCCAAAAAAGTATAGAAATGCCCCCAAATAACCCCAAACGACCCACCCGACCTTGTTTAAACCGAAAATGAACATTTGTCGAAATTGGTATCTATACGAAGGTCACGACCCTCAACTTCCTATCCACACGTGTAATAAGAGATAAGGAAAATTTTAGAACATCCCAAACTAAAAAAAACACAGAAATGCCCCCAAATAATCCCAAACAACCCACCCGGTCTTGTTTAAACCGAAAATGAACATTGTCAAAATAGGTATCGATTCGAAGGTCACAACCCTCAACATCGCATACACACGTCTATTAAGATATTAGGACACATTTTAGATCATCCCAAACCCAAAAAAGTACAGGAATGCCCCCAAATAACCCAAAACCACCCACCCGGTCTCGTTCAAACCAAAAATGAACATATGCTGAAATAGGTATCGATTCGAAGGTCACGACCCTCAACATCGCATCAAGACGTCTAATAAGAGATGAGGACTCGTTTGAGAACATCCCAAACCCCAAAAAGTACAGAAATGCCCCCAAATAACCCCAAACAACCCACCCAGTCTGGTTTAAACAAAAAATAAACATATATCAAAATAGTAATCAATTCGAAGGTCACAACCTTCAACATCGCATCCACACATCTAAGAAGGGATAAGGATACTTTTTAAAACATCCCAAACCCAAAAAGGTACAGAAATGCCCCCAAATAACCCCAGACATCCCACCTGGTCTGATTCAAACCGAAAATAAATATATACCAAAATAGGTATCGATTCAAGGGTCACGACCCTCAACTTCATATCCACACGTATAATAAGAGATAAGGACACATTTTAAACCATCCCAAACTCAAAAAAACTTAGAAATGCCCCCAAATAATCCAAAACGACCTACCCGGTCTGGTTTAAATCGAAAATGAACATTTGTCGAAATTGGTATCGATACGAAGGTCACGGCCCTCAACTTGATATCCACTCATGTAATAACCGATAAGGACACATTTTAGAACATCTCAAATCCCAAAAAGTACAGAAATGCCCCCAAATAACCCCAAACCACCTAGTCGGTCTTGTTTAAATAAAAAATGAACATATGTCAAAATAGGTATCGATTCGAAGGTCACGACCCTCAACAACCCATCCACACGTCTAATAAGAGATAAGGACACTTTTTGGAACATCGCAAACCCAAAAAAGTGCAGAAATGCCCCCACATAACCCCAAACGACCCACTCGGTCATGTTGAAACTGAAAATAAACATGTCAACATAGGTATCGATTCGAAGGTCACGACCCTCCACATTGTATCCACACGTCTAATAAGAGATAAGGACACATTTTAGGACATTCCAAACCCAAAAAAGTACAGAAATGCCCCCAAATAACCCCAAACGACCCACTCGGTCTGGTTTAAACAAAAAATGAACATATATCGAAATAGGTATCGATTCGAAGGTCACAACCCTCAACATCGCATCCACACGTCCAATAAGAGATAAGGATACTTTTTAGAACATCCCAAACCCAAAAAAGTACAGAAATGCCCCCAAATAACCCCAAACGACCCACCTGGGTCTGGTTTACACCGTAAATGAACAAATGTCAAAAGAGGTATCGATTCGAAGGTCACGACCCTCAACATCGCATCCACAAATCTAATAAGAGATTAGGACACTTTTTAGAACATCCTAAATCCAAAAGAGTATAGAAATGCCCCCAAATTACCCCAAACGACCCACTCGGTCTTGTTTAAACCGAAAATGAACGTTTCAAAATAGGTATCGATTCAAGGTCCCGACCCTCAACATCGCATCCACACGTCTAATAAGAGATCGGACATTTTTAGAACATCCCTAACCCAAAAAGTACAGAAATACCCCCAAATAATCCCAAATGACCCACTCAGTCCTGTTTAAACCGAAAATGAACAAATGTCAGAATAGGTATCGATTCGAAGGTCCTGACCCTCAGCATCGCATCCACATGTCTAATAAAAGATCAGGACATTTTTTAGAACATCCCTAATCCAAAAAAGTACAGAAATGCCCCCAAATAATCCCAAACGACCCACTCAGTCTTGTTTAAACCGAAAATGAACATATGTCGGAATAGGTATCGATTCGAAGGTCACGACCCTCAACATCGCATCTACACGTCTAATGAGAGATAAGGACACATTTTAGAACATTCCAAACCCAAAAAAGTACAGAAATGCCCCCAAATAACCCCAAACGACCCACCCTATATGGTTTAAACCGCAAATGAACATAAGTCAAAATAGATATCAATTCGAAGGTTATGACCCTCGACATTGCATCCACACATCTAATAAGACATAAGGACATTTTTTAGAACATCCCAAACCCAAAAAAGTATAGAAATGCCCCCAAATAACCCCAAACGACCCACCCGACCTTGTTTAAACCGAAAATGAACATTTGTCGAAATTGGTATCTATACGAAGGTCACGACCCTCAACTTCCTATCCACACGTGTAATAAGAGATAAGGAAAATTTTAGAACATCCCAAACTAAAAAAAACACAGAAATGCCCCCAAATAATCCCAAACAACCCACCCGGTCTTATTTAAACCGAAAATGAACATTGTCAAAATAGGTATCGATTCGAAGGTCACAACCCTCAACATCGCATACACACGTCTATTAAGATATTAGGACACATTTTAGATCATCCCAAACCCAAAAAAGTACAGGAATGCCCCCAAATAACCCAAAACCACCCACCCGGTCTCGTTCAAACCAAAAATGAACATATGCTGAAATAGGTATCGATTCGAAGGTCACGACCCTCAACATCGCATCAAGACGTCTAATAAGAGATGAGGACTCGTTTGAGAACATCCCAAACCCCAAAAAGTACAGAAATGCCCCCAAATAACCCCAAACAACCCACCCAGTCTGGTTTAAACAAAAAATAAACATATATCAAAATAGTAATCAATTCGAAGGTCACAACCTTCAACATCGCATCCACACATCTAAGAAGGGATAAGGATACTTTTTAAAACATCCCAAACCCAAAAAGGTACAGAAATGCCCCCAAATAACCCCAGACATCCCACCTGGTCTCGTTCGAACCGAAAACGAACACATGTCGAAATAGGGATCGATTCGAAGGTCACGACCCTCAACATCATATCCACACGTGTAATAAGAGATAAGGACACTTTTTAAAACATCCCAAACCCAAAAAAGTACAAAAATGCCCCCAAATAACAGCAAACGACCCACCCAGTCAGGATTAAACCGAAAATGAACATTTGTCAAAATTGGTATCTATACGAAGGTCACAACCCTCTATTTCATATCCACACCTGTAATAAGAGATAATGACACATTTTAGAACATCCCAAACCCAAAAAAGTACAGAAATGCCCTCAAATAACCCCAAACGACCCACCCAGTCATGTTGATACCGAAAATGAACATATGTCAAATTAGGTATGGATTCGAAGGTAACGACCCTCAAAATTGCATCCACACGTCTAATAGGAGTTAAGGACACATTTTAGAACATTCCAAACGCAAAAAAGTACAGAAATACCCCAAATAACACCAAATGTCCCACCCGGTCCAGTTCAAACTGTAAATGAACATATGTCGAAATAGGTATCGATTCGAAGGTCACGACCCTCAACATCGCATCCACATGTCTAATAAGAGATAAAGACACATTTTAAAATGTCCCAAACACAAAAAAACACAGAAATGCCCCCAAAACGACACACCCGGTCTCGTTTGAACCGAAAAAGAAAATATACCGAAATAGGTATCGATTCGAAGGTCACGACCCTCAACTTCATATCCACACGTGTAATAAGAGATAAGAACACATTTTGGAACATCCCCAAACCCAACAAAGTACAAAAATGCACCCAAATAACCCCAAACGACCCACCAGGTCTGGTTTAAACCCAAAATGAACTTTGGTCGAAATTGGTTTCGATTCGAAGGCCATGACCCTCAACTTCATATCCACACGTGGAATAAGAGATAAGGACACATTTTAGAACAACCCAAACCCAAAAAAGTATAGAAATGCCCCCAAATAACCGCAAATGAGCCACCCGGTCTAGTTTAAACCGAAAATGAATATTTGTCAAAATAGGTATCAATTCGAAGGTCACGACCCTCAACATCGCATCCACACATCTTATAGGAGATAGGGAGACTTTTCAGAACATCCCAAACCCAAAAAAAGTATAGGAATGCCCCCAAATAACCCCAAACCACCCACCCGGTCTCGTTCGAACCAAAAATGAACATATGCTGAAATAGATATCGATTCGAAGGTCACGACCCTCAACATCGCATCGACACGTCTAATAAGAGATGAGGACACATTTTAGAACATCCCGAACCCAAAAAAGTATAGAAATGCCTCCAAATAACCCCAAACGACCCAGTCGGTCTTGTTTAAACCGAAAATGAACACATGTCAAAATAGGGATCGATTCGAAGGTTACGACCCTCAACTTCATATCCACACGTGTAATAAGAGATAAGGACACTTTTTAAAACATCCCAAACCCAAAAAAGTACAGAAATACCCCCAAATAGTCGCAAACGACCCACCCGGTCTGGTTTAAGCCGAAAATGAACATTTGTCAAAATTGGTATCGGTACGAAGGTCACGACCCTCTACTTCATATCCACACATGTAACAAGAGATAAGTACATATGTTAGAACATCCCAAACCCAAAAAAGTACAAAAATGACCCTAAATAACCCCAAACGACCCACCCGGTTATGTTGAAACCGAAAATGAATATATGTCAAAATAGGTATCGATTCGAAGGTCACGACCCTCAACATCACATCCACATGTCTAATAAGAGATAAGGACACATTTTAGAACATCCCAAACCCAAAAAAGTATAGAAATGCCCCCAAAAGAACCACCCGGACTGGTTTAAATAAAAAATAAACATATATCGAAATAGGAAATGATTAGAAGGTCACGACCGTCAACATCGCATCCACACATCCAAGAAGAGATAAGGACACTTTTTAGAACATCCAAAACCCAAAAAAGTACAGAAATGCCCCCAAATAACCCCAAACGACCCACCCGGTCCCATTCCAATCGAAAATGAACATATACCAAAATAGGTATCGATTCAAAGGCCACGACCCTCAACTTCATATCCACATGTATAATAAGAGATAAGGACACATTTTAAACCGTCCCAAACTCAAAAAAAACTTAGAAATGCCCCCAAATAATCCAAAACGACCCACCCGGTCTGGATTAAATCGAAAATGAACATTTGTCGAAATTGGTATCGATACGAAGGTCACGGCCCTCAACTTGATATCCCCTCATGTAATAACCGATAAGGACACATTTTAGAACATCTCAAATCCCAAAAAGTACAGAAATGCCCCCAAACAACCCCAAACCACCCACTCGGTCTTGTTTAAATAAAAAATGAACATATGTCAAAATAGGTATCGATTCGAAGGTCACGACCCTCAACAACGCATCCACACGTCTAATCAGAGATAAGGACATTTTTTGGAACATTGCAAACCCAAAAAAGTGCAGAAATGCCCGCACATGCCCCCAAACGACCCACTCGGTCTCGTTTAAACCGAAAATGAACATACGTCAAAATAGGTATCGATTCGAAGGTCCCAACCCTCAACATTGCATCCACACGTCTAATAAGAGATCAGGACATTTTTTAGAACATCCCTAATCCATAAAAGTACAGAAATACCCTCAAATAATCCCAAACGACCCACTCGGTCCTGTTTAAATCAAAAATGAACATATGTCGGAATAGGTATCGATTCGAAGGTCACGACCCTCAACATCGCATCTGCACGTCAAATAACAGATAACGACACATTTTAGAACATTCCAAACCCAAAAAAGTATAGAAATGCCCCCAAATAACCCCAAACGACCCACCCTGTATGGTTTAAACCGCAAATGAACATAAGTCAAAATAGATATCAATTCGAAGGTTATGACCCTCGACATCGCATCCAGACGTCTAATAAGAGCAAAGGACACTTTTTAGAACATCCCAAACCCAAAAAAGTACAGAAATGCCCCCAAATAACCCCAAACCACCCACCCGACCTTGTTTAAATCGAAAATGAACATTTGGCAAAATTGGTATCTATACGAAGGTCACGACCCTAAACTTCATATCCACACGTGTAATAAGAGATAAGGAAAATTTTAGAACATCCCAAACTCAAAAAAACACAGAAATGCCCCCAAATAATCCCAAACAACCCACCCGGTCTTGTTTAAACCGAAAATGAACATTGTCAAAATAGGTATCGATTCGAAGGTCATGACCCTCAACATCGCATACACACGTCGAATAAGATATAAGGACACATTTTAGATCATCCCAAACCCAAAAAAATACAGGAATGCCCCCCAAATAACCCAAAACCACCCACCCGGTCTCGTTCGAACCAAAAATGAACATATGCTGAAATAGGTATCGATTCGAAGGTCACGACCCTCAACATCGCATCAACACGTCTAATAAGAGATGAGGACTCATTTTAGAACATCCCAAACCCAAAAAAGTACAGAAATGCCCCCAAATATCCCCAAATGACCCTCCCGGTCTGGTTTAAACCGAAAATAAACATATATCAAAATAGTAATCAATTCGAAGGTCACGACCTTCAACATCGCATCCACACATCTAAGAAGGGATAAGGACACTTTTTAAAACATCCTAAACCCAAAAAGGTACAGAAATGCCCCCAAATAACCCCAGACATCCCACCTGGTCTCGTTCGAACCGAAAATGAACACATGTTGAAATAGGGATCGATTCGAAGGACATGACCTTCAACTTCATATCCACACGTGTAATAAGAGATAAGGACACTTTTTAAAACTTCCAAACCCAAAAAAGTACAGAAATGCCCCCAAATAACCGCAAACGACCCACCCAATCGATTAAACCGAAAATGAACATTTGTCGAAATTGGTATCTATACGAAGGTCACGACCCTCTACTTCATATCCACACTCGTAGCAAGAGATAAGGACACATTTTAGAACATCCCAAACCCAAAAAAGTACAGAAATGCCATCAAATAATCCCAAACGACCCACCCGGTCATGTTGATACCGAAAATGAACATATGTCAAATTAGGTATGGATTCGAAGGTAACGACCCTCAAAATCGCATCCACACGTCTAATAGGAGATAAGGATACATTTTAGAACATTCCAAACGCAAAAAAGTATAGAAATACCCCAAATAACACCAAACGTCCCACCCTGTCTAGTTCAAATCGTAAATGAACATATGTCGAAATAGGTATCGATTCGAAGGTCACAACCCTCAACATCGCATCCATACGTCTAATAAGAGATAAGGACACATTTTAAAATGTCCCAAACACAAAAAAACACAGAAATGCCCCCAAAAACCCCAAACAACACACCCAGTCTCGTTCGAACCGAAAATGAAAATATACCGAAATAGGTATCGATTCGAAGGTCACGACCCTCAACTTCATATCCACACGTGTAATAAGAGATAAGAACACATTTTAGAACATCCCAAAACCCAAAAAAGTACAGAAATGCACCCAAATAACCCCAAACGACCCACCAAGTCTGGTTTAAACCCAAAATGAACTTTTGTCGAAATTGGTTTCGATTCGAAGGCCATGACCCTCAACTTCATATCCACACATGTAATAAGAGATAAGGACACATTTTAGAACATCCCAAACCCAAAAAAGTATAGAAATGCCCCCAAATAACCGTAAACGACCCACTCGGTCTAGTTTAAATCGAAAATAAACATATGTCAAAATAGGTATCAATTCGAAGGTCACGACCCTCAACATCGCATCCACACGTCTTATAGGAGATAGGGAGACTTTTCAGAACATCCCAAACCCAAAAAAAGTATAGGAATGCCCCCAAATAACCCCAAACCACCCACCCGGTCTCGTTCGAACCAAAAATGAACATACGCTGAAATAGGTATCTATTCGAAGGTCACGACCCTCAACATCGCATCGACACGTCTAATAAAAGATGAGGACACATTTTAGAACATCCCAAACCCAAAAAAGTACAAAAATGCCCCAAATAACCCCAAACGACCCAGTCGGTCTTGTTTAAACCGAAATTGAACACATGTCAAAATAGGGATCAATTCGAAGGTTACGACCCTCAACTTCATATCCACAAGTGTAATGAGAGATAATGACACTTTTTAAAAGAACCCAAACCCAAAAAAGTATAGAAATACCCCCAAATAGTCGCAAACGACCCACCCAGTTTGGTTTAAGCCGAAAATGAACATTTGTCAAAATTGGTATCGGTACGAAGGTCACGACCGTCTACTTCATATCCACACGTGTAAGAAGAGATAAGGACACATGTTAGAACTTCCCAAACCCAAAAAAGTACAGAAATGACCCCGAATAACCCCAAACGACCCACCCAGTCATGTTGAAACCGAAAATGAATATATGTCAAAATAGGTATCGATTCGAAGGTCACGACCCTCAACATCACATCCACATGTCTAATAAGAGATAAGGACACATTTTAGAACATTCCAAACCCAAAAAAGTATAGAAATGACCCCCAATAACCCCAAAAGAACCACCCGGACTGGTTTAAATAAAAAATAAACATATATCGAAATAGGAAATGATTCGAAGGTCACGACCGTCAACATCGCATCCACACATCCAAGAAGAGATAAGGACACTTTTTAGAACATCCAAAACACAAAAAAGTATAGAAATGCCCCCAAATAACCCCAAACGACCCACCCAACCTCATTCCAACCGAAAATGAACATATACCAAAATAGGTATCGATTCAAAGGTCACGACCCTCAACTTCATATCCACACGTATAATAAGAGATAAAGACAAATTTTAAACCGTCCCAAACTCAAAAAAACTTAGAAATGCTCCCAAATAATCCAAAACGACCCACCCAGTCTGGTTTAAATCGAAAATGAACATTTGTCGAAATTGGTATCTGTAGTCTCTTCAGTCTCGGGCTAGTTGGTTGTCGGGTTTCCTTGCCTGAATTTGGTTATTGCTGTAATGTTGGTTAACTGTAATGTCAGGGTAAAGTTTTCTCTTCGTACTACATAGGCACTTCCGTGTCCAGTTCTTCCTGTTGTAAGGAAGCCAGTGAGTGAGGGAGGTTTCTTTCGAGACCGTAACCTGGCTCAACTAAGCGTGTCTTTTCCTTGAGGGAAGAAGAAGTTGGGCATTGACTCCAAACATCTTTTTGTTCGGCTGGACGATTCACTCAAACGAGAGGCGGCGTGAGACTACTATCCCTTCATTTGAGAGCACGGGAATACATTCGATTGAATGCATTGGCCAGTCAGTTACTTCGTACCTTTCTTCTCTCCTTTTCGAAGTTTGGGAGAAAAACTGGGTAAACCAATGGCTAAGGCCGATGGGAAAGGCGTGGCATGCTTCATTTACTATAATCTTTTTTATGGATTCGGTCTTCCTAAGTCTATAGTCTTAGATAACGGTACCCGAACTTGATATCCACTCATGTAATAACCGATAAGGACACATTTTAGAATATCTCAAATCCCAAAAAGTACAGAAATGCCCCCAAATAACCCCAAACCACCTAGTCGGTCTAGTTTAAATAAAAAATGAACATATGTCAAAATAGGTATCGATTCGAAGGTCACGACCCTCAACAACCCATCCACACGTCTAATAAGAGATAAGGACACTTTTTGGAACATCGCAAACCCAAAAAAGTGCAGAAATGCCCCCACATAACCCCAAACGACCCACTCGGTCATGTTGAAACCGAAAATAAACATGTCAACATAGGTATCGATTCGAAGGTCACGACCCTCCACATCGTATCCACACGTCTAATAAGAGATAAGGACACATTTTAGGACATTCCAAACCCAAAAAAGTACAGAAATGCCCCCAAATAACCCCAAACGACCCACTCGGTCTGGTTTAAACAAAAAATGAACATATATCGAAATAGGTATCGATTCGAAGGTCACAACCCTCAACATCGCATCCACACATCCAATAAGAGATAAGGATACTTTTTAGAACATCCCAAACCCAAAAAAATACAGAAATGCCCCCAAATAACCCCAAACGACCCACCCGGTCTGGTTTACACCGTAAATGAACAAATGTCAAAATAGGTATCGATTCGAAGGTCACGACCCTCAACATCGCATCCACAAATCTAATAAGAGATTAGGACACTTTTTAGAACATCCTAAATCCAAAAGAGTATAGAAATGCCCCCAAATTACCCCAAACGACCCACTCGGTCTTGTTTAAACCGAAAATGAACGTACCTCGAAATAGGTATCGATTCGAAGGTCCCGACCCTCAACATCGCATCCACACGTCTAATAAGAGATCAGGACATTTTTTAGAACATCCCTAACCCAAAAAAGTACAGAAATACCCCCAAATAATCCCAAATGACCCACTCAGTCCTGTTTAAACCGAAAATGAACAAATGTCAGATTAGGTATCGATTCGAAGGTCACGACCCTCAACATCGCATCTACACGTCTAATAAGAGAGAAGGACACATTTTAGAACATTCCAGACCCAAAAAAGTACAGAAATGCCCCCAAATAACCCCAAACGACCCACCCTGCATGGTTTAAACCGCAAATGAACATAAGTCAAAACAGATATCAATTCAAAGGTTATGACCCTCGACATCGAATCCACACATCTAATAAGAGATAAGGACACTTTTTAGAAAATCCCAAACCCAAAAAAGTAGAGAAATGCCCCCAAATAACCCCAAACGACCCACCCTGCATGGTTTAAACCGCAAATGAACATAAGTCAAAACGGATATCAATTCAAAGGTTATGACCCTCGACATCGAATCCACACATCTACTAAGAGATAAGGACACTTTTTAGAAAATCCCAAACCCAAAAAAGTAGAGAAATGCCCCCAAATTACCCCAAACGACCCACCCGACCTTGTTTAAACCGAAAATGACCATTTGTCGAAATTGGTATCTATACGAAGGTCACGACCCTCAACTTCATATCCACACGTGTAATAAGAGATAAGGAAAATTTTAGAGCATCCCAAACTCAAAAAAACACAGAAATGCCCCCAAATAATCCCAAACAACCCACCCGGTCTTGTTTAAACCGAAAATGAACAATGTCAAAATAGGTATCGATTCGAAGGTCATGACCCTCAACATCGCATACACACATCGAATAAGATATAAGGACACATTTAAGATCATCCCAAACCCAAAAAAGTACAGGAATGCCCCCAAATAACCCAAAACCACCCACCCGGTCTCATTCGAACAGAAAATGAACATATGCTAAAATAGGTATCGATTCGAAGGTCACGACCCTCAACATCACATCAACATGTCTAATAAGAGATGAGGACTCATTTTAGAACACCTCAAACCCAAAAGAGTATAGAAATGCCCCCAAATAACCCCAAACAACCCACCCGGTCTGGTTTAAACCGAAAATAAACATATATCAAAATAGTAATCAATTCGAAGGTCACGACCTTCAACATCGCATCCACACATCTAAGAAGGGATAAGGACACTTTTTAAACATCCCAAACCCACAAAGGTATAGAAATGCCCCCAAATAACCCCAGACATCCCACCCAGTCTCGTTCGAACCAAAAATCAACACATGTCAAAATAGGGATCGATTTGAAGGTCATGACCTTCAACTTCATATCCACACGTGTAGTAAGAGATAAGGACACTTTTTAAAACATCGCAAACCCAAAAAAGTACAGAAATGCCCCCAAATAACCGCAAATGACCCACCCAGTCAGGATTAAACCGAAAATGAACATTTGTCAAAATTGGTATCTATACGAAGGTCACGACCCTCTACTTCATATCCACACGCATAGTAAGAGATAAGGACACATTTCAGAACATCCCAAACCCAAAAAAGTACAGAAATGCCCTCAAATAATCCCAAACGACCCACCCGGTCATGTTGATACCGAAAATGAACATATGTCAAATTAGGTATGGATTAGAAGGTAACGCCCCTCAAAATCGCATCCACACGTCTAATAGGAGATAAGGACACATTTTAGAACATTTCAAACGCAAAAAAGTATAGAAATGCCCCAAATAACCCAAACGACCCACTCGGTCTAGTTTAAATCGAAATGAACATATATCGAAATAGGTATCGATTCGAAGGTCACGACCCCAACATCATATCCACACGTTAATAAGAGATAAGGACATATTTTAAAATGTCCCAAACACAAAAAAGATAGAAATGCCCCCAAAAAACCCTAAACGACACACTCGGTCATGTTTAATCCGAAAATGAAAATATGTCAAAATAGTATCGATTCGAAGGTCACGACCCTCAACATCGCATCCACATGTCTAATAAGAGATAAGAACAATTTTTAGATCATCTCAAACCCAAAAAAGTATAGAAATGCCCCAAACAACCCAAACGACCCACCTTGTCCGGTTTAAACCCAAAAATCAAAATAAGTCGAAATAGGTTTCGACTTGAAGTTATGACCTCATGACTTCGCGTCCACACGTCTAATAAGAGATAAGGACACATTTTAAGAACATCACAAACCCAAAAAGTATAGAAATGCCCCAAATAACCCCAAGCGACCCACCGATCTGGTTTAAACCAAAATGAACATTTATCAAAATATGTATCGATTCAAGGTCACGACCCTCAACATCGCATCCACCAAATAGAGGGACACTTTTAAGAACATCTCAAACCCAAAAAAGTATAGAGATGCCCCCAAATAACCCCAAATGACCCACTCGATCTGGTTTAAACCGAAAATGAACATTTGTCGAAATGGGTATCGATTCAAGGTCACGACCCTCAACATCGCATCTACACATCTAATAAGAGATGAGGACACATTTTAGAACATCCCAAACCCAAAAAAGTTCAGAATTGCTCCTAAATAACCCAAACGACCCACCGGTCTGTTTAAACCGAAAATGAACATTTGTTTAAATTGGTATAGATACGAAGGTCACGACCCTCAACTTCATATCCACACGTGTAATAAGAGATAAGGACACATTTTAGAACATCCCAAACCCAAAAAAGTACAGAAATACCCCAAATAACCCCAAATGACCCACCCGGTGTGGTTTAAATCGAAAATGAACATATGTCACAATAGCTATCGATTCGAAGGTCTCGACTCTCAACAACGCATCCACACGTCTAATAAGAGATAAGGACATTTTTAGAACATCCCAAATCCAAAAAAGTACAGAAATGCCTCTAAAGAATCGCAAACGACCCACCCGGTTGGTTTAAATCGAAAATGAACATATGTCAAATAGGTATCGATTCAAGGTCACGACCCTCAACATCCCATCCACACGTCTAATAAGTGATTAGGACAGTTTTTAGAACATCCCAAACCCAAAAAAGTATAGAAATGCCCCCAAATAACCCCAAAAGACCAACCGATCTAGTTTAAACAAAAATGAACATTTGTCTAAATTGGTATCGATTCAAAGGTCACAACCTTCAACTTCATATCCACACGTGTAATAAGAGATAAGGACACATTTTAGAAAATCCCAAACCCAAAAAAGTAAAGAAATGCCCCCAAATAACCCCAAACGAACCACTCGGTCTTGTTCAAACAAAAATGAACATATACCAAAATTGGTATCGATTCGATGGTCACGACCCTCAACTTCATATCCACATGTCTAATAAAGGACAATTTTTAGAACATCCCAAACCCAAAAAGTAGAAATGCCCCCAAACAACCCCAAACGACCCACCTTGTCCGGTTTAAATCGAAAATGAACATAAATTGAAATAGGTATCAATTCAAAGGTCACGACCCTCAACATCGCATCCACACATCTAATAAGAGATGAGGACACATTTTAAAATATCCCAAACCCAAACGACCACCCCGTCTAGTTTAAATCGAAAATAAACATAAGTCAAAATAGGTATCGATTCGAAGGTCACGACCCTCAACATCGCATCCACATGTCTAATAAGAGATAATGACACTTTTTAGAGCATCCCAAACCCAAAAAAGTATAGAAATACCCCCAAATAACCCCAAACGACCAACCCGGTCTGGTTTGAATTGATAATGAATATTTATCGAAATTGGTATCGATCGAAGGTCACGACCCTCAACTTCATGTCCACACACGTAATAAGAGATAAGGACACATTTTAGAATGTCCCAAAAACAAAAAAGTATAGAAATGCCCCCAAATAACATTAAACGACCCACTCGATTTTGTTTAAAACGAAAATGAACATATGTCAAAATATGTATCGATTCGAAGCTCCCTACCCTCAACATCGTATCCACATGTCTAATAAGAGATAAAGACAATTTTTGGAACATCTCAAACTCAAAAAGTATAGAAATGAACCCAAACAACCCCAAACGACCCACCTTGTCTGGTTTAAATAAAAATTAACATAAGTTGAAATAGGTATCGATTCGAAGGTTACGACCCTTGACATCGCGTCCACACGTCTAATAAGAGATAAGGATAGTTTTTAGAACATCTCAAACCCAAAAAAGTATAGAGATGCCCCCAAATAACCCCAAACGACCCACCCGGTCTGGTTAAAACCAAAAATTAACATTTGTCGAAATGGGTATTGATTCGAAGGTCACGACCCTCAACATCGCATCTACACATCTAATAAGAGATGAGGACACATTTTAGAACATCCCAAACCCAAAAAAGTTCAGAAATGCTGCCAAATAATCCCGAACGACCCACCCGGTCTGGTTTACACCAAAAATGAACATTTGTCAAAATTGGTATCAATACGCAGGTCACGACCCTCAACTTCATATCCACATGTGTAATAAGAGATAAAGACACTTTTTAGAACTTCCCAAACCCAAAAAAGTGCAGAAATGCCCCCAAATAATCCCAAACGACCCACCCGATCGGGTTTAAATCGAAAATGAACATTTGTCTTAATTGGTATCGATACGAATGTCACGACCCTCAACTTCATATCCACAAGTGTAATAAGAGATAAGGACACATTTTAGAACATCTCAAACCCAAAAAAGTACAGAAATGCCCCCAAATAACCCCACACGACCCACTCGGTCTTGTTTAAACCGAAAATGAACATATACCAAAATTGGTATCGATACAATGGTCACGACCCTCAACTTCAAATCCACACTTCTAATAAGAGATAAGGACACTTTTTAGAACATCCCAAACCCAAAAAAGTACAGAAATGACCCCAAACAGCCCCAAACGACCCACCCGATTTGGTTTAAACCGCAAATGAACATAAGCCGAAATAGGTATCAATCCGAAGGTTACTACCCTTGACATCGCATCCACAGGTCTTATAAGAGATAAGGAGATTTTTTAGAACATCCGAAACCCAAAAAGTACAGAAATGCCCCCATATATTGCCAAACAACCCACCCGGTTTGGTTTAGATCGAAAATTAAAATATGTCGAAATAAGCATCGATTCGAAGGTCACGACCCTCAACATTGCATTCGCACATGTAATAAGAGATGAGGACACTTTTTAGAACATCCCAAACCCAAAAAGTACGAAATGCCCCCAAATAACCCCAAACGACCCACCCGATTTGGTTTAAACCGAAAATGAACAAATATCGAAATAGGTATCGATTCGAAGGTCACGACCCTCAACAACGCATCCACATGTCTAATAAGAGATAATGACACTTTTTAGAGCATCCCAAATCCAAAAAAGTACAGAAATGCTCTCAAATTATCCCAAACGACCAACCCGGCCTGGTTTAAATCGAAAATGAACATTTATCGAAATTGGTATCGATACGAAGGTCACGACCCTCAACTTCATGTCCACACATGTAATAAGAGATAAGGACATATTTTAGAACATCCCAAACCCAGAAAAGTACAGAAATGCCACCAAATAACCCTAAACGTCCCACTCGGTCATGTTTAGACCGAAAATGAACATATGTCGAAATATGTATCGATTCGAAGGTCACGACCCTCAACATCGCATCCACATGTCTAATAATAGATAAGGATAATTTTTAGTTAATCTCAATCCCAAAAAAGTACAGAAATGCCCCCAAACAACCCAAACGACCCACCTTGTCTGGCTTAAACCAAAAATGAACATAAGTCGAAATAGGTATCGATTTGAAAGTTACGACCTTTGACATCGCGTCCACACGTCTAATAAGAGATAAGGGCACTTTTAAAAACATCACAAACCCAAAAAAGTATAGAGATGCCCCCAAATAACCCCAAACGACCCACTCGATCTGGTTTAAACCGAAAATGAACATTTGTCAAAATGGGTATCGCTTCGAAGGTCACGACCCTCAACATCGCATCTACACATCTAATAAGAGATTAGGACACATTTTACAACATCCCAAACGCAAATAAGTTCAGAAATGCTCCCAAATAACCCAAAATGACCCACCCGGTCTGGTTTAAACCGAAAATGAACATTTGTCTAAATTGGTATAGATACGAAGGTCACGACTCTCAACAACGCATCCACACGTCTAATAAGAGATAAGGATATTTTTTAGAACATACCAAAACCAAAAAAGTATAGAAATGCCCCTAAATAATCGCAAACGACCCATCCAGTTTGGTTTAAACCGAAAATGAACATATGTCGAAATAGGTATCGATTCGAAGGTCACGACCCTCAACATCCCATCCACACATCTAATAAGAGATTAGGATACTTTTTAGAACATCCCAAACCCAAAAAAGTACAGAAATGCCCCCAAATAACCCCAAACGACCCACCCGATCTGGTTTAAACAAAAAATGAACATTTGTCTAAATTTGTATCGATACGAAGGTCACAACCCTCAACTTCATATCCACACGTGTAATAAGAGATATGGATATATTTTAGAAAATCCCAAACCCAAAAAAGTATAGAAATGCCCCCAAATAACCCTAAACGAACCACTCGGTGTTGTTCAAACCAAAAATGAACATATGCAGAAATTGGTATCGATACGATGGTCACGACCCTCAACTTCATATCCACATGTCTAATAAAGGATAATTTTTAGAACATCCCAAACCCAAAAAAGTACAGAAATGCCCCCTAAACAACCCCAAACGACCCACCTTGTCTGGTTTAAACCGAAAATGAACATAAGTCGAAATAGGTATCAATTCAAAGGTCACGACCCTCAACATCGCATCCACACATCTAATAAGAGATGAGGACACATTTTAAAACATCCCAAACCTAAAATAGTACATAAATGGCCCCAAATAAACCCAAACGACCCACCCGATCTGGTTTAAACCGAAACTGAACATAAGTCAAAATAGGTATCGATTCGAAGGTCACGACCCTCAACATCGCATCCACACGTCTAATAATAGATAATGACACTTTTTAGAGCATCCCAAACCCCAAAAAGTACAGAAATACCCCCAAATAACCCCAAACGACCAACCCGGTCTGGTTTAAATCGACAATGAACATTTATCAAAATTGGTATCGATACGAAGGTCACGACCCTCAATTTTATGTCCACACACGTAATAAGAGATAAGGACACATTTTAGAACGTCCCAAACCCAAAAAAAAGTACAGAAATGCCCCCAAATAACATTAAACGACCCACTCGATATTGTTTAAACAAAAAATGAACATATGTCGAAATATGTATCGATTCGAAGCTCACTACCCTCAACATCGCATCTACATGTCTAATAAGAGATAAAGACAATTTTTGAAACATCTCAAACTCAAAAAAGTACAGAAATGCCCCCAAACAACCCCCAACGACCCACCTTGTGTGGTTTAAATCGAAAATTAACATAAGTCGAAATAGGTATCGATTCGAAGGTTACGACCCTTGACATCGGGTCCACACGTCTAATAAGAGATAAAGACAGTTTTTAGAACATCTCAAACACAAAAAAGTAAAGAGATGCCCCCAAATAACCCCAAACGACCCACTCGGTCTGGTTTAAACCAAAAATGAACATTTATCGAAATATGTATCGATTCGAAGGTCACGACCCTCAACATCGCATCCACAAAAAAGGATACTATTTAGAGCATCTCAAACCCAAAAAAGTATAGAGATGCCCACAAATAACCCCAAACGACCCACCCGGTCTGGTTAAAACCAAAAATTAACGTTTGTCGAAATGGGTATCGATTCGAAGGTCACGACCCTCAACATCGCATCTACACATCTAATAAGAGATGAGGACACATTTTAGAACATCCCAAACCCAAAAAAGTTCAGAAATGCTGCCAAATAATCCCGAACGACCCACCCGGTCTGGTTTACACCAAAAATGAACATTTGTCTAAATTTAGTATCAATACGAAGGTCACGACCCTCAACTTCATATCCACATGTGTAATAAGAGATACGGACACTTTTTAGAACATCCCAAACCCAAAAAAGTGCAGAAATGCCCCCAAATAACCCCAAACGACCCACCCGATCGGGTTTAAATCAAAAATGAACATTTGTCTAAATTGGTTTCGATACGAAGGTCACGACCCTCAACTTCAAATCCACAAGTGTAATAAGAGATAAGGACACATTTTAGAACATCTCAAACCCAAAAAAGTACAGAAATGCCCCCAAATAACCCCACACGACCCACTCGGTCTTGTTTAAACTGAAAATGAACATATGCCAAAATTGGTATCGATACAATGATCACGACCCTCAACTTCAAATCCACACTTCTAATAAGAGATAAGGACACTTTTTAGAACATCCCAAACCCAAAAAAGTACAGAAATGGCCCCAAACAACCCCAAACGACCCACCCGATCTGGTTTAAACCGCAAATGAACATAAGTCGAAATAGGTATCGATACGAAGGCCACTACCCTTGACATCGCGTCCACACGTCTTATAAGAGAGAAGGACATTTTTTAGAACATCCGAAATCAAAAAAAGTACAGAAATTCCCCCATGTATTGCCAAAAAACCCACCCGGTTTGGTTTAAACCAAAAATTAAAATATGTCGAAATAAGCATCGATTCGAAGGTCATGACCCTCAACATCGCATTCGCACGTGTAATAAGAGATGAGGACACTTTTTAGAACATCCCAAACCCAAAAAAGTACAGAAATGCCCCCAAATAACCCCAAACGACCCACCCGCTTTGGTTTGAACCGAAAATGAACAAATATCGAAATAGGTATCGATTCAAAGGTCACGACCCTCAACATCGCATCCACACGTCTAATAAGAGATAATGACAATTTTTAGAGCATCCCAAACCCAAAAAAGTACAGAAATGCCCTCAAATTACCCCAAAGAACCAACCCGACCTGGTTTAAATTGAAAATGAACATTTATCGAAATTGGTATCGATATGAAGGTCACGACCCTCAACTTCATGTCCACACGTGTAATAAGAGATAAGGACATATTTTAGAACATCCCAAACCCAGAAAAGTATAGAAATCCCACCAAATAACCTTAAATGACCCACTCGGTCATGTTTAAACCGAAAATGAACATATGTCGAAATATGTATCGATTCGAAGGTCACGACCCTCAACATCGCATCCACATGTCTAATAAGAGATAAGGACAATTTTTAGATCATCTCAATCCCAAAAAAGTACAGAAATGCCCCCAAACAACCCAAACGACCCACCTTGTCTGGCTTAAACCCTAAATGAACATAAGTTGAAATAGGTATCGATTTGAAGAATACGACCTTTGACATCGCGTCCACATATCTAATAAGAGATAAGGGCACTTTTAAGAACATCACAAACCCAAAGAAGAATAGAGATGCCCCCAAATAACCCCAAATGACCCACTCGATCTGGTTTAAACCGAAAATGAATATTTGTCGTAATGGGTATCGCTTCGAAGGTCACGACCCTCAACATCGCATCTATACATCTAATAAGAGATGAAGACACATTTTAGAACATCCCAAACGCAAATAAGTTCAGAAATGCTCCCAAATAACCCTAAACGACCCACCCGGTCTGGTTTAAATCGAAAATGAACATTTGTCTAAATTGGTATAGATACGAAGGTCACAACCCTCAACTTCATATCCACACGTGTAATAAAAGATAAGGACACATTTTAGAACATCCCAAACCCAAAAAAGTACAGAAATACCCCAAATAACACCAAATGACCCACCCGATGTGGTTTAAATCGAAAATGAACATATGTCACAATAGGTATCGATTCGAAGGTCTCGACTCTCAACAACGCATCCACACGTCTAATAAGAGATAAGGACATTTTTTAGAACATCCCAAAACAAAAAAAGTATAGAAATGCCCCTAAATAATCGCAAACGACCCACCCAGTTTGGTTTAAACCGAAAATGAACATATGTCGAAATAGGTATCGATTCGAAGGTCACGACCCTCAACATCCCATCCACACATCTAATAAGAGATTAGGATACTTTTTAGAACATCCCAAACCCAAAAAAGTACAGAAATGCCCCCAAATAACCCCAAACGACCCACCCGATCTGCTTTAAACAAAAAATGAACATTTGTCTAAATTGGTATCGATACGAAGGTCACAACCCTCAACTTCATATCCACACGTGTAATAAGAGATAAGGACACATTTTAGAAATTCCCAAACCCAAAAAAGTATAGAAATGCCCCCAAATAACCCCAAACGAACCACTCGGTCTTGTTCAAACCGAAAATGAACATATGCCGAAATTGGTATCGATACGATGGTCACGACCCTCAACTTCATATCCACATGTCTAATAAAGGACAATTTTTAGAACATCCCAAACCCAAAAAGTATAGAAATGCCCCCCAAACAACCCCAAACGACCCACCTTGTCTAGTTTAAACCGAAAATGAACATAAGTCAAAATAGGTATCAATTCAAAGGTCACGACCCTCAACATCGCATCCACACATCTAATAAGAGATGAGGACACATATTAAAACATCCCAAACCCAAAAAAGTACAAAAATAGCCCCAAATAAACCCAAACGACCCACCCGATCTGGTTTAAAACGAAAATGAACATAAGTCAAAATAGGCATCGATTCGAAGGTCACGACACTCAACATCGCATCCACACGTCTAATAATAGATAATGACACTTTTTAGAGCATCCCAAACCCAAAAAAGTACAAAAATAGCCCCAAATAACCCCAAACGACCAACCCGGTCTGGTTTAAATCGACAATGAACATTTATCGAAATTGGTATCGATACGAAGGTCACGACCCTCAACTTCATGTCCACACACATAATAAGAGATAAGGACACATTTTAGAACGTCCCAAACCCAAAAAAAGTACAGAAATGACCCCAAATAACATTAAACGACCCACTCGATTTTGTTTAAACCGAAAATGAACATATGTCGAAATATGTATCGATTCGAAGCTCACTACCCTCAACATCGCATCTGCATGTCTAATAAGAGATAAAGACAATTTTTGGAACATATCAAACTTAAAAAAGTACAAAAATGCCCCCAAACAACCCCAAACGACCCACCTTGTCTGGTTTAAATCGAAAATTAACATAAGTCGAAATAGGTATCGATTCGAAGGTTACGACCCTTGACATCGGGTCCACACGTCTAATAAGAGATAAGGACAGTTTTTAGAACATCTCAAACCCAAAAAAGTATAGAGATGCCCCCAAATAACCCCAAACGACCCACTCGGTCTGGTTTAAACCAAAAATGAACATTTATCGAAATATGTATCGATTCAAAGGTCACGACCCTCAACATCGCATCCACAAAAAAGGACACTTTTTAGAACATCTCAAACCCAAAGAAGTATAGAGATGCCCCCAAATAACCCCAAACGACCCACCCGGTCTAGTTAAAACCAAAAATTAACATTTGTTGAAATGGGTATCGATTCGAAGGTCACGACCCTCAACATCGCATCCACACATCTAATAAGAGATGAGGACACATTTTAGAACATCCCAAACCCAAAAAAGTTTAGAAATGCTGCCAAATAATCCCGAATGACCCACCCGGCCAGGTGTCCACCGAAAATGAACATTTGTCTAAATTGGTATCAATACGAAGGTCATGACCCTCAACTTCATATATGCACGTGTAATAAGAGATAAGGACACTTTTTAGAACATCCCAAACCCAAAAAAGTGCAGAAATCTCCCAAATAACCCCAAACGACCCACCCGATCGGGTTTAAATTGAAAATGAACATTTGTCTAAATTGGTATCGATATGAAGGTCACGACCCTCAACTTCATATCCACAAGTATAATAAGAGATAAGGACACATTTTAGAACATCTCAAACCCAAAAAAACATAGAAATGCCGCCAAATAACCCCACACGACCCACTCGGTCTTGTTTAAACCGAAAATGAACATATGCCAAAATTGGTATCGATACGATGGTCACGACCTTCAACTTCATATCCACACTTCTAATAAGTGATAAGGACACTTTTTAGAACATCCCAAACCCAAAAAGTATAGAAATGGCCCCAAACAACCCCAAACGACCCACCCGATCTAGTTTAAACCGCAAATGAACATAAGTCGAAATAGGTATCGATCCGAAGGTTACTACACTTGACATAGTGTCCACACGTCTTATAAGAGATAAGGACATTTTTTAGAACATCTGAAACCCAAAAAAGTTCAGAAATGCCCCCAAATTTGCCAAACAACCACCCGGTTTGATTTAAACAGAAAATTAAAATATGTCGAAATAAGCATCGATTCGAAGGTCACGACCCTCAACATCGCATCCGCATGTGTAATAAGAGATGAGGACACTTTTTAGAACATCCCAAACCCAAAGAAGTACAGAAATGCTCCCAAATAACCCCAAACGACCCACCCAGTTTGGTTTAAACAAAAAATGAACAAATATCGAAATAGGTATCGATTCGAAGGTCACGACCCTCAACATCGCATCCACACGTCTAATAAGAGATAATGACACTTTTTAGGGCATCCCAAACCCAAAAAAATACAGAAATGCCCTCAAATTACCCCAAACGACCAACCCGGCCTGGTTTAAATCGAAAATGAACATTTATTGAAATTGGTATCGATACGAAGGTCACGACCCTCAACTTCATGTCCTCACGTGTAATAAGAGATTAGGACATATTTTAGAACATCCCAAACCCAAAAAAGTACAGAAATGCCACCAAATAACCCTAAACTACCCACTCGGTCATGTTTAAACCGAAAATGAACATATGCCGAAATATGTATCGATATGAAGGTCACGACCCTCAACATCGCATCCACATGTCTAATAAGAGAAAAGGACAATTTTGAGATCATCTCAATCCCAAAAAAGTACAGAAATGCCCCCCAAACAACCCAAACGACCCACCTTGTCTGGCTTAAATCGAAAATGAACATAAGTCGAAATAGGTATCGATTTAAAGGTTACGACCTTTGACATTGCGTCCACACGTCTAATAAGAGATAAGGGCACTTTTAAGAACATTACAAACCCAAAAAAGTATAGAGATGCCCCCAAATAACCCCTAACGATCCACTCGATCTGGTCTAAACCGAAAATGAACATTTGTCGAAATGGGTATCGCTTCGAAGGTCACGACCCTCAACATCGCATCTACACATCTAATAAGAGATGAGGACACATTTTAGAACATCCCAAACCCAAATAAGTTCAGAAATGCTCCCAAATAACCCAAAACGACCCACCCGGTCTGGTTTAAATCGAAAATGAACATTTGTCGAAATTGGTATAGATACGAAGGTCACGACCCTCAACTTCATATCCACATGTGTAATAAGAGATAAGGACACATTTTAGAACATCCCAAACCCAAAAAAGTACAGAAATACCCCAAATAAACCCAAATGACCCACCCCGTGTGGTTTAAACCGAAAATGAACTTAAGTCACAATAGGTATCGATTCGAAGGTCTCGACTCTCAACAACGCATCCACACGTCTAATAAGAGAAAAGGACATTTTTTAGAGCATCCAAAACCCAAAAAAGTACAAAAATACCCCTAAATAATCGTAAACGACCCACCCGGTTTGGTTTAAACAAAAAATGAACATATGTCGAAATAGGTATCGATTCGAAGGTCACGACCCTCAACATCCCATCCACACGTCTAATAAGAGATTAGGACACTTTTTAGAACATCCTAAACCCAAAAAAGTACAGAAATGCCCCCAAAATTACCCCAAACGACCCACCGGATCTGGTTTAAACAAAAAATGAGCATTTGTCAAAATTGGTATCGATACGAAGGTCAAAACCCGCAACTTCATATCCACACGTGTAGTAAGAGATAAGGACACATTTTAGAAAATCCCAAACCCAAAAAAGTATAGAAATGCCCCCAAATAACCCCAAACGAACCACACGTCTAATAAGAGAATAGGACAGTTTTTAGAACATCCCAAACCCAAAAAAGTACAAAAATACCCCTAAATAATCGCAAACGACCCACCCGGTTTGGTTTAAACAAAAAATGAACATATGTCGAAATAGGTATCGATTCGAAGGTCACGACCCTCAACATCCCATCCACACGTCTAATAAGAGATTAGGACACTTTTTAGAACATCCTAAACCCAAAAAAGTACAGAAATGCCCCCAAATAACCCCAAACGACCCACCGGATCTGGTTTAAACAAAAAATGAACATTTGTCTAAATTGGTATCGATACGAAGGTCAAAACCCTCAACTTCATATCCACACGTGTTATAAGAGATAAGGACACATTTTAGAAAATCCCAAACCCAAAAAAGTGTAGAAATGCCCCCAAATAACCCCAAACGAACCACTCGGTCTTGTTCAAACCGAAAATGAACATATGCCGAAATTGGTATCGATACGATGGTCACGACCCTCAACTTCATATCCACATGTCTAATAAAGGACAACTCTTAGAACATCCCAAACCCAAAAAAGTACAGAAATGCCCCCCAAACAACCCCAAATGACTCACCTTGTCTGGTTTAAACCGAAAATGAACATAAGTTGAAATAGGTATCAATTCGAAGGTCACGACCCTCAACATCGCATCCACACATCTAATAAGAGATGAGGACACATTTTAAAATATCCCAAACCCAAAAAAGTACAAAAATGGCCCCAAATAAACCCAAACGAACCACCCGATCTGGTTTAAACCGAAAATGAACATAAGTCAAAATAGGTATCGATGCGAAGGTCACGACCCTCAACATCGCATCCACACGTCTAATAATAGATAATGACACTTTTTAGAGCATCCCAAACCCAAAAAGGTACAGAAATACCCCCAAATAACCCCAAACGACCAACCCGATCTGGTTTAAATCGACAATGAACATTTATCGAAACTGGTATCGATACAAAGGTCACGACCCTCAACTTCATGTCCACACACGTAATAAAAGATAAGGACACTTTTTAGAACGTCCCAAACCCCAAAAAGTACAGAAATGCCACTAAATAATCACAAACGGCCTACCCGGTTTGGTTTAAATCGAAAATGAACATATGTCGAAACAGGTATCGATTCAAAGGTCACGATCCTCAACATCCCATCCACACATCTAATAAGAGATTAGGACAGTTTTTAGAACATCCCAAACCCAAAAAAGTACATAAATGCCCCCAAATAACCCCAAATGACCCACCCGATCTGGTTTAAACAAAAAATAAACATTTGTCTAAATTGGTATCGATACGAAGGTCACAACCCTCAACTTCATATCCACACGTGTAATAAGAGATAAGGACACATTTTAGAAAATCCCAAACCCAAAAAAGTATAGAAATGCCCCCAAATAACCCCAAACGAACCACTCGGTCTTGTTCTAACCGAAAATGAACATATACCAAAATTGGTATCAATACGATGGTCACGACCCTCAACTTCATATCCACATGTCTAACAAAGGACAATTTTTAGAACATCCCAAACCCAAAAAAGTATAGAAATGCCCCCCAAACAACCCCAAACGACCCACCTTGTCTAGTTTAAATCGAAAATGAACATAAGTTGAAATAGGCATCAATTCAAAGGTCACGACCCTCAACATCGCATCCACACATCTAATAAGAGATGATGACACATTTTAAAACATCCCAAACCCAAAAAAGTACAAAAATGGCCCCAAATAAACCCAAACGACCCACCCGATCTGGTTTAAATCGAAAATGAACATAAGTCAAAATAGGTATCGATTCGAAGGTCACGACCCTCAACATCGCATCCACATGTCTAATAATAGATAATGACACTTTTTAGAGCATCCCAAACCCAAAAAAGTATAGAAATACCCCCAAATAACCCCAAATGACCAACCCGGTCTGGTTTAAATCGACAATGAACATTGATCGAAATTGGTATCGATACGAAGGTCACGACCCTCAACTTCATGTCCACACACGTAATAAGAGATAAGGACACATTTTAGAACGTCCCAAACCCAAAAAAAGTACAGAAATGCCCCCAAATAACATTAAACGACCCACTCGATTTTGTTTAAATCGAAAACGAACATATGTCGAAATATGTATCGATTCGAAGCTCACTACCCTCAACATCGCATCCACATGTCTAATAAGAGATAAAGACAATTTTTGGAACATCTCAAACTCAAAAAAGTACAGAAATGGCCCTAAACAACCCCAAACGACCCACCTTGTCTGGTTTAAATCGAAAATTAACATAAGTCGAAATAGGTATTGATTCGAAGGTTACGACCCTTGACATCGCGTCCACACGTCTAATAAGAGATAAGGACAGTTTTTAGAACATCTCAAACCCAAAAAAGTATAGAGATGCCCCGAAATAACCCCAAACGACCCACTCGGTCTGGTTTAAACCAAAAATGAACATTTATCGAAATATGTATCGATTCGAAGGTCACGACCCTCAACATCGCATCCATAAAAAAGGACACTTTTAAGAACATCTCAAACCCAAAAAAGTATAGAGATGCCCCCAAATAACCCCAAACGACCCACCGGGTCTGGTTAAAACAAAAATTAACATTTGTCGAAATGGGTATCGATTCGAAGGTCACGACCCTCAACATCGCATCTACACATCTAATAAGAGATGAGGACACATTTTAGAACATCCCAAACCCAAAAAAGTTCAGAAATGCTGCCAAATAATCCCGAACGACCCACCCAGTCTGGTTTAAACCGAAAATGAACATTTATCTAAATTGGTATCAGTACGAAGGTCACGACCCTCAACTTCATATCCACACGTGTAATAAGAGATAAGGACACTTTTTAGAACATCCCAAACCGTCTACATTGAGATGGCCGAGTTGGTCCAAGGCGCCAAATTAAGGTTCTGGTCCGAAAGGGCGTGGGTTCAAATCCCACTCTCAACAAAAAATCAAATGTATACCTATCAAAAAAAAAAAAAAAAAAAAAACATCCCAAACCCAAAAAAGTGCAGAAATGCCCCCAAATAACCCCAAACGACCCACCCGATCGGGTTTAAACCAAAAATGAACATTTGTCTAAATTGGTATCGATACGAAGGTCACGACCCTCAACTTCATATCCACAAGTGTAATAAGAGATAAGGACACATTTTAGAACATCTCTAACCCAAAAAAGTACAGAAATGCCCCCAAATAACCCCACAAGACCCACTCGGTCTTGTTTAAACCGAAAATGAACATATGCCAAAATTGGTATCGATACGATGGTCATGACCCTCAACTTCATATCCACACTTCTAATAAGAGATAAGGACACTTTTTAGAACATCCCAAACCCAAAACAGTACAGAAATGGCCCCAAACAACCCCAAATGACCCACACGATCTGGTTTAAATCGTAAATGAACATAAGTCGAAATAGGTATCGATTCGAAGGTTACTACCCTTGACATCGCGTCCACACGTCTTATAAGAGATAAGGGCATTTTTTAGAACATCCGAAACCCAAAAAAGTACAGAAATGCCCCCAAATATTGCCAAACGACTCACCTGGTTTTGTTTAAACCAAAAATGAAAATATGTCGAAATAAGCATCGATTCGAAGGTCACGACCCTCAACATCGCATCCGCACGTGTAATAAGAGATGAGGACACATTTTAGAACATCCCAAACCCAAAAAAGTACAGAAATGCCCCCAGATAACCCCAAACGACCCACCCAGATTGGTTTAAATCTAAAATGAACATATATCGAAATAGGTATCGATTCGAAGGTCACGACCCTCAACATCACATCCACACGTCTAATAAGAGATAATGACACTTTTTAGAGATTCCCAAACCCAAAAAAGTACAGAAATGCCCTCAAATTACCCCAAACGATTAACCCGGTCTGGTTTAAATCGAAAATGAACATTTATCGAAATTGGTATCGATACAAAGGTCACGACCCTCAACTTCATGTCCACACGTGTAATAAAAGATAGGGACACATTTTAGAACATCCCAAACCCAGAAAAGTACAGAAATGCCACCAAATAACCCTAAACGACCCACTCGGTCAAGTTCAAACAGAACATGAACATATGTCGAAATATGTATCGATTCGAAGCTCACGACCCTCAACATTGTATCCACATGTCTAATAAGAGATAAGGACAATTTTTAGATCATCTCAAACCCAAAAAAGTATAGAAATGCTCCCAAACGACCCACCTTGTCTGGTTTAAACCAAAAATTAACATAAGTCGAAATAGGTATCGATTTGAAGGTTACGACCCTTGACATCGCGTCCACACGTCTAATAAGAGATAAGGACACTTTTAAGAACATTACAAACCCAAAAAAGTATAGAGATGCCCCCAAATAACCCCAAACGACCCACCTGATCTGGTTTAAATCGAAAATGAACATTTGTCGAAATGGGCATCGCTTCGAAGGTCACGACCCTCAACATCGCATTTACACATCTAATAAGAGATGAGGACACATTTTAGAACATCCCAAACCCAAAATAGTTCAGAAATGCTCCCAACTGACCCACCCGGTCTGGTTTAAACCGAAAATGAAAATTCATCTAAATTGGTATCGATACGAAGGTCACGACCCTCACCTTCATATCCACACGTGTAATAAGAGATAAGGACACATTTTAGAACATTCCAAACCCAAAAATGTGCAGAAATGCCAAAAAATAACCCCAAACGACCCACCCGGTCTAGTTTAAACGGAAAATGAACATTTGTCCAAATTGGTATCAATACGATGGTCATGATCCTCAACTTCATATCCACACCTGTAATAAGAGATAAGGACACATTTTAGAACATCCCAAACCCAAAAAAGTAAAGAAGTGCCCCCAAATAACCCCAAACGACCCACTCGATTGGGTTTAAACCAAAAATGAACATTTGTCAAAATTGGTATCGATACGAAGGTCATGACCCTCAACTTCATATCCACAAATGTAATAAGAGATAAGGACACATTTTAGAACATCTCTAACCCAAAAAAGTACAGAAATGCCCCCAAATAACCCCACACGACCCACTCAGTCTTGTTTAAACCGAAAATGAACATATGCCAAAATTGGTATCGATACGATGGTCATGACCCTGAACTTCATATCCACACTTCTAATAAGAGATAAGGACACTTTTTAGAACATCCAAAACCAAAAACAGTACAGAAATGGCCCCAAACAACCCCAAACGACCCACACGATCTGGTTTAAATCGCAAATGAACATAAGTCGAAATTGGTATCGATTCGAAGGTTACTACCCTTGACATCGCGTCCACACGTCTTATAAGAGATAAGGACATTTTTTAGAACATCCGAAACCCAAAAAAGTATAGAAATGCCCCCAAATATTGCCAAACGACTCACCTGGTTTTGTTTAAACCAAAAATGAAAATATGTCGAAATAAGCATCGATTCGAAGGTCACGACCCTCAACATCGCATCCGCACGTGTAATAAGAGATGAGGACACTTTTTAGAACATCCCAAACCCAAAAAAGTACAGAAATGCCCCCAGATAACCCCAAACGACCCACCCGATTTGGTTTAAACCGAAAATGAACATATATCGAAATAGGTATCGATTCGAAGCTCACGACCCTCAACATGACATCCACACGTCTAATAAGAGATAATGACACTTTTTAGAGCTTCCCAAACCCAAAAAAGTACAGAAATGCCACCAAATAACCCTAAACGACCCACTCGGTCAAGTTTAAATCGAAAATAAACATATGTCGAAATATGTATCGATTCGAAGCTCACGACCCTCAACATCGCATCCACATGTCTAATAAGAGATAAGGACAATTTTTAGATCATCTCAAACCCAAAAAAGTATAGAAATGCTCCCAAACAACCCAAACGACCCACCTTGTCTGGTTTAAACCGAAAATGAACATAAGTCAAAATAGGTATCGATTTGAAGATTACGACCCTTGAGATCGCGTCCACACGTCTAATAAGAGATAAGGACACTTTTAAGAACATTACAAACCCAAAAAAATTATAGAGATGCCCCCAAATGACCCCAAACGACCCACCTGATCTGGTTTAAATCGAAAATGAACATTTGTCGAAATGGGCATCGCTTCGAAGGTCACGACCCTCAACATCGCATCTACACATCTAATAAGAGATGAGGACACATTTTAGAACATCCCAAACCCAAAAAAGTTCAGAAATGCTCCCAAATAACCCCAAACGACCCACCCGGTCTGGTTTAAACCGAAAATGAAAATTCGTCTAAATTGGTATCAATACGAAGGTCACGACCCTCACCTTCATATCCACGCGTGTAATAAGAGATAAGGACACATTTTAGAACATCCCAAACCCAAAAAAGTGCAGAAATACCAAAAAATAACCCCAAACGACCCACCCGGTCTAGTTTAAACCGAAAATGAACATTTGTCCAAATTGGTATCAATACGATGGTCACGATCCTCAACTTCATATCCACACCTGTAATAAGAGATAAGGACACATTTTAGAACATCCCAAACCCAAAAAAGTAAAGAAGTGTCCCCAAATAACCCCAAACGACCCACTCGATTGGGTTTAAACCGAAAATGAATATTTGTCTAAATTGGTATCGATACGAAGGTCATGACCCTCAACTTCATATCCACAAGTGTAATAAGAGATAAGGACACATTTTAGAACATCTCAAACCCAAAAAAGTACAGAAATGCCCCCAAATAACCCCAAACGACCCACTCGGTCTTGTTTAAACCGAAAATTAACATATGCCGAAATTGGTATCGATACGATGGTCAGGACCCTCAACTTCATATCCACACTTCTAATAAGAGATAAGAACACTTTCTAGAACATCCCAAACCAAATAAGTACAGAAATGACCCCAAACAACCCCAAACGAACCACCTGATCTGGTTTAAACCGCAAATGAACATAAGTCGAAATAGGTATCGATCTGAAGATTACTACCCTTGACATCGCGTCCACACGTCTTATAAGAGATAAGGACATTTTTTAGAACATCTGAAACCCAAAAAAGTACAGAAATGCCCCCCAAATAATGCCAAACGACCCACCCGGTTTGGTTTGAACCGAAAATGAAAATATGTCGAAATAAGAATAGATTCAAAGGTCACGACCCTCAACCTCGCATGCCCACGTGTAATAAGAGATGAGGACACTTTTTAGAACATCCCAAACCCAAAAAAGTACAAAAATGCCCCCAAAGGACCCACCGGGTTTGGTTTAAACCGAAAATGAACATATGTCAAAAAAGATATTGATTCGAAGGTCACGGCCCTCAACATCGCATCCACACATCTAATAAGAGATAATGACACTTTTTAGTGCATCCCAAACCCAAAAAAGTACAAAAATGCCCCAAATAACCCCAAACGACCAACCCGGTTTGGTTTAAATCGAAAATGAACATTTATCGAAATTGGTATCGATATGAAGGTCACGACCCTCAACTTCATGTCCACACGTGTAATAAGTGATAAGGACACATTTCAGAACATCCAAAACCCAAAAAAGTACAGAAATGCCCCCAAATAACCCTAAACGACCCACTCAGTCAGGTTTAAATCGAAAATGAACATATGTCGAAATATGTATCGATTCGAAGGTCACGACCCTCAACATCGCATCCACATCTCTAATAAGAGATAAGGACAATTTTTAGATCATCTTAAACCCATAATAGTACAGAAATGCCCCCAAACAACCCAAACGACCCACCTTGTCTCATTTAAACCAAAAATGAACGTAAGTCAAAATCGGTATCGATTCGAAGGTTACGACCCTTGACATCATGTCCACACGTCCTATAAGAGATAAGGACATTTTTTAGAACATCCGAAACCCAAAAAAGTACAAAAATGCCCCCCAAATAATGCCAAACGACCCACCCGATTTGGTTTAAACCGAAAATGAAAATATGTCAAAATAAGAATCGATTCAAAGGTCACGACCCTAAACATCGCATCCGCACGTGTAATAAGAGATGAGGACACTTTTTAGAACATCCCAAACCCAAAAAAGTATAGAAATGCCCCAAAATAACGGCAAACCACCCACCCGTCTTTCAAACCAAAAATAGCATATGCCGAAATAGGCATCGATTCAAGGTCACGACCCTCAACATCGTATCCACACGTCTAATAAGAGATAAGGACACTTTTTAGAACATCCCAAACTGAAAAAAGTATTGAAATGCACCCAAATATCTCCAAACCACCCACCCGGTCCTGGTTTAAATCGAAAATAAACATATGTCGAAATAGGTATCGAGTCGAAGGTCATGACCTCAACATCGCATTCACATGTCTAATAAGAGTTGAGGACACATTTTAGAACATCCCAAACCCAATAAAGTACAGAAATGCACCCAAAATAACACCAAACGACCCACCCGGTCTTGTTTAAATCGAAAATAAACATATATCAAAATAGGTATCGATTCAAGGTCACGACCTTCAACATCGTATCCATATGTCTAATAAGAGTTAAGGACACTTTTAGAACTCCCAAACCCAAAAAGGTACAAAAATCCCCCAAATAACCTCAACTGTCCTACCGATCTGGTTTACACCGCAAATGAACATATATCGAAATTGGTATCTATTCGATCGTCACAACCCTCAACATCGCATCCACATGTCTAATAAGAGATAAGGACACTTTTAGAACATCCCAAACCAAAAAAGTACAAATGCCCCCAAACGACCCCATGTGGGTTGGTTTAAACCAAAAATGAACATATGTCAAAATAGGTATCGATTCTAGGCTCAGACCCTCAACAACGCATCCACACGTCTAATAAGAGATAAGGACAATTTTTAGAACATCCCAAACCCAAAAAAGTACAAAAATGCCCCCAAACAACCTCAAACGACCCACCCTAAGTGGTTTAAATCGAAAATGAACATATGTCGAAATGGGTATCGATTCAAGGTCACGACCCTCAATATCGCATCCACATGTCTAATAAGAGATTAGGACACCTTTTAGAACATCCCAAACAAAAAAGTACAGAAATGCCCCGATAACCCCAAACCACCCACCCGGTCACGTTAACAAAAATGAACTTATGCCGAAATAGGTATCGATTCAAAGGTCACGACCCTCAACATCGCATCCACACGTCTAATAAAAGATAAGAACACTTTTTAGAACATCCCAAACCCAAAAAGTTTAGAAATGCCCCCAAATAACCTCAAACTACCCACCCGGTCTTGTTTAAAACGAAAATGAACAGATGTCAAAATAGGTATCGATTCGAAGGTCAACCTCAACATCGCATTCACATGTCTAATAAGAGGTGATGACACATTTTAGAACATCCCAAACCCAAAAAGTATAGAAATGGCCCCAAATAATCGTAAAGGACCCACTCGGTCTGGTGTAAACCGAAAATAAACGTACATCGAAATAAGTATCGATTCGAGGTCACGACCTTCAACATCGCACCCACATGTCTAATAAGAGATAAGGACACTTTTTAGAACATCCCAAACCCAAAAAAGTTTGACATCGCATCCACACATCTAATAAGAGATAAGGACACATTTTAGAACATCCAAAACCCAAAAAAGTACAGAAATGCCCCCAAATAACCCCAAACGACCCACCTTGTTAGGTTTAAACCGAAAATGAACATATGTCAAAATAGGTATCGATTCGATGGTCACGACCCTGAACATCGCATCCACACGTCTAATAAAAGATAAGGACACTTTTGAGAACATCCCACACCCAAAAAAGTACAAAAATACCCCCAACTAACCCCAAACGACCCACCCGGTCTGGTTTAATCCGAAAATGAACATTTATCGAAATTGGTATCGATACGAGGGTTACGACCCTCAACTTCATATCCACACGTGTAATAAAAAATAAGGACACATTTTAGAACATCCGAAACTCAAAAAAGTATAGATATGGCCCCAAACAACCCCAAGCGACCCACTCTGTCTGGTTTAAATTGCAAATGAACATAAGTTGAAATAGGTATCGATTTGAAGGTTACGACCCTTGACATCGCATCCACAGGTCTAATAAGAGATAAGGACACTTTTTAGAACATCCCAAACCCAAAAAAGTACAGAAATGCCCCCGAATAACCCCAAACGACCAACCCGGTCTATTTTAAACCAAAAATGAACATTTTTCGAAATTGGTATCGATACGATGGTACAACCCTCAACTTCATATCCACATGTGTAATAAGAGATAAGGACACATTTTAGAACGTCCCAAACCTAAAAAAGTATAGAAATGCCCCCAAATAACCCCAAACGACCCACCCTGTTTGGTTTAAACCAAAAATCAACATATGTCGTAATAGGTATCGATTTGAAGGTCACGACCCTCAACATCGCATCCACACGTCTAATAAAAGATAAGGATACTTTTTAGAACATCCCACACCCAAAAAAGTATAAAAATACCCCCAAATCACCCCAAACGACCCACCCAATCTGGTGTAAACCGAAAATGAACATTTATCGAAATTGGTATCGATACGAAGGTCACGACCCTCAACTTCATATCCACATGTGTAATAAGAAAAAGGGACACATTTTAGAACAACACAAACCCCAAAAAGTATAGAAATGCCCCCAAACAACCCCAAGCGACCCACCCTGTCTAGTTTAAATTGCAAATGAACATAAGTCGATGTAGGTATCGATTCGAAGGTTACGACCCTTGACATCGCATCCACACGTCGAATAAGAGATAAGGACACTTTCTAGAATATCCCAAACCCAAAAAAATACAGAAACGCCCCCAAATAACCCCTAACAACCCCCCCGATCTGGTTTAAACCGAAAATGAACATTCGCCGAAATTGGTATCGATACGAAGGTCATGATCCTCAACTTCATATCCACACCTGTAATAAGAGATAAGGACACATTTTAGAACATCCCAAAACCAAAAAATTATTGAAATGCCCCCAAATAACCCCAAATGACCCACCCGGTCTAGTTTAAACCGAAAATGAACATTTGACTAAATTGGTACCGATACGAAGTTCACGATCCTCAACTTCATATCACACCAGTAATAAGAGATAAGGACACATTTTAGAACATCCCAAACCCAAAAAAGTATAGCAGTGCCCCCAAACGACCCACCCCGTTTGGTTTAAATCGAAAATGAACGCTTGTCCAAATTGGTATCGATAAGAAGGTCACGACCATCAACTTCATATCCACACGTGTAATAAGAGATAAGGATACATTTTATAACATCGTAAACCCAAAAAAGTACAAATATGACCCACACTAACCCCAAACGACCCACCCGGTTTGGTTTAAACCGAAAATCAACATATGTCGAAATAGGTATCGATTCGAAGGTCATGACCCTCAACATCGCATCCACACGTCTAATAAAAGATAAGGACACTTTTTAGAACATCCCAAACCCAAAAAAGTACAGAAATGCCCAAATAACCCCTAACGACCCACCCGATCTGGTTTAAACCGAAAATGAACATTCTTCGAAATTGGTATCGATACGAAGGTCACAATCCCCAACTTCATATCCACATCTGTAATAAGAGATAAGGACACATTTTAGAATATCCCAAACCCAAAAAAGTACAGAAATGCCCCTAAATAACCCTAAACGACCCACCCGATCTGGTGTAAACCGAAAATGAACATTCGTCGCAATTAGTATCGATACGAGGGTCACGACCCTCAACTTCATATCCACACAAGTAATAAAGGATAAGGACACATTTTAGAACATCCCAAACCCATAAAAGTATAGAAATGCCCCCAAATCACCCCAAACGACCTACCCGATTTACTTCAAACCGAAAATGAACATAGGTCAAAATAGGTATTGATTCGAAGGTCACGACTCTCAACATCACATCCACACCTCTAATAAGAGATAAGGACACTTTTTAAAACATCCACACCCAGAAAAGTACAGAAATACCCCCAAATAACATCAAACGACCCACCCGGTGTGGTTTAAACAGAAAATGAACATTTATTAAAATTAGTATTGATACGAAGGTCACGACCCTCAACTTCATATCCACACATGTAATAAGAGAAAATGACACATTTTAGAACAGTCCAAACCCAAAAAAGTACAGAAATGCGCCAAAATATCCCCAAACGACCCACTCGATCTTGCTTAAATAAAAAATGAACATATGTCAAAATAGGTATTGATTCTAAAGTCATGACCCACAACATCGCATCCACACGTCTAATCAGAGATAAGGAGACTTTTTAGAACATCCCAAACCTAAAATAGTACAGAAATGCCCCCAAATAACCCAAAATGATCCACCCAATCTGGTTTAAATCGAAAATGAACATTCTTCAAAATTGGTAACAATACGAAGCTCACGACCCTCAACTTCATATCCACACTGGTAATAAGAGATAAGGGCCCTTTTTTAGAACATCCCAAACCCAAAAAAGTACAGAAATGCCCCCAAACAACCCCAAACGACCCACCCTGTCTGGTTTAAATCGCAAATGAACATAAGTCGAAATAGGTATTGATTCGAAGGTTACGACCCTTGACATCGCATCCACACGCCTTATAAGAGATAAGGACACTTTTTAGAACATCCCAAACCCAAAAAAGTACAGAAATGACCACAAATAACCCCAAACGACCCACCCGATCTAGTTTAAATCGAAAATGAATATTTGTCTAAATTGGTATCAATACGAAGTTCACGACCCTCGACTTCATATCACACCTGTAATAAGAGATAAGGACACATTATAGAACATCCCAAACCCAAAAAAGTACAGAAATGCCCCCAAATAACCCTAAACGACCCACCCGATCTGGAGTAAACCGAAAATGAACATTCGTCGCAATTTGTATCGATACGAGGGTCACGACCCTCAACTTCATATCCACACCAGTAATAAGGGATAAGGACACATTTTAGAACATCCCAAACCCAAAAAAGTATAGAAATGCCCCCAAATCACCCCAAACGACCTACCTGGTTTGCTTCAAAAAGAAAATGAACATAAGTCGAAATAGGTAATGATTCGAAGGTCACGACTCTCAACATCGCATCCACACTTATAATAAGAGATAAGGACACTTTTTAAAACATCCTCACCCAAAAAAGTACAGAAATACCCCCAAATAACATCAAACGACCCACCCGGTCTGGTTTAAACAGAAAATGAACATTTATTAAAATTGGTAATGATACGAAGGTCACGACCCTCAACTTCATATCCACACATGTAATAAGAGAAAATGACACATTTTAGAACATTCCAAATCCAAAAAAGTACAGAAATGCGCCTAAATATCCCCAAACGACCCACTCGGTCTTGCTTAAATAAAAAATGAACATATGTCAAAATAGGTATTGATTCTAAAGTCACAATCCACAACATCGCATCCACATGTCTAATAAGAGATAAGGACGCTTTTTAGAACATCCCAAAAATAAAATAATACAGAAATGCCCCCAAATAACCCAAAATGATCCACCCAATCTGGTTTAAACCGAAAATGAACATTCTTCGAAATTGGTAACAATACGAAGCTCACGACCCTCAACTTCATATCCACACTGGTAATAAGAGATAAGGACCCTTTTTTAGAACATCCCAAACCCAAAAAAGTACAGAAATGCCCCCAAACAACCCCAAACGACCCACCCTGTCTGGTTTAAATCGCAAATGAACATAAGTCGAAATAGGTATTGATTCGAAGGTTACGACCCTTGACATCGCATCCACACGCCTAATAAGAGATAAGGACACTTTTTAGAACATCCCAAACCCAAAAAAGTACAGAAATGCCCCCCAAATAACCCCAAACGACCCACCCGATCTGGTTTAAATCGAAAATGAACATTTGTTAAAATTGGTATCGATACGAAGGTCACGACCTTCAACTTCATATCCACACCTGTAATAAGACATAAGGACACATTTTCGAACATCCCAAACCCAAACAAAGTATAGAAATGCCCCCAAATAACCCCGAACGATCCACCCGGTCTGTTTTAAACCAAAAATGAACATTTGTCTAAATTGGTATCGATACGAAGGTCACGACCCTCAACTTCATATCCACAGCCGTCAAAAGAGTTAAGGACACAATTTAGAACATCCCAAACCCAAAAAAGTATAGAAATGCCCACAAATAACCCCAAACGACCCACTCGGTCTGGTTTAAACCGAAAATGAACATTTGTCCAAATTGGTATCGATACGAACGTCACGACCATCAACTTCATATCCACAAGTGTAATAAGAGATAAGGACACATTTTATTACATCCCAAACCCAAAAAAGTACAGAAATGACCCCAAACGACCCACCCGGTCTGGTTTAAATCGAAAATGAACATTTGTCGAAATTGGTATTGATACGATGGTCACAACATTCAACTTCATATCCACAAGCGTAATATGAGATAAGGAAGCATTTTAGAACATCCCAAGCCCCAAAAAGTACAGGAATGCCCCCAAATAACCCCAAACGACCCACCCGGTTTGGTTTAAACCGAAAATGAACATAGGTCAAAATAGGTATCGATTCGAAGGTCACGACCCTCAACATCGCATCGACACGTCTAACAAAAGATAAGGACACTTTTTAGAACATTCCACACCCAAAAAAGTACAGAAATACCCCCCAAATAACCCCAAAGGACCCACCCGGTCTGGTTTAAACCAAAAATGAACATTTGTCGAAATTGGTATCGATACGATGGTCACAACCCTCAACTTCATATCCACATGTGTAATAAGAGACAAGGACTCATTTTAGAAGATCCAAAAACCAAAAAAAGTACAGAAATGCCCCCAAATAACCCAAAACGACCCACCCTGTTTGGTTTAAACCGAAAATAAACATATGTCGAAATAGGTATCGATTCGAAGGTCACGACCCTCAACATCGCATACTCACGTCTAATTAAAGATAAGGACACTTTTTAGAACATCCCACACCCAAAAAAGTACAAAAATACCCCCAAATAACCCGAAACGACCCACCCGGTCTGGTTTACACTGAAAATGAACATTTATCGAAATTGGTATCGATACAAAGGTCACGACCCTGAACTTCATATCCACACGTGTAATATGAAATAGGGACACATTTTAGAACATCCCAAACCCAAAAAAGTACAAAAATGCCACCAAACAACCCCAAGCGACCCACCCTGTCTGATTTAAATTGCAAATGAACATAAGTCGAAGTAGGTATCGATTCGAAGGTTACGACCCTCGACATCGCATCCACATGTCTAATAAAAGATAAGGACATTTTTAGAACATCCCACACCCAAAAAAGTACAAAAATACCCCCAAATAACCCCAAACGACCCACCCGGTCTGGTTTAAATCAAAAATGAACATTATTCAAAATTGGTATTGATACGAAAGTCATGACCCTCAAGTTCATATCCACACGTGTAATAAGCGATAGGGACACATTTTACAACATCCCAAACCCAAATAAGTATAGAAATGCCCCCAAATAAGCCCAAACAACCCACTCGGTCTTGTTTAAACCAAAAATGAACATATGTCAAAATAGGTATCGATTCGAAGGTCATGACGCTCATTATCGCATCCACATGTCTAATAATAGATAAGGGCATTTTTTAGAACATCCCAAACCCAAAAAGGTATAGAAATGCCTCAAACGACCCACCCTATCTGGTTTAAATCGCAAATGAACATAAGTCAAAATAGGTATCGATTCGAAGGTTACGACCTCTGACATCGCATCCACATGTCTAATAAGAGATAAGGACACATTTTATAACATCCAAAACCCAAAAAAGTATAGAAATGACCCCAAATAAACCCAAACGACCCACCCGGTTTGGTTTAAATCGAAAATGAACAAATGTTGAAATAGGTATCGATTCGAAGGTCACGACCCTCAACAACACATCCACACGTCTAATAAGAGATAAGTACATTTTTTAGGACATCCCAAACCCAAAAAAGTACAGAAATGCCCCCAAATAAACCCAAACGACTCACCCGATCTGTTTTAAACCGAAAATGGACATTTGGTGAAATTGGTATCGATACGATGGTCACAACCCTCAACTTCAAGTCCACATGTGTAAAAAGAGATAAGGACACATTTTAGAACATCCCAAACCCAAAAAAGTACAGAAATGCCCCCACATAACCCCAAACGACCCACCATGTAAGGTTTAAACCGACAATGAACATATGTCGAAATAGGTATCGATTCGAAGGTCACGACCCTCAACATCGCATCCACACGTCTAATAAAAGATAAGGACACTTTTGAGAACATCCCACACCGAAAAAAGTACAAAAATACCCCCAAATAACCCCAAACGACACACCCGGTCTGGTTTAAACGAAAAATGAACCTTTATCGAAATTGGTATCGATATGAAGGTCACGACCCTCAACTTCATATCCACACGTGTAATAAAAAATAGGGACACATTTTAGTACATCCGAAACCCAAAAAAGTACTGATATGCCCCCAAACAACCCCAAACGACCCACCCTGTCTGGTTTAAATTGCAAATGAACATAAGTCGAAATAGGTATCGATTTGACGGTTACAACCCTTGACATCGCATCCACACGTCTAATAAGAGATAAGGACACTTTTTAGAACATCCCAAACCCAAAAAAGTACAGAAATGCCCCCAAATAACCCCAAACGACCCACCCTGTTTGGTTTAAACCGAAAATCAACATATATTGAAATAGGTACCGATTCGAAGGTCACGACCCTCAACATCGCATCCACACGTCTAATGAAAGATAAGGATACTTTTTAGAACATCCCACACCCAAAAAAGTACGAAAATACCCCCAAATCACCCCAAACGACCCACCCGAGCTGGTTTAAATCGAAAATGAACATTCGTGGAAATTGGTATTGATACAAAGGTCACGATCCTCAACTTCACGTCCACACCTGTAATAAGAGATAAGGACACATTTTAGAACATCGCAAACCCAAAAAATTATAAAAATGCCTCCAAACGACCCACCCAGTCTGGTTTAAACTGAAAATGAACATTTGTCCAAATTGCTATCGATACGAAGCTCACGACCATCAACTTCATATCCACACGTGTAATAAGAGATAAGGACACATTTTATAACATCCCAAACCCAAAAAAGTACAGAAATGACCCTAAATAACCCCAAATCACCCACCCGGTTTGGTTTAAATCGAAAATGAACATTTGTTGAAATAGGTATCGATTCGATAGTCACGACCCTCAACAACGCATCCACACATCTAATAAGAGATAAGGACATTTTTTAGGACATCCCAAACCCAAAAAAATACAGAAATGCCCCCAAATAACCCCAAACGACCCACCCGGTCTGGTTTAAACCGAAAATGAATATTTTTCGAAATTGGTATCGATACGATGGTCACAACCCTCAACTTCATATCCACATGTGTAATAAGAGATATGGACACACTTTTGAACATCCCAAACCCAAAAAAGTACAGAAATGCCCCCAAATAACCCCAATCGACCCACCCTGTTTGGTTTAAATCGAAAATCTACATAAGTCGAAATAGGTATCGATTCGAAGGTTACGTCCCTTGACATCGCATCCACACGTCTAATAAGAGATAAGGATACTTTCTAGAACATCCCAAACCCAAAAAAGTACAGAAATGCCCCCAAATAACCCCTAACGAGCCACCCGATCTGGTTTAAACAAAAAATGAACGTTCGTCGAAATTGGTATCGATACGAAGGTCACGATCCTCAACTTCAAGTCCACACCTGTAATAAGAGATTAGGACACATTTTAGAACATCCCAAACCCAAAAAAGTATACAAATGCCTCCAAACGACCCACCCGGTCTGGTTTAAACTGAAAATGAACATTTATCCAAATTGGTATCGATACGAAGGTCACGACCATCAACATCATATCCACACGTGTAATAAGAGATAAGGACACATTTTATAACATCTCAAACCGAAAAAAGTACAGAAATGACCCCAAATAACCCCAAACGACCCACCCGGTCTGGTTTAAATCGAAAATGAACATATGTTGAAATAGGTATCGATTTGAAGGTCACGACCATCAACAATGCATCCACACGTCTTATAAGAGATAAGGACATTTTTTAGGACATCCCAAACCAAAAAAAGTACAGAAATGCCCCCAAATAACCCCAAACGACCCACCGGTCTGGTTTAAACCGAAAATGAACATTTTTCAAAATTGGTATCGATACGATGGTCACAACCCTCAACTTCATATCCACATGTGTAATAAGAAATATGGATACATTTTTGAACAACCCAAACCCAAAAAAGTACAGAAATGCCCCCAAATAACCCCAAACGACCCACCCTATTCGGTTTAAACCGAAAATCTACATATGTCGAAATAGGTATCGATTCGATGGTCACGACGACCCTCAACGTCACATCCACATGTCTAATAAAAGATAAGACACTTTTTAGAACATCCCACACCCAAAAAAGTATAAAAATACCCCCAAATAACCCCAAACGACCCACCCAGTCTGGTTTAAACCGAAAATGAACATTTATCGACATTGGTATCGATACGAAGGTCACGACCCTCAACTTCATATCCACATGTGTAATAAGAAATATGGACACATTTTAGAACATCCCAAACCCAAAAAGTACAGAAATGCCCCCAAATAACCCCAAGCGACCCACCCTGTCTAGTTTAAATTGCAAATGAACATAAGTCGAAATAGGTATTGATTCGAAGGTTACGACCTTTGACATCGCATCCACACGTCTAATAAGAGATAAGGACACTTTTTAGAACATCCCAAACACAAAAAAGTACAGAAATCCCCCAAATAACCCCAAACGACCCCCCCGGTCTGGTTTAAATCGAAAATGAACATTTGTCGAAATTGGTATCGATACGAAGGTCACGACCTTCAACTTCATATCCACACCTGTAATAAGACATAAGGACACATTTTCGAACATCCCAAACCCAAACAAAGTACAGAAATGCCCACAAATAACCCCAAACGACCCACCCTGTTTGGCATAAACCGAAAATGAACATATGTTGAAATAAGTATCGATTCGAAAGTCACGACGCTCAACATCGCATCCACAAGTCTAATAAGAGATAAGGACAATTTTTAGAACATCCCAAACCCAAAAAAGTGCAGAAATGCCCCAAACGACCCACCATGTCTGGTTTCAATCGCATATGAACATAAGTCGAAATAGGTATCGATTCGAAGGTTACGACCTTTGACATCGCATCCACACGTCTAATAAGAGATAAGGATACTTTTTAGAACATCCCAAACCCAAAAAAGTACAGAAATGCCCCCAAATAACCCCAAACGACCCACCCGATCTGCTTTAAATCGAAAATGAACATTCATCGAAAATAGTATCGATACGAAGGTCACGATCTTCCACTTCGTATCCACACTTGTAATAAGAGATAAGGATACATTTTAGAACATCCCAAACCCAAAAAAGTGTAGAAATGCCCCAAACTAACCCCAAATAACCCACCCGGTCTGGTTTAAACCAAAAATGAACATTTGTCCAAATTGGTATCGATACAAAGGTCACGACCATCAAGTCCATATCCACACGTGTAATAAGAGATAAGGACACATTTTATAACATCCCAAACCCAAAAAAGTATAGAAATGACCCCAAATAACCCCAAACGACCCACCCGATTTGGTTTAAATCGAAAATGAACATATGTTGAAATAGGTATCGATTCAAAGGTCACGAGCCTCAACAACACATCCACACGTCTAATAAGAGATAAGTACATTTTTTAGGACATCCCAAACCCAAAAAAGTACAGAAATGCCCCCAAATAAACCCAAACGACTCACCCGATCTGTTTTAAACCGAAAATGAACATTTGTCAAAATTGGTATCGATACTATGGTCACAACCCTCAACTTCATGTCCACATGTGTAAAAAGAGATAAGGACACATTTTAGAACATCCCAAACCCAAAAAGTACAGAAATGCCCCCAAATAACCCCAAACGACCCACCCTGTTAGGTTTAAACCAAAAATGAACTTATGTCGAAATAGGTATCGATTCGAAGGTCATGACCCTCAACATCGCATCCACACATCTAATAAAGGATAAGGACACTTTTGAGAATATCCCACACCCAAAAAAGTACAAAAATACCCCCAAATAACCCCAAACAACACACCCGGTCTAGTTTAAATCGAAAATGAACATTTATCGAAATTGGTATCGATACGAAGGTCACGACCCTCAACTTCAGATCCATACATGTAATAAGAAATAGGGACACATTTTAGAACATTCGAAACCCAAAAAAGTACAGATAGGCCCCCAAACAACCCCAAACGACCCACCCTGTCTGGTTTAAATTGCAAATGAACATAAGTCGAAATTGGTATCGATTTGACGGTTACGACCATTGACATCGCATCCACACGTCTAACAAGAGATAAGGACAGTTTTAGATATCCAAAACCCAAAAAAGTACAGAAATGCCTCCAAATAACCCCACACGACCCAACGGGTCTATTTTAAATCGAAAATGAACATTTGTCGAAATTGGTATCGATACAATGGTAAAACCCTCAACTTCATATCCACATGTGTAATAATAAATAAGGACACATTTTAGAACATCCCAAACCCAAAAAAGTACAGAATTGCCCCCAAATAACCCCAAACGACCCACCCTGTTTGGTTTAAACCGAAAATCAACATATGTTGAAATAGGTATCGATTCGAAGGTCACGACCCTCAACATCGCATCCACACGTCTAATAAAAGATAAGGATACTTTTTAGAACATCCCATACCCAAAAAAGTATGAAAATACCCCCAAATCACCCCAAACTACCCACCCAATCTGGTTTAAACCGAAAATGAACATTTATCAAAATTGGTATCGATAAAAAGGTCGCGACCCTCAACTTCATATCCACACGTGTAATAAGAAATAGGGACATATTTTAGAACATCCCAAACCCAAAAAAGTACAAAAATGCCCCCAAACAACCCCAACCGACCCACCCTGTCTGGTTTTATTGCAAATGAACATAAGTCGGAGTAGGTATCGATTCGAAGGTTACGACCCTTGACATCGCCTCCACACGTCTAATAAGAGATAAGGACACTTTCTAGAACATCCCAAACCCAAAAAAGTACAGAAATGCCCCCAAATAACCCCTAACAACCCACCCGATCTGGCTTAAATCGAAAATGAACATTCATCGAAATTGGTATCGATACGAAGGTCACGATCCTCAACTTCATATCCACATCTGTAATAAGAGATAAGGACACATTTTAGAACATCCCAAACCCAAAAGGTTACAGAAATGCCCCCAAATAACCCCAAACGACCCACCCGGTCTTGTTTAAACCGAAAATGAACATTTGACTAAATTGGTATCGATACGAAGGTCACGACCCTCAACTTCATATCCACACGTGTAATAAGAGATAAGGACACATTTTAGAACATCCCAAACCCAAAATACATTTTTGGGTTTGGGATGTTCTAAAATGTGTCCTTATCTCTTATTATAGGTGTGATATAAAGTTGAGGGTTGTGAACTTCGTATCTATACCAATTTAGACTAATGTTCATTTTCGATTTAAACAAGACCGGGTGGGTCGTTTGGGGTTATTTGGGGGCATTTCTGAACTTATTTGCGTTTGGGATGTTCTAAAATGTGTCCTCATCTCTTATTAGATGTATAGATGCGATGTTGAGGGTCGTGACCTTCGAAGTGATACCCATTACGACAAATGTTCATTTTTGGTTGAAACCAGATCGAGTGGGTCATTTGGGGTTATTTGGGGGCATCTCTATACTTCTTTGGGTTTGTGATGTTCTTAAAGTGCCCTTATCTCTTATTAGATATGTGGACGCGATGTCAAAGGTCGTAATCTTCAAATCGATACCTATTTCGACTTATGTTCATTTAGGGTTTAAGCCAGACAAGGTGGGTCGTTTGGGTTGTTTGGGGGCATTTCTGTACTTTTTTGGGATTGAGATGATCTAAAAATTGTCCTTATCTCTTATTAGACATGTGGATGCGATGTTGAGGGTCGTGACCTTCGAATCGATACATATTTCGACATATGTTCATTTTCGGTTTAAACATGACCGAGTGGGTCATTTAGGGTTATTTGGTGGCATTTCTGTACTTTTCTGGGTTTGGGATGTTCTAAAATATGTCCTTATCTCTTATTACACGTGTGGACATGAAGTTGAGGGTCGTGACCTTCATATCGATACCAATTTCGATAAATGTTCATTTTCAATTTAAACCAGGTCGGGTAGGTTGTTTGGGGTAATTTGAGGGCATTTCTATACTTTTTTGGGTTTGGGATGCTCTAAAAATTGTCATTATCTCTTATTAGATGTGTGGATGCGATGTTGAGGGTCGTGACCTTCGAATCGATACCTATTTCGATATTTGTTCATTTTCGGTTCAAACCAAAGCAGGTGGGTCATTTGGGGTTATTTGGGGTCATTTCTGTATTTTTTTGGGTTTGGGATGTTCTAAAAAGTGTCCTCATCTCTTATTACACGTGCGAATGCGATGTTGAGGGTCGTGACCTTCGAATCGATGATTATTTCGACATATTTTAATTTTTGGTTTAAACCAAACCGGGTGGGTTTTTTGGCAATACATGGGGGAATTTCTATACTTTTTTTGATTTCGGATGTTCTAAAAAATGTCCTTCTCTCTTATAAGACGTGTGGACGCGATGTCAAGGGTAGTGGCCTTCGTATCGATACCTATTTCGACTTATGTTCATTTGCGGTTTAAACCAGATCGGGTGGGTCGTTTGGGGTTGTTTGGGGCCATTTCTGTACTTTTTTGGGTTTGGGATGTCCTAAAAAGTGTCCTTATCTCTTATTAGAAGTGTGGATTTGAAGTTGAGGGTCGTGACCATTGTATCGATACCAATTTTGGCATATGTTCATTTTCGCTTAAACAAGACCGAGTGGGTCGTGTGGGGTTATTTGGGGGCATTTCTGTACTTTTTGGGTTTGAGATGTTCTAAAATGTGTCCTTATCTCTTATTACACTTGTGGATTTGAAGTTGAGGGTCGTGACCTTCGTATCGATACCAATTTAGACAAATGTTCATTTTCGATTTAAACCCGATCGGGTGGGTCGTTTGGGGTTATTTGGGGGCATTTCTGCACTTTTTTGGGTTTGGGATGTTCTAAAAAGTGTCCGTATCTCTTATTACACATGTGGATATGAAGTTGAGGGTCGTGACCTTCGTATTGATACTAAATTTAGACAAATGTTCATTTTTGGTGTAAACCAGACCGGGTGGGTCGTTCGGGTTTATTTGGCAGCATTTCTGAACTTTTTTGGGTTTGGGATGTTCTAAAATGTGTCCTCATCTCTTATTAGATGTGTAGATGCGATGTTGAGGGTCGTGACCTTCGAATCGATACCCATTTTGACAAACGTTAATTTTTGGTTTTAACCAGACCGGGTGGGTCGTTTGGGGTTATTTGTGGGCATCTCTATACTTGTTTGGGTTTGAGATGTTCTAAATAGTATCCTTTTTTGTGGATGCGATGTTGAGGGTCGTGACCTTTGAATCGATACATATTTCGATAAATGTTCATTTTTGGTTTAAACCAGACCGAGTGGGTCGTTTGGGGTTATTTGGGGGCATCTCTTTACTTTTTTGTGTTTGAGATGTTCTAAAAACTGTCTTTATCTCTTATTAGACGTGTGGACCCGATGTCAAGGGTCGTAACCTTCGAATCGATACCTATTTCGACTTATGTTAATTTTCGATTTAAACCAGACAAGGTGGCTCGTTGGGGGTTGTTTGGGGGCATTTCTGTACTTTTTTGAGTTTGAGATGTTTCAAAAATTGTCTTTATCTCTTATTAGACATGCAGATGCGATGTTGAGGGTAGTGAGCTTCGAATCGATACATATTTCGACATATGTTCATTTTTGGTTTAAACAATATCGAGTGGGTCGTTTAATGTTATTTGGGGGCATTTCTGTACTTTTTTTTGGGTTTGGGACATTCTAAAATGTGTCCTTATCTCTTATTACGTGTGTGGACATGAAGTTGAGGGTCGTGACCTTCGTATCGATACCAATTTTGATAAATGTTCATTGTCGATTAAACCAGACCGGGTTGGTCGTTTCGGGTTATTTGGGGGTATTTCTGTACTTTTTGGGGTTTGGGATGCTCTAAAAAGTGTCATTATCTATTATTAGACGTGTGGATGCGATGTTGAGGGTCGTGACCTTCGAATCGATACCCATTTTGACTTATGTTCAGTTTCGGCTTAAACCAGATCGGGTGGGTCGTTTGGGTTTATTTGGGGCCATTTATGTACTATTTTAGGTTTGGGATGATTTAAAATGTATCCTCATCTCTTATTAGATGTGTGGATGCGATGTTGAGGGTCGTGACCTTTGAATTGATACCTATTTCGACTTATGTTCATTTTCGGTTTAAACCAGACAAGGTGGGTCGTTTGGGGTTGTTTAGGGGGCATTTCTGTACTTTTTTGGGTTTGGGATGTTCTAAAAATTATCCTTTATTAGACATGTGGATATGAAGTTGAGGGTCGTGACCATCGTATCGATTCCAATTTCGGCATATGTTCATTTTTGGTTTGAACAAGACCGAGTGGTTCGTTTAGGGTTATTTGGGGGCATTTCTATACTTTTTTGGGTTTGGGATTTTCTAAAATATGTCCATATCTCTTATTACACGTGTGGATATGAAGTTGAGGGTTGTGACCTTCGTATCGATACAAATTTAGACAAATGTTCATTTTTTGTTTAAACCAGATCGGGTGGGTCGTTTGGGGTTATTTGGGGGCTTTTCTGTACTTTTTTGGGTTTGGGATGTTCTAAAAAGTATCCTAATCTCTTATTAGATGTGTGGATGGGATGTTGAGGGTCGTGACCTTCGAATCGATACCTATTTCGACATATGTTCATTTTCGGTTTAAACCAAACTGGGTGGGTCGTTTGCGATTATTTAGGGGCATTTCTATACTTTTTTGGTTTTGGTATGTTCTAAAAAATGTCCTTATCTCTTATTAGACGTGTGGATGCGTTGTTGAGAGTCGAGACCTTCGTATCTATACCAATTTAGACAAATGTTCATTTTCGGTTTAAACCAGACCGGGTGGGTCATTTTGGGTTATTTGGGAGCATTTCCAAACTTATTTGCGTTTGGGATGTTGTAAAATGTGTCCTAATCTCTTATTAGATGTGTAGATGCGATGTTGAGGGTCGTGACCTTCGAATTGATACCTATTGTGACATATGTTCATTTTCGGTTTAAACCACATCGGATGGGTCATTTGGTGTAATTTGGGGTATTTCTGTATTTTTTTGGGTTTGGGATGTTCTAAAATGTGTCCTTATCTCTTATTACACGTGTGGATATGAAGTTGAGGGTCGTGACCTTCGTATCTATACCAATTTAGACAAATGTTCATTTTCGGTTTAAACCAGACCGGGTGGGTCATTTTGGGTTATTTGGGAGCATTTCTGAACTTATTTGCGTTTGGGATGTTGTAAAATGTGTCCTAATCTCTTATTAGATGTGTAGATGTGATGTTGAGGGTCGTGACCTTCGAAGCGATACCCATTTTGACAAATGTTCATTTTCGGTTTAAACCAGATCGAGTGGGTCGTTTGGGGTTATTTGGGGGCATCTCTATACTTTTTTGGGTTTGTGATGTTTTTAAAAGTGCCCTTATCTCTTATTAGACGTGTGGACGCGATGTCAAAGGTCGTAACTTTCAAATCGATACCTATTTCGACTTATGTTCATTTTTGGTTTAAGCCAGACAAGGTGGGTCGTTTGGATTGTTTGGGGGCATTTCTGTACTTTTTTGGGATTGAGATTAACTAAAAATTATCCTTATCTCTTATTAGACATGTGGATACGATGTTGAGGGTCGTGACCTTCGAAGCGATACATATTTCGACATATGTTTATTTTCGGTCTAAACATGACCGAATGGGTCGTTTAGGGTTATTTGGTGGCATTTCTGTACTTTTCTGGGTTTGGGATGTTCTAAAATATGTCCTTATCTCTTATTACATGTGTGGACATGAAGTTGAGGGTCGTGACCTTCGTATCGATACCAATTTCGATAAATGTTCATTTTCGATTTAAACCAGGCCGGGTTGGTCGTTTGGGGTAATTTGAGGGCATTTCTGTACTTTTTTGGGCTTGGGATGCTCTAAAAAGTGTCATTATCTCTTATTAGACATGTGGATGCGTTGTTGAGGGTCGTGACCTTCGAATCGATACCTATTTCGATATTTGTTCATTTTCGGTTTAAACCAAATCGGGTGGGTCGTTTGGGGTTATTTGGGGCCATTTCTGTACTTTTTTGGGTTTGGGATGTTCTAAAAAGTGTCCTCATCTCTTATTACATGTGCGAATGCAATGTTGAGGGTCGTGACCTTCGAATCGATGCTTATTTCGACATATTTTAATTTTCGATCTGAACCAAACCGGGTGGGTTGTTTGGCAATATATGGGGGCATTTCTGTACTTTTTGGGTTTCAGATGTTCTAAAAAATCTCCTTATCTCTTATAAGACCTGTGGATGCGATGTCAAGGGTAGTAACCTTCGGATCGATACCTATTTCGACTTATGTTCATTTGCGGTGTAAACCAAATCGGGTGGGTCGTTTGGGGCTGTTTGGGGTCATTTCTGTACTTTTTTGGGTTTGGGATGTTCTAAAAAGTGTCCTTATCTCTTATTAGAAGTGTGGATTTGAAGTTGAGGGTCGTGACCATTGTATCGATACCAATTTTGGCATATGTTCAATTTCGGTTTAAACAAGACCGAGTGGGTCGTGTGGGGTTATTTGGGGGCATTTCTGTACTTTTTTGGGTTTGAGATGTTCTAAAATGTGTCCTTATCTCTTATTACACTTGTGGATATGAAGTTGAGGGTCGTGACATTCGTATCGATACCAATTAAGACAAATGTTCATTTTCGATTTAAACCCGATCGGGTGGGTCGTTTGGGGTTATTTGGGGGCATTTCTGCACTTTTTTGGGTTTGGGATGTTCTAAAAAGTGTCTTTATCTCTTATTACACATGTGGATATGAAGTTGAGGGTCGTGACCTTCGTATTGATACCAATTTTGACAAATGTTCATTTTTGGTGTAAACCAGACCGGGTGGGTCGTTCGGGATTATTTGGCAGCATTTCTGAGCTTTTTTGGGTTTGGGATGTTCTAAAATGTGTCCTCATCTCTTATTAGATGTGTAGATGCGATGTTGAGGGTCGTGACCTTCGAATCAATACCCATTTCGACAAATGTTAATTTTTGGTTTTAACCAGACCGGGTGGGTCGTTTGGGGTTATTTGGGGCATCTCTATACTTTTTTGGGTTTGAGATGTTCTAAAAACTATCCTTATCTCTTATTAGACGTGTGGACGCGATGTCAAGGGTCGTAACCTTCGAATCGATACCTATTTCGACTTATGTTAATTTTTTATTTAAACCAGACAAGGTGGGTCGTTTGGGGTTGTTTGGGGTCATTTCTGTACTTTTTTGAGTTTGAGATGTTCCAAAAATTGTCTTTATCTCTTATTAGACATGTGGATACGATGTTGAGGGTAGGGAGCTTCGAATCGATACATATTTCGACATATGTTCATTTTCGTTTTAAACAAAATCGAGTGGGTCGTTTAATGTTATTTGGGGGCATTTCTATACTTTTTTTGTTTTTGGGACAGTCTAAAATGTGTCCTTATCTCTTATTACGTGTGTGGACATGAAGTTGAGGGTCGTCACCTTCGTATCGATACCAATTTCGATAAATATTCATTATCAATTCAAACCAGACCGGGTTGGTCGTTTGGGGTTATTTGGGGGTATTTCTATACTTTTTTGGGTTTGGGATGCTCTAAAAAGTGTCATTATCTATTATTAGACGTGTGGATGCGATGTTGAGGGTCGTGACCTTCAAATCGATACCTATTTTGACTTATGTTTATTTTCGATTTAAACCAGATCGGGTGGGTCGTTTGGGTTTGGGATATTTTAAAATGTGTCCTCATCTCTGATTAGATGTGTGGATGCGATGTTGAGGGTCGTGACCTTTGAATTGATACCTATTTCAACTTATGTTCATTTTCGATTTAAACCAGACAAGGTGGGTCGTTTGGAGGGCATTTTTGTACTTTTTTGGGTTTGGGATGTTCTAAAAATTGTCCTTTATTAGACATGTGGATATGAAGTTGAGGGTCGTGACCATCGTATCGATACCAATTTCGGTATATGTTCATTTTTTGTTTGAACAAGACCGAGTGGTTCGTTTGGGGTTATTTGGGAGCATTTCTTTACTTTTTTGGGTTTGGGATTTTCTAAAATGTGTCCTTATCTCTTATTACACGTGTGGATATGAAGTTGAAGGTTGTGACCTTCGTATCAATACCAATTTAGACAAATGTTCATTTTTTGTTTAAAGTAGATCGGTTGGGTCGTTTGGGGTTATTTGGGGGCATTTCTGTACTTTTTTGGGTTTGGGATGTTCTAAAAACTGTCCTAATCACTTATTAGACGTGTGGATGGGATGTTGAGGGTCGTGACCTTCGAATCGATACCTATTTCGACATATGTTCATTTTCGATTTAAACCAAACTGGGTGGGTCGTTTGCGATTCTTTAGAGGCATTTCTGTACTTTTTTGGATTTGGGATGTTCTAAAAAATGTCCTTATCTCTTATTAGACGTGTGGATGCGTTGTTGAGAGTCGAGACCTTCGAATCGATAGCTATTGTGACATATGTTCATTTTCAATTTAAACCACACAGGGTGGGTCATTTGGGGTTATTTGGGGTATTTCTGTACTTTTTTGGGTTTGGGATGTTCTAAAATGTGTCCTTATCTCTTATTACACGTGTGGATATGAAGTTGAGGGTCGTGAGCTTCGTATCTATACCAATTTAGACAAATGTTCATTTTCGGTTTAAACCAGACCGGGTGGGTCGTTTTGGGTTATTTGGGAGCAATTCTGAACTTATTTGCGTTTGGGATGTTCTAAAATGTGTCCTCATCTCTTATTAGATGTGTAGATGCGATGTTGAGGGTCGTGACCTTCGAAGCGATACCCATTTCGACAAATGTTCATTTTCGGTTTAAACCAGATCGAGTGGGTCGTTTGGGGTTATTTGGGGGCATCTCTATACTTTTTTGGGTTTGAGATGTTCTTAAAAGTGTCCTTTTTGGTGGATGCGATGTTGAGGGTCGTGACCTTCGAATCGATACATATTTCGATAAATGTTCATTTTTGGTTTAAACCAGACCGAGTGGGTCGTTTGGGGTTATTTGGGGGCATCTCTATACTTTTTTGGGTTTGTGATGTTCTTAAAACTGCCCTTATCTCTTATTAGACGTGTGGACGCGATGTCATAGGTCGTAAACTTCAAGTCGATACCTATTTCGACTTATTTTGATTTTTGGTTTAAGCCAGACAAGGTGGGTCGTTTGGGTTGTTTGGGGGCATTTCTATACTTTTTTGGGGTTGAGATGATCTAAAAATTGTCCTTATCTCTTATTAGACATGTGGATGCGATGTTGAGGGTCGTGACCTTCAAATCGATACATATTTTGACATATGTTCATTTTCGGTTTAAACATGACCGAGTGGGTCGTTTAGGGTTATTTGGTGGCATTTCTGTACTTTTCTGGGTTTGGGATGTTCTAAAATATGTCCTTATCTCTTATTACACGTGTGGACATGAAGTTGAGGGTCGTGACCTTCGTATCGATACCAATTTCGATAAATGTTCATTTTCGATTTAATCTTGACCGAGTGGGTCGTTTGGGGTAATTCGAGGGCATTTCTGTACTTTTTTGGGTTTGGTATGCTCTAAAAAGTGTCATTATCTCTTATTAGACGTGTGGATGCGATGTCGAGGGTCGTGACCTTTGAATCGATACCTATTTTGATATTTGTTCATTTTCAGTTTAAACCATACCGGGTGGGTCGTTTGGGGTTATTTGAGGGCATTTCTGTACTTTTTTGGGTTTGGGATGTTCTAAAAAGTGTCCTCATCTCTTATTACACGTGCGAATGCAATGTTGAGGGTCGTGACCTTCGAATCGATGCTTATTTCGACATATTTTAATTTTTGGTTTAAACCAAACCGGGTGGGTTTTTTGGCAATACATGGGGGAATTTCTGTACTTTTTTTGATTTCGGATGTTCTAAAAAATGTCCTTCTCTCTTATAAGACGTGTGGACGCGATGTCAAGGGTAGTGGCCTTCGTATCGATACCTATTTCGACTTATGTTCATTTGCGGTTTAAACCAGATCGGGTGGGTCGTTTGGGGTTGTTTGGGGCCATTTCTGTACTTTTTTGGGTTTGGGATGTTCTAAAAAGTGTCCTTATCTCTTATTAGAAGTGTGGATTTGAAGTTGAGGGTCGTGACCATTGTATCGATACCAATTTTGGCATATGTTCATTTTCAGTTTAAACAAGACCGAGTGGGTCGTGTGGGGTTATTTGGGGGCATTTCTGTACTTTTTTGGGTTTGAGATGTTCTAAAATGTGTCCTTATCTCTTATTACACTTGTGGATTTGAAGTTGAGGGTCGTGACCTTCGTATCGATACCAATTTAGACAAATGTTCATTTTCGATTTAAACCCGATCGGGTGGGTCGTTTGGGGTTATTTGGGGGCATTTCTGCACTTTTTTGGGTTTGGGATGTTCTAAAAAGTGTCCGTATCTCTTATTACACATGTGGATATGAAGTTGAGGGTCGTGACCTTCGTATTGATACTAAATTTAGACAAATGTTCATTTTTGGTGTAAACCAGACCGGGTGGGTCGTTCGGGATTCTTTGGCAGCATTTCTGAACTTTTTTGGGTTTGGGATGTTCTAAAATGTGTCCTCATCTCTTATTAGATGTGTAGATGCGATGTTGAGGGTCGTGACCTTCGAATCGATACCCATTTCGACAAACGTTAATTTTTGGTTTTAACCAGACCGGGTGGGTCGTTTGGGGTTATTTGTGGGCATCTCTATACTTTTTTGGGTTTGAGATGTTCTAAATAGTATCCTTTTTTGTGGATGTGATGTTGAGGGTCGTGACCTTCGAATCGATACATATTTCGATAAATGTTCATTTTTGGTTTAAACCAGACCGAGTGGGTCGGTTGGGGTTATTTGGGGGCATCTCTTTACTTTTTTGTGTTTGAGATGTTCTAAAAACTGTCTTTATCTCTTATTAGACGTGTGGACCCGATGTCAAGGGTCGTAACCTTCGAATCGATACCTATTTTGACTTATGTTAATTTTCGATTTAAACCAGACAAGGTGGCTCATTGGGGGTTGTTTGGGGGCATTTCTGTACTTTTTTGAGTTTGAGATGTTTCAAAAATTGTCTTTATCTCTTATTAGACATGCAGATGCGATGTTGAGGGTAGTGAGCTTCGAATCGATACATATTTCGACATATGTTCATTTTTGGTTTAAACAATATCGAGTGGGTCGTTTAATGTTATTTGGGGGCATTTCTGTACTTTTTTTTGGGTTTGGGACATTCTAAAATGTGTCCTTATCTCTTATTACGTGTGTGGACATGAAGTTGAGGGTCGTGACCTTCGTATCGATACCAATTTTGATAAATGTTCATTGTCGATTAAACCAGACCGGGTTGGCCGTTTCGGGTTATTTGGGGGTATTTCTGTACTTTTTGGGGTTTGGGATGCTCTACAAAGTGTCATTATCTATTATTAGACGTGTGGATGCGATGTTGAGGGTCGTGACCTTCGAATCGATACCCATTTTGACTTATGTTCAGTTTCGGTTTAAACCAGATCGGGTGGGTCGTTTGGGTTTATTTGGGGCCATTTATGTACTATTTTAGGTTTGGGATGTTTTAAAATGTATCCTCATCTCTTATTAGATGTGTGGATGCGATGTTGAGGGTCGTGACCTTTGAATTGATACCTATTTCGACTTATGTTCATTTTCGGTTTAAACCAGACAAGGTGGGTCGTTTGGGGTTGTTTAGGGGGCATTTCTGTACTTTTTTGGGTTTGGGATGTTCTAAAAATTATCCTTTATTAGACATGTGGATATGAAGTTGAGGGTCGTGACCATCGTATCGATTCCAATTTCGGCATATGTTCATTTTTGGTTTGAACAAGACCGAGTGGTTCGTTTAGGGTTATTTGGGGGCATTTCTATACTTTTTTGGGTTTGGGATTTTCTAAAATATGTCCATATCTCTTATTACACGTGTGGATATGAAGTTGAGGGTTGTGAGCTTCGTATCGATACAAATTTAGACAAATGTTCATTTTTTGTTTAAACCAGATCGGGTGGGTCGTTTGGGGTTATTTGGGGGCATTTCTGTACTTTTTTGGGTTTGGGATGTTCTAAAATGTATCCTAATCTCTTATTAGATGTGTGGATGGGATGTTGAGGGTCGTGACCTTCGAATCGATACCTATTTCGACATATGTTCATTTTCGGTTTAAACCAAACTGGGTGGGTCGTTTGCGATTATTTAGGGGCATTTCTATACTTTTTTGGTTTTGGTATGTTCTAAAAAATGTCCTTATCTCTTATTAGACGTGTGGATGCGTTGTTGAGAGTCGAGACCTTCGTATCTATACCAATTTAGACAAATGTTCATTTTCGGTTTAAACCAGACCGGGTGGGTCATTTTGGGTTATTTGGGAGCATTTCCAAACTTATTTGCGTTTGGGATGTTGTAAAATGTGTCCTAATCTCTTATTAGATGTGTAGATGCGATGTTGAGGGTCGTGACCTTCGAATTGATACCTATTGTGACATATGTTCATTTTCGGTTTAAACCACATCGGATGGGTCATTTGGTGTAATTTGGGGTATTTCTGTATTTTTTTGGGTTTGGGATGTTCTAAAATGTGTCCTTATCTCTTATTACACGTGTGGATATGAAGTTGAGGGTCGTGACCTTCGTATCTATACCAATTTAGACAAATGTTCATTTTCGGTTTAAACCAGACCGGGTGGGTCATTGTGGGTTATTTGGGAGCATTTCTGAACTTATTTGCGTTTGGGATGTTGTAAAATGTGTCCTAATCTCTTATTAGATGTGTAGATGTGATGTTGAGGGTCGTGACCTTCGAAGCGATACCCATTTTGACAAATGTTCATTTTCGGTTTAAACCAGATCGAGTGGGTCGTTTGGGGTTATTTGGGGGCATCTCTATACTTTTTTGGGTTTGTGATGTTTTTAAAAGTGCCCTTATCCCTTATTAGACGTGTGGACGCGATGTCAAAGGTCGTAACTTTCAAATCGATACCTATTTCTACTTATGTTCATTTTTGGTTTAAGCCAGACAAGGTGGGTCGTTTGGGTTGTTTGGGGGCATTTCTGTACTTTTTTGGGATTGAGATTAACTAAAAATTATCCTTATCTCTTATTAGACATGTGGATGCGATGTTGAGGGTCGTGACCTTCGAAGCGATACATATTTCGACATATGTTCATTTTCGGTCTAAACATGACCGAGTGGGTCGTTTAGGGTTATTTGGTGGCATTTCTGTACTTTTCTGGGTTTGGGATGTTCTAAAATATGTCCTTATCTCTTATTACATGTGTGGACATGAAGTTGAGGGTCGTGACCTTCGTATCGATACCAATTTCGATAAATGTTCATTTTCGATTTAAACCAGGCCGGGTTGGTCGTTTGGGGTAATTTGAGGGCATTTCTGTACTTTTTTGGGTTTGGGATGCTCTAAAAAGTGTCATTATCTCTTATTAGACATGTGGATGCGTTGTTGAGGGTCGTGACCTTCGAATCGATACCTATTTCGATATTTGTTCATTTTCGGTTTAAACCAAATCGGGTGGGTCGTTTGGGGTTATTTGGGGGCATTTCTGTACTTTTTTGGGTTTGGGATGTTCTAAAAAGTGTCCTCATCTCTTATTACATGTGCGAATGCAATGTTGAGGGTCGTGACCTTCGAATCGATGCTTATTTCGACATATTTTAATTTTCGATCTAAACCAAACCGGGTGGGTTGTTTGGCAATATATGGGGGCATTTCTGTACTTTTTGGGTTTCGGATGTTCTAAAAAATCTCCTTATCTCTTATAAGACCTGTGGATGCGATGTCAAGGGTAGTAACCTTCGGATCGATACCTATTTCGACTTATGTTCATTTGCGGTTTAAACCAAATCGGGTGGGTCGTTTGGGGCTGTTTGGGGTCATTTCTGTACTTTTTTGGGTTTGGGATGTTCTAAAAAGTGTCCTTATCTCTTATTAGAAGTGTGGATTTGAAGTTGAGGGTCGTGACCATTGTATCGATACCAATTTTGGCATATGTTCAATTTCGGTTTAAACAAGACCGAGTGGGTCGTGTGGGGTTATTTGGGGGCATTTCTGTACTTTTTTGGGTTTGAGATGTTCTAAAATGTGTCCTTATCTCTTATTACACTTGTGGATATGAAGTTGAGGGTCGTGACATTCGTATCGATACCAATTAAGACAAATGTTTATTTTCGATTTAAACCCGATCGGGTGGGTCGTTTGGGGTTATTTGGGGGCATTTCTGCACTTTTTTGGGTTTGGGATGTTCTAAAAAGTGTCTTTATCTCTTATTACACATGTGGATATGAAGTTGAGGGTCGTGACCTTCGTATTGATACCAATTTTGACAAATGTTCATTTTTGGTGTAAACCAGACCGGGTGGGTCGTTCAGGATTATTTGGCAGCATTTCTGAACTTTTTTGGGTTTGGGATGTTCTAAAATGTGTCCTCATCTCTTATTAGATGTGTAGATGCGATGTTGAGGGTCGTGACCTTCGAATCAATACCCATTTCGACAAATGTTAATTTTTGGTTTTAACCAGACCGGGTGGGTCGTTTGGGGTTATTTGGGGGCATCTCTATACTTTTTTGGGTTTGAGATGTTCTAAAAACTATCCTTATCTCTTATTAGACGTGTGGACGCGATGTCAAGGGTCGTAACCTTCGAATCGATACCTATTTCGACTTATGTTAATTTTTTATTTAAACCAGACAAGGTGGGTCGTTTGGGGTTGTTTGGGGTCATTTCTGTACTTTTTTGAGTTTGAGATGTTCCAAAAATTGTCTTTATCTCTTATTAGACATGTGGATACGATGTTGAGGGTAGGGAGCTTCGAATCGATACATATTTCGACATATGTTCATTTTCGTTTTAAACAAAATCGAGTGGGTCGTTTAATGTTATTTGGGGGCATTTCTACACTTTTTTTGTTTTTGGGACATTCTAAAATGTGTCCTTATCTCTTATTACGTGTGTGGACATGAAGTTGAGGGTCGTGACTTTCGTATCGATACCAATTTCGATAAATATTCATTATCAATTCAAACCAGACCGGGTTGGTCGTTTGGGGTTATTTGGGGGTATTTCTATACTTTTTTGGGTTTGGGATGCTCTAAAAAGTGTCATTATCTATTATTAGACGTGTGGATGCGATGTTGAGGGTCGTGACCTTCGAATCGATACCTATTTTGACTTATGTTTATTTTTTATTTAAACCAGATCGGGTGGGTCGTTTGGGTTTGGGATATTTTAAAATGTGTCCTCATCTCTTATTAGATGTGTGGATGCGATGTTGAGGGTCGTGACCTTTGAATTGATACCTATTTCAACTTATGTTCATTTTCGATTTAAACCAGACAAGGTGGGTCGTTTGGGGTTGTTTGGGGGGCATTTCTGTACTTTTTTGGGTTTGGGATATTCTAAAAATTGTCCTTTATTAGACATGTGGATATGAAGTTGAGGGTCGTGACCATCGTATCGATACCAATTTCGGTATATGTTCATTTTTTGTTTGAACAAGACCGAGTGGTTCGTTTGGGGTTATTTGGGAGCATTTCTTTACTTTTTTGGGTTTGGGATTTTCTAAAATGTGTCCTTATCTCTTATTACACATGTGGATATGAAGTTGAAGGTTGTGACCTTCGTATCGATACCAATTTAGACAAATGTTCATTTTTTGTTTAAAGTAGATCGGTTGGGTCGTTTGGGGTTATTTGGGGGCATTTCTGTACTTTTTTGGGTTTGGGATGTTCTAAAAACTGTCCTAATCACTTATTAGACGTGTGGATGGGATGTTGAGGGTCGTGACCTTCGAATCGATACCTATTTCGACATATGTTCATTTTCGATTTAAACCAGATCGAGTGTGTCGTTTGGGGTTATTTGGGGGCATCTCTATACTTTTTTGGGTTTGAGATGTTCTTAAAAGTGTCCTTTTTGGTGGATGCGATGTTGAGGGTCGTGACCTTCGAATCGATGCATATTTCGATAAATGTTCATTTTTGGTTTAAACCAGACCGAGTGGGTCGTTTGGGGTTATTTGGGGGCATCTCTATACTTTTTTGGGTTTGTGATGTTCTTAAAACTGCCCTTATCTCTTATTAGACGTGTGGACGCGATGTCATAGGTCGTAAACTTCAAGTCGATACCTATTTCGACTTATTTTGATTTTTGGTTTAAGCCAGACAAGGTGGGTCGTTTGGGTTGTTTGGGGGCATTTCTATACTTTTTTGGGGTTGAGATGATCTAAAAATTGTCCTTATCTCTTATTAGACATGTGGATGCGATGTTGAGGGTCGTGACCTTCGAATCGATACATATTTTGACATATGTTCATTTTCTGTTTAAACATGACCGAGTGGGTCGTTTAGGGTTATTTGGTGGCATTTCTGTACTTTTCTGGGTTTGGGATGTTCTAAAATATGTCCTTATCTCTTATTACACGTGTGGACATGAAGTTGAGGGTCGTGACCTTCGTATCGATACCAATTTCGATAAATGTTCATTTTCGATTTAAACTTGACCGAGTGGGTCGTTTGGGGTAATTCGAGGGCATTTCTATACTTTTTTGGGTTTGGGATGCTCTAAAAAGTGTCATTATCTCTTATTAGACGTGTGGATGCGATGTCGAGGGTCGTGACCTTTGAATCGATACCTATTTTGATATTTGTTCATTTTCGGTTTAAACCATACCGGGTGGGTCGTTTGGGGTTATTTGAGGGCATTTCTGTACTTTTTTGGGTTTGGGATGTTCTAAAAAGTGTCCTCATCTCTTATTACACGTGCGAATGCGATGTTGAGGGTCGTGACCTTCGAATCGATGCTTATTTCGACATATTTTAATTTTTGGTTTAAACCAAACCGGGTGGGTTTTTTGGCAATACATGGGGGAATTTCTGTACTTTTTTTGATTTCGGATGTTCTAAAAAATGTCCTTCTCTCTTATAAGACGTGTGGACGCAATGTCAAGGGTAGTGGCCTTCGTATCGATACCTATTTCGACTTATGTTCATTTGCGGTTTAAACCAGATCGGGTGGGTCGTTTGGGGTTGTTTGGGGCCATTTCTGTACTTTTTTGGGTTTGGGATGTTCTAAAAAGTGTCCTTATCTCTTATTAGAAGTGTGGATTTGAAGTTGAGGGTCGTGACCATTGTATCGATACCAATTTTGGCATATGTTCATTTTCAGTTTAAACAAGACCGAGTGGGTCGTGTGGGGTTATTTGGGGGCATTTCTGTACTTTTTTGGGTTTGAGATGTTCTAAAATGTGTCCTTATCTCTTATTACACTTGTGGATTTGAAGTTGAGGGTCGTGACCTTCGTATCGATACCAATTTAGACAAATGTTCATTTTCGATTTAAACCCGATCGGGTGGGTCGTTTGGGGTTATTTGGGGGCATTTCTGCACTTTTTTGGGTTTGGGATGTTCTAAAAAGTGTCCGTATCTCTTATTACACATGTGGATATGAAGTTGAGGGTCGTGACCTTCGTATTGATACTAAATTTAGACAAATGTTCATTTTTGGGTTAAACCAGACCGGGTGGGTCGTTCGGGATTATTTGGCAGCATTTCTGAACTTTTTTGGGTTTGGGATGTTCTAAAATGTGTCCTCATCTCTTATTAGATGTGTAGATGCGATGTTGAGGGTCGTGACCTTCGAATCGATACCCATTTCGACAAACGTTAATTTTTGGTTTTAACCAGACCGGGTGGGTCGTTTGGGGTTATTTGTGGGCATCTCTATACTTTTTTGGGTTTGAGATGTTCTAAATAGTATCCTTTTTTGTGGATGCGATGTTGAGGGTCGTGACCTTCGAATCGATACATATTTCGATAAATGTTCATTTTTGGTTTAAACCAGACCGAGTGGGTCGTTTGGGGTTATTTGGGGGCATCTCTTTACTTTTTTGTGTTTGAGATGTTCTAAAAACTGTTTTTATCTCTTATTAGACGTGTGGACCCGATGTCAAGGGTCGTAACCTTCGAATCGATACCTATTTCGACTTATGTTAATTTTCGATTTAAACCAGACAAGGTGGGTCGTTGGGGGTTGTTTGGGGGCATTTCTGTACTTTTTTGAGTTTGAGATGTTTCAAAAATTGTCTTTATCTCTTATTAGACATGTAGATGCGATGTTGAGGGTAGTGAGCTTCGAATCGAAACATATTTCGACATATGTTCATTTTTGGTTTAAACAATATCGAGTGGGTCGTTTAATGTTATTTGGGGGCATTTCTGTACTTTTTTTTGGGTTTGGGACGTTCTAAAATGTGTCCTTATCTCTTATTAAGTGTGTGGACATGAAGTTGAGGGTCGTGACCTTCGTATCGATACCAATTTTGATAAATGTTCATTGTCGATTTAAACCAGACCGAGTTGGTCGTTTGGGGTTATTTGGGGGTATTTCTGTACTTTTTGGGGTTTGGGATGCTCTAAAAAGTGTCATTATCTATTATTAGACGTGTGGATGCGATGTTGAGGGTCGTGACCTTCGAATCGATACCTGTTTTGACTTATGTTCAGTTTCGGTTTAAACCAGATCGGGTGGGTCGTTTGGGTTTATTTGGGGCCATTTATGTACTATTTTAGGTTTGGGATGTTTTAAAATGTGTCCTCATCTCTTATTAGATGTGTGGATATGATGTTGAGGGTCGTGACCTTTGAATTGATACCTATTTCGACTTATGTTCATTTTCGGTTTAAACCAGACAAGGTGGGTCGTTTGGGGTTGTTTAGGGGGCATTTCTGTACTTTTTTGGGTTTGGGATGTTCTAAAAATTATCCTTTATTAGACATGTGGATATGAAGTTGAGGGTCGTGACCATCGTATCGATACCAATTTTGGCATATGTTCATTTTTGGTTTGAACAAGACCGAGTGGTTCGTTTAGGGTTATTTGGGGGCATTTCTATACTTTTTTGGGTTTGGGATTTTCTAAAATATGTCCATATCTCTTATTACACGTGTGGATATGAAGTTGAGGGTTGTGACCTTCTTATCGATACAAATTTAGACAAATGTTCATTTTTTGTTTAAACCAGATCGGGTGGGTCGTTTGGGGTTATTTGGGGGCATTTCTGTACTTTTTTGGGTTTGGGATGTTCTAAAAAGTATCCTAATCTCTTATTAGATGTGTGGATGGGATGTTGAGGGTCGTGACCTTCGAATCGATACCTATTTCGACATATGTTCATTTTCGGTTTAAACCAAACTGGGTGGGTCGTTTGCGATTATTTAGGGGCATTTCTATACTTTTTTGGTTTTGGTATGTTCTAAAAAATGTCCTAATCTCTTATTAGACGTGTGGATGCGTTGTTGAGAGTCGAGACCTTCGTATCTATACCAATTTAGACAAATGTTCATTTTCGGTTTAAACCAGACCGGGTGGGTCATTTTGGGTTATTTGGGAGCATTTCCAAACTTATTTGCGTTTGGGATGTTGTAAAATGTGTCCTAATCTCTTATTAGATGTGTAGATGCGATGTTGAGGGTCGTGACCTTCGAATCGATACCTATTGTGACATATGTTCATTTTCGGTTTAAACCACATCGGATGGGTCATTTGGTGTAATTTGGGGTATTTCTGTATTTTTTTGGGTTTGGGATGTTCTAAAATGTGTCCTTATCTCTTATTACACGTGTGGATATGAAGTTGAGGGTCGTGACCTTCGTATCTATACCAATTTAGACAAATGTTCATTTTCGGTTTAAACCAGACCGGGTGGGTCATTTTGGGTTATTTGGGAGCATTTCTGAACTTATTTGCGTTTGGGATGTTGTAAAATGTGTCCTAATCTCTTATTAGATGTGTAGATGCGATGTTGAGGGTCGTGACCTTCGAAGCGATACCCATTTTGACAAATGTTCATTTTCGGTTTAAACCAGATCGAGTGGGTCGTTTGGGGTTATTTGGGGGCATCTTTATACTTTTTTGGGTTTGTGATGTTTTTAAAAGTGCCCTTATCTCTTATTAGACGTGTGGACGCGATGTCAAAGGTCGTAACTTTCAAATCGATACCTATTTCGACTTATGTTCATTTTTGGTTTAAGCCAGACAAGGTGGGTCGTTTGGGTTGTTTGGGGGCATTTCTGTACTTTTTTGGGATTGAGATTAACTAAAAATTATCCTTATCTCTTATTAGACATGTGGATGCGATTTTGAGGGTCGTGACCTTCGAATCGATACATATTTCGACATATGTTCATTTTCGGTCTAAACATGACCGAGTGGGTCGTTTAGGGTTATTTGGTGGCATTTCTGTACTTTTCTGGGTTTGGGATGTTCTAAAATATGTCCTTATCTCTTATTACATGTGTGGACATGAAGTTGAGGGTCGTGACCTTCGTATCGATACCAATTTCGATAAATGTTCATTTTCGATTTAAACCAGGCCGGGTTGGTCGTTTGGGGTAATTTGAGGGCATTTCTGTACTTTTTTGGGTTTGGGATGCTCTAAAAAGTGTCATTATCTCTTATTAGACATGTGGATGCGTTGTTGAGGGTTGTGACCTTCGAATCAATACCTATTTCGATATTTGTTCATTTTCGGTTTAAACCAAATCGGGTGGGTCGTTTGGGGTTATTTGGGGGCATTTCTGTACTTTTTTGGGTTTGGGATGTTCTAAAAAGTGTCCTCATCTCTTATTACATGTGCGAATGCAATGTTGAGGGTCGTGACCTTCGAATCGATGCTTATTTCGACACATTTTAATTTTCGATCTAAACCAAACCGGGTGGGTTGTTTGGCAATATATGGGGGCATTTCTGTACTTTTTGGGTTTCGGATGTTCTAAAAAATCTCCTTATCTCTTATAAGACCTGTGGATGCGATGTCAAGGGTAGTAACCTTCGGATCGATACCTATTTCGACTTATGTTCATTTGCGGTTTAAACCAAATCGGGTGGGTCGTTTGGGGCTGTTTGGGGTCATTTCTGTACTTTTTTGGGTTTGGGATGTTCTAAAAAGTGTCCTTATCTCTTATTAGAAGTGTGGATTTGAAGTTGAGGGTCGTGACCATTGTATCGATACCAATTTTGGCATATGTTCATTTTCGGTTTAAACAAGACCGAGTGGGTCGTGTGGGGTTATTTGGGGGCATTTCTGTACTTTTTTGGGTTTGAGATGTTCTAAAATGTGTCATTATCTCTTATTACACTTGTGGATATGAAGTTGAGGGTCGTGACATTCGTATCGATACCAATTAAGACAAATGTTCATTTTCGATTTAAACCCGATCGGGTGGGTCGTTTGGGGTTATTTGGGGGCATTTCTGCACTTTTTTGGGTTTGGGATGTTCTAAAAAGTGTCTTTATCTCTTATTACACATGTGGATATGAAGTTGAGGGTCGTGACCTTCGTATTGATACCAATTTTGACAAATGTTCATTTTTGGTGTAAACCAGACCGGGTGGGTCGTTCGGGATTATTTGGCAGCATTTCTGAACTTTTTTGGGTTTGGGATGTTCTAAAATGTGTCCTCATCTCTTATTAGATGTGTAGATGCGATGTTGAGGGTCGTGACCTTCGAATCAATACCCATTTCGACAAATGTTAATTTTTGGTTTTAACCAGACCGGGTGGGTCGTTTGGGGTTATTTGGGGGCATCCCTATACTTTTTTGGGTTTGAGATGTTCTAAAAACTATCCTTATCTCTTATTAGACGTGTGGACGCGATGTCAAGGGTCGTAACCTTCGAATCGATACCTATTTCGACTTATGTTAATTTTTTATTTAAACCAGACAAGGTGGGTCGTTTGGGGTTCTTTGGGGTCATTTCTGTACTTTTTTGAGTTTGAGATGTTCCAAAAATTGTCTTTATCTCTTATTAGACATGTGGATACGATGTTGAGGGTAGGGAGCTTCGAATCGATACATATTTCGACATATGTTCATTTTCGTTTTAAAAAAAATCGAGTGGGTCGTTTAATGTTATTTGGGGGCATTTCTATACTTTTTTTGTTTTTGGGACATTCTAAAATGTGTCCTTATCTCTTATTACGTGTGTGGACATGAAGTTGAGGGTCGTCACCTTCGTATCGATACCAATTTCAATAAATATTCATTATCAATTCAAACCAGACCGGGTTGGTCGTTTGGGGTTATTTGGGGGTATTTCTATACTTTTTTGGGTTTGGGATGCTCTAAAAAGTGTCATTATCTATTATTAGACATGTGGATGCGATGTTGAGGGTCGTGACCTTCGAATCGATACCTATTTTGACTTATGTTTATTTTCGATTTAAACCAGATCGGGTGGGTCGTTTGGGTTTGGGATATTTTAAAATGTGTCCTCATCTCTTATTAGATGTGTGGATGCGATGTTGAGGGTCGTGACCTTTGAATTGATACCTATTTCAACTTATGTTCATTTTCGATTTAAACCAGACAAGGTGGGTCGTTTGGGGTTGTTTGGGGGGCATTTCTGTACTTTTTTGGGTTTGGGATGTTCTAAAAATTGTCCTTTATTAGACATGTGGATATGAAGTTGAGGGTCGTGACCATCGTATCGATACCAATTTCGGTATATGTTCATTTTTTGTTTGAACAAGACCGAGTGGTTCGTTTGGGGTTATTTGGGAGCATTTCTTTACTTTTTTGGGTTTGGGATTTTCTAAAATGTGTCCTTATCTCTTATTACACGTGTGGATATGAAGTTGAAGGTTGTGACCTTCGTATCGATACCAATTTAGACAAATGTTCATTTTTTGTTTAAACTAGATCGGTTGGGTCGTTTGGGGTTATTTGGGGGCATTTCTGTACTTTTTTGGGTTTGGGATGTTCTTAAAAATGTCCTAATCACTTATTAGACGTGTGGATGGGATGTTGAGGGTCGTGACCTTCGAATCGATACCTATTTCGACATATGTTCATTTTCGATTTAAACCAAACTGGGTGGGTCGTTTGCGATTCTTTAGTGGCATTTCTGTACTTTTTTGGGTTTGGGATGTTCTAAAAAATGTCCTTATCTCTTATTAGACGTGTGGATGCGTTGTTGAGAGTCGAGACCTTCGAATCGATAGCTATTGTGACATATGTTCATTTTCGATTTAAACCACACCGGGTGGGTCATTTGGGGTTATTTGGGGTATTTCTGTATTTTTTTGGGTTTGGGATGTTCTAAAATGTGTCCTTATCTCTTATTACACGTGTGGATATGAAGTTGAGGGTCGTGAGCTTCGTATCTATACCAATTTAGACAAATGTTCATTTTCGGTTTAAACCAGACCGGGTGGGTCGTTTTGGGTTATTTGGGAGCAATTCTGAACTTATTTGCGTTTGGGATGTTCTGACCCTCAATAAGTACATTTGTTGAAATTGGTATCGATACGATGGTCACAACCCTCAACTTCATATCCACATGTGTAAAAAGAGATAAGGACACTTGTTTTTTTTTTTTTTTTATAAGTAAGATTTGTATTACTAAGAAAAGAAAAATGTACAAAGAAAGGCATCCTTTAAGAACCCAAAAACGGGGAAAAGGACCCTAAGCAAGATAGGAGAATGGTCAGCTCCAGAGGGAGAAAGAAAACCCCTAAGGCTACATCCTATAATAGGTTACTAGCTCCTTATCTTTCTTTATGAGAATGGTCAGCTCCAGAGGGAAAGACTCAGGCTCCCAATAGGTTCCAGAGGGGTTAGTAGGGAGGGAAGCCATGAAATCTGCGGGCTGGTTCTGTTCTCTCCAAACATGAACTAATTCTTTAGACCTCAGCAGCCTAAACTTAGAGAGGATCTTACTTTTCAAAATAAGGATTTGCCAGGGCCCAGTGATCTGCCCATTCAAAATGTCGACGGCCAGCTTCGAATCCGACCTAACAGAAACATCATACAAGCCCTTCTCGATACAAAGGGAAATTCCTTTGTAAATAGCCTTAAACTCCATGGACAGCACCGAAAGATCTTCCCCTAGACCAGCATAGGCAGCTATGGGGTCCCCACATCCATCACGAATGAGGCCCCCAAAGCTTGCTTTGTCATCTGCAAGAAACCCATCACAATGGAGAGCAACCATATTCGGATTAGGGGCAAACCAAGAGCAGGCCTTTGGAATTCGAGCAGCCCAATGAACTTGAAGACCCCATTTGGCAGCAATATGAAGGTTGGCAGTAGTAGGGTCACCCACCAAAGAAATGGAAGATAATCTGCCAATAACATCCCCCTTTATAGCCCCTATGATTTGGTCCTTAGGTCTGATTTTGTTCCTGAAAATTCTGAAATTTCTCTCCTACCAGATATGCTTGATTGTGGCACAGAATGCAAGCTTGGTGACCAGCCCCAACTTCCCTGCTCTACCTGCGGCATATCTAACTGAGATGGCTGCATCAATGACATTGCTTGGCATGGTTCCATCATGAAAGCAAAGCTCATAAATAATTTTCCAAATGTCAGTACGGGCACCAAAAGAAAAGATGATTTCTGCTTTCAGTTCCAGCCCAGCAAAACTCACAATGATGAGGAGCCAGAATATGTCTATGAATGAGGTTGTCCCTTGTAGGGAGGGCATCCGAAAGGCATCTCCAAGCTATAAAGCAATGGGAATTAATCCCCCTTTCAAACCAAACAGCTTCACTCCAATCTGTACGGGCAGTTCTTGTGCGGACAGCATTCCAAGCTGATTTGGAAGTGAAATTACCCGAAGAGTTGCCAATCCAAACTGTCAAATCCGGAACCTCATCGTGAAATTTTTCAATGGTTGGAAGGGCCCTCCATATATCAATGAGGTCAAAAGATGTAGAGGGGCCAGGGTACCAATCTCCATCACGCACAATCTCCTTGACACACGCATGTCGGGCAGCAAGAGAGTAGGAGCCTGCGTCGTAGCATATCCTGCTACCAAATCTATTCAAGAGAACTCCAAACGGGTGCCAATTATCAAGCCATAGCTTTGTAGCAGCCCCATCCCCAATGATAGTTTTGATAAGGGGAAGGGCTTTGTCCCTATACTTCAAAACTTTACGCCAAACCCAGGAGCAGTTGTTGAGACCCTTGACTGTCCAAAGAGACTCTTGCTTTAGGTATCTTTGCTGAACCCCCTTAACCCAAAGCCGATCCTGCTTGGAGGCAATCCACCAAATTTGCTTCATAATTCCAACAATGTTCATTTCTTTGATCCGCTTGATTCCCAAACCTCCCTTTGATTTTGGTTTATAGCCCGCATCCCAAGAAATAAAGTGGGTCTTCCTTTGAAGAGAGGGACCTGACCAAAGGAAGTTAGAGAGCATAGACTCCAGCTTGGTGATAACATTACCAGGAAGGCCGAAAATCCCTGCCCAGTAAATGTAACTTCCTTGAAGAACTGAAGCTAAGAGTTGAAGACGACCAGCATAAGAGAGGAATCTAGCCTTCCACCCTTCCAACTTTCGACGAACCAAGTCCAAGATGGGGCTGCAATCTTTCATGGATAACCTGCCGGACACAAGAGGAACTCCAAGGTACCTAATAGACAGCTTGGTTTCCGAAAAACCCGTTAAATCCAAAAGTTCCAGACTACTAGTTTGGGTAAGGCCCCCTAAAATAATAGAGGACTTAGATCTGTTAAGTTGAAGCCCGGAGAGGGCAGCAAACTCATCCAGACCCCCCAAACTAGCTAAAATAGAATCGTGGTTCCCCTTCACAAAAATCATAAGATCATCTGCAAAAATGAGGTGTGAAAGGTGAAATGATTTACAGCAGGGCAGCAGCTTAATCTGACCATCAATCTCAAGCCTTCGCATAATTCCAGTGAAGGCCTCCATAGCAAGGGTGAACAGATAGGGGGACAGTGGATCCCCTTGTCTAATCCCTCTCCCTCCATTGAAGAAACCAGCCGGGCCACCATTTATAAGGACAGAGAACATAGGAGTGGTTACACAAGCCTTCACCCACCCTATGAACTTATTTGAGAATCCCATTCTTCCCATCACATCAAACAAAAATTTCCTACTTAGAGAGTCGTAGGCCTTGTGAAGATCCACCTTCAAAACTGCAGTAGGGCTGGCAGCTTTTTGTTCGATACCTCGCACAATATCATGGCAAACAAGTATATTGTCAACAATAGACCTGCCCTTGATGAAAGCTGACTGATTATGGCTGACCACACTCCCAATAACATGCTGGATCCTATCGGAGAGGATTTTAGTAATAATCTTGTATAGGAGATTGCATAAAGCAATTGGCGAACCCCAAAAAGTGGAGACATCCCGACTTCGGAACCAAAGTAATAAAGGTTGCATTAATAGAACGGGGCATGAAAGAGTTTGCAAAGAACCATTGGACAGCATGTGTTAGCTCCTCACCAATGACCTCCCACGAGTGCTTGTAAAAGCCAGCCCCGAAACCATCAGGCCCTGGGGCTTTAGAGTCTTTCAAACTAAACACAACTCTTTTAACCTCGTCTCCATTTACCTCCTTTCCAAGCTCCATATTCTGAGATTCGGAAACCACCCCCAAAAAGGGGAATCGAGGGGGGGCAAGAGCCCAAATCAGTGTAATCTGACCCGAACAGCTTCTTGTAGAAAAGAACAGCCTCTTCTTTGATATCCTTAGGGTTAGTGAGTGTATTTCCAGCCTGATCCATGACCTCCAAGATATGGTTTCTGTTTTTCCTACTTTGCATGGACTTGTGGAAAAAACTGTTGTTGCCATCTCCCAACTCAAGCCACCAAACCCTAGATTTCTCCTTAAGAAACCTTTCTTCCATTTGCAGCGCAGCCCACAACTTGCCTTTAGCTTCCTTCTCCAATACAACAAGGGAATCATCAAGGGGATAAAGAGAAAGGTCATACTGAATTCGGCCAAGATCATGTTCTGCATCCTTAACATTTTTGAAGACATCTCCGATACTCTCCTTATTCCAACATTTAAGCTCAGATTTTACATTCTTTAACTTTGCAGCAAATCTCAAGAAGGGGTTTAAGTTGACATTTATAGCCTTCAACCAGCCCCTTTTTACCACTTCATCATAGCCCTTGTGGTGAGTCCAAGCATCAAAAAACCTGAACGGCTTAGGCCCAAAGTTGAGATTGTCCAAAATATTGAGAGCAATCGGGCTATGGTCAGATATTCCCGGGCATAGGAAGTTCGCTTCCGAGAAACGTAACTTGTCCAGCCAAGCACTATTAACAAGGACTCGATCTAATTTGCAGCAGATTCTACGAGTGCCACTTTGGTTATTATTCCAAGTGAAAAACTCCCCTCTCCATTTCAAGTCAGCCAGGCCTGAATTGAAAATGCAGGAATTAAATTCATCAACCACCCCCTGATGGATAGCATCCCCTCCCATCTTCTCATTTTGGTGTCTAACTGTATTGAAATCTCCCATAACAGCCCAAGGTTCAACAACTCCTGAAGCAATGCCAGTTATCTCCCTCCAAAGTTCCATTCGACCTTCAAGAGAATTTAGCGCATATACAGCAGTACAAAGGAAGGACAAAGAAGTCCCAATAACGGAAATCCTCATGTGGATCAATTGAATAGTAGCCTTTAGAACGTCCACCTTAAGACAGCCCACATCCCAACCAACCCATATACGAGTATGGCGCTCCTGACTACAGTTATGACTAAACTTCCATCCCGTTTTCAGGTTTTGCAAAGTAGAATCAACATTCCCCTCCTTGATTTTTGTTTCTAGAAGAATTGCCATTTTATAATTGTTATCAGCTAGGGTCCTTTTCACACTCCTCTTCTTCTCTGGGGCATTCAAGCCTCGCACATTCCAACAAAGGCAGTTCATTGAGAACGTTGGATGGGAGGGGGAGCTAGCTTCTTACCCCCAAAAGCCGAACCACTCTCATTTCCTTTTTGACTTGAACTTTGGCTAGGAACCACTTCAATACGTTGAGGTTTAAAAGAAGTCAACAGTCTCTTTTTCCCTATCTCCCTCAAAGCTCTCCCTTCCTTATCTGAGTTCAATGAAATTGCATGGTTAGGAATAGAGGGCATACCTTCTAAAAGTGGACCCCTTGGAATAGTGCTGCCCGAAATTTTCTTTCCCTTGGTGGATGTCTCTTTCAGATTAGATTGTTCTCCATTAGCTTTGTCACCATCCTCTAGGATTTGCAATAAGCATTCCCTATTAGGGCCCCCCCAATCTGTAGATTCCAAAGTAGGTGCTGCCGCATTATCTCTTGCCATAATCATATCCTCCTCTCCCTCCCCAACTGCCACATACCCTTCCTTATAGAACATCCCAAACCCAAAAAAGTACAGAAATGCCCCCAAATAACCCCAAATGACCCACCTTGTTAGGTTTAAACCAAAAATGAACATCTGTCGAAATAGGTACCGATTTGAAGGTCACGACCCTCAACATCGCATCCACACGTCTAATAAAAGATGAGGACACTTTTGAGAACATCCCACACCCAAAAAAGTACAAAAATACCCCCAAACGACCCACCTGGTCTGGTTTAAACCAAAAATGAACATTTATCAAAATTGTTATCGATACAAAGGTCATGACCCTCAACTTCATATCCACACGTGTAATAAGAAATAGGGACACATTTTAGAACATCCTAAACCCAAAAAAGTACAGAAATGCCCCCAAACGACCCACCCTGTCCTGTTTAAATTGCAAATGAACATAAGTCAAAATAGGTATCGATTCGATGGTTATGACCCTTGACATCGCATCCACACGTCTAATAAGAGATAAGGACACTTTTTAGAACATCCCAAACCCAAAAAAATACAGAAATGCCCCCAAATAACCCCTAACGACCCACCCGATCTGGTTTAAACTGAAAATGAACATTTGACTAAATTGGTATCATTACGAAGTTCACGATCCTCAACTTCATATCACACCTGTAATAAGAGATAAGGACACATTTTAGAACATCCCAAACCCAAAAAAGTATAGAAATGCCTCCAAACGACCCACCTGGTCTTGTTTAAACTGAAAATGAACATTTGTCCAAATTGGTATCGATATGAAGGTCACGACCATCAACTTCATATCCACACGTGTAATAACTGATAAGGACACATTTTATAACATCCCAAATCCAAAAAAGTACAGAAATGCCCCCAAATAACCCCAAACGACCCACCTTGTTAGGTTTCAACCGAAAATGAACATATGTCGAAATAGGTATCGATTCGAAGGTCACGACCCTGAACATCGCATTCACATGTCCAATAAAAGATAAGGACCCTTTTGAGAACATCCCACACCCAAAAAAGTACAAAAATACCCCCAAATAACCCCAAACGACCCACCCAGACTGGTTTAAACCGAAAATGAATGAACATTTATCGAAATTGGTATCGATACGAAGGTTACGACCCTCAACTTCATATCCACACATGTAATAAGAAATAGGGACACATTTTAGAACATCCGAAAACCAAAAAAGTATAGATACGCCCCCAAACAACCCCAAGCGACCCACTCTGTCTGGTTTAAATTGCAAATGAACATAAGTCAAAATAGGTATCGATTTGACCGTTACGACCCTTGACATCGCATCCACACGTCTAATAAGAGATAAGGACACTTTTTAGAACATCCAAAAACCAAAAAAGTACAGAAATGCCCACAAATAACCCCAAACGACCCACCCGGTCTATTTTAAATCGAAAATGAACATTTATCGAAATTGGTATCGATACGATGGTACAACCCTCAACTTCAAATCCACCTGTGTAATAAGAGATAAGGACACACATTTTAGAACATCCCAAACCCAAAAAATACAAAAATTCCCCCAAATAACCCCAAACGACCCTCCCTGTTTGGTTTAAACCAAAAATCAACATATGTCGAAATAGGTATTAATTCGAAGGTCACGACCCTCAACATCTCATCCACACGTCTAATAAAAGAGAAGGAAACATTTTAGAGCATCCCACACCCAAAAAAGTATAAAAATACCCCCAAATCACCCCAAACAACCCACCCAATCTGGTTAAAATTGAAAATGAACATTTATCGAAATTGGTATCGATACGAAGGTCACAACCCTAAACTTCATATCCACAAGTGTAATAAGAAATAGGGACACATTTTAGAACATCCCAAACCCAAAAAAGTACAGAAATGCCCCCAAACAGTCCCAAGCGACCCACCCTGTCTGGTTTAAATTGCAAATGAACATAAGTCGAAGTAGGTATCGATTCGAAGGTTACGACCATTGACATCGTATCCACACGTCTAATAAGAGATAAGGACACTTTCTAGAACATCCCAAACCCAAAAAAGTACAAAAATGCCCCCAAATAACCACAAACAACCCACCCGATCTGGTTTAAACCAAAAATGAACATTCGTCGAAATTGGTATCGTTCACGACCCTCAACTTCGTATCACACCTATAATAAGAGATAAGGACACATTTTAGAACATCCCAAACCCAAAAATAGAAATGCCTCCAAACGACCCACCCGGTCTGTTTAAATTGAAAACGAACATTTGTCCAAATTGGTATCGATAAGAAGGTCACGACCATCAACTTCATATCCACATATGTAATAAGAGATAAGGAAACATTTTATAACATCTCAAACACAAAAAAGTACAGAAATGACCCCAAATAACCCCAAACGACCCACCCGGTTTGGTTTAAATAGAAAATGAAGATATGTTGAAATAGGTAACGATTTGAAGGTCACGACCCTCAACAACGCATCCACACGTCTAATAAGAGATAAGGACTTTTTTTAGGACATCCCAAACCCAAAAAAGTACAGAAATGCCCCCAAATAAACCCAAACGACCCACCCGGTCTAGTTTAAATCGAAAATGAACATTTGTCCAAATTGGTATTGATACAATTGTCACAACCCTCAACTTCATATCCACATGTTTAATAAGAGATATGGACACATTTTAGAACATCCTAAACCCAAAAAAGTACAGAAATGCCTCCAAATAACCCCAAACGACCCACCCAATTTGGTTTAAACCGAAAATAGACATATGTCGAAATAGGTATCGATTCGAAGGTCACGGCCCTCAACATCGCATCCACACGTCTAATAAAGATAAGGACACTTTTTAGAACATCCCACACCCAAAAAAAGTACAAAAATATCCCCAAATAACCCCAAACGACCCACCCAGTCTGGTTTAAACCGAAAATGAACATTTATCGAAATTGGTATCGATACGAAGGTTACAACCCTATCCACAGGTGTAATAAGAAATAGGGACACATTTTAGAACATCCCAAACCAAAAAAGGTAGAGAAATGCCCCCAAACAACCCCAAGCGACCCACCCTGTCTGGTTTAAATTGCAAATGAACATAAGTTGAAATAGGTATCGATTCGATGGTTACGACCCTTGACATCGTATCCACACGTCTAATAAGAGATAAGGACACTTTTTAGAACATCCCAAACCCAAAAAAGTACAGAAATGCCCCCAAATAACCCCTAACGTCCCACCCGATCTAGTTTAAACCGAAAATGAACATTCATTGAAATTGGTGTCGATACGAAGGTCACGATCCTAACCTTCAAGTCCACACCTGTAATAAGAGATAAGGACACATTTTAGAATATCCCAAACCCAAAAAATTATAGAAATGCCCCCAAATAACCCCAAACGACCCACCCGGTCTAGTTTAAACCGAAAATGGACATTTGACTAAATTGGTATCGATATGAAGTTCACGATCCTCAACTTCATATCACACCTGTAATAAGAGATAAGGACACATTTTAGAACATCCCTAACCCAAAAAAGTATAGAAATGCGTCCAAACGACCCACCCGGTTTGGTTTAAACTAAAAATTAACATTTGTCCAAATTGGTATCGATACGAAGGTCACGACCATCAACTTCAAATCACAGCTGTAATAAGAGATAAGGATACATTTTAGAACATCCCAAACCCAAAAAAATATAGAAATGCCTCCAAACGACCCACCTTATCTACTTTAAACTGAAAATGAACATTTGTCCAAATTGGTATCGATACGAAGGTCACAACCATCAACTTCATATCCACACGTGTAATAAGAGATGAGGACACATTTTATAACATCCCAAACCCAAAAAAGTACAGAAATGACCCCAAATAACCCCAAACGACCCACACGGTCTGGTTTAAACCGAAAATGAACATTTGTCGAAATTGGTATCGATACGATGTTCACAACGCTCAACTTCATATCCACATGTGTAATAAGAGATATGGACAAATTTTAGAACATCCCAAACCCAAAAAAGTACAAAAATGCCCCCAAATAACCCCAAATGACCCACCCTGTTTGGTTTAAACCGAAAATCAACATATGTCGAAATAGGTATCGATTCGAAGGTCACGACCCTCAACATCGCATCCACACATCTAATAAAAGATAAGGACACTTTTTAGAACAACCCACACCCAAAAAAGTACAAAAATACCCCCAAATAACCCCAAACGACCCACCCAGTCTCGTTTAAACCGAAAATGAACATTTATCGAAATTGGTATCGATACGAAGGTCATGACCCTCAACTTCATATCCACACGTGTAATAAGAAATAGGGACACATTTTAGAACATTCCAAACCCAAAAAAGTAGAGAAATGCCCCCAAACAACCCCAAGCGACCCACCCTGTCTGGTTTAAATTGCAAATGAACATAAGTTGAAATAGGTATCGATTCGATGGTTACGACCCTTGACATCGCATCCACACGTCTAATAAGAGATAAAGACACTTTTTAGAACATCCCAAACCCAAAAAAGTATAGAAATGCCCCCAAATAACCTCTAACGTCCCACCCAATCTGGTTTAAACCGAAAATCAACATTCGTCGAAATTGGTATCGATACGAAGGTCACGATCCTCACCTTCAAGTCCACACCTGTAATAAGAGATAAGGACACATTTTAGAACATCTCAAACCCAAAAAATTATAGAAATGCCCCCAAATAACCCCAAACGACCCACCCGGTCTAGTTTAAACCGAAAATGAACATTTGACTAAATTGGTATCGATACGAAGTTCACGATCCTCAACTTCATATCACACCTGTAATAAGAGATAAGGACACATTTAAGAACATCCCTAACCCAAAAAAGTATAGAAATGCCTCTGAACGACCCACCCGATCTGGGTTAAACTGAAAATTAACATTTGTCCAAATTGGTATCGATACGAAGGTCACGACCATCAACTTCATATCACACCTGTAATAAGAGATAAGGATACATTTTAGAACATCCCAAACCCAAAAAAATATAGAAATGCCTCCAAACGACCCACCTTATCTAGTTTAAACTGAAAATGAACATTTGTCCAAATTGGTATCGATACGAAGGTAACGACCATCAACTTCATATCCACACGTGTATTTTTTTTTTTTTTTTTGATAAGTAATTTGTGAATGTATAGAAGAAGAAAAGGAAGATACAAGATAAGGGAACCTACTGACACCCCTTAGACAGACCTAAGGAGGAGAAAGAGGCCCCACACCTCCAAGGACAAACCCCTCGGATATTCAAGGAGAACCACCCAAACCCAATTATGGAGGCCTAAACTGGGCCTTACCAACAGAATCATCATGAATCAGCCGCATTAGGTCCTCATGAAACTCTTGAGGATACATAATAGTTTCCCCATCCCCACTATTTATGGAAGCAATAAAGTCCGCCGGTTGGTTCAATTCTCTCCAAACATGCCTCACTTCATAGCGAGCCAACTGGTCCAACCTAGAGATGATCTGGTACTTCAAAGCATAAACATTCCAGGGGCAGCCAATCACATCTGTAACAATCTCCACGGCCAACTTCGAGTCAGATCTGATAGAAATATAACGGAGGTTCCTCTCTATGCACAAAACCACTCCTCTGTGGATAGCTATCAATTCCATGCTAAGAACCGAAGCTTCCGACCCTTTACCAACATAGGCCAGAATCGGATCTCCTACGGAATCACGAATGAGACCCCCATAAGCAGCTCTATCTCCTTTCAAGGACCCATCACAATGGAGAGAAATCAATTGAGCAGGGGGCTTTGGCCAGAAACAGATTTTGGGAGCCGAATTGGCCCACTGCACTTGGACCCCCCACTTGTCAACCAAAAATTGATTCCTAGGAGTATGGGCAGCCAATAACGGACATTGAGAACCTTTAGTGGAAACATCAAATTTGATGTCTTGAAGGATCTTATCATAAGACCTTGACTGATTACTAAAGAGCCGTTGATTCCTCTCCCACCAAACATGATAAATCGTGGCACAAAAAGCAAGCTTGGGAATAAAATCCATCTTATCTTTAGCACAAACCACATGAGAAAGCCAATTGACCACATCAGTTAGAGTAGCAGGTCCTTTGCCATTGATAGAACACATAGAGCTAACCCTATCCCAAATGGTATTAGAAAAGGGACAGGCAAAGAAGAGATGGGCATGGCTCTCCAAACCTCCCCAACACAGGACGCAATTCTGTCCTACCTTACGATCAAGAGACGAGCCAGACCAAAGGAAGTTGGAGAAGATGGATTCCAGCTTATTCTTTAGAGCTCCAGGCAGCCCAAAAATCCCTGACCAGTAAATGTAGCAGCCTTGAAGAACAGAGCTTAAAAGTTGAAGCCGCCCTGCAAAGGATAAGAGCCGAGCTTTCCAACCATGAAGCCTACTCCTCACTCGATCCAAAATGGAAGAACAATCTGCAAAAGCCAGCTTTCGAGCAATGAGAGGAACACCTAGATACCGGATAGGTAACTTGGTATCCACAAAGTTCGTTAATTCCAAAAGTTGCAGTCTGGCCGTGTGGGTGAGGCCCCCTAAAATAATAGAGGACTTAGCCCTGTTGAGTTTCAACCCAGAGTAGGTATGAAAATCATCCAAGGCCCCCAGGCAGGCCGAAATAGAATCTGTGGTGGCCTTCACAAAGATCATCAAATCGTCGGCAAAGATAAGGTGGGAAAGGTGGGAACATTTACACCTGGGAAGCAGGCTAATGCTACCTTCCACCTCCAACTTCCTCATCAAAGCTGAAAACCCCTCCATGGCAATAGTGAACAAATATGGCAAAATAGGGTCCCCCTGCCGTATTCCCCTACCCCCTTTGAAAAAACCAGTAGGACTTCCATTCAATAGGATGGAGAAGCAAGGAGTATCAACACAAGCCTTCACCCAACCAATAAACTTCTGTGGGAAACCCATTCTGTCCATTAAATCAAACAAGAACTTCCTACTAAGGGAGTCATACACTTTATGAAGGTCAATCTTCAGCACTGCTGTTGGGCTAGATCCTTTCTGCTCTATACCTCAAACCACATCATGACAGACAAGGATGTTGTCCACAATAGACCTCCCCTTGATAAAAGCTGACTAGGAATCACTTACCACCTGCCCAATTACTCCTTGTAATCTATTAGATAAGATTTTAGTAATGATCTTATAAAAAAGATTGCAAAGAGCTATGGGCCTATATCCAGCAAAAGAAGAGACATCTCCCGTCTTAGGAATCAAGCTAATAAAAGTAGCATTAATCGAACTTGGAAGGCGGGACTTCAAAAAGAACCATTTCACTGCCAAAGTCAAATCCTCACCAACTACTTCCCAAGAATGCTTGAAGAAAGCAGCCCCAAACCCATCCAGTCCTGGAGCTTTGGAATTTTTCATAGCAAACACAACCTCCATAATCTCCTTATTGGACACCCTCCCAATAAGACCTTCTTGTTGGGCATGGGATAAGCCGTATTGCAAGGGAACCGTGCTAGGAAAAAAACCACCATCCACCGAATCAGTCCCAAATAATTTCTTATAGAAAGAGACAGCTTCATCTTTAATTTGGTTGGAATCCTTAACCATGTCACCTCCTTCCCCTTGAATTCCCAAAATATGCTTCCTATTCTGCCTGCAGATCATGGACTTGTGAAAGAAGCTATTATTCCCATCCCCCAGCTGAATTTGCTTCACCCTTGATTTCTCCCTCAAGAATTTTTCTTCAATGGCCAAAGCTTCCCATAACTTCACCTTAGCTTGAGACTTCAAAAGAACCAGATTCTGGTTATCAGGGTGATCACCAAGATTGCATTGAATTTGGAACAAATCAACCTCTGCAGCCTTCACCGCAATGAAAACATCTCCAATGCACTCTTTATTCCATTTTTTCAGTTCCTTTTTAACATTCCTTAACCGGGTAGCAAACCTCATGATAGGATTGAGAACCATACTAACTGGCTGCTCCCAGCCCTCCCGAACCATCTCATCATAACCATCCCTGCCAATCCAAGCCTCAAAAAACCTAAAAGGTTTAGGTCCGAAATTAGCCTCCTCTAACACAGCCAGCACTACTAGAGAGTGGTCAGAGAGACCCGGAGGGTAAAAAGTAGCCTCTGAAGATCTAAAAAAATCCACCCAAGCCAAGTTGACCAACACTCTATCAAGCTTACAGCAGATCCTAGCATCGCCACTTTGTTTGTTATTCCATGTCATAGCTTCCCCTTTCCACTTTAAATCAATTAGCCCAGAGTCATCAATAAAATTATTGAAATCATCAATACCAACCGAACAGGTTCCCCACCAAATTTCTCATTTTGATGCCGAGTAACATTGAAGTCCCCTAAAACAGTCCAAGGGGTAGTAACAGCACCAGCAATACTCCCCACATCTTCCCACAAATCCTTCCGGCCTGCCATAGTGTTTAGAGCATACACTACAGTGCACAGAAAAGAGTTTGAGGTACCCACAACCAACACCTTAACATGAATAAACTACTTAGATTTTTGAATTTCTTCAACATTAAAGAAATTAGGATCCCAACCCAACCAAATCCGAATAGTATTATCAATCTCCCCATTATGCACATATTTCCAATCTGAAATAAAATTATCAAAAAAGGCAGCACAGTTCTCCAACCTAACTTTAGTTTCCAAGAGACAAACCAATTTAGCTTGATGGTCTTTGCACACCTTCTTAATCCCCAGCTGTTTGGTTGAGGCATTCATGCCTCTTACATTCCAAACTAAACACTTCATTTAGCAACCAGGTTAAAGCCATCAACTCCACCCGTACTAGGTCCATCTCCCTTAACCTCACTAGAGTCTTTCGGGTTTACAAGAACCCGTTGGGCCTGGAACTTAGACCCCTCCCCATGGTTCGGCCTAGAATAGAATAAGAAATAGAACCAGATTGACCCATACCTTTTCCAGAAAGCCCTTGAATTGATCGAATGTCCGCAGCTTGCTTCTTTAGTCTTTCCATATTGGCCGAGGGCTTAGCTGGAATTATCCCTTTCTCCTTTGATCTCAACAGATCTTCAGCTCTGTTATCACCTTGCATAGGCGCCCCAGCAGCACCCACCAACGGATTTGGATCAATCATCTTCAGAGATTCCAAAGCTGCCACCTCACCATCCCTATTTAAAGAATTAATTTCAGTTGCCTTTCCATCCATAGATAAAGCACTAGGATCACTTTCCACCAAAACAGATTTTGAATTTTGAGTCAAGAAAGGGCAGCTATCCACATTAGGGATAATAGCTACAGGTTGGGGGGTGAAACTTATTTCCTCCAAATCTGCCCCAATTATTCCTCCTTCTTCCATGCACAGCACGCTAGGGGTCTCAGCTTCCTGAATTGTGTAGTCACTGACATCATTCTCTCTCTCCATAATTACTCCATCGACCCTCTCTCCACCCTCAACTATTCTTTTCTTCATGGCCAACGCATAGGCTTTAGAAGGAGAAGACCCAACTGTCTCTTTCATGACATTTGCATTTTCCAGATTTTCCACACCAACCCTCTTCTCCCCATCTTTCTTATTTTATGAATCCCTTGACTCTTGCTCATCATCCAGCCCATCTCCTAATAAAATATTGCAAGAATCGGCATCCAACATCAGCTCCTTTGGATCATATCCAACCTCTTCCGTTAGATCTTAACCACACGTGTAATAAGAGATGAGGACACATTTTATAACATCCTAAACCCCAAAAAGTACAGAAATGACCCCAAATAACCCCAAACGATCCACCCGGTCCGGTTTAAACCGAAAATGAACATTTGTCGAAATTGGTATCGATACGATGTTCACAACCCTCAACTTCATATCCACATGTGTAATAATAGATATGGACACATTTTAGAACATCCCAAACCCAAAAGAGTACAGAAATGCCCCCAAATAACCCCAAACGACCCATCCTGTTTGGTTTAAACCGAAAATCAACATATGTCCAAATAGGTATCGATTCGAAGGTCACGACCCTCAACATCGCATCCACACTTCTAATAAAAGATAAGGACACTTTTTAGAACATCCCACACCCAAAAAAGTACAAAAATACCCCCAAATAACCCCTAACGACCCACCCAGTCTGGTTTAAACCGAAAATGAACATTTATCAAAATTGGTATCGATACGAAGGTCTCGACCCTCAACTTCATATCCACACGTGTAATAAGAAATAGGGACACATTTTAGAACATCCCAAGCCCAAAAAAGTACAGAAATCCCCCTAAACAACCCTAAGCGACCCACTCTGTCTGGTTTAAATTGCAAATGAACATAAGTCGATATAGGTATCGATTCGAAGGTTACGACCCTTGACATCGCAGCCACACATCTAATAAGAGATAAGGACACTTTTTAGAACATCCCAAACCAAAAAAAGTACAGAAATGCCCCCAAATAACCCCAAACGACCCACCTGATCTGGTTTAAATCGAAAATAAACATTCGTCGAAATTGGTATCGATACGAAGGTCACGATCTTCAACTTCATATCCACACCTGTAATAAGAGATAAGGACACATTTTAGAACATCCCAAACCCAAAAATTTACAGAAATGCCCCCAAATAACCCCAAACGACACACCCGGTCTAGTTTAGACCAAAAATAAACATTTGACTAAATTGGTATCGATACGAAGTTCACGACCCTCAACTTCATATCACACCAGTAATAAGAGAAAAGGACACATTTTAGAACATTCCAAACCCAAAAAAGTGTAGAAATACCCCTAAACGACCCACCCGGTCTGGTTTAAACCGAAAATAAACATTTGTCCAAATTGGTATCTATACGAATGTCACGACAATCAACTTCATATCCACACGTGTAATAAGAGATAAGTACACATTTTATAACATCCCAAACCCAAAAAAGTACAGAAATGACCCCAAATAACCCTAAACGACCCACCCGGTTTGGTTTAAATCGAAAATGAACATATGTCGAAATAGGTACCGATTCGAAGGTCACGAAGCTAAACATCGCATCCACACGTCTAATAAGAGATAAGGACATTTTTTAGAACCTCCCAAACCCAAAAAAGTACAGAAATACCCCAAATAACCCCAAACGACCCACCCGATCTGGTTTAAACCGAAAATGAACATTCGTCGAAATTGGTATCGATACCAAGGTGACGATCCTCAACTTCATATCCACACCTGTAATAAGAGATAAGGACACATTTTAGAACGTCCCGAATCCAAAAAAGTACAGAAATGCCCCCAAACAGCGCCAAACGACCCACCCTGTCTGGTTTAAACCGTAAATGAATGTAAGTCGAAATAGGTATCGATACGAAGGTTACGACCCTTGACATCGCATCCACACGTCTAATAAGAGATAAGGACACTTTTTAGAACATCCCTAACCCTAAAAAGTACAGAAATGCCCCTAAATAACCCCAAACAACCCACCCGGTCTAGTTTAAACCGAAAATGAACTTTTGTCTAAATTGGCATCGATACGAAGTTCACGACCCTCAACTTCATATCACACCTGTAATAAGAGATAAGGACACATTTTAGAACTTCCCAAACCCAAAAAAGTACAGAAATGCCCCCAAATAACCCCAAACGACCCACCCTGTCTAGTTTAAATTGCAAATGGACATAAGTCGAAATAGGTATCGATTGGATGGTTACAACCCTTGACATCGCATCCACACGTCTAATAAGAGATAAGGACACTTTTTAGAACATCCCAAACCCAAAAAAGTACAGAAATGCCCCCAAATAAACCGAAACGACTCACCCGGTCTGTTTTAAACCGAAAATGAACATTTGTCGAAATTGGTATCGATACGATGGTCACAACCCTCAACTTCATATCCACATATGTACAAAGAGATAAGGACACATTTTAGAACATCCCAAACCCAAAAAAGTACAGAAATGCCCCCAAATAACCCCAAACGACCCACCTTGTTAGGTTTAAACCGAAAATGAACATATGTCGAAATAGGTATCGATTCGAAGGTCACGACCCTCAACATCGCATCCACATGTCTAATAAAAGATAAGGACACTTTTGAGAACATCCCACACCCAAAAAAGTACAAAAATACCCCCAACTAACCCCAAACGACCCACCCGGTCTGGTTTAATCCGAAAATGAACATTTATTGAAATTGGTATCGATACGAGGGTTACGACCCTCAACTTCATATCCACACGTGTAATAAAAAATAAGGACACATTTTAGAACGTCCGAAACTCAAAAAAGTATAGATATGGCCCCAAACAACCCCAAGCGACCCACTCTGTCTGGTTTAAATTGCAAATGAACATAAGTTGAAATAGGTATCGATTTGAAGGTTACGATCCTTGACATCGCATCCACAGGTCTAATAAGAGATAAGGACACTTTTTAGAACATCCCAAACCCAAAAAAGTACAGAAATGCCCCCGAATAACCCCAAACGACCAACCCGGTCTATTTTAAACCAAAAATGAACATTTTTCAAAATTGGTATCGATACGATGGTACAACCCTCAACTTCATATCCACATGTGTAATAAGAGATAAGGACACATTTAGAACGTCCCAAACCTAAAGAAGTATAGAAAAATGCCCCCAAATAACCCCAAACGACCCACCTTGTTTGGTTTAAACCAAAAATCAACATATGTCGTAATAGGTATCGATTTGAAGGTCACGACCCTCAACATCGCATCCACACGTCTAATAAAAGATAAGGATACTTTTTAGAACATCCCACACCCAAAAAAGTATGAAAATACCCCCAAATCACCCCAAACGACCCACCCAATCTGGTGTAAACCGAAAATGAACATTTATCGAAATTGGTATCGATACGAAGGTCACGACCCTCAACTTCATATCCACATGTGTAATAAGAAATAGGGACACATTTTAGACCAACCCAAACCCCAAAAAGTATAGAAATGCCCCCAAACAACCCCAAGCGACCCACCCTGTCTGGTTTAAATTGCAAATGAACATAAGTCGATGTAGGTATCGATTCGAAGGTTACGACCCTTGACATCGCATCCACACGTCTAATAAGAGATAAGGACACTTTCTAGAATATCCCAAACCCAAAAAAGTACAGAAACGCCCCCAAATAACCCCTAACAACCCCCCCGATCTGGTTTAAACCGAAAATGAACATTCGCCGAAATTGGTATCGATACGAAGGTCATGATCCTCAACTTCATATCCACACCTGTAATAAGAGATAAGGACACATTTTAGAACATCCCAAAACCAAAAAATTATAGAAATGCCCCCAAATAACCCCAAACGACCCACCCGGTCTAGTTTAAACCGAAAATGAACATTTGACTAAATTGGTACCGATACGAAGTTCACGACCCTCAACTTCATATCACACCGGTAATAAGAGATAAGGACACATTTTAGAACATCCCAAACCCAAAAAAGTAAAGCAGTGCCCCCAAACGACCCACCCCGTCTGGTTTAAATCGAAAATGAACGTTTGTCCAAATTGGTATCGATAAGAAGGTCACGACCATCAACTTCATATCCACACGTGTAATAAGAGATAAGGATACATTTTATAACATCGTAAACCCAAAAAGTACAAATATGACCCACACTAACCCCAAACGACCCACCCGGTTTGGTTTAAACCGAAAATCAACATATGTCGAAATAGGTATCGATTCGAAGGTCATGACCCTCAACATCGCATCCACACGTCTAATAAAAGATAAGGACACTTTTTAGAACATCCCAAACCCAAAAAAGTACAGAAATGCCCAAATAACCCCTAACGACCCACCCGATCTGGTTTAAACCGAAAATGAACATTCTTCGAAATTGGTATCGATACGAAGGTCACGATCCTCAACTTCATATCCACATCTGTAATAAGAGATAAGGACACATTTTAGAACATCCCAAACCCAAAAAAGTACAGAAATGCCCACAAATAACCCCAAACGACCCACCCGGTCTAGTTTAAATTGAAAATGAATATTTGTCTAAATTGGTATCAATACGAAGTTCACGACCCTCAACTTCATATCACACCTGTAATAAGAGATAAGGACACATTTTAGAACATCCCAAACCCAAAAAAGTACAGAAATGCCCCCAAATAACCCTAAACGACCCACCCGATCTGGTGTAAACCGAAAATGAACATTCGTCACAATTAGTATCGATACGAGGGTCACGACCCTCAACTTCATATCCACACAAGTAATAAAGGATAAGGACACATTTTAGAACATCCCAAACCCATAAAAGTATAGAAATGCCCCCAAATCACCCCAAACGACCTACCCGGTTTACTTCAAACCGAAAATGAACATAGGTCGAAATAGGTATTGATTCGTAGGTCACGACTCTCAACATCACATCCACACCTCTAATAAGAGATAAGGACACTTTTTAAAACATCCACACCCAGAAAAGTACAGAAATACCCCCAAATAACAGCAAACGACCCACCTGGTGTGGTTTAAACAGAAAATGAACATTTATTAAAATTGGTCTTGATACGAAGGTCACAACCCTCAACTTCATATCCACACATGTAATAAGAGAAAATGACACATTTTAGAACAGTCCAAGCCCAAAAAAGTACAGAAATGCGCCAAAATAGCCCCAAACGACCCACTCGATCTTGCTTAAATAAAAAATGAACATATGTCAAAATAGGTATTGATTCTAAAGTCATGACCCACAACATCGCATCCACACGTCTAATAAGAGATAAGGAGACTTTTTAGAACATCCCAAACCTAAAATAGTACAGAAATGCCCCCAAATAACCCAAAATGACCTACCCAATCTGGTTTAAAACGAAAATGAACATTCATCGAAATTGGTAACAATACGAAGCTCACAACCCTCAACTTCATATCCACACCGGTAATAAGAGATAAGGACCCTTTTTTAGAACACCCCAAACCCAAAAAAGTACAGAAATGCCCCCAAACAACCCCAAATGACCCACCCTGTCTGGTTTAAATCGCAAATGAACCTAAATCGAAATAGGTATCGATTCGAAGGTTATGACCCTTGACATTGCATCCACAGGCCTAATAAGAGATAAGGACACTTTTTAGAACATCCCAAACCCAAAAAAGTACATAAATGACCACAAATAACCCCAAACGACCCACCCGGTCTAGTTTAAATCGAAAATGAATATTTGTCTAAATTGGTATCAATACGAAGTTCACGACCCTCGACTTCATATCACACCTGTAATAAGAGATAAGGACACATTATAGAACATCCCAAACCCAAAAAAGTACAGAAATGCCCCCAAATAACCCTAAACGACCCACCCGATCTGGAGTAAACCGAAAATGAACATTCGTCGCAATTGGTATCGATACGAGGGTCACGACCCTCAACTTCATATCCACACCAGTAATAAGGGATAAGGACACATTTTAGAACATCCCAAACCCAAAAAAGTATAAAAATGCCCCCAAATCACCCCAAACAACCTACCCGGTTTGCTTCAAATAGAAAATGAACATAGGTCGAAATAGGTATTGATTCGAAGGTAACGACTCTCAACATCGCATCCACACTTATAATAAGAGATAAGGACACTTTTTAAAACATCCACACCCAAAAAAGTACAGAAATACCCCCAAATAACATCAAACGACCCACCCGGTCTGGTTTAAACAGAAAATGAACATTTATTAAAATTGGTAATGATACGAAGGTCACGACCCGCAACTTCATATCCACACATGTAATAAGAGAAAATGACAAATTTTAGAACATTCCAAATCCAAAAAAGTATAGAAATGCGCCTAAATATCCCCAAACGACCCACTCGGTCATGCTTAAATCAAAAATGAACATATGTCAAAATAGGTATTGATTCTAAAGTCACAACCCACAACATCGCATCCACACGTCTAATAAGAGATAAGGACGCTTTTTAGAACATCCCAAAAATAAAATAATACAGAAATGCCCCCAAATAACCCAAAATGATCCACCCAATCTGGTTTAAACCGAAAATGAACATTCTTCGAAATTGGTAACAATACGAAGCTCACGACCCTCAACTTCATATCCACACTGGTAATAAGAGATAAGGACCCTTTTTTAGAACATCCCAAACCCAAAAAAGTACAGAAATGCCCCCAAACAACCCCAAACGACCCACCCTGTCTGGTTTAAATCGCAAATGAACATAAGTCGAAATAGGTATTGATTCGAAGGTTACGACCCTTGACATCGCATCCACACGCCTAATAAGAGATAAGGACACTTTTTAGAACATCCCAAACCCAAAAAAGTACAGAAATGCCCCCCAAATAACCCCAAACGACCCACCCGATCTTGTTTAAATCGAAAATGAACATTTGTTAAAATTGGTATCGATACGAAGGTCACGACCTTCAACTTCATATCCACACCTGTAATAAGACATAAGGACACATTTTCGAACATCCCAAACCCAAACAAAGTACAGAAATGCCCCCAAATAAGCCCGAACGATCCACCCAGTCTGTTTTAAACCAAAAATGAACATTTGTCTAAATCGGTATCGATACGAAGGTCACGACCCTCAACTTCATATCCACAGCCGTCAAAAGAGTTAAGGACACAATTTAGAACATCCCAAACCCAAAAAAGTATAGAAATGCCCACAAATAACCCCAAACGACCCACTCGGTCTGGTTTAAACAAAAAATGAACATTTGTCCAAATTGGTATCGATACGAACGTCACGACCATCAACTTCATATCCACACGTGTAATAAGAGATAAGGACACATTTTATTACATCCCAAACCCAAAAAAGTACAGAAATGACCCCAAACGACCCACCCGGTCTGGTTTAAATCGAAAATGAATATTTGTCGAAATTGGTATTGATACGATGGTCACAACATTCAACTTCATATCCACAAGCGTAATATGAGATAAGGAAGCATTTTAGAACATCCCAAGCCCCAAAAAGTACAGGAATGCCCCCAAATAACCCCAAACGACGCACCCGGTTTGGTTTAAACCGAAAATGAACAAATGTCGAAATAGGTATCGATTCGAAGGTCACAACCCTCAACATCGCATCGACACGTCTAACAAAAGATAAGGACACTTTTTAGAACATTCCACACCCAAAAAAGTACAGAAATACCCCCCAAATAACCCCAAAGGACCCACCCGGTCTGGTTTAAACCAAAAATGAACATTTGTCCAAATTGGTATCGATACGATGGTCACAACCCTCAACTTCATATCCACATGTGTAATAAGAGATAAGGACTCATTTTAGAAGATCCAAAAACCGAAAAAAGTACAGAAATGCCCCCAAATAACCCAAAACGACCCACCCTGTTTGGTTTAAACCGAAAATAAACATATGTCGAAATAGGTATCGATTCGAAGGTCACGACCCTCAACATCGCATACTCACCTCTAATTAAAGATAAGGACACTTTTTAGAACATCCCACACCCAAAAAAAGTACAAAAATACCCCCAAATAACCCGAAACGACCCACCCGGTCTGGTTTAAACTGAAAATGAACATTTATCGAAATTGGTATCGATACAAAGGTCACGACCCTGAACTTCATATCCACACGTGTAATATGAAATAGGGACACATTTTAGAACATCCCAAATCCAAAAAAGTACAAAAATGCCACCAAACAACCCCAAGCGACCCACCGTGTCTGATTTAAATTGCAAATGAACATAAGTCGAAGTAGGTATCGATTCGAAGGTTACGACCCTCGACATCGCATCCACATGTCTAATAAAAGATAAGGACATTTTTTAGAACCTCCCACACCCAAAAAAGTACAAAAATACCCCCAAATAACCCCAAACGACCCACCCGGTCTGGTTTAAATCGAAAATGAACATTATTCGAAATTGGTATTGATACGAAAGTCATGACCCTCAAGTTCATATCCACACGTGTAATAAGCGATAGGGACACATTTTACAACATCCCAAACTCAAATAAGTATAGAAATGCCCCCAAATAAGCCCAAACGACCCACTCGGTCTTGTTTAAACCAAAAATGAACATATGTCAAAATAGGTATCGATTCGAAGGTCATGACGCTCATTATCGCATCCACATGTCTAATAATAGATAAGGACATTTTTTAGAACATCCCAAACCCAAAAAGGTATAGAAATGCCTCAAACGACCCACCCTGTCTGGTTTAAATCGCAAATGAACATAAGTCAAAATAGGTATCGATTCAAAGGTTACGACCTCTGACATCGCATCCACATGTCTAATAAGAGATAAGGACACATTTTATAACATCCCAAACCCAAAAAAGCATAGAAATGACCCCAAATAAACCCAAACGACCCACCCGGTTTGGTTTAAATCGAAAATGAACAAATGTAGAAATAGGTATCGATTCGAAGGTCACGACCCTCAACAACACATCCACACGTCTAATAAGAGATAAGTACATTTTTTAGGACATCCCAAACCCAAAAAAGTACAGAAATGCCCCCAAATAAACCCAAACGACTCACCCGATCTGTTTTAAACCGAAAATGGACATTTGTTGAAATTGGTATCGATACGATGGTCACAACCCTCAACTTCAAGTCCACATGTGTAAAAAGAGATAAGGACACATTTTAGAACATCCCAAACCCAAAAAAGTACAGAAATGCCCCCACATAACCCCAAACGCCCCACACTGTAAGGTTTAAACCGAAAATGAACATATGTCGAAATAGGTATCGTTTCGAAGGTCACGACCCTCAACATCGCATCCACACGTCTAATAAAAGATAAGGACACTTTTGAGAACATCCCACACCCAAAAAAGTACAAAAATACCCCCAAATAACCCCAAACGACACACCCGGTCTGGTTTAAACGAAAAATGAACCTTTATCGAAATTGGTATCGATACGAAGGTCACGACCCTCAACTTCATATCCACACGTGTAAAAAAAAATAGGGACACATTTTAGTACATCCGAAACCCAAAAAAGTACTGATATGCCCCCAAACAACCCCAAACGACCCACCCTGTCTGGTTTAAATTGCAAATGAACATAAGTCGAAATAGGTATCGATTTGACGGTTACAACCCTTGACATCGCATCCACACGTCTAATAAGAGATAAGGACACTTTTTAGAACATCCCAAACCCAAAAAAGTACAGAAATGCCCCCAAATAACCCCAAACGACCCACGCTGTTTGGTTTAAACCGAAAATCAATATATATTGAAATAGGTACCGATTCGAAGGTCACGACCCTCAACATCGCATCCACACGTCTAATAAAAGATAAGGATACTTTTTAGAACATCCCACACCCAAAAAAGTACGAAAATACCCCCAAATCACCCCAAACGACCCACCCGAGCTGGTTTAAATCGAAAATGAACATTCGTGGAAATTGGTATTGATACAAAGGTCACGATCCTCAACTTCACGTCCACACCTGTAATAAGAGATAAGGACACATTTTAGAACATCGCAAACCCAAAAAATTATAAACATGCCTCCAAACGACCCACCCGGTCTGGTTTAAACTGAAAATGAACATTTATCCAAATTGGTATCGATACGAAGGTCACGACCATCAACATCATATCCACACGTGTAATAAGAGATAAGGACACATTTTATAACATCTCAAACCGAAAAAAGTACAGAAATGACCCCAAATAACCCCAAACGACCCACCCGGTCTGGTTTAAATCGAAAATGAACATATGTTGAAATAGGTATCGATTTGAAGGTCACGACCATCAACAATGCATCCACACGTCTTATAAGAGATAAGGACATTTTTTAGGACATCCCAAACCAAAAAAAGTACAGAAATGCCCCCAAATAACCCCAAATGACCCACCGGTCTGGTTTAAACCGAAAATGAACATTTTTCAAAATTGGTATCGATACGATGGTCACAACCCTCAACTTCATATCCACATGTGTAATAAGAATTATGGATACATTTTTGAACAACCCAAACCCAAAAAACTACAGAAATGCCCCCAAATAACCCCAAACTACCCACCCTATTCGGTTTAAACCGAAAATCTACATATGTCGAAATAGGTATCGATTCGATGGTCACGACGACCCTCAACGTCGCATCCACATGTCTAATAAAAGATAAGACACTTTTTAGAACATCCCACACCCCAAAAAGTATAAAAATACCCCCAAATAACCCCAAACGACCCACCTAGTCTGGTTTAAATCGAAAATGAACATTTATCGACATTGGTATCAATACGAAGGTCACGACCCTCAACTTCATATCCACATGTGTAATAAGAAATATGGACACATTTTAGAACATCCCAAACCCAAAAAGTACAGAAATGCCCCCAAATAACCCCAAGCGACCCACCCTGTCTAGTTTAAATTGCAAATGAACATAAGTCGAAATACGTATCGATTCGAAGGTTACGACCTTTGACATCGCATCCACGCGTCTAATAAGAGATAAGGACACTTTTTAGATCATTCCAAACACAAAAAAGTACAGAAATCCCCCAAATAACCCCAAACGACCCCCCCGGTCTGGTTTAAATCGAAAATGAACATTTGTCGAAATTGGTATCGATATGATGGTCACAACCCTCAACTTCATATCCACATGTGTAATAAGAGATAAGGACACATTTTAAAACATCCCGAACCCAAAAAAGTACAGAAATGCCCCCAAATAACCCCAAACGACCAACCCTGTTTGGCATAAATCGAAAATGAACATATGTTGAAATAGGTATCGATTCGAAAGTCACGACGCTCAACATCGCATCCACACGTCTAATAAGAGATAAGGACATTTTTTAGAACATCCCAGACCCAAAAAAGTACAGAAATGCCCCAAACGACCCACCATGTCTGGTTTCAATCGCATATGAACATAAGTCGAAATAGGTATCGATTCGAAGGTTACGACCTTTGACATCGCATCCACACGTCTTATAAGAGATAAGGATACTTTTTAGAACATCCCAAACCCAAAAAAGTACAGAAATGCCCCCAAATAACCCCAAACGACCCACCCGATCTGCTTTAAATCGAAAATGAACATTCATCGAAATTAGTATCGATACGAAGGTCACGATCTTCCACTTCATATCCACACTTGTAATAAGAGATAAGGATACATTTTAGAACATCCCAAACCCAAAAAAGTGTAGAAATGCCCCAAAATAACCCCAAACAACCCACCCGGTCTGGTTTAAACCAAAAATGAACATTTGTCCAAATTGGTATCGATACAAAGGTCACGACCATCAAGTCCATATCCACACGTGTAATAAGAGATAAGGACACATTTTATAACATTCCAAACCCAAAAAAATACAGAAATGACCCCAAATAACCCCAAACGACCCACCCGGTTTGGTTTAAATCGAAAATGAACATATGTTGAAATAGGTATCGATTCGAAGGTCACGAGCCTCAACAACACATCCACACGTCTAATAAGAGATAAGTACATTTTTTAGGACATCCCAAACCCAAAAAAGTACAGAAATGCCCCCAAATAAACCCAAACGACTCACCCGATCTGTTTTAAACCGAAAATGAACATTTGTCAAAATTGGTATCGATACTATGGTCACAACCCTCAACTTCATGTCCACATGTGTAAAAAGAGATAAGGACACATTTTAGAACATCCCAAACCCAAAAAGTACAGAAATGCCCCCAAATAACCCCAAACGACCCACCCTGTTAGGTTTAAACCAAAAATGAACTTATGTCGAAATAGGTATCGATTCGAAGGTCATGACCCTCAACATCGCATCCACACATCTAATAAAGGTTAAGGACACTTTTGAGAATATCCCACACCCAAAAAAGTACAAAAATACCCCCAAATAACCCCAAACAACACACCCGGTCTAATTTAAACCGAAAATGAACATTTATCGAAATTGGTATCGATACGAAGGTCACGACCCTCAACTTCATATCCATACATGGAATAAGAAATAGGGACACAGTTTAGAGCATCCGTAACCCATAAAAGTACAGATAGGCCCCCAAACAACCCCAAACGACCCACCCTGTCTGGTTTAAATTGCAAATGAACATAAGTCGAAATTGGTATCGATTTGACGGTTACGACCCTTGACATCGCATCCTCACGTCTAACAAGAGCTAAGGACAGTTTTAGATATCCAAAACCCAAAAAAGTACAGAAATGCCTCCAAATAACCCCACACGACCCAACGGGTCTATTTTAAATCGAAAATGAACATTTGTCGAAATTGGTATTGATACAATGGTAAAACCCTCAACTTCATATCCACATGTGTAATAAGAAATAAGGACACATTTTAGAACATCCCAAACCCAAAAAAGTACAGAAATGCCCCCAAATAACCCCAAACGACCCACCCTGTTTGGTTTAAACCGAAAATCAACATATGTTGAAATAGGTATCGATTCGAAGGTCACGACCCTCAACATCGCATCCACACGTCTAATAAAAGATAAGGATACTTTTTAGAACATCCCATACCCAAAAAAGTACGAAAATACCCCCAAATCACCCCAAACTACCCACCCAATCTGGTTTAAACCGAAAATGAACATTTATCAAAATTGGTATCGATAAAAAGCTCGCGACCCTCAACTTCATATCCACACGTGTAATAAGAAATAGGGACATATTTTAGAACATCCCAAACCCAAAAAAGTACAAAAATGCCCCCAAACAACCCCAACCGACCCACCCTGTCTGGTTTAAATTGCAAATGAACATAAGTCGGAGTAGGTATCGATTCGAAGGTTACGACCCTTGACATCGCATCCACACGTCTAATAAGAGATAAGGACACTTTCTAGAACATCCCAAACCCAAAAAAGTACAGAAATGCCCCCAAATAACCCCTAACAACCCACCCGATCTGGCTTAAATCGAAAATGAACATTCATCGAAATTGGTATCGATACGAAGGTCACGATCCTCAACTTCATATCCACATCTGTAATAAGAGATAAGGACACATTTTAGAACATCCCAAACCCAAAAGGTTACAGAAATGCCCCCAAATAACCCCAAACGACCCACCCGGTCTTGTTTAAACCGAAAATGAACATTTGACTAAATTGGTATCGATACGAAGTTCACAACCCTCAACTTTATATCACACCTATAATAAGAGATAAGGACACATTTTAGAACATCCCAAACCCAAAAATGTATAGAAATGCCCCCAAACGACCCACCCCGTCTGGGTTAAACCGAAAATGAACATTTGTCCAAATTGGTATCGATACGAAGGTCACAACCATCGACATCATATGCACACGACCCCTAATAACCCCAAACGACCCACCCGATTTGGTTTAAATCGAAAATGAACATATGTTGAAATAGGTATCGATTCGAAGGTCACGACCCTCAACAACGCATCCACCCGTCTAATAAGAGATAAGGACATTTTTTAGGATATCCCAAACACAAAAAAGTACAGAAATGCCCCCAAATAACCCCAAACAACCCACCCGGTCTAGTTGTGAAAATGAACATTTGTCAAAATTGGTATCGATACGATGGTCACAACCCTCAACTTCATATCCACATGTGTAATAAGAGATAAGGACACATTTTAGAACATCCCAAACCCAAAAAAGTACAGAAATGCCCGCAAATAACACCAAACGACCCACCCTGTTTGGCTTAAACCAAAAATCAACATATGTCGAAATAGGTATCGATTCGAAGGTCACGACCCTCAACATCGCATCCACACATCTAATAGAAGATAAGGACACTTTTTATAACATCCCACACAAAAAAGTACAAAAATACCCCCAAATAACCCCAAATGACCCACCCGGCCTGGCTTAAACCGAAAATGAACATTTATCGAACTTATTATCGATACGAAGGTCACGACCCTCAACATCATATCCACACGTGTAATAAGAAATAGGGACACATTTTAGAACATCCCAAACCCAAAAAAGTACAGAAATGCCTCCAAACATCCCCAAATGACCCACCCTGCCTAGTTTAAATTGTAAATGAGCATAAGTCGAAATAGGTATCGATTCGAGGGTTACGACCCTTGACATCGCATCCACACGTCTAATAAGAGATAATGACACTTTTTTGAACATCCCAAACCCAAAAAAGTACAAAAATACCCCAAATAACCCCTAACGACCCACCCGATCTGGTTTAAACCGAAAACGAACATTCATAGAAATTGGTATCAATACGAAGGTCACGATCCTCAACTTCATATCCACATTTGTAATAAGAGATAAGGACACATTTTAGAACATCCCAAACCCAAAAAAGTATAGAAATGCCCACAAATAACCCCAAACATCCCACCCAGTCTAGTTTAAATCGAAAATGAATATTAGTCTAAATTGGTATCGATACGAAGTTCACGACCCTCAACTTCATATCACAACTATAATAAGAGATAAGGACACATTTTAGAACATCCCAAACCCAAAAAAGTACAGAAATGCCCCCAAATAACCCTAAACGACCCACCCGACCTGGTGTAAACCGAAAATGAACACTCGTCACAATTGGTATCGATACGAGGGTCACGGCCCTCAACTTCATATCCACACCAGTAATAAGAGATAAGGACACAATTTAGAACATCCCAAACCCAAAAAAGTACAGAAATGCCCCCAAATCACCCCAAACGACCTACCCGATTTGGTTCAAATAAAAAATGAACATAGGTCGAAATAGGTATTGATTCAAAGGTCACGACCCTCAACATCGCATCCACACCTCTAATAAGAGATAAGGAAACTTTTTAAAACAACCACACCCAAAAAAGTACAGAAATACCCCCAAATAACCACGAACGACCCACCCGGTCTGGTTTAAACAGAAAATGAACATTTATTAAAATTGGTATCGATACGTAGGTCACGACCCTCAACTTCATATCCACACATGTAATAAGAGAAAAGGACACATTTTAGAACATTCCAAACCCAAAAAAGTACAGAAATGCGCCTAAATATCCCCAAACGACCCACTCGGTCATGCTTAAAGCGAAAATGAACATATGTCGAAATAGGTATTGATTCTAAAGTCACAACCCTCAACATCGCATCCACACGTCTAACAAGAGATAAGGACACTTTTTAGAACATCCCAAACCTAAAATTGTACAGAAATGCCCCCAAATAACCCCAAACGACCCACCCGATCTGGTTTAAACCGAAAATGAACATTCATCGAAATTGGTAACTATACGAAGCTCACGACCCTCAAATTCATATCCACACCAGCAATAAGAGATAAGGACACCTTTTTAGAACATCCCAAACCCAAAAAAGTACAGAAATACCCCCAAACAACCCCAAACGACCCACCCTGTCTGGTTTAAACCGCAAATGAACATAAGTCGAAATAGGTATTGATTCAAAGGTTACGACCCTTGACATCGCATCCGCATGCCTAATAAGAGATAAGGACACATTTTAGAACATCCCAAACCCAAAAAAGTACAGAAATGTCCCCCAAATAACTCCAAACGACCCAGCCGATCTGGTTTAAACCGAAAATAGACATTCGTCGAAATTGGTATCGATACCAAGGTCACGATCCTCAACTTCATATCCACACCTGTAATAAGAGATAAGGACACATTTTAGAACATCCTGAACCCAAAAAAGTACAGAAATGCCCCCAAACAACCCCAAACGACCAACCCAGTCTGGTATAAACCGCAAATAAATGTAAGTTGAAATAGGGATTGATTCGAAGGTTACGACCCTTGACATCGCATCCACACGTCTAATAAGAGATAAGGACACTTTTTGGAACTTCCCAAACCTAAAAAAGTACAGAAATACCCCCAAATAACCCCAAACGACCCACCCGGTCTAGTTTAAACCGAAAATTAACATTTGTCTAAATTGGTATCGATACGAAGTTCATGACCCTCAACTTCATATCACACCTGTAATAAGAGATAAGGATACATTTTAGAACATCCCAAACTCAAAAAAGTACAGAAATGCCCCCAAACGACCCACCCGGTCTGGTTTAAATCGAAAATGAACATTTGTCAAAATTGGTATTGATACGATGGTCACAACCCTCAACTTCATATCCACATGTGTAATAAGAGATAAGGAAACATTTTAGAACATCCCAAGCCCAAAAAAGTATAGAAATGCCCCCAAATAACCCCAAACGATCCACCCGGTTTGGTTTAAACCGAAATTGAACATTGCTCAAAATAGGTATCTATTCGAAGGTCACGACCCTCAACATCGCATCCACACGTCTAACAAAAGATAAGGACACTTTTTAGAACATCCCACACCCAAAAAAGTACAGAAATACCCCCAAATAACCCCAAACGACCCACCTGGTCTGGTTTAAACCGAAAATGAACATTTGTCGAAATTGGTATCGATACGATGGTCACAACCCTCAACTTCATATCCACATGTGTAATAAGAGATAAAGACACATTTTAGAACATCAACAAAACCCAAAAAAGTACAGAAATATCCCCAAATAACCCCAAACGACCCACCCTGTTTGGTTTAAACAAAAAATAAACATATGTCGAAATAGGTATCGATTCAAAGGTCATGACCCTCAACATCACATCCACACGTCTAACTAAAGATAAGGACACTTTTTAGAACATCCCCACCCAAAAAAGTACAAAAATACCCCCAAATAACCCCAAACGACCCACCCGGTCTGGTTTAAACTGAAAATGAACATTTATCGAAATTGGTATCGATACGAAGGTCACGACCCTCAACTTCATATCCGCACGTGTAATTAGAAATAGGGACACATTTTAGAACATCCCAAATCCAAAAAAGTACAAAAATGCCCCCAAACAACCCCAAGCGACCCTCCCTGTCTGGTTTAAATTGCAAATGAGCATAAGTCGAAGTAGGTATCGATTCGAAGGTTACGACCCTCAACATCGCATCCACACGTCTAATAAAAGATAAGGACATTTTTTAGAACATCCCACACCCAAAAAAGTACAGAAATACCCCCAAATAACCCCAAACGACCCACCCGGTCTGGTTTAAACTGAAAATGAACATTTATCGAAATTAGTATTGATGCGAAGGTCACGACCCTCAACTTCATATCCACACGTGTAATAAGCAATAGGGACACATTTTAGAACATCCCAAACCCAAATAAGTATAGAAATGCCCCCAAATACCTATGCTAGTCTAGGGGAAGATCTTTCGGTGCTGTCCATGGAGCTTAAGGCTATTTATAAAGGAATTTCCCTTTGTATCGAGAAGGGCTTGTATGATGTTTCTGTTAGGCCAGATTTGAAGCTGCCCGTCGACATTTTGAATGGGCAGATCACTGGGCCCTGGCAAATCCTTACTTTGAAAAGTAAGATCCTCTCTAAGTTTAGGCTGCTGAGGACTAAAGAATTAGTTCATGTTTGGAGAGAACAGAACCAGCCCACAGATTTCATCGCTTCCCTCCCTACTGACCCCTCTGGAACCTATTGGGAGCCTGAGCCTTTCCCCCCGGAGCTGACCATTCTCATAAAGAAAGATAAGGAGCTAGTAACCTATTATAAGATGTAGCCCCAAACGACCCACCCTGTCTGGTTTATATCGTAAATGAACATAAGTCCAAATAGGTATCGATTCGAAGGTCACGACCCTCAACTTCATATCCACACCAGTAATAAGAGATAAGGACACATTTTAGAACATCCCAAACCCAAAAATGTACAGAAATGTCCCCAAATAACCCCAAACGACCCACCCGGTCTGGTTTAAACCAAAAATGAATATTTGTCGAAATAGGTATCAATTCGAAGGTCACGACCCTCAACATCGCATCCACACATCTAATAAGAGACAAGGAAACATTTTCGAACATCCCAAACCCAAAAAAGTATAGAAATACCCCCAAATAATCCAAACGACCCACCCAATCTGGTTTAAATCGAAAATGAACATTCGTCGAAATTGGTATCGATACGAAGGTCACGACCCTCAACTTCATATCCACACCAGTAATAAGAGATAATGACACATTTTAGAACATCGCAAACCCAAAAATGTACAGAAATGTCCCCAAATAACCCCAAACGACCCACCCGGCCTGGTTTAAATCAAAAATGAATATTTGTCGAAATAGGTATCAATTCGAAGGTCACGACCCTCAACATCTCATCCACACATCTAATAAGAGACAAGGACACATTTTCGAACATCCCAAACCCCAAAAAGTACAGAAATACCCCCAAATAATCCAAACGACCCACCCAATCTGGTTTAAACCGAAAATGAACAATCATCATAATTGGTATCGATATGTAGGTCACGACCCTCAACTTCATATCCACACCTGTAATAAAAGATAAGGGCACATTTTATAACATCCCAAACCCAAAAAAGTACAGAAATGCCCCAAATAACCCCAAACGACCAACCCGATCTTGTTTAAATAAAAAATGAACATTCGTCGAAATTGGTATCGATACGAAGGTCACAACCCTCAACTTCATGTCCACACCTGTAATAGGAGATAAGGACACATTTTAGAACATCCCAAACCCAAAAAAGTACAGAAATGCCCCCAAATAACCCCAAACGACCCACCCGATTTAGTTTAAATCGAAAATAAACATAGGATGAAATAGGTATCGATTCGAAGGTCACGAACCTCAACATCGTATCCACACGTCTAATAAGAGATAAGGACACTTTTTAAAACATCTCAAACCCAAAAAAGTGTAGAAATGCCCCCAAATAACCCCAAACGACCCACCTGGTGTGGTTTAAACCGAAAATGAACATATGTCGAAATAGGTATTGATTCGAAGGTCTCGACCCTCAACAACGCATCCACACATATAATAAGAGATAAGGACATTTTTTAGAACATTCCAAACCCAAAAAAGTACAAAAATGCCCCTAAATAACCCCACACGATCCATCCGGTTTAGTTTAAACCGAAAATGAACATATGTCGAAATAGGTATCGATTCGAAGGTCACGACACTCAACATCGCATCCACACGTCTAATAAGAGATAAGGACACTTTTTAGAACATCCCAAACCCAAAAAAATACAAAAATGCCCCGCAATCAACCTCAAACGACCCACCCGGTCTGGTTAAAACAGCAAATGAACATAAGTCGAAATAGGTATCGATTCAAAGGTTACGACCCTCGACATCGCATCCACATGTATAGAACGCCCGAAACCCAAAAAACTACAGAAATGCCCCCAAATAACCCCATACGACCCACCCGGTCTGGTTTAAATCGAAAATGAACATGTCAAAATAGGTATCAATTCGAAGGTCATGACCCTCAACATCGCATCCACACATCTTATAAGAGATAGGGGCACTTTTTAGAGCATCCCAAACCAAAAAAAGTACAGCAACGCACCCAAATAATCCCAAACCACCCGCCCGGTCTCGTTTGAACCAAAAATGAACATATGCCGAAATAGGTATTGCTTCGAAGGTCATGACCCTCAACTTCATATCCACACGTGTAATAAGAGATAAGGACACATTTTAGAACATCCCAAACCCAAAAAAGTACAAAAATACCCCCAAATAATCCCAAACGACCCACCCGGTTTGGTTTAAACCGAAAATAAACAAATGCTGAAATAGGTATCGATTTGAAGGTCACGGCCCTTAACAATGCATCCACACGTCTAATAAGAGATAAGGACATCTTTTAGAACATCCGAAACCCAAAAAAGAACAGAAATGCCCCCAAATAACGCCAAACGACCCACCCGGTTAGGTTTAAATTGAAAATGAACATATGTCAAAATAAGTACCGATTTGATGGTCACGACCCTCAACATCGCATTTGCACGTGTAATAAGAGATAAGGATACATTTTAGAACATCCCAAATCCAAAAAAGTATAGAAATGGCCCCAAATATCCCCAAAAATCCAACCCTGTCTGGTTTAAACTGCAAAACATAAGTAGAAATAGGTATCTATTGGAAGGTTATGACCCTTGACATCGCATCCACATGTCTAATAAGATATAAGGACACATTTTAGAACATCCCAAACCCAAAAAAGTAGAGAAATGCCCCCAAATAACCCCAAATGACCCACCCGATCTGGTTTAAACCGAAAATGAACTATTGTCGAAATTGGTATCGATACGAAGGTCACGACCCTCAACTTCATTTCCACACATGTAATAAGAGATAAGGACACATTGTAGAACATCCCAAGCCAAAAAAGTACAGAAATGCCCCCAAAGAACCCCAAACGACCCACCCAGTTTGGTTTAAACCGAAAATGAACATATGTCGAAATAGGTATTGATTCGAAGGTCTCGACCCTCAACAACGCATCCACATGTATAATAAGAGATAAGGACACCTTTTAGAACATTCCAAACCCAAAAAAGTACAAAAATGCCCCTAAATAACCCCAAACAACCCACCCAGTTTGGTTTAAACCGAAAATGAACATATGTCGAAATAGGTATCGATTCGAAGGTCACGACACTCAACATCGCATCCACACGTCTAATAAGAGATTAGGACACCTTTAAGAACATCCTAAACCCAAAAAAGTATAGAATGCCCCCAAATAACCCCAAATGACCCACCCGATCTGGTTTAAACCGAAAATGAACATTTGTCTAAATTGGTATCAATACATAGGTCCCAACCCTCAACTTCATATCCACACGTGTAATAGGAACTAAGGACTAATTTTAGGACATCCCAAACCCAAAAAAGTACAAAAATGCCCCAAATAACCCCAAACGACCCACTCGGTCTTGTTTAAACCAAAAACGAACATATGTCGAAATAGGTATCGATTCCAAGGTCACGACCCTCAACATCGCATCCACATGTCTAATAAGAGATAAGGACACTTTTTAGAACATCCCAAACCCAAAAAAGTACAGAAATGCCCCTAATCAACCCCAAACGACCCACCCGGGCTGGTAATAACAGCAAATGAACATAAGTCGAAATAGGTATCAATTCAAAGGTTATGACCCTCGACATCGCATCCACACGTATATGAAGAGATTAGGACACTTTTTAGAACGTCCGAAATCAAAAAACTACAGAAATGCCCCCAAATAACCCAAAACGACCCACCCGGTCTGGTTTAAATCGAAAATGAACATATGTCAAAATAGGTATCAATTCGAAGGTCATGACCCTCAACATCGCATCCACACATCTTATAAGAGATAGGGGCACTTTTTAGAGTATCCCAAACCAAGAAAAGTGCAGTAACGCCCCCAAATAACCCCAAACCACCCACCAGGTCTCGTTTGAACCGAAAATGAACATATGCCGAAATAGGTATTGCTTCGAAGGTCATGACCCTCAACTTCATATCCACATGTGTAATAAGAGATAAGGACACATTTTAGAACATCCCAAACCCAAAAAAATATAGAAATACCCCCAAATAATCCCAAACGACCCACCCGGTTTGGTTTAAACCGAAAATGAACAAATGCCGAAATAGGTATCGATTTGAAGGTCACGGCCCTTAACAATGCATCCACGCGTCTAATAAGAGATAAGGACATTTTTTAGAACATCTGAAACCCAAAAAAGAACAAAAATGCCCCCAAATAACGCCAAACAACCCACCCGGTTAGGTTTAAACTGAAAATTAACATATGTCGAAATAAGTACCGATTCGATGGTCACTTCCTACACAGCTGTAGGACTTATTCCTTTCTGCTCAATTCCTCTAACCACATCATGACAGACAAGGATATTATCCACAATGGACCTTCCCTTTATAAAGGCAGATTGGGAATCACTAACCACATGGCCAACAACTCTCTGCAATCTATTAGATAAGATCTTAGTGATAATCTTATAAAAAAGATTACAAAGGGCTATGGGCCTATACCCTGCATAAGAAGACACATCACTTGTCTAATAAGGAGATTATGAAAGTGGCGTTAATCGAGCAGGGAAGGCAAGACTTAGAGAAGAACCACTTTACAGCCAAAGTCAAGTCTTCACCAACAACATCCCAAAAGTGTTTGAAAAAGGCAGCCCCAAACCCATCAGGCCCTGGAGCTTTGGAATTCTTCATAGCAAACACCACTTCCATAATCTCCTTATTAGACACATTTCCAATAAGATGTTCCTGCTGAGCTAGTGACAAGCCACCTTGTAAGGGGACCGAACTAGGAAAGAACCCCCTAGCATCAGAATCAGCCCCAAACAACCTCTTATAAAAGGAGATAGCTTCTTCCTTGATGAGATTAGGAACCTTAACAATGCCCCCCCTTCCCCTTGTATCTCCAGAATATGATTTCTATTCTGCCTACACATCATAGATTTATGGAAGAAACTGTTGTTGCCATCACCCAGCTGAATGTGTTTTACCCTGGATTTCTCTTTTAAAAATTTTTCTTCAACGGCCAAAGCTTCCCACAATTTCACCTTAGCTTGAGTCTCCAAGGAAACCAAATTCGGGTCATCAGGGTGTGCACCAAGGTTACATTGAATCTGATTCAAATCAGCACTTGCAGCCTTCACCTCAGCAAAAACATCACCAACACACTCTTTTTTCCATTTCTTTAGCTCATTCTTGACATCCCTTAGCCGAGCAGCAAACCGAAGAATGGGATTAAGGGTCATGCTAACCGGCTGTTCCCAACCCTTGAGAACAGTATCATCAAACCCATTCCTCCCAATCCAAGCCTCAAAGAATCTAAAAGGTTTAGGACCGAAATTAGCATCATCTAAGATGGTTAACACCATTGGGGAATGGTCAGAGAGACCCGGAGGAAGAAAGGCAACTTCTGAAGACCTGAGCACATCAATCCAAGCCAAGTTCACCATAACTCTATCCAACTTGCAACAAATCCGAGCATCCCCATCTTGTCTATTATTCCAGGTCAAAAATTCCCCCTTCCATTTCAGATCAACTAGCCCAGAGTCATCAATAAAAGAGTTAAACTCATCTACAGCCTCTTGCCGAATAGAGTCCCCACCAATTTTCTCATGCTGGTGACGAACCACATTAAAATCCCCAAGGACTGCCCAAGGATCAAGAATAGAGTTAACAATTGAGCCCACATCCCTCCACAATTCCCTTCGGCCTTCCATAGAATTAAAGGCATACACAGCAGTACAAAGAAAGGTAACAGAGGTTCCAACAATCGACACCTTAACATGAATAAATTGCTTGGATTTTTGGATCTCTTCAACATTAAACACTGTAGGATCCCAGCCCAACCAGATCCGAATTGAAGAATCAGCTTCACCATTATGCACATATTTCCAATCTGAAATAAAATGGTCAAAAATTGAACCACAGTTTTCCACCTTAACTTTAGTCTCAACCATACAAGCCAATTTAACCTAATGGTCCTTAATAACCTTCTTAATCCCCAGCCTTTTAGTAAAGGCATTCAAACCTCTAACGTTCCAAGATAGGCATTTCATTTGGCACCAAAGTTAGAAGTGTCACCCCCCCCCCCCCCCTTTACTAGGTCTTCCATAGAATTCCCTTCGGCCTTCCATAGAATTAAAGGCATACACAGCAGTACAAAGAAAGGTAACAGAGGTTCCAACAATCGACACCTTAACATGAATAAATTGCTTGGATTTTTGGATCTCTTCAACATTAAACACTGTAGGATCCCAGCCCAACCAGATCCGAATTGAAGAATCAGCTTCACCATTATGCACATATTTCCAATCTGAAATAAAATGGTCAAAAATTGCACCACAGTTTTCCACCTTAACTTTAGTCTCAACCATACAAGCCAATTTAACCTAATGGTCCTTAATAACCTTCTTAATCCCCAGCCTTTTAGTAAAGGCATTCAAACCTCTAACGTTCCAAGATAGGCATTTCATTTGGCACCAAAGTTAGAAGTGTCACCCCCCCCCCCTTTACTAGGTCCATCTCCTTTAGGTCCAAAAGAATCTTTCGGGTTTAAGAGAACCCGTGTGGCGTGAAATTTAGACCCCCTCCCTGTGGGTTGGCCCAGAATAGAAAAAGAAGCAGTATTTAATTGGCCCATACCTTTCCCAGAAGACCCTTGGGTGGCCCGCAACTCCGCAGCCTGCTTTTTCAATCTTTCAATATTGGCTGACGGCTTAGAAGTTAAAGTCTCTTTTTCCCTCAAACTCCGAACTTCATCTAATGTCTTGTCGCCTTCTAAATCTGCCCCCTTCATATCTACCACCAGATTAGGATCAATAACCTTCACCGAATTACTGGATACCACCTCATCATATCTATTGGTAACATTCACTTCAAATGTCATTCCCCCTCCCACGGCAGTAGCTCCCTCATTCTTACTATGACCAGGATTTGAGAGATCATTTAAATTGGAAGGAATCTCTCCCAACTGCCCCCCACCAAATCTGCTTTCCTCCTCTAGACCATCTTTAGTAGAAGATAAATTTACCTTTCCAAGATTAGAAGAAGTCTCCATCGGCTGCTCCTTTTGGACAGAATATGAATTCGGATTACCTTCAATATTCTCACCACCAAATCTGCCCTCCTTCCAGATTTCCTGCCCAATTAAATCCACCCTTTCCTCCCCTAAGCATGGAAGAATCTTCAATGGTTGAGCACTAATTTCTCCCTCCTCTTTGTCCACCTCATCAAATAGCTCATTCCCTAAGAGTAATGCACAAGAATCCGGGTCCAACATCATTTCTTGTGGGTCATACCTCACCTCCTCCGTTAGATTCTCCAACAAAGCAAAAGCAGTAGAGTGGGTCACTACCGAATCTTTATTTCTTTCTTTAAAAGAAGATCCCATACTTAATATCTTCTTACCCAACCTGGCGCCTTGCCTCAAGGGCCGACTAACTTCTTTCCCTTTATTCATGTGAGAATTAAAGGAAATAGAATTTGAATTCGAATTTGAAATCACCAGCTCTCGTCCTCCAGCTACGGCCGAAGCACCAGCTTCATCTCCGGCCAAATCTTCACCACCATTCCCGGTCGAACCCTGCCGAGTTACACCTGCAGCCGGATCCTTCACTCTCCATTCTTTTTTCGGACCTGAATTTTTGTTGGAACTACGAATACCAAAATTGCAAGTCGCATCTGAATGCCCGAATACCCTACAGTGTTTACAAGATGGTGGTTTCCAATCATAGACCACCCTTTGGTGAAATGAAAGACCATCATCTCCATAGACAGGAATAGAGGATGGTAGGTCAGAAAATGCAGACACCTCCACACACATCCGAGCATAGGACAATTGCTCCATAGACCTTGTCATCTTATCAGTGACAATCGGCTTTCCAATCACACTCCCGATCGAACTAAGAGCTTCAGCCGACCAAAAGCGAAAAGGAAGATTGGGCAAAGAAACCCAAACTGGTACATAACATAAATTGACCCTTTCCATGCACACTCCCGGGCTCCAAGGACGAAGAATCAACGGCCTACTTTGGACATACCATGGCCCCCCTTCAAGAACTTTAATCTTATCATCTTCAAGATTAAACCTGAAAATGAAAATCCCACTGTCAAGCAAATTCAAAAAAGTATAGAAATGCCCCAAAATAACCCCAAACGATCCACCCGGAGTGGTTTAAACCGAAAATGAAAATATGTCGAAATAGGTATCGATTCGAAGGTCTCGACCCTCAACAACACATCCACACGTCTAATAAGAGATAAGGACATTTTTTAGAACATTCCGAACCCAAAAAAGTACAAAAATACCCCTAAATAACCCGAAACGACCCAACCGGTTTGGTTTAACCCGAAAATGAACATATGTCGAAATAGGTATCGATTTGAAGGTCACGACACTCAACATCGCATCCACACGCCTAATAAGAGACCAAGATACTTTTTAGAACATCCTAAACCCAAAAAAGTATAGAAATGCCCCCAAATAACCCCAAACGACCCACCCGATCTGGTTTAAACCGAAAATGAACATTTGTCTAAATTGGTATCGATACGTAGGTCCCGACCCTCAACTTCGTATCCACACGTGTAATAGGAAATAAGGACTAATTTTAGAACATCCCGAACCCAAAAATGTACAGAAATGCCCCAAATTACCCCAAACAACCCACTCGGCCTTCTTTAAACAGAAAATGAACATATGTCGAAATAGGCGTCGATTCCAAGGTCACGACCCTCAACATCGCACCCACATATCTAATAAGAGATAAGGACACTTTTTAGAACATCCCAAACCCAAAAAAGAATAGAAATGCCCCCAATCAACCCCAAACGACCCACCCGATCTGGTTTAAACAGTAAATGAGCATAAGTCGAAATAGGTATCGATTCAAAGGTTATGACACTCAACATCGCATCCACACGTCTAATAAGAGATTAGAACACTTTTTAGAACATACAAAACCCAAAAAATTATAGGAATGCCCCCAAATAATCCCAAATGACCCACCCGATCTTGTTTAAATTGAAAATGAACATATGTCGAAATAGGTATTGATTAGAAGGTCACAACCCCTAACAACGCAGCCACACGTCTAATAAGAGATAAGGACATTTTTAGAACATCCCAAACCCAAAAAAATACAGAAATGCCCCCAAATAACGCCAAAGGATCCACCCAGTTTGGTTTAAATAAAAAATGAACATATGTCAAACTAGGTACCGATTCGAAGGTCACGACCCTCAACATCGTATCTACACGTCTAATAAGAGATAATGACACTTTTTAGAACATCCCAAACCCAAGAAAGTACAGAAGTGCCCCCAAATAACCCCAAACGACCCACCCGATCTGGTTTAAACCGAAAATTAACAATCGTCGAAATTTGTATCGATACGAAGGTCATGGCCCTCAACTTCATATCCACACCTGTAATTAGAGATAAAGACACATATTTGAACATCTCAAACCCAAAAAAGTACAGAAATGCCCCTAAATAACCCCAAATAACCCACCCGGTCTGGTTTAAACCAAAAATGTACATTTGCCTAAATTGGTATCGATACGAAGGTCACGACCCTCAACTTCATATCCACACGTGTAATAAGAGATAAGGACAAATTTTAGAACATCCCAACCCAAAAAAGTACAGAAATGCCCCCAAATAACCCCAAACGATCCACTCGATCTTGTTTAAACCGAAAATGAACATATGTCAAAATAAGTTTTGATTCCAAGGTCACGACCCTCATCATCGCATCCACACATCTAATAAGAGATAAGGACACTTTTTAGAACATCCCAAACCCAAAAAAGTACAGAAATGCCCCCAATCAACCCCAAACGACCCACCCGGTCTGGTTTAAACCACAGATAAACATAAGTCGAAATAGGTATCGATTCGAAGGTTACGACCCTCGACCTCGCATCCAACACCTCTAACAAGAGATAAGGACACTTTTTTGAAAGTCCAAAACCCAAAAAACTACAGAAATGCCCCAAAATAACCCCAAATGACCCACCCGGTCCGGTTTAAACTGAAAATAAACATATGTCGAAATAGGTATCAATTCAAAGGTCACAACCCTCAACATCGCATCCACACGTCTTATGAGAGATAGGGACACTTTTTAGAACATCCCAAACCCAAAAAAGTACAGGAACGCCCCAAAATAACCCCAAACCACCCACCCAGTCTCGTTCGAACCGAAAATGAATATATGCCGAAATAGGTAATGCTTCGAACGTCACAACCCTCAACTTCATATCCACACATGTAGTAAGAGATAAGGACACATTTTAGAACATCCCAAACCCAAAAAAGTACAGAAATACCCCCAAATAACCCCAAACGGCCCACACGGTTTAGTTCAAATAAAAAATGAATAAATGTCAAAATATGTATCGACTCACAGGTCATGACCCTTAACAATGCATCCACACGTCTAATAAGAGATAAGGACATTTTTTAGAACATCCGAAACCCAAAAAAGTACAAAAATGGCCCCAAATAATGCCAAATGACCCACCCGGTTGGGTTTAAACAAAAAATGAATATATGTCAAAATAAGTATCGATTCGAAGGTCACGACCCTCAACATCGCATCCGCACGTCTAATAAGAGATAAGGACACTTTTTACAACATTCCAAACCCAAAAAAGCACAGAAATGCCTCCAAATAACCCCAAAATGACCCACCCGGTTTGGTTTAAACTGAAAATGAACAAATGTCGAAACAGGTATCGATTTGATGGTCACATCCCTTAACATTGCATCCACACGTCTAAGAAAAGATAAGGACATTTTTTAGAACATCCGAAACCCAAAAAAGTATAGAAATGCCCTAAATAATGCAAAACGACCCACCCGATTTGGTTTAGACCAAAAATGAACATATGTAGAAATAAGTAACGATTCGAAAAAAAGTATCGATTCGAAGGTCACGACCCTCAACATTGCATCCGCACGTCTAATAAGAGATAAGGACACTTTTTAGAACATCCCAAAACCAAAAAAGAACCGAAATACCCCAAAATAACCACAAACGACCCACCCGGTTTGGTTTAAACTGAAAACGAACAAATGTTGAAATAAGTATCGATTCGAAGGTCACGACCCTTATGAATGCATCCAGACGTCTAATAAGAGATAGGGACATTTTTTAGAACATCCGACACCCAAAAAAATACAGAAATGCCACCAAATAACGCCAAACGACCCACCCGGTTTAGTTTAAACAAAAAATGAACATTTATCGAAATAGTTATCAATTCGAGCGTCATGACCCCCAACATTGCATCTACACATCTAATAAGAGATGAGGACACATTTTAGAACATCCCAAACCCAAAAAAGTTCAGAAATTCTCTCAAATAACCCCAAATGACCCACCCGGTCTGGTTTAAACCAAAAATGATCATTTATCGAAATAGCTATCAATTCGAAGGTCACGACCCTCAACATCGCAGCTACCCATCTAATAAGAGATGAGGACATATTTTAGAAAATCCCAAACCCAAAAAAGTATAGAAATGTCTCCAAATAACCCCAAACGACCCACCCGGTCTAGTTTAAAACGAACATGAACATTTGTCAAAATTGGTATCGATACGAAGGTCATGACCCATAACTTCTTATCCACACGTGTAATAAGAGATAAGGAGACATTTTAGAACATACTAAACCCAAAAAAGTACAGAAATGCCCCCAAATAGTCCCTAACGACCCACCCGGTCTTATTTAAACTGAAAATGAACATATGTCGAAATAGGTATCGATTCGAAGGACACAACCCTTAACAACGCAGCCACACGTCTAATAAGAGATAAGGACATTTTTTAGAACATTCGAAACCCAAAAAGTATAGAAATGCCCCCAAATAATGCCAAATGACCCACCCGGTTTGGTTTAAACCCAAAATGAACATATGTCGAAATAAGTATCGATTCGAAGGTCACGACCCTCAACATCGCATCCGCACGTCTAATAAGAGATAAGGACACTTTTTAGAATGTCCCAAACCCAAAAAAGTACAGAAATGCCCCCAAATAACCCCAAAACTTCCCACCCGATTTGGTTTAAATCGAAAATGAACAAATGTCAAAACAGGTATTGATTTGAAGGTCACGACCCTTAACATTGCATCCACACGTCTAATAAGACATAAGGACATTTTTAGAACGTCCAAAACCCAAAAAACTACAGAAATTCCCCAAATTAACCCCAAACGACCCACCCGGTTTGAATTAAACCGAAAATGAACACATGTTGGAATAGGTACCAATTCGAAGGTCATGACCCACAACATTGCATCCACACATCTAATAAGAGATGAGGACACATTTTAGAACATCCCGATCCCAAAAAAGTACAGAAATGCCCCCAAATAACCCTAAACGACCCACCCGGTCTAGTTTAAATTGAACATGAACATTTGCCAAAATTGGTATCGATACGAAGGTCATGACCCACAACTTCTTATCCACAAGTGTAATAAGAGATAAGGACACATTTTAGAACATACAAAACCCAAAAAAGTACAGAAATGCCCCCAAATAGTCCCTAACAACCCACCCGGTCTTTTTTAAACTGAAAATGAACATATGTCAAAATAGGTATCGATTTGAAGGGCACAACCCTTAACAACGCAGCCACACGTCTAATAAGAGAAAAGGACATTTTTTAGAACATCCGAAACCCAAAAAAGTATAGAAATGCCCCCAAATAACGCCAAAGGACCCACCCGGTTTGGTTTAAACCGAAAATGAACATATGTCGAAATAGGTATCGATTTGAAGGTCATGACCCTCAACATCGCATCTACACGTATAATAAGAGATAATGAAACGTTTTAGAATATGCCGAACCCAAAAAAGTACAGAAAGGCCCTCAAATAACCCCAAACGACCCACCCGATCTGGTTTAAACCGAAAATGAACATTCGTCGAAATTTGTATCGATACGAAGGTTATGGCCCTCAACTTCATATCCACACCTGCAATAGGAGATAAGGACACATTTTAGAACATCCCAAACCCAAAAAAGCACAGAAATGCCCCCAAATAACCCCAAACAACCCACTCGGTCTTGTGTAAACCGACGATGACCATATGTCGAAATAGGTATCGATTCCAAGGTCACGACTGTCAACATCGCATCTACACGTCTAACAAGAGATGAGGACACTTTTTAGAACAATCCAAACCCAAAAAAGCACAGAAATGCCCCCAAATAACCCAAAAATGACACACCCGGTATGGTTTAAATTGAAAATGAACAAATGTCGAAACAGGTATCGATTTGAAGGTCACGACCCTTAACATTGCATCCACACGTCTAATAAGAGATAAGGACATTTTTTAGAACCTCCGAAACCCAAAAAAGTATAGAAATGCCCCTAAATAACGCCAAACAACCCACCCAGTTTGGTTTAAACCGAAAATGAACATATGTAGAAATAAGTATCGATTCGAAGGTCACGACCCTCAACATTGCATCCGCACGTCTAATAAGAGATAAGGACACTTTTTAGAACATCCCAAAACCAAAAAAGAATAGAAATACCCCAAAATACCCCCAAACGACCCACCCGATTTGGTTTAAACCAAAAATAAACATTTGTCCAAATAGTTATCAATTCGAAGGTCACGACCCTCAACATTGCATCTAGACATCTAATAAGAGATGAGGACACATTTTAGAACATCCCAAACCCAAAAAAGTTCAGAAATTCTCTCAAATAAGCCCAAACGACCTGCCCGGTCTGGTTTAAATCGAAAATGAACATTTGTCAAAATAGCTATCAATTCAAAGGTCACGACCCTCAACATCGCATCTATACATCTAACAAGAGATGAGGACACATTTCAGAAAATCCCAAACCCAAAAAAGTACAGAAATGTCCCCAAATAACCCCAAACAACCTACTCGGTCTAGTTTAAATCGAACATGAACATTTGCCAAAATTGGTATCTATACGAAGGTCATGACCCACAACTTCTTATCCACACGTGTAATAAGAGATAAGGACACATTTTATGTCACACCCCCATCCCTGAACCACGGGGAATGCAATTGGAGCGTACCAATACGCTCTCTAACCACCAGAATCACTGATGCAGTACCCAAGACTAACTCATTCACAACGACAAATAATAGGTAAAAGGAAAGGATTAATATTAATAACATCAGAGTTAGCAGAAGCTAGGTGATAGCATATAAAATATTGTCTATTCAAATTTACCCCTTCATATCAATGGGTTCTAATCAGGATCTATGTATTATCACTGTATAATAAATACACTTATCAAGAAAGGAATAAAAGAATACATCTTTGAATCAGAAAATAGTTTATCAAAGTGTAACAAAAGATGGCCACCAGCCAAGAATCACTGTTCCCTCGTGGAACACATCTCACAGTAGCACTCCGGTCCATGATCCTCATACTCCGAAGTCCACCACTCTTCATGACCTTCATCAGGAGTCTTGAACTCCGTGCCGTCATGCTCGAATGTACCTGCATCAACAAAAAAATATGTTTCCTCGAGGAGTGAGCTCCAACTGAGCCCAATGAGTGGCTAAGCCACACAAGCATACACAATAATAATAATGAATGGGGTTGACTGCAAACCATACATGATGGACGGATACCAAGGTGTCCCATACCACCAAGGTAGACCGTACATCACATACAATTTACAATCATGCTACATGAATGAATGATGATGTATAGTTTTATTGTTATCCACCTAACACACAACTAAGTCAGGTATAGTACTATAGCAACACCTTAGGTAGCATCCCCGACATCGGTACCATAAACGGATGGTATACCGACGATGACAAACCCGAGTCGCGCTGGAAGCCTGCTGTACCGGTCTCCACCAAGAGATATACGCAAACCCCCGAGTCAAATCCCGTCCTGGCGTTCGGCCCAAAATACGGTTGGCGCCCGAACTTCCCGGGTGGGTATACCCGAATAACGGTCGGAACCCACGGATTTGACCGACACCTAACCCCCTGTCGGTAAGGGTCATAGTACTGGGTAAACATTTATCCTAGCCAGCATTCACCTATTGTATGAGTGAGGTACGCATGTGCATAGGCCAGAGGGCAAGTCCATAGATACCGAAATACGGTCGGCCGGCTATCCTCTCGCCCCTCTAGCCCATACGTACGTATACAAGTACGAGATGTGAATACCGAAGGCAGTCAGTTGGTCACCATCCCGTTTCCACCTAATGCAATGGACAACTCTAATGCAATTTCAAGTACGGCAATCTCAAGCCCAGCACCCACCGGCACTTGGATCCCGCTTCCGAAGCCCTAGATCTACATGCCATGAGTGAGTCCATATTATGGAATCCTCAGGTCCAGCACCAACCGGCACCCGAGTCCCATAACTAAATCCAACACCATTCGCACCATAGTGCAGTAAAATAAATAATATCGCAAGACAAGAATGTAAAGTCCTATCAACATCTAAACATTTATATCGTCCTATATCTTACTAATAATTATATATTATAGCACACATGCATGAATGACATTCGCAAGACACGACACACAAACATTCCATAAATTAAGACGTTTGCTTAACTCACTCACTTGATTCTCAGTCAATCGTCAGTACGGAGCTCTTCAAATCGGCGTTCGATGCCAAGTACACTGTCCCACGTACTAATACACCCCCGAGCCGGGTCAGTCAACCTAAAGAGAGTGTACAACGTGGGGAGAGATTAGTGCCTTAGGGCTAGAAGAGTTGGGCCCCATAAGTTATCAAACAAGGCTAAAATAGGGGACCGGCACATACAGCAAGGCTATATCATGTGCTTGTCCATGTGCCTGCCCATGTGCCTGTCCCTCTCGGACTTTCCCACCGGCAGATCTAGGTTCTCAGGGACTGGCACTTGCATGTGCTTGTCCATGTGCCTGTCCCTCTCGGACCTCCCACCGGCAGATCTTTCTCAGGGACTGGCACTTGCATGTGCCTGTCCATGTGCCTGTCCCTCTCAGACTTCCCACCGGCAGATCTAGTTTCTCAGGGACTGGCACTTGCATGTGCCTGTCCACGTGCCAGTCTTGCTGTTCATGCCATTCCGAGAATGGTTTTGCAGCCCCAAAGTCTTGGGCTAAAATGGGGTACTCTTTGGGGTTTTTTAGGGGTCTCTTTGGCCATGAGAACAACTCCAACCAAGGTGCCATAGCACACACCCAACATGGGTTCCTCCATTAAAATACATATGGAAAGAAAACTCATGGGTTTGGGTATTGGGGTTTTGAAAGGGTCTTTAATCAATGTTATTTAACACCCCTCAAACCCACACATCTACGGTCTTCCATGAGGGTTGGTAAAACCCATAAATGGAGGTAAATCCCCAACTTAGGGTTCATAAATGGAGAAGGGTGAATGGGTTTAAGGTAGGGTTAGGTGCTTCATAGTTAAACATCAAGGATTTGCCATTAATGGCTCTTCTAATTGAGTAGATGGAGCACTCAAGGTGTGCTCAACCAATTCAAACCCTAAGTAATAGAATTAGGGAAAGAGAGATGGAGAGAGAGAGAGAGAGAGAGAGAGAGAGAGAGAGAGAGAGAGAGAAAGAGACTCACCAAGGGTTGATGATGATAGCTTGTGCTCCACCATACTTCTCCCTTCTCCTTCCTTCTTCCTCTTCTTCTTTCTTCTTCTTTCTTCTTCTTCTTTCTTCTTCTCTTTCTTCTTCTTTCTTTTTCTCCTCTCCTCTCCACGATTTAGGATTGAAATGTGAGGTGAATAGTAGTTTTGGGTCTTTAATAACCCATCTAGGCATTAGGTCTTGTTTGGTTAGTCTCAAGTCCTTAGGTCCATTTGTTTAGGAGATTGTTTGGTTAGGTATAAGCCCAAGGTCTAGTTTAAGTCATTGGGCCATTGGATCCACTTGGGCCCATGGCCCATGGCCCATGTCCTAAGTTCTAGTTACAATTAGAAAGAGACTAAGCTCCTAAGCCCAAGCCCATTCTAGTTCTTATGCTTATTAATGGTCATGCATAGGCATGAATTATTCGGATAGTGACTTACTCCCAATCATTGCTAAGTGGATAAGGGCGATTCAGGTGCGGGCCCCGCGGATCCCTATCATAAGGGAATTCCAAGAATATGCTTTCGTGGACGATTTTCCCCCTGTCTCTGACGGTGGATCTTTCCTCGAGGACTTCCCCTGTTTTGCGGTCGACAATCTCGTGTGATGGCTTGAGTATTATGACCCACAGTTCACGAGCGTACTCCACTCTTGGTTCTACACAAAAGGTTTAAACCAGACCGGTGGTCAGATCGCGTTTCAAATCGGGTTTTGGGCACGGATTTAACATTTTAGAACATACAAAACCCAAAAAAGTACAGAAATGCCCGCAAATAATCCCAAATGAACCACCCGGTCTTCTTTAAACTGAAAATGAATATATGTAAAAATAAGTATCAATTCGAAGATCACAACCCTTAACAACGCAGCCACACGTCTAACAAGGGATAAGGACATTTTTTAGAAATCCGAAACCCAAAAAAGTACAGAAATGCCCCCAAATAATGCCAAATGACCCACCCAGTTTGGTTTAAACCCAAAATGAACATATGTTGAAATAAGTATCGATTCGAAGGTCCCGACCCTCAACATCGCATCCGTACGTCTAATATGAGGTAAGGACACTTTTTAGAATGTCCCAAACCCAAAAAATTATAGAAATGCCCCCAAATAACCCCAAAACGACCCACCCGATTTGGTTTAAACTGAAAATGAACAAATGTTAAAACAAGTATCGATTTGAAGGTCACGACCCTTAACATTGCATCCACACATCTAATAAGAGATAAGGACATTTTTTAGAACGTCCAAAACCCAAAAAACTACAAAAATGCCCCCAATTAACCCCTAACGACCCACCCAATCTGGTTTAAACCAAAAATGAACACATGTTGGAATAGGTATCAATTCAAAGGTCACGAGCCACAACATTGCATCCACACATCTAATAAGAGATGAGGACACATTTTAGAACATCCCGAACCCAAAAAAGTCCAGAAATGCCCCCAAATAACCCCAAACGACCCACCCGGTCTAGTTTAAACCGAACATGAACATTTTTCGAAATTGGTATCGATACGAAGGTCATGACCCACAACTTCTTATCCACACGTGTAATAAGAGATAAGGACACATTTTAGAACATACAAAACCAAAAAAAGTACAGAAATGCCCCCCAAATAGTCTCAAACGACCCACTCGGTCTTATTTAAATTGAAAATGAACATATGTCGAAATAGGTATCGATTCGAAGATCACAACTCTTAACAACGCAGCCACACGTCTAATAAGAGATAAGGACATTTTTTAGAACAATCGAAACCCAAAAAAGTATAGAAGTGCCCCCAAATAACGCCAAAGGACCCACCCAGTTTGGTTTAAACCAAAAATGAACATATGTCGAAATAGGTATCGATTCGAAGGTCACGACCCTCAACATCGCATCTACACGTATATTAAGAGATAATGACACTTTTTAGAATATGCCAAACCCAAAAAAGTATAGAAATGCCCCCAAATAACCCCAAACGACCAACCCGATCTGGTTTAAAATGAAAATGAACATTAATCGAAATTTGTATCGATACGAAGGTCATGGCCCTCAACTTCATATCCACATCTGTAATAGGAGATAAGGACACATTTTAGAACATCCCAAACCCAAAAAAGCACAGAAATGCCCTTAAATAACCCCAAACGACCCACTCGGTCTTGTTTAAACCGAAGATGAACATATGTCGAAATAGGTATCGATTCCAAGGTCACGACTCTCAACATCGCATCTACACGTCTAATAAGAGATAATGACACTTTTTAGAAAATCCCAAACCCAAAAAATTACAGAAATAACCCCAAACAACCCAAAACTACCCACCTGGTCTAGTTTGAACCGTCAATGAACATTAGTCGAAATAGGTATCGATTCGAAGGTTACGACCCTCAACATCGCATCTGCTCATCTAATAAGAGATAAGGACACTTTTTAGAACATCCCAAACCCAAAAAAGTTCAGAAATGCCCCCAAATAACCTCAAAATGACCCACCTGGTTTGGTTTAACCCGAAAATATACAAATGTCGAAATAGGTCTCGATTTGAAGGTCACGACCCTTAACATTGCATGCACACATCTAATAAGAGATAAGGATATTTTTAGAACATCCGAAACCCAAAAAAGTATAGAAATGCCCCCAAATAACGCCAAACGACCCACCCGGTTTGGTTTAAATTGAAAATGCACATTTGTCGAAATAGCTATCAATTCGAAGGTCACGACCCTCAACATCGCATCTACAGATCTAATAAGAGATGCGAAAACATTTTAAAACGTTCAAAATCCAAAAAACTATAGAAATGCCCCCAAATAACCCCAAATGACCCACTCAGTCTGGTTTAAATCGAAAATGAACACATGTCGAAATAGGTATCAATTTGAAGGTCATGACCCACAACATTGCATCTACACATCTAATAAGAGATGAGGATACATTTTAGAAAATCCCAAACCCAATAACGTACAAAAATGTCCCCAAATAACCCCAAACGACCCATCCGATCTAGTTTAAACAGAACATGAACATTTGCCAAAATTGGTATCGATACGAAGGTCATGACCCACAACTTCTTATCCACACGTGTAATAAGAGATAATGACATATTTTAGAACATATAAAACCCAAAAAAGTACAGAAATGCCCCCAAATAATCCCAAACGACCCACCCGGTCTAGCTTAAACTAAAAATGAACATATGTTGAAATAGGTATCGATTCGAAAATCACAACCCTTAACAACGCAGCCACACGTCTTAAAGAGATAAGGACATTTTTTAGAACATCCGAAACCCAAAAAAGTATAGAAATGCCCCCAAATACCGTCAAACGACCCACCCGATTTGGTTTAAACCGAAAATGAACATATGTCGAAATAGGTAACAATTCGAAGGTCATGACCCTCAACATCGCATCTACACGTCTAATAGGAGATAATGAAACTTTTTAGAACATCCCAAACCCAAAAAAGAATAGAAATGACCCCATATAACCCCAAACAACCCACCCAATCTAGTTTAGATCGAAAATGAACATTCGTCAAAATTTGTAACGATACGAAGGTCATGGCCCTCAACTTCATTTTCACACGTGTAATAAGAGATAAAGACACATTTTAGAACATCCCAAACCCAAAAAAAAATACAGAAATGCCCCCAAATAACCCCAAACGACCCACCCGGTCTGGTTTAAACCGAAAATCAACATTTGTCTAAATTGGTTTCGATACGAAGGTTACGATTCTCAACATATCCAAACGTGTAACAAGAGATAAGGACAAATTTTAGTACAACCCAAACCACAAAAAGTACAGAAATGCCAGCCCAATAACCCCAAACGATCCACTCGATCTTGTTCAAATCGAAAATGAACATATGTCAAAATAGGTATCGATTCGAAGGTCACGACCCTCAACATCGCATCCACACGTCTAATAAGAGATAAGGACACTTTTTAGAACATCCCAAACCCAAAAAAGTACAGAAATGGGTCCAAACAACCCCAAACGACCCACCCGGTCTGGTTTAAACCGCAAATGAACATTAGTCAAAATAGGTATCGCTTCAAAGGTTACGACCCTTGACATCACGTCCACACGTCTAAGAAACGATAAGAACACTTTCTAAAACGTCTAAAACTCAAAAAACTACAAAAATGCCCTCAAATAACGCCGAATGACACACCCTGTCTGGTTTAAACCGAAAATGAACACATGTCGAAATAGATATCAATTCGAAGGTCACGACCCTCAACATCGTATCCACACATCTAATAAGAGATGAGGACACATTTTAGAACATCCCAAACCCAACAAAGTATAGAAATGCCCCAAAATAACCCCAAACGACTTACCCGGTCTGGTTCAAATCGAAAATGAACATTTGTCGCAATTGGTATCGATACAAAGGTCATGAGCCGTAATTTCATATCCACACGTGTAATAAGAGATAAGGACACATTTTAGAACTTCCCAAACCCAAAAAATTGCAAAAATACCCCCAAATAACCCCAAATGACCCACTCGGTTTTATTTAAACCGAAAATGAACATATGTCAAAATAGGTATCGATTCGAAGGGCACGACCCTCAACATCGCATCCACACGTCTAATAAGAGATAAGGACACTTTTCAGAACATCCCAAACCCAAAAAAATACAGAAATGCCCCCAAACGACCCACCCGTTCTAGTCTAAACTGCAAATGAGGAATCGATTTGAAGGTTACGACCCTCGACATCGCATCCACATGTTTAATAAGAGATAAGGACACTTTTTAGAACATCCCAAACCCAAAAAAGTACAGAAATGCCCCCAAATAACCCCAAACGACCCACTCGATCTTGTTTAAACCAAAGATGAACATATGTCGAAATAGGTATCGATTCCAAGCTCACGACTCTCAACAGCGCATCTACACGTCTAATAAGAGATAAGGACACGTTTTAGGACATCCCAAACTCAAAAAAGTATAGAAATGGCCCCAAACAACCCCTAACGACCCACCCGGTCTGGTTTAAATCGTAAATGAACATAAGTCGAAATAGGAATCGATTTGAAGGTTATGACCCTTGACATCGCGTCAACACATCTAAGAAGAGATAAGGACACTTTTTAGAACGTCCAAAACCCAAAAAACTACAGAAATGCCCCCAAATAACCCCAAACGACCCACCTGGTCTGGTTTAAACCGAAAATAAACACATGCCGAAATAGTTGTCAATTTGAAGGTCACGACCCTCAACATCTCATCCACACATCTAATAAGAGATGAGGACACATTTTAGGACATCCCAAACCCAAAAATGCCCCAAAATAACCCCAAACGACCCACCCGGTCTAGTTTAAACCAAAAATGAACATTTGCCGAAATTGGTATCGATACGAAGGTCACGACCCTCAACTTCTTATCCACACGTGTAATAAGAGATAAGGAAACATTTTAGAACATACAAAACTCAAAAAAGTTCAGAAATGCCACCAACTAATCCCAAACGACCCTCCAGGTCTTGTTTAAATCGAAAATGAATGTATGTCGAAATAGGTATCGATTCGACGGTCACACTCCTTAACAATGCAGCCACATGTCTAATAAGAGATAAGGACATTTTTTAGAACATCCCAAACCTAAAAAAGTACAAAAATGGCCCTAAATAACCCCAAACGACCCACTCGGCCTTATTTAAAATGAAAATGAACACATGTCAAAATAGGTATCGATTCGAAGGTTACAACCCTCAACATCGCATCCACACGTCTAATAACAGATAAGGACACTTTTTAGAACATCCCAAACCCAAAAAAGTACAGAAATGCCCCCAAACGACCCACCCGTTCTAGTCTAAACTGCAAATGAGGAATCAATTTGAAGGTTACGACCCTCGACATCGCATCCACATGTTTAATAAGAGATAAGGACACTTTTTAGAACATCCCAAACCCAAAAAAGTACAGAAATGCCCCCAAATAACCCCAAATGACCCACTCGATCTTGTTTAAACCAAAGATGAACATATGTCGAAATAGGTATCGATTCCAAGGTCACGACTCTCAACAGCGCATCTACACGTCCAATAAGAGATAAGGACACGTTTTAGGACATCCCAAACTCAAAAAAGTATAGAAATGGCCCCAAACAACCCCAAACGACCCACCCAGTCTGGTTTAAATCGAAAATGAACATAAGTCGAAATAGGAATCGATTTGAAGGTTATGACCCTTGACATCGCGTCAACACATCTAAGAAGAGATAAGGACACTTTTTAGAACGTCCAAAACCCAAAAAACTACAGAAATGCCCCCAAATAACCCCAAACGACCCACCTGGTCTGGTTTAAACCGAAAATAAACACATGCCGAAATAGTTGTCAATTTGAAGGTCAGGACCCTCAACATCTCATCCACACATCTAATAAGAGATGAGGCCACATTTTAGGACATCCCAAACCTAAAAAAGTACAAAAATGCCCCAAAATAACCCCAAACGACCCACCCGGTCTAGTTTAAACCAAAAATGAACATTTGCCGAAATTGGTATCGATACGAAGGTCACGACCCTCAACTTCTTATCCACACGTGTAATAAGAGATAAGGAAACATTTTAGAACATACAAAACTCAAAAAAGTTCAGAAATGCCACCAAATAATCCCAAATGACCCACCAGGTCTTGTTTAAATCGAAAATGAATGTATGTCGAAATAGGTATCGATTCGACGGTCACACTCCTTAACAATGCAGCCACACGTCTAATAAGAGATAAGGACATTTTTTAGAACATCCCAAACCTAAAAAAGTACAAAAATGGCCCTAAATAACCCCAAACGACCCACTCGGCCTTATTTAAAATGAAAATGAACATATGTCAAAATAGGTATCGATTCGAAGGTTACAACCCTCAACATCGCATCCACACGTCTAATAACAGATAAGGACACTTTTTAGAACATCCCAAACCCAAAAAAGTACAGAAATGCCCCCAAACTACCCACCCGGTCTGGTTTAAACTGCAAATGAGGTATGGATTCGAAGGTTACAACCCTCAACATCGCATCCACACGTCTATTAAGAGATAAGGAAATTTTGTAGAACATCCGAAACCCAAATAAGTATAGAAATGCCCCCACATAACGCCAAACGACCCACCCACCCGATTTGGTTTATACCAAAAATAAACAAATGTCGAAATAGGTATCGATTCGAAGGTCATGACCCTTAACAACGCATCCAGACGTCTAATAAGAGATAAGGACATTTTTTAGAACATCCAAAACCCAAAAAAGTATAGAAATGCCCCTAAATAACGCCAAACGACCCGCCCGGTTTGGTTTAAACCCAAAATGAACATATGTAGAAACAAGTATCGATTCGAAGGTCACGACCCTCAACATCGCATACGCACGTCTAATAAGAGATAAGGACACTTTTTAGAACATCGCAAAACCAAAAAAGAACAGAAATACCCCAAAATAACCCCAAACGACCCACCCGGTTTAGTTTAAACCGAAAACAAAGAAATGTTGAAATAGGTATCGATTCGAAGGTCACGACCCACAACTTCTTATCCACACATGTAATAAGAGATAAGGACACATTTTAGAACGTACAAAACCCAAAAAAAGTACAGAAATGCCCACAAACAATCCCAAATGAACCACCCGGTCTTGTTTAAACTGAAAATGAATATATTTAAAAATAGCTATCAATTCGAAGGTCACAACCCTTAACAACACAGCCACACGTCTAATAAGAGATCAATACATTTTTTAGAACATCCGTAACCTAAAAAAGTACAGAAATGCCCCCAAATAATGCCAAATGACCCATCCGGTTTGGTTTAAACCCAAACAGAACATATGTCAAAATAAGTATCGATTCGAAGGTCACGACCCTCAACATCGCACCCGCACGTCTAATATGAGATAAGGACACTTTTTAGAATGTCCCAAACCCAAAAAAGTACAAAAATGCCCCTAAGTAAACCCAAAACGACCCACCCGATTTTGTTTAAACCAAAAATGAACAAATGTCAAAACAGGTATCGATTTGAAGGTCACGACCCTTAACATTGCATCCACACGTCTAATAAGAGATAAGGACATTTTTTAGAACGTCCAAAACCCAAAAAACTACAGAAATGCCCCCAATTAACCCCAAACGACCCACCTGGTCTGATTTAAATTGAAAATGAACACATGTTGGAATAGGTATCAATTCGAAGGTCACGACCCACAACATTGCATCCACACATCTAATAAGAGATGAGGACACATTTTAGAACATCCCGAACCCAAAAAAGTACAGAAATGCCCCCAAATAACCCCAAACGACCCACCCGGTCTAGTTTAAATCAAACATGAACATTTGCCAAAATTGGTTTCGATACGAAGGTCATGACCCACAACTTCTTATCCACACGTGTAATAAGAGATAAGGACACATTTTAGAACATACAAAACCCAAAAAAGTACTGAAATGCCCCCAAATAGTCCCTAACAACCCACCCGGTCTTATTTAAACTGAAAATGAACATATGTCGAAATAGGTATCGATTCGAAGGTCACAACCCTTAACAACGCAGCCACACGTCTAATAAGAGATAAAGACATTTTTTAGAACATCCGAAACCCAAAAAAGTATAGAAATGCCCCCAAATAACGCCAAAGGACCCACCCGATTTGGTTTAAATAAAAAATGAATATATGTCGAAATAGGTATCGATTCGAAGGTCATGACCCTTAACATCGCATCTACACGTATAATAAGAGATAATGACACTTTTTAGAATATGCCAAACCGAAAAAAATATAGAAATACCCCCAAATAACCCCAAACGACCCACCCGATCTGGTATAAATCGAAAATGAACATTTGTCAAAATTTGTATCGATACGAAGGTCATGGCCCTCAACTTCATATCCACACCTGTAATAGCAGATAATGACACATTTTAGAACATCCCAAACCCAAAAAAGCACAGAAATGCCCCTAAATAACCCCAAAAGACCCACTCGGTCTTGTTTAAACCGAAGATGAACATATGTCGAAATAGGTATCGATTCAAAGGTCACGACTCTCAACATCGCATCTACACATTCAATAAGAGATAAAGACACTTTTTAGAACATTCCAAACCCAAAAAAGCACAGAAATGCCCCCAAATAACCCCAAAATGACCCACCCGATTTGGTTTAAATTGAAAATGAACAAATGTCGAAACAGGTATCGATTTGAAGGTCACGACCTTTAACATTGCATCCACATATCTAATAGGAGATAAGGACATTTTTTAGAACATCCGAAACCCAAAAAAGTATAGAAATGCCCCTAATTAACGCCAAACGACCCACCCGATTTGGTTTAAACCGAAAATGAACATATGTAGAAATAAATATCGATTCGAAGGTCACGACCCTCAATATCGCATCCGCACATCTAATAAGAGATAAGGACACTTTTTAGAACACCCCAAAACTAAAAAAGAACCAAAGTACCCCAATATAACCCCAAACGACCCACCCGGTTTGGTTTAAATAAAAAACGAACAAATGTCGAAATAGGTATTGATTCGAAGGTCACGACCCTTAACAACGCATCCAGACGTCTAATAAGAGATAAGGACATTTTTTAGAACATCCGAAACCCAAAAAAGTAAAGAAATGCCCCTAAATAGTGCCAAACGACCCACCCGGTTTGGTTTAAATCGAAAATGAACATATGGAGAAATTAGTATCGATTCGAAGGTCACGACCCCCAACATCGCATCCGCACTCCTAATAAGAGATAAGGACACTTTTTAGAACATCCCAAAATCAAAAAAGAACATAAATACCCCAAAATAACCCCAAACGACCCACCCGATTTAGTTTAAACCGAAAACGAACAAATGTTGAAAAAGGTATCGATTCGAAGGTCACGACCCTTAACAACACATCCAGACATATAATAAGAGAAAAGGACATTTTTTAGAACATCCGAAACCCAAAAAAGTACAGAAATGCCCCCAAATAAAGCCAAACGACCCACCCGATTTTGTTTAAGCAAAAAATAAACATTTGTCGAAATAGTTATCAATTCGAAGGTCACGACCCTCAACATTGCATCTAGACATCTAATAAGGGATGATAACACATTTTAGAACATCCCAAACCCAAAAAAGTTCAAAAATTCTCTCAAATAACCCCAAACGACCCACCCGATCTGGTTTAAACCGAAAATAAACATTTGTCGAAATAGCTATCAACTCGAAGGTCATGACCCTCAACATCGCATCTACACATCTAATAAGAGATGAGGACACATTTTAGAAAATCCCAAACCCAAAAAAGTACAGAAATGTCCCCAAATAACCCCAAACGACCCACCCGGTCTAGTTTAAATCGAACATGAACATTTACCGAAATTGGTATCGATACAAAGGTCATGACCCACAACTTCTTATCCACACGTGTAATAAGAGATAAGGACACATTTTAGAACATAAAAAACCCAAAAAAGTATAGAAATGCCCCAAATAATCCCAAATGAACCACCCGGTCTTGTTTAAACTGAAAATAAACATATGTAAAAATAGGTATCAATTCGAAGATCACAACCCTTGACAACGCAGCCACACATCTAATAAGAGATAAGGACATTTTTTAGAACATCCGAAACCCAAAAAAGTATAGAAATGCCCCCAAATAATGCCAAATGACCCACCCGGTTTGGTTTAAACCCAAAATGAACATATGTCGAAATAAGTATCGATTCGAAAGTCATGACCCTCAACACCGTATCCGCACGTCTAATATGAGATAAGGACTCTTTTTAGACTGTCCCAAACCCAAAAAAGTACAGAAATGCCCCCAAATAACCCCAAAATGACCCACTTGATTTGGTTTAAATCGAAAATGAACAAATGTCAAAACAGGTATCGATTTGAAGGCCATGACCCTTAACATTGCATCCACACGTCTAATAAGAGATAAGGACATTTTTTAGAACGTCCAAAAGCCAAAAAACTACAGAAATGCCCCCAATTAACCCCAAATGACCCACCCGGTATGGTTTAAACCGAAAATGAACACATGTTGGGATAGGTATCAATTCGCAGGTCACGACCCACAACATTGCATCCACACATCTAATAAGAGATGAGGACACATTTTAGAATATCCTGAACCCAAAAAAGTACAGAAATGCCCCCAAATAACCCTAAACGACCCACCCGGTCTAGTTTAAATTGAACACGAACATTTGCCGAAATTGGTATCGATACGAAGGTCATGACCCACAACTTCTTATCCACACGTGTAATAAGAGATAAGGACACATTTTAGAACATACAAAACCCAAAAAAGTACAGAAATGCCCCCAAATAGTCCCTAACGACCCACCCGGGGTCTTATTTAAACTGAAAATGAACATATGTCGAAATAGGTATCGATTCGAAGGACACAACCCTTAACAACGCAGCCACACGTCTAATAAGAGATAAGGAAATTTTTTAGAACATCCGAAACCCAAAAAAGTATTGAAATGCCCCCAAATAACGCCAAAGGACCCACCCGGTTGGGTTTAAACGGAAAATGAACATATGTCGAAATAGGTATTGATTCGAAGGTCATGACCCTCAACATCGCATCTACACGTATAATAAGAGATAATGACACGTTTTAGAATATGCCGAATCCAAAATGTACAGAAATGCCCTCAAATAACCCCAAACGGCCCACCCGATCTGGTTTAAACCGACAATGAACATTCGTCAAAATTTGTATCGATACGAAGGTCATGGCCCTCGACTTCATATCCATACCTGTAATAGGAGATAAGGATACATTTTAGAACATCCCAAACCTAAAAAAGCACAGAAATGCCCCCAAATAACCCCAAATGACCCACCCGGTCTGGTTTAAACCAAAAATGATCATTTATCGAAATAGCTATCAATTCGAAGGTCACGACCCTCAACATCGCAGCTACCCATCTAATAAGAGATGAGGACATATTTTAGAAAATCCCAAACCCAAAAAAGTATAGAAATGTCTCCAAATAACCCCAAACGACCCAACCGGTCTAGTTTAAAACGAACATGAACATTTGTCAAAATTGGTATCGATACGAAGGTCATGACCCATAACTTCTTATCCACACGTGTAATAAGAGATAAGGAGACATTTTAGAACATACTAAACCCAAAAAAGTACAGAAATGCCCCCAAATAGTCCCTAACGACCCACCCGGTCTTATTTAAACTGAAAATGAACATATGTCGAAATAGGTATCGATTCTAAGGACACAACCCTTAACAACGCAGCCACACGTCTAATAAGAGATAAGGACATTTTTTAGAACATTCGAAACCCAAAAAGTATAGAAATGCCCCCAAATAATGCCAAATGACCCACCCGGTTTGGTTTAAACCCAAAATGAACATATGTCGAAATAAGTATCGATTCGAAGGTCACGACCCTCAACATCGCATCCGCACGTCTAATAAGAGATAAGGACACTTTTTAGAATGTCCCAAACCCAAAAGAGTACAGAAATGCCCCCAAATAACCCCAAAACTTCCCACCCGATTTGGTTTAAATCGAAAATGAACAAATGTCAAAACAGGTATCGATTTGAAGGTCACGACCCTTAACATTGCATCCACACGTCTAATAAGAGATAAGGACATTTTTAGAACGTCCAAAACCCAAAAAACTACAGAAATTCCCCAAATTAACCCCAAACGACCCACCCGGTTTGAATTAAATCGAAAATGAACACATGTTGGAATAGGTACCAATTCGAAGGTCACGACCCACAACATTGCATCCACACATATAATAAGAGATGAGGACACATTTTAGAACATCCCGATCCCAAAAAAGTACAGAAATGCCCCCAAATAACCCTAAACGACCCACCCGGTCTAGTTTAAATTGAACATGAACATTTGCCAAAATTGGTATCGATACGAAGGTCATGACCCACAACTTCTTATCCACAAGTGTAATAAGAGATAAGGACACATTTTAGAACATACAAAACCCAAAAAAGTACAGAAATGCCCCCAAATAGTCCCTAACAACCCACCCGGTCTTTTTTAAACTGAAAATGAACATATGTCGAAATAGGTATCGATTCGAAGGGCACAACCCTTAACAACGCAGCCACACGTCTAATAAGAGAAAAGGACATTTTTTAGAACATCCGAAACCCAAAAAAGTATAGAAATGCCCCCAAATAACGCCAAAGGACCCACCCGGTTTGGTTTAAACCGAAAATGAACATATGTCGAAATAGGTATCGATTTGAAGGTCATGACCCTCAACATCGCATCTACACGTATAATAAGAGATAATGAAACGTTTTAGAATATGCCGAACCCAAAAAAGTACAGAAAGGCCCTCAAATAACCCCAAACGACCCACCCGATCTGGTTTAAATCGAAAATGAACATTCGTCGAAATTTTATATCGATACGAAGGTTATGGCCCTCAACTTCATATCCACACCTGTAATAGGAGATAAGGACACATTTTAGAACATCCCAAACCTAAAAAAGCACAGAAATGCCCCCAAATAACCCCAAACGACCCACTCGGTCTTGTGTAAACCGACGATGACCATATGTCGAAATAGGTATCGATTCCAAGGTCACGACTGTCAACATCGCATCTACACGTCTAACAAGAGATGAGGACACTTTTTAGAACAATCCAAACCCAAAAAAGCACAGAAATGCCCCCAAATAACCCAAAAATGACACACCCGGTATGGTTTAAATTGAAAATGAACAAATGTCGAAACAGGTATCGATTTGAAGGTCACGACCCTTAACATTGCATCCACACGTCTAATAAGAGATAAGGACATTTTTTAGAACCTCCGAAACCCAAAAAAGTATAGAAATGCCCCTAAATAACGCCAAACAACCCACCCAGTTTGGTTTAAACCGAAAATGAACATATGTAGAAATTAGTATCGATTCGAAGGTCACGACCCTCAACATTGCATCCGCATGTCTAATAAGAGATAATGACACTTTTTAGAACATCCCAAAACCAAAAAAGAATAGAAATACCCCAAAATACCCCCAAACGACCCACCCGATTTGGTTTAAACCAAAAATAAACATTTGTCCAAATAGTTATCAATTCGAAGGTCACGACCCTCAACATTGCATCTAGACATCTAATAAGAGATGAGGACACATTTTAGAACATCCCAAACCCAAAAAAGTTCAAAAATTCTCTCAAAGAAGCCCAAACGACCTGCCCGGTCTGGTTTAAATCGAAAATGAACATTTGTCAAAATAGCTATCAATTCAAAGGTCACGACCCTCAACATCGCATCTATACATCTAACAAGAGATGAGGACACATTTCAGAAAATCCCAAACCCAAAAAAGTACAGAAATGTCCCCAAATAACCCCAAACAACCTACTCGGTCTAGTTTAAATCGAACATGAACATTTGCCAAAATTGGTATCTATACGAAGGTCATGACCCACAACTTCTTATCCACACGTGTAATAAGAGATAAGGACACATTTTACAAAATCCAAAAAAGTACAGAAATGCCCGCAAATAATCCCAAATGAACCACCCGGTCTTGTTTAAACTGAAAATGAACATATGTAAAAATAAGTATCAATTCGAAGATCACAACCCTTAACAATGCAGCCACACGTCTAATAAGAGATAAGGACATTTTTTAGAAATCCGAAACCCAAAAAAGTACAGAAATGCCCCCAAATAATGCCAAATGACCCACCCAGTTTGGTTTAAACCCAAAATGAACATATGTTGAAATAAGTATCGATTCGAAGGTCCCGACCCTCAACATAGCATCCGTACGTCTAATATGAGGTAAGGACACTTTTTAGAATGTCCCAAACCCAAAAAATTATAGAAATGCCCCCAAATAACCCCAAAACGACCCACCCGATTTGGTTTAAACTGAAAATGAACAAATGTTAAAACAGGTATCGATTTGAAGGTCACGACCCTTAACATTGCATCCACACATCTAATAAGAGATAAGGACATTTTTTAGAACGTCCAAAACCCAAAAAACTACAAAAATGCCCCCAATTAACCCCTAACGACCCACCCAATCTGGTTTAAACCAAAAATGAACACATGTTGGAATAGGTATCAGTTCAAAGGTCACGACCCACAACATTGCATCCACACATCTAATAAGAGATGAGGACACATTTTAGAACATCCCGAACCCAAAAAAGTCCAGAAATACCCCCAAATAACCCCAAACGACCCACCCGGTCTAGTTTAAACCGAACATGAACATTTTTCGAAATTGGTATCGATACGAAGGTCATGACCCACAACTTCTTATCCACACGTGTAATAAGAGATAAGGACACATTTTAGAACATACAAAACCCAAAAAAGTACAGAAATGCCCCCCAAATAGCCCAAACGACCCACTCGGTCTTATTTAAATTGAAAATGAACATATGTCGAAATAGGTATCGATTCGAAGATCACAACTCTTAACAACGCAGCCACACGTCTAATAAGAGATAAGGACATTTTTTAGAATAATGGAAACCCAAAAAAGTATAGAAGTGCCCCCAAATAACGCCAAAGGACCCACCCAGTTTGGTTTAAACCAAAAATGAACATATGTCGAAATAGGTATCGATTCGAAGGTCACGACCCTCAACATCGCATCTACACGTATATTAAGAGATAATGACACTTTTTAGAATATGCCAAACCCAAAAAAGTATAGAAATGCCCCCAAATAACCCCAAACGACCCACCCGATCTGGTTTAAAATGAAAATGAACATTCATCGAAATTTGTATCGATACGAAGGTCATGGCCCTCAACTTCATATCCACATCTATAATAGGAGATAAGGACACATTTTAGAACATCCCAAACCCAAAAAAGCACAGAAATGCCCTTAAATAACCCCAAACGACCCACTCGGTCTTGTTTAAAGCGAAGATGAACATATGTCGAAATAGGTATCGATTCCAAGGTCACAACTCTCAACATCGTATCTACACGTCTAATAAGAGATAAGGACACTTTTTAGAAAATCCCAAACCCAAAAAATTATAGAAATAACCCCAAACAACCCAAAACGACCCACCTGGTCTAGTTTGAACCGTAAATGAACATTAGTCGAAATAGGTATCGATTCGAAGGTTACGACCCTCAACATCGCATCTGCTCGTCTAATAAGAGATAAGGACACTTTTTAGAACATCCCAAACCCAAAAAAGTTCAGAAATGCCCCCAAATAACCTCAAAATGACCCACCTGGTTTGGTTTAACCCGAAAATAAACAAATGTCGAAATAGGTCTCGATTTGAAGGTCACGACCCTTAACATTGCATGCACACATCTAATAAGAGATAAGGATATTTTTAGAACATCCGAAACCCAAAAAAGTATAGAAATGCCCCCAAATAACGCCAAACGACCCACCCGGTTTGGTTTAAATTGAAAATGCACATTTGTTGAAATAGCTATCAATTCGAAGGTCACGACCCTCAACATCGCATCTACAGATCTAATAAGAGATGCGAAAACATTTTAAAACGTTCAAACTCCAAAAAACTATAGAAATGCCCCCAAATAACCCCAAATGACCCACCCAGTCTGGTTTAAATCGAAAATGAACACATGTCGAAATAGGTATCAATTTGAAGGTCATGACCCACAACATTGCATCTACACATCTAATAAGAGATGAGGATACATTTTAGAAAATCCCAAACCCAATAAAATACAGAAATGTCCCCAAATAACCCCAAACGACCCATCCGATCTAGTTTAAACAGAACATGAACATTTGCCAAAATTGGTATCGATACGAAGGTCATGACCCACAACTTCTTATCCACACGTGTAATAAGAGATAATGACATATTTTAGAACATATAAAACCCAAAAAAGTACAGAAATGCCCCCAAATAATCCCAAACGACCCACCCGGTCTAGCTTAAACTAAAAATGAACATATGTTGAAATAGGTATCGATTCGAAAATCACACGTCTTAAAGAGATAAGGACATTTTTTAGAACATCCGAAACCCAAAAAAGTATAGAACTGCCCCCAAATATCGTCAAACGACCCACCCGATTTGGTTTAAACCGAAAATGAACATATGTCGAAATAGGTAACAATTCGAAGGTCATGACCCTCAACATCGCATCTACACGTCTAATAGGAGATAATGAAACTTTTTAGAACATCCCAAACCCAAAAAAGAATAGAAATGCCCCCATATAACCCCAAACAACCCACCCAATCTAGTTTAGATCGAAAATGAACATTCGTCAAAATTTGTAACGATACGAAGGTCATGGCCCTCAACTTCATTTTCACACGTGTAATAAGAGATAAAGACACATTTTAGAACATCCCAAACCCAAAAAAAATACAGAAATGCCCCCAAATAACCCCAAATGACCCACCCAGTCTGGTTTAAACCGAAAATGAACATTTGTCGAAATTGGTTTCGATACGAAGGTTACGATTCTCAACATATCCAAACGTGTAACAAGAGATAAGGACAAATTTGAGTACAACCCAAACCACAAAAAGTACAGAAATGCCAGCCCAATAATCCCAAACGATCCACTCGATCTTGTTCAAATCGAAAATGAACATATGTCGAAATAGGTATCGATTCGAAGGTCACGACCCTCAACATCGCATCCACACGTCTAATAAGAGATAAGGACACTTTTTAGAGCATCCCAAACCCAAAAAAGTACTGAAATGGGTCCAAACAACCCCAAACGACCCACCCGGTCTGGTTTAAACCGCAAATGAACATTAGTCAAAATAGGTATCGCTTCAAAGGTTACGACCCTTGACATCACGTCCACACGTCTAAGAAACGATAAGAACACTTTCTAAAACGTCTAAAACTCAAAAAACTACAAAAATGCCCTCAAATAACGCCGAATGACGCACCCTGTCTGGTTTAAATCGAAAATGAACACATGTCGAAATAGATATCAATTCGAAGGTCACGACCCTCAACATCGTATCCACACATCTAATAAGAGATGATGACACATTTTAGAACATCCCAAACCCAACAAAGTATAGAAATGCCCCAAAATAACCCCAAACGACTTACCCGGTCTGGTTCAAATCGAAAATGAACATTTGTTGCAATTGGTATCGATACAAAGGTCATGAGCCGTAATTTCATATCCACATGTGTAATAAGAGATAAGGACACATTTTAGAACTTCCCAAACCCAAAAAATTGCAAAAATACCCCCAAATAACCCCAAATGACCCACTCGGTTTTATTTAAACCGAAAATGAACATATGTCAAAATAGTTATCGATTCGAAGGGCACGACCCTCAACATCGCATCCACACGTCTAATAAGAGATAAGGACACTTTTCAGATCATCCCAAACCCAAAAAAATACAGATATGCCCCCAAACGACCCACCCGTTCTAGTCTAAACTGCAAATGAGGAATCGATTTGAAGGTTACGACCCTCGACATCGCATCCACATGTTTAATAAGAGATAAGGACACTTTTTAGAACATCCCAAACCCAAAAAAGTACAGAAATGCCCCCAAATAACCCCAAACGACCCACTCGATCTTGTTTAAACCAAAGATGAACATATGTCGAAATAGGTATCGATTCCAAGCTCACGACTCTCAACAGCGCATCTACACGTCTAATAAGAGATAAGGACACGTTTTAGGACATCCCAAACTCAAAAAAGTATAGAAATGGCCCCAAACAACCCTAAACGACCCACCCGGTCTGGTTTAAATCGTAAATGAACATAAGTCGAAATAGGAATCGATTTGAAGGTTATGACCCTTGACATCGCGTCAACACATCTAAGAAGAGATAAGGACACTTTTTAGAACGTCCAAAACCCAAAAAACTACAGAAATGCCCCCAAATAACCCCAAACGACCCACCTGGTCTGGTTTAAACCGAAAATAAACACATGCCGAAATAGTTGTCAATTTGAAGGTCACGACCCTCAACATCTCATCCACACATCTAATAAGAGATGAGGACACATTTTAGGACATCCCAAACCCAAAAATGCCCCAAAATAACCCCAAATGACCCACCCGGTCTAGTTTAAACCAAAAATGAACATTTACCGAAATTGGTATCGATACGAAGGTCACGACCCTCAACTTCTTATCCACACGTGTAATAAGAGATAAGGAAACATTTTAGAACATACAAAACTCAAAAAAGTTCAGAAATGCCACCAAATAATCCCAAACGACCCACCAGGTCTTGTTTAAATCGAAAATGAATGTATGTCGAAATAGGTATCGATTCGACGGTCACACTCCTTAACAATGCAGCCACACGTCTAATAAGAGATAAGGCCATTTTTTAGAACATCCCAAACCTAAAAAAGTACAAAAATGGCCCTAAATAACCCCAAACGACCCACTCGGCCTTATTTAAAATGAACATGAACATATGTCAAAATAGGTATCGATTCGAAGGTTACAACCCTCAACATCGCATCCACACGTCTAATAACAGATAAGGACACTTTTTAGAACATCCCAAACCCAAAAAAATACAGAAATGCCCCCAAACTACCCACCCGGTCTGGTTTAAACTGCAAATGAGGTATGGATTCGAAGGTTACAACCCTCAACATTGCATCCACACATCTATTAAGAGATAAGGAAATTTTTTAGAACATCCGAAACCCAAAAAAGTATAGAAATGCCCCCACATAATGCCAAACGACCCACCCGATTTGGTTTATACCAAAAATAAACAAATGTCGAAATAGGTATCGATTCGAAGGTCATGACCCTTAACAACGCATCCAGACGTCTAATAAGAGATAAGGACATTTTTTAGAACATCCAAAACCCAAAAAAGTATAGAAATGCCCCTAAATAACGCCAAAGGACCCGCCCGATTTGGTTTAAACCCAAAATGAACATATGTAGAAACAAGTATCGATTCGAAGGTCACGACCCTCAACATCGCATCCGCACGTCTAATAAGAGATAAGGACACTTTTTAGAACATCCCAAAACCAAAAAAGAACAGAAATACCCCAAAATAACCCCAAACGACCCACCCGGTTTAGTTTAAACCGAAAACAAAGAAATGTTAAAATAGGTATCGATTCGAAGGTCACGACCCACAACTTCTTATCCACACATGTAATAAGAGATAAGGACACATTTTAGAACGTACAAAACCCAAAAAAAGTACAGAAATGCCCGCAAACAATCCCAAATGAACCACCCGGTCTTGTTTAAACTGAATATGAACATATTTAAAAATAGGTATCAATTCAAAGGTCACAACCCTTAACAACACAGCCACACGTCTAATAAGAGATAAATACATTTTTTAGAACATCCGTAACCTAAAAAAGTACAGAAATGCCCCCAAATAATGCCAAATGACCCATCCGGTTTGGTTTAAATCCAAACAGAACATATGTCAAAATAAGTATCGATTCGAAGGTCACGACCCTCAACATCGCACCCGCACGTCTAATATGAGATAAGGACACTTTTTAGAATGTCCCAAACCCAAAAAAGTACAAAAATGCCCCTAAGTAAACCCAAAACGACCCACCCGATTTTGTTTAAACCAAAAATGAACAAATGTCAAAACAGGTATCGATTTGAAGGTCACGACCCTTAACATTGCATCCACACGTCTAATAAGAGATAAGGACATTTTTTAGAACGTCCAAAGCCCAAAAAACTACAGAAATGCCCCCAATTAACCCCAAACGACCCACCTGGTCTGATTTAAACTGAAAATGAACACATGTTGGAATAGGTATCAATTCGAAGGTCACGACCCACAACATTGCATCCACACATCTAATAAGAGATGAGGACACATTTTAGAACATCCCGAACCCAAAAAAGTACAGAAATGCCCCCAAATAACCCCAAACGACCCACCCGGTCTAGTTTAAATCAAACATGAACATTTGCCAAAATTGGTATCGGATACGAAGGTCATGACCCACAACTTCTTATCCACACGTGTAATAAGAGATAAGGACACATTTTAGAACATACAAAACCCAAAAAAGTACAGAAATGCCCCCAAATAGTCCCTAACAACCCACCCGGTCTTATTTAAACTGAAAATGAACATATGTCGAAATAGGTATCGATTCGAAGGTCACAACCCTTAACAATGCAGCCACACGTCTAATAAGAGATAAGGACATTTTTTAGAACATCCGAAACCCAAAAAAGTATAGAAATGCCCCCAAATAACGCCAAAGGACCCACCCGATTTGGTTTAAATAAAAAATGAATATATGTCGAAGTAGGTATCGATTCGAAGGTCACGACCCTTAACATCGCATCTACACGTATAATAAGAGATAATGACACTTTTTAGAATATGCCAAACCGAAAAAAATACAGAAATACCCCCAAATAACCCCAAATGACCCACCCGATCTGGTATAAATCGAAAATGAACATTTGTCAAAATTTGTATCGATACGAAGGTCATGGCCCTCAACTTCATATCCACACCTGTAATAGCAGATAATGACACATTTTAGAACATCCCAAACCCAAAAAAGCACAGAAATGCCCCTAAATAACCCCAAAAGACCCACTCGGTCTTGTTTAAACCGAAGATGAACATATGTCGAAATAGGTATCGATTCAAAGGTCACGACTCTCAACATCGCATCTACACATCCAATAAGAGATAAAGACACTTTTTAGAACATTCCAAACCCAAAAAAGCACAGAAATGCCCCCAAATAACCCCAAAATGACCCACCCGATTTGGTCTAAATTGAAAATGAACAAATGTCGAAACAGGTATCGATTTGAAGGTCACGACCTTTAACATTGCATCCACATATCTAATAGGAGATAAGGACATTTTTTAGAACATCCGAAACCCAAAAAAGTATAGAAATGCCCCTAATTAACGCCAAACGACCCACCCGATTTGGTTTAATCCGAAAATGAACATATGTAGAAATAAATATCGATTCGAAGGTCACGGCCCTCAATATCGCATCCGCACGTCTAATAAGAGATAAGGACACTTTTTAGAACACCCCAAAACTAAAAAAGAACCGAAGTACCCCAATATAACCCCAAAATGACCCACTTGATTTGGTTTAAATCGAAAATGAACAAATGTCCAAACAGGTATCGATTTGAAGGTCATGACCCTTAACATTGCATCCACACGTCTAATAAGAGATAAGGACATTTTTTAGAACGTCCAAAACCCAAAAAACTACAGAAATGCCCCCAATTAACCCCAAATGACCCACCCGGTATGGTTTAAACCGAAAATGAACACATGTTGGGATAGGTATCAATTCGCAGGTCACGACCCACAGCATTGCATCCACACATCTAATAAGAGATGAGGACACATTTTAGAATATCCTGAACCCAAAAAAGTACAGAAATGCCCCCAAATAACCCTAAACGACCCACCCAGTCTAGTTTAAATTGAACATGAACATTTGCCGAAATTGGTATCGATACGAAGGTCATGACCCACAACTTCTTATCCACACGTGTAATAAGAGATAAAGACACATTTTAGAACATACAAAACCCAAAAAAGTACAGAAATACCCCCAAATAGTCCCTAACGACCCACCCGGGGTCTTATTTAAACTGAAAATGAACATATGTCGAAATAGGTATCGATTCGAAGGACACAACCCTTAACAACGCAGCCACACGTCTAATAAGAGATAAGGAAATTTTTTAGAACATCCGAAACCCAAAAAAGTATTGAAATGCCCCCAAATAACGCCAAAGGACCCACCTGGTTGGGTTTAAACGGAAAATGAACATATGTCGAAATAGGTATTGATTCGAAGGTCATGACCCTCAACATCGCATCTACACGTATAATAAGAGAGACACGTTTTAGAATATGCCGAACCCAAAAAGTACAGAAATGCCCTCAAATAACCCCAAACGGCCCACCCGATCTGGTTTAAACCGAAAATGAACATTCGTCGAAATTTGTATCGATACGAAGGTCATGGCCCTCGACTTCATATCCATACCTGTAATAGGAGATAAGGATACATTTTAGAACATCCCAAACCTAAAAAAGCACAGAAATGCCCCCAAATAACCCCAAACGACCCACTCGGTCTTGTGTAAACCGAAGATGAACATATGTCGAAATAGGTATCGATTCCAAGGTTACGACTCTCAACATCGCATCTACACGTCTAACAAGAGATAAGGACACTTTTTAGAACATTCCAAACCCAAAAAAGCACAGAAATGCCGCCAAATAACCCCAAAATGACACACCCGGTATGGTTTAAATTGAAAATGAACAAATGTCGAAACAGGTATCGATTTGAAGGTCACGACCCTTAACATTGCATCCACACGTCTAATAAGATATAAGGACATTTTTTAGAACCTCCGAAACCCAAAAAAGTATAGAAATGCCCCTAAATAACGCCAAACAACCCACCCTGTTTGGTTTAAATCGAAAATGAACATATGTAGAAATAAGTATCGATTCGAAGGTCACGACCCTCAACATTGCATCCGCACGTCTAATAAGAGATAAGGACACTTTTTAGAACATCCCAAAATCAAAAAAGAACAGAAATACCCCTAAATACCCCTAAATGACCCACCCGGTTTGGTTTAAACCAAAAATAAACATTTGTCGAAATAGTTATCAATTCAAAGGTCACGACCCTCAACATTGCATCTAGACATCTAATAAGAAATGAGGACCCTTTTCAGAAAATCCCAAACCCAAAAAAGTACAGAAATGTCCCCAAATAACCCCAAACGACCCACTTGGTCTAGTTTAAATCGAACATGAACATTTGCCGAAATTGGAATCGATACGAAGGTCATGACCCACAACTTCTTATCCACACGTGTAATAAGAGATAAGGATACATTTTAGAACATACAAAACCCAAAAAAGTACAGAAATGCCCGCAAATAATCACAAATGAACCACCCAGTCTTGTTTAAACTGAAAATGAACATATGTAAAAATAAGTATCAATTCGAAGATCACAACCCTTAACAACGCAGCCACACGTCTAATCAGAGATAAGGACATTTTTTAGAAATCCGAAACCCAAAAAAGTACAGAAATGCCCCTAAATAATGCCAAATGACCCTCCCGGTTTGGTTTAAACCCAAAATGAACATATGTTGAAATAAGTATCGATTCGAAGGTCACGAACCTCAACATCGCATCCGTATGTCTAATATGAGATAAGGACACTTTTTAGAATGTCCCAAACCCAAAAAATTACAGAAATGCCCCCAAATAACCCCAAAACGACCCACCCGATTTGGTTTAAACCAAAAATGAACAAATGTTAAAACAGGTATCGATTTGAAGGTCACGACCCTTAACATTGCATCCACACGTCTAATAAGAGATAAGCACATTTTTTAGAACGTCCAAAACCCAAAAAACTACAGAAATGCCCCCAATTAACCCCTAACGACTAACTCGATCTGGTTTAAACCGAAAATGAACACATGTTGGAATAGGTATCAATTCAAAGGTCACGACCCACAACATTGCATCCACACATCTAATAAGAGATGAGGACACATTTTAGAACATCCCAAACCCAAAAAAGTACAGAAATGCCCCCAAATAACCCTAAACGACCCACCCGGTCTAGTTTAAATTGAACATGAACATTTGCCAAAATTGGTATCGATACGAAGGTCATGACGCACAACTTCTTATCCACACGTGTAATAAGAGATAAGGACACATTTTAGAACATACAAAACCCAAAAAAGTACAGAAATGCCCCCAAATAGTCCCTAACGACCCACCCGGTCTTATTTAAATTGAAAAGGAACATATGTCGAAATAGGTATCGATCCGAAGGTCACAACCCTTAACAACGCAGCCACACGTCTAATAAGAGATAAGGATATTTTTTAGAACAACCGAAACCCCAAAAAGTATAGAAATGCCCCCAAATAACGCCAAAGGACCCACCCAGTTTGGTTTAAATCGAAAATGAACATATGTCGAAATAGGTATCGATTCGAAGGTCACGACCCTCAACATCGCATCTACACGTATAATAAGAGATAATGACACTTTTTAGAATATGCCAAACCCAAAAAAGTACAGAAATGCCCCCAAATAACCCCAAACGACCCACCCGATCTGGTTTAAACTGGAAATGAACATTCATCAAAATTTGTATCGGTATGAAGGTCATGGCCCTCAACTTCATATTCCCATCTGTAATAGGAGATAAGGACACATTTTAGAACATCCCAAACCCAAAAAAGCACAGAAATGCCCCCAAATAACCCCAAACGACCCACTCGGTCTCGTTTAAACCGAAGATGAACATATGTCAAAATAGGTATCGATTCCAAGGTCACGACTCTCAACATTGCATCTACACGTCTAATAAGAGATAAGGACAATTTTTAGAAAATCCCAAACCCAAAAAATTATAGAAATAACCCCAAACAACCCAAAACGACCCACCTGGTCTTGTTTGAACCGTAAATGAACATAAGTCGAAATAGGTATCGATTCGAAGGTTACGACCCTCAACATCGCATCTGCTCATCTAATAAGAGATAAGGACATTTTTTAGAACATCCCAAATCCAAAAAAGTTCAGAAATGCCCCCAAATAACCTCAAAACGACCAACCTGGTTTGGTTTAAACCGGAAATAAACAAATTTCGAAGTAGGTCTCGATTTGAAGGTCACGACCCCTAACATTTCATCCACACATCTAATAAGAGATAAGGACATTTTTTAGAACATCCGAAACCTAAAAAAGTGTAGAAATGCCCCCAAATAACGCCAAACGACCCACCCGGTTTGGTTTAAATTGAATATGCACATTTGTCGAAATAGCTATCAATTTGAAGGTCACGACCCTCAACATCGCATCTACACATCTAATAAGAGATGCGAAAATATTTGAAAACGTTCAAAACCCAAAAAACTATAGAAATACCCCCAAATAACCCCAAATGACCCACCCAGTCTGGTTTAAAGCGAAAATGAACACATGTCGAAATAGGTATCAATTCGAAGGTCATGACCCACAACATTGCTTCCACACATCTAATAAGAGATGAGGATACATTTTAGAAAATCCCAAACCCAATAAAGTACAGAAATGTCCCCAAATAACCCCAAACGACCCACCCGATCTAGTTTAAACAGAACATGAACATTTGCCAAAATTGGTATCGATACGAAGGTCATGACCCAAAACTTCTTATCCACACGTGTAATAAGAGATAAGGACACATTTTAGAACATATAAAACCCAAAAAAGTATAGAAATGCCCCGAAATAATCCCAAACGACCCACCCGGTTTAGTTTAAACTGAAAATGAACATATGTTGAAATAGGTATCGATTCGAAAATCACAACCCTTAACAATGCAGCAACACGTCTTAAAGAGATAAGGACATTTTTTAGAACATCCGAAACCCAAAAGAGTATAGAAACGCCCCCAAATAACGTCAAACGACCCACCCGATTTCGTTTAAACTGAAAATGAACATATGTCGAAATAGGTAACGATTCGAAGGTCACGACCCTCAACATCGCATCTAAACGTCTAATAGGAGATAATGACACTTTTTAGAACATCCCAAACCCAAAAAAGAACAAAAATGCCCCCATATAACCCTAAACGACCCACCCAATCTAGTTTAAATCGAAAATGAACATTCATCAAAATTTGTAATGATACGAAGGTCATGGCCCTCAACTTCATTTTCACACATGTAATAAGAGATAAAGACACATTTTAGAACATCCCAAACCCAAAAAAATACAGAAATGCCCCCAAATAACCCCAAACGACCCACCCGGTCTGGTTTAAACCGAAAATGAACATTTGTCTAAATTGGTTTCGATACGAAGGTTACGACCCTCAACTTCATATCCAAACGTGTAACAAGAGATAAGGACAAATTTTAGTACAACCCAAACCCCAAAAAGTACAGAAATGCCAGCCTAATAACCCCAAACGATCCACTCGATCTTGTTCAAATTGAAAATGAACATATGTCGAAATAGGTATCGATTCGAAGGTCACGATCCTCAACATCGAATCCGCACGTCTAATAAGAGATAAGGACACTTTTTAGAACATCCCAAACCCAAAAAAGTACAGAAATGGCTCCAAACAACCCCAAACGACCCACCCGGTCTGGTTTTAATCGCAAATGAACATAAGTCAAAATAGGTATCGCTTCGAAGGTTACGACCCTTGACATCACGTCCACACGTCTAAGAAATGATAAGAACACTTTTTAAAACGTCTAAAACTCAAAAAACTACAAAAATGCCCTCAAAGAACCCCAAATGACCCACCCTGTCTGGTTTAAACCGAAAATGAACACAAGTCGAAATAGATATCAATTCGAAGGTCACGACCCTCAACATCGCATCCACACATCTAATAAGAGATGATGACACATTTTAGAACATCCCAAACCCAACAAAGTACAGAAATGCCCCCAAATAACCCCAAATGACTTACCCGGTCTGGTTTAAATCGAAAATGAACATATGTCAAAATAGGTATCGATTCGAAGGTCACGACCCTCAACATCGCATCTACACGTATAATAAGAGATAATGACACTTTTTAGAATATGCCAAACCCAAAAAAGTACAGAAATGCCCCCAAATAACCCCAAACGACCCACCCGATCTGGTTTAAACTGGAAATGAACATTCATCGAAATTTGTATCGGTATGAAGGTCATGGCCCTCAACTTCATATTCACATCTGTAATAGGAGATAAGGACACATTTTAGAACATCCCAAACCCAAAAAAGCACAGAAATGTCCCCAAATAACCCCAAACGATCCACTCGGTCTCGTTTAAACCGAAGATGAACATATGTCGAAATAGGTATCGATTCCAAGGTCACGACTCTCAACATTGCATCTACACGTCTAATAAGAGATAAGGACACTTTTTAGAAAATCCCAAACCCAAAAAATTATAGAAATAAATCCAAACAACCCAAAACGACCCACCTGGTCTTGTTTGAACCGTAAATGAACATAAGTCGAAATAGGTATCGATTCGAAGGTTACGACCCTCAACATCGCATCTGCTCATCTAATAAGAGATAAGGACACTTTTTAGAACATCCCAAACCCAAAAAAGTTCAGAAATGCCCCCAAATAACCTCAAAACGACCAACCGGTTTGGTTTAAACCGAAAATAAACAAATTTCGAAGTAGGTCTCGATTTGAAGGTCACGACCCCTAACATTGCATCCACACATCTAATAAGAGATAAGGACATTTTTTAGAACATCCGAAACCTAAAAAAGTGTAGAAATGCCCCCAAATAAGGCCAAACGACCCACCCGATTTGGTTTAAATTGAATATGCACATTTGTCGAAAGAGCTATCAATTCGAAGGTCACGACCCTCAACATCGCATCTACACATCTAATAAGAGATGCGAAAATATTTGAAAACGTTCAAAACCCAAAAAACTACAGAAATGCCCCCAAATAACCCCAAATGACCCACCCAGTCTGGTCTTAAAGAGATAAGGACATTTTTTAGAACATCCGAAACCCAAAAAAGTATAGAAACGCCCCCAAATAACGTCAAACGACCCACCCGATTTGGTTTAAACCGAAAATGAACATATGTCGAAATAGGTAACGATTCGAAGGTCACGACCCTCAACATCGCATCTACACGTCTAATAGGAGATAATGACACTTTTTAGAACTTCCAAACCCAAAAAAGAACAGAAATGCCCCCATATAACCCCAAACGACCCACCCAATCTAGTTTAAATCGAAAATGAACATTCATCAAAATTTGTAATGATACGAAGGTCATGGCCCTCAACTTCATTTTCACACATGTAATAAGAGATAAAGACACATTTTAGAACATCCCAAACCCAAAAAAATACAGAAATGCCCCCAAATAACCCCAAACGACCCACCCGGTCTGGTTTAAACCAAAAATGAACATTTGTCTAAATTGGTTTCGATACGAAGGTTACGACCCTCAACTTCATATCCAAACGTGTAACAAGAGATAAGGACAAATTTTAGTACAACCCAAACCCCAAAAAGTACAGAAATGCCAGCCTAATAACCCCAAACGATCCACTCGATCTTGTTCAAATTGAAAATGAACATATGTCAAAATAGGTATCGATTCGAAGGTCACGATCCTCAACATCACATCCGCACGTCTAATAAGAGATAAGGACACTTTTTAGAACATCCCAAACCCAAAAAAGTACAGAAATGGCTCCAAACAACCCCAAACGACCCACTCGGTCTGGTTTAAACTGCAAATGAACATAAGTCAAAATAGGTATCGCTTCGAAGGTTACGACCCTTGACATCACGTCCACACGTCTAAGAAACGATAAGAACACTTTTTAAAACGTCTAAAACTCAAAAAACTACAAAAATGCCCTCAAAGAACCCCAAATGACCCACCCTGTCTGGTTTAAACCGAAAATGAACACAAGTCGAAATAGATATCAATTCGAAGGTCACGACCCTCAACATCGCATCCACACATCTAATAAGAGATGATGACACATTTTAGAATATCCCAAACCCAACAAAGTACAGAAATGCCCCCAAATAACCCCAAATGACTTACCCGGTCTGGTTTAAATCGAAAATGAACATATGTCGAAATAGGTATCGATTCGAAGGTCACGACCCTCAACATCGCATCTACACGTATAATAAGTGATAATGACACTTTTTAGAATATGCCAAACCCAAAAAAGTACAGAAATGCCCCCAAATAACCCCAAACGACCCACCCGATCTGGTTTAAACTGAAAATGAACATTCATCGAAATTTGTATCGGTATGAAGGTCATGGCCCTCAACTTCATATTCACATCTGTAATAGGAGATAAGGACACATTTTAGAACATCCCAAACCCAAAAAAGCACAGAAATGCCCCCAAATAACCCCAAACGATCCACTCGGTCTCGTTTAAACCGAAGATGAACATATGTCGAAATAGGTATCGATTCCAAGGTCACGACTCTCAACATTGCATCTACACATCTAATAAGAGATAAGGACACTTTTTAGAAAATCCCAAACCCAAAAAATTATAGAAATAAACCCAAACAACCCAAAACGACCCACCTGGTCTTGTTTGAACCGTAAATGAACATAAGTCGAAATAGGTATCGATTCGAAGGTTACGACCCTCAACATCGCATCTGCTCATCTAATAAGAGATAAGGACACTTTTTAGAACATCCCAAACCCAAAAAAGTTCAGAAATGCCCCCAAATAACCTCAAAACGACCAACCTGGTTTGGTTTAAACCGAAAATAAACATATTTCGAAGTAGGTCTCGATTTGAAGGTCACGACCCCTAACATTGCATCCACACATCTAATAAGAGATAAGGACATTTTTTAGAACATCCGAAACCTAAAAAAGTGTAGAAATGCCCCCAAATAACGCCAAACGACCCACCCGGTTTGGTTTAAATTGAATATGCACATTTGTCGAAATAGCTATCAATTCGAAGGTCACGACCCTCAACAGCGCATCTACACATATAATAAGAGATGCGAAAATATTTGAAAACGTTCAAAACCCAAAAAACTACAGAAATGCCCCCAAATAACCCCAAATGACCCACCCAGTCTGGTCTTAAAGAGATAAGGACATTTTTTAGAACATCCGAAACCCAAAAAAGTATAGAAACGCCCCCAAATAACGTCAAACGACCCACCCGATTTGGTTTAAACCGAAAAGGAACATATGTCGAAATAGGTAACGATTCGAAGGTCACGACCCTCAACATCGCATCTACACGTTTAATAGGAGATAATGACACTTTTTAGAACTTCCTAACCCAAAAAAGAACAGAAATGCCCCCATATAACCCCAAACGACCCACCCAATCTAGTTTAAATCGAAAATGAACATTCATCAAAATTTGTAATGATACGAAGGTCATGGCCCTCAACTTCATTTTCACACATGTAATAAGAGATAAAGACACATTTTAGAACATCCCAAACCCAAAAAAATACAGAAATGCCCCCAAATAACCCCAAACGACCCACCCGGTCTGGTTTAAACCAAAAATGAACATTTGTCTAAATTGGTTTCGATACGAAGGTTACGACCCTCAACTTCATATCCAAACGTGTAACAAGAGATAAGGACAAATTTTAGTACAACCCAAACCCCAAAAAGTACAGAAATGCCAGCCTAATAACCCCAAACGATCCACTCGATCTTGTTCAAATTGAAAATGAACAAATGTCGAAATAGGTATCTATTCGAAGGTCACGATCCTCAACATCGCATCCGCACGTCTAATAAGAGATAAGGACACTTTTTAGAACATCCCAAACCCAAAAAAGTACAGAAATGGCTCCAAACAACCCCAAACGACCCACCCGGTCTGGTTTAAACCGTAAATGAACATAAGTCAAAATAGGTATCGCTTCGAAGGTTACGACCCTTGACATCACGTCCACACGTCTAAGAAACGATAAGAACACTTTTTAAAACGTCTAAAACTCAAAAAACTACAAAAATGCCCTCAAAGAACCCCAAATGACCCACCCTGTCTGGTTTAAACCGAAAATGAACACAAGTCGAAATAGATATCAATTCGAAGGTCACGACCCTCAACATCGCATCCACACATCTAATAAGAGATGATGACACATTTTAGAATATCCCAAACCCAACAAAGTACAAAAATGCCCCCGAATAACCCCAAATGACTTACCCGGTCTGGTTTAAATCGAAAATGAACATTTGTCGCAATTGGTATCGATACGAAGGTCACGAGCCGTAATTTCATATCCACACGTGTAATAAAAGATAAGGCCACATTTTAGAACTTCCCAAATCCAAAAAAGTGCAAAAATGCCCCCAAATAACCCCAAATGACCCCCTCGGTTTTATTTAAATAGAAAATGAACATATGTCAAAATTGGTATCGATTCGAAGGGCACGACCCTCAACATCGCATCCACACGTCTACTAAGAGATAAGGACACTTTTCAAAACATCCCAAACCCAAAAAAGTATAGAAATGCCCCCAAACGACCCACCCATTCTGGTCTAAATTGCAAATGAGGAATCGATTTGAAGGTTACGACCCTTGACATCGCATCCACATGTTTAATAAGAGATAAGGACACTTTTTAGAACATCCCAAACCCAAAAAAGTACAAAAATGCCCCCAAATAACCGCAAACGACCCACTCGGTCTAATTTAAACCAAAGATGAACATATGTCGAAATGGGTATCGATTCCAAGGTCACGACTCTCAACATCACATCTACACGTCTAATAAGAGATAAGGACACGTTTTAGAACATCCCAAACTCAAAAAAGTACAGAAATGGCCCCAAACAACCCCAAACGACCCACCCGGTCGGGTTTAAATCTTAAATGAACATAAGTCAAAATAGGAATCGATTCGAAGGTTATGACCCTTGACATTGCGTCAACACATCTAAGAAGAGATAAGGACACTTTTTAGAACGTCCAAAACCCAAAAAACTACAGAAATGCCCCCAAATAACCCAAACGACCCACCCGGTCTGGTTTAAACCGAAAATAAACACATGACGAAATAGTTGTCAATTTGAAGGTCACGACCCTCAACATCTCATCCACACATCTAATAAGAGATGAGGACACATTTTAGGACATCCCAAACCCAAAAAAGTACAAAAATGCCCAAAAATAACCCCAAACGACCCACCCGGTCTAGTTTAAACCGAAAATGAACATTTATCGAAATTGGTATCGATACGAAGGTCACGACCCTCAACTTCTTATCCACACATGTAATAAGAGATAAGGAAACATTTTAGAACATACAAAACTCCAAAAAGTACAGAAATGCCACCAAATAATCCCATACGACCCACCAAGTCATGTTTAAATCGAAAATGAATGTATGTCGAAATAGGTATCGATTCGAAGGTCACACTCCTTAACAACGCAGCCACACGTCTAATAAGAGATAAGGACATTTTTTAGAACATCCCAAACCCAAAAAAGTACAGAAATGGCCCGAAATAACCCCAAACGACCAACTCGGCCTTCTTTAAACTGAAAATGAACATATGTCAAAATAGGTATTGATTCAAAGGTTACAACCCTCAACATCGCATCCACACATCTAATAACAGATAAGGACATTTTTTAGAACATCCCAAACCCAAAAAAGTACAGAAATGCCCACAAACTACCCACCCGGTCTGGTTTAAACTGTAAATGAGGTATGGATTCGAAGGTTACAACCCTCAACATCGCATCCACACGTCTATTAGGAGATAAGGAAATTTTTTAGAACATCCGAAACCCAAAAAAGTATAGAAATGCCCCCACATAACGCCAAACGACCCACCCGATTTGGTTTACACCAAAAACGAACAAATGTCGAAATAGGTATCGATTCGAAGGCCATGACCCTTAACAACGTATCCAGACGTCTAATAAGAGATAAGGACATTTTTTAGAACATCCGAAACCCAAAAAAGTATAGAAATGCCCCTAAATAACGCCAAACGATCCACCCGGTTTGGTTTAAACCCAAAATGAACATATGTAGAAACAGGTATCGATTCGAAGGTCATGACCCTCAACATCGCATCCGCACGTCTAATAAGAGATAAGGACACTTTTTAGAACATCCTAAAACCAAAAAAGAACAGAAATACCCCAAAATAACCCCAAACAACCCACCCGGTTTAGTTTAAACCGAAAATGAACAAATGTTGAAATAGGTATCGATTCGAAGGTCACGACCCTTAACAACGCATCCAGACATCTAATAAGAGATAAGGACATTTTTTAGAACATCCGAAACCCCAAAAAGTACAGAAATGCCCCCAAATAACGCCAAACGACCCACCCGGTTTGGTTTAAACCAAAAATGAACATTTATCGAAATAGCTATAAATTTGAAGGTCACGACCCTCAACATCGCATCTACACATCTAATAAGAGATGAGGACACATTTTAGAAAATCCCAAACCCAAAAAAGTACAGAAATGTCCCCAAAAAACCCCAAACGACCCACCCGGTCTACTTTAAACCGAACATGAACATTTGCCAAAATTGGTATCGATACGAAGGTCACGACCCACAACTTCTTATCCACACGTGTAATAAGAGATAAGGACACATTTTAGAATGTACAAAACCCAAAAAAAGTACAGAAATGCCCGCAAACAATCCCAAATGAACCACCCGGTCTTGTTTAAATTGAAAATGAACATATTTAAAAGTAGGTATCAATTCGAAGGTCACAACCCTTAACAACACAGCCACACGTCTAATAAGAGATAAAGACATTTTTTAGAACATCCGTAACCAAAAAAAGTACAGAAATGCCCCCAAATAATGCCAAATGACCCACCCGGTTTGGTTTAAACCCAAAAAGAACATATGTCAAAATAAGTATCGATTCGAAGGTCACGACCCTCAACATCGCACCCTGCGTCTAATATGAGATAAGGACACTTTTTAGAATGTCCCAAACCCAAAAAAGTACAGAAATGCCCCTAAATAAACCCAAAATGACCCACCCGATTTTGTTTAAACCAAAAATGAACAAATGTCAAAACAGGTATCGATTTGAAGGTCATGACCCTTAACATTGCATCCACACGTCTAATAAGAGAATAGAACATTTTTTAGAACGTCCAAAATCCAAATAACTACAGAAATGCCCCAATTAACCCCAAACGACCCACCCGGTCTTATTTAAACCGAAAATGAACACATGTTGTCAATAGGTATCAATTCGAAGGTCACAACCCACAACATTGCAACCACACATCTAATAAGAGATGAGGACACATTTTATGACATCCCAACCCAAAAAAGTACAGAAATGCCCCCAAATAACCCCAAACGACCCACCCAGTCTAGTTTAAATCGAACATGAACATTTGCCAAAATTGGTATCGATCTCGAAGGTCATGACCCACAACTTCATCCACACGTGTAATAAGAGATAAGGACACATTTTAGAACATAGAAAACCCAAAAAAGTACAGAAATGCCCCCAAATAGTCCCTAACAACCCACCCGGTCTTATTTAAACAAAAATGAACATATGTCGAAATAGGTATCGATTCGAAGGTCATGACCCTTAACTTCATATCCACACGTGTAATAAGAGATAAGGACATTTTTTAGAACATCCCAAACCCAAAAAAGTATAGAAATGCCCCCAAATAACCCCAAACGACCCACCCGGTTTGGTTTAAATCGAAAATGAACATATGTCGAAATAGGTATCGATTCGAATGTCACACCCTCAACATCGCATCTACATGTATAATAAGAGATAATGACAATTTTTAGAATATGCCAAACCAAAAAATACAAAATGCCCCCAAATAACCCCAAACGACCCACCGATCTGGTTTAAACCGAAAATGAACATTTGTCAAAATTTATCGATACGAAGGTCATGGCCCTCAACTTCATATCCACACGTGTAATAGTAGATAATGACACATTTTAGAACATCCCAAACCCAAAAAAGCATAGAAATGCCCACAAAATAACCCCAAAGACCCACTCGTCTGTTTAAACAAATTGAAATGAATATATGTCAAAATAAGTATCGATTCCAAGGTCACGACTCTCAACATCGCATCTACACATCTAATAAGAGATAAAGACACTTTTTAGAACATCCAAACCCAAAAAGCACAGAAATGCCCCCAAATAACCCCAAAATGACCCACCATATTCTATTTAAATCGAAAATGAACATTTGTCGAAATTGGTATCGATAGTAAGGTCACGACCATCAACTTCATATCCACATGTGTAATAAGAGAAAAGGACACATTTTATAACATCCCAAACCCAAAAAAGTACAGAAATGACCCCAAATAACCCCAAACGACCCACCGGATTCGGTTTAAATCGAAAATGAACATAAGTTGAAATAGGTTTCGATTCGAAGGTCACGACCCTCAACAACACATCCACATGTCTAATAAGACATAAGTACATTTTTTAGGACATCCCAAACCCAAAAAAGTACAGAAATGCCCCCAAATAAACCCAAACGACTCATTCGGTCTGTTTTAAAAAAAAAATGAACATTTGTCGAAATTGGTATCGATACGATGGTCACAACCCTCAACTTCATATCCACATGTGTAAAAAGAGAAAAGGACACATTTTAGAACATCCCAAACCCAAAAAAGTATAGAAATGCCTCCAAACGACCCACCCGGTCTTATTTAAACTGAAAATGAACATTTGTCCAAATTGGTATCGATACGAAGGTCACGACCATCAACTTCATATTCACATGTGTAATAAGAGATAAGGACACATTTTATAACATCCCAAACCCAAAAAAGTACAGAAATGACCCCAAATAACCCCAAACGACCCACCCGGTTTGGTTTAAATCGAAAATGAACATATGTTGAAATAGGTTTCGATTCGAAGGTCACGACCCTCAACAACACATCCACATGTCTAATAAGAGATAAGTACATTTTTTAGGACATCCCAAACCCAAAAAAGTACAGAAATGCTCCAAAATAAACCCAAACGACTCACTCGGTCTGTTTTAAACAAAAAATGAACATTTGTCGAAATTGGTATCGATACGATGGTCACAACCCTCAACTTCATATCCACATGTGTAAAAAGAGAAATGGACACATTTTAGAACATCCCAAACGCAGAAGAGTACAGAAATGCCCCCAAATAACCCCAATCGACCCACCCTGTTAGGTTTAAATCGAAAATGAACATATGTCGAAATAGGTATCGATTCGAATGTCACAACCCTCAGCATCGCATCCACACGTCTAATAAAAGATAAGGACACTTTTGAGAACATCCCCCAGCCAAAAAAGTACAAAAATACCCCCAAATAACCCCAAACGACCCACCTGATCTGGTTTAAACCGAAAATGAACATTTATCGAAATTGTTATCGATACGAAGGTCATGACCCTCAACTTCATTTCCGCACGTGTAATAAGAAAAAGGGACACATTTTAGAACATCCGAAACCCAAAAAAGTACAGAAATGCCCACAAACAACCCCAAGCGACCCACCCTGTCTGGTTTAAATTGCAAATGAACAAAAGTCAAAATAGGTATCGATTCGACGGTTACGACCCTTGACATCACATCCACAGGTCTAATAAGAGATAAGGACACTTTTTAGAACATCCAAAACCCAAAAAAGCACAGAAATGCCCCCAAATAACCCCAAACGACCCACCCGGTCTATTTTAAATCGAAAATGAACATTTGTCGAAATTGGTATCGATACTAAGGTCACGACCATCAACTTCATATCCACACGTGTAATAAGAGAAAAGGACATATTTTATAACATCCCAAACCCAAAAAAGTACAGAAATGACCCCAAATAACCCCAAACGACCCACCTGGTTTGGTTTAAATCGAAAATGAACATATTTAGGGAAAATGAACATATGTTGAGGGACAGATCAGCCTGCTTTCAAGGTGCAAAAGTTCCCATCTTACACACCTGATCTTTGCAGATGATTTGATGATTTTTGTGAAGGCTGTCCCTGACTCTATTTTGGCTTGTTTGGGGGCTCTGTCTGATTTTCATACTTACTCTGGGTTGAGACTCAATAGAGCTAAGTCCTCTATTATTTTAGGGGGCCTTACCCAAACGGCCAGGCTGCAACTATTGGAATTAACGAATTTTATGGACACTAAGCTGCCCATTCGGTACCTTGGTGTTCCACTTGTACCTCGTAAACTTTCTATGGCAGATTGCTCCGCTATCTTGGATCTAGTGAGGCGAAGACTTGACGGCTGGAAAGCTCGTTTCTTATCCTTTGCAGGACGGTTGCAGCTTCTTACCTCTGTTCTTCAGGGCTGCTATATATATTGGTCGGGCATCTTTGCATTACCAGGTGGTGTCAAGCAAAAGCTGGAATCCATGTTCTCAAATTTCCTTTGGACGGGCCCCTCCTTGGAACGAAAGGTACATTATGTTTCTTGGGATAGAATTTGCAAACCTAAGGATGAGGGTGGCTTAGGTATCCGCAGAATTTCAGAAATGAATATTGCGGGTATCCTTAAGCAAATCTGGTGGATTGCTTCCAAAAAGGATAGCCTGTGGGTTAGGTGGGTTTATGCCCGTTATTTAAAAAATGACTCTATTTGGACTGTGAAAATTCCCCAAAATTGCTCTTGGGTTTGGCGTAGAGTCCTCAAGTATAGAGATTTGGTTGAACCCCATGTTCACCACTTTATTGGGTCTGGCCATGCTACAAGGCTATGGCTTGATAAGTGGCATCCTCAAGGGGTTTTAATCAAAAATTTTGGGGATCGTATCAGATACGATGCGGGTTCTCATCGTATGGCTCTGGTTTCGGATATTATAAGACAAGGCACCTGGCATCCTACTCCTCATGGGTCTTTTGATCTTATTAGTGCTTGGGGGGGATTTGCAACATGTTCCTATTTTGAGAGGCAGGGATGACCTTATTATTTGGAAGAATTCCCCTAATGGCTTATTTACTACTAAGTCAGCCTGGGACATTGTTAGAAGATCCTCCCCTAAAGTAGGGTGGCATAAATTTGTTTGGTTTACTCAGAATTTCCCTAAGCATTCTTACACAACTTGGAGATGCCTTATGGAAGCTCTACCTACCAAAGATCAGCTTATTAAAAGAAATATTTAGGTTGGGCCGAATTGCATCTTGTGTTGGGCTGGTATTGAAAGTCATGAGCATCTTTTCTTTAATTGCCCTTTTTCACTAGCATTTGGGGTCAAATTAGTTCTTTTTGCTCCCAAGGGGGTGGAGGCCCTACAAATCTCCAGAATGTGCTTGCTTGGCTCTTGAGTGTTGGTTGTGCAAATGATAGGATGGATTTGGTTCCCAAGTTGGGTTTTTGTGCTACTGTGCATTACATTTGGTGGGAGAGAAACCGAAGGCTGTTTGAGAACAAGGTTAGAACCCATGATTAGATTATAGAGGCAATTCGTCTTGATGTGGCCATTAAGTGTGCTGCCTTTCCCATTTCTGCTGTCCAAAGCCCAAGGAACCAGTTCTTGGCTGATAATTGGGGGATTAGGGTGGATTGGAAGGTGATTACTCAAAAAACCTGTGCTTGGTTTAGACCTCCTACTCACATGGCAGTCCTTCACTGTGATGGGTCCTTAACAGCTGATAGAGCTTCCTATGGTGGAATCATTCATGATGATGCAGGTGTTGCCATAATGGCGTATGCGAGGAAGGGAGATATTAATTCTGTTCTAGGCATGGAGCTCTTTGCAATTTTAAAGGGGGTCACTTTTTGTATTCAAAGGAACCTACTTCGGGTTTCCATCAGATCCGATTCCAAATTGGCAGTAGATATTCTTAATGGGGCTGTGGACTGCCCTTGGAGCATGCAAATCTTGATGGACCGTATAGCTACGCTACTACTACAATTACAGCTTAAGGAGATCAAACATGTTTGGAGAGAGCTCAACCAGCCAGCAGACTTTATTGCAGCCATGGATACGGGGGATGGGGAAGCAATATTTTATCCACTTGATTTCCCACAGGACCTGGTGGAGTTGGTTAAGAATGATTCAGATGGTAAAGTATTTTTAAGGACCTTGTCTCATTGAGATGTTGGCCTGGTCTTAGGCTTTTCGACCGAGGGCCTGTCCTCGGGTTGTTTTAGGGGCTCTCCTCCCCCTCTTAGGCCTGTCTAAGGGGGGAGGACAATGGCTGCCTTCTTCTGTATTTTTTTCCTCTTTCTTAATACAATCACACTTACCTATCAAAAAAAAAAAGGTTTCGATTCGAAGGTCACGACCCTCAACAACACATCCACACGTCTAAAAAGAGATAAGTACATTTTTTAGGACATCCCAAACCCAAAAAAGTACAGAAATGCCCCCAAATAAACCCAAACGACTCACCCGGTCTGTTTTAAACCAAAAATGAACATTACCGAAATTGGTATCGATACGATGGTCACAACCCTCAACTTGCTATCCACATGTGTAAAAAGAGAAAAGGACACATTTTAGAACATCCCAAACCAAAAAAAGTACACAAATGCCCCCAAATAACCCTAATAGACCCACACTGTTAGGTTTAAACCGAAAATGAACATATGTCGAAATAGGTATCGATTCGAAGGTCAAAACCCTCAACATCGCATCCACACATCTAATAAAATATAAGGACACATTGAGAACATCCCACACCCAAAAAAGTACAAAAATACCCCCAAATAACCCCAAACGACCCACCCGGTCTGGTTTAAACCGAAAATGAACATTTATCAAAATTGGTATCGATACGAAGGTCACGACCCTCAACTTCATATCCACACATGTAATAAGAAATAGGGACACATTTTAGAACATCCCAAACCCAAAAAAGTATAGAAATGCCCCCAAACAACCCCACACGACCCACCCTGTCTGTTTTAAATTGCAAATGAACAAAAGTCAAAATAGGTATCGATTCGACGGTTACGACCCTTGATATCGCATCCACACGTCTAATAAGAGATAAGGACACTTTTTAGAACATCCAAAACCCAAAAAAGTATAGAAATGCCCCCAAATAACCCCAAACGACCCACTCGATCTGGTTAAAACCGAAAAGGATCATCCGTCGCAATTGGTATCGATACGAAGGTCACGACCCTCAACTTCATATCCACACCTGTAATAAGAGATAAGGACACATTTTAGAACATCCCAAACCCAAAAAAATACAGAAATGCCCCCAAATGACCCCAAACGACCCACCCTGTTTGGTTTAAACAGAAAGTCAACATATGTCAAATTAGGTATCGATTCGAAGGTCACGACCCTCAACATCGCATCCACACGTCTAATAAAAGATAAGGACACTTTGTAGAACATCCTACATCCAAAAAAGTACAAAAATACCCCCAAATAACCCCAAACGACCCACCTGGTCCGGTTTAAACCGAAAATGAATATTTATAGAAATTGGTATCGATACAATGGTCAGGACCCTCAACTTCATATCCACACCTGTAATAAGAGATAAGGACACATTTTAGAACATCCCGAACCCAAAAAAGCATGAAAATACCCCCAAACAACCCCAAACGACCCACCCAGTCTTGTTTAAACCGTAAATGAATGTAAGTCGAAATAGGTATCGATTCGAAGGTTACGACCCTTGACATCGCATCCACATGTCTAATAAGAGATAAGGACACTTTTTAGAACATCTTAAACCCTAAAAATTTCAAAAATGCCCCCAAATAACCCTTAACGACCCACCCGATCTGGTTTAAACCGAAAATGAACATTCGTCGAAATTGGTATCAATACGAGGGTCACGATCCTCAACTTCATATCCACACCTATTATAAGAGATAAGGACACCTTTTAGAACAACCCAAACTCAAAAAAGTACAACAATGCCCCCAAATAACCGCAAACGACCCACCCGGTCTAGTTTAAACCGAAAACGAACATTTGTCTAAATTGGTATCGATACGAAGTTCACGACCCTCAACTTCATATCACACCTGTAATAAGAGATAAGGACACATTTTAGAACATCCCAAACCCCAAAAAGTACAAAATGCCCCCAAATAACCACAAACGACCCACTCGATCTGGTTAAAATCGAAAAGGAACATCCGTCGCAATTGGTATCGATACGAAGATCACGACCCTCAACTTCATATCCACACCTGTAATAAGAGATAAGGACGCATTTTAGAACATCCAAAACCCCAAAAAGTACAAAATGCCCCCAAATAACCACAAACGACCCACTCGATCTGGTTAAAATCGAAAAGGAACATCCGTCGCAATTGGTATCGATACGAAGGTCACGACCCTCAACTTCATATCCACACCTGTAATAAGAGATAAGGACACAGTTTAGAACATCCCAAACCACAAAAAGTACAGAAATGCCCCCAAATAACCCCAAACGACCCACCCTGTTTGGTTTAAACAGAAAGTCAACATATGTCAAATTACGTATCGATTCGAAGCTCACGACCCTCAACATCGCATCCACACGTCTAATAAAAAATAACGACACTTTTTAGAACATCCCACACCCAAAAAAGTACAAAAATACCCCCAAATAACCCCAAACGACCCACCCGATCCGATTTAAACAAAAAATGAACATTTATCGAAATTGGTATCGATACGAAGGCCACGACCGTCAACTTCATATCCACACGTGTAATAAGAAATAGGGACACATTTTCGAACATCCCAAACCCAAAAAAATACAAAAATGCCCCCAAAGGACCCCAAACGACCCACCCTGTCTAGTTTAAATTGCAAATGAACATAAGTCGAAATGGGTATCGATTGGATGGTTATGACCCTTGACATCGCATCCACATGTCTAATAAGAGATAAGGACACATTTTAGAACATCCCAAACCCAAAAAAGTACAGAAATGCCCCCAAATAACCCCCATTGTCCCACCCGATCTGGTGTAATCCGAAAATGATCATTCGTCGAAATTGGCATCGATACGAAGGTCACGATCCTCAACTTCATATCCACACCTGTAATAAGAGATAAGGACACATTTAAGTACATCCCAAACCCAAAAAAGTACAGAAATGCCCCCAAATAACCCCAAACGACCCACCCGATCTGGTTTAAACCGAAAATGAACATTTGTCCAAATTGGTATCGATACGAAGGTCACAACCCTCAACTTCATATCCACACCTGTAATAAGAGATAAGGACACATTTTAGAAAATCCCAAACCAAAAAAAGTACAGAAATGGCCCCAAATCACCCCATAGGACCTACCCGGTTTGGTTTAAATCGAAAATGAACATATGTTGAAATAGGTATCGATTCGAAGGTCACGACCCTCAACAATGCATCCACACGTCTAATAAGAGATAAGGACAGTTTTTAGGACATCCCAAACCCAAAAAATGATAGAAATGCCCCCAAATAACCCCTAACGAGACACCCGGTCTGTTTTAAACCGAAAATGAACATTTGTCGAAATTGGTATCGATACAATGGTCACGACCCTCAACTTCATATCCACACGTGTAATAAGAGATAAGGACACATTTTATAACATCTCAAACCCAAAAAAGTACAGAAATGGCCCCAAATAATCACAAACGACCCACCCGGTTTGGTTTAAATCGAAAATGAACATATGTTGAAATAGGTTTCGATTCGAAGGTCACGACCCTTAAGAACACATCCACACGTCTAATAAGAGGTAAGTACATTTTTTAGGACATTCCAAACCCAAAAAAGTACAGAAATGCCCCCAAATAAACCCAAATGACTCACCCGGTCTGTTTTAAACCCAAAATGAACATTTGTCGAAATTGGTATCGATACGATGGTCACAACCCTCAACTTCATATCCACATGTGTAAAAAGCGATAAGGACACGTTTTAGAACATCCCAAACCCAGAAAAGTACAGAAATGCCCCCAAATAACCCCAAACGACCCACAATGTTAGGTTTAAACCGAAAATGAACATTTGTCGAAATAGGTATCGATTCGAAGTTCACGACCCTCAACATCGCATCCACACGTCTAATAAAAGATAAGGACACTTTTGAGAACATCCCACATCCAAAAAAGTACAAAAATACCCCCAAATAACCCCAAACGACCCACCCAGTGTAGTTTAAACCGAAAATGAATATTTATCAAAATTGGCATCGATACGAAGGTCAAGACCCTCAACTTCATATCCACATGTGTAATAAGAAATAGGGACACATTTTAGAACATCCCAAACCCAAAAAAATACAGAAATGCCCACAAACAACCCCAAGTGACCCGCCCTGTTTGGTTTAAACCGAAAATGAACATATGTCAAAATAGGTATCGATTCGAAGGTAACGACCCTCCACATCGCATCCACATGTCTAATAAAAGATAAGGACACTTTTCAGAACATCCCACACCCAAAAAAGTACAAAAATACCCCCAAATAACCCCAAACGACCCACCCAGTCTGTTTTAAACCAAAAATGAACATTTATCGAAATTGGTATCGATACGAAGGTCACGATCCTCAACTTCACATCCACACGTGTAATAAGAAATTGGGACACATTTTAGAACATCCCAAACCCAAAAAAGTACAGAAATGCCCCCAAACAACCCCAAGCGACCCACCCTGTCTGGTTTAAATTGTAAATGAACATAAGTCAATTAGGTATCGATCCGAATGTTACGACCCTTGACATCGCATCCTCACGTCTAATAAGAGATAAGGACACTTTTTAGAACATCCCAAGCCCAAAAAAGTATAGAAAAGCCCCCAAATAACCTCTAACGACCCACCCGATCTGGTTTAAATCGAAAATGAACATTCATCGAAATTGGTATTGATACCAAGGTCACGATCCTCAACTTCAAATCCACACCTGTAATAAGAGATAAGGACACATTTTAGAACATTCAAACCCAAAAATTACAGAAATGCACCCAAATAACCCCAAATGACCCACCCGGTATAATTTAAACCGAAAATGTACATTTGACGAAATTGGTATCGATACGAAGTTCAAGACCCTCAACTTCATATCACACCTGTAATAAGAGATAAGGACACATTTTAGAACATCCCAAACCCAAAAAAGTATAGAAATGCCTCCAAACGACCCACCCGGTCTGGTTTAAACTGAAAATGAATATTTGTCCAAATTGGTATCGATACAAAGGTCACGACCATCAACTTCATATCCACACGTGTAATAAAAGATAATGACACATTTTATAACATCCCAAACCCAAAAAAGTATCGAAATGACCCCAAATAACCCCAAACGACCCACCCGGTTTGGTTTAAATCGAAAATGAACATATGTTGAAATAGGTATCGATTCGAAGGTCACGACCCTCAACAACGCATCCACACGTCTAATAAGAGATAAGGACATTTTTTAGGACATCCCAAACCCAAAAAAGTACAGAAATGCCCCCCCAAATAACCCCTAACGACCCACCCGGTCTGGTTTAAACCGAAAATGAATATTTTTTGAAATTGGTATCGATACGATGGTTAAAACCCTCAACTTCATATCCACATGTGTAATAAGAGATATGGACAAATTTTTGAACATCCCAAACCAAAAAAAGTACAGAAATGCCCCCAAATAACCCAAAATGACCCACCCTATTTGGTTTAAACCAAAAATCAACATATGTCGAAATAGGTATCGATTCGATGGTCACGACCCTCAATATCGCATCCACACGTATAATATAAGATAAGGACACTTTTTAGAACATCCCACACCCAAAAAAGTACAAAAATACCCCCAAATAACCCCAAACGACCCACCCAGTCTGGTTTAAACTACAAATGAACGTTTATCAAAATTGGTATCGATACAAAGGTCACGACCCTCAACTTCATATCCACACGTGTAGTAAGAAACAGGGACACATTTTAGAACATCCCAAACCCAAAAAAGTATAGAAATGTCCCCAAACAACCCCAAGCGACCCACCCTGTCTAGTTTAAATTGCAAATGAACATAAGTCGAAATAGGTATCGATTCGAAGGTTACGACCCTTGACATCACATCCACACGTTTAATAAGAGATAAGGACACTTTTTAGAATATCCCAAACCCAAAAAAGTACAGAAATGCCCCGAAATAACCCCTAACGACCCATCCGATCTGGTTTAAACCGAAAATGAACATTCGTCGAAATTGGTATCGATACGAAGGTCACGATCCTCACCTTCAACTCCACACCTGTAATAAGAGATAAGGACACATTTTAGAGCATCCCAAACCCAAAAAATTAGAGAAATGCCCCCAAATAACCCCAACTGGCCCACCCGTCCAGTTTAAACCGAAAATGAACATTTGACTAAATTGGTATCGATACGAAGTTCACGATCCTCAACTTCAGGTCACACCTGTAATAAGAGATAAGGACACATTTTAGAACATCCCAAACCCAAAAAAGTAAAGAAATGCCTCCAAACGACCCACCTGATCTAGTTTAAACTGAAAATGAACATTTGTCCAAATTGGTATCGATACGAAGGTCACGACCATCAACTTCAGATCCACACGTGTAATAAGAGATGAGGACACATTTTATAACATCCCAAACCCAAAAAAATACTGAAATGACCCCAAATAACCCCAAACGACCCACCCGATCCGGTTTAAACCGAAAATGAACATTTGTCGAAATTGGTATCGATATGAAGGTCACGACCCTCAACTTCATATCCACACCTGTAATAAGAGATAAGGACACATTTTAGAACATCCCAAACCCAAAAAAGTACAGATATGCCCCCAAATAACCCCAAACGACCCACCCTGTTTGGTTTAAACAGAAAGTCAACATATGTCAAATTAGGTATCGATTCGAAGGTCACGAACCTCAACATCGCATCCACACATCTAATAAAAGATAAAGACACTTTTTAGAACATCCCACACCAAAAAAGTACAAAAATACCCCCAAATAACCCCAAACGACCCACCCGATCCGGTTTAAACCGAAAATGAACATTTATCGAAATTGGTATCGATACAAAGGTCAGGACCCTCAACTTCATATCCACACCTGTAATAAGAGATAAGGACACATTTTAGAACATCCCGAACCCAAAAAAGCACGAAAATGCCCCCAAACAACCCCACACGACCCACCCAGTCTGGTTTAAATCGTAAATGAATGTAAGTCGAAATAGATATCGATTCGAAGGTTACGACCCTTGAAATCGTATCCACATGTCTAATAAGAGATAAGGACACTTTTTAGAACATCCCAAACCCTAAAAAGTACAAAAATGCCCCCAAATAACCCCTAACGACCCACCCGATCTGGTTTAAACCAAAAATGAACATTCGTCGAAATTGGTATCGATACGAAGGTCACGATCCTCAACTTCATATCCACACCTGTTATAAGAGATAAGGACACCTTTTATAACAACCCAAACTCAAAAAAGCACAGAAATGCCCCCAAATAACCCCAAACGACCCACCCAATCTAGTTTAAACCGAAAACGAACATTTGTCTAAATTGTTATCGATACGAAGTTCACGACCCTCAACTTCATATCACACCTGTAATAAGAGATAAGGACACATTTTAGAACATCCCAAACCCAAAAAAGTATAGAAATGCCCCCAAATAACCACAAACGACCCACTCGATCTGGTTAAAATCGAAAAGGACCATTCGTCGTAATTAGTATCGATACGAAGGTCACGACCCTCAACTTCATATCCACACCTGTAATAAGAGAAAAGGACACATTTTAGAACATCCCAAACCCAAAAGGTTACAGAAATGCCCCCAAATAACCCCAAACGACCCACCCGGTCTTGTTTAAACCGAAAATGAACATTTGACTAAATTGGTATCGATACGAAGTTCACGACCCTCAACTTCATATCACACCTGTAATAAGAGATAAGGACACATTTTAGAACATCCCAAACTCAAAAAAGTACAACAATGCCCCCAAATAACCGCAGAACGACCCACCCGGTCTAGTTTAAACCAAAACGAACATTTGTCTAAATTGGTATCGATACGAAGTTCACGACCCTCAACTTCATATCACACCTGTAATAAGAGATAAGGACACATTTTAGAACATCCCAAACCCCAAAAAGTACAAAATGCCCCCAAATAACCACAAACGACCCACTCGATCTGGTTAAAATCGAAAAGGAACATCCGTCGCAATTGGTATCGATACGAAGATCACGACCCTCAACTTCATATCCACACCTGTAATAAGAGATAAGGACGCATTTTAGAACATCCAAAACCCCAAAAAGTACAAAATGCCCCCAAATAACCACAAACGACCCACTCGATCCGGTTAAAATCGAAAAGGAACATCCGTCGCAATTGGTATCGATACGAAGGTCACGACCCTCAACTTCATATCCACACCTGTAATAAGAGATAAGGACACAGTTTAGAACATCCCAAACCACAAAAAGTACAGAAATGCCCCCAAATAACCCCAAACGACCCACCCTGTTTGGTTTAAACAGAAAGTCAACATATGTCAAATTACGTATCGATTCAAGCTCACGACCCTCAACATCGCATCCACACGTCTAATAAAAATAACGACACTTTTTAGAACATCCCACACCCAAAAAAGTACAAAAATACCCCCAAATAACCCCAAACGACCCACCCGATCCGATTTAAACAAAAAATGAACATTTATCGAAATTGGTATCGATACGAAGGCCACGACCGTCAACTTCATATCCACACGTGTAATAAGAAATAGGGACACATTTTCGAACATCCCAAACCCAAAAAAATACAAAAATGCCCCCAAAGGACCCCAAACGACCCACCCTGTCTAGTTTAAATTGCAAATGAACATAAGTCGAAATGGGTATCGATTGGATGGTTATGACCCTTGACATCGCATCCACATGTCTAATAAGAGATAAGGACACATTTTAGAACATCCCAAACCCAAAAAAGTACAGAAATGCCCCCAAATAACCCCCATTGTCCCACCCGATCTGGTGTAATCCGAAAATGATCATTCGTCGAAATTGGCATCGATACGAAGGTCACGATCCTCAACTTCATATCCACACCTGTAATAAGAGATAAGGACACATTTAAGTACATCCCAAACCCAAAAAAGTACAGAAATGCCCCCAAATAACCCCAAACGACCCACCCGATCTGGTTTAAACCGAAAATGAACATTTGTCCAAATTGGTATCGATACGAAGGTCACAACCCTCAACTTCATATCCACACCTGTAATAAGAGATAAGGACACATTTTAGAAAATCCCAAACCAAAAAAAGTACAGAAATGGCCCCAAATCACCCCATAGGACCTACCCGGTTTGGTTTAAATCGAAAATGAACATATGTTGAAATAGGTATCGATTCGAAGGTCACGACCCTCAACAATGCATCCACACGTCTAATAAGAGATAAGGACAGTTTTTAGGACATCCCAAACCCAAAAAATGATAGAAATGCCCCCAAATAACCCCTAACGAGACACCCGGTCTGTTTTAAACCGAAAATGAACATTTGTCGAAATTGGTATCGATACAATGGTCACGACCCTCAACTTCATATCCACACGTGTAATAAGAGATAAGGACACATTTTATAACATCTCAAACCCAAAAAAGTACAGAAATGGCCCCAAATAATCACAAACGACCCACCCGGTTTGGTTTAAATCGAAAATGAACATATGTTGAAATAGGTTTCGATTCGAAGGTCACGACCCTTAAGAACACATCCACACGTCTAATAAGAGGTAAGTACATTTTTTAGGACATTCCAAACCCAAAAAAGTACAGAAATGCCCCCAAATAAACCCAAATGACTCACCCGGTCTGTTTTAAACCCAAAATGAACATTTGTCGAAATTGGTATCGATACGATGGTCACAACCCTCAACTTCATATCCACATGTGTAAAAAGCGATAAGGACACGTTTTAGAACATCCCAAACCCAAAAAAAGTACAGAAATGCCCCCAAATAACCCCAAACGACCCACAATGTTAGGTTTAAACCGAAAATGAACATTTGTCGAAATAGGTATCGATTCGAAGTTCACGACCCTCAACATCGCATCCACACGTCTAATAAAAGATAAGGACACTTTTGAGAACATCCCACATCCAAAAAAGTACAAAAATACCCCCAAATAACCCCAAACGACCCACCCAGTGTAGTTTAAACCGAAAATGAATATTTATCAAAATTGGCATCGATACGAAGGTCAAGACCCTCAACTTCATATCCACATGTGTAATAAGAAATAGGGACACATTTTAGAACATCCCAAACCCAAAAAAATACAGAAATGCCCACAAACAACCCCAAGTGACCCGCCCTGTTTGGTTTAAACCGAAAATGAACATATGTCAAAATAGGTATCGATTCGAAGGTAACGACCCTCCACATCGCATCCACATGTCTAATAAAAGATAAGGACACTTTTCAGAACATCCCACACCCAAAAAAGTACAAAAATACCCCCAAATAACCCCAAACGACCCACCCAAATCGCTTTTAAACCAAAAATGAACATTTATCGAAATTGGTATCGATACGAAGGTCACGATCCTCAACTTCACATCCACACGTGTAATAAGAAATTGGGACACATTTTAGAACATCCCAAACCCAAAAAAGTACAGAAATGCCCCCAAACAACCCCAAGCGACCCACCCTGTCTGGTTTAAATTGTAAATGAACATAAGTCAATTAGGTATCGATCCGAATGTTACGACCCTTGACATCGCATCCTCACGTCTAATAAGAGATAAGGACACTTTTTAGAACATCCCAAGCCCAAAAAAGTATAGAAAAGCCCCCAAATAACCTCTAACGACCCACCCGATCTGGTTTAAATCGAAAATGAACATTCATCGAAATTGGTATTGATACCAAGGTCACGATCCTCAACTTCAAATCCACACCTGTAATAAGAGATAAGGACACATTTTAGAACATTCGAAACCCAAAAAATTACAGAAATGCACCCAAATAACCCCAAATGACCCACCCGGTATAATTTAAACCGAAAATGTACATTTGACGAAATTGGTATCGATACGAAGTTCAAGACCCTCAACTTCATATCACACCTGTAATAAGAGATAAGGACACATTTTAGAACATCCCAAACCCAAAAAAGTATAGAAATGCCTCCAAACGACCCACCCGGTCTGGTTTAAACTGAAAATGAATATTTGTCCAAATTGGTATCGATACAAAGGTCACGACCATCAACTTCATATCCACACGTGTAATAAAAGATAATGACACATTTTATAACATCCCAAACCCAAAAAAGTATCGAAATGACCCCAAATAACCCCAAACGACCCACCCGGTTTGGTTTAAATCGAAAATGAACATATGTTGAAATAGGTATCGATTCGAAGGTCACGACCCTCAACAACGCATCCACACGTCTAATAAGAGATAAGGACATTTTTTAGGACATCCCAAACCCAAAAAAGTACAGAAATGCCCCCCAAATAACCCCTAACGACCCACCCGGTCTGGTTTAAACCGAAAATGAATATTTTTTGAAATTGGTATCGATACGATGGTTAAAACCCTCAACTTCATATCCACATGTGTAATAAGAGATATGGACAAATTTTTGAACATCCCAAACCAAAAAAAGTACAGAAATGCCCCCAAATAACCCAAAATGACCCACCCTATTTGGTTTAAACCAAAAATCAACATATGTCGAAATAGGTATCGATTCGATGGTCACGACCCTCAATATCGCATCCACACGTATAATATAAGATAAGGACACTTTTTAGAACATCCCACACCCAAAAAAGTACAAAAATACCCCCAAATAACCCCAAACGACCCACCCAGTCTGGTTTAAACTACAAATGAACGTTTATCAAAATTGGTATCGATACAAAGGTCACGACCCTCAACTTCATATCCACACGTGTAGTAAGAAACAGGGACACATTTTAGAACATCCCAAACCCAAAAAAGTATAGAAATGTCCCCAAACAACCCCAAGCGACCCACCCTGTCTAGTTTAAATTGCAAATGAACATAAGTCGAAATAGGTATCGATTCGAAGGTTACGACCCTTGACATCACATCCACACGTTTAATAAGAGATAAGGACACTTTTTAGAATATCCCAAACCCAAAAAAGTACAGAAATGCCCCGAAATAACCCCTAACGACCCATCCGATCTGGTTTAAACCGAAAATGAACATTCGTCGAAATTGGTATCGATACGAAGGTCACGATCCTCACCTTCAACTCCACACCTGTAATAAGAGATAAGGACACATTTTAGAGCATCCCAAACCCAAAAAATTAGAGAAATGCCCCCAAATAACCCCAACTGGCCCACCCGTCCAGTTTAAACCGAAAATGAACATTTGACTAAATTGGTATCGATACGAAGTTCACGATCCTCAACTTCAGGTCACACCTGTAATAAGAGATAAGGACACATTTTAGAACATCCCAAACCCAAAAAAGTAAAGAAATGCCTCCAAACGACCCACCTGATCTAGTTTAAACTGAAAATGAACATTTGTCCAAATTGGTATCGATACGAAGGTCACGACCATCAACTTCAGATCCACACGTGTAATAAGAGATGAGGACACATTTTATAACATCCCAAACCCAAAAAAATACTGAAATGACCCCAAATAACCCCAAACGACCCACCCGGTCTGGTTTAAACTGAAAATGAACATTGGTCGAAATTGGTATCGATACGAAGGTCACGACCCTCAACTTCATATCCACACCTGTAATAAGAGATAAGGACACATTTTAGAACATCCCAAACCCAAAAAAGTACAGATATGCCCCCAAATAACCCCAAACGACCCACCCTGTTTGGTTTAAACAGAAAGTCAACATATGTCAAATTAGGTATCGATTCGAAGGTCACGAACCTCAACATCGCATCCACACATCTAATAAAAGATAAAGACACTTTTTAGAACATCCCACACCAAAAAAGTACAAAAATACCCCCAAATAACCCCAAACGACCCACCCGATCCGGTTTAAACCGAAAATGAACATTTATCGAAATTGGTATCGATACAAAGGTCAGGACCCTCAACTTCATATCCACACCTGTAATAAGAGATAAGGACACATTTTAGAACATCCCGAACCCAAAAAAGCACGAAAATGCCCCCAAACAACCCCACACGACCCACCCAGTCTGGTTTAAATCGTAAATGAATGTAAGTCGAAATAGATATCGATTCGAAGGTTACGACCCTTGAAATCGTATCCACATGTCTAATAAGAGATAAGGACACTTTTTAGAACATCCCAAACCCTAAAAAGTACAAAAATGCCCCCAAATAACCCCTAACGACCCACCCGATCTGGTTTAAACCAAAAATGAACATTCGTCGAAATTGGTATCGATACGAAGGTCACGATCCTCAACTTCATATCCACACCTGTTATAAGAGATAAGGACACCTTTTATAACAACCCAAACTCAAAAAAGCACAGAAATGCCCCCAAATAACCCCAAACGACCCACCCAATCTAGTTTAAACCGAAAACGAACATTTGTCTAAATTGTTATCGATACGAAGTTCACGACCCTCAACTTCATATCACACCTGTAATAAGAGATAAGGACACATTTTAGAACATCCCAAACCCAAAAAAGTATAGAAATGCCCCCAAATAACCACAAACGACCCACTCGATCTGGTTAAAATCGAAAAGGACCATTCGTCGTAATTAGTATCGATACGAAGGTCACGACCCTCAACTTCATATCCACACCTGTAATAAGAGAAAAGGACACATTTTAGAACATCTCAAACCACAAAAAGTACAGAAATGACCCCAAATAACCCCAAACGACCCACCCTGTTTGGTTTAAATAGAAAGTCAACATATGTCAAATTAGGTATCGATTCGAAGGTTACGACCCTCAACATCGCATCCACACGTCTAATAAAAGATAAGGATACTTTTTAGAACATCCCACACCCAAAAAAGTACAAAAATACCCCCAAATAACCCCAAACGACCCACCCGATCCGGTTTAAACCAAAATGAACATTTATCGAAATTGGTATCAATACGAAGGCCACGACCCTCAACTTCATATCCACACGTGTAATAAGAAATAGGGACACATTTTCGAACATCCCAAACCCAAAAAAATACAGAAATGCCCCCAAAGGACCCCAAACGACCCACCCTGTCTGGTTTAAATTGCAAATGAACATAAGTCAAAATGGGTATCGATTGGATGGTTACGACCCTTGACATCGCATCCACATGTCTAATAAGAGATAAGGACACTTTTTAGAACCTCCCAAACCCAAAAAAAGTACAGAAATGCCCCCAAATAACCCAAAACGACCCACCCGATCTGGTTTAAACCGAAAATGAACATTCGTCGAAATTGGCATCGATACGAAGGTCACGATCCTCAACTTCATATCCACACCTGTAATAAGAGATAAGGACACATTTTAGAACATCCCGAACCCAAAAAAGTACAGAAATGCCCCCAAGTAACCCCAAATGACCCACCCGGTCTGGTTTAAATCGAAAATGAACATTTGTCCAAATTGGTATCGATACGAAGGTCACAACCCTCAACTTTATATCCACACCTGTATTAAGAGATAAGGACACATTTTAGAAAATCCCAAACCAAAAAAAGTACAGAAATGGCCCCAAATCACCCCAAACGACCTACCTGGTTTGGTCTAAATCGAAAATGAACATATGTTGAAATAGGTATCGATTCGAAGGTCACGACCCTCAACACCACACCCACACGTCTAATAAGAGATAAGGACATTTTTAGGACATCCCAAACCCAAAAAACTACAGAAATGCCCCCAAATAACCCCAAACGACCCACCCGATTTGTTTTAAACCGAAAATGAACATTTGTCGAAATTGGTTTCGATACAATGGTCACGACCCTCAATTTCATATCCACACGTGTAATAAGAGATAAGGACACATTTTATAATATCTCAAACCCAAAAAAGTACAGAAATGACCCCAAATAATCCCAAACGACCCACCCGGTTTGGTTTAAATCGAAAATGAACATATGTTGAAATAGGTTTCGATTCGAAGGTCACGACCCTCAACAACACATCCACACATCTAATAAGAGGTAAGTACATTTTTTAGGACATCCCAAACCCAAAAAAGTACAGAAATACCCCCAAATAAACCCAAACGACTCACCCGGTCTGTTTTAAACCAAAAATGAACATTTGTCGAAATTGGTATCGATACGATGGTCACAACCCTTAACTTCATATCCACAGGTGTAAAAAGTGATAAGGACACATTTTAGAACATCCCAAACCCTAAAAAGTACAGAAATGCCCCCAAATAACCCCAAACAACCCACAATGTTAGGTTTAAACAGAAAATGAACATTTGTCGAAATAAGTATCGATTCGAAGGTCACGACCCTCAACATCGCATCCACACGTCTAATAAAAGATAAGGACACTTTTGAGAACATCCCACACCCAAAAAAGTATAAAAATACCCCCAAATAACCCCAAACGACCCACCCGGTCTGGTTTAAACCGAAAATGAATATTTATCAAAATTGGTATCGATACGAAAGTCAAGACCCTCAACTTCACATCCACACGTGTAATAAGAAATTGGGACACATTTTAGAACATCCCGAATCCAAAAAAGTACAAAAATACCCCCAAACAACCCCAAGCAACCCACCCTGTCTGGTTTAAATTGTAAATGAACATAAGTCGAAGTAGGTATCGATCCGAATGTTACGACCCTTGACATCGCATCCGCACATCTAATAAGAGATAAGGACACTTTTTAGAACATCCCAAACCAAAAAAAGTACAGAAAAGCCCCCGAATAACCCCTAACGACCCACCCGATCTGGTTTAAATAAAAAATGAACATTCGTCGAAATTGGTATTGATACCAAGGTCACGATCCTCAACTTCAAATCCACACCTGTAATAAGAGATAAGGACACATTTTAGAACATCCCAAACCCAAAAAATTACAGAAATAACCCCAAATAACCCCAAATGACCCACCCGGTATAGTTTAAACCAAAAATGAACATTTGACTAAATTGGTATCGATACGAAGTTCACGACCCTCAACTTCATATCACTCCTGTAATAAGAGATAAGGACACATTTTAGAACATGCAAAACCCAAAAAAGTATAGAAATGCCGCCAAACGACCCACCTGGTCTGGTTTAAATTGAAAATGAATATTTGTCCAAATTGGTATCGATACAAAGGTCACGACCATCAACTTCATATCCACACGTGTAATAAAAGATAAGGACACATTTTATAACATCCCAAACCCAAAAAAGTATAGAAATGACCCCAAATAACCCCAAACGACCCACCCGATTTGGTTTAAATCGAAAATGAACATATGTTGAAATAGGTATCGATTAGAAGGTCACGACCCTCAACAACGCATCCACACGTCTAATAAGAAATAAGGACATTTTTAGGACATCCCAAACCCAAAAAAGTACAGAAATGCCCCCCAAATAACCCCAAACTACCCACCCGGTCTGATTTAAACCGAAAATGAACACCCTCAACTTCATATCCACATGTGTAATAAGAGATAAGGACACATTTTAAAACATCCCAAACCCAAAAAAGTACAGAAATGCCCCAAAATAACCCCAAACGACCCACCCTGTTTGGCTTAAATCGAAAATCAACATATGTCGAAATAGGTATCGATTCGAAGGTCACGACGCTCAACATCGCATCAACACGTATAATAAGGGATAAGGACAATTTAGTCAAATGTTCATTTTCGATATAAACTAGACCGGGTGGTTCGTTTGGGGTTATTGGGGGCATTTCTATAATTTTTTGGGTTTGGGATGTTCTAAAATGTGTCCTTATCTCTTATTACAGGTGTGGATTTGAAGTTGAGGATCGTGCCCTTCGTATCGATACTAATTTCTTCGAATGTTCATTTTCGGTTTAAAGCAGATTGGGTGGGTCGTTAGGGGTTATTTGGGGGCATTTCTGTACTTTTTTGGGTTTGGGATGTTCTAAAAAGTGTCCTTATCTCTTATTAGACGTGTGGATGCGATGTCAAGGGTCGTAACCATCGAATCGATACCTATTTCGACTTATGTTCATTTGCAATTTAAACCGGACAGGGTGGGTCGCTTGGGGTTGTTTGGGGGCATTTCTGTACTTTTTTGGGTTTGGGATGTTCTAAAATGTGTCCCTATTTCTTATTACACTTGTGGATATGAAGTTGAGGGTCGTGACCTTCGTATCGATACCAATTTCGATAAATGTTCATTTTTAGTTTAAACTAGGCTGGGTGGGTCGTTTGGGGTTATTTGGGGGGATTTTTGTACTTTTTTGGGTGTGGGATGTTCTAAAAAGTGTCCTTATCTTTTATTAGACGTGTGGATGCAATGTTGAGGGTCGTGACATTCGAATCGATACCTATTTTGACATATGTCTATTTTCGATTTAAGCCAAACAGGGTGGGTTGTTTGGGGTTATTTGGGGGCATTTCTGTACTTTTGTGGGTTTAGGATGTTCTAAAATGTGTCCATATCTCTTATTACACATGTGGATATGAAGTTGAGGGTTGTGACCATCGTATAGATACCAATTTCGACAAATGTTCATTTTCGGTTAAAACGAGAACGGGTGGGTCGTTTGGGGTTATTTGGGGGCGTTTCTGTACTTTTTTGGGTTTGGGATATCCTAAAAAATGTCCTTATCCCTTATTGGACGTGTGGATGTGTTGTTCAGGGTCATGACCTTCGCATCGATACCTATTTCAACATATGTTAATTTTCGATTTAAACTAAACTGGGTGGGTCGTTTGGGGTTATTTGGGGTCATTTCTGTACTTTTTTGGGTTTGGGATGTTATAAAATGTGTCCTTATCTCTTATTACACATGTGGATATGAAATTGATGGTCGTGACCTTCGTATCGATACCAATTTGGACAAATGTTTATTTTCGATTTAAACCAGACCGGGTGGGTCGTTTGGGGGCATTTTTATACTTTTTTGGGTTTGGGATGTTCTAAAATGTGTCCTTATCTCTTATTACAGGTGTGATATGAAGTTGAGGGTCATGAACTTCTTATCGATACCAATTTAGACAAATATTCATTTTCGGTTTAAGCTAGATCGGGTGGGTCATTTGGGGCTATTTGTGGGCATTTCTGTACTTTTTTGGGTTTGGGATGTTCTAAAATGTGTCCTTATGTCTTATTACAGATGTGGATATGAAGTTGAGGATCGTGACCTTCGTATCGATACCAATTTCGATGAATGTTCATTTTACGTTTAAACCAGATCGGGTGGATCGTTAGGGGTAATTTGGGGCATTTCTGTACTTTTTTGGGTTTGGGATGTTCTAAAAAGTGTCCTTATCTCTTATTAGACGTGTGGATGCGATGTCAAGGGTCGTATTCTTCGTATCGATACCTATTTTGACTTATGTTCATTTGCAATTTAAACCAGGCAAGGAGGGTCATTTGGGGTTGTTTGGAGGCATTTCGGTACTTTTTTGGGTTTGAGATGTTCTAAAATGTGTCCCTATTTCTTATTACACGTGTGGATATGAAGTTGAGGGTCGTGATCTTCGTATCGATAACAATTTTGATAAATGTTCATTTCCGGTTTAAACCAGGCCGGGTAGGTCGTTTAAGGTTATTTGGGGGTATTTTTGTACATTTTTGGGTGTGGGATGTTCTAAAAAGTGTCCATATCTTTTATTAGACGTGTGGATGCGATGTTGAGGGTCGTGACCTTCGAATCGATACCTATTTCGACATATGTTGATTTTCGGTTTAAGCCAAACAGGGTGGGTCGTTTGGGGTTATTTGGGGGCATTTCTGTACTTTTTTGGGTTTGGGATGTTCTAAAATGTGTCCTTATCTCTTGTTACACATGTGGATATGAAGTTGAGGGTTGTGACCATCGTATCGATACCAATTTCGACAAATGTTCATTTTCGGTTTAAACCAGAATGGGTGGGTCATTTGGGGTTATTTGAGGGCATTTCTGTACTTTTTTGGGTTTGGGATGTCCTAAAAAATGTGCTTATCTCTTTTTAGACGTGTGGATGCGTTGTTGAGGGTCGTGACCTTCGAATTGCTACCTATTTCAAAATAAGTTCATTTTCGATTTAAACTAAACTGGATGGGTCGTTTGGGGTTATTTGGAGTCATATTTGTACTTTTTTGGGTTTGGGATGTTATAAAATGTATCCTTATGTCCTATTACATGTGTGAATATGAAGTTGATGGTCGTGACCTTCGTATCGATACCAATTTGGACAAATGTTCATTTTCGATTTAAACCAGACGGGGTGGGTCGTTTTGGGGCATTTATACTTTTTTGGGTTTGGGATGTTTTAAAATGTGTCCTTATCTCTGATTATAGGCGTGATATGAAGTTGAGGGTCGTGAACTTCGTATCGATACAAATTTAGTCAAATGTTCATTTTCAATTTAAACTAGACCGGGTGGGTCGTTTTGGGTTATTTGGGGGCATTTCTGTAATTTTTTAGGTTTGGGATGTTCTAAAATGTGTCCTTATCTCTTATTACAGGTGTGGATATGAAGTTGAGGATTGTGCCCTTCGTATCGATAGTAATTTCTTCGAATGTTCATTTTCGGTTTAAACCAGTTCGGGTGGGTCGTTAGGGGTTATTTGGGGGCATTTCTGTACTTTTTTGGGTTTGGGATGTTCTAATTAGACGTGTGGATGCGATGTCAAGGGTTGTAACCATGGAATCGATACCTATTTTGACTTATGTTCATTTGCAATTTAAACCGGACAGGGTGGGTCGCTTGGGGTTGTTTGGGGGCATTTCTGTACTTTTTTGGGTTTGGGATGTTCTAAAATGTGTCCCTATTTCTTATTACACGTGTGGATATGAAGTTGAGGGTCGTGACCTTCGTATCGATACCAATTTCAATAAATGTTCCTTTTAAGTTTAAACCAGTTTGGGTGGGTCGTTTGGGGTTATTTGGGGGCATTTTTGTACTTTTTTGGGTTTGGGATGTTTTAAATGTGTCCTTATCTCTTATTACACATGTGCATAATAAGTTGAGGGTGTTGACCATCATATCGCTACCAATTTTGACAAATGTTCATTTTCGGTTTAAACCAGACAGGGTGGGTCGTTTGGGGTTATTTGCGGGCATTTCTGTACTTTTTTGGGTTTGGGATGTCCTAAAAAATGTCCTTATCTCTTATTAGACGTGTCGATGCGTTGTTGAGGGTCGTGACCTTCGAATCGATACCTATTTCAACATATGTTCATTTTCGATTTAAACAAAATCGGGTGGGTCGTTTGGGGTTATTTGGGGTCATTTCTGTACTTTTTTGGGATTGGGATGTTATAAAATGTGTGTCCTTATCTCTTATTACACGTGTGGATATGAAGTTGATGGTCGTGACCTTCGTATCGATACAAATTTGGACAAATGTTCATTTTCGGTTTAAACCAGACCAGGTGGGTCGTTTTGGGGCATTTCTATACTTTTTTGGGTTTGGGATGTTCTAAAATGTGTCCTTTTCTCTTATTACTGGTGTGATATGATGTTGAGGGTCATGAACTTCGTATCGATACCAATTTAGTCAAATGTTCATTTTCGGTTTAAACTAGACCGGGTGGGTCGTTTGGGGTTATTTGGGGGCATTTCTATAAATTTTTAGGTTTTGGATGTTCTAAAATGTGTGCTTATCTCTTATTATAGGTGTGGATATGAAGTTGAAGATCGTGACCTTCGTATCGATTCCAATTTCGACGAATGTTCATTTTCGATTTAAACCAGATCAGGTGGGTCGTTAGGGGTTATTTGGGGGCATTTCTGTACTTTTTTAGGTTTGGGATGTTCTAAAAAGTGTCCTTATCTCTTATTAGATGTGTGGATGCGATGTCAAGGGTCGTAACCTTCGAATCGAAACCTATTTCGACTTTTGTTCATTTGCAATTTAAACCAGACAGGGTGGGTCGCTTGGGGTTGTTTAGGGGGATTTCTGTACTTTTTTGGGTTTGGGATGTTCTAAAATATGTCCCTATTTCTTATTACACGTGTGAATATGAAGTTGAGGGTCGTGACCTTCGTATCAATACCAATTTCGATAAATGTTCATTTTCGGTTTAAACCAGACTGAGTGGGTCGTTAGGGGTTATTTGGGGGTATTTTTATACTTTTTTGGGTGTGAGATGTTCTAAAAAGTGTCCTTATCTTTTATTAGACGTGTGGATGCGATGTTGAGGGTCGTGAGCTTCGAATCGATACCTATTTCGACATATGTTGATTTTCGGTTTAAACCAAACAGAGTGGGTCATTTGGGGTTATTTGGGGGCATTTCTGTACTTTTTTGGGTTTGGGATTTTCTAAAATGTGTCCATATCTTTTATTACACATGTAGATTTGAAGTTGAGGGTTGTGAACATCGTATCGATACCAATTTCGACCAATGTTCATTTTCGGTTTAAACCAGACCGGGTGGGTTGTTTGGGGTTATTTGGGGTTATTTCAGTATTTTTTTGGGTTTGGGATGTTATAAAATGTGTCCTCATCTCTTATTACACGTGTGGATATGAAGTTGATGATCGTGACCTTCGTATCGATACCAATTTGGACAAATGTTCATTTTTAGTTTAAACTAGATCAGGTGGGTCGTTTGGAGGCATTTCTTTACTTTTTTGGGTTTGGGATGTTCTAAAATGTGTCCTTATCTCTTATTACAAGTGTGACATGAAGTTGATGGTCGTGACCTTTGTATCGATACCGATTTGGACAAATGTTCATTTTCAGTTTAAACCATACCGGGTGGGTCGTTTGGAGGCATTTCTATAGTTTTTTGGGTTTGGGTTGTTCTAAAATGTGTCCTTATATCTTATTTCAGGTGTGATATGAAGTTGAAGATCGTGAACTTCGTATCGATACCAATTTAGTCAAATGTTCATTTTCGGTTTAAACTAAACAGGTGGGCCGTTTGGGGTTATTTGGGGGCATTTCTATAAATTTTTTGGTTTGGAATGTTCTAAAATGTGTCCTTATCTCTTATTACAGGTGTGGACTTGAAGGTGAGGATCGTGACCCTCGTATCGATACCAATTTCGAAAAATGTTTATTTTTGGTTTAATCCAGATCGGGTGGGTCGTTAGGGGTTATTTCGGGGCATTTCTATACTTTTTTTGGGTTTGGGATGTTCTAAAAAGTGTCCTTATCTCTTATTAGACGTGTGGATGCGATGTCAAGGGTCGTAACCTTCGAATCGATACCTATTTCGACTTATGTTCATTTGCACTTTAAACTAGACAGGGTGGGTCGGTTGGGGTTGTTTGGGGGCATTTCTGTACTTTTTTGGGTTTGGGATGTTCTAAAATGTGTCCCTGTTTCTTATTACCCGTGTGGATATGAAGTTGAGGGTCGTGACTTTTGTGTCGATACCAATTTCGATAAATGTTCATTTGTGGTTTAAACCAGACTGGGGGGGTCGTTTGGGGTTATTTGGGGGTATTTTTGTACTTTTTTGGGTGTGGGATGTTCTAAAAAGTGTCCTTATCTTTTATTAGACGTGTGGATGCGATGTTGAGGGTCGTGACCATCGAATCGATACCTATTTCGACATATGTTGATTTTTGGTTTAAACCAAATAGGGTGGGTCGTTTTGGGTTATTTGGGGGCATTTCTGTACTTTTTTGGGTTTGGGATGTTGAAAAATTTGTCCATATCTCTTATTACACATGTGGATATGAAGTTGAGGGTTGTGACCACCGTATCGATACCAATTTCGAAAAATATTCATTTTCGGTTTAAACCAGACCAGGGGGGTCGTTTGGGGTCATTTGGGGGGGCATTTCTGTACTTTTTTGGGTTTGGGATGTCCTAAAAAATGTCCTTATCTCTTACTGTGTGGATGCGTTGTTGAGGGTCGTGACCTTCGAATCGATACCTATTTCAACATGTGTTCGTTTTCGATTTAAACCAAACCGGGTGGGTCGTTTGGGGTTATTTGGGGTCATTTCTATACTTTTTTGGGTTTGGGATGTTATAAAATGTGTCCTTATCTTTTATTACACGTGTGGATATAAAGTTGATGGTCGTGACCTTTGTATTGATACCAATTTGGACAAATATTCATTTTCTGTTTAAACCAGACCGGGTGGGTCGTTTGGAGGCATTTCTATACTTTTATGAGTTTGGGATGTTCTAAAATGTGTCCTTATCTCTTATTACAGCTGTGATATGAAGTTGAGGGTCGTGAACTTCGTATCAATACCAATTTAGTCAATTGTTCATTTTCGGTTTAAACTATACCGGGTGGGTCATTTGGGGTTATTTGGGGGCATTTCTATAATTTTTTGGGTTTGGGATGTTCTAAAATGTGTCCTTATCTCTTATTACAGGTGTGGATTTGAAGTTGAGGATCATGACCTTGGTATCAATACCAATTTCGACGAATGTTCATTTTCGATTTAAACCAGATCGGGTGGGTCGTGAGGGGTTATTTGGGGGCTTTTCTGTACTTTTTTGGGTTTGGGATGTTCTAAAAAGTGTCCTTATCTCTTATTAGACGTGCGGATGCGATGTCAAGGGTCGTAACAATTGGATTGATACCTACTTCGACTTATGTTCATTTACAATTTAAACCTAACAGGGTGGGTCGCTTGGGGTTGTTTGGGGGCATTTCTGTACTTTTTTGGGTTTGGGATGTTCTAAAATGTGTCCCAATTTCTTATTACACGTGTGGATGTGAAGTTGAGGATCATGACCTTCGTATCGATACCAATTTCGATAAATGTTCGTTTTTGGTTTAAACCAGACTGGGTGGGTCGTTTGGGTTTATTTGGGGGTATTTTTGTACTTTTTTGGGTGTGGGATGTTTTAAAAAGTGTCCTTATCTTTTATTAGACGTGTGGATGCGATGTGGAGGGTCGTGACCTTCGAATCGATACCGATTTTGACATATGTTCATTTTCGGTTTAAACCAAACAGGGTGGGTCGTTTTGGGTTATTTGGGGGCATTTCTGTACTTATTTGGGTTTGGGATGTTGAAAAATTTGTCCATATCTCTTATTACACATGTGGATATGAAGTTGAGGGTTTTGACCATCGTATCGATACCAATTTCGAAAAATATTCATTTTTGGTTTAAACCAGACCGGGTGGGTCGTTTGGGGTTATTTGGGGGGGCATTTCTGTACTTTTTTGGGTTTGGGATGTCGTAAAAAATGTCCTTATCTCTTACTAGACGTGTGGATGCGTTGTTAAGGGTCGTGACCTTCGAATCGATACCTATTTCAACACGTGTTCATTTTCGATTTAAACCAAACCGGGTGGGTCGTTTGGGGTTATTTGGGGTCATTTCTATACTTTTTTGGGTTTGGGATGTTATAAAATGTGTCCTTATCTTTTATTACACGTGTGGATATGAAGTTGATGGTCGTGACCTTTGTATCGATACCAATTTGGACAAATATTCGTTTTCAGTTTAAACTAGACCGGGTGGGTCGTTTGGAGGCATTTCTATACTTTTTTGGGTTTGGGATGTTCTAAAATGTGTCCTTATCTCTTATTACAGGTGTGATATGAAGTTGAGGGTCGTGAACTTCGTATCAATACCAATTTAGTCAAATGTTCATTTTCAGTTTAAACTATACCGGGTGGGTCATTTGGGGTTATTTGGGGGCATTTCTATAATTTTTTGGGTTTGGGATGTTCTAAAATGTGTCCTTATCTATTATTACAGGTGTGGATTTGAAGTTGAGGATCGTGACCTTGGTATCAATACCAATTTCGACGAATGTTCATTTTCGATTTAAACCAGATCGGGTGGGTCGTGAGGGGTTATTTGGGGGCTTTTCTGTACTTTTTTGGGTTTGGGATGTTCTAAAAAGTGTCCTTATCTCTTATTACACGTGTGGATGCGATGTCAAGGGTCGTGACATTCGGATTGATAGCTACTTCGACTTATGTTCATTTACAATTTAAACCAGACAGGGTGGGTCGCTTGGGGTTGTTTGGGGGCATTTCTGTACTTTTTTGGGTTTGGGATGTTCTAAAATGTGTCAAAATTTCTTATTACACGCGTGGATGTGAAGTTGAGGATCATGACCTTCTTATCGATACCAATTTCGATAAATGTTCGTTTTCGGTTTAAACCAGACTGGGTGGGTCGTTTGGGGTTATTTGGGGGTATTTTTGTACTTTTTTGGGTGTGGGATGTTTTAAAAAGTGTCCTTATCTTTTATTAGACGTGTGGATGCGATGTGGAGGGTCGTGACCTTCGAATCGATACCGATTTTGACATATGTTCATTTTCGGTTTAAACCAAACAGGGTGGGTCGCTTGGGGTTGTTTGTGGGCATTTCTGTATTTTTTTGGGTTTGGGATGTTCTAAAATGTGTCCCTATTTCTTATTACACGTGTGGATATGAAGTTGAGGGTCTTGACCTTCGTATCGATACCAATTTCGATAAATATTCATTTTCGGTTTAAACCAGATCGGGTGGGTCATTTGGGGTTATTTGGGGGTATTTTTGTACTTTTTTGGGTGTGGGATGTTCTCAAAAGTGTCCTTATCTTTTATTAGACGTGTGGATGCGATGTTGAGGGTCGTGACCCTCGAATTGATACCTATTTCGACAAATGTTCATTTTCGGTTTAAACCTAACATTGTGGGTCGTTTGGGGTTATTTGGGGGCATTTCTGTACTTTTTAGGGTTTGGGATGTTCTAAAATGTGTCCTTATCGCTTTTTACACATGTGGATATGAAGTTGAGGGTTGTGACCATCGTATCGATACCAATTTCGACAAATGTTCATTTTTGGTTTAAAACAGACCGGGTGAGTCGTTTGGGTTTATTTGAGCGCATTTCTGTACTTTTTTGGGTTTGGGATGTCCTAAAAAATGTACTTACCTCTTATTAGAAGTGTGGATGTGTTGTTGAGGGTCGTGACCTTCGAATCGAAACATATTTCAACATATGTTTATTTTCGATTTAAACCAAACCGGGTGGGTTGTTTGGGATTATTTGGGGTCATTTCTGTACTTTTTTGGGTTTGAGATGTTATAAAATGTGTTCTTATCTCTTATTACACGTGTGGATATGAAGTTGAGGGTCGTGACCATTGTATCGATACGAATTTCGACAAATGTTCATTTTCGGTTTAAAACAGACCGGGTGGGTCGTTAGGGGTTATTTGGGGGCATTTCTGTAGTTTTTTGGGTTTGGGATGTCCTAAAAAATGTCCTTATCTCTTATTAGATGAGCGGATGCGTTGTTGAGGGTCGTGACCTTCGAATCGATACCTATTTCAATATATGTTCATTTTCGATTTAAACCAAACCGGGTAGGTCGTTTGGGGTGATTTGGGGCCATTTCTGTACTTTTTTTGGTTTAGGATTTTCTAAAATGTGTGCTTATCTTTTATTACAGGTGTGGATATGAAGTTGAGGGTTGTGACCTTCGTATCGATACCAATTTGGACAAATGTTCATTTTCGGTTTAAACCAGACCGGGTGGATCGTTTGGGGTTATTTCGGGGCATTTCTATACTTTTTTGAGTTTGGGATGTTCTAAAATGTGTCATTATCTCTTATTACAGGTGTGGATATGAAGCTGAGGATCGTGACCTTCGTATCAATGCCAGTTTCGACGAATGTTCATTTTCGGTTTAAACCAGATCGGGTGGGTCGTTAGGGGTTATTTGGGGGCATTTCTATACTTTTTTGGGTTTGGGATGTTCTTAAAAGTGTCCTTATCTCTTATTAGACATGTGGATGCGATGTCAAGGGTCGTAACCTTCCAATCGATACCCATTTCGACTTATGTTCATTTGCAATTTAAACCAGACAGGGTGGGTCGTTTGGGGGTATTTCTGTATTTTTTTGGGTTTGGGATGTTCGAAAATGTGTCCCTATTTCTTATTACACGTGTGGATATGAAGTTGAGGGTCGTGGCCTTCCTATCGATACCAATTTCGATAAATGTTCATTTTCGGTTTAAACCGGATCGGGTGGGTCGTTTGGGATTATTTGGGGGCATTTCTGTACTTTTTAGGGTTTGGGATGTTCTAAAAAGTGTCCTTATCTCTTATTAGACGTGTGGATGCGATGTCAAGGGTTGTAACCTTCGAATCGATACCTATTTCGACTTACATTCATTTGCGGTTTAAACCAGACAGGGTGGGTTGTTTGGGGGCATTTCTGTACTTTTTTGGGTTCGGGATGTTCTAAAATGTGTCCTTGTCTCTTAATACAAGTGTGGATATGAAGTTAAGGATCGTGACCTTGGTATCGATACCAATTTCGACGAATGTTCATTTTCGATTTAAACCAGATCGGGTGGGTCGTTAGGGGTTATTTGGGGGCATTTCTGTATTTTTTTTGGGTTTGGGATGTTCTAAAAAATGTCCTTATCTCTTATTAGACGTGTTGATATGATGTTGAGTGTCGTGACCTTCGAATCGATACCTATTTCGGCATATGTTCATTTTCGATTTAAGCCAAACAGGGTGGGTGGTTTATGGTTATTTGGGGGCATCTCTGTGCTTTTTTGGGTTTGGGATGTTTTAAAATGTGTCCTTATCTCTTATTACACATGTGGATATGAAGTTCAGGGTCGTGACCTTCGAATCGATACCTATTTCAACATATGTTCATTTTCGATTTAAACCAAACAGGTTGGGTCGTTTGGGGTTATTTGGGGTCATTTCTATACTTTTTGGGATTGGGATGTTATAAAATGTGTCCTTATCTCTTATTGCACGTGTGGATATTTGATGGTTGACCTTTTCGATACAAATTTGGACAAATGTTCATTTCGGTTTAAACCGTGGGTCGTTTGGGGCATTTCTATACTTTTTGGGTTTGGGATGTTCTAAATGTGTCCTCTTCTCTTATTCGGTGTGGATATTGAAGTTGAGGGTTGTGAACTTCATATCGATACCAATTTAGTCAAATGTTCATTTTCGGTTTAAACTAGACCGGGTGGGTCGTTTGGGGTTATTTGGGGGCATTTCTATAAATTTTTAGGTTTTGGATGTTCTAAAATGTGTCCTTATCTCTTATTATAGGTGTGGATATGAAGTTGAAGATCGTGACCTTTCTATCGTTGCCAATTTCGACGAATGTTCATTTTCGGTTTAAACCAAACAGGGTGGGTCGCTTGGGGTTGTTTGTGGGCATTTCTGTATTTTTTTGGGTTTGGGATGTTCTTAAATGTGTCCCTATTTCTTATTACACGTGTGGATATGAAGTTGAGGGTCTTGACCTTCGTATCGATACCAATTTCGATAAATGTTCATTTTCGATTTAAACCAGACCGGGTGGGTCATTTGGGGTTATTTGGGGGTATTTTTGTACTTTTTTGGGTGTGGGATGTTCTCAAAAGTGTCCTTATCTTTTATTAGACGTGTGGATGCGATGTTGAGGGTCGTGAGCTACGAATCGATACCTATTTTGACATATGTTGACTTTCGGTTTAAACCAAACAGAGTGGGTCTTTCGGGGTTATTTGGGGGCATTTCTGTACTTTTTTGGGTTTGGGATGTTCTAAAATGTGTCCATATCTTTTATTATACTTGTGGATATGAAGTTGAGGGTTGTGAACATCGTATCGATACCAATTTCGACCAATGTTCATTTTCGATTTAAACCAGACCGGGTGGGTCGTTTGGGGTTATTTGGGGTCATTTCAGTATTTTTTTGGGTTTGGGATGTTATAAAATGTGTCCTCATCTCTTATTACACGTGTGGATATGAAGTTGATGGTCGTGACCTTCGTATCGATACCAAGTTGGACAAATGTTCATTTTCAGCTTAAACTAGATCAGGTGGGTCGTTTGGAGGCATTTCTTTACTTTTTTGGGTTTGGGATGTTCTAAAATGTGTCCTTATCTCTTATTACAAGTGTGACATGAAGTTGATGGTCGTGACCTTTGTATTGATACAAATTTGGACAAATGTTCATTTTCAGTTTAAACCAGACTAGGTGGGTCGTTTGGAGGCATTTCTATACTTTTTTGGGTTTGGGTTGTTCTAAAATGTGTCCTTATCTCTTATTTCAGGTGTGATATGAAGTTGAGGATCGTGAACTTCATATCGATACCAATTTAGTCAAATGTTCATTTTTGGTTTAAACTGGACGGGTGGGCCGTTTGGGGTTATTTGGGGGCATTTCTATAAATTTTTGGGTTTGGGATGTTCTAAAACGTGTCCTTATCTCTTATTACAGGTGTGGACTTGAAGGTGAGGATCGTGACCTTCGTATCGATACCAATTTCGACGAATGTTCATTTTCGGTTTAAACCAGATCGGGTGGGTCGTTAGGGGTTATTTCGGGGCATTTCTGTACTTTTTTGGGTTTGGGATGTTCTAAAAAGTGTCCTTATCTTTTATTAGATGTGTGGATGCGATGTTGAGGGTCGTGACCTTCGAATCGATACCTAATTTGACATATGTTGATTTTCTGTTTAAACCAAATAGGGTGGGTCGTTTGGGGTTATTTGGGGGCATTTTTGGACTTTTTTGGGTTTGGGATGTTCTAAAATGTGTCCTTTTCTCTTTTTACACATGTGGATATGAAGTTGAGGGTTGTGACCATCGTATCGATACCAATTTCGACAAATGTTCATTTTTGGTTTAAAACAGACCGGGTGAGTCGTTTGGGTTTATTTGGGGGCATTTCTGTACTTTTTTGGGTTTGGGATGTCCTAAAAAATGTACTTATCTCTTATTAGACGTGTGGATGTGTTGTTGAGGGTTGTGACCTTCGAATCGAAACCTATTTGAACATATGTTCATTTTCGATTTAAACCAAACCGGGTGGGTCGTTTGGGGTTATTTGGGGGTCATTTCTACACTTTTTATGGTTTGGGATGTTATAAAATGTGTCCTTTTCTCTTATTACACGTGTGGATATGAAGTTGATGGTCGTGACCTTAGTATCGATACCAATTTCGACAAATGTTCATTTTCGATTTAAAATAGACCGGGTGGGTCGTTTGGGGTTATTTGGGGGCATTTTGGTGCTTTTTTGGGTTTTGGATGTTATAAAAAGTGTCCTTATCTCTTAGTAGTCGTGTGGATGCGATGTCAAGGGTCGTAACCGTCGAATCGATTCCCATTTTGACTTTTGTTCATTTGCAATTGAAACCAAACAACGTGGGTCGCTTGGGGTTGTTTGTGGGCATTTCTGTACTTTTTTGGGTTTCGGATGTTCTAAAATGTGTCCCTTTTTCTTATTACACGTGCAGAAATGAAGTTGAGGGTCGTGACCTTCGTATCGATACCAATTTCGATAAATGTTCATTTTCGGTTTAAACCAGATCCGGTGGGTCGTTTGGGGTTATTTGGGGGTATTTTTGTACTTTTTGGCTGTGGGATGTTCTCAAAAGTGTCCTTATCTTTTATTAGACGTGTGGATGCGATGTTGAGGGTAGTGACATTCGAATCGATACCTATTTCGACATATGTTCATTTTCGGTTTAAACCTAACAGGGTGGGTCGATTGGGGTTATTTGGGGGCATTTCTGTACTTTTCTGGGTTTGGGATGTTCTAAAATGTGTCCATTTCTCTTTTTACACATGTGGATATGAATTTGAGGGTTGTGACCATCGTATCGATACCAATTTCGACAAATGTTCATTTTTTGTTTAAAACAGACCGGGTGAGTAGTTTGGGTTTATTTGGGAGCATTTCTGTACTTTTTTGGGTTTGGGATGTTATAAAATGTGTCCTTATCTCTTATTACACATATGAATATGAAGTTGATGGTCGTGACCTTCGTATCGATACCAATTTGGATAAATGTTCATTTTCAATTTAAATAAGACCGGGTGGGTCGTTTGGAGGCATTTCTATACTTTTTTGGGTTTGGGATGTTCTAAAATGTGTCCTTATCTCTTATTACAGGTGTGATATGAAGTTGAGGGTCGTGAACTTCGTATCGATACCAATTTAGTCAAATGTTCATTTTCGGTATAAACTAGACCAGGTGGGTCGTTTGGGGTTATTTGGGTTGCATTTCTATAATTTTTTGGGTTTGAGATGTTCTAAAATATGTCATTATCTCTTATTACAGATGAGGATTTGAGGTTGAGGATCGTGACCTTCGTATCAATACCAATTTCGACGAATGTTCATTTTCGGTTTAAACCAGATCGGGTGGGTCGTTGGGGTTATTTGGGGGCATTTATGTACTTTTTTGGGTTTGGGATGTTCTAAAAAGTGTCCTTATCTCTTATTAGACGTGTGGATGCGATGTCAGGGGTCGTAACATTCGAATCGATACCTACTTCGACTTATGTTCATTTACAATTTAAACCAGACAGGGTGGGTCGCTTGGGGTTGTTTGGGTGCCTTTCTGTACTTTTTTGGGTTTGGGATGTTCTAAAATGTGTCCCTATTTCTTATTACACGTGTGGATATGAAGTTGAGGGTCTTGACCTTTGTATCGATACCAATTTTGATAAATGTTCATTTTCTGTTTAAACCAGACTGAGTGGGTCGTTTGGGGTTATTTGGGGGTATTTTTGTACTTTTTTGGGTGTGGGATGTTCTCAAAAGTGTCCTTATCTTTTATTAGACGTGTGGATGCGATGTGGAGGGTCGTGACCTTCGAATCGATACCTATTTCAACCTATGTTCATTTTCTGTTTAAACCAAACAGGGTGGGTCATTTGGGGTTATTTGGGGGCATTTCTGTACTTTTTTGGGTTTGGGATGTTCTGAAATGTGTCCTTATCTCTTTTTACACATGTGGATATGGAGTTGAGGGTTGTGACCATTGTATCGATACCAATTTCGACAAATGTTCATTTTCGGTTTAAAACAGACCGGGTGGATCGTTCGGGGTTATTTGGGTGCATTTCTGTACTTTTTTGGGTTTGGGATGTCCTAAAAAATGTCCTTATCTCTTATTAGGCGTGTGGATGCGTTGTTGAGGGTCGTGACCTTCAAATCGATACTAATTTCAACATATGTTCATTTTCAATTTAAACCAAACCGGGGTAGGTCGTTTGGGGTGATTTGGGGGCATTTCTGTACTTTTTGGGGTTTGGGATGTTCTAAAATGTGTCCTTATCTCTTCTTACAGGTGTGGATATGAAGTTGAGGGTCGTGACCTTCGTATCGATACCAATTTGGACAAATGTTCATTTTTGGTTTAAACCAGACCGGGTGGGTCGTTCGGGGTTATTTGGGGGCGTTTCTGTACTTTTTTGGGATTGGGATGCTCTAAAATGTGTCCTTATCTCTTATTACAGGTGTGGATATGAAGTTGAGGATCGTGACCGTCGTATCGATACCAATTTTGACAAATGTTCATTTTCGGTTTAAACCAGATCGGGTGGATTGTTAGGGCTTATTTGGGGGCATTTCTGTACTTTTTTGGGTTTTGGATGCTATGTCAAGGGTCGTAACCATCCAATCGATACCCATTTCGACTTATGTTCATTTGCAATTTAAACCAGACAGGGTGGGTCGTTTTGGGGTTCTTTGGGGGCATTTCTGTATTTTTTTTGGGTTTGGGATGTTTGAAAATGTGTCCCTATTTCTTATCACACGTGTGGGTATGAAGTTGAGGGTCGTGACCTTCGTATCGATACCAATTTCGATAAATGTTCATTTTCGGTTTAAACCGGACCGGGTGGGTCGTTTTTGGTTATTTGGGAGTATTTTTGTACTTTTTTGGGTGTGGGATGTTCTAAAAAGTGTCCTTGTCTTTTATTAGATGTGTGGATGCGATGTTGAGGGTCGTGACCTTCGAATTGATACCTATTTCGATAAATGTTCCTTTTCGGTTTAAACCGGACCAGGTGGGTCGTTTGGGGTTATTTGGGGGTATTTTTGTAGTTTTCTAAGTTTGGGTTGTTCCAAAAGGTGTCCTTATCTCTTATAACAGGTGTGGATATGAAGTTGAGGGTCGTGACCTTCGTATCGATACCAATTTCGACGAATGTTCATTTTCGGTTGAAACCAGATTGGGTGGATCGTTAGGGGTTATTTGGGGGCATTTTTTTACTTTTTAGGGTTTGGGATGTTCTAAAAAGTATCATTATCTCTTATTCGATGTGTGGATGCGATGTCAAGGGTCGTAACCTTTGAATCGATACCTATTTCGACTTACATTCATTTGCGGTTTAAACCAAACTGGGTGGGTCGTTTGGGGTTGTTTGGGGGCATTTCCGTGCTTTTTTGGGTTCGGGATGTTCTAAAATGTGTCCTTATCTCTTTTTACAGGTGTGGATATGAAGTTGAGGATCGTGACCTTAGTATCGATACAATTTTCGATGAATGTTCATTTTCGGTTTAAACCAGATCGGGTGGGTCGTTTGGGGTTATTTGGGGGCATTTCTGTACTTTTTTGGGTTTGGGATGTTCTAAAATGTATCCTTATCTCTTATTAGACGTTTGGATGCATTGTCAAAGGTCGTAACCATCGAATCGATACCTATTTCGACTTATGTTCATTTGCGATTTAAACCAGATAGTGTGGGTTGTTTGGGGCATTTTCTGTACTTTTTTGGGTTTGGGATGTTCTAAAAAATATCCTTACCTCTTATTAGACGTGTGGATGCGATGTTGATCATCGTGACCTTCGAATCGATACCTAATTCGACATATGTACATTTTCGGTTTAAACAAGACCGAGTGGGTCGTTTTGGGTTATTTGGGGGCATTTCAATACTTATTTGGGTTTGGGATGTTCTAAAATGTGTCTCTATCGCTTATTACACTTGTGGATATGAAGTTGACGGTCATGACCTTCGTATCGATACCAATTTCGATAAATGTTCATTTTCGATTTAAACCAGATTGGGCGGGTCGTTTGGGATTATTTGGGAGTATTTCGGTACTTTTTTGGGTGTGGGATGTGCCAAAATGTGTCCTTATTATTTATTAGATGTGTGGATGCGATGTTGAGGGTCGTGACCTTTGAATCAATACCTACTTTGACCTATGTTCATTTTCAATTTAAACCAAATCGGGTGGGTCATTGGGGTTATTTGGGGGCATTTCTGTACCTTTTTGGGGTTGGGATGTTTTAAAATGTGTCCTTATCTCTTATTACTAGTGTGGCTATAAAGTTGAGGGTCGTGACCTTCGTATCGATACCAATTTAGACAAATGTTCATTTTTGGTTTAAACTGGACTGGGTGGGTCGTTTATGGTTATTTGGGGGCATTTCTGTACTTTTATGGGTTTGGGATGTTCTAAAATGTGCCCTTATCTCTTATTACACGTGTGATATGAAGTTGAGGTCGTGACCTTCGTATCGATACCAATTTCGACAAATGTTCATTTTCGATTTAAACCAGACCGGGTGGGTCGTTTGGGGTTATTTGGGGCATTTCTCGTACTTTTTTGGGTTTGGGATGTTCTAAAATGTGTCCTTATCTCTTATTACACTGTGGATATGAAGTTGAGGGTCGTGACCTTCTATCGATACCAATTTTGACAAATGTTCATTTTCGATTTAAACCAGACCGGGTGGGTCGTTTGGGGGTATTTGGGGGCATTTCTGTACTTTTTTGGGTTTGGGATGTTCTAAAAAGTGTCCTTATCTCTTATTAGACGTGTGGATGCGATGTTGAGGGTCGTGACCTTCGAATCGATACCTATTTCGACATATGTTCATTTTCGGTTTAAACAAGACCGAGTGGGTCGTTTGGGGTTATTTGGGGGCATTTCTGTACTTTTTTGGGTTTGGGATGTTCTAAAATGTGTCCTTATCTCTTATTACACGTGTGGATATGAAGTTGAGGGTCGTGACCTTCGTATCGATACCAATTTCGACAAATGTTCATTTTCGATTTAAACCAGACCGGGTGGGTCGTTTGGGGTTATTTGGGGGGCATTTCTATACTTTTTTGGGTTTGGGATGTTCTAAAAAGTGTCCTTATCTTTTATTAGACGTGTGGATGCGATGTTGAGGGTCGTGACCTTCGAATCAATACCTATTTTGACCTATGTTCATTTTCGGTTTAAACCAAACCGGGTGGGTCGTTTGGGGTTATTTGGGGGCATTTCTATACTATTTTGGGCTTGGGATGTTCAAAAATGTGTGCTTATCACTTATTACACATGTGGATATTAAGTTGAGGGTTGTGACCATCGTATCGATACCAATTTCGATGAATGTTCATTTTTTGTTTAAACGAGACTGGGTGGGTGTCATTTGGGGTTATTTGGGGGTATTTCTATACTTTTTGGGGTTTGGGATATTCCAAAATGTGTCCTTATCTCTTATTAGACATGTGGATGTGATGTTGAGGGTCGTGACCTTCATTCGATACCTATTTCGACTATGTTCATTTTCTATTTAAACCAGACCGGGTGGGTCGTTTGGGGTTATTTGGGGGCATTTCTGTACTTTTTTGGGTTTGGGATGTTCTAAAAAGTGTCCTTATCTCTTATTACACGTGTGGATATGAAGTTGAGGGTCGTGACCTTGGAATCGATACCGATTTTGATCTATGTTCATTTTTTGTTTAAACTAGTCCGGGTGGGTCGTTTGGGGTTATTTGGGGGCATTTCTGTACTTTTTTGGGTTTGGGATGTTCTAAAAAGTGTCCTTATCTCTTATTAGACGTGTGGATGCGATGTTGAGGGTCGTGACCTTGGAATCGATACCTATTTCGACATATGTTCATTTTTGGTTTAAACCAAACCAGGTGGGTCGTTTGGGGTTATTTGGGGGCATTTCTGTACTTTTTTGGGTTTGGGATGTTCTAAAATGTGTCCTTATCTCTTATTACAGGTGTGGATATGAAGTTGAGGGTCGTGACCTTCGTATCGATACCAATTTAGACAAATGTTCATTTTTGGTTTAAACCAGATCGGGTGGGTCGTTTGGGGTTATTTGGGGGCATTTCTGAACTTTTTTGGGTTTGGGATGTTCTAAAATGTGTCCTTATCTCTTATTACACGTGTGGATACGAAGTTGAGGGTCGTGACCTTCGTATCGATACCAATTTTGACTTATGTTCATTTTCGGTTTAAACCAGACCGGGTGGGTCGTTTGGGGTTATTTGGGGGCATTTCTGTACTTTTTTGGGTTTGGGATGTTCTAAAATGTGTCCTTATCTCTTATTACACGTGTGGATATGAAGTTGAGGGTCGTGACCTTCGTATCGATACCAATTTCGACAAATGTTCATTTTCGATTTAAACCAGACCGGGTGGGTCGTTTGGGGTTATTTGGGGGCATTTTTGTACTTTTTTGGGTTTGGGATGTTCTAAAAAGTGTCCTTATCTCTTATTAGACGTGTGGATGCGATGTTGAGGGTCGTGACCTTCGAATCGATACCTATTTTGACATATGTTGATTTTCTGTTTAAACCAAACAGGGTGGGTCGTTTGGGGTTATTTGGGGGCGTTTCTATACTTTTTTGGGTTTGGAATGTTTTAAAATGTGTCCTTATCTCTTTATTACAGGTGTGAATATGAAGTTGAGGGTCGTGACCTTCGTATCGATACCAATTGCGACGGATGTTCCTTTTCTGTGTAAACCAAGTCGGGTGGGTCGTTTGGGGTTATTTGGGGGCATTTCGGTACTTTTTTGGGTTTGGGATGATGTAAAATGTGTCCTTATCTCTTATTACAGGTGTGATATGATGTTGAGGGTCGTGAACTTCGTATCGATACCAATTTAGACAAATGTTCATTTTCGATTTAAACTAGACCGGGTGGGTCGTTTGGGGTTATTTCTATACTTTTTTGCGTTTGGGTTGCTCTAAAATGTGTCCTTATCTCTTATAACAGGTGTGGATATGAAGTTGAGGATCGTGACCTTCGTGTCGATACCAATTTCGACGAATGTTCATTTTCGGTTTAAAGTAGACCGGGTGGGTCGTTTGGGGTTATTTGGGGGCATTTCTGTACTTTTTAGGGTTTGGGATGTTCTAAAAAGTGTCCTTATCTCTTATTACACGTGTGGATATGAAGTTGATGGTCGTGACCTTCGTATCGATACCAATTTAGACAAATGTTCATTTTTGGTTTAAGTAGACCGGGTGGGTTGGGTTATTTGGGGGCATTTCTATACTTTTGTGTTTGGTATGTTCTAAGTGTCCTTATCTCTTATTACAGTGTGGATATGAAGTTGAGGGTTTCAACCAATTTGACAAATGTTTTTTGATTTAACATCGGTTGTTTGGGGTTCTTGGTTTTCTAAAATGTTCTAAAATGTATCCCCATGTCTTATTAGATGTGTGGATGCGATGTTGAGGGTCGTGACCTTGAATTGATACCCATTTTGACATATGTTCATTTTTGGTTTAAACCAGACCGATTGGATCGTTTGGAGTTATTTGGGGGCATTTCTGTACTTTTTTGGGTTCGGGATGTTCTTAAATTTGTCCTTATCTCTTGTTACACGTGAGGATATGAAGTTGAGGGTCGTGACCTTCGTATCGCTACCAATTTTGGCAAATGTTCATTTTCTGTTTAAACTGGACTGTGTGGTTCGTTTGGGGTTATTTGGGGGCATTTCTGTACTTTTTTGGGTTTGGGAGGTTCTAAAAAGTTGCCTTATCTCTTATTAGACGTGTCGATGCGATGTTGAGCGTGGTGACCTTGGAATCGATACCTATTTTGACATATGTTCATATTCGTTTTAAAGAAGGCCGAGTGGGTTGTTTGGGGTTATTTGGGGGCATTTCTTTACTTTTTTGGGTTTGGGATGTTCTAAAATGTGTCTTTATCTCTCATTACACGTGTGGATATGAAGTTGAGGGTCGTGACCTTCCTATCGATACCAATTTAGACAAATGTTCATTTTTGGTTTATAGCAGACCGGGTGGGCCATTTGGGGTTATTTGGGGGGGCAGTTCTATACATTTTTGGGTTTGGTATGTTCTAAAATTTGTCCTTATCTCTTATTACAGGTGTGGATTTGAAGCTGAGGGTTGTGACCTTCGTATCAATACCAATTTTGACAAATGTTCATTTTCTGTTTAAACTAGACTGGGTGGTTCGTTTGGGGTAATTTGGGGGAATTGCTGTACTTATTTGGGTTTGGGATGTTGTAAAATGTGTCCTTATCTCTTATTACACGTGTGGATATGAAGTTGAGGATCGTGACCTTTGTATCGATACCAATTTTGACAAATGTTCATTTTTTGTTTATAGAAGACCGGGTGGGCCGTTTGGGGTTATTTGGGGGGCATTTCGGTCTTTTTTGGGTTTGGTATGTTCTAAAATGTGTCCTTATCTCTTATTACAGGTGTGGATATTAAGTTGAGGATCGTACCTTCGTATCGATACCAATTTCGACGAATGTTCATTTACGGTTTAAACCAGACAAGGTGGGTCGTTTGGGGTTGTTTGGGGCCATTTCTGCAGTTTTTTGGTTTTGGGAAGTTCTAAAAAGTGTCCTTATCTGTTATTAGATGTGTGGAAGCGATGTTGAGGGTCGTGACCTTCGAATCGATACCTATTTCGACATATGCTCATTTTCGGTTTAAATAAGACTAAGTGGGTCGTTTGGAGTTTTTTGGGGGCATTTCTGTACTTTTTTGGGTTTGGGATGTTCTAAAATGTGTCCTTATCTCTTATTACATGTGTGGATATGAAGTTGAGGGTCGTGACCTTCGTATCGATAACAATTTAGGCAAATGTTCATTTTCGGTTTAAACCAGACCAGGTGGGTCGTTTGGGGTTATTTGGGGGCATTTCTGTACTTTTTTGGGTTTTTGATGTTCTAAAATGTGCCCTTATCTGTTATTACAGGTGTGCATATGAACTTGAGGATCGTGACCTTCGTATCGATACCAGTTTTGATGAATGTTCATTTTCAGTTTAAACCAGATCGGGTGGGTCGTTTGGGATTATTTGGGGGTATTTCTGTACATTTTTGGGTGTGGGATGTTCTAAAATGTGTCCTTATCTCTTATTACAGGTCTGGATACGAAGGTCACGAAGTTCAGGGTCGTGACCTTCGTATCCATACCAATTTCGATGAATGTTCATTTTCGGTTTAAACCAGATCGGGTGGGTTGTTTGGGGTTATTTGGGGGCATTTTTGTATTTTTTTGGGTTTGGACTGCTCTGAAATGTGTCCCTATCTCTTATTACCGGTGTGGATATGAAATTGAGGATCGTGACCTTCGTATCGATACCAATTTTGACGAATATTCATTTTTGGTTTAAACCAGAACGGGTGGGTCGTTTGGGGTTATTTGGGGATATCTCTGTACTTTTTTGGGTTTGGGATGTTCAAAAATGTGTCCTCATCCCTTATTAGATGTGTGGATGTGATGTTGCGGGTCGTGGCCTTCGAATTGATTACCTATTTCGACATATGTTTATTTTTGGTTTAAACAAGAACGGGTGGGTCATTTGGGATTATTTGGGGGCATTTCTATACTTTTTTGAGTTTTGGATGTTCTTAAATTTGTCCTTATCTCTTATTAGATGGGTGGCTATGAAGTTGAGGGTCGTGACCTTCGTATCGATACCAATTTCGGCAAATGTTCATTTTCAGTTTAAACTAGACCGGGTTGGTCGTTTGGGATAGTTTGGAAGCGTTTCTGTACTTTTTGGGGTTTGGGATGTTCTAAAATGTGTCCTCATCTCCTATTAGATGAGTGGTTGCGATGATGAGGGTCGTGACCTTTGAATTGATACCTATTTCGACATATGTTCATTTTTGGTTTATTCCTGACTGGGTGGGTCGTTTAGGGGTATTTGGGGGCATTTCTATAGTTTTTTTGGGTTTTGGACATTCTAAAAAGTGTCCTTATCTCTTCTTAGACGTGTGGATATGAAGTTGGAGGTCATGACCTTCGTATCGATACCAATTTTGACAAATGTTCATTTTCGGTTTAAAACAGACCGGGTGGGTTGTTTGGGGTTATTTGGGGGAATTTCTGTACTTTTTTGGGTTTGGGATGTTCTAAAATGTTTCTTTATCTCTTATTACAGGTGTGGATATGAAGTTGAGGGTCGTGACCTTCGTATCGATACCGATTTAGACTAATGTTCATTTTCGGTTTAGACAAGACCGAGTGGGTCGTTTGGAGTTATTTGGGGTCATTTCTGTACTTTTTTGGGTTTGGGATGTTCTAAAATGTGTCCTTATCTCTTATTACATGTGTGGATATGAAGTTGAGGGTCGTGACCTTCGTATCGATACCAATTTTGATAAATGTTCATTTTTGGTTTAAACCAAACCGGGTGGGTCGTTTGGGGTTATTTGGGGGTATTTCAATACTTTTTGGGTTTGGGATGTTCGAAAATGTGTCCTTATCTTTTATTACAGGTGTGGATATGAAGTTGAGGGTCGGGACCTTCGTATCGATGCCAATTTCAACGAATGTTTATTTTCGGTTTAAAACAGACCGGGTTGTTGTTTGGGCTTATTTAGGGGCATTTCTATACTTTTTTGGGTTTTGGATGTTCTAAAATGTGTATTTATCTCTTATAACAGATGTGGATATGAAGTTGAGGGTCGTAACCTTCGTATCGATACCAATTTTGACGAATATTCATTTTTGGTTTAAACCAGATAGGGTGGGTCGTTAGGGGTTATTTGGGGGCATTTCTATACTTTTTTGGGTTTGGGATGTTCAAAAATGTGTCCTCATCTCTTATTAGAAGTGTGGATGGGATGTTGAGGGTCGTGACCTTCGAATTGATTACCTATTTCGACATATGTTTACTTTCGGTTTAAACCAGATAGGGTGGGTCGTTAGGGGTTATTTGGGGGCATTTCTATACTTTTTTGGGTTTGGGATGTTCAAAAATGTGTCCTCATCTCTTATTAGAAGTGTGGATGTGATGTTGAGGGTCGTGACCTTCGAATTGATTACCTATTTCGACATATGTTTATTTTCGGTTTAAACAAGACTGGGTGGGTCGTTTGGGATTATTTGGGGGCATTTCTGTACTTTTTTGAGTTTTGGATGTTCTTAAATTTATCCTTATCTCTTATTACACGTGTGGATATAATGTTGAGAGTCGAGACTTTCGTATCGATACCAATTTCGCCAAATGTTCATTTTTGGTTTAAACTAGATCGGGTGGGTCGTTTGGGGTAATTTGGGGGCATTTTTGTACTTTTTTGGGTTTCGGATGTTCTAAAATATGTCCTCATCTCTTATTAGATGTGAGGATGCGATGTTGAGGTCGTGACCTTCGAATTGATACCTATTTCAACATATGTTTATTTTCGGTTTATACCAGACCGGGTGGGTCATTTGGGGGTATTTCTGTTGTTTTTTGGGTTTTGCACTTTCTAAAAAGTGTCCTTATCTCTTCTTAGAAGTGTGGATATGAAGTTGAGGGTCATTTGGGGTTATTTGGGGGTATTTTTGTATTTTTTGGGTTTTGTGATGTTCTAAAATGTGCCCTTATCTCTTATTACAAGTGTGCATATGAAGTTAAGGATCGTGACCTTCGTATCGATACCAATTTCGACGAATGTTCATTTTCGGTTTCTACCAGATCGGGTGGGTCGTTTGGGGTTATTTGGGGGCATTTCTGTACTTTTTTTGGTTTGGGATGTTCTAAAATGTGTCCATATCACTTATTACACGTGTGGATATGAAGTTGAGGGTCGTGACCTTCGTTTCGATGCCAATTTAGACAAATGTTCATTTTTTATTTAAACAAGACCGGATGGGTCGTTAGGGGTTATTTGGGGGCATTTCTGTATTTTTTTGGGTTTGGGGTGTTCTAAAATGTGTCCTCATCTCTTATTAGATGTGTGGATGCGATGTTGAGGGTCGTGGCCTTCGAATAGATACCAATTTCGACATATGTTCATTTTTTGTTTATACAAGACCGGGTGGGTCCTTTGGGGTTATTTGAGGGTATTTTTGTAGTTTTTTGGATTTTGGACGTTCAAAAAAGTGTCCTTATCTCTTCTTAGACGTGTGGAAATGAAGTTGAGGGTCATGACCTTCGTATCGATAATAATTTCGATAAATGTTCATTTTCGGTTTAAACCACACTGGGTGGGTCGTATGGGGTTATTTGGGGGCATTTCTATACTTTTTTGGGTTTGGGATGTTCTAAAATGTGTCATTATCTCTTATTACAGGTGTGGATATGAAGTTGAGGGTCGTGACCTTCGTATCGATACCAATTTAGACAAATGTTCATTTTCGGTTTAAACAAGACCGAGTGGGTCGTTTGGAGTTAGCTGCGGGCATTTCGGTACTTTTTTGGGTTTGGGATGTTCTAAAATGTGTCCTTATCTCTTATTACATGTGTGGATATGAAGTTGAGGGTCGTGACCTTCGTATCGATACCAATTTAGACAAATGTTCATTTTCGGTTTAAACCAGACCGGGTGGGTCATTTGGGTTATTTGGGGGCATTTCTATACTTTTTTGGGTTTGTGATGTTCTAAAATGTGTCCTTATCTCTTATTACAAGTGTGCATACGAAGTTGAGGATCGTGACCGTCGTATCGATACCAGTTTCGACGAATGTTCATTTTCGTTTTAAACCAGATCGGGTGGGTCGTTTGGGGTTATTTGGGGGCATTTCTGTACTTTTTTGGGTTTGGGATGTTCTAAAATGTGTCCTTATCTGTTATTAGAGGTGTGGATATGAAGCTGAGGGTTGTGACCTTCGTATCGATGCCACTTTCGACAAATGTTCATTTTCGGTTTAAACAAGACTAAGTGGGTCGTTTGGAGTTATTTGGGGGCATTTCTGTAATTTAATTGGTTTGGGATGTTCTAAAATGTGTCCTTATCTCTTATTACATGTGTGGATATGAAGTTGAGGGTCGTGACCTTCGTATCGATACCAATTTAGATAAATGTTCATTTTCTATTTAAACCAGACCAGGTGGATCGTTTGGAGTTATTTGGGGGCATTTCTGTACTTTTTTGGGTTTGGGATGTTCTAAAATGTGCCCTTATCTCTTATTAAAGGTGTGGATTTAAAGCTGAGGGTTGTGACCTTCGTATCGATAGCGATTTAGACAAATGTTCATTTTCGATTTAAACAAGACCGAGTAGGTCGTTTAGAGTTATTTGGGGGCATTTCTATAAATTTATTGGTTTGGGATTTCTAAAATGTGTCCTTATCTCTTATTACATGTGTGGATATGAAGTTGAGTGTCGTGACCTTCGTATCAATACCAATTTAGACAAATGTTAATTTTTGGTTTAAACCAGACCGGGTGGGTCATTTGGGGTTATTTTGGGGCATTTCTGTACTTTTTTGGGTTGGTGATGTTCGAAAATGTGCCCTTATCTCTTATTACAGGTGTGCATATGAAGTTGAGGATCGTGACCTTCATATCGATACCAGTTTCAATAAATGTTTATTTACGATTTAAAACAGATCGGGTGGGTCGTTTGGGGTTATTTGGGGGCATTTCTGTACTTTTTTGGGTTTGGGATGTTCTAAAATGTGTCGTTATCTGTTATAACATGTGTGGATATGAAGTTGAGGGTCGTGACCTTCGTATCAATACCAATTTCGATAAATGTTCATTTTCGCTTTAAACCAACCGGGTGGGTCGTTTAGGGTTATTTGGGGGGTATTTCTGTACATTTTTGGGTGTGGGATGTTCTAAAATGTGTCCTTATCTCTTATTACAGGTGTGGATATGAAGTTGATGATCGTGACCTTCGTATCAATGCCAGTTTCGACGAATGTTCATTTTCGATTTAAAACAGATTGGGTGGGTCGTCTGGGGTCGTTTAAGCGCATTTCTGTACTTTTTGGGTTTGGGATGTTTTAAAATGTGTCGTTATCTCTTATTACACGTGCGGATATGAAGTTGAGGGTCGTGACCTTCGTATCAATGCCAATTTCAATAAATGTTCATTTTCGGTTTAAACCAATCGGGTGGGTCGTTTGGGGTTATTTGGGGGGTATTTCTGTACATTTTTGGGTGTGGGATGTTCTAAAATGTGTCCTTATCTCTTATTACTGGTGTGGATATGAAGTTAAGGGTCATGACCTTCGTATCGATAGCAATTTTGACGAATGTTCATTTTCGGTTTAAACTAGATCAGGTAGGTTCTTTGGGGTTATTTGGGGGCATTTCTATACTTTTTTGGGTTTGGGATGTTCTAAAATGTGTCCTTATCTCTTATTACAGGTGTGGATATGAAGTTGAGGGTCGTGACCTTCGTATCGATACCAATTTCGACGAATATTCATTTTTAGTTTAAACCAGATCTGGTCGGTCGTTTGGGGTTATTATGGGGCATTTCTGTACTTTTTTGGCTTTAGGAGGTTAAAAAATGTGTCCTCATCTCTTATTAGATGTGTGGATGTGTTGTTGAGGGTCGTGACCTTCGAATTGATTACCTATTTCGAGTTATGTTTATTTTTGGTTTAAACAAGACTGGGTGGGTCGTTTGGGATTATTTGGGGGCATTTCTATAATTTTTTGAGTTTTGGATATTCTTAAATTTATCCTTATCTCTTATTACATGTGTGGATATGAAGTTGTGGGTCGTGACCTTCGTATCGATACCAATTTCGCCAAATGTTCATTTTTGGTTTAAACTAGGTCGAGTGGGTCGTTTGGGGTAATTTGGGGGCATTTCTATACTTTTTTGGGTTTCGGATGTTCTAAAATATGTCCTCATCTCTGATTAGATGTGTGGATGCGATGTTGAGGGTCGTGACCTTCTAATTGATACCTATTTCGACATATGTTCATTTTTGGTTTATACCAGACAGGGTGGGTCATTTGGGATTATTTCTGTAGTTTTTTGGGTTTTGCACTTATTAAAAAGTGTCCTTATCTCTTCTTAGAAGTGTGGATATGAAGTTGAGGGTCATGACCTTCGTATCGATATCAATTTCGACAAATGTTCATTTTCGGTTTAAACCAAACCGAGTGGGTCGTTCAGGGTTATTTGGGGGCATTTTTGTACTTTTTTGAGTTTGGGATGTTCTAAAATGTGTCCTTATCTCTTATTACAGGTGTGGATACGAAGTTGAGGGTCGTGACCTTCGTATCGATACCAATTTCGACGAATATTCATTTTTGGTTTAAACCAGATCGGGTGGGTCGTTTGTGGTTATTCATTTCTGTACTTTTTGGGTTTGGGATGTTAAAAATTGTGTCCTCATGTCTTATTAGATGAGTGGATGTGATGTTGAAGGTCGTGACCTTCGAATTGATTACCAATTTCGACATATGTTTATTTTCGGTTTAAATAAGATCGGGTGGGTCGTTTATGATTATTTAGGGGTATTTTTGTACTTTTTTGAGTTTTCGTTGTTCTTAAATTTATCCTTATCTCTTATTACACGTGTGGATATAATGTTGAGAGTCGAGACTTTCGTATCGATACCAATTTCGCCAAATGTTCATTTTTGGTTTAAACTAGATCGGGTGGGTCGTTTGGGGTAATTTGGGGGCATTTTTGTACTTTTTTGGGTTTCGGATGTTCTAAAATATGTCCTCATCTCTTATTAGATGTGAGGATGCGATGTTGAGGTCGTGACCTTCGAATTGATACCTATTTCAACATATGTTTATTTTCGGTTTATACCAGACCGGGTGGGTCATTTGGGGGTATTTCTGTAGTTTTTTGGGTTTTGCACTTTCTAAAAAGTGTCCTTATCTCTTCTTAGAAGTGTGGATATGAAGTTAGGGTCATTTGGGGTTATTTGGGGGCATTTCTGTATTTTTTTGGTTTTGTGATGTTCTAAAATGTGCCCTTATCTCCTATTACAAGTGTGCATATGAAGTTAAGGATCGTGACCTTCGTATCGATACCAATTTCGACAAATGTTCATTTTCGGTTTCTACCAGATCGGGTGGGTCGTTTGGGGTTATTTGGGGGCATTTCTGTACTTTTTTGGGTTTGGGATGTTCTAAAATGTGTCCATATCACTTATTACACGTGTGGATATGAAGTTGAGGGTCGTGACCTTCGTTTCGATACCAATTTAGACAAATGTTCATTTTTTATTTAAACAAGACCGGGTGGGTCGTTAGGGGTTATTTGGGGGCATTTTTGTACTTTTTTGGGTTTGGGGTGTTCTAAAATGTGTCCTCATCTCTTATTAGTTGTGTGGATGCGATGTTGAGGGTCGTGGCCTTCGAATAGATACCTATTTCGACATATGTTCATTTTTTGTTTATACAAGACCGGGTGGGTCCTTTGGCGTTATTTGGGGGTATTTCTATAGTTTTTTGGGTTTTGGACGTTCAAAAAAGTGTCGTTATCTCTTCTTAGACGTGTGGAGATGAAGTTGAGGGTCATGACCTTCGTATCGATAATAATTTTGATAAATGTTCATTTTCGGTTTAAACCACACTGGGTGGGTCGTATGGGGTTATTTGGGGGCATTTCTATACTTTTTTGGTTTTGGGATGTTCTAAAATGTGTCCTTATCTCTTATTACAGGTGTGGATATGAAGTTGAGGGTCGTGACCTTCGTATCGATACCAATTTAGACAAATGTTCATTTTCGGTTTAAACAAGACTGAGTGGGTCATTTGGAGTTATCTGCGGGCATTTCTGTACTTTTTTGGGTTTGGGATGTCCTAAAATGTGTCCTTATCTCTTATTACATGTGTGGATATGAAGTTGAGGGTCGTGACCTTCGTATCGATACCAATTTAGACAAATGTTCATTTTCGGTTTAAACCAGACCGGGTGGGTCATTTGGGGTTATTTGGGGGCAGTTCTATACTTTTTTGGGTTTGTGATGTTCTAAAATGTGTCCTTATCTCTTATTACAAGTGTGCATACGAAGTTGAGGATCGTGACCATCGTATCGATACCAGTTTCGACGAATGTTCATTTTCGTTTTAAACCAGATCGGGTGGGTCGTTTGGGGGTTATTTGGGGGCATTTCTGTACATTTTTGGGTTTGGGATGTTCTAAAATGTGCCCTTATCTCTTATTACAGGTGTGGATTTAAAGCTGAGGGTTGTGACCTTCGTATCGATACCAATTTAGACAAATGTTCATTTTCGATTTAAACAAGACCGAGTGGGACGTTTAGAGTTATTTGGGGGCGTTTCTATAAATTTATTGGTTTGGGATTTCTAAAATGCGTCCTTATCTCTTATTACATGTGTGGATATGAAGTTGAGTGTCGCGACCTTCGTATCAATACCAATTTAGACAAATGTTAATTTTCGGTTTAAACCAGACCGGGTGGGTCGTTTGGGGTTATTTGGGGGCATTTCTGTACTTTTTTGGGTTGGTGATGTTCAAAAATGTGCCCTTATCTCTTATTACAGGTGTGCATATGAAGTTGAGGATCGTGACCTTCATATCGATACCAGTTTCAATTAATGTTCATTTGCGGTTTAAAACAGATCGGGTGGGTCGTTTGGGTTATTTAAGAGCATTTCTGTACTTTTTTGGGTTTGGGATGTTCTAAAATGTGTCGTTATCTGTTATTACACGTGTGGATATGAAGTTGAGGGTCGTGACCTTCGTATCAATACCAATTTCGATAAATGTTCATTTTCGCTTTAAACGAACCGGGTGGGTCATTTGGGGTTATTTGGGGGGTATTTCTGTACATTGTTGGGTGTGAGATGTTCTAAAATGTGTCCTTATCTCTTATTACAGGTGTGGATATGAAGTTGAGGGTCGTGACCTTCGTATCAATACCAGTTTCGACGCATGTTCATTTTCGATTTAAAACAGATGGGGTGGGTCGTCTGGGGTTATTTAAGTGCGTTTCTGTACTTTTTTGGGTTTGGGATGTTTTAAAATGTGTCGTTATCTCTTATTACACGTGCGGATATGAAGTTGAGGGTCGTGACCTTCGTATCAATGCCAAATTTGATAAATGTTTATTTTTGGTTTAAACCAACCGGGTGGGTCGTTTGGGGTTATTTGGGGGGTATTTCTGTACATTTTTGGGTGTGGGATGTTCTAAAATGTGTCCTTATCTCTTATTACTGGTGTGGATATGAAGTTAAGGGTCATGACCTTCGTATCGATATCAATTTTGACGAATGTTCATTTTCGGTTTAAACTAGATCAGGTGGGTTCTTTGGGGTTATTTGGGGGCATTTCTGTACTTTTTTGGGTTTGGGATGTTCTAAAATGTGTCCTTATCTCTTATTACAGGTGTGGATATGAAGTTGAGGGTTGTGACCTTCGTATCGATACCAATTTCGACGAATATTCATTTTTAGTTTAAACCAGATCTGGTCGGTCGTTTGGGGTTATTATGGGGCATTTCTGTACTTTTTTGGCTTTAGGAGGTTAAAAAATGTGTCCTCATCTCTTGTTAGATGTGTGGATGTGTTGTTGAGGGTCGTGACCTTCAAATTGATTACCTATTTTGAGTTATGTTTATTTTTGGTTTAAACAAGACTGGGTGGGTCATTTGGGATTATTTGGGGGCATTTCTATACTTTTTTGAGTTTTGGATGTTCTTAAATTTATCCTTATCTCTTATTACACGTGTGGATATGAAGTTGAGGGTCGAGACCTTCGTATCGATATCAATTTCGCCAAATGTTCATTTTTGGTTTAAACTAGGTCGGGTGGGTCGTTTGGGGTAATTTGGGGGCATTTCTATACTTTTTTGGGTTTCGGATGTTCTAAAATATGTCCTCATCTCTGATTAGATGTGTGGATGCGATGTTGAGGGTCGTGACCTTCGAATTGATACCTATTTCGACATATGTTCATTTTTGGTTTATACCAGACAGGGTGGGTCATTTGGGATTATTTCTGTAGTTTTTTGGGTTTTGCACTTTCTAAAAAGTGTCATTATCTCTTCTTAGAAGTGTGGATATGAAGTTGAGGGTCATGACCTTCGTATCGATATCAATTTCGACAAATGTCCATTTTCGATTTAAACCAAACCTGAGTGGGTCGTTTAGGGTTATTTGGGGGCATTTTTGTACTTTTTTGGGTTTGGGATGTTCTAAAATGTGTCCTTATCTCTTATTACAGGTGTGGATATGAAGTTGAGGGTCGTGACCTTCGTATCGATACCAATTGCGACGAATATTCATTTTTGGTTTAAACCAGATCGGGTGGGTCGTTTGAGGTTATTCATTTCTGTACTTTTTGGGTTTGGGATGTTCGAAAATGTGTCCTCATGTCTTATTAGATGAGTGGATGTGATGTTGAAGGTCGGGACCTTCGAATTGATTACCAATTTCGACATATGTTTATTTTCGGTTTAAACAAGATCGGGTGGGTCGTTTATGATTATTTAGGGGTATTTTTGTACTTTTTTGAGTTTTGGATGTTCTTAAATATATCCTTATCTCTTATTACACGTGTGGATATGAAGTTGAGGGTCGTGAGCTTCGTATTGATACCAATTTAGACAAATGTTCATTTTCGGTTTAAACCAGACCTGGTGGGTCGTTTGGGGTTATTTGGGGGCATTTCTGTACTTTTTTGGGTTTGTGATGTTCTAAAACATGCCCTTATCTCTTATTACAGGTGTGCATATGAAGTTGTGGATCGTTACCTTCGTATCGATACCAGTTTCGACAAATGTTGATTTTCGATTTAAACCAGATCGGGTGGGTCGTTTGGGGTTATTTGGGGGCATTTCTGTACTTTTCTGGGTTTGGGATGTTCTAAAATGTGTCCTTATCTCTTATTACAGGGGTGGATATGAAGTTGAGGGTTGTGACCTTCGTATCGATACCAATTTAGACAAATGTTCGTTTTCGATATAAACCAGACTGGGTGGGTCGTTTGGGGTTAGTTGGGGGCATTTCTGTACTTTTTTGGGTTTTGGGTGTTCTAAAATGAGTCCTTATCTCTTTTTAGATGTGTGGATGCGATGTTGTGGGTCGTGACCTTCGAATTGATACCTATTTCGACGTATGTTCATTTTCGGTTTATACCAGATTAGGTGGGTCCATTGGGGTTATTTGGGGGCATTTCTATAGTTTTTTGGGTTTTGGACGTTCTAAAAAGTGTCCTTATCTCTTCTTAGACGTGTGGATATGATGTTGAGGGTCATGACCTTCGTATCAATAACAATTTCGATAAATGTTCATTTTCGATTTAAACCAGACCGGGTGGGTCGTTTGGGGTTATTTGGGGGCATTTCTGTACTTTTTTGGGTTTGGGATGTTCTAAAATGTGTCCTTATCTCTTATTACAGGTGTGGATTTGAAGCTGAGAGTTGAGACCTTCGTATCGATACCAATTTAGACAAATGTTCATTTTCAGTTTAAACAAGACCGAGTGGATCGTTTGGAGTTATTTGGGGGCATTTCTGTAATTTTTTTTGGTTTGGGATGTTCTAAAATGTGTCCTTATCTCTTATTACATGTGTGGATATGAAGTTGAGGGTCGTGACCTTTGTATCGATACCAATTTGGACAAATGTTCACTTTCGGTTTAAACCAGACCGGATGAGTCGTTTAGGGTTATTTGGGGGTATTTCTGTACTTTTTTGGGTTTGTGATGTTGTAAAATGTGTCCTTATCTTTAATTACAGGTGTCCATATGAAGTTGAGGATCGTAGCCTTCGTATCGATACTAGTTTCGACGAATGTTCATTTTTGGTTTAAACGAGATTGGGTGGGTCGTTTGGGGTTATTAGGGGGCATTTCTGTACTTTTTTGGATTTGGGATGTTCTAAAATGTGTCCTTATCTCTTATTACTGGTGTGGATATGAAGTTGAGGGTCGTGACCTTCGTATCGATACCAATTTAGACAAATGTTCGTTTTCGATATAAACCAGACTAGGTGGGTCGTTTGGGGTTATTTGGGGGCATTTCTGTACTTTTTTGGGTTTTGGATGTTCTAAAATATGTCCTCATCTCTGATTAGATGTGTGGATGCGATGTTGAGGGTTGTGACCTTCAAATTGATACCTATTTCGACATATGTTCATTTTCGGTTTATACCAGACCGGGTGGGTCATTTGGGATTATTTCTGTAGTTTTTTGGGTTTTGCACTTTCTAAAAAGTGTCCTTATCTCTTCTTAGAAGTGTGGATATGAAGTTGAGGGTCATGACCTTCGTATCGATATCAATTTCGAAAAATGTTCATTTTCGGTTTAAACCAAACCGAGTGGGTCGTTTAGGGTTATTTGGGGGCATTTTTGTACTTTTTTGGGTTTGGGATGTTCTAAAATGTGTCCTTATCTCTTATTACAGGTGTGGATATGAAGTTGAGGGTCGTGACCTTCGTATCGATACCAATTTCGACGAATATTCATTTTTGGTTTAAACCAGATCAGGTGGGTCGTTTGAGGTTATTCATTTCTGTACTTTTTGGGTTTGGGATGTTCGAAAATGTGTCCTCATGTCTTATTAGATGAGTGGATGTGATGTTGAAGGTCGTGACCTTCGAATTGATTACCAATTTCGACATATGTTTATTTTCGGTTTAAACAAGATCGGGTGGGTCGTTTATGATTATTTAGGGGTATTTTTGTACTTTTTTGAGTTTTGGATGTTCTTAAATTTATCCTTATCTCTTATTACAAGTGTGGATATGAAGTTGAGGGTCGTGACCTTCGTATCGATACGAATTTAGACAAATGTTCATTTTCGGTTTAAACCAGACCTGGTGGGTCGTTTGGGGTTATTTGGGGGCATTTCTGTACTTTTTTGGGTTTGTGATGTTCTAAAACGTGCCCTTATCACTTATTACAGGTGTGCATATGAAGTAGAGGATCGTGACCTTCGTATCGATACCAGTTTCGACATATATTCATTTTCGATTTAAACCAGATCGGGGGGGTCGTTTGGGGTTATTTGTGGGCATTTCTGTACTTTTCTGGGTTTGGGAGGTTCTAAAATGTGTCCTTATCTTTTATTACAGGGGTGGATATGAAGTTGAGGGTCGTGACCTTCGTATCGATACCAATTTAGACAAATGTTCGTTTTCGATATAAACCAGACTGGGTGGGTCGTTTGGGGTTATTTGGGGGCATTTCTGTACTTTTTTGGGTTTTGGGTGTTCTAAAATGAGTCCTTATCTCTTTTTAGATGTGTGGATGCGATGTTGTGGGTCGTGACCTTCGAATTGATACCTATTTCGACATATGCTCATTTTCGGTTTATACTAGATCGGGTGGGTCCTTTGGGGTTCTTTTGGGGCATTTCTGTAGTTTTTTGGGTTTTGGACGTTCTAAAAAGTGTCCTTATCTATTCTTAGACGTGTGGATATGATGTTGAGGGTCATGACCTTCGTATCGATAACAATTTCGATAAATGTTCATTTTCGGTTTAAACCAGACCGAGTGGGTCGTTTGGGGTTATTTGGGGGCATTTCTATACTTTTTTGGGTTTGGGATGTTCTAAAATGTGTCTTTATCTCTTATTACAGGTGTGGATTTGAAGCTGAGGGTTGTGACCTTCGTATCGATACCAATTTAGACAAATGTTCATTTTCAGTTTAAACAAGACCGAGTGGGTCGTTTGGAGTTATTTGGGTGCATTTCTGTACTTTTTTGGGTTTATGATGTTCTAAAATGTGTCCTTATCTCTTATTACAGGTGTGCATATGAAGTTGAGGATCATGACCTTCGTATCGAGGCCAGTTTTGACGAATGTTCATTTTCGGTTTAAACCAGATCGGGTGGGTCGTTTGGGGTTATTTGGGGGCATTTCTGTACTTTTTGGGGTTTGGGATGTTCTAAAATGTGTCCATATCACTTATTACACGTGTGGATATGAAGTTGAGGGTCGTGACCTTTGTATCGATACCAATTTAGACAAATGTTCATTTTCGGTTTAAACAAGACCGGGTGGGTCGTTTGGGGTTATTTGGGGGCATTTCTATAATTTTTTGGGTTTGGGGTGTTCTAAAATGTGTCCTCATCTCTTATTATATGTGTGGATGCGATGTAGAGGGTCGTGGCCTTCGAATTGATACGTATTTCGACATAGGTTAATTTTTGGTTAATACTAGACCGGGTGGGTCATTTGGGGTTATTACTGTAGTTTTTTGGGTTTTGGACGTTTTAAAAAGTGTCCTTATCTATTCTTAGATGTGTGGATATGAAGTTGAGGGTCATGACCTTCGTATCGATACCAATTTCGACAAATATTCATTTTTGGTTTAAACCAGACCGGGTGGGTCGTTTAGGGTTATTTGGGGGCATTTTTGTACTTTTTTGGGTTTGGGATGTTCTAAAATGTGTCATTATCTTTTATTATAGGTGTGGATATGAAGTTGAGGGTCGCGACCTTTGTATGGATACCAATTTAGACAAATGTTCATTTTCGATTTAAACAAGACCGAGTGGGTCGTTTGGAGTTATTTGGGGGCATTTCTGTACTTTTTTGGGTTTGGGATGTACTAAAATGTGTCCTTATCTCTTATTACATGTGTGGATATGAAGTCGAGGGTCGTGACCTTCGTATCGATACCAATTTAGACAAATGTTCATTTTCGGTTTAAACCAGACCGGGTGGCTCGTTTGGGATTATTTGGGGGCATTTCTGTACTTTTTTGGGTTTTTGATGTTCTAAAATGTGCCCTTATCTCTTATTACAGGTGTGCATATGAAGTTGAGGATCGTGACCTTCGTATCGATACCAGTTTTGACAAATGTTCATTTTTGATTTAAACCAGATCGGGTGGGTCGTTTGGGGTTATTTGGGGGCATTTCTGTGCTTTTTTGGGTTTGGGATGTTCTAAAATGTGTCCTTATCTCTTATTACAGGGGTGGATATGAAGTTGAGGGTCCTAACCTTCGTATCGATACCAATTTAGACAAATGTTCATTTTCGATATAAACCAGACTGGGTGGGTCGTTTGGGGTTATTTGGGGGCATTTCTGTACTTTTTTAGGTTTTGGGTGTTCTAAAATGTCTCCTCATCTCTTTTTAGATGTGTGGATGCGATGTTGTGGGTCCTGACCTTCGTATTGATACCTATTTCGACATATGTTCATTTTCGATTTATACCAGATCGGGTTGGTCCTTTGGGGTTATTTGGGGGCATTTCTGTAGTTTTTTTGGTTTTGGACGTTCTAAATAGTGTCCTTATCTCTTCTTAGACGTGTGGATATGATGTTGAGGGTCATGACCTTCGTATCGATAACAATTTCGATAAATGTTCATTTTCGGTTTAAAACGGACCGGGTGGGTCGTTTGGGGGCATTTCTATACTTTTTTGGGTTTGGGATGTTTTAAAATGTGTCCTTATCTCTTATTACAGGCATGGATTTGAAGCTGAGGGTTGTGACCTTCGTATCAATACCAATTTAGATAAATGTTCATTTTCAGTTCAAACAAGACCGAGTGGGTCGTTTGGAGTTATTTGGGGGAATTTCTGTAATTTTTTTGGTTTGGGATGTTCTAAAATGTGTCCTTATCTCTTATTACATGTGTGGATATGAAGTTGAGGGTCGTGACCTTCGTATCGATACCAATTTCGATAAATGTTCATTTTTTGTTTAAACCAAACCGGGTGGGTCGTTTGGGGTTATTTGGGGGTATTTCTGTATATTTTTGGGTGTGAGATGTTCTAAAATGTGTCCTTATCTTTTATTACAGGTGTGGATATAAAGTTGAGGGTCGGGACCTTCGTATCGATGCCAATTTCAACGAATGTTTATTTTCGGTTTAAAACAGATCGGGTTGTTGTTTGGGCTTATTTAGGGGCATTTCTGTACATTTTTGGGTTTGGGATGTTATAAAATGTGTATTTATCTCTCATAACAGATTTGGATATGAAGTTGAGGGTCGTAACCTTCGTATCGATACGAATTTCGACGAATATTCATTTTTGGTTTAAACCAGATAGGGTGGGTCGTTAGGGGTTATTTGGGGGGATTTCTATACTTTTTTGGGTTTGGGATGTTCAAAAATGTGTCCTCATCTCTTATTAAAAGTGTGGAAGTGATGTTGAGGGTCGTGACCTTCGAATTGATTACCTCTCTCGACATATGTTTATTTTCGGTTTAAACAAGACTGGGTGGGTCGTTTGGGATTATTTGGGGGCATTTCTGTACTTTTTTGAGTTTTGGATGTTCTTAAATTTATCCTTATCTCTTATTACACGTGTGGATATAATGTTGAGGGTCGAGACTTTCATATCGATACCAATTTCGCCAAATGTTTATTTTTGGTTTAAACTAGATCGGGTGGGTCGTTTGGGGTAATTTAGGGGCATTTTTGTACTTTTTTGGGTTTCAGATGTTCTAAAATATGTCCTCATCTCTTATTAGATGTGAGGATGCGATGTTGAGGTCGTGACCTTCGAATTGATACCTATTTCGACATATGTTTATTTTCGGTTTATACCAGACCGGGTGGGTCATTTGGGGTTATTTCTGTAGTTTTTTGGGTTTTGCACTTTCTAAAAAGTGTCCTTATCTCTTCTTAGAAGTGTGGATATGAAGTTGAGGGTCATTTAGGGTTATTTGGGGGCATTTCTGTATTTTTTTGGTTTTGTGATGTTCTAAAATGTGCCCTTATCTCCTATTACAAGTGTGCATATGAAGTTAAGGATCGTGACCTTCGTATCGATACCAGTTTCGACGAATGTTCATTTTCGGTTTCTACCAGATCGGGTGGGTCGTTTGGGGTTATTTGGGGGCATTTCTATACTTTTTTGGGTTTGGGATGTTCTAAAATGTGTCCATATCACTTATTACACGTGTGGATATGAAGTTGAGGGTCGTGACCTTCGTTTCGATACCAATTTAGACAAATGTTCATTTTTTATTTAAACAAGACCGGGTGGGTCGTTAGGGGTTATTTGGGGGCATTTTTGTACTTTTTTGGGTTTGGGGTGTTCTAAAATGTGTCCTCATCTCTTATTAGATGTGTGGATGCGATGTTGAGGGTCGTGGCCTTCGAATAGATACCTATTTCGACATATGTTCATTTTTTGTTTATACAAGACCGGGTGGGTCCTTTGGGGTTATTTGGGGGTATTTCCGTAGTTTTTTGGGTTTTGGACGTTCAAAAAAGTGTCCTTATCTCTTCTTAGATGTGTGGAGATGAAGTTGAGGGTCATGACCTTCGTATCGATAATAATTTCGATAAATGTTCATTTTCGGTTTAAACCACACTGGGTGGGTCGTATAGGGTTATTTGGGGGCATTTCAATACTTTTTTGGGTTTGGGATGTTCTAAAATGTGCCCTTATCTCTTATTACAGGTGTGGATATGAAGTTGAGGGTCGTGACCTTCGTATCGATACCAATTTAGACAAATGTTCATTTTTGGTTTAAACAAGACCGAGTGGATCGTTTGGAGTTATCTGCGGGCATTTTTGTACTTTTTTGGGTTTGGGATGTTCTAAAATGTGTCCTTATCTCTTATTACATGTGTGGATATGAAGTTGAGGGTCGTGACCTTCGTATCGATACCAATTTAGACAAATGTTCATTTTCGGTTTAAACCAGATCGGGTGGGTCATTAAGGGTTATTTGGGGGCATTTCTATACTTTTTTGGGTTTGTGATGTTCTAAAATGTGTCCTTATCTCTTATTACAGGTGTGCATACGAAGTTGAGGATCGTGACCTTCGTATCAATGCCAGTTTCGACGAATGTTCATTTTCGGTTTAAACAAGACTAAGTGGGTCGTTTGGAGTTATTTGGGGGTATTTTTGTATTTTAATTTGTTTGGGATGTTCTAAAATGTGTCCTTATCTCTTATTACATGTGTGGATATGAAGTTGAGGGTCGTGACCTTCGTATCGATACCAATTTAGACAAATGTTCATTTTCGATTTAAACCAGACCGGGTGGATCGTTTGGAGTTATTTGGGGGCATTTCTGTACTTTTTTGGGTTTGGGATGTTCTAAAATGTGTCCTTATCTCTTATTACAGCTGTGGATTTAAAGCTGAGGGTTGTGACCTTCGTATCGATACCAACTTAGACAAATGTTCATTTTCGATTTAAACAAGACCGAGTGGGTCGTTTAGAGTTATTTGGGGGCATTTCTATAAATTTATTGGTTGGGATGTTCTAAAATGTGTCCTTATCTCTTATTACATGTGTGGATATGAAGTTGAGGGTCGTGACCTTCGTATCAATACCAATTTAGACAAATGTTAATTTTCGGTTTAAACCAGACCGGGTGGGTCGTTTGGGGTTATTTAGGGCATTTCTGTACTTTTTTGGGTTGGTGATGTTCTAAAATGTGCCCTTATCTCTAATTACAGGTGTGCATATGAAGTTGAGGATCGTGACCTTCATATCGATACCAGTTTCAATGAATGTTCATTGGCGGTTTAAAATAGATCGGGTGGGTCGTTTGGGGTTATTTAAGAGCATTTCTGTACTTTTTGGGGTTTGGGATGTTCTAAAATGTTTCGTTATCTGTTATTACACGTGTGGATATGAAGTTGAGGGTCGTGACCTTCGTATCAGTACCAATTTCGATAAATGTTCATTTTCGCTTTAAACCAACCGGGTGGGTCCTTTGGGGTTATTTGGGGGGTATTTCTGTACATTTTTGGGTGTGTGATGTTCTAAAATGTGTCCTTATCTCTTATTACAGGTGTAGATATGAAGTTGAGGATCGTGACCTTCGTATCAATGCCAGTTTCGACGAATGTTCATTTTTTATTTAAAACAGATTGGGTGGGTCGTCTGGGGTTATTTAAGCGCATTTCTGTACTTTTTTGGGTTTGGGATGTTTTAAAATGTGTCGTTATCTCTTATTACACGTGCGGATATTAAGTTGAGGGTCGTGACCTTCGTATCAATGCCAATTTCGATAAATGTTCATTTTCGGTTTAAACCAACCGGGTGGGTCGTTTGGGGTTATTATGGGGCATTTCTGTACTTTTTTAGGTTTAGGAGGTTAAAAAATGTGTCCTCATCTCTTATTAGATGTGTGGATGTGTTGTTGAGGGTCGTGACCTTCGAATTGATTACCTATTTCGAGTTATGTTTATTTTCGGTTTAAACAAGACTGGGTGGGTCGTTTGGGATTATTTGGGGGCATTTCTATACTTTTTTTAGTTTTGGATGTTCTTAAATTTATCCTTATCTCTTATTACACGTGTGGATATGAAGTTGAGGGTCGAGACCTTCGTATCGATACCAATTTTGCCAAATGTTCATTTTTGGTTTAAACTAGATCTGGTGGGTCGTTTGGGGTAATTTGGGGGCATTTCTGTACTTTTTTGGGTTTCGGATGTTCTAAAATAAGTCCTCATCTCTGATTAGTTGTGTGGATGCGATGTTGAGGGTCGTGACCTTCGAATTGATACCTATTTCGACATATGTTCATTTTCGGTTTATACCAGACCGGGTGGGTCATTTGGGATTATTTCTGTAGTTTTTTGGGTTTTGCACTTTCTAAAAAGTGTCCTTATCTCTTCTTAGAAGTGTGGATATGAAGTTGAGGGTCATGACTTTCGTATCGATATCAATTTCGACAAATGTTCATTTTCGGTTTAAACCAAATCGAGTGGGTCGTTTTGGGTTATTTGGGGGCATTTTTGTACTTTTTTGGGTTTGGGTTGTTCTAAAATGTGTCCTTATCTCTTATTACAGGTGTGGATATGAAGTTGAGGGTCGTGACCTTCGTATCGATACCAATTTCGACGAATATTCATTTTTGGTTTAAACCAGATCGGGTGGGTCGTTTGAGGTTATTCATTTCTGTACTTTTTGGGTTTGGGATGTTCAAAAATGTGTCCTCATGTCTTATTTGATCAGTGGATGTGATGTTGAAGGTCGTGACCTTCGAATTGATTACCAATTTTGACATATGTTTATTTTCGGTTTAAACAAGATCGGGTGGGTCGTTTATGATTATTTAGGGGTATTTTTGTACTTTTTTGAGTTTTGGATGTTCTTAAATTTATCCTTATCTCTTATTACACGTGTGGATATGAAGTTGAGGGTCATGACCTTCGTATCGATACCACTTTAGACAAATGTTCATTTTCGGTTTAAACCAGACTTGGTGGGTCGTTTGGGGTTATTTGGGGGCATTTCTGTAGTTTTTTGGGTTTGTGATGTTCTAAAACGTGCCCTTATCTCTTATTACAGGTGTACATATGAAGTTGAGGATCGTGACCTTCGTATCGAGACCAGTTTCGACAAATGTTCATTTTTTATTTAAACCAGATCGGGTGGGTCGTTTGGGGTTATTTGGGGGCAATTCTGTACTTTTTTGGGTTTGGGATTTTCTAAAATGTGTCCTTATCTCTTATTACAGGGGTAGATATGAAGTTGAGGGTCGTGACCTTCGTATCGATACCAATTTAGACAAATGTTTGTTTTCGATATAAGCCAGACTGGGTGGGTTGTTTGGGGTTATTTGGGGGCATTTCTGTACCTTTTTGGGTTTTGGGTGTTCTAAAATGAGTCCTCATCTCTTTTTAGATGTGTGGATGCGATGTTGTGGGTCGTGACCTTCGAATTGATACCTATTTCGACATATGTTCATTTTCGATTTATACCAGATTGGGTGGGTGCTTTGGGGTTATTTGGGGGCATTTCTATAGTTTTTTGGGTTTTGGACGTTCTAAAAAGTGTCATTATCTCTTCTTAGACGTGTGGATATGATGTTGAGGGTCATAACCTTCGTATCGATAACAATTTCGATAAATGTCATTTTCGATTTAAACCAGACCGGGTGGGTCGTTTGGGGTTATTTGGGGGCATTTCTGTACTTTTTTGGGTTTGGGATGTTTTAAAATGTGTCCTTATCTCTTATTACATGTGTGGATTTGAAGCTGAGGGTTGTGACCTTCGTATCGATACCAATTTAGACAAATGTTCATTTTCAGTTTAAACAAGACCGAGTGGGTCGTTAGGAATTATTTGGGGGCATTTTTGTAATTTTATTGGTTTGGGATGTTCTAAAATGTGTCCTTATCTCTTATTACATGTGTAGATATGAAGTTGAGGGTCGTGACCTTTGTATCGATACCAATTTTGACAAATGTTCACTTTCGGTTTAAACCAGATCGGGTGAGTCGTTTGGGGTTATTTGGGGGCATTTCTGTACTTTTTTGTATTTGTGATGTTGTAAAATGTGTCCTTATCTCTAATTATAGGTGTCCATATGAAGTTGATGATCGTGACTTTTGTATCGATACTAGTTTCGACGAATGTTCATTTTTGGTTTAAACGAGATCGGGTGGGTCGTTTGGGGTTATTTGGGGGCATTTCTGTACTTTTTTGGGTTTGGGATGTTCTAAAATGTGTCCTTATCTCTTATTACCGGTGTGGATATGAAGTTGAGGGTCATGACCTTCGTATCGATACCAATTTAGACAAATGTTCGTTTTCGATATAAACCAGACTAGGTGGGTCGGTTGGGGTTATTTGGGGGCATTTCTGTACTTTTTTGGGTTTCGGATGTTCTAAAATATGTCCTCATCTCTGATTAGATGTGTGGATGCGATGTTGAAGGTCGTGACCTTCGAATTGATACCTATTTCGACATATGTTCATTTTCGGTTTATACCAGACCGGGTGGGTCATTTGGGATTATTTCTGTAGTTTTTTGGGTTTTGCACTTTCCAAAAAGTGTCCTTATCTCTTCTTAGAAGTGTGGATATGAAGTTGAGGGTCATGACCTTCGTATCGATATCAATTTCGACAAATGTTCATTTTTCGGTTTAAACCAAACCGAGTGGGTCGTTTAGGGTTACTTGGGAGCATTTTTGTACTTTTTTGGGTTTGGGATGTTCTAAAATGTGTCCTTATCTCTTATTATAGGTGTGGATATGAAGTTGAGGGTCGTGACCTTCGTATCGATACCAATTTCGACGAATATTCATTTTTGGTTTAAACCAGATCGGGTGGGTCATTTGAGGTTATTCATTTCTGTACTTTTGGGTTTGGGATGTTCGAAAATGTGTCCTCATGTCTTATTAGATGAGTGGATGTGATGTTGAAGGTCGTGACCTTCAAATTGATTACCGATTTCGACATATGTTTTTTTTCGGTTTAAACAAGATCGGGTGGGTCGTTTTTGATTATTTAGGGGTATTTTTGTACTTTTTTGAGTTTTGGATGTTCATAAATTTATCCTTATCTCTTATTACACGTGTGGATATGAAGTTGAGGGTCGTGACCTTCGTATCGATATCAATTTAGACAAATGTTCATTTTCGATTTAAACCAGACCGGGTGGGTCATTTGGGGTTATTTGGGGGCATTTCTGTACTTTTTTGGGTTTGTGATGTTCTGAAACGTGCCCTTATATCTTATTACAGGTGTGCATATGAAGTTGAGGATGGTGACCTTCGTATCGATACCAGTTTCGACAAATATTCATTTTCGATTTAAACCAGATCGGGTGGGTCGTTTGGGGTTATTTGGGGGCATTTCTGTACTTTTTTGGGTTTGTGATGTTGTAAAATGTGTCCTTATCTCTAATTATCGGTCTGCATATGAAGTTGAGGATCGTGACCTTCGTATCGATACCAGTTTCGACGCATGTTCATTTTTGGTTTAAACGAGATCGGGTGGGTCATTTGGGGTTAATTGGGGGCATTTCTGTACTTTTTTGGGTTTGGGATGTTCTAAAATGTGTCCTTTTCTCTTATTATTGGTGTGGATATGAAGTTGAGGGTCGTGACCTTCGTATCGATACCAATTTAGACAAATGTTCGTTTTCAATATAAACCAGTCTAGGTGGGTCGTTTGGGGTTATTTGGGGGCATTTCTGTACTTTTTTGGGTTTTGGGTGTTCTAAAATGTGTCCTCATCTTTTATTAGATGTGTGGATGCGATGTTGTGGGTCGGGACCTTCGAATTGATACCTATTTCGACATATGTTCATTTTCGGTTTATACCAGACCGGGTTGGTCCTTTGGGGTTATTTGGGGGCATTTCTGTAGTTTTTTGGGTTTTGGACTTTCTAAAAAGTGTCCTTATCTCTTCTTAGATGTGTGGATATGAAGTTGAGGGTCATGACCTTCGTATCGATACCAATTTCGACAAATATTCATTTTCGGTTTAAACCAGACCGGGTGGATCGTTCGGGGTTATTTGGGGGCATTTCTGTACTTTTTTGGGTTTGGGATGTTCTAAAATGCGTCCATATCTCTTATTGCAGGTGTGGATTAGAAGCTGAGGGTTGTGACCTTCTTATCGATACTAATTTAGACAAATGTTCATTTTCGGATTAAACAAGACCGATTGGTCGTTTTAAGTTATTTGGGGGCATTTCTATAATTTTTTTGGTTTGGGATGTTCTAAAATGTGTCCTTATCTCTTATTACTTGTGTGGATATGAAGTTGAGGTTCATGACCTTCGTATCGATACCAATTTAGACAAATGTTCATTTTCGGTTTAAACCAAACCGGGTGTGTTGTTTGGGGTTATTTGGAGGCATTTCTATACTTTTTTGGGTTTGTGATGTTCTAAAATGTGCCCTTATCTCTTATTACAGGTGTGCATATGAAGTTGAGGATCGTGACCGTCGTATCGATACTAGTTTCGACGAATGTTCATTTTTGATTTAAAACAGATCGGGTGGGTCGTTTGGGGTTATTTGGGGGCATTTCTATACTTTTTAGGTTTGGGAAGTACTAAAATGTGTCGTTATCTCTTATTACACATGTGGATATGAAGTTGAGGGTCGTGACCTTCGTATCGATACCAATTTCGATAAATGTTCATTTTTGGTTTAAACCAACCGGGCGGGTCGTTTGGTGTTATTTGGGGTGATTTCTGTCCATGTTTTGGTGTGGGATGTTCTAAAATGTGTCCTTATCTCTTATTACAGGTGTGGATATGAAGTTGAGGGTCGTGACCTTCGTATCGATACCTATTTTGAATAATGTTCATTTTTGGTTTAAACTAGATCAGGTGGGTTGTTTGGGGTTATTTAGGGGCATTTCTGTACTTTTTTGGGTTTAGGATGTTCTAAATTGTGTCCTTATCTCGTATTACAGGTGTGGATATGAAGTTGAGGGTTGTGACATTCGTATCGATACCAATTTCGACGAATATTCATTTTTGGTTTAAACCAGAATGGGAAGGTCGTTTGGGATTATTTGGGGGCATTTCGATACTTTTTTGAGTTTTGGATGTTCTTAAATTTATCCTTATCACTTATCACACGTGTGGAAATGAAGTTGAGGGTCGTGACCTTCGTATCGATACCAATTTCGCCAAATGTTCATTTTTGGTTTAAACTAGATCGGGTGGGTCGTTAGGGGTAATTTGGGATCATTTCTGTACTTTTTTGGGTTTGGGATGTTTTAAAATGTGTCCTCATCTCTTATTAGATGTGTGGAAGCGATGTTGAGGGTCGTGACCTTTGAATTGATACCTATTTTGACATATGTTCATTTTCGGTTTATACCATACATGGTGGGTTGTTTGGGGTTATTTGGGGGCATTTCTGCAGTTTTTTTGGTTTTGGACTTTCTAAAAAGTGTCCTTATCTCTTCTTAGACGTGTGGATATGAAGTTGAGGGTCATGACCTTCATATCGATATCAATTTCAACAAATATTCATTTTCTGTTTAAACCAGATCGGGTGGATCGTTTGGGGTTATTTGGGGGCATTTCTGTACTTTTTTGGGTTTGGGTTGTTTTAAAATGTGTCGTTATCTCTTATTACAGGTGTGGATATGAAGTTGAGGATCGTGACCTTCGTATCGATACCAATTTAGATAAATGTTTATTTTCGGTTTAAACAAGACCGAGTGGGTCGTGTGGAGTTATTTGGGGGCATTTCTATACTTTTTTGTGTTTGGGATGTTCTAAAATGTGTCCTTATCTCTTATTACATGTGTGGATATGAAGTTGAGGGTCGTGACCTTCGTATCGATACCAATTTAGACAAATGTTCATTTTCGATTTAAACCAGATCGGGTGGGTCGTTTGGGGTTATTTGGGGGCATTTCTGTACTTTTTTGGGTTTGTGATGTTCTAAAATGTATCCTTATCTCTTATTACAGGTGTGCATATGAAGTTGAGGATCATGACCTTCGTATCGAGGCCAGTTTTGACGAATGTTCATTTTCGGTTTAAACCAGATAGGGTGGGTCGTTTGGGGTTATTTGGGGGCATTTCTGTACTTTTTGGGGTTTGGGATGTTCTAAAATGTGTCCATATCACTTATTACACGTGTGGATATGAAGTTGAGGGTCGTGACCTTTGTATCGATGCCAATTTAGACAAATGTTTATTTTCGGTTTAAACAAGACCGGGTGGGTCATTTGGGGTTATTTGGGGGCATTTCTATACTTTTTTGGGTTTGGGGTGTTCAAAAATGTGTCCTCATCTCTTATTAGATTTGTGGATGCGATGTAGAGGGTCGTGGCCTTCGAATTGATACCTATTTTGACATAGGTTCATTTTTGGTTAATACTAGACCGGGTTGGTCATTTGGGGTTATTACTGTAGTTTTTTGGGTTTTGGACGTTTTAAAAAGTGTCCTTATCTCTTCTTATATGTGTGGATATGAAGTTGAGGGTCATGACCTTCGTATCGATACCAATTTCGACAAATGTTCATTTTTGGTTTAAACCAGACCGGGTGGGTCATTTAGGGTTATTTGGGGGCATTTTTGTACTTTTTTGGGTTTGGGATGTTCTAAAATGTGTTATTATCTTTTATTATAGGTGTGGATATGAAGTTGAGGGTCGTGACCTTTGTATGGATACCAATTTAGACAAATGTTCATTTTCGGTTTAAACAAGACCGAGTGGGTTGTTTGGAGTTATTTTTGGGCATTTCTGTACTCTTTTGGGTTTGGGATGTTCTAAAATGTGTCCTTATCTCTTATTACATGTGTGGATATGAAGTTGAGGGTCGTGACCTTCGTATCGATACCAATTTAGACAAATGTTCATTTTCGATTTAAACCAGACCGGGTGGGTCATTTGGGGTTATTTGGGGACATTTCTGTACTTTTTTGGGTTTTTGATGTTCTAAAAAGTGCCCTTATCTCTTATTACAGGTGTGCATATGAAGATTAGGATCGTGACCTTCGTATCGATACCAGTTTCGACAAATGTTCATTTTCGATTTAAACCAGATCGGGTGGGTTGTTTGGGGTTATTTGGGGCTTTCCTGTACTTTTTGGGTTTTGGATGTTCTAAAATGTGTCCTTATCTCTTATTACAGGGGTGGATATGGAGTTGAGGGTCGTGACCTTCGTATCGATACCAATTGAGACAAATGTTTGTTTTCGATATAAACCAGACTGGGTGGGTTGTTTGGGGTTATTAGGGGGCATTTCTGCACTCTTTTAGGTTTTGGGTGTTCTAAAATGTGTCCTCATCTCTTTTTAGATGTGTGGATACGATGTTGTGGGTCCTGACCTTCGTATTGATACCTATTTCGACATATGTTGATTTTCGATTTATACCAGATCGGGTGGGTCCTTTGGGGTTATTTGGGGGCATTTCTGTAGTTTTTTGGGTTTTGGACGTTCTAAATAGTATCCTTATCTCTTCTTAGACGTGTGGATATGATGTTGAGGGTCAAGACCTTCGTATCAATAACAATTTCGATAAATGTTCATTTTCGGTTTAAAACAGACCGGGTGGGTCGTTTGAGGTTATTTGGGGGCATTTCTGTACTTTTTTGGGTTTGGGATGTTTTAAAATGTGTCCTTATCTCTTATTACAGGTGTGGATCTGAAGCTGAGGGTTGTGACCTTCGTATCGATACCAATTTAGATAAATGTTCATTTTCAGTTCAAACAAGACCAAGTGGGTCGTTTGGAGTTATTTGGGGGCATTTCTGTAATTTTTTTGGTTTGGGATGTTCTAAAATGTGTCCTTATCTCTTATTACATGTGTGGATAGGAAGTTGAGGGTCGTGGCCTTCGTATCGATACCAATTTAGACAAATGTTCATTTTCGGTTTAAACCAAACCGGGTGGGTCGTTTGGGGTTATTTGGGGGCATTTCTGTACTTTTTTGGGTTTGTGATGTTGTAAAATGTGTCCTTATCTCTAATTGCAGGTGTGCATATGAAGTTGAGGATCGTGACCTTCGTATCGATACCAGTTTCGACGAATGTTCATTTTTGGTTTAAACGAGATCTGGTGGGTCGTTTGGGGTTATTTGGGGGCATTTCTATACTTTTTTGAGTTTGGGATGTTCTAAAATGTGTCATTATCTCTTATTACTGGTGTGGATATGAAGTTGAGGGTCGTGACCTTCGTATCGATACCAATTTAGACAAATGTTCGTTTTCGATATAAACCAGACTAGGTGGGTCGTTTTGGGTTATTTGGGGGCATTTCTGTACTTTTTTGGGTTTTGGGTGTTCTAAAATGTGTCCTCATCTCTTATTAGATGTGTGGATGCGATGTTGGGGGTCGTGACTTTTGAATTGATACCTATTTCGACATATGTTCATTTTCAGTTTATACCAGACCGGGTTGGTCCTTTGGGGTTAATTGGGGGCATTTATGTAGTTTTTTGGGTTTTGGACGTTCTAAAAAGTGTCCTAATCTCTTCTTAGACGTGTGGATAGGATGTTGACGGTCATGACCTTCGTATCGATAACAATTTCGATAAATGTTCATTTTCTATTTAAACCAGACTGGGTGGGTTGTTTGGGGTTATTTGGGGGCATTTCTGTACCTTTTTGGGTTTGGGATGTTCTAAAATGTGTCCTTATCTCTTATTACAGGTGTGGATTTGAAGCTGAGGATTGTGACCTTCGTATCGATACCAATTTAGACAAATGTTCATTTTCAGTTTCAACAAGACCGAGTGGGTCGTTTGGAGTTGTTTAGGGTCATTTCTGTAATTTTTTTGGTTTGGGATGTTCTAAAATGTGTCCTTATCTCTTATTAAATGTGTGGATATGAAGTTGAGGGTCGTGACCTTCGTATCGATACCAATTTCGACAAATGTTCATTTTCGATTTAAACCAAACCGGGTGGGTCGTTTGGGGTTATTTGGGGGCATTTCTGTACTTTTTTGGGTTTGTGATGTTCTAAAATGTGCCCTTATCTCTTACTACAGGTGTTGAGGATCATGACCTTTGTATCGATACTAGTTTCGACGAATGTTCATTTTCGGCTTGAAACAGATCGGGTGGGTCGTTTGGGGTTATTTGGGGGCATTTCTATACATTTTTGGGTTTGGGATATTCTAAAATGTGTCGTTATCTCTTATCACACGTGTGAATATGAAGTTGAGGGTCGTGACCTTCGTATCGATACCAATTTCGATAAATGTTCATTTTCGGTTTAAACCAATCGGGTGGGTCGTTTGGGGTTATTTGGAGCATTTCTGTACAGTTTTTGGTGTGGGATGTTCTAAAATGTGTCCTTTTCTCTTATTACAGGTGTGGATATGAAGTTGAGGGTCGTGACCTTTGTATCGATACCTATTTTGACGAATGTTCATTTTTCGTTTAAACTAGATTGGGTGGGTTATTTGGGGTTATTTAGGGGCATTTCTGTACTTTTTTGGGTTTGGGATGTTCTAAATTGTGTCCTTATCTCGTATTACAGGTGTGGATATGAAGTTGAGGGTCGTGACCTTCATATCGATACCAATTTTGCCAAATGTTCATTTTTGGTTTAAACTAGGTTGGGTGGGTCGTTTGGGGTAATTTGGGGGCATTTCTGTAGTTTTTTGGGTTCGGGATGTTCTAAAATGTGTCCTCATCTCTTATTAGATGCATGGAAGCGATGTTGAGGGTCGTGACCTTCGAATTGATACCTATTTTGACATATGTTCATTTTTGGTTTATACCATACCGGGTGGGTCGTTTGAGGTTATTTGGGGGCATTTCTGCAGTTTTTTTGGTTTTGGACATTCTAAAAAGTGTCCTTATCTCTTCATAGACGTGTGGATATGAAGTTGAGGGTCATGACCTTCATATCGATACCAATTTCAACAAATGTTTATTTTCTGTTTAAACCAGACCGGGTGGATCGTTTGGGGTTATTTGTGGGCATTTCTGTACTTTTCTGGGTTTGGATGTTCTAAAATGTGTCCTTATCTCTTATTACAGGTGTGGATATGAAGTTGAGGGCCGTGACCTTCGTATCGATACCAATTTAGACAAATGTTCATTTTCGGTTTAAACAAGACTGAGCGGGTCGTGTGGAGTTATTTGGGGGCATTTTTATACTTTTTTGTGTTTGGGATGTTCTAAAATGTGTCCTTATCTCTTATCACATGTGTGGATATGAAGTTGAGGGTCGTGACTTTCGTATCGATACCAATTTAGACAAATGTTCATTTTTTATTTAAACCAGACCGGGTGGGTTGTTTGGGGTTATTTGGGGGCATTTCTGTACTTTTTTGGGTTTGGGATGTTTTAAAATGTGTCCTTATCTCTTATTACAGGTGTGCATATGAAGTTGAGGATCATGACCTTCGTATCGAGACCAGTTTTGACGAATGTTCATTTTCGGTTTAAACCAGATCAGGTGGGTCGTTTGGGGTTATTTGGGGGCATTTCTGTACTTTTTTGGGTTTGGGATGTTCTAAAATATGTCCATATCACTTATTACACGTGTGGATATGAAGTTGAGGGTCGTGACCTTCGTATCAATACCAATTTAGACAAATGTTCATTTTCGATTTAAACAAGACCGGGTGGGTCATTTGGGGTTATTTGGGGGCATTTTTGTACTTTTTTAGGTTTGGGGTGTTCCAAAATGTGTCCTCATCTCTTATTAGATGTGTGGATGCGATATAGAGGGTCGTGGCCTTCGAATTGATACCTATTTTGACATATGTTCATTTTCGGTTTATACCAAACCAGGTGGGTCATTTGGTATTATTTGGGGGCATTTCTGTACTTTTTTTGGTTTTGGATGTTCTTAAAGTTGTCCTTATCTCTTATTACATGTGTGGATATGAAGTTTAGGGTCGTGACCTTCGTATCAATACCAATTTGGATAAATGTTCATTTTCGGTTTAAACCAGATCGGACCTTCGAATTTATACCTATTCCAACATGTGTTCATTTTCAGTTTAAATCAGACCAGGTGGGTCGTTTGGGGTTAATTGGGGGCATTTCTGTAGTTTTTTGGGTTTTGGACGTTCTAAAAAATGTCCTTATCTCTTGTTAGACGTGTGGATGCAATGTTAAGGATCGTGACCTTCAAATCGATACCTGTTTTGACATTTGTTCATTTTTGGTTTAAACAAAATCGGGTGGGTCGTTTTGGGTTTATTTAGGGGCATTTCTGTACTTTTTTCGGTTTGGGACATTCTAAAAAGTGTCCTTATCTCATATTAGACGTGCGGGTGCGATGTTGAGGGTCGTGACCTTCGAATCGATACTTATTTTGACATATGTTCTTTTTGGGTTTAAACCAAATCGGGTGGGTCATTTGGCATTATTTGGGGGCATTTCTGTACTTTTTTGGGTTTGGCATATTCTAAAAAGTGTCATTAATTCTTCTTATACATGTAGAAGCGATGTTGAGAGTCGTGACCTTCGAATCGACTCCTATTTCGACATATGTTCATTTTCAGTTTAAACCAAACTGGGTGGGTCCTTTGGCATTATTTGGGGGCATTTCTATACTTTTTTGGGTTTCGGATGTTCTAAAAATTGTCCTTATCTCTTATTAGACGTGTGGCTGCATTGTTAAGGGTTGTGACCTTCGAATCGATACCTATTTCGACATATGTTTATTTTCAGTTTAAATAAGACCGGGTGGGTCGTTAGGGACTATTTGGGGGCATTTCTATACTTTTTTGGGTTTTGTATGCTCTAAAATGTGTCCTTATCTCTTATTACATGTGTGGATAAGAAGTTGTGGGTCATGACCTTCGTATTGATACCAATTTTGGCAAATGTTCATGTTTGGTTTAAACTAGACCGGGGGGTCGTTTGGGGTTATTTGGGGGCATTTCTGTACTTTTTTGGGTTCGGAATGTTCTAAAATGTGTCCTCATCTCGTATTAGATGTGTGGATGCAATGTTGTGGGTCGTGACCTTCGATTTGATACCTATCCCAACATGTGTTCATTTTCGGTTTAAACCAGACCAGGTGGGTCGTTTGGGGTTAATTGAGAGCATTTCTGTAGTTTTTTGGGTTTTGGACGTTCTAAAAAATTTTCACCGTGATTAACTGGCAGCACTGTGCCGCGTTGCGGAAGCGCGGTAGGACCCGCGTAGGGGCGTACTACTTAAGGATAGTGTCGCGCCTTCCCCACAAGGTCGATCTTTTGGTGCGCTGGTCGGCACTATTCCCTATGTTGGTATCAGAGCCAGGAGGTTGCGGGTTCGAAACGCTCGATCAGCGTATTTCACCGTGATTAACTGGCAGCACTGTGCCGCGTTGCGGAAGCGCGGTAGGACCCGCGTAGGGGCGTACTACTTAAGGATAGTGTCGCGCCTTCCCCACAAGGTCGATCTTTTGGTGCGCTGGTCGGCACTATTCCCTATGTAGTAGTACGCCCCTACGCGGGTCCTACCGCGCTTCAGCAACGCGGCACAGTGCTGCCAGTTAATCACGGTGAAATACGCTGATCGAGCGTTTCGAACCCGCAACCTCCTGTCTCTGATACCAACATAGGGAATAGTGCCGACCAGCGCACCAAAAGATCGACCTTGTGGGGAAGGCGCGACACTATCCTTAAGTTTATCTCTTATTAGACGTGTGGATGCAATGTTAAGGGTCGTGACCTTCAAATCGATACCTGTTTTGACATTTGTTCATTTCGGTTTAAACCAAATCGGGTGGGTCATTTTGGGGTTATTTGGGGGCATTTCTGTACTTTTTTGGGTTTGGGACAGTCTAAAAAGTGTCCTTATCTCATATTAGATGTGCGGATGCGGTGTTGAGGGTCGTGACTTTCGAATCGATACTTATTTCGACATATGTTCATTTTGGGTTTAAACCAAACCGGGTGATCATTTGGCATTATTTGGGGGCATTTCTATACTTTTTTGGGTTTCAGATGTTCTAAAAAATGTCCTTATCTCTTATTAGACGTGTGGGTGCGTTGTCAAGGGTTGTGATCTTCGAATTGATACCTATTTTTACATATGTTCATTTTCAGTTTAAACTAGACCGGGTGGTTAATTTGGGATTATTTGCGGGCATTTCTATACTTTTTTGGGTTTTGTATGTTCTAAAATGTGTCCTTATCTCTTATTACACGGTGGATAAGAAGTTCTGGGTCATGACCTTCGTATCGATACCAATTTCGACAAATGTTCATGTTCGGTTTAAACTAGACCGGGTGGGTCGTTTGGGGTTATTTGGGGACATTTCTGTACTTTTTTGGGTTTGGGATTTTCTAAAATGTGTCCTCATCTCTTATTAGATGTGTAGATGCGATGTTGAGGGTCGTGACCTTCGAATTGATAGCTATTTCGACAAATGTTTATTTTTGATTTAAACCAGACCGGGTGGGTCGTTTGGGGTTATTTGAGAGAATTTTTGAACTTTTTTGGGTTTGGGATGTTCTAAAATGTGTCCTCATCCCTTATTAGATGTCTAGATGCAATGTTGAGGGTCGTGACCTTCGAATTGATAACTATTTCGACAAATGTTCATTTTTTGCTTAAACGAAACCGGGTGGGTCGTTTGGCTTTATTTGGGGGCATTTCTGTACTTTTTTGGGTTTTGGATGTTCTAAAAAATGTCATTTTCTCTTATTAGATGTCTGGATGCGTTGTTAAGGGTCGTGACCTTCGAATCGATACCTATTTCGACATTTGTTCGTTTTCGGTTTAAACTAAACCGGGTGGGTTGTTTGGGGTTATTTTGGGGTATTGATGTTCTTTTTTGGTTTTGGGATGTTCTAAAAAGTATCCTTATCTCTTATTAGGCGTGCGGATGCGATGTTGAGGGTCGTGACCTTCGAATAGATACTAATTTCTACATATGTTCATTTTCGGTTTAAACCAAACTGGGTGGGTTGTTTGGCGCTATTTAGGGGCATTTCTTTACTTTTTTGGGTTTCGGATGTTCTAAAAAATGTCCTTATCTCTTATTAGACGTCTGGATGCGTTGTTAAGGGTCATGACCTTCAAATTGATACCTATTTCGACATTTGTTCATTTTCGATTTAAACCAAACCGGGTGGGTCGTTTGGGGTTATCTTGGGGTACTTCGGTTCTTTTTTAGTTTTGGGGTGTTCTAAAAAGTGTCCTTATCTCTTATTAGATGTGCGGATGCGATATTGAGGGTCGTGACTTTCGAATCGATATTTATTTCTACATATGTTCATTTTCGGTTTAAACCAAACTGGGTGTGTCGTTTGGCGTTAATTAGGGGCATTTCTATATACTTTTTTGGGTTTCGGATGTTCTAAAAAATGTCCTTATCTCTTATTAGATGTGTGGATGCAATGTTAAAGGTCGTGACCTTCAAATCGATACCTGTTTCGACATTTGTTCATTTTTAATTTAAACCAAATCGGGTGGGTCATTTTGGGGTTATTTGGGGGCATTTCTGTGCTTTTTTGGGTTTGGAATGTTCTAAAAAGTGTCTTTATCTCTTATTAGATTAGATGCGATGTTGAGAGTCGTGACCTTGGAATCGATACCTATTTCGACATATGTTCATCTTCGGTTTAAACAAGACCGAGTGGGTCTTTTGGGGTTATTTAGGGGCATTTCTGTGCTTTTTTGGGTTTGGGATGTTCTAAAATGTGTCATTATCCACTATTACAGGTGTGGATATGAAGTTGAGGGCCGTGACCTTCGTATCGATACAAATTTTGACAAATGTTCATTTTCGGTTTAAACCAGATCGGGTGGGTCGTTTGGGGTTATTTGGGGGCATTTCTGTATTTTTTTGGGTTTGGTATATTCTAAAACGTGTCATTATCTCTTATTATACGTGTAGATGCGATGTTGAGGGTCGTGACCTTCGAATCGATACCTATTTCAACATATATTCATTTTTTATTTAAACCAAATCGGGTGGGTCCTTTGGCGTTATTTGGGGGCATTTCTATACTTTTTTGGGTTTCAGATGTTCTAAAAAATGTCCTTATCTCTTATTTGACGTGTGGCTGCGTTGTTAAGGGTTGTGACCTTCGAATCGATACCTATTTCGACATATGTTCATTTTCAGTTTAAATAAGACCGGGGGGGTCGTTAGGGACTATTTGGGGGCATTTCAGTACTTTTTTGGGTTTTGTATGTTCTAAAATGTGTCATTATCTCTTATTACACGTGTGGATAAGAAGTTGTGGGTCATGACCTTCGTATCGATACCAATTTTGGCAAATGTTCATGTTCGATTTAAACTAGACCGGGTGGGTCGTTTGGGGTTATTTGGGGGCATTTCTGTATTTTTTTGGGTTCGGGATGTTCTGAAATGTGTCCTCATCTATTATTAGATGTGTGGATGCAATGTTGTGGGTCGTGACCTTTGAATTGATACCTATTCCAACATGTGTTCATTTTTAGTTTAAATCAGACCAGGTGGGTCGTTTGGGGTTAATTGGGGGCATTTCTGTAGTTTTTTGGGTTTTGGACGTTCTAAAAAATGTCCTTATCTCTTGTTAGACGTGTGGATGCAATGTTAAGGATCGTGACCTTCAAATCGATACCTGTTTTGACATTTGTTCATTTTTGGTTTAAACAAAATTGGGTGGGTCATTTTGGGTTTAATTAGGGGCATTTCTGTACTTTTCTCAGTTTGGGACATTCTAAAAAGTGTCCTTATCTCATATTAGACGTGCGGGTGCGATGTTGAGGGTCGTGACCTTCGAATCGATACTTATTTTGACATATGTTCTTTTTGGGTTTAAACCAAATCGGGTGGGTCATTTGGCATTATTTGGGGGCATTTCTGTACTTTTTTGGGTTACGGATGTTCTAAAAAATGTCTTTATCTCTTATTAGACGTGTGGCTGTGTTGTTAAGGGTTGTGACCTTCGAATTGATACCTATTTTGAAATATGTTCATTTTCAGTTTAAACAAGACCGGGTGGTTCATTTGGGATTGTTTGTGGGCATTTCTGTACTTTTTTTGGGTTTTGTACGTTCTAAAATGTGTCCTTATCTCTTATTACACGTGTGGATAAGAAGTTGTGGGTCGTGACCTTCGTATCGATACCAATTTCGGCAAATGTTCATGTTCGGTTTAAACTAGACCGGGTGGGTCGTTTGAGGTTATTTGGGGATATTTTTGTACTTTTGTGGGTTTGGGATTTTCTAAAATGTGTCCTCATCTCTTATTAGATGTGTAGATGCGATGTTGAGGGTCGTGACCTTCGAATTGATAGCTATTTCGACAAATGTGCATTTTCAGTTTAAACCAAATCGGGTGGGTCGTTTGGCGTTATTTGGGGGCATTTCTATACTTTTTTGGGTTTCGGATGTTCTAAAAAATGTCCTTATCTCTTGTTAGATGTGTGGATGCAATGTTAAGAGTCGTGACCTTCAAATCGAGACCTGTTTCAACATTTGTTTATTTTCGGTTTAAACCAAACCAGATGGGTCGTTTTGAGGTTATTTGGGGGCATTTCTAAACTTTTTTGGGTTTGGGATGTTCTAAAAAGTGTCCTTATCTCTTATTAGAAGAGCAGATGCGATGTTGAGGGTCGTAACCTTCGAATCGATACCTATTTCGACTTATGTTCATTTACGGTTCAAACTAGACCAGGTGGGTCGTTTTGGGTTGTTTGGGGTTATTTCTATAATTTTTTGGGTTTGGGATTTTCTAAAAAGTGTCCTTATCTCTTATTAGACGTGTAGATGCGATGTTGAGAGTCGTGACCTTGGAATCGATACCTATTTCGACATATGTACATCTTCGGTTTAAACAAGACCGAGTGGGTCGTTTGGGGTTATTAGGAGGCATTTCTGTGCTTTTTGGGGTTTGGGATGTTCTAAAATGTGTCCTTTTATCTCCTATTACAGATGTGGATATGAAGTTGAGGGCCATGACCTTCGTATCGATACAAATTTCGATGAATGTTCATTTTCAATTTAAACCAAATTAGGTGGGTCGTTTGGGGTTATTTGGGGGCATTTCTGTTCTTTTTTGGGTTTGGGATGTTCTAAAAAGTTTCATTATCTCCTAGTAGATGTGTAGATGCGATGTTGAGGGTCGTGACCTTCGAATCGTTACCTATTTCGACATATGTTCATTTTCGGTTTAAACCAAATCGGGTGGGTCGTTTGACGGTATTTGGGGGCATTTCTATACTTTTTTGGGTTTCGGATGTTCTAAAAAATGTCCTTATCTCTTTAAGACGTGTGGCTGCGTTGTTAAGGGTTGTGATTTTCGAATCGATACCTATTTCAACATATGTTCATTTTCAGTTTAAACTAGACCGGGTGGGTCGTTTGGGATTATTTGGGGGCATTTCTGTACTTTTTTGGGTTTTATATGTTCTAAAATGTGTCCTTATCTCTTATTACACGTGTGGATAAGAAGTTGTGGGTCATGACCTTCGTATCGATACCAATTTTGGCAAATGTTCATGTTCTGTTTAAACTAGATCGGGTGGGTCGTTTGGGATTATTTGGGGATATCTCTGTGCTCTATTTGGGGTTTGGGGTTATATGGGGGGCATTTCTGTTCTTGTTTGGGTTTGGGATGTTCTAAAAAGTTTCATTATCTCCTATTAGACATGTAGATGCGATGTTGAGGGTCGCGACCTTCGAATCGTTACCTATTTCGACATATGTTCATTTTCAGTTTAAACCAAATCGGGTGGGTCGTTTGACGGTATTTGGGGGCATTTCTATACTTTTTTGGGTTTCGGATGTTCTAAAAAATGTCCTTATCTCTTTAAGACGTGTGGCTGCGTTGTTAAGGGTTGTGATTTTTGAATCGATACCTATTTCAACATATGTTCATTTTCAGTTTAAACTAGACCGAGTGGGTCATTTGGGATTATTTGGGGGCATTTCTGTACTTTTTTGGGTTTTATATGTTCTAAAATGTGTCCTTATCTCTTATTACACGTGTGGATAAGAAATTGTGGGTCATGACCTTCGTATCGATACCAATTTTGGCAAATGTTCATGTTCTGTTTAAACTAGATCGGGTGGGTCGTTTGGGGTTATTTGGGGACATTTCTGTACTCTATTTGGGGTTTGGGGTTATATGGGGGGCATTTCTGTTCTTTTTTTGGGTTTGGGATGTTCTAAAAAGTTTCATTATCTCCTATTAGACGTGTAGATGCGATGTTGAAGGTTGTGACCTTCGAATCGTTACTTATTTCGACATATGTTCATTTTCGATTTAAACCAAATCGGGTGGGTCGTTTGATGGTATTTGGGGGCATTTCTATACTTTTTTGGGTTGCGGATGTTCTAAAAAATGTCCTTATCTCTTTAAGACGTGTGGTCGCATTGTTAAGGGTTGTGATTTTCGAATCGATACCTATTTCAACATATGTTCATTTTCAGTTTAAACTAGACCGGGTGGGTCATTTCGGATTATTTGGGGCATTTCTATACTTTTTTGGGTTTTATATGTTCTAAAATGTGTCCTTATCTCTTATTACACGTGTGGCTAAGAAGTTGTGGGTCATGACCTTCGTATCGATACCAATTTTGGCAAATGTTCATGTTCTGTTTAAACTAGATCGGGTGGGTCGTTTGGGGTTATTTGGGGACATTTCTGTACTTTATTGGGTTTGGGATTTTCTAAAATGTATCCTCATCTCTTATTAGATGTGTGGATGCAATGTTGTGGGTCATGACCTTCGAATTGATACCTATTTCGACATGTGTTCATTTTCGATTTAAACCGGACTGGGTGGGTCATTTGGGGTTATTTGGGGGCATTTCTGTAGTTTTTTGGTTTTTGAACATTTTAAAATGTTTTTGCATCTCTTATTAGATGTGTAGATGCGATGTTGAGGGTCGTGACCTTCGAATTGATAGCTATTTTGACAAATATGCATTTTCAGTTTAAACCAAACCGGGTGGGTCGTTTGGCGTTATTTGGGGGCATTTCTAAACTTTTTTGGGTTTCGGATGTTCTAAAAAATGTCCTTATCTCTTATTAGATGTGTGGATGCAATGTTAAGGGTCGTGACCTTCAAATCGAGACCTGTTTCAACATTTGTTTATTTTCGGTTTAAACCAAACCAGGTGGGTTGTTTTGAGGTTATTTGGGGGCATTTCTAAACTTTTTTGGGTTTGGGATGTTCTAAAAAGTGTCCTTATCTCTTATTAGACGAGCAGATGCGATGTTGAGGGTCGTAACTTTCGAATCGATACCTATTTCGACTTATGTTCATTTACGGTTCAAACTAGTCCAGGTGGGTCGTTTTGGGTTGTTTGGGGTTATTTCTATAATTTTTTGGGTTTGGGATTTTCTAAAAAGTGTCCTTATCTCTTATTAGACGTGTAGATGCGATGTTGAGAGTCGTGACATTGGAATCGATACCTATTTTGACATATGTTCATCTTCGGTTTAAACAAGACCGAGTGGGTCGTTTGGGGTTATTTGGGGGCATTTCTGTGCTTTTTTGGGTTTGGGATGTTCTAAAATGTGTCCTTTTCTCCTATTACAGATGTGGATATGAAGTTGAGGGCCATGACCTTCGTATAGTTACAAATTTGGATGAATGTTCATTTTCAATTTAAAATAGATCGGGTGGGTCGTTTGGGATTATTTGGGGGCATTTCTGTACTTTTTTGGGTTTGGCATTTTCTAAAAAATGCCATTATCTCTTATTATACGTGTAGATGCGATGTTGAGGGTCGTGACTTTCGAATCGATACCTATTTCGATATATGTTCATTTTCGGTTTAAACCAAACTGGGTGGGTCCTTTGGCGTTATTTGGGGGCATTTCTATACTTTTTTGGGTTTCGGTTGTTCTAAAAAATGTCCTTATCTCTTATTAGACGTGTGGCTGCGTTGTTAAGGGTTGTGACCTTCGAATTGACACCTATTTCGACATATGCTCATTTTCAATTTAAATAAGACCGGGTGGGTCGTTAGGGACTATTTGGGGGCATTTCTGTACTTTTTTGGGTTTTGTATGTTCTAAAATGTGTCCTTATCTCTTATTACACGTGTGGATAAGAAGTTGTGGGTCATGACCTTCGTATCGATACCAATTTCGGCAAATGTTCATGTTCGGTTTAAACTAGACCGGGTGGGTCGTTTGGGGTTATTTGGGGGCATTTCTATAATTTTTTGGGTTCGCGATGTTCTAAAATGTGTCCTCATCTCTTATTAGATGTGTGGGTGCAATGTTGTGGGTCGTGACCTTTGAATTGATACCTATTCCAACATGTGTTCATTTTCGGTTTAAACCAGATCGGGTGGGTCGATGGGGGTTAATTGGGGGCATTTCTGTAGTTTTTTGGGTTTTGGACGTTCTAAAAAATGTCCTTATCTCTTATTAGACGTGTGGATGCAATGTTAAGGGTCGTGACCTTCAAATCGATACCTGTTTTAACATTTGTTCATTTTCGATTTAAACCAAATCGGGTGGGTCGTTTTGGGGTTATTTGGGGGCACTTCTGTAATTTTTTGGGTTTGGGACATTCTAAAAAGTGTCCTTATCTCATATTAGACGTAGGGATACGATGTTGAGGGTCGTGACCTTCGAATCGATACTTATTTCGACATATGTTCATTTTGAGTTTAAACCAAACCGGGTGGGTCATTTGGCATTATTTGGGGGCATTTCTGTACTTTTTTGGGTTTCGGATTTCTGAAAAATGTCCTTATCTCTGATTAGACGTGTGGCTGTGTTGTTAAGGGTTGTGATCTTCGAATTGATACTTATTTTTACATATGTTCATTTTCAGTTTAAACAAGGCCGGGTGGTTCATTTGGGATTATTTACGGGCATTTCTGTACTTTTTTGGGTTTTGTATGTTCTAAAATGTGTCCTTATCTCTTATTACACGTGTGGATAAGAAGTTGTGGGTCATCACCTTCGTATCGATACCAATTTCGACAAATGTTCATGTTCGATTTAAACTAGACCGAGTGGGTCGTTTGGGGTTATTTGGGGACATTTCTTTACTTTTTTGGGTTTGGGATTTTCTAAAATGTGTCCTCATCTCTTGTTAGATGTGTAGATGCGATGTTGAGGGTCGTGATCTTTGAATTGATAGCTATTTTGACAAATGTTCATTTCGGTTTAAACCAGATCAGGGTCGTTTGGGATTATTTGAGAGAATTTCTGAACTTTTTTGGGTTTGGGATGTTCTAAAATGTGTCCTCATCTCTTATTAGATGTCTAGATGCAATGTTGAGGGTCGTGACCTTCGAATTGATAACTGTTTCGACAAATGTTCTTTTTTGGTTTAAACCAAACCGGGTGGGTCGTTTGGGCGTATTTTGGGGTATTTCTGTTCTTTTTTGGTTTTGGGATGTTCTAAAAAGTGTCCTTATCTCTTATTAGACGTCTGGATGCGTTCTTAAGGGTCGTGACCTTCGAATCGATACTTATTTCGACATTTGTTTGTTTTCAGTTTAAACCAAACCGGGTGGGTCGTTTGGGGTTATTTTGGGGTATTTCGGTTCTTTTTTGGTTTTGGGATGTTCTAAAAAGTGTCCTTATCTCTTATTAGACGTGCGGATGCAATGTTGAGGGTCGTGACCTTCGAATCGATACTTATTTCTACATATGTTCATTTTTTGTTTAAACCAAACCGGGTGGGTCATTTGGCGTTATTTGGGGCCATTTTTGTACTGTTTTGGGTTTCGGATGTTCTAAAAAATGTCCTTATCTCTTATTAGACGTGTGGATGCATTGTTAAGGGTCATGACCTTTGAATCGATACATATTTTGACATTTATTCATTTTTGGTTTGATCTAAACCGTGTGGGCCGTTTGGGTTTATTTGGGGGTATTTATGTACTTTTTTGGGTTTGGGATGTTATAAAATGTGTCCTTATCTCTTACTACATGTGTGGATATGAAGTTGAGGGTCGTGACGTTCGAAGCATTACCTATTTCGGCATATGTTCATTTTCGGTTCGAACGAGACTGGGTGGGTGGTTTGGGATTATTTTGGGGCGTTCCTGTACTTTTTTGGGTTTGGGATGTTCTAAAAAGTGTCCCTATCTCTCATAAGACGTGTGGATGCGATGTTGAGGGTTGTGACCTTCGAATTGATACCTATTTCGACATATGTTCATTGTCAGTTTAAACCGGACCAGGTGGGTCATTTGGGGTTATTTTGGGGCATTTCTGTAGTTTTTTGGGTTTTGGACGTTCAAAAAAGTGTCCTTATCTCTTGTTAGAGGTGTGGATGCGATGTCGAGGGTCGTAACCTTCGAATCGATACCTATTTCGACTTATGTTTATCTGCGGTTTAAACCAGACCGGTTGGGTCGTTTGGGGTTGATTGGGGGCATTTCTGTACTTTTTTGGGTTTGGGATGTTCTAAAAAGTGTCCTCATCTCTTATTAGATGTGTGGATGCGATGTTGAGGGTCGTGACCTTGGAATCGAAACTTATTTTGACATATGTTCATTTTCGGTTTAAACAAGATCGAGTGGATCGTTTGGGGTTATTTGGGGGCATTTCTGTACTTTTTGGGTTGGGATGTTCTAAAATTTGTCCTTATCTCTTATTACACGTGTGGATATGAAGTTGAGGGTCGTGACCTTCGTAGCGATACCAATTTAGACAAATGTACATTTTTGATTTAAACCAGACCGGGTGGGTTGTTTGGGGTTATTTAGGGGCCTTTCTGTACTTTTTTGGGTTTGAGATGTTCAAATATGTGTCCTTATCTCTAATTACAGGTGTGGATATGAAGTTCAGGGCCATGACCTTCGTATCGATACAAATTTCGACGATTGTTAATTTTCGGTTTAAACCAGATCGGGTGGGTCGTTTGGGGTTATTTGGGGGCACTTCTGTACTTTCTTGGGTTTGGGATGTTCTAAAAAGTGTCATTATCTCTTATTAGACGTGTAGATGCGATGTTGAGGGTCGTGACCTTCGAATCGATACCTAGTTTGACATATGTTCATTTTTTATTTAAACCAAAATGGGTGGGTCCTTTGGCGTTATTTTGGGGGCATTTTTGTACTTTTTTGGGTTTGGGATGTTCTAAAAATGTCCTTATCTCTTATTAGACGTATGGCTGCGTTGTTAAGGGTTGTGACCTTCTAATCAATACCTATTTCGACATATGTTCATTTTCAGTGTAAACAAGATCGGGTGGGTCGTTTGGGATTATTTGGGGGCATTCCTATAATTTTTTGGGTTTTGTATGTTCTAAAAAGTGTCCTAATCTCTTATTAGACGTGTAGATGCGATGTTGAGGGTCGTGACCTTCGAATTGATACCTATTTCGACATATCTTAATTTTTGGTCTAAACCAAACTGGGTGGGTCGTTTGGGGATATTTGGGGGCATCTCTGTACTTTTTTGGATTTGGGATGTTTTAAAAAGTATCCTTATCTCTTATTACACGTGCGAATGCGATGTTGAGGGTCATAACCTTTGAATCGATACCTATTTCGACTT